>NW_026125052.1:10477500-11677500 GCF_943737965.1 Phodopus roborovskii | reverse complement strand
TCTTGGGGTCCAGGGCTGTCTCCCCCTCAGTCCAAACACCCTAAAAAGTTCTCTTTGCCTTTCCACAAATACTTAGATCCTGGCTCTGGCCACAGGGTTCAGACTCCATTTTGACAGTTCCAGAAGGCATTTTTCTTAGGCTCTTCCTTCTTCACACATCCTGGTTCTTGGAACCCTTAACCTAGCAAGCTCATATCCTGCCTATAGCTCCAGGGTCTGATGGAGGTCACTTTGTTACTCTGGTGACCTCGTAGGAAGATCCAGTACGTAGTTAAGTGCTCCTGTGGGATGAGAGGTCGCTGGACTGGAAAGACTGCTCCCTTCTGCCTCCTGGAAACCCAGCCTGCCTACTCAACCATCACTAGTCATCTGGACAGCCTTCTTCCCTGGGAGCAAGCTATGCAGTGCATCTCCCAGCTACCAATGGGCTGAGATTAGATGTCAGAGCAGATTTCACTTGTAGAGGGGAGGCAGGGGCGGCTTGAGGTCTTGCACCCTGCTGAGCAACCCAGCTAATGGGCTTGTGGGGGTTTGCTTCAGAGCCTGAGCACTCCTGTCTGAAGGTGGAGGGCATTGGGAAAAGGAGACATCATTCCCTAGACTCTGGTGCCAAAGCAAAGTGAAAGAAGGCTCTCTGTCAGTTCCCAAGGCTGTGAGAGCCATTGGGTCCTCTGTCATCATTGTGTTCTGAGGTGCGCCTTCACTTAGCCTCTCCCAGTTGCTCCTTGATTTACTGTTAATATTACTTTTATGTTTGAGTCACGGTCGATCTCCCATGTAGTCTTGTCTAGTCTGGAACTCACTAGACCAGGTTGGCCTCAAACTTGTGGTAATTCTCCTGCCTCAAACTTCCTAGTGCTGGCTATACAAGGGTGTGCCACCATGTCCAGTTTGTTGGTTTGAGACAGGGTCTCAGTTTGGCCTCTAACTAACTAACTAACTAACTAACTAACTAACTAACTAACTAACTAACTCACTGTTTGACTGAGAATGGTTTTAGCTTCCGATTCACTTCAGAAGGCATTTTTCTATACAGCCCTGCATATCCTGGAACTCACTGTGTAGATCAGGTTGGCTTCTAACTCAGAGCTCTGCCTGCTTCTGTCTCCTGAGTGCTGGATTAAAGGCAGGGCCACCACACTTGGCTTGTATGGGCAAATTTCTTTGTATTTGCTTTTGGTGGAATTTTGCAATTTGTCTAGAGCAGATGTTTTGTGTGGCCACAGAAGCCTTTGTTATTACTTGATCAATGGAATTTTTTTGATAGGTAACATTTTTCAAACCACTGAGCTCCTGGAGATATAATAGAGGATCTGTGTGGTGAAAATAATAGAAACCACTCACTTAGAGAGAGAGAGGAAGCAGAATAGATGATGCCCTGCGGTTTCTAGTGTGTTAGAGAACATGATCCCACCGCAAGGAACTCCATCCAGGACTGATGAAGGAGATGTACCAGCTTCACCTCCAGAGGGTTGCAGGGCATCTAATGAAAAGGCTCAGGACTTGAGAGGGGAGGCGTGCCTGCAGGGGCCAGGACACAGGGGCCAGGTGTTTGTTCTGAGTGCTTGTTCCTTGGTTGTTTGTAGCAACAGCCCTAAGACCCGACCCGGCAAACCCCCCCCCTTTTTTTACTATGATTGCATGCATAATTAATCAGACCTTTAGATAAAGTCAGGCGGCAGCATCCGGGATTGATCTGGAAAAGTTGCAGTTAACCCTTAGCTTTGGGTGTGAATGGAAGGAATTCTGGTGGTATCAAATGTTGGGACAGCAAACAATCCTAAACTACTACTCCTGATTGGTTTATAAGCATATTCTTGGATGGCTCATTTTAATAAAATCATTGGACTTCATTTTATTTTGTTTTTTTAAGACAGGGTTTGTCTGTGTAGCTTTGGAGCCTGTTCTGGAACTTGCTCTGTAGACCAGGCTGGCCTCAAACTCATAGAGATCTGCCTGTCTCTGCCTTCAGTATGCTGGGATCAAAGGCATGTGCCACCACTGCCTGGCCTCACTGGATATTTTAAGTTTGCTGTAAAAATTCTGTCTGGATTGTCTGGAAGTCTTGAGAAATATGAGAAGGGAGGCAAAGAGACAGAGAAAGTTAATGAGAAATATTCCCAAAGAGAATTCTCAGAGTTCCTATTTCAGTCACTCTCCCATTGCTGTAGTTTCTTATCAGACTTCTTACTCAGCCCCCTCCCCCCAAGTGCAGGGTCAAACTTACCATTAGATAGTTCAGGATGTGAGTGAACTCCTGAGCTTCCTATCTCCAGCTCCCAGATGCTGCTGGGATTACACACTGGGCTCTAGTATGAAATGTCTGTAATTAATAAAGATAATATATAAAACAAACCCAGTTTTTCAAACAACAGTAAAGACTTGTACATAACTGCCACTCAAAGTCAGAGCTAGAACAGCTGCAATACTTTTGAAGTGCCCCGTCCGTCCTTCTGTGATCAGCCCTAAGCTACTTTGCAGGAATCAAGCACATTCTGCAATTTCGTGTCTAGCATTCTCTTTCCTTTCTTTGCCTCACTTCTCCTGGATGTATAGCTAAACAATTTACTGCTTAGTTTTATGCATTCTTGAACTTGTAGAATTAGAAGCATAGTGTGTGTAATTCCTCCCTGTCAGAGCTTTGGATCATTGTGAGAGTCAGCCGAGCTGGTGCATGCCACTTCTTTCATTGTTACTGCTCACAGCTACCCCATGGTGCATGGTCATGGCAGGCGTTAGGGGTTTCTAGCTTTGTTACGACAAATATTGCACTAAATATTATTTTACTGAAACTTTCTATTACATTCATTTATTGTGTGTGGGTGTTCAAACCTATAGAAATCGGTGCTCTCTTTATACCACATGGGTCCTGGGGATTGAACTCAGGTTCTTGTCCACAGGCATCTTTACCTTTGAGCCATTCACTGGCCATGTATATGTCTACAGGAACCAATGTGTGCATCGTGCTCTGCTTTTTAAAAGTCTTCATTTTCTTTCTTTCTTTCTTTCTTCCTTCCTTCCTTCCTTCCTTCCTTCCTTTCTTTCTTTCTTTCTTTCTTTCCTTTTCTCCTTCTGTCTTTTCAGTATATAGCCCTGGCTGTCCAGGTATGTTGACCAGGCTGGCCTGGAACTCACAGGGATCTGTTTGTCCCTGCTTCTGCATCTTGAGTGCTGAGATTAAAGGAGTGCACATACCACCCAGCTATAGGGTGTTTCTTATTGTGTTAAAATTCTTCTCCTTTCCCATTATTCAACAGGTTAAAAAATTCTTTCATGTAACCATATAATATGTGGGACTCTTGATTTGTGTGTGTGTTTAAAGACAGGTTCTCTCTAAATAGCCCTGGCTGTCCTGTAACTCACTATGTAGACCAGGCTCACCTCCAATTCACAGAGCTCTGGTTGCCTCTGCCCCTTGAGTTCTGGAGTTAAAGTTGCACTATTTTACTATATTCTTCCTAGTAATGAATCTTAGAATTCTTTTTAAAATCTAATTCTATTTTTGTGCTTAATTTTAGTTTTAATTTAGATCACTATAAAAATTGTTTATTTTTGTTTTTTAGCCAGGCGTTGGTGGCGCATGCCTTTAATCCCAGCACTGGGGAGGCAGAGGCAGGTGGATCTGTGTGAGTTCAAGGCCAGCCTGATCTACATAGAGCTATTTCCAGGACAGGCTCCAAAGCAATACAGAGAAACCCTGTCTTGAAAAACAAAATAAAACAAACAAACAAACAAAAAAACAAAAACAAATTTTTTTTTTTTTTTGCTTTTTCTTAGTATTGGTGGCAGTACAGCTAGCTAGAACATTCAGTTACCAACCACATGATATGAGTAAGAAGGAAATCCCAGAGGGCTGGGGAATCACCAAGAACAAAAGCTCTTTCAAAGAGACAGTTTTGAATGATGTAACAAAATAAGCCATCATTATATGGTTAATGGGTTATGAGTGCCACTCCCAGACAGAAGATGCTAAGATGGCTCTTAGCAGAAAGCATTAAGTCAGAGTCCTTCTTTGGAATTGCTATCCTGGCTGTTTGGCCCTAGGGGAATCCAGCACAACAAGGCTTGTGGCAAGTAGCTGATGTGGTTGCCTGCCTACCTGAAATCCTGGGTGGAAAATGGTTCTCAGGCTGTTTGACTCAACACAGGAAATAGGTTCTAGAGTTGACACTCAGCACAGGACTGCCATGAGCACAGATCTCAGGCATGACCAGCCCAGAGGTGCCCATGGTTGCTATTCTTCATGTAGATCAATTAGCCTTTTCAGTGTGATTAGGCTGTCCTGTTATTTACTTTAAAAAATAAATAAATAAAATAAAGGCAAACAGTCCAAATCAGCATTTTATCTAATCCCACTGGCCACCTCTTCTCAGATAGTTATTTATTCACTGTATTTTTGGTGGACACCTGTCAGCAGCGTGATAAACTCCCTGCGTGATCCATAGTCTTTGTTCTTAAAGATTCCATACATAACTAATAACAAAATTAATCCTAAGCAACATAAGACAAGGAAAAACCATATAAAACTGTCAAAGTGTCCGGTGACGGTTCTCCAGTGAATGCTGGGAACATAGGGGTGAAGGAATTCTGGGTCCTGTCACCCTAGAGTTTGCCTAAAAACAAAATGCACCTTTTCCATTTTGGTGTGTACAATAATTCAAGCATCTGCATCCTCTCTGGTGGCAGAGATGACGGTTTGAATGCTAACAAGTGGGAGAGGAAAGGGAAGGGGGAAGAACAAGAAGTGTGGATATTGATTAAAAGGAGGGAAGATAAGAGTTGAGGGGCAGAGGGGGCAGCAACACAATAAACCGGGAAAGCGGAGCAACAAAGAAAAAAGAAAAAACTGAAAAGAGGGTAAAGGTAAAGGGGGAGGGAAAGAGGAATTGACAGTGTCGGGAGCAGGAAGAAAAATGGAGGAACAAAAGGAGAGGGGGAGGAAGAGAGAGGGGAGGGGAGGAGAGGGGTGGGGGGAGGGGAGGGGAGGGGAGGGGCGGGGGAAGAGGAAGGGAAAGGGATGGGATCAGGAGCCTCATTTGAAAGCAATTTAGAAATAACTCCAGTATCTGTCTCCACTTTATAAACACTGCAGAAATAAGAGAGTAAAAAATAAATTATTCAGTAACTTATCACAAAAATGCTGAACAAATCTTTTCATGTTATGTTCAAGAGTGGAAATCTTAGTTGTCACAGTAAGATTTTTTTTTTTTTTTTTTTTGGAGTGTTTTTGGGAGAGGTAGATGAATCAAAATTTTTTCTAAATTAACTGATGAAAACCAGGAATCATATTTTGGTTTCGTCAAATAACTAGTGTAAAAACAAAATACTTAGTTTGAATCCCTTTTTTAAAACTGGCTTTTATACATGGAAACAGACTGAAATGTTTCTTAATGATTTTTTTTTCTCCCCCCGGAGTGTGTGTGTGTGTGTGTGTGTGTGATGAAATACTAGTGAAATGATCCGTGTACTAATTTTTTAAAATTAAAAACTAAAAACTAACTGCAACATTTTTCCATAACAACTTTGCAACATTTGAGGCAGCTCCTGCTGGGGAATCCTTACAAGTAACAGTAAAAAAAAAAAAAAAAAAAAAAAAAAATCAATTAATCTTAAGAACAAAACTTATAAAAAGCAAATGAAAATAATTTACTTTTTAGCTAGAAAAATATTGTCTTAAAAATGCATAGATGCTGGTAGCAAAGCTTGAATTAACTTCATCTGGCTTGATTTCCTAAGACATCCATTTTTTAATCAAAATACTTTAAATAATTAGACATAACTCTGATTTCAAGTACAAAATGACCTCATTACTACCTCCAAGTTAAATAATGTTTAGGTATAGATTCCCTCCTTTCAGAAATTTGTTTTATTTGGAAAAATAACATTTGTCTCTTCTGGAACTGTGCAGTTTCATACAAACGAAATGGGGACCTATTTTGCATTTTGTGTTACAGGAGACAAAACTGCTCATTATCTTTGACCAAATGACATTGGAGTAGAACAGAAAATGCTGAAGCAGCCAGACATTAAGGATGTTTTAGACTATTGTACCTCCACCAAGGAGGCATAGGAGAGGAGTCTTATTAGCAAATGAATTTGGAAGCATGCATTAAAAAAGTTACTAAAGAATTTGCTTCCTTGCTTGAAGATTTCCACACTAATTCTGAGTAAAAAAATTGAGTTGTTTTTTTTTTTTTTTGTCATACACACTGACTCAATAAAACAAATAATTGTTCTTAATGTTCTTCTTCCCCCTCCTTGAATCCTGCTACTTCTACGATCAAAAAATATTCTTTTAAGGGTGTGAAACACTTTTTAGTAAATGATGATTTCAAAGAGGAAAATGTCCTTTTCTGCTTGTGGTCCTCCTCTATTTCATGAGATGTCTTATACACATAATTATCCTTATTTATTCGACAGGAGAAAATGCTGCCTGTCCTTTTAGAAACTGGGACTAATTTACACGTTCACAAAGTTTATAAGGCATTTAAAAAGAACCACACTTCAAACTGCAGGAAGAAAGAAAACATCCCAAGGCAGTAAAAACAAGCAAACAACAAAAATAAACAAAATAAAACCCAGACCCAAAAAAACCTCAAAACTTCCAGAAACTTTTAAGTCAGAGTTGTTAGGAAATGTTTCATGTTTCACTTTTTTTTTTTTTTGCATTTTGTAGCAACATAATTATATCAAAATTAAGTATGATTCATTAGAAAACACAGAATAAGGAATTCTATTTTATATTTCTCTAACAGCTTTCTAGATTTTTTTTTTGTGTGTCTGCTCTTTTATAGAACATACCAAATTTTTAAAGATAGAAATCATGTGTAAATGTTAGATTTAAATTGCAATATGTATATTGGGGGTTTATCCAAGGGGGTTAGTACAAAAGCAGAGAGAATTCTATGTACAAAAATATATCTTCTGCACTATTTCCCCTTCCTGCACTGCTTACAAAAGTTTAAAAGCAGTGCGACATAGTTTTCTAACAGTAATAACTATTTGTACCGATTAGCCTGACTAAGATAGTTATGAAAACTTTGAGGCAGTTTAACAAGTAGCCAGTGAAAAACAAAGTCATAAAAAAATAAAATAGAAAACTATTACAAACAGAACATGCTGGCAAGAAACAACTTGAAAATAAGTTGAGTTTTGTGTGACAATAAAATTGTTGGATTTTTTTTTTTGCAACTGCTTTTCCAATTTACAACTTTGCAAAAAGTGGCTTTATTCTTTTACATTTTTTTCCCTCTCTGCATGTTCATATTGAAGGAATTTTATTTTTAAAATGGAATCCAGTTTCAGTGTTTTGAAGTTAGAGGGGAGTTGACCAAACTAGGAAAGAAATGGAATAGGAGACAAAAAGCAAGCAGTGTTTGATAACTGTAATAAATGCAATTGTTAAAAGAGAAATTTCTCCTGCACAGATACAAACTCATTTCTACTGTGACGATTCATCTTTTCGTAAAAACGGAAAAAAAAAAAAAAAACAAAAACAAACCCAACACCATGTTTATCTTTAATATCAAAATCAAAGCAAAACACTAGTCAAGGGAGCTGAAAGGTCCTTCACCCTCTTTTACATCCACCCAGGAATGTGAGCCCTAATAAGACACAACCCTTAGGCAGGTTCATTTTAGTTCTGGGCATTCATAAGGGAGGGATAAAGCCTCAGTCAACAACACCATGTATGTAGTTCCCCCAACCCCAACCTAAAACAGCCAGGTCACTGAGGTAAAACTGTTGTGGGGGCTGAAGACTGCATCTCACCCCAGCTGCCTCTATCTACTCTTGGCTCTTTAAAAACTTTTGTAGCCTGACAGTAAGCACAGAAGCCCTGTCTTGTGGGGGAAGGGGTAGGGAGGGGAGAGGATTAGAATAGTGTGAAACAACTAACTTTGAAAAAGAATCAGTGTGAATAGAAATAATTGGTACATTATTAATGAAGTAATTTTTAAAAAGATTTCTAAAATAGACAGTGGAAATAGGCTATACTGAATTCCTATTTTCCCTTCTCCTGCCATTTAAAGAAAAAACAAAACCTGATTACTTTCAGTCAACATTTATTTCCTAAGTGGAAAAGAGTCAAATTAAAAGTGAATTTAATTAAAATGCTATTTTTAATAGTTTTGTTTCTCTTGAACTCTAGGATAGTAAAAGATGGGCTGTATTTTGTAGGAGATTAGAAGTCTGGGTAGAGTTGTTTTTTTTTTGAGGGTTAAACTGCTTTTGTTTTAGGAAGAAAAAGCCAGCAGTGGTTAGATTACCCAGGGAGATTATCTGAGAAGTGTTTCTATCAACCTTTTAAGATTTAAAGTAAATGAAGAAAGCACCTAAAGCTTTTGGGAACTGGGATGCCCTCCCCACGTACCTTCTTCCTTGTCCCCCAATGTAACAAAAGATTTGGAGACAGAGTTACTATTTATAAAGACCCAAGGACTACTACAGCTTCTGAGACCATCTTTTAGTCCTTTTCAAAACTCCACACACATCTCTAAGAGAAGTCCCCAGGCAACAGATCCATCCACACAATCTAGCCAAAAGGCCAAGAGAATCCCTCCCCACTGCACTTTTATTAATTTTTTTTTACTCTGCAGGTTCTTTTTTTTTTCATTCAAAATTGTTAGAAAATTCAAAATTGTAAGTCCTTACTACGGGCAGGCACTGTTTCCAGCTCATTGGCTTAGTTTGTTAAAAATTACGCTGTGATTAAGGGCTGACAAAATACGAAATTAGTGGGGGCTGGGGATTGTCGGGGAGGCCGTGTGGGGACAGAGACTCAGCAGTCTCCCACCTTCGTGGCAGAAAACATTTTTCCTACTAAGCAACTAATAGCTCGTAATACTAAATTCCTGTTGCTTCATTGGAAGAAAAATGTCACAAAAACAAAAAAATCCTACAAACACGTGGCTGGTCTAGAACAAAACGCTGATTTCAGAGAGTGGATTGTGAAGGTGGTGGAGAGACTCAGAAACTGAGTTGGAAGCCCTCCCCCGCCCCATTTCTTCCCGGCGCGCAGGGGAAACTAGGAGGGGGACAAAGGTGTTGGGTGTTGTGTTTTAACTCCCGACTTTTCAAAACGGTAGGAAATCATCCGGCAGGAGGGCGGTGAGCCGAAGTCGGAGTTGGCTTACGGACTCTGCAAACGAAAAAATAACAATAAAAAAATTCAAGCCTTTCATATCGGTGCAGTCAACACGTGTTACGGAGCCGGGCCGGGCCGCAGGCGACTGAGACAATGGGGTCGGGACGGGGGAAGGGGAGAGTGACCCTCTTCTTCACCTGCCCTTGCAGCACGCGTGCCCCAGACCACCCTCCTCCCTCCCGCAGACTCGCGCGGCACCGGGGACATCCCTTTTTCGGGGGGGAGGGTCGGCGGCCCCCTTCTTCACGGTGGCCGGGCAGGGGGTCCCCGGGCTGCGTCCTCCGACACCCCCAGGCGTAGCCCCAGCCATTGCCGCTGGAAACTCGGTGTCGCCGCGTCGAGCCGGGGATCCCGAGATTGCGCGTGCAGTGCATCCCGCGCTCCGCTGCGTGTCCGGGACTCCAGCGCGCGGACCCCTCCCCCACCGCGCAGACGGGGTGCGACCGCCCACGTGTCGCCCCCTGCCCAGTCGGGTCTTTCCCTCAGGCTCCCCGAGCCGGAGAATCCGGAACGCGTAGGTCCCGGCAGAGGGAAGGGACCTGGGCGGATCCACTTCCCCCTCCCCATGGGGGGGGAGGAGGGAGGGCCGCAGCCCCCTCCCCCGCCTCTGGCTTCCTCGAGCGCCGAGCGGAAATTACCCCCTCCCCGCTCGGGCTGACCTGGGGACGTGGGCGGGGCCTCCCCCCCCCACGGCGGCCTTCCAAAATTTAGCACCCCAAAACTAAGTTCTGAGACCCAGACCCGGCGCGTGGACAACCGCTCCTGTCATCTCGGGTGGAGCGGACGCAGGCGACGCCACCTGTGCGCTGCTCCTTGCGTGGGAAGGGCGAGGGGACCCGCGGGTCTCCACCCGGTCACTGCCTTTTGAAAAAACCAAACCCCCTTTGGTTCGCTGGCTCTCGGTGAAGGAAGCGACCACCCCTCATCGCTCTCCCCCACCCTGCTGGCCCTTCGCGGGCGATATCGAGCCGGGTCGCCGGCTTCCCCCCAGGAACGCTGTCATCCAGCAGCTGGACTGGGTGCGAGCCAGCTCTCCTCCAGTGGGGATCCCGAAACACGATTCGGTGCGGGTCCCTCGTTCCCAGGAGCTGTCCCTCCCCCCTCCCCCGTGTCCTCAGCTTCCTGGTCCCGCGCGGTCAGGGTCCCCTGGATCTGGACCCGGGAGGTCAGGGAAGTCTCGTAGGGGTGTGGAGGGGAAGACAGTGACCCCCTACTTAGAAATGTAGAGGGAAGGCGCCTTTCCTCTTAAATAACCGGTTCTTGCGACCCCCTCCTGAAGACCCCGGAGTCCTCGGCTTCTCTTTGTCTGTCTCGGCCGTCCCCCGCCTGTCAGTCGCTAGCAGTTTATCAGGGTGGGGTGGGCAACCCAGTCTTCACAAAACGAATAAAAAAATTACCGTACATTTCACTCCCAAGGATTGGGGAGATTTGGGTCGCCACCGCCCTCCCCCAGTGCAGGTCACAGTGGCAAGATGGGTGGGGGCGGGGCGCCGCCTTAGGGACCAGGTTCTTGCAAAGGGGGAGGGGGCGAGGGGAGCTGCTGGGAGTCCGCTCCTCCTTCCTGGTTGACCCCTGGGGTGCGCTGAGTGCCCCCCAAGAGAGGAGACAGTTGGGTTGGTCCAGGTTGGACGGCCTAGGGGCCCGGTGGCGTCGGGGGTCTTTCCGTGCTGGGTGGGTGGGGGCTGTCACCACGTGGCTTCGCCTTTTTTTTTTCCGCTCCATTTTTTTTTTTTTCAAGTCGATTTTATTTAGAGGCGGCGCCAGGGCGGCCGCGGAGAAACGTGACACACCAGCCCGCTCGCAGGGGTTTCGGACCGAAGGGAAGGAGCCGCGCTGCGTCGTCCGCCTCCCTGCGCTCGGCGGGCATTTCTCCCGGGCTAACCCGAACTCTCCCGTGACCTCCGCGTGCCCTCAGCCGCCCACCCGCCCGGAGCTCCGGACAACTTCAGGGGTGGGGTGCGTAGAAAGTTTGCAGCTCCCTCCACGCCTCTCGGCCTAGGAGGCTCTCTGCCCGCGCCCGCCCGTTCGGCCTTGCCCGGGACCGCGTCCTGCCCCGCCACCGCCACCATGAACAAGCTTTACATCGGCAACCTCAACGAGAGCGTGACCCCCGCAGACTTGGAGAAAGTATTTGCGGAGCACAAGATCTCCTACAGCGGCCAGTTCTTGGTCAAATCCGGCTACGCCTTCGTGGACTGCCCCGACGAGCACTGGGCGATGAAGGCCATCGAAACTTTCTCGGGTAAGAGCGCGGCCACCTCCCCAGAAAAGGAAAAAAAAAAAACAACCCACAACGAAATCCCAGAACAACGGGGACTGCAGCTCCTCTTCTCTTGCCCGCCAACTCTTCCCGGGCCCGCGGGGCTCGGCCTCGGTACCCTGCCACGACCGACCTCCCTCGACGCCCCCACCCCACGCAGAAACAGTCGGGATTTCCTTCTCCCTTCCCCCAGCCCGGGACGCTCGAGGCTCCTCGCCCCCCTCCCCACCGACGGGGCGGGAGCCCCCGTTGGCAACTGGTGGGGGTGGGGGTCTCCCGGGCCCTGGGGTCCGGGTCTAGGCGCGGTTTCCCCGGTGCCCCCACCCCCTCCGCTGCTCCCCCCGCGCTCGTGCTCTCCGTCCGAGGCCTTTCCAGGAGGGGTGCTCCTGCACCTCGGGGCTTCCCGCTCTCTTCCTGGGCACTAGCCCTGACACAGGACTTGGGAGGAAGGGGCTCCCGCCTCCCGCCCAAGGCCTGGGGCTTGAGCCATTTTGATTTGAAAGTGGGGCGTGAGCGGGGTGGCGCGGCGGCGCCGGGTCGCCATGCTGCTTCCGAGACGCCCAGGCTGGGCCGAGAGGCGCGCGGCTGCCGCGAGGGACCCTCCCCACCCGGCCGCGCCGCGCCCCCCGGGGCCCTCCGCTAGCTCTCCGGCCCCGACAGGTGACGCCTTGTCGCCTAAGCCCTTCTCCGTGGTTCTGCAGGAAAATAAAGTTTAATACTCTACTACTCCCACCCCACTTGGAGAAACGAAGTGATCCTTTCCCCTGGCTCCTTCCTACTTCTGGGAGTCGCAGAAGCAGCGCGCTCACACAGACGCTCTCACACCTTTCCTAAATCCGGCTCTCTGAGCAGCCTGTTCAACTAGTCCACGTGATTAGTGGAAATAAAACGAAAATTAAAAAAAAAAAGAAACGAATGTATGGGTTCTACCATGCCCAGAGCAGCATTTCCTCACACAGACTTCGGCAGCTAGTGCCTGGATTCCTAGGAGGGCACTAGAACTCTTGAATTTAGCTTATGTCCCTTATCCACCCTTGCTCCCCATCCCCCACTCCCGTTCCCTCATTCATTCATTTTTTTTCTTTTTTTCTTTTTAAAATCTTCAGGGAAAGTAGAACTACAAGGAAAACGATTAGAGATTGAACACTCGGTCCCCAAAAAACAAAGGTAAGAAAAGAACTCATTTGGGGGAAACGGGAATATTAGGGATCCAATCTATAGCATTTCGAGTGGAACAAACCCATTATTGGTCTTTCCACCCCCAACTCCGGATGTTGGGGGTTGGGAGAGAAGGTTGGCCAAGATCTTGTAATGGGTGTTTTACAGCTTCAAAAAAAAAAAAAATCCAACAACTTGGGACTGGGATGGGCCAAAAAGATGTTACTTGAAGAAATTAAAGAGAAAATAAATCAATAGGTGGAAACCCTGTGGAGTTAGTTCAAAGTGTGGGGTTTTTGTAGGGCACCTTAGATACGAAGAGTTCAAACTCATGGCGGGGGTGATTTCTTTTAACTTCCTGCCAGGCCTTTTTTTTTTTTTTTTTTTTTTCTTCTGTTCGTTTCATCCACATCATAATTTGAAAGTGGATTTAGGGGAATCCTTTTCCTAGGGGGGGTTAAAATGATGAGCAACTTACCCCCATTAGAACCTCCTTATGCTGTATTAATTCTGTTAACAGGCATGGATTTTGTTGCCCCCTCACAGACCCTCATCCCCAGTCCCTCACATCTTACGTTGCCTCTTCAACTGGATTTTCAAAGAATATGCTTTGGCTGTACTATCCCTTTCCAGCCCCCTCCACCCCCACTCCTTCAGCCCATTGTTACAAGGGACCATCTGGGGTGAGAGCTTTGTGCTCAGGCTGTGAGCTGAGGCTCTTTGGAGGGTCTAGAACTCCGGGGATGAATGGGTGTGTGTATGTGTGTGTGTGTGTGTGTGTGGGTGTGTGTGTGTGTGTTCTCATCTGAGTTCTTTTTTCCCCTGTATTCTGTCTTTTCTAGCAAAATGGGGTTTCTCCATGTTGCTCCCCTAAAGTTTTCCAGTCTGCCCTGAATTCTGGAGTCTTTGGTTGAACTCTGGCAAGGGCCGTGTGTCTCACGTCAGACTTTTGGAACATGTTGACAGTGCAGTTTTCTTTCCTGTCTTTAGTTGGAAGCAGCCCTCAGTACATTTGATTCCCTCAACCCCCTCTTTCAAAGGGAAACTTGCTGAATTTCTGAACAGTTTTTGGCCCTCTTCCTAAGGTGGGAAGGTGTGTGTGTGGTGGGTGCTGTGCTTTTGTGTGTGTGGAGGGGGTTATTTGTAAAGAATCTGAAGTCCAGCTGGAGATAAACTGTTCTGTGGTTTGCCTTCGGATTTTTAAGTGATTGAATGATTGTATCTATAGATGATCAATATGGCTTGTGTCTGTTTATAGTTTGTGATTTGTTATCAAATGCTTGAGAAACTGGTTGGAGAGGTGATTAGAATTAGGAGCAAAGAGGCACTAAAATTGGAAGAAAGGAAAAGTCTTATTTTGAAAAATTTGGGAGAGAATAACATAATTGAGTTATTCTTTGAAGGTTATAAATATTTAAATTCAAAATTGTTGATGGAAAAAAATCTAATAACTGGAATTCTGAAATATGTGATCTTTACCTCCTCTGCTCTTGAATAGTTTAAAATTTAAAGCTAGAAGAAGGGAAAAAGAGAAAGAAATAGCAAAATGTGGTGAAATGGAACTCAAAACACCTTTTAATTTTTGTGGTGCCCTGTATTTGTGGATCTTTTCTCTTCAAGCCATCTGCTTGCTTTTATGGCATTTCTATCTAGGCTCCCTCTTCCCTCCAAAAAGCATTACTAAGGACTCTTTTGAGTTGGACTGGAAAGGAGGTCTGGGAGAAGCGGTTCTTAAAAATGTTCTCTTTTCATGTTCATATTAAATTCGATCTTTTGTGTGTTCTCTCCATTACTGAAATAGTTTTTGAACCAGAAATCGAGTCAGTTGTCTTTTCTCCTCTTCTGTGTAGTGGTGTGAGAAAAGACTATTTCTACCATGAGCCAATTTTTGAAGTTTTGTGGTTTAAAAAGTTTGTTTTCATTAAGTCAGTTTGAGGAATAGTGATGTGGTGTTTGTTTAGTTTGTGTCTAAACATAACTCCTTCAGTTGAGTTTGTTACTGGCATTTTCAGTCTCTTGAAATGCAGAAGAGACTTCAGTCAGGACTAAAATTCTAGGTAAAATGAACACCTGTAGAGGTATCTTTTTCTATATGAATTATGTTTTCAGTGTTTAAAAAATTGAACTCTTGATAAACTCTCAGTTGCAAATGAGTTATAATTTAAAAGTATTACAGTATTTTGTTGTCCTTTTGAATATATTTGATAAATATGATTTATACATTTTAAGCACTCAATTAGGCCGAGCATCATATTTAAGCTGAAAACAGCAAATTTGAATTTTAAATATGGGGGACATTAAATTTCTCTTACCTTCGTCACCTCTCTTAGCCACTACTGGGAATTTGGTTGGCAATTTTGGTCTTTGAGAATTTATATCTATTCATATTCATTGGCATATATTGGTACAAAGGAGAAGGACCCAAAGCATTTTTGTTTTGATTTTTTTTTTTTTTTTTTTTTTTGACCCAAAGCATTTTTAAAAACAGTGGTGCAGCATTTGTGTTTAGATGTGTTTTTTTTTCTAGGAGAAATTGAATTGAGGCAAGGAAGGAGGGAAATGACTTGATTTGCTTTTCCAGATAATGAAACTTCATGCACCTACCCTTGAGACCCTTTCTAGGAGAATGTGTCCCTAAACTTTGCATATTTACAGTCAACTTGTGTCATCAAAATGAAATGTTGCTGCTAACAACATATGAAGTATGTGATTCCAAGTTTGATTTCTTAGGCAGGTCGATTGTTGTTCTCTCCTTTATATTGATTTAAAATGAAGTGGGTTAATACTTTCTCCTAACTTTCTAATGATTAAAATGAAAACTAGTTTCCCCCCACCCCTCCCCCCAAAGAAATTTAGTGAAATTTTTTTGAAACATGTTAGAGCCACCTTCAGAAATAAGTTTGCATTTAATTGGAAAACAAACAGCACAGAGTTTGGAGTTAGGGACTGAAAGTTTTAAGGAAGACAGTTGAAAGATAGCAGCCTGGGCTGTTAAAGCACTCATGGAATCCCAGTGTGGTTGCACACTTTTAGTTGGGAAGCAGAGGCAGGCTCATCTCTGAGTTCCAAGAGGAGCCTCCAGGACAGCCAGGCCAGGGCTACACAGAGAAACCCTGTCTTGGGAAAACAAGTCAAAACAGCAAAAAATTTATAACAGGAACAATTTGTAACTTTTTTAGTAAAGAGGATGTTAGCCTGTGTGTTTTTAAATGAAAAAATGGTTGTCTTTGTTTTCTTTAGGATTTGTAGGAAAGGTAGATTCATTCCCTCCATTTTAGTTTCCACTTAGAAATAGATTTTATAAATCTGTAAATATCCTTCCTTTGTAGGAATGAATCCTAGTTTCTTAATTAGGTGACCCTTGAAAGAAAGCATTGTGAATTTCTTAACCCTGACACAAATTAGAAAGACAGAATTTTACTCTGCTGGTTTCTCAGATGCAGAATGTTTGGTTAAAGAAGGGCAGATTGGGAGTCCCATCACTAAATTCAGAGTGACTTTATTCCAGTTGTCTAGGTTTTGATGGCATGGGTTTTCTTGGGTTTTATAAATCTTTCTGAATTACCCATTTGAATCTTAATTTTTTTTTTTTTTTTTTTTGGTGTGTGTGTGTGTGGTTTTTTTGTTTTTATTCTGTGCTTTTTTTTTTTTTAATGTGTAACAGTCATAGTGAAAAACACTTAAAAAATAATTTAATCAAGCCCTACATTTGGGGCTAGAGATATGGCTCAGCAGCCAAGAGACTGCTCTTCTAGAGAACCAGGGTTCCACTCCCAACATATATGTGGTAGCTAGTAACTGTAGGTAACTCCAATATTTGATGCCCTCACATAAAGATATATGCAAGCAAAACACCAATGCACATAAAATAAAAATAAATAAAATATTTTTAAAAAGGGGAGGGTGGCTGGAGAGATGACTCAGCAGTTAAGAGCATTCACTGGCTTTTCTTCCAGAGGTCCAAGCAGCCACATGGTGGCTCACAGCCATCTGCAATCAAATCTGGTGCCTTCTTCTGGAGTGCAAACATATATGCAGGCAAAACAATGTATACATGAAAACCTTACATTTGATCTGGGCTTTGTTGTTGCGTGCCTTTAATCCCAGTACTCCCAGCAGAGGCAGGTGACTTTGTGTGAGTTCAAGGTCAGCCTGGTCTAGAGTTAAGACAGCCAGGGCTGTTGGACAGAGACCCTGTCTTCAAAAACCAAACAAAAAACAACAACAAAAACCCAAACATTTTATTTGACCTAGGAGTGGTGGCATACATCCTTAATCCCAACATTCAGGAGGCAGAGGCAGGTAGATCTCTGAGTTTGAAGCCAGCCTGGTCTACAGAGTGAGTTTTAGAACAGTCATGTAGAGACTATCAAAAACCACAAAAGTTTTCACATTTGGTTTGGTTAAAGTGAAAAGGAGACTAGCAGGTGTTTGTGTTTTGAGACTGGGTCTCAGTGTGTATCCCAGATTGGCTTTAGTCTGATGGTGACCCTCTTGCCTCAGGGACCCTTTGCAGTGTTGTGAGTGATTACAGGTGTGATTACAGCCTCTAGACCTGGCTGGCTACTGGAAGACAAACTTTTTTTTGGTGTATACCTACCTCAGTTTCTGAGTGGAAAGTGAGTGGCAGAGATAGTGTCATAAGAAAAAAATGAACCCAAGGCGATTGATGAAGTGACATTTTCCTATCCATTAAAATAAATTGTCCCCATGTCTTAAAAGATTCTAAAATGGGGTTGTCTCATTAGAAAGTGCAACTTTGATTTGAGACTGAGATTGGGCCTTGGATTTCCTACTTTACTTTGAAAGACTACAAGCCACTGGAGGCTTGTAGTTAGTTACTCTCTGTCACCAGGGTTAGGAAGACAGATGCAGCCAGCAGGAAGGAGGCCATGCTACTTTTGCCCTCTAAGTTTTGGACTTCCCCTTTTAAAAAAGCGAGGGTGGGGTGAGAGAGGAGAGAGGTGCATGCCAGAGGCTCTTCCTGGACAGCCCCTTTCTGACCTTCCCACAGTCACCTTCCCAGCCCCGGGCCCTGAACCTAATCTTCCTAGTCGCATTCTCTTTTCCAGGGTCCTCAAGACTCTGGATCAGGATTTAGTATCTGGTACCTAGATCCCAACTCTCACAGCCTCTGCTATTTCCTAGACGGAGGGCTCCAAGGGCCCAGCTCCCTTGGCAGACCTTTGCATCCTAAGGTAAAAAGGGGCCGTGTGGAGTGAGAAGAGGGAGAAAGCAAATGCCCCGGCACTGTAGTTACCCTACCCAGATGCCACTGCCATTTGCCCATTCAAGGAATAGAACTCATGTAATAGGAGCAATGTAATCTTTACAAACTGGTCTGTTTGTCCTGAAGGCTGAGAGTAATAATAATGAGAGAGAGTGAGTGTGTGTGTGTGAAGATAGGACTGGGGAAATGGCTCGGCTCAGTTAAAGGCTAGGCTCACAACCAAAACTAAACATTTAAACTGGGTGTGCAGCTGACCACCAGGGAGGCTTTGGCTTGGGTCTTACTCTTAGGAAACTTGTGCTCCTGTCCATTTCCACTGATCTTTTTAAACATCTCTTCAAAACAGAAGCAAAGTTTTCTTAAAACAAAACAAAAACCCAACTTGTACTTAAGGTACGGGCCCATTTGGTTATTGATTATTGATTTGGCTAGAAATGGTCCTCTAAGAGAAAACACAGAACAGATCACCAGCCTGAAGGTGTTCAGTTCACTCCAAATTCTGCCCGTGTCCAATTGGATGGCCCTTGAGGCTTTTGACAATATGTACTTCAAAGATGCAAAACCGCCCTTTTAGTTCTAATATTTATTGCACAGTCAGCTTCATAAGACCCAGTTTTTCTTTTAAACCTTTGCAGCATAGTGAGTTTGGAATAAACATGACAGGGGCAAGCTTTCTTTGAAAACACAAGCCACTGAAATCAGACGTGTGCTGATTATGGATAAATCATGAGGTTTCCCAAAGTAGGTCTGGACCTCATAATTTTAATGTAGTTAGAGAAAAATCTGATTGCGGCACTGACCAAACATCAGAAATGCAGTCCTGGTGCAGAGACAGCACCAGGGGCAGAGCTTGGCTACTAGGCAACTGTTGTAGATGAAAAAAGTACCAAGTCAACAGCTGGATGGCCAAAAAGAACTGATTGGATTATCCAGATATTTTCAAGCCCCTGGGGCAGATGTATAAACTGATATTTTGGGGGTTGGAAGGCAGAGAAGAAACGGTGATAGGGGTTGGTTGGGAATTTTTGTTGAGTTCAGGTAAAGCCCATTTGGGGATTTTTCTATTGAGAAGGCAAGTGCCAAGTGTTTTCTCTGTAATGTTTGTCTGTTCTGTGAATTCTAGTTTATATATCTTTGGCAAAAGAGGGAATTTTCCAAATATTCTCATTTAGAATTAGTTTCAGGTTAAGTCTGAAATGAAATTGTTTAGTGTGAGCAAAATCTGAGTGGATAGTTTGGACAGAGCTGGATCTCCTACCCCCCACCCCCCACACACAGGGTTTTTGGGTGTAACCTTGGCTGTCCTCGCACTCTGTAGACCAAGCTGGCCTCAAACTCAGAGATCCGCCTGCCTCTGCCCCCTGAGTGCTGGGATCAAAGGCATGTGCCAGCACTACATGGCTTATTTGCTTCTTTTGAGGCATTTTGCTAGGGTGGTTAAAGAATTATTTATTAATTTATTTTATGTGTGTGATTAATTTGCCTGCATGTATGTGTGTGCACCATGTAAATGCCTGGTACTCACAGAGGTCAGAAGAGGGAGTCAGATACCCTGGAACTGGATGGAGGTATAGATGACTTGTAGACACCATGTGGGTGCTGGGAATTGAACCCCAGTCCTGTGGAAGAGCAGGCAGTGCTTTTATCCATGAAATCATCTCTCTAGCACTCAGGCAACTTTTTTTTTTTTTTTTTTTTTTTTTTTTTTAAAGAAGCTGCATTCCTAGTGTCTGAATGTCTAACTTGGGCACCAACATCCTCTTGGTCTCCTCTTGAACACACACATGCACACAGCGGATGTGAAAAGCCACAAAAGAATCTTAAAAAGTTGGTTGTAGTGGCACATACCTTTAGGCAGGTGTATCTGAATTTGAGGACATCCTCAGGACGTCCTACGTTTTAAGTTCCAGGACAACGAGGGCTACACAGAAAAAAAATGCTGTTTTGAAAAGCAAAACAAAAACACCAAATGGTGCTCATGGAGGTACACACTTTTAATCTTAAGCACTCTGGCTGCAGAGTCAGGTCTCCATGAGTTCAAGGCCAGCCTGACCAACATAATCCCAGGAAAGCTAGGGCTCTGTAAAGATACTTTGTCTCAAGAACAAGAATCCAAAACAAGGTAGTTGATCTTATTTGTTTATTCAGTTTATTTGTAGCTTTGGAACCTTTCCTGTAACTCTCTCTGTTGGGATTAAAGGTGTGAGCCATTGGGCCAGGCTCATGTTTTTGTCTTTGAGACAAGATCTCTCTGTGGAAGGGAGTCCTGGCTGGCCTGAAACTCCCTTATGTGGGCCAAGGTAGCCTAGAACTCACACAGACCCTTTGCCTCATGCGTGCTGGGATCAAAGGTGTTGGCATTATTGGAAACAATGACGGATCAGGAGGGAGGAAGAGTTCCAAGGTGACCCATCCCCGGTCTTCTATGCACCTTGGGTAAAGAAAGAAAGCTCTCCCTCATGGGAGAGCTGGTGTTTAAAGCAGAGGCTCTCGGTTTCTCTGACTGTAAAGTGTGCAGAGAGTAGTACGTAGAGCCAGTGCTGTTACTACAGCCTTACTGCTTTGCTCTAGGCATGGACTTGACCTGGCAGGTTTTTGTTTTTGTCTTCTTTCCAGGCTTCACAGTTCTGCTCCTTGGAGCTGTAGTTGCTCCAGAATTGGAACGGAGAGTGTGCATTCGTGGTTGAAAGCATGTCTATGAAAAGTTTTGTCTTAGGACTGTGTATGGCAACTTGGGAGTGTTTCTCTAAGACATGAGATTAGGTGTTTCAGTATGCTTTGTATATGCTTGGTAAATTTGGCACATTGTTTTTCATTATTTTATTGGTTTGGTTTGTTGTTGAGACAGGGTCTTTTTGTGTAACCCAATCTGGCCCAGAACTCACTATGCTCCTTGGCAGGTGCTGTACTGATGGCATACTGTGGGTGTGGTGTAGGTTGCCTTAAAGGCTTAGCTGTGGGCAACCTTCCAGAGCTCCCAGAGCTCCCACGATAACCAACTCATAGGTTGGAGAGAAGCAACTCGGGTGGAGAAGCAACTTTTAAAAGGAGAAATGGGTCATTTAATACTTTTCCTTTGATGTCACTGTTGAGGTTACTGCCACTTGTGAATGGGAGGGTGGGGCAGTGAATTCTACCAGGCAGGAGCATCTCCTAACCCTGATGGCAGATAATAGAGATGTTGGTTTTTATATTCTGCTTTTATTAAGCTCATAAAATGAGCATTTAAGAAATTGGGGGTCCCTGAATGCCCTAGAGGTGACTGAATCTAGTTCCTCTTTCCTTTGCCTTTGTTGTGGCTTCGCATCCTCTCCCTGGTTCCTTAGTCTGGAAACAGTCCTGCAAAATCCACCCTGAACTCATTTTCATGTTCACTTTCTGCCTTCTGTCCTCCTTGTTCCCAGGGGACATGCCTTAATCATGCCTTGGGTGCACATGTTCACAGCCTGAGGTATGAAACTCCTACTGGCTATGGCAAGGCTTTCAACCTGTGGATTCTGGCCCTTTAACAGGGTTTTGCTTTAATCACTTACTATAAAGGGTTTTACAATTTTTGATGATGCAGATTGCTGTGTGTCACAGTTGGGATGACTTTGGGCTCATCAGCTTCCCATTGCATCCTCCAAGGAGAAGGAGAAAGTGAGGGAGATAGGAACTGAGACTGTACTGTTGATTGAGGGAACCTGGTGCTGTCAGTTCAGTTAGAAGCATTTATTCTGTCTCTCTCAAGGACATAGTCCCTGGGGTGGAGAAGCCCAACTGTAATAGAGCCCAGAAATTCAGGGCAACGAGCTGCATTTTCTGGAGTCCATGTTTCCTGAGCAAGGACCAACAGTACTAGGCTGTTGACTGAGGTCATGACAGGAGCAGGGTTTTGTTTGTGTTTTTGTTTTGTGGGGGGGATTCCTGCCCCTGTATTTCAGTGGTTTTGCTTTCCAGGGGTGGTGGGGTGGTGGAGCCCCAGCCTTGCCGAATGCCTGGCACACACTTCTACCAACGAGAACACCCCTGGCTTGGGGTTTACTCTTTTTAAGATATTATTTCTTTCTATGTGTGTAGGTATTTTAATTATGTGTCTGTATATGTGTGTCTGGGGATACACAGATGTTTAAGAAGGCCAGAGGCTTCAGCTTCCTAGAAGCTGGAGTTACAGGTGGTTGTGAGACAGACACCTGATATGAGTGCTGGGAATGGAACTCAGGTCCTGGAAGAGCAAGCAGCACAGGCCCTCAAGCACTGAGCCTTCTCTCCATCCCTGGGTATGGATGTTTTGCCTGCCAGTGTGTTATGGGGGCATTCAGAAGGTGTTCGCCAGATCTCCTGCCATGTTAGTGCTGGGAATGTGAGTCCTAGATGAGTCCTAGTGTTCTCAACCGCTGAACCATCCCCCACCTCCCAATACTCTTGAGTGTTTTCCTCTTCATAAAGTTATTCCATGTAAAAACAGCCAGCACACACCGGTGATTCTAGTGCTGGGAGGCAGAGGCAGGGGGATCACTGTAAGTTTGAGGTCAGTGCGGGCCAGGACTGCACAGTGAGAGCGCCTCAAAAAGGAAATGCTTTGGATTTTGCAGACATTGAGAGAAGAGTGAGCTGTGTGGATGTGGGATGATGTTCAGGAACCCTGGGCCTGCCCGAGTTGATCAGGCCCCACTTCTGACCCTGCATTTTGCTGGCCACCTTGAATGAGTAGCTTTCTTGCCTTCCTAGCTAAGAGAGGAACGCTACTTTCTAGTTCCAAAGCTCCTTTGCTTTATTTTTTTTTTTCAAGGGGAGGGGGAAGGATCCACACTGTCAGCAGCATTTGCCTGGGGTTGTGAGATTCTGTTTGCCAATCAGCCGCTGGCTATAAAAAATTAAAACATATAACAGATAAGTATGAAAATATTTGGCAACTTAGTACTGACTTTTGTGATAGTTTGCATATTGTTGCAGGAATTGGCACTTGTAGCCATGTATACATTCATTCCCTCTTATCTACTATTTATTGCTTCCTTTGCTAGATACCTGAAGTAAAACAAGGGACAAGCGAAAGGCCACTCTTAGGTTTTTCTCTGAAAACTCAGGTGTCTTCTGTTCCCTGTTCTCCTTTTTCTTTGTGATGAAGTGGTCTTTCATTGTTGCTGACCACTTTCCTGCATTGTTTTTATTTATTGGGTTTTTACTTATAGCAGTACAGGAATTCTGCTGCCAGGGTGGGAAACTCGGGCAAAAGGATTGTTGAGAGAGAGGGGGAGGGAGGGAGGGAGTCTCCTCAAAGAGGGAGGGAGGTACAGGACAAAGTTCCTTCTGCTTTTAACAAGAGGAAGAATGCCACCTATCTGCCCTCAGGCCTTTTCCCTTTATATCCAGGAAAGCTGTGGGACTGGCTGGGGATTATGCACTCAGATAGTGGGGTACATTAACCCATAACTCAAGAACTTGAACAGAGAGGCTGGTGGCAGCTAAACTGGATTTTGGAGTACAGGCAGTGGATTAAGGAGGGTTGGGCTGGCAGGGAGTTGGGGGGAGAGTTAAGGTAGGTAGACTTGTTACTGCTCTCAGTGAGCCTCTTGGAGCATTGTGTGGGAGGATCAAGGATCAAAAATTGTCCTCCTACAATTGGAGGGGGTTTATGTTGAGTATCTAACTTAGTTCCAAGCTGTTCTCTCAGAACTACAAAGGAGCCCCATGTGGGGGTTCACACCTGTAATTCTAGCACTTGGAAGCCAGGACGGAAGGAAGATTGCCCTGAATTCTGTCAGCCTGGGTTTCTGTTGAGACCCTAGTCCAACAAACAAAAGAATTACAAAGGTGTTCTTGCCACCACATCCAGGCACATCCAGGTGTGATATGACAGCCACACAACCAAGGGCTGCCTGCAGTAGGGGTGCTTGTTTTTAAAGTCCCGCCATTTGTTTCTAACCCTGAACTGTCAGTCACACGGGCTGCGTCTTCCCGAACTTTATTGCAGTAGCTTGAGCTTTGCAAAGAAAAACACACCCGACACGCATTTGTCCTTGCTTTGAGCCTTCTTCCTTCCCAGGCTGAAGTAAACAAAGATGGTGGGTCCCAACCGTCTTCCCTTGTAAGTTAGGAAACGGCCATCTGTAGTGGGATCTAGGGGCATTGTTTATTTCTGGGCCTTCAGTTTCCTCACCTGGATTTTCCTTCTCTAGAAACTTGATGAATCTGGGTAAGATCTGCACATCTTCAACCACGATTGGTTGACTTCTTCTGGGTTTTGTGTGTGTGTGTGTGTGTGTGTGTGTGTGTGTGTGTGTGTGTGTGTGTGTGTGTGTGTGTGTGAGCGAGCGCGTGCGCTCAGGGGATGGGGAAAGCAGAGCTTGGGGTCAGGGCATAGAATGAGATGCCTTTTTCTGCTTCCCCTCCCTGCGGATAGGCACGAACGCCCACGGAATCTTAATTCTTACCTGGTACATGTTGGCTTCTAGGGAACAAGAACCCAATTACCTTGTTTTTCTGGAAAGTAGGAACAAGCCTTATGCTGTTTCTGGCCATTGCCTCTTTGGGCTAGTTGATCTCTGAGACTCTTGTCCCTGGAAATGGGAATAACAGTGTCCTCGGTCTCTGGCTGCTGGTTGAGAAGCCCACGTCAGCCTCATGTTCCAGGTTCATAGATTTTGTGTGTAGAGACAAACTCGGAAGTACTGTGCAAAGCTGCATATTAGAGAGATAATTGATGACACCCCGAAGGGATTATAAGTTCGTTTCGCGTCCTAAGACCCTATTTTATTATGGGAACAAGGATAACTTTTAAATTATAACTTTGCTGTCGAGCCTAGGCCTCCCCATGGCCTGAGAGCCCATAAGTTCTCTTCAAGGGTTGTGCCCCACTCCCACATCCCATTTCCGTCTCGTCTGTGGAAGGCCTCCGCGGCTTGGTTCTGCCGCCTTGCGCAGCCCGGACGATGTCCTTTAGGATTTGTAGCCTCCAGGGCCATTTTCTTCTCTCCAGCCTCAGAGGTCCCACCCCAGCCTCTTCCCGGCTCCCTGCCCCCTACCCAGTTTCCCCTTAAATGTTTGCAGGCGCGTTCTCAGGCGGGAAGCCCCCTCCCCCACAGGACCACCTCAGTCACGGCCCTGACCACGGGGAGGTCGGGGTCTGGATTTACTAAAGAACCCCGGAGGGGGAGCCTGCCCCGCGCCGGCTGCCTGGCTCGCCTATGGGGTCGGGTTTCGGCCGGTGGCTCTGCTGAGAGGGAGAGGGAGAGAGACAAAGGGCAAAGTCCCGGTCCCCACCCCCACCCACAGCCCCCGGCGCGGCCCCTCCCCCCGGCCCTGCGCGGGCGACCGAGGGCCGCCGGGGCCCCTCGGCTCAGGACCGGCTGCGCGACCTCGGGTACCCAGGGCGCCTTGCTGCGAACATTCTAGACTGTGGCATAGGGATTGGGGCGCATCCTTGACCCCTCCTCCCTCTGCAGCGTGTAGCAGCCCACCCAGGGGTTGGGGTGGGGAGCGCTCGGCTTCCCCTGGGTGAGGTGAGGCGCTGGGGGAAGGGGCGCCTCGTGGGGCGCAGGCCGGGCCTCTCAGCTGCTCCGGCCTTCTCAATTGCGCGGCCTGCAGGGCTCCCCTCCCCCCCAGCTGCTGCCACCCTCCCCCACCTCAGCTGCCGCCGCCCTTCCCAGGCGCTGCCTCCTCAGTTGCCCTGACTGCTCTGCTTTCCAACCCTCCCTGGCAAAAGGCTGTGGCCAAGGCCTAGGTCCTCAGGGCTCTTGAAGACCCTCTTTTCTTCCTGGTCTGGATGGCCGAGAGCCATTTTGGAAAGCATTGGTGGTCCTGACTCTTAATAATCTCTCAATTTGGGGGGAAAGGGCCCTTCGGAGGGGTTATCTACCCACTCCCCCACTGTAGTCAGGACTGGGCAGGAATGGTGGAGGAGAGTCCTTCTGAGAACTTTGACAGCACCTAGCATACACTTCTCAAACTCCCACCACCGACAGGTATTTGTTGACAATTGGAGAGGATACACCAGAGTCTCTTTCTCCTGGTAAGATAAGTTACTTTCTTTTAACCCTAAGGCTTTTCAGCATCATGCTAACCCTTTTTCACTGGACAAGGTTGTGAGTTGGTGATATCTTTTTAGGTAGGCCTGGCTTCTTTGCTTGCTTCTGAGAACTTTGCCCCGCACCTTGGGGAGAGACTCCTTTCTGAGGTTTCACGGCTTAGCTCGGGCTCTCCAGTGCTCTACCGGTTGACTCCTGAAGAAAAGCTACAGATGGGTGGTGGGAGCTAAGACAACATATCCAATTGAGGGGTGGTGGTGGGGGGTCTCAACTTATTAACCTTCCCCCTCAGCCTGAAGAGGGGCGAGGGCAGTGCTCTTGAGGGACCCACACAGGAGGTTCATGTGTATGCTTTAAGCTTTGGTGAAGGTCTCATCAGCATGTCTCACCCACCCCCAGGGTCTTCCCCCATCCCCCCACTGTTCACTCCATGTGGCCAGACCCCTGCAGTTAAAAAGTTAAAAAGTAAGATTTTACTGAGGCCCAGTGTAGGGGGGAGGAGGCAGCAGTGGACTCAGTCTGACCGGGAATTAGCCTGGAAAGAGATCAGCTACCTCTGGGGCTGCCCAGATGAGTAAGGGGCACGGAGTTAACAAAAATCCACAACAAAAAACCTCTGTATGTGTACTTGTCAGCCATTTGTTCTGAATGAATGAGTTACTTCATTGCTGAGGTGTCCTCCGTCCTTCCCTCTCCCTCATTTGCACCTTTTTTGCAATAGCTGGTATTTCAAAGGAAGAACTGACATGACTACCCTCTGTAACAGATCTCTGACAGCCATCCAGCCGTATTATAGGGTAGTTAGCTGTTCTGCAAATTAAATCTGGTGCCCAAATTAGAGCCGCATGCAGTGAAAGCCAGTTGGCAAGCATTTAGCCATACAGATTATGGGCATTTTTCCTGCACTTACCGACAGACTCTAATGGCTTCTGCTATGCTAAGAGCATAGCACACTGTTTGGTGAAATCAGCCCAGACCAGCCCGTAGAGCTGGGTTCTAGTTCTACTCCCCAAGTTTACTAGTTCTGCCCCTGTCTGAACCTTGAAATGAGGGGAACTGCTCTGAAACTTGAATCTGATTTTCCTTAGCCAGAATTTCTTGGTAATAAGAGGTGTTCAATGATTTCCCCAACCCCCAATTTGGCATTAAACATGCATGAGTAAAGACCTTTCCAGAGGAGAGGAAATCAGGGTTAGGGCTAGATATGGAGCATCTTGCAGAGGACTTTTCCTCTTTCAGCCCTGTGGCATTAGTTTAGAATCCAGGATACACATGGGACAGTAGAGCATGGCATACATTTAAAGCTCTAAGGCTTTTGGTGCCAAGCTTGATGACCTGAGTTTGAACCCCAGGACCCACATCCTGAAGGAGAGAACCAAACCTATTTGAACATGTTACCTGCTCTCCCTACACATGTTGTGGCACGTGAACACCCCCCCCCCATACCTCATAAGCACATAAATGAAGATTTAAAAACCTCTTTAAAAGGTAGCGTGCACATAGCTACATTCTAGCGATGCCTGGGCGCTCTTTCTCTCTCTCTCTCTCTCTCTCTCTCTCTCTCTCTCTCACACACACACACACACACACACACTTTCACACTCCCTCCCTCCCTGTGTGGTGGTGATGGAATCTCTTCTGTTGGTTGCAGACATCTTATTTGGTCATTTTTTTCAGCCTGAGTCCTAACCTACAGTTAGCTACTCAGTAGAGTGCCTGCGGCTGCCTGGCCTGTCTGGCTGCCCTGCCGCTGGATCATCCTGGCATGGAGCCCTGGGCATGGAGCCAGTTCCTCCTCCCTTCCCGGCACCACCCCTTCTCTCAGCTACTGCCCTGCCCGGAGCGTGCCAGGTCCGCCTCCTTCAGAAGTTTTCTGGACTCCCCCCTCCTCCACCCCCTGCTTTGATAGCCATCTCTCTGTTTTGTATGTGGTTAAGAAGGGGGGGAGGAAGTATTGATAGTCTTGTGATCTGGGAGACCAAGGCCATCTTGGAAAGAGCCATTGATGAGCACTGTTTCTCATCTGGAAAGGGCCCAGCTCACTTAGAGCCCCTTTTTTTGTAATAAAAAAAAAAAAAAAAAAAAACATAAAAACCATAGCAGAATTACCTGCACTCCCCAACAAGTCTTACCTGCTCCCTTCTTTCCACACCAACAAGCTGGCCTGGCCACCTCTGCTCTATGGGAGCAAGGCCATTCTCCATCATAGTCTGCTCAGTACGGTGGGACAGTGTCCGGTCCCAAGGAGTAGCAATGAAGCCAAAGCCACACAAGGAACTAAAAGAACAGAAACCATTAGTGTCTATGCACATGAGGAAATTTTGAATTACAGTCTCCACATTGAAGAAAGGTTAGGTGAATGGGTGTGGTGGTGACACAAACCTGTAATTCTGTAATTCCAGCACCGTGGAGACTGAAATAAGAATATGGGGAGTTCAGGACGGCCAAGGCTCCATCATGAAACCCTGTCTGGAGTGGTGTGTAATTAATATCAAGAATCACATATTTATGCACAATACTTTGTTTTCTTTTTGAAAGCACTTGAACAGGTAGTTCAGGCCTGACCTGCAGTTTAAACATTGTACCTCAACTTCCCTGGTGCATGGACTACAGGTTTGGATCAGCTCGCTCAGATGTTTTTTTGTGGGGAGGGGAAAGGTAGAGTTAAGGCACATCTCATATAGTCTAGGCTGGCTTCAAACTCATGGTCCTGCTGGGATAATAGCTGTGAGCCACCACACAGCAGCTCTTAGATTTTTGACTGAATGTATCGGAAGATCATTGCTGGGCATTGGTAGTACACGCTTTAAATCATAGCACCCAGGAGGCAGAGGCAGGCAGGGATCTCTTAGTTTGAGGCCAGCCTAGTCTACAGAGTTCCAGGACAGCCAAGGCTGTGATACATAGTGTTCTTGCAGTACCCACATCAAGTGGTGCACAATTGCCTGCCCCTCCAGCACCCTCTTCTGGCATCTGAGGACACACATACAATTAAAGACAAGGATTTTAAAAAAAAAAAAAAAAAATGAGAACCACAAGAACTTACATATTATATAAACTCTTGAAGTAAAATCAACAGTCAGCTCTTCCGTTGCACTTGGTCATGTTCTCAGAGGCAGAATAGTCAGTGGCTTCCCCCACACACCGGAGCCGCCAAAATATAACCACCGGAATTAGAAGCTCCAGCCGGTGGATTCTAGAAAAGACTCTAGAAATGTGAAGGAAAGTTGTGGAAGCCTGTGTGGGTGTGTGGTGTGTATGTGTGTAGGTGAAGCGACAACTTTGAGTAGTTTTCATTTTCTACCCTGTTGGGTCTATTTTCTCTCCCTTTTCTTAAGACCAGCTGGCCCAAGGGATTCCCTGAAGTCCCACCTTGTATTAGGAGTGGTTGGGTTACAGATGCATCTAAGCCCCAATAGCCAGCTTTCTGTTGGTGATTTATAATTCAGTGCCTATGGTTGCATTGGAGCACGGTGTGTCTACAGATTTGAGCATCTTTGTGGTTTGCTTTGGGTGGGGGTAGGGTCTCAATGTAGACTGGGCTGGCCTAGTTTTAGAGATCTGATCTGCCTGCCTCTATATCTTGAGTGCTGGGATTAAACACATGGCTCTGTTGTGTTTTTTGTTTTGTTTTTTTCAATACAGGGTTTTTCTGTAGCTTTGGAGCCTGACCTTGAACTCAGAGAGATCCACCTGCCTCTGCTTTCTGAGCACTGGGATTAAAAAACGTTCGCCTCCGACGCTATCACCACCACCTCTCAGTGGTGCTGCCTTTTAAGGCCTATTTTATGTATGTTATTTTATGTTTTTCCTGAACCAGTGTATGTGGATTACATGCATGCCCAGTGCCCATAAGAGCAGCCACTGCTCTTAACTACTGAGCCATCTTCTATCATTCTGTGGCTAGCTGTTTGCTGCATTCCAGTCAGTTACAGCAGCAAACCCATCACTAGTCTGGCATTTATTTTCATTGATGCAGTGCTACATGACAAATGATGGAACCCAAGGCATCAGCCCTAATTTTAGTTCCCTGACTGTAGTTTTCACATTGCTGAGGGCAGCTTTCTCTCACTTTGAGAGAGAACCCACAGGCTTCACTGAGAGCTTGGACTTGATTTAAATCAAGCTTGGTGTGTGGATGTGTCTTATCTTTGGGTTCTTGGATGAATGGAGGCAAAAGTTTTCATTAACCCCTGAAGTTTTGTTTTGTTTTGTTTTGAGACAGGGTTTCTTTGTATTGCTTTGGAGTCTGTCCTGGAAGTAGCTCTATAGACCAGGCTGGCTTTGAACTCACAATGATCCACCTGGCTCTACCTCCTGAGTGCTGGGATTAAAGGTGTGTGCCACTAACACCCAGTCCTCTAAAGTCTTAAAACTGCACAAATTGTATTTTTCTGGTGGAGTGTCTTCCTTCCTTCCTTCCTTCCTTCCTTCCTTCCTTCCTTCCTTCCTTCCCTTCTCACATTCCAGAAAAAAAAGAAAAGCTAATAACCAGTTACTCAGATCATTAATGTATAGTACATCCCTTATTTAAGAAAGTTGCCTGTAGGTAGACAGACCCACCCCATCTGGAGAGACAGAAACTTGAGCTGAACATTCCTACTGCTTCCCCCCCCCCCCCCGTGTGAGAGGTGGCCCCAGAGAGTTGAAGGTTGACTTGAGGCCACAGGTGGAGGCAGAGCTTGGTCTTGGTTGGGGTGGATGTGAAGGTTCTGGTTTAATCTTGTTATTCAAGGAGATGGAAGTTCAGGCTTGATGCGAGACTGGGGCCTCTGCAGATAGGGATTCCAAAGAACTTAAATGAAGAAAATGGGTGGGAAGGGACTGGGAGTATAGCTCAGTAGTAGAATGCTTGTTGCCTAGAATCCATAAAGCAGGCGAATCTCTGGGTTCGAGGCCAGCCTGGTCTACAGAGTGAATCCCAGGATGGCCAGGGGTATACAGAGAAACCTAGTCCTAAAACCAAAAAACCGCACACAAACAAAATGGAAATCGGACAGAGTTTTGGTTCAACTCCTAGCTTTGGTTTTAGTGGTTATGAAACATGGACAAGACAAGCCTCTTAATCTCAGGGCCCTGGGTTGTCAAATAAAGCCACCAATAATCTGTGCAATGGGAGGATTCTATGAGATGGACCTGGCAGGATTCTTAAGTCTAGACACACCCCAGTCCCAGCCCAGTGTGAATACTGTGTGATGGATTTCCTGGTATTCTTCTGTCTTTCTGGTTCTCATAATTCCCCCCCCCCCCCCAGGATGGCTTGGCAGCTGTCTAGAGGTGAGTTTCCCCAGTTCCCCAGTGTACCATATGTCTGTTGAGCTTGCCCTTCAGGGCTGGATCTTTGACTCTGTCAGAGACACAAGAATACTACAGGCTATTGGCTGATGTAACCATTTCCTTTAATGGCCATTGCTGCTAGAACACTGGGGTAGTTAGTTAATGAGTTTCTCTTAGTTCTCCTTGCTAGTGTAGTGATACATTATTTATGATTTATTAAAGCTTGACTGAGGATTCAGAAAAGCAAAGTCAGCCTCAGGCTATAGAAATCAGGCAGTGGTGGTACACGCCTTTAATCTGAGCAGTCAGAAACTAGGAGGTCATGGTACACACCTTTAATCTTAGGACTCAGGATTAGAGTTAGATCGATCTCTGGGAGTCCAAGGCTACACTAGAGTGAATCTTTCTAAAAGAGAATTATAGCTCACACCTTTAATCCCAGCACTAGAGGGGTATAAAAGACTGGAACACCGAGGAGAGATACAGTTTGAGGCTTGGTGAGAACTGGTGGAGGCAGGTCAGCCCATTCATTCTGAGGTAGAGGTAAGAAGCTGGTGGCCAGCTGCTTTGCTTTTCTGATATTCAGTTTGAATGCCAATATCAGTTTCTGGGTTGCTTATTTTTCACGTTACATGCTAGGGGGGCTTGGTCCACTAGGTACTAAGAAAGTGCTCAGGTGTGTGTGGTGCCTTTTAACTGTGGGGCACAAACACTGCTCAACCTAGTCCTGGTAGGGCAGGATTGTTATCAAGTCAAGGCAAGTGATGGTGGAGAGGGGGACTTGAGTCAGGTGGGGCTTTTTCCCCATCATCGGATGAATTTAAATACTGCAGTGATTGTCACCTCTGTCCCACCAAGTGGTCCCTTCTGGTCTCCTCAGGTACTAGCTAGGGCTTTATTGGCATTAATTTCCACCAAGAGAAACCAATATGGAGTGGAATAGGGGTTTGTTGTGCTCACTGTCCTGTCAGGAGCATCTAAGCCTGTGGTTCTCAACCTTCGTAACTTATGACCCTTTGATATACTAACGCACATTGTTGTGACTCCCAACCATAAAATAAGTTTGCTACTGTTATGAATTGAAAAAAGGTCATTTGACCCACAGGTTGAGAACAGCTGAGAGTCTAAGCCATCAGGACACCAGCCTAAACCAGCCAACTCTGGGCCTCTCATATGTGGGTTGAATGAGTTATCCAAGGGGGTTGTAATGTAAGCAAGGGAATTCAGGTTACAGGTCTCAGCATTGCCCTGTGCAGTTTGGGCCTGAAAGGAATTAGATAGCACCACATTCTGGGAAAGCAGGCTTAGAAGACAAAGTTACTGGATGCTTTAGCTCTTCCAGGCCATCCCTTGTGTTTTAATGAGGGCTGGGGGCTTTGCTGAAAAGGAAGCCTAGAGTAGGTTCCCAGGGTGGGATGTGTGCCCTGGAGGGGTGAGGGAAAGCTGCTGCGATGTCTTTCTTTCATTGGTCGGGTGGCCCTGCCCTCCTCCCCCTCCCTCTCCTGGAACATTCCAGACATTCCAGCAGATCTGCCTGCCATTGCTTTCTGGATATGGATTAACATCCTTGCAGAGATTTGATTTCTTTTGCTACCACCCTTCTCTTCTGCCTTTCCTGAACAGAGTCCTCAGATTGAAGAGGGAAGTTTTGGCTTTTGACCTTGGGTTGCACTAGGCTCCTGTACTATTATGCCGGGCTCCTAGGCAGTCAGCCCTCATCTTCTGCCCTCTATCCAAAAGGATTTTCTAGAAGGTGGTGTCCTGGGCTGGACCATTCCTGCTTTTAAAGCAAGGCAGTGTTCATTCCTTTCCCCAGATTCTTCACCAAGTGGGAAAGTAGCAAGTGTGTCCTTTTGCTCAGCAGTTTTGTGAAACTTTTTTTTTTTTTACCCAGAGACAGGGTTTCTCTGTGGCTTTGGAGCCTGTACTGGAAATAGCTCTTGTAGGCCAGGCTGATCTCCAACTCACAGAGATCCACTTGCCTCTGTCTCCCGAGTGCTGGGATTAAAGGCGTGTGCCACCAACACCCGGTGTTTTATGAGACTCAGGGGAGATCCATAGCTTCTTTTTAACTAATCCTGGTGGCTGATAGGATGAGGTCTAAGTACTCAGAAATGGGCTTGATGGTCATGTGTGCGCCCCCCCCCCTTGAAATTCTGACCCTCTGCCAGTACCTTGGATGCTGGTTTTGTGCCTGCCAGGCAAGTACCATGCCCACTGAGTTACATCTGTGTGTCTCTCTTCCCTCCTTCTTTTGCTCTTACTCTAATGCCACCTTCCAGACTGGCCTAGCATTTACTCCTTCACAGACTCCCCTACTGCTGTATCGGGCCCAGCTGGAGTTGTTTCTGATCCTCACTTGTGTCTTTTACATCTAACTTTGTAAATCAAGTTCATAAATCACAAGGATCCTCTTCCAAGCAGATCCACCTTTCCTTAGCTATTTAATTGTTCTTTTTGAGACAGGTTTTTCTGTGTAGCCCAAGCTGTCCTGGACTTCACTCTGCAGACCAGGCTGACTTTGAACTCAAGAGATTGGCTTGCCTTTAGGCCTCTCTGAGTGCTGGGATTAAAAAGCAGTGCACCACCACCGTCCAGCTCCTTCTATTTCATCCCACAGTTTCCTAACTGTAGCTCATGGATACAAAGATTTGCCATTCTCAGAAGACCCTTGTATTTTATTCCGAGACACTAAACTCTGACTTGGTAAAGAGACTGGCACATCCACAGTTAGGACACAGCATTCCTTTTGTCTCCCCTCTCTAGTCAGCTGGATAACAGCTCATCTGGCAGGTCAAGTGACTTAAGCAAATCTTTATTTTAACTTATTTTATATAATGTGCATAAGTGTTTTGTCTGGGTATATGTGTGTATGTGCAGTGCCTGTGGAGACCAAAAGAGGGAGTCTGGGTCCCCTTCAGTTACAGGGGTTGTGACCCATCCATTATGTGTGTGTTGACATAAACCCTGGTCCTCTAGAAGAGCATCTAGTACTCTTAGCTACTGAGCCATCTATCCAACCCTCTAAACATTGACTTTGAGCTAAGGGTTTGTGCAGGATCAAAGCTATACAGAGATCTAAATGACAGTCGACTAACACAGCAAGTCAATTTAAATGTCTGAAACCCTGGGATTAAGGTATTGATTTGGGTGGTAGCAGATGCTCAGGGAGTCAGCCCTGAACCTGAAAGCAATCCTCAAGGGAAAGCTGGGATGAGTAAGTATGGCATAGTCACCAGGGAGGGAGGTGCTCCTCATGCCGGGCTTGGTGTTAACCACTCTGGAGAGAGAGCCTTCACCACTCACAGAAGGACGCATCTATTGTTACAGTTTAAGGACTTACTCCAAGTCTTTACAAATATTATCTACTGCCACCTCCCACCTGTGAATAGGTATTATCCCTTTGTACAAAAGGGGAGACTGGGCTTCAAGCTAAATAATCTTATAAAGATCAGTGCTAATAAGTGGTTTAGATCCCTAGCTGTGCCAAGGGCTTAACCACTGTACTATTATCTTATGTAATTGTTCTAATATATTGTTTCCCCCAATCGGTGTGAGCACCTGGTCCAGACATTCCACCTCTTTTGTTATTGCTATGCCACAACCTCGGGAGCAAAGTAGAGCTTGAAGTATGTGGCAGTTAAAGAGGTGTTGGATTACTGTCTTACTTGTCATTTAGATTTATTTATTAGGTATGTGTGGGTATGTACCTGTGAGTCAGTTGCCTGGAGTGATGAGGCATTGTATCCCCTGAACTGCCTCATGGGGTCCTGTAAGAGCTCCGTGCACCATTCCTTCATCCCCCTGGATTTGTTGGGAGTGCTGGACAGGGATAGGTGAGAAAGCAAACTTGTAGCAAACTTCAAAACATTTGTGTGTGATCTTTTGCTGCTATTATGCTGAGAACATCTGGTTCTGCATTCTTCTCGATGGTCCTGTTGGTAATTGGGTCTGTAAGTTGAGGCCTCTCCCACTTTTAAAGTCTACATTCTTATTGGGTTGTTCTTTCTGTCGTATTGTTTTCCTGAAATGGTGTTTCACCGTATACTCTGGCTGTCCTGGAACTTGCTATGGAGACCAGGCTGGCCTAGAACTCAGATCTGCCTGCTTCTGCCTCCCGATTGCTGGGATTAAAGGCGTGAGCTGCCACCACTGGGCTTTTCCTTGCTATTTTATAAGCTGGAGATCTAGGGTGGGCCAGACCATGATGAGTTCAGTTTCCGGTACTGGGGAGGAAACCACCATTCTACGATTTTGGTGAGATAACAACAAGCTGGCACAAGGATTAAAAATTGCTAGGGCATGGAAGCTAAAGTTTCTGGAATTTAATCTACCTTATTTGTTTCTTTTGTTTCAGGAGTCGGAAGATTCAGATTCGGAATATTCCACCCCAGCTCCGATGGGAAGTAAGTGTTTGGGGAAATGTGCAGTGGGGTGACAGCAGGGACTGGACAGGGAGGGGCTCTGTCCGGAATTGGTAGACATGACTAGAGCATTCTCCCCTAGGTGTGGGTTTTTTCCCACTCAGACCCTTGGGCAAGAAGCATTAAGGAGGTAGGAAGAGTGCTTTCTGATGGCCCAAGTCTGAGTCTGCTTCACAGAGTCCCTTAGCGCAGAGCCAGGGACATTCTTGTAAACCCTGGGGTTGCTGCCTTCAGCAGTAGGAATCTAAGGAGCCCGAACTGAAGTGACCAAAATGTCTAGCTCCTGCTGGTGTCCCAGATCTTTGGGTCAAAGGGTGTCCAGGCTCTGGGATACTCAACCCTTTTCTACTTCTCCAGGTTCTGGACAGCCTGCTGGCCCAATATGGTACCGTAGAGAACTGTGAGCAAGGTAAGACTAGGGCAAGGGATGAGCGAGTGTGCAAAGGCTTGAGTGGCTTCAGTGTCAAGCTGCTCTGTGATCATAAGACCACTGTGAAGACCCAGACAGTGTGGTGTGGCAGGAGATACGCTGGGTAACTGACCCGGCATGTGCCTTACTGTGTGTGGGATCATGAAACGGGACGGCTGTGTGGTAGGCAGTCTTGGACACCTCTGATTTTTCCTTTTTCAGTTTTTCAAGACAGTCTCACTGTAACACTGGCTGCCTTAATACTTGCCAATATGTTTAATAATCACTATGGATTTGAAGTTACTTTGGCATCAAAGCCAGTGCCTTTGTTGTTAGATGCTGACATTTTGGAGCTTAGGATAGGAGTTTCCAAAGATATGTTTTTATTACTTTTATCTTTGTGTATGTGCATATATGTGTGTGGGTTCCCACAGGGGCCAGAAGTGAGAGTCACATCCCCTGGAACTGGAGTTGCAGGTGGTAGAAAGCTATTAAGCATGTGTGGTGGGAACATGTACTGTGAATTCAGGTCCTCTGTAAGAGCACCAAGTACTCTTAACCCTGAGGCATTTCCAGTCCTCTCAGCTCAGATTTTAATAAACAGTTGCTAATGGCCTTGATTTTTGAGAGCCTTCCTTGGTGATGCTGGCTGCTACTTCCAGGACCTGGGTTTAGATCACATCAGACAGGTGAAAACAGAGCATTATGGATCAGGCTGGCCTTGAACTTAGATATGCCTCCTGAGTGTTGGGATTAAGTGGGCCAACACACCTGACTTCATCACCCTTTTTCGATGAAGAGTCTTGAGTCCCAGGCTTGCAGGAATAACATTGTTTCAGTAGAAGTTTAGGAATGAAATTTGTACTCTTGAGAGGTAGAGGCAGGAGGATCTGCCTGACCTCATCAAGCTACAGGATTACTTATAGAGACTTCATTTTTTACAAGGGGGGAAAAATCTGGGGTGCTGGAGAGATGGCTGCTCTTCCAGAGGTCCTGAGTTCAATTCCCACTTGGTGGCCCACAGCCATCTATGAGATTGTTCCCCTCTTCTTGTGTGCAGATATACATGCAGGCAGAACACTGTATACATAATAAATAATTCCTAAAAAAATAAAATCCTGAGTGTAGCCTGGTCTACAGAACAAGTTCCAGGACAGCTAGGCTACACAAAAGAAACCCTGTCTAGGAAAAACAATATCAACAATGAAATCTAAGAAACAAAAGGAAAAGGGGTGGGGAAGGAAAGTGCTGGGGAGATGGGTGGTTCAGTGACTAAGAGCACTGGCCACTCTAACAGAAGTGGGTGGTTTTCAGATTTTCAGCACCCAAAGGAGAAAATCAATCCATCTGTGATTACAGTTCCAGAGGATCTGATGCCCTCTTCTGACTTTCAAGGGGACATGCTGGCAGAACATGCACATAAAATAAAAATAATTGAAAAGTTGTTTTAAAGATTCACCAAATTCGCCTTTAATCCCAACACTTGTGAGGCAGAGGCAGGCAGATCTGAGTTTCTACAGAGTGAGTTTCAGGGGGGCTATCCAGAGAAACCCTGGAACAACGCCTCTTCCACCCCCCCCAAACAAACAGGGTTTATTCATTAGTAGTTTGTGTAGGCAAAATCTTTTGACAATTGTGTCTCTCTAAGCAATATAAAATTATGTGATTTTGAGGGCCCTTTATTTCTAGGAGTATAAACTCTTTTTTAATGTATTTATTGTTACTTTATGTGCATTGCTGTTTTTTGCCTGTGTATATGTCTGTGTGAGGGTGTCAGATCTTGGAGTTACAGTTGTGAGCTGCCATGTGGGTGCTGGGAATTGAACCGGGGTCCTTTGGAAGAGCAACCAGTGCTTTTAACCACCAAGCCATCTCTCCAGACCGAGTATAATAAACCCTTTAGCAGAGAAAATGGGCTTGGGGTGGTTTGGCTGAACATAGGGTTTTTACTTTATTTTTCTTTTAAAGCCAGCACATAAGAGCATTACATGTTCACGGGTGTCGTGTCCTGCTTAAAAAGCATATCTGCCTCCTCGCTTTGTTATTTCTTTTGGTGAGAATATTCAATCTTGTAGCTCTCTGAAATACATGATACAGTGTGATATGTGGCTGTCATACCATGCAGAAAGAAGCATCTTTGTCTCCTGTCTGTCACTTATCACCCACCAGTCAGCCGCTCCCCAGGCTTCCCTTCCCTGTTACTCTCCCACCTTCTATTTTCAGTTCAGTGAGACTGCCTTTCCCGTTCCAAGTCCTCTTTTCTTTTTCCTATTTCCTTTTCCTTTTACCCCTTCCCCCAGTTTCCTCTCCTTTGCCCTCCTTTCCCTTCCATTCTCTCCATCTGCCTTCACATTCCCGAGAGCATGTGGGGGCTTGTCCTTTAGAACCTGGCTTATTTACTGTAGCTTAGTAATTTCTGGTAACACCTAGTCATAGGTGAGGGGGTTTCATTTTCTGTTTTTTTTGTTTTTTTTTGTTTGTTTGTTTGTTTGTTTTGTTTTTGAGTAGATAGTATTCTAGTCTGTGTGGGTCAGGGAAGTGCATGAGTGAGCGCCTCCTGTTGGCCACTTTGGGTGCGGTGCATTTCTCTGTGCAGCAGCCACTTTTGGAAACCTTTAAGAAACATCAATGCATCTGAGGTTTAAATATTAATTTCTAAATTCTTTGAGGGAAGAGGCAAGCTGTGTGCTGACAGATGATTACAGACCTTGCCTTCCCAGCAGTCTTCTCTGCTCTTACCCTCTAACTTGCCTTTCATCTCAAATGCCAGAACACAGCATATTGGCTGATAGCTGTTGCTATCAGACAGACCAGGAGGCCACATTGAGCAGGCACCCACCTGTCATCAAAAGGAACAGATTCCTTCAGTCAGGTTGACACCTGCCTGGAACCCACATGATGGATGGAGAGAGCTGACTCCCCAAAGTTTTCCTCTGACCTCCACACATCTAAACACACATGCATGCATGCACAAGAAATTAGATTTAAAAAAATTAAAAAGAATTTCACAGATGTGCTCAAGGTTCTCACCAGCCCAGGGTGGCCTCAGACACATCCTGCTCAGGGATTGCAGGCCTGCACGCACTACCACACCTAGTGTTTCATTTTAGGCAGAGCCTTGCAGTGTGGTCCTGGCTGGTCTACAGTTAGCCCAGGCTGACCAGGAGAGGTTGGCCCTCTTTATTTTGGGATTATTAGTGTGTTCTGTGCACCCAGCTTTAAATGTCAGTTGCTGGTTTATTTGAGAAAGGTTCTCCCTCTGTACTCCAGGCTGGCTTATTTTACAGTGCAGCAAAGTCTAGTCTTGAATCATGACAGCAGTAGTCCTGTCTTGAGCCTTCTGGGTGCTGGAATTATAACCACCCTCATCTTCAAATGTCACTTCCTTTTTAAAACTTTTTATTTACTTGTTTTAGTTTTTCTGAGACAGGGTTGCACTGTGTAGCTTCTCCTGGCTTAGAGTTTGCAGTGTAGATCAGGCTGGCCTTGAATTCATAGATACACGCCTGTCTCTGCCTCCTGGAGCCAGGAGGGTATCAGCTGGGAATGAACTCAGTTATTCTTTGATCCCCCTTAATTTTTTTTTTCTTTTAACATTTATTGAGCTTGTGTGTATGCACCCATATTTGTCTTGCCCACCTTGTGGATGACAACTTGGGAGTTGTCTTTCATGTATGACTCAGGTTCTCAGCCTTTTTTTCTACTGAGCCATCTCACTAGCCCCTTGTTTTTTATTTTTATGTTAACTTTGTGTATAGGTGTTTGACTCCATCTGTTTCTGTACCAAGTGTTTCCAGTGCCTGAAAAGGCCAGATACTAATTTCCTGAAAGTAGAATTACAGAAGGTTATATAAGCCACTGTGTGGGTTTGGATTGAACTGGACCCTAAGGAGAACAGTTAGGGCTCTTATCCACTGAGCCATCTCTGAGGATTTTTTTTTTTTTTTCCTTTTTTGAGGCAAAGCCTTTATCAATACAGTTTTGAATTCCTGATCTTTCTGCTTTCCCCTCCCAACTGTCGAGACTGCAGGTATCCTCTCTCTCCCCCTCCCCTCTTCCCTTCACTGAAGTGGGCTAGTTTTAGTCCTGCTGATGAGGTGAATTCAAGGTTAGCCTTAACTAGTGAACTCCTAGCCTGCCTGAGTTACTGAATGAGATCCTGTCTCACAAAGCCAAAGGTTGAAAGTGTAGGCCAAAAGCAGATTTGTTTAGCATATGTAAAAGCCAGTGATGTAAAACTAATTAAAAGTAAAGGCAATAATCAAACTCTTGAATGGGATTCATTCTTAGGATCCATAACTATGGTGGCCCAATGTGTCTCATTTCCACTCTCAGGATACTTAGAATATTGGAGCCTGAAATTCCTTCCCTGGAAAATGTGTCTTTGTGGCTTAGAGAATGGATTTAGGTAGTCCCAAGTCTCTTCAGCCATTCAGGGAAGGAGATTCAGCCCATTTTCTTGACAGCTGCTCTGTAAATGGTTAATCTTACCCACTGGGTGTTGCTTTTATTGCCAATTGAAGTTTCCCAGGGTTAAGTTTGCCTCCAGAATAGGACTGTGTTTGGGGGGTGGTGTTTGCCTTGTACACCATTGCCACATCCAAAAGAGGGAAAGCTTCCATAGCCTGGCTTCCAGTGTCCCTGGTGAAGGGGGTCTCCTATGGGGTGTTTTTTTATGCTTGTCCTTTGAGAACCTTGGTGGTCCACTGCTCACCCTCTACCTACACACTGGTTGGGTTTGGTGTCAGAGCTCTAACTTGACCTGTTGTCTCTACAGTGAACACAGAAAGTGAGACAGCAGTGGTCAACGTCACCTACTCCAACAGGGAGCAGACCAGGCAGTGAGTACCTCAGAAGTGGGCTAGGCTCTTTTACTCACTGGGTTGGAGAGGGGACCCCTGTGGGTGGGTCCTGGCAGGCGGGAATCCTCAGCTGACTAATCCACAAAAGGTCTTTTCAGGGGCAAATGTTTCCTTCTTCCTTTGTTTCACAAGTGAGAAATTTCTTAGTAAAGGTGGACTGGAGGGAGGGGCGACTAGGAGAGACTAGGTACCCAGGACTACAGTGCCCTCCCTGTATGTGTCGATGGTGCCATCTTTTGGTTGCATGGGGGAACTGCCTCCTTTAAAAAGGAAAAACAAAGGTGGATCTTAGTGATGTCCAGGTTACTTTTGTAGCCAAGGACTACCCTGGATTCCTGATTTCCCTACCCCCTGTTTCCTGAACGTTGGGATTATAGGTAAGTGTTGCTGCTCCTGGATCAAGTGTGATGCAGGATGGTTAGGAGCCCAGCTTATGTCCCCACCTGTGAGTGCCCACCACCACCGGTCCCAGCTCTTTAGCCCTAAGGTTCAGTGTTTATTTATAGTTCTCCCTGGAGTGGACAGACATGTTGTGTACATTGATTTATAGCTCTACCTGGCTTCCAAAGACTTCTGCCACATTTTGGCTTTTTTTTTTTTTTTTAAACTCTTTCCAATGATCTTAGCATGAGGCTTGCTGAATCAATTACTTTTCCTTTAGTGTCTTCTCTTGTAGACTGGATAGTTCCCTAGAGATAGTGGGATGTCGGTGTGGAGGCACAAGGCACTGGATGTGATTGACAGTTGCAATGACCACTGGGCTTCCTCTTTGTCCCCAGAGCCATTATGAAGCTAAATGGCCATCAGCTAGAGAACCATGCCCTGAAGGTCTCATACATACCGGATGAGCAGATAGCTCAGGGTCCTGAGAATGGGCGCCGTGGAGGCTTTGGCTCGCGGGGCCAGCCTCGGCAAGGATCACCTGTGGCGGCAGGGACCCCGGCCAAGCAGCAGCAAGTAGACATTCCGCTCCGGCTCCTGGTGCCCACGCAGTATGTAGGTGCTATCATTGGCAAGGAGGGTGCCACCATCCGAAACATAACTAAACAGACTCAGTCCAAGTGAGTACCGGGAAAGGGAGGGTGGGTCCAGGGAATAGATTGGGCCTGGAGAGAGGCTCCTGGGAAACAGTTGATATGGGTATTGGCACTCCTGGCACATGCTCTGGCATGTGTGGTCACTATTGCCTTTGTGTGACAGTTGGGCAAACCAGGAAACAGAATGGGTCTCTGGCCCATATACTATCAACAACAGGAAGAACTCCATGGTTCCTCATAACAAGTTGCTCCAGGGAACCCAGTCCTATTAGTTGAGAGTGCCTCGGGTATTCTGTGATAAGCGGCTACATAAGATAGTCACAGCCTGGCTAATGCCCTGGCTCTTTGGCATAAGTCATTATGTCCCTCACACTGTAGTATAGCCACCCACTTCCCTTATCTGTGCTTGTAGTTGGGACAGTATGTCTCCCTGATACAAGCACACTGGAAGGGGAAAACAGCTGCACAGCCACACAGTCTTGGAGTGTCCCCACCCAACAGCCGTGACGTGGGCTGCATTGTCCTCTCCAGCCGCCTCCTGACAGAGGATCTTAGGGCAGCACCTGTCCATGGTTCCCTGGCCCCTTCTTTACTTTGCTGGTTCTGTATGTACTTGATGGGGTCATTTCCAAAGAAAGTGGATTCCTTACCTTTGATTGACAAGAGGTAGGGGAAGTCAGTGTTAGAGGGGACAAACTAACCAGCTTTGTCCTTGCTGTCCTCAGGATAGACGTGCATAGGAAGGAGAATGCAGGAGCTGCAGAGAAGGCCATCAGTGTGCATTCAACACCTGAAGGCTGCTCCTCGGCGTGCAAGATGATCTTGGAGATAATGCACAAGGAAGCAAAGGATACCAAGACGTAAGACCCAGCTGCACTTCCAGTGACTGCTGCCACCCCCACCCCCATTTCTCCCTTTTCTGTGCTGAGTCAAGCCAGACACTCTTGGCTACTAAGCCATACCCCAGCCTCTACTCATAATTATTAATAGAATGATACAGAGATAAGGAGGCACAAAATGCACAAAAAACATAGAAGTTGAGACATAATCATCTAGAAAGTTTATGTATTCAGCGTTTGCTTGGGTCCATATATATGGATATGTGTCCGTTTGAGTCTCCATAGATGTTAAAACTATGTTTAAGTGAATGTGCATGTGTGTCAGCATGGGTGGTCAGGCTGAAATGCTGCTCTGTACTGTTACAATATTTTTTGTGTCAGCAAATCTATCGGTAAATATAAAGCCATTGCAGAAAGAGAAGCAACACAGGCTTTGAAGCAGCACAGTAACATGAGAGTCTGGGTATGGGTCCCACTAATGCAAAAAAGTATAGGTGAATTACTTACGGCACTTCCTGGGTTGGGTTTCTTTGTGGTGGGGGTGTTTAAGGCTGGATCTCACTGTAGCCCAAGATAACCCTGAACTCCTGTAGTCCCGCCCCCTGAGTTCTGGCTTTAGTTTCTTTCTTTTTAATTTCATGTGCACCAATGTTTTGCCTGCATGTATATATCTTTTTTTTTTTTTTTTTTCCCCCCCGAGGTAAGGTTTTTCCATATAGCCGTGGAACTCACCCTGTAGACTTAAACGCTGGTCTCAGATTTAGATATACACCTGCCTCTGTCTCCTAAGTGCCAGATTAAGAGACATGCGCCACTACCACCCCACTCTGTTATTTTCTTGATACAGCTTTATCTGGGTTCAGTTAATACAATAATGTTGTTAATAGACATGTTGCCTAGAGTCGCTGGGACTGTGGGCACATGCTAGCATATCTGGCTAAATTGTGTTTTGTTAACCTTTCTCTTGTATTCCCTCAGTCCCCTTCACCTTGGGTGGACCCTGGGCCTCGTGCATGCTAGGCAAATACAGTTCAGCTAAACTACTAAGCTAAACCCTATTGCACCTGCCTTTTGTGTGTGTAGTTGGTGATTTTTCAAGTGTGCAGTTTGGGTTTCATTTGTATATGACAGTATCTGTTAAAACCATGAGAATAATGCTTTGGCTCCCAAATTTCTTCCTGCCTTATACAGTCCATTCTCACCCACCATTTTTCTGTCTCTAGGTCACTGACACTTGATTTGTGTGGTTTGTCCTAGGTTTGTTGTGGATGACATAGTTGGGTGTTTGTTGGCATTATTGACCGGGCTGTCCCTCCCACTTCCTCCCTAGGGCAGATGAGGTTCCTCTGAAGATTCTGGCCCATAATAACTTTGTGGGGCGACTCATTGGCAAAGAAGGGAGGAACTTGAAGAAGGTTGAGCAGGACACAGAAACAAAGATCACTATCTCATCGTAAGGCTCTCTTTGGTTCCCTTTACAGGAGTGGTGAGCACAGGCTGGGGCACCACAGCTTTCATCACTGAGCCTTAGTACCTGCCTCTCAAATTGGGCACTGCTTCTGCTGGCATAAGACAAAACAGAAAAGTGATGAGATCATTTTCTACCTCCCTAAGGGTTGGAACACCCCCTCCACTTGGCACATCCTACCCCTGTGCATCTCTAGGAAAACCTGAAGATAGGTTGTGGACTTTAGGTATGTCTCTCACTGTGAGAGGTGTACAGGCCTTGGTCCATTTCAGCCTGGGTACGTGCTGGGCTGCTGTTTATAAGCACCCTGCTTCTCCATTTCCTTAGAGACTATCCTGTTTACAGGGTAACTCTTCTGCAAAACAGCATAAGTAAAGGACCACTTGCAATACAGCCATCTTGCAAGTGTAGCCGCCGCACCTTCACAAGAGGCTCTGTTTCCATTGAAGGGCTTTCCTTGGTTGTCTTGTCCTGTGCTCCTTGCCCTGGTTACCCGAGGCTACGGATAAGTTAGACAGCCTTTAAAAATGGTCCTTTCTAGAAATTTTAGAAATGCCAATCATTCATTTATTTATTTTTGACCTTGTCCCTACCTGGGACCTGATCCCAGTCCTGAATTGCCCACTGCTTGACATTGCTCTGCTCTCCTGCCAGGCTCCAGGATCTCACTCTCTATAATCCTGAGAGGACCATCACTGTGAAGGGGGCTATTGAGAATTGCTGCAAAGCTGAGCAAGAAATCATGAAGAAAGTTCGTGAGGCCTACGAGAATGATGTAGCTGCCATGAGCGTGAGTGAGAGGTGGCACCCTTCTGTGTTTGTCCCTGGGAGTTGAATCTAGGCCCTGGAGATGGCAAAGTCTACTATACCCCTGAACTATGTCCTAGACCCTCTTCAGCACCCAGCAAGGGTAGCAGCACACAGGATGACCAGCATGACCTTGGAGCATCACTTTTGTGTGTTTTGCTTGCATGTATGTGTGGATACCATGTGTACCCCAGGTTCCCACCAAGGCTAGAAGAGGGAACTAGAATTATAGATGGTCATGAGTCACCATGTGGGTGCTTGGAATTGAACCTGGGTCCTTTGGAAGAGCCTTAACCACCTTTCCAGCCCCTCTGCTTGTGCTTTTAGACTTATATAAATTTTTGGTGGTAGTGGTGGTACTGGGATCAAATCCAGGGGTTTGCACTCTCCTGCTGGAAAAGGGTAACTCAACAAGGCTGGTCACCTGGCTTCTGAGGTGGGGTTGGGGACATAATCTTGGGTTTCATGGATTATTGTATTTTAGCCAATCTGATCTAGATGGTGTGATCCTCCTCCAGTAAAACTTGTATATTGGTGTAGACAGAAGGGTCATAATTTCAACTTTTTCTGAGACAAGACTTCACTGTTAGGCTAGAACAGAGTTCATTTCTCACTCTGTGGTCTCCAAGTGCCAGGAGGCTACCACACCCAACTCAGGATTTGTGTGTGTGATTATGTGTGTGTGGGTAGTTGTTTGTATGAAGAGGGGAAAGGAGGCATCAGATGTCCTGCTCGTCCTCCTTATTCTATTAAGACACAGTCATTTACAAACCTGGAATTAGGTTGGTAACAGCAAGACCCAGCAATTCTCTCTGTCCCTCAAACCCTATTGGGTTTAGGTACATGTGTGATCATTTCCATGGGTGCTGGTATTAGCATTCAGGTCCAAAGTGTTCTTAGTCACTGAGCCATCATCCCTGTCTCTACCATCTGATTTTTCTTGTTTATTTGAGACAGGGTCTCAGTGTGTTGTGTAGCCCATGCTAGACTGGTTTGGAACTTAATAAATAGAGCTTGCCTCTAACTCACAGGAGATTAATCTGCCTCTGTCTCCCAATGCTGGAATTTTATTCTCACCCTACCCAGCCCCATCTTAGTCTTTTAAAGGAAATTGGGGATAGGGTAATTAGCAGAAAGGTTCAGAACTACTTGAGCCCCAGGAATCAAAGGGAAAGTTGTGCCAGCTTCTCACGTTCTCAGGTTATGGATCTCTTTTGCTTCCCTCATTAATGTGGCAGAAATAACTAGAGTGAGTCTACTGGTTGCTTAAAATACACCAGTTTAGTCCGGTGAGGACATCTTCACAGCTCAACCACAACACCAGGCACATTTTTGTACAAAGCAAATAACTCCTGTTGCCCTGGGAGTGCCGGCTCCTGTAAGTTAGCCGGAACCACACACTACGGCCCTGCAGGCCCCCTCGCAAGCTGACCCGCACACAGCAGGCCCGCTACACGAGAGCCTGTAGGCAAGCTGACTTGTGTCTCCCCTCTCTCCTCCAGTTGCAGTCCCACCTCATCCCTGGTCTCAACCTGGCTGCTGTAGGCCTCTTCCCAGCTTCATCTAGTGCTGTCCCACCACCTCCCAGCAGTGTCACTGGGGCTGCTCCCTACAGCTCCTTTATGGTAGGTGGAAGATCTTATTACTGGGGACCCATGGGAGTGTGGATCATAGAACATTGGTAAGATGGAGGGAAGAGAGACCTGCAGCTAGAATGCTAGCTACAAGGAAAGCAGCCCAGCCCAGGTAGCACCTGGGGTGGTGGCGGCAGCTTTCCACTTGATTTTGCTTCCCTGTAACTGGATGAGAGCTATAAAGAGTTCACGGTAGCCTTCCATGGTCTAGCGTGTAAGGCAGCAGGTTGGAGGGGCTCCTGGGTTCTGCCTTGTCCTACTCCCTGGTCCTTTGGTAAGGTGTCCCCTGTCCTGGCAGCAGGCTCCGGAGCAGGAGATGGTGCAAGTGTTCATCCCCGCTCAGGCTGTGGGTGCCATCATCGGCAAGAAGGGGCAGCACATCAAACAACTCTCCCGGTTTGCCAGCGCCTCCATCAAGGTGATTTGCTCTGGGTTCTTCCTGGTCTAGTGCTCCCTTCACACATTGGGGATTGAAAGCTCAGTCCCTTGTTGGGTGTCTTTACTACTTCTAGGTTTCTAGGCTACATAAAAAGCTATATTCTGTAGACAGCAGGCTGAGATATTGTGAAAATAGAATGGACCCAGCCCCGTTCTAAACCGATATCCCCACCACCTGGGGGACTCATTTCCACATGTGGGATGTAGGAGGCAGGCAGTGCCTCGGAGTGAGCATTATGTCTGCTGGTGTCTTAACCTCCCTACATCCAGAGTCAAGGAGAGCAAGGGACTCTCATCAGGAAACCAGTGCTGTTAGGCCTACGGGTCCAGATTGATGGGTTTCATTCTATGGCATTTAAAGCCTGTGATTCCTTTCCCAACCCCAAGACAAGTGGAACCTCTACCTCTTGGCAGCACTCTACTAAAACTCTCTGATGGGATGGTGGGGAGCAGTCCTGCTGAGGAAATGTCTCTCTAGCCTGCTGTCTATGCTTTCATCACGGGTCTTGTGTACATGCAGGAACTTGAATTTGAGGCTTTTTGTTCTTCCCTTTCTCAGAATGGGCAATGGGAGGGAATTAAGGGATGGGGGTGCCTTCATTTTCCTCTGGAAGCAGCCCCCTCTGACCAACCGTGTACTTTGTAGATTGCACCACCAGAAACACCTGACTCTAAAGTCCGAATGGTTATCATCACTGGACCCCCAGAGGCACAATTCAAGGTTTGATCTCTATTGCATTTCCACAATGGATATGGAGAACTGAGGGTGGGAACACATTTAGGAGAAAGGCTGGGGCAGCTTCTGTTTGCTGTCAAATTCCTGTAATGTCTTCTAGGCTTTTCTATGCTATACATCAGGCTTTTCTATGGTATACATAGCTGCAAAGCTGCCAAGCTTAATATCTGTTCATTCTCACTTCCTCAGTTCCATGGTTCACACAGGGATGTGGGAAGGGAGGGTCTGAGTGAGGCGTTTGCAGTTGCTGGCAGCTCTCCTTCCCCTTTATGTCTACACTGCCTCACTTGATCTCGGAGGATAGAGACTGCATGTTGCCATTCATGGTTGTCGTGACATCCCGGAACCTATAAGCATGGTGCATCCTTAAAATGTTTGTTTGTTTCTCTGTTTTAGGAGGGAGGTGGGAAGAGCTGGCCCTGAACCAGCTCTGCAGCCAAGTTGGAACTTACAATTAATTCCCTTGCCTCTGTAATGCTGGGATACTTATTTACTAATAGGCCATGATCTGAGGGTCTCAAGAGTTACAGATAATCAGGGAACCATTGAGGATCACCCACTAACTGCAGCTTTGCAACCACCTGCCTTAGCTGGTTTGTCCTCCTAGGTAGAGTTCTGGCATTTGGATGGATAAAAGCTGAACTTTGTCCTTCTATATAGGTGAAAATCCCTTCCACTTAGATAAACAGCTGCTTTTAACCATGGCTTCTTCTCCTTAGGCTCAGGGAAGAATCTATGGCAAACTAAAAGAAGAGAACTTTTTTGGCCCTAAGGAGGAAGTAAAGCTGGAGACCCACATACGGGTGCCAGCTTCAGCAGCGGGCCGGGTCATTGGCAAAGGTGGCAAAACGGTGAGCTCCAGGCCTTGGCCTCTGAAACCCCTTTTGTCTAGCTAGCTTTTTTACTTTTCCCTTCATTTGTGCCTCATTCCCTTCATTGTGACTTGACTGATTGTATTTCCCTGGCCCAGTGCCACTCACCTACCTCTCACCATTTCTGGTCCTTCCTACAGTGGATTTTCTTTTCTTGTGCTATGTCTTAAACCCAGGACCTCATGTACTAAGATTCTACCACAAGTTGTCTTCCTCCCCCATGCATTTCATTGCTGCCTCTCTGAGCTTCCCTCTGGCTGTCCCACCCCTAGGTGAATGAGCTGCAAAACTTGACTGCTGCTGAGGTAGTAGTGCCAAGAGACCAGACTCCGGATGAGAATGACCAAGTCATTGTTAAGATCATTGGGCATTTCTATGCCAGCCAGGTATGTAGCATGTTCCCCTACTTTCAGAGGACTCAGGAGCCAGAACCAGAGAAATGAGGGCTGGGATATGGACTGGGGTCCTCTGGGAAAAGCAGCCAGAGCTCTTAGCTACTGAGCCATCTCTCTAGCCCCAATGGAAGAGGATTTTAAGATGAGAGTGGAGAACTGTCCCATCACTTATTGGTACCCTGCATCTGGGCATCTTTCTCCCACTGTTTCACTGCATTGTCATTTACAGTGGTACCTAATTTTGAGACAGGGTTTACTGTGTAACCTTGGCTGTCCTGGAACTTACTCAGTAGACCAGGCTGGTCTTGAACTCAGATCTGCCTGCCTTTGCTTTCTGGGCACTGGGATTTAAAGGTGTACACCACCACTGCCTAAAGTGGCTCCTGCTAATGTATGGTTGGGACATCATGAAATATACGATTTCAGCGTGGGTAGCATGTCTTAGTGTTCACACACACACACACACACACACACACACACACACACACACACACACACATACACACACACACCCCTCCCTGACTTAGGTCTTTCTCCATTCAGTAGATGCTGTTGTTGTTGTTATGTAAAGTGTCTCTTCTTGGAGGTCCTTGTCCTCCTTCCTCATCCTTGCCTGTTCCCAATACAGATGGCACAGCGGAAGATCCGAGACATCTTGGCTCAAGTCAAACAGCAGCACCAAAAGGGACAGAGCAACCAGGCCCAGGCACGGAGGAAGTGACCGCCTCTTCCTGTCCCATTGGCTCCAGATCAGCAGGCAGAATGCAGAACTGGAGGGCGGAGGGCCTGTGTGCTCTTCCCAGCAGGCCTGAGAATGAGTGGGGAATCAGGCTTTTGGGTCTGGCTGGAGATCAGGTTTGCCCACTGTCTTGAGAAAAATGTTCCAGTGAGGAACCCTGATCTCTTGCCCCCAGTTCATTCAGCCAGGTGGCCACTATGGCCCACCCCTTGGAATGTCACCGTTGCAATTGTAGGTTGGATTGCTTTTAAACGTGGATTGTTTTGAGGAAGTTCTCCAGTCTCCATCAGAAAGGTGGGTCAGATCCCAGTGGGGAAGAGAAATAAAATTTCCTTCAGGTTTTATAAACCTCAAAGGATAGTTTGTTTCTTGACCCCAGAATCTTTCTAACCTGGCTTCTTAGTTAATTGATGAAAATTCCTCCCGTTCTTAATGTCTTGACCAATACCTTACTGCTTCCTATATTCATTTACACGGTTTTAGCCTCGTGACTGGGGTGATGGTGGGGTGGCTGAACCACAGCTTTGTTTACAAAGTTCCTTGATCCTGATCCTTCCTCAACCTACCAATGGGAATAGCAAGATAAAAGGAGAGAGGATAATATATATACTGATCCACGTTTAAAAGGAGCCCTCTGCTGAGGATAGAGCCTGATGGTCAGAGTGCTTGCCTGGCATCTTCAAGGCCCTGAGTTCCATCCTTGGCATCACAAAAAGGAAAGGACAGCTTGCCCTGATGGGTGAGCTATTGCAGATCACCATCTAGAAAAATTGGCACAACAGAAATTTCTCTTGGTCAGCTGGGGCTTCCTCACCAAGACTCCCCACTACATTTATGCCCATCTAACCCTGTGAGTCCTTTGTGGTGCCCCGGTACACGTGGGCATTACCTCATGCTCAGCAGGGTGAGGGCTGACCACTGTCCCTGATTCCTATCATTCTCAGGCGGATTTTATATTTTTTTAAAGTCTATTTTAATGATTGGATATATGAGCTCTGGGAAAGGGGGTATAAGCTCCCTTTGATGACGTCTCAGTTCCATGGAGGAGTTGAGTGGCCCAAAGGTGCTCTCATTCCAACCCATGTGCTCTTATAAGGGCTGAGGCAGGCGTTGTGTTGTATTCCCCTCCAAGGCACTGTTTCCTGGTGGTGGTGGGACCTGCAACCCAACCCTGGGCTCCCGATAAAGCTTCAAGTCCATCATCTGGCAAACTTAGTAGATTGGAGAATGAATATTGCTTCTGTTTTTATTGTAGAGGAGTATTTAACTGACTGTTTATGCCTCCATGAATTGTCATTATAAAAGGCATGCCTGAAAACTTCAGAATACCAGCAGCATTATGCACGAAGGGGTGAACACACTTTAATTTATTAATTTAACAGGCTCAATAAGATCCTGTTGGAAGTTTAGCCCTTAGGGAGGACAGTGGCCATCAGTTAAGTGAGGCTAGGCCTCCCCTCCTGATAGTGTACTGATTGATTGTAATGCATTTAGCCAGGTGATGCACTTTAGCTACCCTGGACAATACTATCAAGTGTGCTGGGAAGAAAGAAGGCCGCTCTCTGCATGTGGAAAAGCCCATGCACAGAGCTCCCCTCTTCCTGACATTGCAAGGACAACAGTGACAAAGCAGCCATGATGTGTGGGCGGAGTCAGGCAGTGCTGTGCTAAGTAAACTACCTCAAGGTGTGAAGTTACCTCAGCAATGATTTCCTTTTGTTCCCTAAACCCCGGTTTTTAATTTTCCTTTTTTTTTCTTTTTGATTTTTTTCTTTGCGGCTTGCTGATATTTTATATAAAAAAGAAGAGCAAAAGAGAAGCTGATAGTCTTGAATATTTTATTTTTTTAATGAAAAGAAAAAATGAGAAAGTTATGTTTCATAATTTCTTACAACATGAGCCAGTAACTCTTTAGGAGCCCTGTGGAGAACAGGCCCTGTGGGGAAAGGTGGGGGCTGGACCCAGGGGAGGAGCAGATAACCCCAAAAGGGTCCAGGCCCAGAAACTTGCTGGATTCTGATCTCTAACAGAGCTTGGACCCTTGGGGACCAAACAGCAGTGTCCCACTAACCAGATGGCCTGTGGGCACCCTCCCTCTCCTCCTGTGCTGAAACAGTGCCTTAGCTGGAGTTCCCACCGCTGGTGCTGTCTTATTTTAAGATACTGCCTCCGTTTTATCGAGGAGAGAAATAATAACTAAAAAATAGAACCTTTTAAGAAAATCTGCATTTCTTAAATATGGGAGCCAAGATTCCGTTCATGGGAGAAAGACAAGGCCACCCTCTCTCCCTTTGAGAGGCCCACCTGGTTTCTCGATGCCTGTTATTATTTTTTGGTTATTGTTTCATTTCCATCCGACCTTGCTATTCTTAGTCTGTGTCATTCATAGACTACAAGGCAAGCAGATGGTCAATGGCTGCCCTCCCCCATCTCCCTGCCTTTAGGTTGATTTGATTGATACTAAAAGTGGACTTGTTAGGTAGGAGATTCATGATTTGGGGTGGTGGGGTAGCCAAGAGGGAAGGGGAAATGGTGAACAGTATTGGGACAGGGTCTTGCTTTGGTACGATCTTACCACATGGCCTCTGTGACAGCCCCTCATAGCCTCCAGACCACCTAGTCCAAAGTGAGAAGCAAGAAAGTCTTTAGGGATGGTAATAGGCCTGTCCCAGACACACACTTCACATCTGGCTCTACATGCAAAGTTCGGACATTGGACATGTAGTGATTTAAAGTGGATTTCTTGCAGCAAGCATGCTTTGATACCCGGTTCAAGTGATCATGGGGGGGGGGGGATCCTACAGTAACTGAAATAAGAGTGTTGGAGTGCTGCCTTTCTTGAGGGCCTGCTCCCTTCACACAGTAAGCCCAAGTCCTTTGGTTGACTGAGCTCCCAAAAGAGATCAGAAGTGTGGCAAGGGACACAAAAATGTACATGGATTGGGCAAGATTCCACTTGTGGGTGAACTTGCCCAGCAGGAAGATTGTGAAAGTTGGCTTACTAGAAAGAGTAGTGATCAGGGGTCAGAGGTCAGCATGCAGGAAGAGACTGGCCTGTCTTGGGTTGTCCTGTGACCCCGATCTGAGGGCTGCTCCTTGTCCTGCTGGTCACCTCTTTCCCCATCCTAGGTAAGATAGCATACTACTACAAAAAGCACTTGGGAGATTGGGATGGTATTGAGAAAAGCAACTTTTTAAAAAATGGTTCCATGCCCTAAGGTGTATGTGTATAGAGAACTGTGTTTGCTACACATGTATTTTTATGGAAGGACCATCTCTTTAGGATTTTTTTTTTTTTTTTCAGTTCTTTGAAACACATAAAAAGCCAAATGGGTTGATCCACTGACCTACTTTTTTAACCCTGTGCCTGCCTCTCACACTAAGGGGGCTTTGGGGGTCTGGTTGCCTTTTGCAATTCCAGTTGAGAACTGTTGAGGGGGTCTAGGCAGGAGAGAACTGTAGCTGAGGACAGGGAAGATGTGTGGCCCTTGACTCTAGTCCTTTCTTTAGTTTTTTCTAGTCCTTTCATTAATTCTCCCTGAACTCTCCAGTCTTGGGGAGAGCTCATGCCTCACTGTTGGCCGAAGAGACCCCATGTAAAAACCCAGAGGACACTGGAGCAGGATGCTCTTGGTTGTGTGTCCGTTTTCCTTTGTGCCAAAGACAGACAGACAGACAAGCTGAGAGGCTATTTCTGAGGCAAAAGCAGTGGTCGGCCATCTTTGTGCATCTCCTAGGCCTGTCTGCAAGGGGGAGGGGCCTGGAGACAGTGGAAACTAAAGACAAGGACCCACTCCTCTTAAGCTCCTGGGGGGTTTGGGAGTGGTGCTTGCCAAGGGCTAGGGAGTGGGAAAGGGGGTCCTTTGGCTCCCTGTTGCACTTTGGGGAAGGAGGGAATATTTCAGGCTCCTTGGGACTGCTCTCCTCCCCTGTCCCCACTGCAGAGATGGCAGCATGAAGTTCCCTTCAGGCCTGGCAGACTGGTAGTGAGGAGGGGCCTCAGTTAGCTCTCAAGGGTGCCTTCCCCTCCTCCCTTCCCAGACACCATCTGCCAAATTGGGAACCATCAGTGCTACTAACTACCTCAGCCCCAGAGGGCACCAAGCCTAACTGAGCCTCAGGAGGAGCTGGTGCCTTTAAGCACCTCTTCTCCCCATCACTTGGGGCGAGGTCTCCTTTCCTTTCCCTGAGTGTTGTGGGTGAGATCCTAGTGGCTTTGCCATTCAAACCACACAGCTGTTTTGCTGTTTGTTGAGAACCAATAGAAGGGGAAAAAGCTCCGCCTGACTGGACATTGTAGGAAGATTGACAAGAGCCTCATCAACGCCAGGGGATGTAAAAGCCATTTTTCCTTCCAGATACTTGGATGATTTAGGTGCAGAATGTTCCTCTTGCATTCAGACATAGCATAACACCAGTTGAAACTTCCTGTTTCTTTCCTTTGGCTAAGTCTCTGTGAGAGTACAGGATAAGGGAGAAGGCCACATTCCCGAGGGTTCTAGGGGATGGGCCAAAGCCTTAGGCTTGCATGGTCTGGTGGTACCATTACTAATGACCTCAGATGGTTCAATCTGGACTGACAAAAGAAGAGCATTTGTTTTTCTTACATAGCAGGAAGCTCCTAGAGCACCGTGTTTTTCGTAATCAGAGATGATGAATGCTACGAGTATAAATGGATGATCTACCTCAGTCCTTACAATAAAATTGGAAATAAGGGCAGGGACTCATGCATGAGGGTATGAATCCCAGCCAGAAGATTTGAGGCTTATGACACAAAAGGTTTGTCTTGGGGGAATCGGGCAGGCCTGCCAGGATCCCCACTCACATTGGTCGGGTTGGCAGGGTTCGTCATCTCATCCCAACCCCCCCTTCTCTCCTCACCCATGCTTCACCCCTTTCCCTCCAGCTTGTCCCTCTGACCTGCTTTAGCTTAGATGGGCCAGCTGGTGAGGAAAGGTATGGATGAGCTGTTTCTCCCTTAGAGCTGGCTAGAGGTGAGTTCTGCGTTTGGCCAGGAATCCCTCGCTCTGCTTCTACATCCTAAGTCCTGGAACCAGGGTCTCGTCAACAGGGTTTCTTGACAGTCTCCACCTCCACTGAGTCCCTCCTCTCCATGGGGGGGCAATTGGCTCTGGGAGGAGAAGAGATCCTTTGCCCTGGGGCTAGCCTGGTCTGTCAGGCTTGCTTACACCATCTTTGTAGTTGGGGAATTCCACTGGCTGACCTAGTCCCTCCCCACCCTCTAAAGGACCTTCTAGAAGCCCCATTTCACTTTTGTTTTTTATCTACCTCTTAGCAAAACAATATAGAGAAATTAGATAGTGGCAACTCAACTTGCTTAGGTTAGGGGAGGGAAAGGTTTCTTTTTCCAAAGGAAAAAATATTACCTTAAAAATTACTTTCCAAAAAAATGTTAAAAAATTAAAACCAAAAAAAAATTTTTTTCTTTGAAAGGAGGGAGACAATTTCCAGTAAGCAATGGACTAATTTCCTAAATGTGCCCCCCATACATAATTTTCAATTTTTGGCAGTCTTCACTTAAGACAGTGTGATAGCTATGAACAGTTCAGCTTCCCAGTGTGTTCCTTGGCTTGTCACATCCCCACCCCACCCCATGGCTGCCAGTGAGACCCAGCTGTGCTCCCTGCCACTACTCTCCCAGCTAGGTGACCAAGACCACAAGAAGAACACTGGGTTGGGGTGATGCAGTCCTGACTCAGTTTCCTCTTGGCAGGTGGTTGGGGGCCACAGGTAATAGTTTTATGTGAACCACTGCTAATAAGTGCATTAGAAATGAATTTAAGCATATTATAAATTAGCATGATGAATAAACATTACCATTTGGAGTCTCCCTTCAGAATCTTACTCTGGTTCCTAAAAACCAGAGTTAAGTCAAAAGAACCCACTCCCCTAAGACAAAGTGGATTGATATGCAGTCCTAAGACATGGCTTCCAGTACGGGATGGAGTATTCTGAGTGGAAATCTGGAAGGGTTTGAAGGGGCTGCTGCTTGTGACTGTTATGTTCTGTAATCCCGACGACTTGGAAATTGTAGAACCCTGCCAGCTGTCACAACCCTGAATTTGATTGTGCCCTCCTCCCAACCTTATCTGTTCTTGAAGCTGGGGGAGGGGGGCACATGGCTCGGACTTGACAAGTTTGTTCCTTCAATGGATGAGCACCTGGGTTCCTTCCTGGTGAATATTGTTTCAGCCACAAAGCAATTCATTCCACTGTTTCCATCGCAAAATAAAAGGAAACTTCTATTGAAAACAGAGTGTGTTTGCTTCTGGAAAGGAGTTTTTTGAGTCTAGGAGGTCTCCAGCTGACATTCCAGCTATATGGGTAACATCACAGCTGGCCAGCTGATGATGACTAAGTTCTGGATAGGAGCAAATCTACCCATCAGCCACTTACCTTTTGTTTCAAACCTGGTTTGCATTGTCTCCTGAAAAGTGGTTTTTATTTCATTCTCTCTTGCTGTTCAGTTCTAATTTGTAACTAAGTCTTTTATTCCTTCCCATTGTTCTTACTACATGCCTTGTTTGGCAACCCCAACAGAAATGTTGCCATTCATAAAGTATAGCTCCACATCTGTTTTGTTTTTAGGACCTGGGCTAGTTTCTGGGATCATCCATCTACCCCATCAGTTCAGTGGCTTCCAGCCCATTTGTCTATGAGAGGAACTTGAGGACCCTGGAGAAGGGCAGAGTCTTGCTTTGGTGTGGAACCATGGGTTTGCCCAGGAAGCTGAGTTTTCTGGGCCATACCTTTAAGGTCTGCTGTTTTGTTTCACACTAGAGCTTTCTGGCCCGTCCCTGGACAGTCCTGCAGAGGGCATCAGACTTGTCCATTGAAGGTCCCTTGGGGTTGAACTACACTTTCATACACCTAAGATCATCAGAAAACATATTTACATTACAGTTCATAACAGCTAAATTACAGTTATGAAGCTTTGGAGCCTGACCTGGAACTAGCTCTATGGATCAGGCTGGCCTTGAATTCAGAGATCCACCTGCCTCTGCGTAAAGTTGTGCGCCACCAATACCCAGCTGCAATGAAATAATATGGTCAGAGTCACCACAATGTGAGGAACTGCATTAAAAGGTCACAGCATTAGGAAGGCTGAGAATTACTGGAGTAACATACCGTAGAAAAATTCACTGACCCAGAGAAACCAGATGAACAAGCATCCCAAGGAAGGTTGCTGGTGGCATACGTGTGAATGTGTCACCTGCATGTACGTATGTGTCCTGCTTCCTGTGGAGATCAGAAGAAAGTGTTAGATGTCTTGGAACTGGAGTTAAGGATGTTTGTGAGCCACTATGTAGGTGCTGGGAATCCAACCTGAGTCCTGAAAGTGACTGATGATGTAAACCACTGAGCCATCTCTACAGCCGTCAAGTGCACACATAAGCACCCATGCACATGAATGCAAGTGCTCCTCGGAGGCAGGAGTTTTGGCTCTGCTGGGCCTGGAATTACAGGTAGCTTTAAACCCTAATGTGTGTGCTGGGAATGGAACTTGGGTCTTTTGGAAGAGTACAGGCTCTTAACCTCTGAACCATCTTAATTATGATTATGCTTATTGTTGAGACAGGGTCTCTTTACATAGCTCTGGCTGTCCTGGAATTCAGTAAGTTGATCAGGCTGGCCTCAAACTCCCAGAAACCTTCCTGATTGTGCCTCTGAGGCTGGGATTAAAGGTATGTATGTACCACCACTCCCATCCTAACTTTTTTTAAAAAATATTTTCATTGTTTATTTATTCATGTATTTTATGTATTTGTGTGCTTTGCACACCAGAAGAGGGCATCAGACAGTTGTGAGCTGCCATGTGGGTAATAGGAAATGAACTCAGGACCTTTGGAAGAGCAGTGAATGCTAACCACTGAACCATCTTTCCAAACCCCCCCCCCCCCCCCCCCCCCCCCTTTTTCTTTTTTTGGCAATGGTTTGCACAAGCCTATAATGCCAACTCTGTAGAAGCAGAGGCAGGCCAATTTATTCATTTGAGGCCAGCCTGATCTAAAGATGAAGTTCCAGGTCAGTCAGGGCTGCATAGAGAAACAGTTCTTTCCTTCCTATGCAGTGGGTGGGTGGGGTGGGGTGAATCAGAGGAAGACCTTTGGGGATATTTCTTTCCCTGTGTGGCTCCTGCTGATTAAACTCAGGAAAGAAAGTACCTTCGTCTTCTGAGCCATCCTGTCATCTCCTAAAACAGGTTTTGGAATGGATTCCTTTCGCTCCTTCCCCTGGTATAGCTGGGGCATTAAGAAGGTGTCTGGCAGGTGGTGGCGCACGTCTTTAATCAAAGCCCTTGGGAGGCAGAGGCAGGTGGATCTCTGTGAGTTTGAGGCCAGCCTGCTCTGTTGAGGTCTGCAGGACTACATAGAGAAACTCTCTCTCTCTCTCTCTCTCTCTCTCTCTCTCTCTCTCTCTCTCTCTCTCTCTCTCTGTGTGTGTGTGTGTGTGTGCGTGTGCGCGCGCGCGCACTCGCGCGCGCACCTTTCTACCTACTTATCTACATTTCTCACAGAAGGCCTTTTAATTTAAAAGTGTCCAGCAATTTATGTCCTTTCAGAGGTGTGGCTCCCTGCCCATGAGGAGACTTAGAGTCAGTCTCTCTCTCTCTCTCTCTCTCTCTCTCTGTTTTTCAAGACATGGGTTTTGTTTGCTTTTTTTTTTTTTTTTTTTTTTTGCTGTAGTCTGGCCTCCAACTCACAAAAATCTGCCTGCCTCTGCCTCCCTATGGGGAAGGGCAGTTATGGAAACCTTTAAGTAGCTCTAGGTGCCAATATAGAATTGTACACACTTGAAGGACTAGTGTTCTAAGTTGTGGGATCATATTGGAAATCTGGCAGGTAGTACTGGAGTTGCTTCCTAAAGATGCCCTGCCATCTAGAGGGTTAACATAGGCCAATGGAGAGTTGAACAGGGAAGACAGGTTCAGTGGGATTTTTCAGAGGCGACCAAAGGCATGGGACAATTGGGTGGCCATTACCTCAGGAAACAAGCTTATGGGCTAGGCTGTTGGATGAGTGTGGAATACACAGGTGGGAAGAACCATGATTAGAATTTAGCATCTCAGTAATAGGCACCTTCATTTCCCATAGCTCTTAAAGTGTTGCTTATCTGTTACTGTTTTATGGCGACACTATGGCCAAGGCGACTTGAGAGAGTGTTTAACATGGGTACTTGCTTACAGTTTACAGAGTTAATGTAGCAGAGAGTCATGGTGCTGGAGCGGTAGCTGAGAGCTTGACACACCAAAAGGCTGACCCTGTGCCCTGGTGACTAAACATTACACATGTGAGCCTGTGGGGTGCTTCTCATTCAGACCACTACAGTATCTGAAGAACTGTGTTAAGGCTTCCTTCCACTGCCCAGCATCTGTGAAACAATTCATGTCAAATACCTGGTTTGTAGAATATGGCTTATTTTTCCCTGTTCTGGTGTTCAAACCTAGGGGCTTTGGGCCTGCTAGGCACATATATCTATCACTGACCATCATTTCTCACAAAACTCTCGCTCTGTGTGTGTGTGTGTGTGTGCGTGCGTGCGTGCGCGCGCGCGTGCATGTCCCTTTCTACCTACTTATCTACATTTCTCACAGAAGGCCTTTTTAATTTTGTTTTTTTTTGGGGGGGGACAGGGTTGCTCTGTTACATACTTCTGGCATCTTTACCTGCTGGGTCATCTAACCAGCTCTTACAAATGTACCTCTTAAGACAGCTTTGGTTGTATGCCACAGAATCTCCCCCACCCCAAGACAGGGTTGCTCTGCATAATGGCCCAAGTTGTTCATGCTGGCCTCCAGTTCACAGAGGTGCACCTGCCTCTGTCTCTCTATTTCTGGGATTAAAAGTGCCCACCACCACAGCCTGGCCTACATGCCCCAGAATCTTGACACAAAATATTTTCATTTTGTACTTTCTTTCAATCGTTGTTAGTAAAGATGAATTAACAGGGAGCCTATACTTCAAGAAAGGAAGCTGGGTGTGTTGGCACTCACCTTAATTACAGCACTGTGTGTGTGTGTGTGTGTGTGTGTGTGTAGGACAGGTAGATATGATAGATCTCTGGGTTCGAGGCCAGCCTGGTTTACATGATGAGTCCCAGGATAAGAACTACACACAGAACGCCTTGGGATTGGGGTGGGGGGGGGAGAAAACAGGGTCTCTGGCTCTGCTGGAGTCCACATAAAAGTGGAAAGGGGCTAGAGCAATTGTTCAGTGCTTAGGATGTGTGCTATTCTTGCAGAGGACATAGAACCTGAGTTCAAGTCCCTGCACCCACATGGCAGCACACAGCCATCCAGGAGCTCTGGTGCCCTCTTCTGGCCTCCACAGGCATTGTGTGCACTTAGTGCAGAGTGGGTAGTATTCATGCAGGCAAAACATCCATACACATAAAATCAAAACAAGCCTTAAAAAGTTAATTCTTTTGTTTTTGTTTAGGAGGAGAGAACTAATGACACAAAGTTTTCCTCTGACTTTCATACATTAGTGATGGCGTGTGTGTGTGTGTGTGGGGGTCCTTTTCTGGTACATATGCATAATTTTTTTAAAAAATAAAGTACCGTTTTTATTGTGGTGGTGTTTTTCACTTTTTTTGAGACAGGGTTTTTCTGTGCAACAGCCTTGGCTATCCTGGAACTTTCTCTGTGGAGCAGGCTGGCCTTAAAGAGATCCTCCTGCCTCCAGCCTCTCCTCCTGAGTGCTGGGATTAAAGGCATGCATCACTACACATGGTATAAAAGAGGTAAACAACAATAACTGAAAACTGTGATGCTTAATACAGTCACTTTGGGTCATGTGACCTGAAGAAGTGAGTTACTTCTACAAGAAATAAAACAAAAAGTTGCTCAGTAATGGAACACTTTCGTGGCGCACATGTGACTCTCACAAATGTACAGTTTTCACCTCCTCCGGTGTGGAGAGATGACCCAGTGCCTGAGAGCACTGCCTTCTCTTGATAGGGCCCAGCGTAGCCTGGTTCCCGGGGCCTGACACCCTGTCCTGAACTCTGGGCCCTGCACACAGGTGGTACGCATACATGCAAATAAGCAAAATACTGGTACACATAGAATACATGTTACCTTAGAAATATCAGGGTACCAAGAAATGAATATTGACAAACTCAAGGAATAACTTTTAAAAATCACAGTAACATTAGTGAATTCTAGAAAACTAATCAAGATGTAGCAAAAGAATCACAAGCAAATTGAAGAAATTGAGATACAGGCTGGGCCTGTGGTTGTACACCCTCTGATCACAACACTGCATAGGTGGAGACAGATCTGAGTTCGAGGCCAACCATGGCTGCACAGAGAAACACGGTCTCAAAAAGCCACCCCCCCACACACACACACAAAGAAGAGATACACTAGTAGTTACTAAAGAGCTAAACTAGAACAAGTGTGTATTATGTAAACCTCCAGGGAACTCTCTAGGAAACCAGAATTAACCCCAGAAGCCAGCGAGGCCTTCTGGATGCTGCAGTAGGTGAACTGGCTTAGCCATTATGCACAGATCCCTGGGTTCCACCCCCCAATACCACAAAGTCAAAACCAAGGAAAAACCCAGCAATGTTACTTCACTGTGTTTTAAAGTTATGGTTGTGGCAATTCAGTAAGCTATTAAGATGGGCAGCGGGGAGGAGTGGAGTCCAGAGGCTAGGAACATGGCTCAATTGATAATGTGTGCCTAGCATGCACAAAGCCTGAGTACCACCCTCATTACCACATAAACCTGGCATAAGTGTGCATACCTGTAATCTCAGCACTCACTCAGGGCAGAAGGATAGGGAGCACAAGGCCATTCCCAGCTAGAGAGGGAGTTTGAGGCTAGACTGGGTTACATGAGACCTTGTTTCAAAACATTCTCTCTCTCTCTCTCTCCCTCCCTCCCTCCCTCCCTCCCTCCCTCAAAGAAAAAAAGGGGGCAGAGAGGAGTGAAACTAGAGAAGAGATTGCTCAGTGTTTAAGTAATTTCTGCTCTTTCAAAGGACCTGAGTCTGATTCTTAGCCCCCAAGTTGGGCATTTCACAACCGCCTAGAACTCCAGCCCCAGGAGATCTAAGGTGGAGGTATCCAGGCTCTGCTGAGGTCCACTGAGGCATGGCTACTTCCTCTCAGTCAAAGGAATGAATCACATACATACATACATACATACACACATACAAGAAGGCAAACACACACATAAGAAAGAAAATAGTTAATCTAAGTCAATCACATAACCAGGAGGAGTCCACTCCTTCAAGAAATCTGTGTCACTTAAATATATGTGTTGGCTAATCCTACTTTGACACACATACTAGAGTTACCTGAAGGAGGCAACTTTAATTGAGAAGACGTCTCCATTAGATCTGGCTGTTAGTCATTTTCTTAATTAGTGATCAGTGGGGGGGTAGACCCATTGTGGTGGGGCCATCCCTGGACTGGTGGTCCTGGGTTCTATAAGAAAGCAGTCTGAGCAAACCAAGAGAATGTGATGGGAGATGTCATTCTGTAAATATTTTTCTCTTATTGGTTAATGGATAAAGCACTGTTGGCAAATAGGAAGGCAAGATAAGCCAGACTTGGAGACCAGAATGATTTTGGGAGATGTAATAAGGAGAGTCAAGATGTACGGACTTGAGAGGAAGAGGTCTGAACACTATCTCAAGTAAGATAAGACCACCTGGAAACACTTAGATTGATAGAAATGGGTTAATATTTAAGACAAAGTTTGCTAATAAGAAACACGTGTATCAGGCCAACAGCTTTATATCTAATACAGCATCTCTGTGTGTTATTTGTACTGATGCGGCTGTGGGGCCAGGCTGGCCCGGAAAACTGCTCATAACATGAAAGCAAGCCATTAAGCAGCTCCCCTCCACAGGCTCTGCATCAGCTCCTGCCTCCAGACTCAGGCCCCATTTGAGTTCCTGTCCTGGCGTCCTCCAATGAACAGTGATATGAAAGTGTAAGCCAATTAAACCCTTTCCTCCCTGGCTTGCTTTTGGCCATGGTTTTTCCATCATAGCAATAGTAACCCTAAGACACATTGGTACCAGGAGTGGAGTATTCCTGTGACAGACCTGACCATGTTTTGGGAGTTTGTAGGACTTTGGAACTTTGGGCTAGAAAAGCCATTGAGTGTTGAGAGCTCAGTGGGATCTTCTGTAGGAGCTTGGAAGATAAGAATATTGAGTGGTGCAGAGGATGGAGGCCTGGATTATGAGGTTTTGGAGGGAAGTTTAAAGACTCAGGGCCATTTGCTGTTTTGACTTAAGATTCTGTAGTTCTGGTTAGTTGGGGCTGAAAAATCAGCTGTGATTTACAAGAGACTGTACTACAAGATACTAAGAACTACTAAGATGAAACCTTTGCTTTGCTGGGATACTCATGCTGGTTGGCTGGAGCTGAGAATTTAGTGATGACTAAGAAGAGACCAGCTGGCCAGGCGGTGATATCACACACCATTAATCCCAGCACTCAAGAGGCAGAGGTAGGTGGATTGCTGTGAGTTTGAGGCCAGCCTGCTCTACAGAGCAAATGCCAGGACTACACAGAAACATCTTGTCTTGCACAAACCAAAAAAAAGGAAAAAAAAAAAAGAGGCAACCAAGGGTATACCTCCTATTGGCAGCTGACCTTGGTAGTGTAAGGAGTCACCAAGGTGGTATTGGTTTTGAAGGCATGAAATAACAGCATGGAGAACAGCTGAGGCTTGGCACTGTGAGAGGCCGGGTGAGGACACTGGCGAAGGTGCAGCCTCAGTGATGGTTGAAGGGCCAGGACTGAAGGTGCCATGCAGAGAAGTTGAGACTTGGCGCCAGACTTAGCACCACAGGAAAGGCTATTGGTGAAACGCAGCCCAGTTACAGCAGAAGACCCCAGCGTTTTAGAGATGCCAGTACCATGGGATGAGCACTAAGAACAGCAGCAGCAGTGGACTGGAACCAGCCGGAGCCTAGAAGATGAGCAGTGAGTGTGGCTGCAGAGAGCAGATCTGGAGAAGGGACCCAAGCTCCTCCGAGGAGCCCAATCATGAGTGCATCTCAGATAACTGGAGTTTGGTTTTGCTTGGCTCAGACGGTGATTGTGCCCTAGCTCTTCCCTCTTGAAGAAGATACTTAGTTTAATTTTGATTTTTATAGGAGCACAGCTGAAAGACTTGAAACTTTAAAAGAGACTTTGAATTTTTAGGGAGATTGCATATTTCAAAGAGAGGAAATTTTAAGCCGGGCATTGGTGATGCACACCTTTAGTCCCAGCACTTGGGAGGCAGAGGCAGGTGGATCTCTGTGAGTTCCAGGACAGGCTCCAAAGCAATATAGAGAAACCCTGTCTCGAAAAACCAAAACAAAACAAAAAAACGAACAAACAAACAAAAAAAAAAAAAAAAACCACTGAAATCTTAATGTATTGAATTTGTAAAGACTTGGGACTTTTAAAGTTATTTATGTTTTTAATGTGACCTTTTGGGGAGGAATAAGAAAGTGGCTCAGTAGTGATGTGTTTGTGTGTCAAGTTGACAAGGGGTCAGTTGTACTGGCTGGTCTTATGCCAACACAGATTAAGAAGGCAATCTTAATTTAGAAAATGCCTCTATTAGATCCAGCTGTAAGGTATTTTCTTAATTAACGGTTGATGAGGGAGGGCCCAGCCCATTGTTGATGTTTGCATCCCTAGGCTGGTGGTCCTGGGTTCTATAAGAAAGCAGGCTGAGCAAGCTGTATGGGGTGGTATGGGGTTACCAGCCCTCCTCCATGGCCTCTGCATCAGCCCCTGCTTCCAGGTTCCTGCCCTGCTTGAGTTCCTGTCCTGACTTCCATCAGTGAAGGAAGTGGAAGCCCTTTCCTCCCCAGTTTGCTTTTGGTCATGGTGCTTTATAATAGCAACAGTAACCCTAACTAAGGCACATGCTAGAGAGAAGGGAGGGCTGATTATCCATGTAAAGGGATAATGAACTTTTTTTCCCAGAAGCCCCTCCTGTGTATGGCTTCAGCTTCCATCCAGCAGCACTACAAAACCTGTGCTTTACCCCGTGGGGTTTGTTCACTTTTTTGTTGTTGTAGTCGTTTGTTTTCTTGAGACAGGGCTTCTCTGTGTAGCTTTGTAGACTAGGCAGGCCTTGAACTCACAGCGATCTGACTGCCTCTGCCCTCTGAGTGCTGGAATTAAAGATGTGCACCACTAACGCTCAGCTGTTTCCCCTTCCCTTGTGTATTTATTCCTTTTGATAGTTATGAGACAGGACTCTAGCTTTTGGGGGCTTGCCCCCCAGTTCCCAAATAATCTCACACCAAGACTCTTTTTTGCTTATGAGTGTCCGGCCTTAGCTTAGCTTGTTTCTTGCTGGCTTTTCTTAAATTATTCCATCTACCTTTTGCCTCTGGGTTTTTTTCTATTTCTGTGTATCTTTTTTTTTTTTGGCTGTGTGGCTAGGCCCCAGTGTCCTCCTCCTACTCTTGTTCCTTGATCTCCCTTGCTTCCTGATCCCTCTTTTTCTCTTCCTATTGATTCTCTCTGCCTGCCAGACCCACCTGTCTTTTCCCCTGCCTTGCTATTGGCCGTTCAGCTCTTTATTAGACCAATTATGTTTTAGACGGGCAAAGTAACATAACTTCACATAGTTAAACAAATGAGGCATAAAAGAATGCAACACATTTTTGCATCATCAAAATAAATGTTTCACAGCATAAACAAACGTAACACATCTTAAAATAATATTCTACGACAGATAGGGCCTCACTCTGTTGCCTTGGCCATCCTGGAATTCACAATGTAAACCAGGCTGTCCACCAAGCTCATAGAAATCTGCCTCCCAAGTGCTGGGATTAAAGGGATCTGCCCCTACCACCTGGCTGATGACATTTTTAAAAAAAAAATATATTGCATTTTAAAATTTGTGTGTGTATATACATGTATGCACATTCATGACACTCCACATAGGGAGACGAGAGGACAGCTTGCTTGAGTCACTTCCCTCCTTCCACACTGTGATTTGTAGAGACCAATCAGGTCACCTGGCTTGGTGGCACACCTTTATCAACTGAAGATCTCACAGGCCTGCCTGAGGACAAGCATACTTGGATTTTAGAAAGAGAACCATGGGGCAGGCAAGCTTCAAATCCAGGTTGGGAGGCAGGAGACAAGAAGAGGAAGAAGCCATGCCTTTGGAGTTGGAACCGAAGAAAGGAAAAAGGGTTCAGCAACGAAGGTCAGCTAGCCAGCTGCTCTGCATAGCGCTGACGGCAGAAGGGGCTTTTAGGGAACAAGCTAGAAAGCTCAGGGAGTGAGGAAAAACATGTGCAGGCCCTGGACAGTATTAAAGAAATGAGGGGCTGGAAAGATGGCTCAGAGGTTAAGAGCACCGACTGAATTTCCAGAGGCCTTGAGTGCAGTTCCCAACAACCACATGGTGGCTCACGACCATCTCTAATGGGATCTGATGCCTTCTTCTGTCCTGCAGGTGTTAATGCAAATAGAGCACTCATATACATAAAATACATCAATAAATAAATAAAAAAAAGAAACCAAAAGGCCTCCCTTGATTGTACGTGGCTTAAATCCATGCTTTGTACATGGCAGGTGGATCTCTGTGAGTTAGATGCTCGCCTGATCTACATAGCCAATTCCAGGCCAGCCAGCGCTGTAATAGTGAGACCCCATGTCAAAAAAGAAAATAAAAAGGTGGCTTTGATTTCCCTTCTAAGTCTGTTTCTAAATTATTACTTAAAAGTGTGTGTGTGTGTGTGTGTGTGTGTGTGTGTGTGTGTGTGTGTGTGGTGTCTGTGTGTATTTATTTCATGGGTGTGCAAGTGCCCAGAAGAGGGCGACATTTAAGAGGAGTCAGGTATTTCTTAGCTGCCTGGCTGTTGGTGCTGGGAACCTGAGCCCTCTGTAAGAGGAATAAATGCTCTTAACCACTGCACCCACCTCTCTAGCTTCTGTTTCTAAGTCCTCATCAACAAGAGTGAGAACCCAAAGAGGGAGCCTCAGATTCCCTGGCCACACTGTCTCAGTCACCCCGGGGGGGGGGGGGCGGCAGTACAGGATGAGCCTGCTGCCTGGCTCTCCTTGGTAGTTTTAGACAACACTGAGGAATGTGTGCTTTGTGTGGCTGCCAGGCTCCTTATCTGTACAAGGTCGAGACGTGGAAATTGGGTTACACCATTAGTCCCCTTTCAGCTCAGGTGGGGCCACTTTGCCAAAATAACTCTCAAAAGGAAACGTGTTCTCTGTATTTGATTCCAGACCATTTGCTGGGCCAAAAGCTACGCCCACAGTTCCCTCAGACTTTCTCCCCAGATTCAGTATCAGATACGTGGCTTAATAAAAGCACATCAGGCCCCACTGGCTGCTCTGAAAAGCCATCTTTGCATTGTTCCCGGGTCCTGCTCTGTGCTCGCTGCAGGCCTCCTCCGAGGCAGACTCCAGCAGCTTTCTGTCCAGAGTCTTGGAACTCCATTTCTCTCCTCCCTCGCTGCAGAAGATCACCGGCGTGCCTCACCTTGTCAGATACGGCCATGGACACCAGACTCCGAGATTACCACCAAGGACTTGAAGGAGAAGAAGGAAGTTGTGGAGGAGGCAGAGAATGGAAGAGACTCACCTGCCAATGGGAATGCTAATGAGGAAAATGGGGAACAAGAGGCTGACAATGAGGTAGATGAAGAGGAAGAAGGTGATGGTGAGGAAGAGGATGGAGATGAAGGTGAGGTAGCTGAGGCTCCTACGGGTAAGTGGGTAGCCGAAGATGAGGATGATGATGTTGACACCAAGAAGCAGAAGATTGATGAGGATTTTAGACAGCAGAAAGGAAAAGCTAAACTTAAGGCCACCGTGACCTATTCACCCTCCACTTTCGGGCTCGGGGAGAGGAGCAGGCCCCGCCCATCCATAGCAGGCAGTGCCAGCCACAGATGACATGCGCTCTGCACCACCCCACCAAAAGCACAACATGAATTTGCAACAGGAGAGGAAAGAAAACCAAAACTTCCAAGGCCTTGCTTTTTTTCTTGAAAATACTTTAAAAGGAAAATTTGTATTTTTATTTACACTTTATAATTTTGTACATATTGTTAGGGGGTCAGCCATTTTTAATGATAACGGGTGACCAAACCAGCCCTCAGAGCGATCTCTGTCCTACTTACTGACCTTACTTGTGGTGTGACCATGTTCATTATAATCTCAAAGGAGAAAAAAAAAAAAAAACCCTTGTTAAAAAAAAAAAAAAGACAACAACAAAAAACAATCTTATTCTGAGCATCCCAGTAACGTTTTTTGTGTATGTACCTAGCAGTACTATAAGTAGTAGGTTTGTATGAAATGGTTAAAAAGGCCAAAGATAAAAGGTTTCTTTTTTTTTTTCCTTCCTTTTTTTTTTGGGGGGGGGGTCTATGAAGTAGCTGTTTTGTTTATTTATTTTGGCCTGTTTGATATATGTGTGAAACAATGTCCATCAATAAACCGGAATTTTATTTTGCTGAGTTGTTCTAAAAACAAAAAAGCAAAAGCATATCAGGCTTTTGTGGGACCGCACAATTAACCGTGCAACTTTTTGTCTGGTTGAATCCTTTCAAATTTCACTTTTAAAAGGGTGCGATAACCAACCACACCTTTGATTTAATATTTGTCCTAAAGCCTGTGGTAGCCTGCAGAAATGGCCTCGGATCCCTCCTCCCCCGAATGCATGCCCCTCTCTGCATTAGGATTGTGACAGTGCTCGTAGGAGTTGGAGTCTGTTTCTCACTTTTCACAGAGCTTAGCCAGGTGGCTTGTTCTCCATTAGTCATGTGAGGAAAAGAGACTTGGAAGGGCTGTGGGGTGGAGTGCACTTGCCTTGTATGGGGGGTGGGGGGACGAGCTGGGTTCAAACCCCAGCACCAGGTATGAGGTGCCCTCTCCTGCTGACCTATCAAACCCTGTGTTGTGACGACACCTCTGGAAGATGAGGGGCTAGATGAAGAGCCATTAGTGACTCCCGAGGCTTCCTCAGACTGCTCTGCCAACAAACATGTGGATGAGACTTTTAGATCATTCTGGCTCAGTCCCTCCCTCAGTTATTCCAAACCAAAAGCTTTACCATCATGAGACAGACTTGTTTTAGGGTAGTTTGTTTTGATGCAAAAACTAATTGACACCACTGAAGTGGTTTAAGTTTGGTTTAAAGGTGTGTATCCCAAGAGTTGACGTTTTGAGGTAGGCATTGTGGTACAAGGTAGATTACAGAATTCTAGCTCTTGGTGCCAGGGGTTATGGTGGGGGCAGGGGAGTTTGTGGTGGAACTGTGTGTTCAGGCTAGCCTGAGATCCATAGTGAAACCCTGCCTCAAAGAAAAGAAAGAAGAAATCTGGGGCTAGAGAGATGGCTATGCTGTTTATGTTGCTAATTTCCCCTCTGAAGCAGGTTTTCTCTGTCTCACCTGACTGCTTCTCTCTACCCAACCATGTCCCGAAGCCACTGTGAAGTAAGTACTCAGAGACTTAATATGTATTTATAATTGCTTGGCCATTGGCTTAGGCTTCTTACTGGCTAGCTCTCTCTTAACTAATTACTAACCCATTACTATTAACCTATGTATCACCATGTGACTTTGGCTCTTAACTCCCTGATGAGCTACATGGCATCTGCCCTTTGTCTCCCTTTTCCCTGCTTTTCTCGGAATTTCAGCCTAGCTAAATTCTTCCCATCCATTGGCCAAAACAGCTTTATTCATCAACCAATAAGAGAAACACATAGTAACCACATACAGAGGACTTCCCCCATCATCTCCCTCTTCTGTCTAAATAAAAAGGGAGGTTTTAATTTTAACATAGTAAATTGATATATAATAGAACAGTTATCAACCCAGAATTGTAGTTACAATATTTAGTCCATTCACATTTGGCAAAATTTAAAGAAAATACTCTATCATCTATCCTATCTTTGCAAGTCTAAAGTTTTTTATTTAAGTCATATTTTATTATAATTAAGGAAAACTATTACTTAACTCCACAAAGATCCCAGAAGAATATAATATAAACTCTAGAGTTAACAGAGACATCCCACTGTCTGGACAATCACCCAAAGTTTCTCTGTAAAGTTGGGGTATCCATCTTTAGCCTATAGGCTCAGAGTGTCTGGCAGGCCTTTTAATGAAGCAGGGAATTTGAAGATCTGTTTTGTCTTATTCTGCCAAAGTTTGCCAGGTGCTTTCTTTTGTAACCTGTTTATCTAGTTTGTACAGTGTGCTGTCAAGCAGTCCAGACAAGAGCAGTTTCTTGTCCAAATGTCTATCCCTGTCATATTGAAGGCAAACTCCATAACGATTTTTTTGATGTCCATCTTTTTCTCTGATGTAATTGGTGCTGCCAGGAGCAGATGCGTCTTATTGTCATGAAAGCCCTGTTAATAAACCATTTAAAATATCATATTCTGTAGGTCTTTGAAAGGTTTTGAAGAATACCTATCCATCTGAAATATATCTATGTATATCTAGAAAATATAACTAACATGATTAAGTTTTAATTATTTTAGATGACTATTAATTATACATTATATTTTTTAAGATTTATTTATTTATTATGTATACAGTGTTCTGTCCGCATGTGTCCCTGCAGTCCAGAAGAGGGCACCAGATCTCATTATAGATGGTTATGAGTCACCATGTGGGTGCTGGGAATTGAACTCAGGACCTCTGGAAGAGCAGTCAGTGCTTTTAACCTCTGAGCCACCTCACATTATAACTAAACAAGTGTAGAAATATACATATAACAAAATTGACCTTAAATTTGTGTCAATAAGCCAAAATCCATACCAATGGGAAGTATTTATTTTTATACCACATTTATCTCTTTTGTTCTTTAGGAAGAACCTCCTGAATACTAGGATTTCAGGCATCCTTCACCACGCCCAGCTTAATTCTGCATTCCTCTTACCTGGCCCCTGCCACATTCAAACTCTGCCTCCAAACTTAAAACTCACGCAAACTTGGAGCCACAGGCCCTTCATCTGCTCCTCTCATGAGTCTACACACTCTTCTGGTGGGGGAAGTCCTCTCGGTATGTTGTGACTATATGTTTCTCTTATTGGTTGATGATTGCAGTTGAGATCTGGTGCCCTCCCTCTTCTGGAGGGGGTTTCCCTGTAGAAATGTAGCAGCTCTGCTCTGCTCTTGCAAGAGCTCTGCTGAATTCCAGCCAAAGTGTTTACTACGTCTCTGCTCCTGTGAAAGAAACCTCACTTGAGACTTAATGAGCAGGAAAAATCCAGGAGAGTGACTGATTCTGCCAGGCTCTTAAAAGGGCAGTATCAAACTGAACTGGTAAAGGGCTTATATAGGATTTCTTAGGGGCAGAACTTTCCAAGGTGGAGATTTTCAGGATGGGGATTAGTAGGATTTCAAAACCTGAGCTTGGGACAAGCTCAGAGATTGGTTGGATTTTATGCTCAGGGATTGGTTGGTCTTGATGGTCTGGGATTGTTTGGTTTTCAGTTCCTGAGTTGGTTAGGGGCAGGGTGTATTTCATTGACTCTGGTCTCAGGGCCAGGGTTTTCTTTCACTGGCCCTTGTTACCCTACAGCAAGAGCCTTAACCAGTGAGTTAACTTGCTGGCACTGTTGATTTTTGTGTTTGTTTTTTCTTTTGTTTTGAGATAGGGTCTGTTTGACCCCAAAACAAGGTAAAAAGTTGAGTGTAGTATCACATGCTTATAGTCCCAGCACTGGGGAGCAAAGACAGGAGGATCCCTGATCTTACTGACTGGCCAACCTCACCTAATGGACAAGTTCCAGGACAATAGAACAAACCCTGCCTTTTCCTAAAACAAAAACAAAAACAAAAACAAAAACAAAAAAAAAAAAAAAAAAACCCATGTATGGCAGTATTGTAGGAAATTGAATCACACTGTGAACCCTGAGTTTGTGCCAGCAACTAGTTGACAGGAAGTAGCCATGGAGAGTTGGAGGGAGTCTGGAAAATGCAAAGGAAGTACTAGGGAGGGACTTGAGTTTGATGGTCTCTTTTGGGATGGCATTGGAGAGTCTCTCTGGGTCACCAACTAAGAAGGAAGGTCAGCTGGTTGCTTCTCAACCTCTCTCATCAAGTTTTCACCCCAATATCTGACTCCTGATAAAGACTTAGTTAAAAATTACATTTGGCTGAAGGAGCAGAGGCAGTTCCAGTGGCACTCAGAGGTGACTTTGGAGCAGTCTCAGGTGCAGCCACTCGTTTCCAGGTGTAAGGGGAAAGGCCCAACCAAAGAAACATACCTAAGCAGAGCCAAAGAAACACACTTCGGCCCTGCAACCAGAACCAAAGAAATGTACCCTGACCCTGAAACCAGTGCCAAAGAAACACACTTTGCTTCTGGAATCAGACAGTGAAAGAAATACACCCTGGTCCTAAAATTAGAGCTAAAAGGCTAAAAAGGACGAGTGAAAGAAACACACTTTGGGCCTAAAACCAGAACCAAATCTGACCCCAAACTTGTGCAGAAAACCAACCATTCCCTGAGCATGAGATCTAGCCAGTCTGAGCTCAAGGACTGAAATCTCACCCCCTGGAAAAACTCTGCCCGCTAAGAATTCCTATATAAACCCTGTGGCTGTTTGGGCTGCCCGGCTGTCCTCTGCCACCCTGGCACCCTGAGGACAGCCTGAATTCTTCCCTCCCAATAAAACTCTTGAATGAGGTTTGAAAGAGACCTTCTTTTCTCTGCTTTGCCTGAGCAGAGATGAAGAGATGAATAGGTAAAGTGAAGTTGTTACATTCACTCTCTGGAGGACTGCAGCCCAACTGTAGCAACTTGGCAGGGGAAACGCCTTCCTGCCAGAGCAGAGTTGATACACTGGGAAAGCCTTTCTCTGAAGCAGGGCCATAAGCCGCTATGCTTACTGTGACCTGTGATATTCCTTGGCTGCGGAGTATCAGGATACCTTTCCATCTGAGCTGTAACAGTATTCTTTGGCTCCCGAGTTCCGGAATCCCTTGCTTGTCTATCCCATCCAAGCCGTCAAAATGCTTACACCAGGAACACACCATAAGTTGCTCAGTTGTAGTGAAAGACCTTAGATAAATACCCCCCCCACCCATGGACCAACACACGGCTAAGAACATTTTATGGTTTTTCTTGGAACATAAACAACCCTTACCCCAGTTTAACCTTACCCCAATCTGACCTTATGCTAATGAAAGGATGTCAGTATAGCCAATCATGTTATGCCTAATGTATCTATTCTAATTTGTGGTTTTGCCCTATAAAAGGAGCCTTGATACTTTGTTGGGCGCACAGCCTTCCCTGGAGTTCTCGAGAGAACGCTGGATGCCCGATTGCGCATTCGCTCAATAAAAGCCTCTTGCTGATTGCATCTCCTGGACTGGTGGTCATTGAGTCGGGGGGCTTGCCCACCTGCATCTTTAGACCCCGAACTTTGGGTCTAACAGTAGAGTGGTGCCTAGAATACAGGAGGCCCTGGGCTCAATACCTAGTATTTCACAAAATCATTGCTTCTGTCCCCTGAGCGGAGCAATCCATCTGATTCCCACTGGAAGATCCCACCTGTGCTATGGTATAGCCTTGCCTTCATTTAGGCCTGCTCTGTCCTGCAGTGCTTTGTTGTTTCTGGAATCCAAAGTGACTGCAGTTTTAGGACAATGCCTGCCTTTTTTCCTTCAGCCTTGCAGGGCAGTGAGATGGGACAGGTAGACTTATAACCCTTCCTGCCTATCCTGCCTGTATAGAATCAAGGAAGCAGTTGGAGCCAAAGTCAACAAGGCAGCCACAAAATGCAGGCAAATAAATGTGTAGATGGATGTTTTCCTGCCCCAACCACCTGGCCCCAAATAACTGACTCAGAGGCTAAATATGAGTTATAAATGTTTGGTTGATAGCTCCAGCTTGTTACCAGCTAACCCTTACATTTAAACTGACCCATTTCTATTAATCCATGTATTGCCACATGGCTCATGGCTTTACCTGTCCTCTATCCTTTCTTACTTCCAAGATGGATGGCTGGCATCTCTCCCAACCCCACCCTACTTCTTCCTATCCTTCTCAATTTGGCTTTTCTATCTAACTTCCTGCCCAGCTACATGTAGTGCACAGACACAGTTGCAAGCAAAACACACATGCTAAGAAAATTAAATTTTATTTAGATTTATTTTTAAAAAAATCATTGCAGGGGGCTGGAAAGATGGCTTTGCAGTTAAGAGCACTGGCTGTTCTTCCAGAGGACCCAGGTTCAATTCCCAGCAACCACATGGCAGCTCACAAACTGTAGCTCTACCTCCAGGGTACCCAATACTCTCACACAGAATACATGATGCAAAATACCAGTGCACATAAAATAAAAATAAACCATTAAGAAATCCTTGCAAAGGGAAGTAGGATGGGGCTGGCCACATAAGGCCCTTGTGTTCTGAGAATGCAGCAGGGGCTCTGCATTTTTGTTGGGTCGAGATTAAAATGTTTGCATAAAAGTCTTCCTAGGCGGAGGAGGTGAGAAGATTTGAATTCTTTGTGACAAATGCAAATTTTACAGTAACAAAACTTACAAGCATCTTACAGGCTCAATACAAATTCCTTAGCTGAATTTGGAGCATGCCTTTTGAAGAGATTATAGAATCCTAATCTCTGTCTAGCTTCCTGTTTTGAGAGCTTATTTCATTTAGATACATCCTCCATGCAGATCCAGTTCTCCCTGGAAGCTGAGCAAGGCTGCCCTATCTTGGGTTTTGAACTTCTAGAGCTTTTAGAGCCTGAAGATTAGAATGAATTTAAAATGCCATGCAGGCTGAGCAATGGTGGTACATGCCTTTGATCCCAGCACTCAGGAGGCAGAGGCAGGCTGATCTATGTGGGTTTGAGGCTAGCCTGCTCTACAAAGCAAGTTCTGGTACATGTTCCAAAGCTACACAGAGAAACCCTGTCCCATAAAAACAAAACAAAATGTCACCCTAGTTATGAATGGATTAGTGTTATATCTTCCATATATAATGAAAATGTTACTGAGTGGGAAAGAATTAAAGTACATCCTTTTTTTTTTTTTTTTCTCTGTAACTTTGGATCCTGTCCTAGGACTAGCTCTGTAGACCAGGCTGGCCTCAAACTCAAAGATATCTGCCTGCCTCTGCCTTCTGAGCACTGGGACTAAAGGCATGTGCCACCAACACCCGGCACTAAAGCACTTTAAAGCACTAAAGAGATCTGTCATGATGCTAATGTATCCTTAGGTTTGGCTAAGTTACATCAAGAGATTATGGAGGATAGATGGCTCCGAGGTAAAGATCACTGTCTGCTCTTCCAGAGGTCTGCGTTCAATTCCCAGCAACCACATGGTGGCTCACAACCATCTGCAATGAGATCTGGTGTGTAGAGATACATGTATGCAGAATAAATAAATCTTTTTTTAAAAAGAGAGATTATAGAGATAAAGGTAGCTAAATTAGACATTTTGGAGCAGTTTAAGAGGGCATCATTCACTTCACTTTTAAGTACCTTTACAGCTCTTGGAGCATGTGTTCTATTATGAAAGACCCCCAGAGACCCCAAGAGTTTGGAGCCTGTCAGGGGGAAGGCCCTTGCCCCCAAGAGACGAGACCAGACCACTGGATGCAAGTGCAAGAGGTTGTTTATTGTTTACACAGGTACCTGTGGACGCTTCAGTCTTTCGGGGGGACTGAGCGTGCTGAGGTTAAAACTCAGGCAGTTTATATAGGGTTGGGGTGGCAAGAAGCAGGCTTACAGAAGCAGAAGCATGGTTACAGGGATTTCATTGTTTCATCTAAACGTAGCAGTTGTAGTTAACCAAGGACAGTTGGTTATTCGGGTTGGGCACAGTTCAGTTATAACTATCTCAGCATACTGGACACTGTCCTGCTGACCTTGCTTTAGTCCAAGCTGCAGACCACAGATATCTGGTTGGCGTTGGATGAGAGCAGCACCTGGTTCCCTCCTGTACTTTTCTCATAGTTTGACCTTGGCAAATTAGCAAGAGCAATTTAAACAGGCAATAAGCATAGTGGGGGTCTTCATTCCCCCCTTTTTCTATAAAATGAATAAAACCCTTTATTCATGGTTTTTCAGTTTTCATTTGTTTTAATTGCTGGTACTGCTGGGTCAAAACTAGGGTCTGAACAACTGACAAGTTGTGTGTGTGTGTGTGTGTGTGTGTGTGTGTGTTTTTTTTTTTTTTTGAACAGTACCAGTCTATTTAAAATGCATCCAGGCAGCAATCCCGTCCACCTTCAGGGCGGTGGGAGTTGTCACGAGCACAGTGTAGGGGCCCTTCCAGCGGGGCTCTAAGTTCTTAGTCTGATGTCTCCGAACCCAGAGGGAATCGCCAATCTGGAAAGAGTGGGGCTGACAAGAGGTTCTTTGTTCCTCCCGGGATGCGGCCGCCAGAGGTTTCCAGACCTCTTCTTGGACTATCTGTAAGGCTCATAGATGCACCTGTTTGGAAGGGGTATTTGCAAAATCAGAAATGTCAGCATCAAAGAATGATACAGCTGGCGGTGGACTGTCATATAGGATTTCAAAGGGAGTTAGGCCATGAGGGCCTGGAGTGTTTCTGGCCCAATAGAGGGCCAGAGGTAGGAGTTGTACCCAGTCCTTAAAGCCAGTTTCAAGCGTTAATTTGGATAAAGCCTCCTTAATGATTTTATTTATTTTTTTTTCTACCTGTCCTGAACTCTGGGGTCTGTAAGCACAATGTAGTATCCAATTTATCCCCAGCAACCTGGCCACCAACTGACTTACCTGGGAGATGAAGGCAGGCCCATTGTCTGATCCTATTACCTGTGGCATCCCATATCTGGGAAAGATTTTTTTCAATAGTTTCTTGGTGACCATTTTTGCAGTCTCATGTTTGGTAGGAAACGTTTCCATCCATCCTGAAAAGGTGTCTATAAAAACCAGCAAATATTTATAACCATATATTCCAGGTTTGACTTCAGTAAAGTCTATTTCTCAATGGACATCAGGCCTATCACCACAAAGCCGGGTCCCAGAATTCAGTTTGGTTCTTCCTTGGTTTATCTGGGCACAGGCCAGACAGTTAGCAGTTACTTGTTCCAGTCATAAATTCCGATTGGGAAGGTAAGTTCCAATTTCTTGTCTATCTAGCAAAGTTTTTATCTTTTGGCGCTTAGATGAGTCAGTTTATGGAGGTGGTCTATTAACATTTTTGCCATTTTTATAGGCAGTATAGTCTCCTTGGTTGACCCAGCATTGCCGATTGGGGTCATAATCTGCACCTAGTTTCTGAACAATGTCTAAATCCGTTTCATCATAGTCCCAATCTGGAGTCTTAGCTGTTTCCTTTTCAGTCAATATGCTTATAGTCAATAGTTGGGGGCTTAAGGCTGCTTGTTTGGCTGCTTCATCAGCCAGGCGATTTCCTTTTGCCTCCAGGCTTTCCCCCTTTTGATGTCCAGGGCAATGCATTATGCTCAATTTTTTAGGAAGGAACAGGGCCTTTAATAATGTCAAGATTTTATTTTTATTTTTGATTTCTTTGCCTTCTGATGTTAAAAGGCCCCTTCTCCGATAAATTTCTCCATGGACATGGGCAATGGCAAAGGCATACCGGCTATCAGTGTACACATTAAGCTTCTTACCTGTTGCCATCTGGAGAGCCTGAGTCAGAGCAAAGAGTTCAGCTCGCTGAGCAGAGGTGCCTCCAGGGAGTGCAGTGGCCCATATGACCTCTGAGGCATTCGTCACTGCAGCCCCTGCCCGTCTCTCACCATTTAGCAAGTAGCTGCTGCCATCCGTGAACCAGGTGTAGTCTGCATCTTTCAAGGGCTGATCGGTCAGATCAGGCCACATTCCATGCATCTCTGCAAGGATCTGCTGACAGTCATGGGAGGCTGGTTCCTCCAGCAGTGGTAACAAGGTGGCTGGGTTCAGGGTTATTATTAGGGGTGGCTGTTGTATGGCCAGCCCATGCCCCCTGTTTCTGCCCAGGCCAGGGGGTGTTGTTTTAACCATAAGTCCATTCCTTCCTGCTGTTCAGGAGGCTTTTTAAAAAAGTCTATATTCATTTTCCAATTGTAAAGTCAATATTTCAAGTGGAGCCCCTTGTGGGCCAGAGACTTTAGCTCCTGGTCCTTCAAAATGGATCTGGGCTTTTAATTTAGTCAGTAGATCTCGACCCAGTAATGGATATGAACAGTCCGGTACATGCAAAAAGGAATGTGAGACTTTACCTGATGCGAGATGAACTTTTCTCTCCGTGGTCCATCGGTATTGTTTTTCTCCGGTGGCTCCTTGTACCCAAGCTGTTTTGGTACTCAATGGCCCGTTCGTTTCAGTGAGAACTAAATGTTGGGCTCTAGTGTCCACCAGGAAGGTGACTAGCTGCCCCTCCCCCCGACTTTTAAGGTTAGCCTGGGCTGGGGGAGGGGGCTCCTGGCCCCCGACCGCCCTAGTCTTCATCTAGGGCTAGAAGCTGAGTTGGTCTTTGGTGTCCGTCCCCATGCCTCTGATTTTTAGGTCTCTTAAGGCAATCTTTGACCCAATGGCCTTTTTCTTTGCAGTAGGCACACTGGTCTCGATCTACCCTGGGCCTTTTTTTTTTTTTTTTTTTTCTTTTTCTGACTTCCTGCACTATGATTATTCTGAGCTACAGTGGCCAGGATTTTGCTTAATTCTTTCCAGTTTCTATGATCCCTCTCTCTCTCTCTCTCCTCTAGCTCCTTCTTTAACTTGTCCTCTCTTTTCTACTGCAACTTTCTAAGTCTTTCTTCTTTTATCTCAGGTGTTTTTTTTTTTTTTTTTTTTTAAGATCTTTTCTGTTTTCTTTACGAGATCCTGCAGGCTATAATCTTATAAATTATCTAGTCTCTGCAACTTAGTCCTAATATCTGGAGCTGACTGCCAAATGAAAGCCATAGAAACATTGCCCCTTTGCTCGTTACTATCAGGATCAAAGGGTGTATACATATGGTAGGCTTCCTTTAGCCTCTCCAAAAATGCAGTCAGAGTTTCCTCCGGTCCCTGGGTTATCTGTCTTACCTGAGCCAAATTCCTGGGACAGCGTCCCAGGCCCTCGGAGACCTGCTGTGAGTAACTGGTGATAAAGACGTAGGTGTTAAAGTCCCAGCAGGGACGATTTAGGGGAAAAATTTCCTCAATTTTATTTGGCAACTGAATGGGCTTTTTTATCATCCTCTAAGACGGTTTCTCCCAGGAAGATGCGTTGTTATTCCCCCCCCCCCCCAGGTTAGGAGGACCTGCAAAAGCCATATTCAAGTAGGTTAGAGAGCTACAGGGTCTTTGGAGAAGGAGGGGTTGTTAGATTTTTCAATTATAAAGGTTGGACACCGAGAAAGGCCAGTATTGAAATTGAAATTGGCCTCCTAATCCAGCAGCCTGGCGCAGGGGAAAGGCTCAGCAGGTTCCTTCGGTGGCTGGCTCCCTTTGATCTCGGAGTCAGCTGGCTACCGGGGAGTCCGACACAGTTTTTTTTTCCTTTAACCAACTGATTGTGAGCTTGGCTCTGTACCTCATCAATGATCTAAAATAAACTTAAGGGGGTGGTTAAAGATTGTTTCATATTTTCTTCGAAATAAAGAATCAGACAGATAAACAGAACAGACAAAACACATAGACAGCCGGCACAAAGACACGCTGCGCGTTTTCGGCGTAAAACCAAAACCAGATACTGAGTTGGAGGCACAGAGGATGTTAAGCCCCCTGGCCCCCCCAAAACCACGAATCCCTGGGACTCGTTGTGGGCCCCGAAAAATCGGGTGCCCCAGATCCCTGAGACGTCTTCCAGGGTGGCGGGTAGAAGTCCGAGCTAGTCAGCTCCTTCTCAAGCCGCCTACAGACTCGACTAGCCTAGCCAATTACCGATCGCTGCGCAACAAGCAACAAGTAAAAGCCCACAAAGAACAGAAATTAAGCACTGGCCAGCTTACCTCCCGGTGGGTGTCAGTGTCAGTCTCTAGGGGGAAGGGTCTCCAATCTCGGTGGAACCTCCAATGAAAGACCCCCAGAGACCCCAAGAGTTTGGAGCCTGTCAGGGGGAAGGCCCTTGCCCCCAAGAGACGAGACCAGACCACTGGATGCAAGTGCAAGAGGTTGTTTATTGTTTACACAGGTACCTGTGGACGCTTCAGTCTTTCGGGGGGACTGAGCGTGCTGAGGTTAAAACTCAGGCAGTTTATATAGGGTTGGGGTGGCAAGAAGCAGGCTTACAGAAGCAGAAGCATGGTTACAGGGATTTCATTGTTTCATCTAAATGTAGCAGTTGTAGTTAACCAAGGACAGTTGGTTATTCGGGTTGGGCACAAAGAATACAAAGAATTCAGTTATGACTATCTCAGCATACTGGACACTGTCCTGCTGACCTTGCTTTAGTCCAAGCTGCAGACCACAGATATCTGGTTGGCGTTGGATGAGAGCAGCACCTGGTTCCCTCCTGTACTTTTCTCATAGTTTGACCTTGGTAAATTAGCAAGAGCAATTTAAACAGGCAATAAGCATAGTGGGGGTCTTTCAATTAGGCATAATCTGTTTGCCTACAGACTTCAAGCTGCTCGTGACCTCCTTATGGAAAGTGGGCTAGGAACTTCACCTAGTAAAACTCCTCACACTCCTTTAATTTATGATTCCGGAGGTTGGTAAGTTTTCTTTGCCTCCTTTCAACCAAAGACAGCACACGAATCATGGAATTCTTACCCCCACAATGGCTAAGACTGGGGTGAAAATGGAACAACCAGAAACAGGCACAATTGTCTGAGAGACTGTGGAGTCTTACAAAATTAAAAAGGGGGGAATTGTAGGAGCCCACAGTGACTCCATTCTGACTTAAAGGTCAAGCTCCTTTGCTCCTTAAGCATTGGGAGCCATGAGAATATTTTAATGAAGCCCGTGAGAATGGATGCAGTACTCTGCCAAGTGCACAATTCTAAGCTGCTAATGCCAGCAGGAGGTGTATTGCGATTGATAATGAGACTGTCTTTTCCTTAACTCAGGGATGGAGCAGGGATGTAGTGTTCTTAAAGATAGCATCTGTCTATGCTGTGTGAGTGTCCCAAGTGTTCTGAGTGCAACTTTTGTATCACTTCCTCTGCCTTAAAATTGTATATAAGCAAACTGAGAAATAAACTTGGAGTTTTGGTATTGATTGACAGCCCTCCCAATTCTCTTTAATCCTTGTGCCCCTATTCAGGGATCCCAGTTGACTCTTCAGCTAGCTCCAACACAAAACAAAGCAAAAGGGCTGGAGAGATGGCTCAGGGGTAAAGAGCAGGGGTAAAGACCTCTTCCAGAGGTCCTGCATTCAATTCCCAGCAACCACATGGTGGCTCACAGCTATCTGTAATGAGATCTGGTGTCCTCTTCTGGCATGCAGGCAAAGCGCTGTATGACTAATAAATAAATAAATAAAAACTGAACAAAACAAAAACACAAAAACCAATCAAAAAGAGCACCATTTGGGCCTGAAAACTTCAGCATGGTAAAGTCTTGTTGTGTGGCTGCCTCTGCTTTCCATCTGTTTTCTTTGCTCCTCAGATTACCTAGAGTACACAAACAATAAACTTCTTTTGACAATAAATGTCCTGTGACCAAAGTTGAGTCTACCCTCAGAGAGTGTTGACTTGTTAATCTGACAAGGCCTCACCTGAAGAATCCTTAATGTTCAACCAGATGTGTTTGCCTAAGGCTAACGACATACTCCTTGTCCTCTGCTTGTGTACCTTTGACATACAGTCTAGGGATTATATCTCATGTCATGTCAGTACTACCCAGAGACAGAACTGTTAAAAAAGACACTAGTCCTCTGTCTTTCCCATGTAGCCATACAGACTGTGGGCGTATGATAGTGAATGGGGGCTGCTTCCATAGAGGAGAAGAGTCAGAACTGGAAAAAAAAGGAAAGAAGGAAGCCGGATGTTGGTGGCACACGACGTTAACCCCAGCTCTCGGGAGGCAGAGGCAGGCGGCTCTCTGAGAGTTCCAGGCCCATTTGGTCTACACAGTGAGTTCCAGGACAGGCTCCAAAGCTACACAGAGAAACCCTGTCTGGAAAAACAAAACAAACAAACAGAGGAAAAAACAAAGAAAATGCACCATACATATGCTTGCCCATGGTCCAGCCTGGTGGGGGCGTTTTCTCAATTAGGTTCCTTCTTCCAGAATGACTGTAGCTTGTATTAAGTTGACATAGAAACTAGTCAGCACAGCTGTAGAGGATTTGCCCAGTGTGCAGGGGAGGGCAGTGGGGGATGGAGTTGGTGGATCCAGGAAAGGAAGAGGAAGGGAGAACACTAGAATTTGGAGGACATCATTGTTGTTCTTTTGTTTCAGTTATAGGATAAAGCTGGGGGGTGGTGGTGGGTGTCCTGCGTGGGGGACCATGGCAGGTTTCATAGCAGGTGAGCGTGGCCAAGGAGGGGGACAAGCACTCCAGACAGACAGAGCTTGAGTGAGAAGTTTTATTAGAAAGGGGAGTGAGGGGGAAGGGAAGAGAAAAGAGGTAAAGGGACACAGAGACACTGGGAGCAGGAGAGGAGAGAGAGCGAGGAGAGAGAAGGGGTTGTTTAAAAGGGGAAGCTTGCACATGCAGACTGAGTAGCCATGACTTGGCCACATTGGGCATGCCCATCCCGTCCATCCTTAGGGGCGGGCAGCAGAATGCCAATTTCCAACAATCCACGTTGATTTCAGAAGACATTTGCCACCACTGCATTATCACAGAATTTCTTGTCTCTACTTTTGTCCTAAATCAGCTTCGAGCATAGTGTGTTATGTACGGAAGGGCCTTGTTATTGCGGATAAATGGAATTAAATGGAAAGCCAAACTCCAAGGAATTTAACTTTCCTAAAGTCATAGGGTTTGCTGGAATGAAACGTAGAGATTTTTAGGAGTGAAAATTGCCAGTTCAGACTGTTTTCTGTAGACATTTGTCTTCTTAGGAGAAAGAGAAACAAGAGCTGTGAGGCAAGTCTAGGGGTATAGGAGGGCCGTGGTGCCTGTGCGCAGATGCTACAGGCATCTCTGAAAATGCTGATAGCATAGGAAGCCAGGGATGCACATTGCGCAAAGTGAAACAAAGCAAGCCTGTTGTCTCCATTCTTGGCAGGGTTCTGCTTTTCCTGATTGCTTGGCTAGAAAGTTCGTGCTTGAGAGCCTAGAAGTCTTCCCAAACCCTTTCTGAATCTTACTATATGTAACCCCTCCCCCACCCCTAGGAATTTGTAATCATTTTAACCTCAGCTTCCTGAGCTGGGAATATAAGGGTGCTTCAGAGGATCGCACCACGGACAGCCTGGAACCCATTGTGTTGCCCAGCCCGGATGAACTTAAATCACAGCCCTCTTACCTCAGCCTCCCAAGTGCTGAGATTATAAATGTGCATGGTGCAGATTTCCTTTTAGTTTTTTGTTTTGTTTTGATCTTGGAATTCACTCACTGTAGATGAGGCTGACCTTGAACTCACAGAGATCATCTTGTGTCTGCCTCTCAAGAGCTAAGATTAGAGTGGAAGTATTTAATCCATTGTGTCCAATATGGTGCAACTATTGAGTTTTCCTACATTTACTAAATCAGTTTTTTCTTTGGTATCAGTTCTTAAACTCAGAGCATTGCCAAAAAGAAAGTTTTCCAAACCTTTTACATTCATAGTATATATTACATGCATGGTTTGTTTGTAAGGGCTCAGAGGCATGTGCCACCACACCTGGCTTTTTTTTTTTTTTTTTTTTCTCCCTTGAAACAAGGTTTCTCCATGTATCACTGGCTGGCTGTCCTGGAACTCACTGTGTAGACCAGGCTGTTCTCAAAGTCAGAGATCTTCCTGCCTTTACCTCTCAAGTGCTGGGATTAAAGGCATGCATCATTACCACCCAGCTCGTTTTGGGTTTGTAATGGAGGCTATATTATAGACCTGATAATAATAGACCAGGTGGGAGAACCCACAAGGTGTCCAGATTCTTCTTGACTTTTCTGTGCAATGTTCCTTCTTCCTGTGTCTGAAATAGGACCTCTCTTCGAAGGGGTCCTATAGAGGCAGGAGAAAAAGGAACATTAGGACTTGGGACTTGGGCAGGGAAAGGATCCACTCACTCCAGAGTCTGGTTTGGACGTCTTGGCTGCTGAGAAGGAAGTATGCCAGCAGAATGAACAAAAATTTTGCAATGACAGTAGTATTGCTTTAATAGAGATGCCATGAATTAAACACATTAGTGATTACCCTGGAGTCACTAACAATGTATTGGTGTCAGATTAAGGAAAGAAAGAAAAGCACTGCTCCTTGGAGTCATTTAACCAAAAGCAAGCCCAGATGTGGCTCTTCTGTTTCATGTTCCCTGTGTCTTCCATCTTCTGTCTGTCCATTGCATGAGTGTGAATCTGTGCCCGCCTCTGTACCTGTGTCTGTCTGTCCCAACAAAGGGCTTCATTCTGTCATTATTGAACAGCACAGAAGGCATCACATGGGGAAAGAATGAGGGGCACTTTACCGAAATCTTTAACAGGGTTCGATAAGGGATTAAGTGACTGACGCCAACTGCTCCCCGATGACGCAGACAACAAGCAGAACTACAAAACATCATCTACCAACCCAAGGCTTAGATGGATATTCACTTTAGAAGATTGCTTCCAGCCTCTATATTTGCTGCTTTCAGAAAATGACACACATGCATAGTCTGGATCAGGAGAAGAGAAGAGTGACGTAATTTAACTAATACATAACCTAAGCGATGCATTTGTTTAGGTTGTAAAATCTGAGTGTGATAAACCCAAGGCAAGTAAGATTGACTGACATTGTTGTCTTAAAGGAAGATGAAGCAAACAGAGTACACAGTAGGATACCAGTCTTAAGTGACATCAAAGTATATTATTAACTTTGGCTGTGAGGTTCAGCAAGTTTCCAGTAGCTTTAGAGTATAAGAGATAGTTTCATAATACTGCATTACCACAAGGATTTTTTTTTTTTTTTTTTAGACAGGATTTCCTTGTGTAGCTTTGGCTGTCCTGAAATTTATTCTTGTAGACCAGGCTGGCCTCAGAAGTCAGCAATCTGTCTGCCTCTGTCTCCTAAATTCTGGGACTAAAGGTGTGTGCCACCAGAACTATTTATCTACTTACTTTTGTCACTGGGATTCCAAGTAAGAATATATGTGTATGTGTGAGAGTGCATGCATCTGTGTATGTAGTTTCTCGGGAGACAGCATGAATGAAATCCCTCACTACCACAGGTGATGCCGTTGACTTTCCCACATTTGGGGAAGTTGCAGGAGCTAGCGCACATGGAATGCCATGGACAGCCTTCTGCCTGGAATCTCCCCTGTCAGGTAAGCATTCAAAAAAAAAAAAAAAAAATTAAAATAGCAATGACACTCAGGAGGCAGAGGCTGGTGGATCTCTGTGAGTTCAAAGCCAGATGGATAAGCACAGCTATGTAACAAGAATCTACCTTTTAATTCCAGCACTTGGGAGGCAGAGGCAAGTGGATCTCTGTGATTTGGGAACCAGCTTGGTCTACATAGCAAGTTACAGGCCAACCAGAAATACACAGTGAGATCGTACCTAAAAGGAAGGGAGGGAGGAAGGGATTAGAAGGCAGAAAGGAAGGAAGAGGAGAAAACATTACAAATAATTTCCCCCCTCGAGGCAAGGGAGGTGGATAGTCCATAAAGTGCTTGCCATACAAGCATAAGACCCTGAGTTTGAACCCGCAGCACTTGGGCAAGGAGGTGTGTGTCTGTAACCCAATGCTGAAGGGATGGAAACAGGCTGATCCCTCAAGCTCACTGGCTAGCCAGACAAGACTAATTGGCAAGCTCCAGATTCAGAAGATGTCTCCAAACATAAGGTGGGTAATAATTAAGGAAGATAAGAATCTTGGCTTCACCTGTCCAAAGAAAAGAATCCCTCAGGAAGTAGCCTGGAACTGTTGTAGGAATTTAACAGAGTCACTGTATGGGGGTAGATATTAGAATGAAGAGCTGTTTTTTTTTTTTTTTTTTTTTTTTTTTTAGAAGTACTTTGACCCTAAAGAATCCTCTTGGAAAACAGTGATTGTTTGCAGAAGGGGCATCACAGCCATCCCATGACTTTGGTGTGACTCAGGCACACCTGAGGCTCTTGTATTATTGTGTATTGCAAAAGACACACAATGTAGGATTAGAGTCATGAGGGCATGTGATGATGTGTAAATTAGATCAGGGGCCTGGAAACAACACATCCTTGTTTTATTTAGGCTCAGTCTATCAGAAGAGGCTGGACCTTCCTGTTGCCACATAGGCCTTATCTTGGAGTGCCTGTTTTCTTCTCTGATAGCCAAAGCAGGAGACACAAGTTTCTGGTAAAATAGTCTCAAACCCGGCAGAGGGCTCAGTAGGACTATGAGGTTTTATGAGTGCTGCCTTAGTTGGTTTATACCACTTGGTCATCTTGATCAGATAGTGGGGAAGTTACATGGCATGCACTCTCTTTTAACTTTAGTAAAGGTGGCTGCCAGTCACGTGGTTGCTTTTACTCTGATGAAGTCATCAACCAAGATGGAGGCAAGCCACATGGTTGATATTTATAAACATCTATTTTCTGAAACAGTGTTGAGTTCAAGCTATATACACAGTTTGTTGTAGTAAATTAAGATGGCCATATATATATATATTTTTTTTAGAAAACTTTTGACATATATATATATATATATATATATATATATATATATATATATAAATTTTTTTTCTGATACAGGGTTTCTCTGTGTAGTCCTGGGACTCTCTTTGTAGACCAGGCTAGTCTTGCCTGCCTCTAAGAATGGACCGCTGCTCCTGGACGCTTACTACAACATTTTTGCTTTTTTGTTTTTTGAGACAGGGTTTCTCTGTGTAGCCTTGGCTGTCCTTGAACTTGATCTGTAGACCAGGCTGGTCTTGAACTCACAGAGCTCTGCCTCCTGAGTGCTGGGATTAAAGGTGTGCCACCACCAGTTGTCTGTTATAACTTTTGAGTTAACTTCTGTTACAGATTTTTTTTTTAAACCATACCCAGTGAATTTAAAAATCCTGAGACAAAGAGTTTACTCAATAGCCTTAAGAAATTTCTTTATAAGAGCAGAGAGTAAAGAAAGCATAGAGATAAAAGATTTTTAAGAGTGGAATGTATCGGGGCTGGTGATAGCCCATTCCTTTAGTCCCAGCCATGGGAGGCAGAGGTAGTCACATCTCTGTGAGTTAGAGTTCAAGGCCAGCCTGGTCTAGAATGAGTTCCAGGACAGCCAAGGCTATATAGAGAAATTCTGTCTTGAAACACCCCGGTCCCCCAAAAAGAGTGGAAAGTAGAAAAGGCTCAGAGATAAGAGATTGTGGGAATCATTTGCTTTTGCAGTGGCAGAAGCTGTTAGTCTGTGAGAATTTGAGAGTTGGGTGTGTCATTTTGTGGCCATGGAGTTTTTGTTCTTTTGCTTTGCTTTGCTTTTCGAGACAGGGTTTCTCTATGAAACAGTCCTGACTGTCCTGGAACTCACTTTGTAGACCAGGCTGGCCTCGAACTCATAGAGATCCTCCTGCTTCCGATTCCTGACCGCTGGTATTAAAGGCGAGCATCACCACCCAGCAGTGGCTATGGATTTCTATGGAGGCCAAGCCTTTTGTGGTGAGACGTTGGGACTTTACTGCAATCACTGAGTTCAAAGATGAAAAGAGAAAGACTCGCACATAGAACTCCTCCAGAGAGAAGGCTCCAGTTTCAGAAGGGAGCTGAGAGACAGTAGGGACAAGGGTCACAAGTAGGAATTTCACCAGAGGGAAGATTCCAATACCATAGGGGTCCAGAAGGGTGAAAGGAAGAGACAGAGCCCAGCAGCTCCTGGGGGGGGAGGGGCAGAAAGCTCCAGGGAGGGGCTGAGAACCTGTGGAGAAGAAAAGGGGGGAGGGTGGGAGAAAGAAGGGTTAAGTGTCCCAGTGACGGGAATTTCAATCTGGGACATCTTCGAGCAGGCCGATCGGATCGACTTGTCAGAGAGAAATGTCCCAAATCACAGAGGAGAGGGTGAAAGGAACATCCTAACACACCTGTGTGGCTTTTATAGTAATAGCAGGCTCATGCCGGGCAACAGAAACAAAGCAGGTTCTCCACAGTGACACTTACCCAGGAGATGAGCTGGTGGAGAGGGACAGAACCTTTCCTGTCTCCGGTTCCCTTGGGGGTGGGGGGAGGAGCAGAGCAGTGGAGAAAGAAGCATAGCAGGTGGAGGGAAGAAGTGACTGAGGCACATTCTAGAATTTGGAGTCAGATATGGTGGATGACAGAAGCCAGCAAGGGGAAAAAAAAAATGATCGCTATATACCTTAGCTGAGTCAAATCAGCAAGTCCCATTAGGAGGTTGGAGGAGGCCCCTTAGCAAGGGGTTTGTTTATGCCCCACTGGGAGGTTCAGACCCAGACCTCTCCACTGAACGGTTGAGGGGAAGATTTTTATTGTAGATATCAGGGAGAGGCATTCAGAAGAGTTCAGAACAGGGAGACAAAGTAGTATATTAGTAAATTGAACATGGCTGGCCGACTGGACTTGGTGGGTAGGTGGGGGCGGCCCAGAGAAATGAACACTAGAGAAGGGGTCAAGAGGTAGACAAAAGAGAGAAACCAAGATCGTGCATAGGCAAAATGGCAGGGTTATGAGGGACTGAGAAGCTGGGAGAGGGAAACTCATGAACTGGAGTTTAGGGTAGGGGGTGGGTGAGAAACGCTGAGAACCACAGGTACTTGCGAAACTGAGGAAGCCTGGGGATCAGCATGTACTTTGGCATGCTAATAGGCACCACAAATAGCTATTTGTCCTGACCTGACACCTGCCATGTTAATACCCAGAAAATTTAATTCATAGCCACCATGAAAGGGGGAAACAACCAATCCAAAAAACCCAAAACCTATTATGGAGTTGAAACTAGAAAATGACTTTGTTTGTTTTATGAGTTATTTGTACATTCTACCGTAATCATATGAGGAGTATAGCCCGCCCCCACCCCCCGCCCCTTCTGTAGGTTGTATGGAACTACAACCTTGAAGTCTGATTTGCCCGCCTCTTCCATCCAAGCGCTGGGGTTACAGGTGTACCTGCTTTTGCATACTTATGACTGTATTTTTCCTAACTGGTTGGGTATTTGGGGATTGCTTTGTTTTTAACCTTACTTCCTTTTTGCCACGCAGGAAGATTTAATGAAATGCATACCGTGTGTTCACAGAGGATCCCACGCGATCCTGCCTAAGTGAAACCAGCCTTACACATGCAATTTATCTGGGTCAGAAGAAAACAGTACAATCCCATTAGAGAAGAGCCCCTGGGAAACCACCCCCAAAGCCTTTCGAAAAGGGTTTCACAAATGCAAATGCGGAACAATTTCGTGTGAAATTCCCTTTTTTTATTTTTATTTTTTTTAAACCAAGCACAAAGGCATCTTGTGGCCGGATGGGTCTTTGTACGAAGGTACAGTAGCTTTACTTTCCTGGGGTCTTGTCACGACAGTTTGCGGTGAGTGTTGGGGGAAAGGTGGAGTTAGGGCAAGGGCCAAATTAATGGTAATTGAAATCTGAGCTGTGGAAGGGCGGACCTAGGTGACAGGGGGGATCCAGGAGTGGGCTACCAGCCTGTTTCTCTGTAAAGCTTGCTGATCCGGGGAGGCAACAAAAGAGGAGCAATTGGAAGTGTGGCGGGTCGCGTGCGGAACTCTTGAGCAGTGTGCACCCAGGTAACCACGCTGTGAGAGGACCCAGCCCCTGGAGCGAGAACACAAGTACGGTGACGTCTTTTGCTTCTCACGGGGTGGGGTGGGTGGGGTGGGCATTGGGACTTTGCCCAGTTTCACATAGTTCTAGTCTGTCCTGGAGTTTGGGAAAACGCTGAATCTACTAAATCCCTCCAAAGAAAGACCTGTCCACCTAGAAGGTATAGTGGGCTGACCTGGGGGCAAGCTGAGGTAGCTTCCATTCTTAGCTCTGAACACAAGGAAAATAAAATTCACCCAAAGTGGGTTGAGGCCGGGTTACAGTTTAGTTACCCCCACCTTGCCTCAATTTCTTTATCTGAAAAGCAAGCCTCACAACTGTCCTTGCTTGGGGATGCTGGAGCTTATTATGAAGAGCTGAGCTCTTCATAGCTTTTTTCTAGTAGGAAAGGCTGGGGCGGTGGTGGCTGTAGGACCATCTAGTTCCCAGGGCATGAGACCCTGGCGCCTCACAGTCATAGTGGACCAACCCTAATTATGACAAAACATTTGGAGCGCGGCTTAGACGCGAGGCAAGGTCTAGAGCCTGGGCGGGAGTTGTGGGAAGTGGGCGTGCACGGTCCCGCAGTTTTTGCCTCCTGCTCTGTCGGGATCCGCCCTGGGAAGTCCGCAGAGAGGTGGTCAGAGCAATCTGCGATGACTTCCAGCTAGTGAGTGTCCCCGAGCGGGAGAAACGTGAGCGCGCGATGCCGGGGAGGAACCGGTGTGGGGGAGGCAGGCGGCAGTGCGCAGGTAGCAGCAGGTGACGGGTGGATCCGCGGTAATTCTCTAGTGGGTAGCAGAGGCCTCTGGGCACGGCGCGTGCAACCTTGGATGAAGCGCCTTCGCCTCCGCCCCCCGCTGCCGCCCCGTCTCGGGCTGCTGCGCAGGTGCAAACAGGGAACCGTTTTTTGTTTTGTTTTTGGTGGGAAAATCCTACCTGGAGGTTGTTCTACTGTCAAGAACACGCAGGAAACTGGTCTGAACGTGGGTCGTGCCTTGTGGGTGCCGGGCGCGCAGGTAGAAGCCCTGAAGCACCTACGCACCTGAGTTCCGGGATCCAGAGGTAGGATGCAAACTTAGGCAAATTCAAGAGCCTTGGCCACTGAGTCATTTCCGGAGAGACCCTCACAGACCCAACGATCTCGGAATGTTGGCTCTGGAGTGAGGTGCTCAGCTGTACCCCAATGAGTCTGCACCACAGCACCACTCCTCCGAAGAGGCGTGGGGGAAATGTATTTGGATGTGTTTGATTAATTTTCACAAAGTACATAGAAGGAGTAGAAATGAGTGTTGTGGCTGGGCGTTGGTAGCAAGCAAGGCTACCAGCACTCAGGAGGCAGAGGCAGGTGGTTATCAGTGAGTTCGAGACCAGCCTGGCCTACAGAGTGATTAAGGGACAGCCAGGGCTGCACAGAGAAACACTGTCTCTAAAAAACAAAACAAAACAAGTTGTGAGTTAGAAATCCGTGTTGTATATTGTTTGCAACCTCCCCCCAAAGTTATCCCCCCCCCCCCCGTCTGTCTCTGTCTCTCTCTCACACACAAATACAGCTAAGGGAGATGTAAATCAGTTGGTGGAGTGCTTGCCTGACACTCAGGAAGCCTTGGGCTTTGACACTCAGGAAGCCTTGGGCTCAATCCCAGCTACTAGGGGAGATCCACAATTTTGAGGCTAGATGGGCTGAGGAGGGTGTTGCTCTGTGGTATGGTGCTTGCCCACAATGCCCCAGAACCTGGGAACTTTTTATTTATTTATCCTTTTAAAAGCACACTTGTTCTTCAAAGGATGCAAGGAGCGAAAGGAGGAAGGCAGATCTTGTGTGTACCCTGACTCACAGCTAAGGACCTCAGGGATCCCAGTGTCCTTCAACATTCCCCATAGCTTCCTGCTTTCTGCATGAGAGAGAAGGCAGACATTGAAGCTCGTTTAACCAGCTCAGTTTACATGAATGATGCCAGTGAATTCAAGGCTGGCACATTTTTGTCAGACTTCATTTGTCCTTCATAAAGACTAGAATTTCACCTCTAGATCTACAGTCTTAATCCAGGCTGTTTGCTCTTTTCCTGTTTCTACTGCTCAGTGCTGGCCAGTGTGGTCCTGAGGAAACCAACATCTCTTCTAGTGTCTGAAATGGGATAGTTCCCTTTAATACATCCTATCAACTCAGGGAGAGATTCTTGCCCCATCAACTACACTGAATACATGTTAGTTTCTACATTCATTTCAAAAGCCAGTGTGAAGGTGCATGTCTGTAGTAAGTCCAGCAGTTCAAGGTCATTTTTTGCTACATTGTAAATTTGAGGTCAGCCTGGACTACATGAGAGAGATACCAGGCATTCTCCGGTAAGATAAGGCCATGTAGAAATAGAACAATTAGTAGTTATGGGTTAATAGTTAAGAGAGAGCTAGCCAGTAAGAAGCCTGAGCCATCGGTCAAACAGTTTATAATTAATATAAGCCTCTGTGTTTATTTGGGGCTAAATGGCTGTGGGACCAGGTGGAAGAGAAACTCGTATAGTCTTCAAAGGGGGTTAAAAGTTCTATTCATTTTAAACCCTATGGAGCACTTAGGAATGTGCTCTAGGTTGCATTTCTCTGGAAGTGGACAGAAAAGCCTAGTGAGGGGAAGATAGGGGAGTCCAACATGGAGAGATTCATTTATTCCTTGTGCAGCATTTACTTAGGGTGCCTCCGCTGTGTTCCTGACAACTCCCAAGAAGACTGGACTTCTGACATCTCCATTTTACAGTTGAGGACATAAGGGTGAAAGTTGGCCGAGGACCTTGCTGAAAGGAGCTGATTGGATTTTTAGCATTTACTAGAATTTCCTTTGACGATTGTTGGGGGATGGAGAGATGATTCCTTATTTAAAAATACATAATGCTCCTGCAGTGAAGAAACTGTTGGCATGCCTGCTCCATGACATGGTTAAGCTTCTTATTATAGATGAGAGCGAGAACAAACAGAAGCATCCGAAAGAGTCCAGAGCAGAGAGAGAGAAAGAAGCAGACTGAACACGACAAGCAGACTAGACATGGGGAACAGGAGAGCAGAAGAGAGAGGAGGGAGGAGGTAGCGAGAGATGGAGAACAGAGCACTGCTAGAGAGAGCAAGTGAATAAGAGAGAGAGTTGTGAGAAGTCAGATTATAGGAAGGATGGGCAGCTGACCGAGGGGTGTGAACCGGAGGGAATTTTGGGTAGAGGAGAAAGTAAGAAAGGCTAGGGCTACTAGCCTGGGTTTTGAAATGTTGTAACAGGTACCTGTGAAGCTGAGGAAGGCTGGAGGCCAGCACGGACTTTCATATGCTGGTAGGCACCACAGGTAGCCAGTCATTGGTCCCTTGTGCCAGAGGTAAGGGCACAGATTCCTTTCCGCAGATGAAAGCAGGTTTCACAAGTTCATGGGAAATGCTGGTTTCTATCTCACAACCAGAATCCTATAGCCCAGGTCGAGCTCATTTCTGGTCGTATGGACAGCCTGACACTTAACACTGAGCACCCCAGACCAAGCAACCTAGGTGGATGCTGGGAGCCAGTTACCTAACTATGAGTTCTTCAGAGTAAATTCCACATTAAGGGAAGTTTAAAGATACAGTGCTCTCCTGAAGCTCCCGTTTGTCTTTAGAACACAGCAGTAAGCAGATGCATAGAAATTAAGACAGAGGGGATGGAGAGAAGACTCAGAGGTTAAGAGTACTGACTGCTCTTCCAAAGGTCTTGAGTTCAATTCCCAGCAACCACATGATGGCTCACAATCATCTATAATGAGATTTGGCGCCCAAATACATGGAGGCAGACTGTTGTATATATATAATAAATAAATAATTCTTGCCCCCCCAAATATAAAATTAAATTAAAAAAAATTAAGTCAGAAGTCCTACCTTCTGGGATAAAAGACTCTGTGCAAAAAAATCTAAAGTTCCCCAAATTAAATACCACAGAAGGGTCTCTGAGATGGCTCAGTGGGTGAAGGCACTTGTACCACAAGTCTGACAGACCTGAGTTTGATCCCTGAAACCACGTAAAGGTGAAAAGAGAGAACCAAGTGCATGAAGTTGTCCTCTGTTCTCCACCCTTGCATGGCATGTGCGCCGCACCCCACCCTGCATGCACACATACACACACACACCCCAAGCTATTCCTGGTGGCTCGTTTCTTTAATCCCAACACTCAGGAGTCAGAGACAGGCAGGCAGGTCTCTGAGTTTAAGGCCAGCCTGGTCTACATGAGAGTTTTAGGATAGCCAGAGCTACATAGGGGAACCTTGTCTCAAACCAAAAATGCAAACACATACAAAGCAACAACAAAAAACCCCAAAAAGCCATTGTTTACTTGGGGTATATTTATTGCTACTTGACAAGTTGGGAATTAAAACTGAGACCATTTAAAGAGACTTAAGAATTTACCCCGTGTCAGAGCTGGGAGTGGGAGGTCGAGTCCTAGTGCCACAATCAATATAATCAATCAACCAATCAATCATAAGCCTACTAGATGTTATCACAATTTCATTTTTTTTTTATTTTAAAGATTTGCAATGTAGCCTAGGCTGGCCTGGAATTTGCTTCCTATCCTCGGCTGGCCTCAAGCTCTCCTTTCTCAGCCTCTTGGGTTCTGGGATTACAGGAATGCATGTAAAATACATGTTTTAAATTTTATTTACTTTTTATTAACTTTTTTAATTTATTGGAAACTAAGCATAGTTTCTCCTCACTCCTTTCCCTCTGTTCCCTTCTACCCCCCAACCCACTCCTCAGAAAGAGGAAGGCCTCCCACGGCAGTCAGCAAAGCATGTCATATCAAGTTGAGGCAGGACCAAGCTCCTCCCAGATGCACCAAGGCTGAATGGGCTCCAAAAAAAACCCAGCTCAAGCACCAGGGACAGATCCTGGTCCCACTGCTAGGGGCCCCACAAACAGATTATATATATACAATATATATATATATATAGTAGTCACCCACATGCAGAGGGCCTAGGTCGGTCCCATGCAGGCTCCTTCTCTGTTGGTGTAGAACCCATGAGCACCCGTGAGCTTGGGTCAGCTGTCTCTGTGGGTTTCCCCATTGTGATCTTGACCCCCACCCCACCCCTTGCTCATACATTCCCTCCCCTCTCCAGCTGGACTCCCAGAGCTCCACCCAGTGCTTGGCTTGATCCTCTGTGTCTACTTCCATCAGTGGCTGGGTGAAGGTTGGTTGATGACAGTTAGGGTAGTCACAATCTGATTACAGGCAAAGGCCAGTTCAGGCACCCTCTCTGCTATTGCTAGGTGCCCTAGCTGGGGTCATCCTTGTGGATTCCTGGGAGTTTCCCTGGTACCAGGTTTCTCCCTAACCCTATAATGCTCTCCCCTCTATTCATATATCTCTTACATTTCTCTCTCTCCATTCCTCCCTCAACTCAATCATCCCAATACCGTATGTTCACATCCTTTACCCCCTCCTCTCTACCCTGCACCCCCAGTTTGCCCAGGAGATCTCATCTATTTCCCCTTTCCAGGGCCATCCATGCATCCCCCCTTTAAACATATTTTAATGAAAACATTAACCATAATTAGTCTAAAGGTTGAGTAAGGCTCCAGTATCCAGTCCCTTGCTCATTCCTGTGCCCTTTGGCTAGAGGCTGTAGATCTTCTTTAGGTGGTGCTCTGCCTACTCACCGTGTGGAAATAAGGGAAGGACATGACTGCTCCTAGGTATGGGGGAGAAGGTTTATTGTAGATAAGAGGGAGAGCATGGCAAGAGGTAGGAATATCTGGAGGAGTCCAGAGTGAACATGATCAGACTGAGCCATGTGAGGGGAGCTTTCCTGCTCCCAAATAACTGAGCCAGTAACTCAGGCTTGTTACTTACTTGCTCTTACAACTTAACCCATTTCTATTAGCCAATGCACTGTCCTGAGGCTCGTGGCTTTTACCTCTATTGCATTTTGTGTGTCTGACTTGTTCTCCATCTGGCTGGTGACCCTCCGGCTCTACCCTTCCTCATCCCATCATTCTTAATTTGGATTTCCCACCTATCTGTATACTGTTCAGCTATTGGCCATTTATTAAACCAATCATAGCAATATATATTCATACAGCACAAGGGAGAGGAGAGAGAAGCCAGAACAAGAGGCCAGGAGGGCAAAGGGTAAATGGCTGGATTATATAAGGCAGGGCAGCTGAGGGAAGGGCGGCCCAGTCCTTGGGCTGGAGAAGTTTAGGCATGGTGTGCCAGCCTGAAGGACCCTGTAACCGACTGGGATGCTGGGAGATCCTGGCTCCCAGTGTCTGCTCTGATATGTTAAGCAGGAACCTCGGTCTCAAGTTTGAGATCTAACAACTTTCTCCTTGGAACAAATCACCTGAGAATGTCACCAAGGCCAAAGTCACCACGACTTTTATTACCTAATTGTAGAAATTGTAAAGGTTATATGTGTGTGTGCTGATCACAAAAACCAAAGTGCACAAAACTGTGGCTAACTCAAGGCAGAGAGCAAGGAGAGCTACTTTGGAGACGTTACCACAGCGAGCTGAGGATCTAGGCTCCCACCTGACCGTATGTACAGCTTTCCCATGCCAAGTCAACAGCTTGCCTTTGATGCAGCCACTTGATAACCACAGCTGAATGCATCCTAGTTATTAGAAAAACCATTGGCAGATGGCTGACAGTGCTGACTGGCAGTTCCTTCATGCTTTATAAAATCCTTTTCTAAACCCCAAACAAATGGACAAGGGCAAACCAGACTCAGGACACTCCATGCCAAGCAGCTTTGACCTTGACCCAGGCCCTAGAACCTTTGTAGTCTGCTCAGGATTCTCTCCCATCTCTGTTTCTGTCTCTCTCTCTCTCTCTCTCTCTCTCTCTCTTGCTGTTCAATAGACCGCTTCCATGCTCACCAGCTGCCTGTGAGACGTGACCCAGTGTTGACCATGAACTCCTGTGACTTGATTACCTAAGGACTGTACACCAATACCAAGCCTTCCTCAGTCTGCTAACCAGATTTCCTTGAGCACAAGGCAAACACTCCCTTCTCCATAGGACTTAAACTTGCTTTATTATTATTATTATTATTATTATTATTATTATTAGTTGTGTGTTTCAGTGCATGATCCAGGGTGTCCATGTGCCATCCTGGGACAGCTTTCAGGAATTGGTTCCCAATGGCCACCTTGATTTTGAGGCGGGGGCTTTCCTGCTTCTGTTGCTGTACAGAACACCCCAGGTCAGCTGACCCTTGTGCTTGCTACTGACTCCCCTGTCCCCACATCCCGTCGTGCTTTGGAAGCACTGGATTTGCAGCTATGTGCCAGGGCACGTGGCTTTTTACCCGGGCTACAGGGTTGAACTCAAGTTGTCGGTCTTGCAGAGCCAGCACTTTTACTTGGGACCCCATAGGTCTTATTTTCAAAGTGGAGATGAAATTTATTAGGGAAACATATTAACATAGATTTAAGCAACAGAGAAAATAGGGGTGAAAAGATTAGACACCCGTAAGAGTCAGTTGCCCCAGACAGAGTTACCCCAAAGGATTTTTGTGTCTCTTATGGTTTGAAGGGTGGGTTGGTTTTTGTTTGCTTTTTACGTTTATTTTATGCTACATTTAATCCCACATCAGAAGTTTTCAGTTCTCTGGGGGCATCTTTTGTCCGGTGTAATACTTCTGGCTTAGGACAGTGAGGAGCAACTGCATGAGGCAGGGTACCCTCCTGTATGGGTCAGTCTGCCCATGGGCTCTGTCAGTAGGTAACACAGCTTGAGTTACCTTCACCTGGATGGCTTCGCTGCCCCAGAAATCTATACCCAACCTTAAAGCTCAGTTGTTTTGTCTGTGTTTGTTTGTTTGCTTGGTTTTGTTTTTTTCTTTTTTCTTTTTCTTTTTTCATCATTAATTCTATTTTTTTTATTTTTAATATTTTTTCTTATTTTACATATTGATCCCAGTTCCCTCTCCCTCCCATCCTCCCTTTGCCCCCACAGACCCTCTTGGTTTATCAAGACAGGGTTTCACTGGGTAGCCCCGACTGTCCTGGAACTCACTCTGTAGACCTGGAACTCACTCTGTAGACCTCGATGGTCTAGATCTTACAAAGATCTGACTGCTTCTGCCTCCTAAGTGTGGGGCTGAAAGATGTATGCCACCATACCCAGCTTTGTCTGTATTCTTAAAGATGTATTTATGACTATGTGTATGGATGGTTTTTGCCTGCCTACATGCAAGTATGTGTAGCCCATGTGTACCTGGTGGCACTGAAGACCAGAAGACTACCCTGGAAATGCAATTGTAGACAGTTTTGAGCCACCAAGTGGGTACTGGGAAATGAATATGGGTCCTCTGTGAGAACAAGTGCTCTAACCATGAATTCGTCTTAACAGCCTCTGAGTTGTTGTTGTTGTTCTTCTTCTTCTTTTTAGTTTTTAAAAACTATTTTTAAATTGTATGTGTGTGTCTGTGTGAGTGCATGCGAGTACAGGTACCCCTGGAGCCCAGAGAAGGCTTTTGAAGCTGGAGTTACAGGTGATTGGATGCAGGGAGTCAAACTCAGGTCCTCTGCAAGAGCAGTATGAGCTTTTGAGCACTGAGCCAGCTCCTCCCACCGGATCTATGTTCTTTCCTTTGTTGTTTACTTTTTGAAAGTTTCTCTGTGTAGTCCTGGATGTCTGAGAACTCAGTAAGCAGACCAGGCTGGCCTCCCACTCAGAGATCCAGCTGCCTCTACCTCCCAAGTGCTGGGATTAAAGGTATGCCACCACCTCCCTGCCCCTCTGTTCTTAAGCTTTGGCTGTAACCAGGGAACTGGAGTTTCCTTTTTGTCAGTTCTTGGTCTTAAGTTTCCTTCTGAGTTGATTTTAAAGACTGTTTCATTAACATTTGAGAGAATGTCAACAGAGCAGGAGAGTAATAGAGCTTTAGCATCTGCCAGGACGAATGCAGCAGGCAGAAATAAAGAAGCTTTTGTCCTGGGATGTAGGATCCAGGAAATTAGGCATGTTCAGCAACAGAAGTCAGTAAGCAGATGCTGGGGGCTGGATGTTCAAAGTGCAGGCATTGGGGAAGGGCTTCTGGACGTAAAAGTACATGGGTTCATAAAGGGGATAGTTATTCCTTCCATTTCCTTAACATGTCTTCAGGTAAATCAACTTTTATGGAGAGGGTGTCTCCTAACCAGGCCCATTTGTATTAACGATTGGGGAAAGGAATATAGTATCTAATGTTCTGATCTTTGGGGTAGGTCAGAATACTAGGTCTCGAGCCAAGGCCAAAGATAGAATTGAGATTCCTTTCTTTTAACTAGGAGGAAATAACTTAATTGGGGCTCGATGGAGTCCTGATTAACACCACCACCCCCGCTTTTATTTATATTTTTAAATCCTAAGGAGGGGCAAAGGTGATTCGTCCCTTTCTAGAGTTGCCAGAGGAATTGGAGTGGAGTCCAAAGCTGACTGTGAGTGAAGGGTCCATCTTCACTGGACAAGCCTGCCAATGCTTGTCCAGCCCCCTGACACTTTAGCAAAAACCATCACTCATTCTGGACCCAAGGTCTAGCGCCACGGTTTGGTCTGTCACATTTACTATCCATGTTTCCATCTTAACTCTGGAATGGCTCTCGTTGCTTGTTTCAGATATTTGGCGGTTTTGTGGGTATGCATGTTAGTTAACTCCTGGGAAGATGTGGACACATGTCTATTTACCCCAGGTAGAGCACCAGTGACAGATGGAAGTATGATTCCACCAAAGCCCAACCGAGTTTGGGGACTCACAGACAGAGCATGAATGAGGGGTTACTCACAGGAGAATGGGTGACCTCTAGTTACACCCCATTGTGGATGAGGACCCGATGGGAGCCGCACTGTGGAGTCCCATTTCCAGTCCACCACCTACCTCCTATGTACTCTAGCATCTCACAGGATCACTTGCCACTGAGAGACAGGACTGTAATGCCATCCCAACAGACAGTCCTGTGACCATCCCTTAGCCCCTCCTACTTAGAACTATCAACAGCAGCACTACCAGCCAAAGAATCCCTACTCCAAAATATGCCCAGAGGAAGAGAGTCGTATTACAGCATCCTTGAAGGTGGAAACAGTTTTACAGACAGGTACGCCAAGCAGCGGCATACATCTTTAATACCAGCACTCCGGGAGGCAGAAGCAGGCCAATCTCTGTGAATTTGAGGCTAGTCATGATCTACATAGATAGTTCCAGGCCAGCCAGGGCTACATAGAAAGATGTTGTCTCGGAAAAGAAGTAGCGGCTGTCTCTTTTCCCCTCTGTCTCTCTCTTTTTCATTTTTAATTTTTGAGGTGGGGGTCCCACTTACTCAGCTGTGGTGACCAGGAACTCACAGGGATCTTTCTGCCCCTGCTTTGGGAATGCTGGGAATAGTATCAAGCACTATCACAGATCACAGGAGAATAATGAGCTATTTTCACAGGTTACCTCAAGCTGCTTACAGGGAGACTTGCTTTCATTATTGTTGTTGTTCATTTTTTTTTCCCATTGTCTTAGTACCCTCTGATATGGCCACACAGATTTTTTGTTTTGGCTTTTTGAAAAGGGAATAAAATACACGTTGTAGGACATTTTAAAAACAATTCTTGCTGTATCTGTGAAGTGTAAGTGTACATACATGTGTGCATCTAAAGGTTCAAGGTTGATGTCAAGAATTGTCCTCATGTGCACTACTCATCTTTTAGCCTGGCAGTGGTAATGCATACCTTTATTCCCAATATTCAAGAGGCAGAGACAGAAGGATCTGCAGACGCCTGGTCTGTAGAGTGAGTTCCAGGACATCCAGGGCTACTCAGAGAAACCCTGTCTCAAAAAGCAGTCAAACAAACCCCAAAAAGCAGGCTGTGGGAAAGCCTGTTAGGCATTTTCTTACTTAGTGATTGATGGGACAGGGCCCAGCCCATGGTGGGTGGGGCCCTCCCTGTGCTGGTGGTCCTCAGTTCTATAAGAAAGCAGGCTGAGCAGGCCAAGGGGAGCAAGCCAGTAAGCAGCACTCCTCCAAAGCCTCGGCACCAGCTCCTCTGGGTTCTTGCTCTGTTTGAGTTCCGGTCTGACTTTCTTTGAAGATGAACAGAGACATGAGAGTGTGAGACAGATAAATCCTCTCCTCTCCAACTTGTTTTTGGTTTTATCCCAGCAATAGTGGCCCAGACTAAGAGGCCAGCTTCACTTCAGAAATGTGTTTTACTCTGCAGGTCTTTTTAGAAGTCCTGAGACATATTTACATATTACACACCTTCCACCACAGGTGTTTCTGTACAGTCATGACTCAGGAGAGGATAGAGGTGACATAGCACACAAAAATAATGTTAGGGGCTGGAGAGATGGCTCAGAGATGAAAAGCTCATACAACTTTTGCAGAAGACCTGAGTTCTGTTCACGTGCGCACGCACACACACACAAACACACACACACATACACACACACACACACACACACAGGTACATACCTACAATACATACACAATTAAAAATTAAGTCTTAAAAAGTGAGTTTCTAGGTGCTGGAGAGATGGCTCCGAGGTTAAGAGCACTGGCTGCTCTCCCAGAGGTCCTGAGTTCAATTCCCAGTAACCACATGGTGGCTCACAGCCATTTATGGTGGGATCTGGCACCCTCTTCTGGCATGTAGAGTACATGCAGACAGAACACTGTATACATAAATAAATAAATCTTAAAACAAAACAAAACAAACAAACAAACAAAAAAAACGAGTTTCTAGAGCAAAAGGCCAATCAGCAAAAGGCTGATTTCTGTGGTGTGGACAGACACAGGTTGACATTGATATGACAGCTGGAAGGGAGGTTAGGGTGGGACAGTCACAGTAATCAGAATACTCTTTATACATGCATAAACTTGTCGAAGAAAAAAATGCAATAAAAGTAATAAAAAGTTGAAGAACAATGACAATGACAATAATAATAATAAATTATCTTCCTGTGTGGGAACAAGAGGAAGCATTATCCAGGGCTCAGACTTCAGCTGTTCCCAGTTCCTGCTCATTTCAAAAACAAACTATGTCAGTGGCATAGGAACCTGAGGGATACAATGTCACCCACCGACACACACGGTTGCCCCAGGTCCAGTCTGGACATTTCTTGGATGTTTCTTAAATATATCTCAACCAGAAGAGCAGATTTTTATTATTACTAATAAAGTTATTATTTCATCAAATTCATTATTTCATTAGACTTGTTATTGTTTCAGCCGCCTTCCATGGAAAGCACATAGGCTGTCCTGTTTTAGAAGGACAAAACCTTTGCATTTAGCCAGTAGAGATTAAACCTTTATTAATAGGCTTCTACTAGAACAACCTCTGTTAATGATTATACCATAAGTGTTTTCCTAGCTAGAGTCATATTTGGGGAATCAGAAGTCTAGGAACTTGGGGCTGAGTGTAACTCAGTGATAGAGTGCTTGCCAGACATACACAGGCCATGGGATCTACCCACAGCATTACCAAGAATACATGTCCAGGAATTTAAATCCAAAGCAGGGTTGTACACCTGTAATTCCAGCACTTGGGCGAGGGGGTGGGGGCAGAAGGACAAGCAAATGAAGATCATCTTGGGTTAGACAGTGAGATTGGCCTGTTTTTGTTTTTTGACTATGGCTCAACATGTAAAAGTTCTTGCTACCAAGAGAGACAAACCAAGTTCAATCTCCAAGTCCCACATGGTAGAAAAAGAGAACCCACTCCCAAAAGTTGTCTCCCGACTTCCGAATATGTGCACAGCACACTGATATCCTACACAGGCGAGGCTAAGAAGCTCAATGAAGAGCTGGTCATGGTGGCTCACAGCTTTAACCCCAGCATTATGAAGGCAGAGGCAGGTGGATTTCTGAGTTCGAGGCCAGGCTGGTCTACAGAATGAGTTCCAGGACAGCCAGGGCTACACAGAGAAACCCTGCCTGGAAAAACAAAACCAAAACAAAGTCGATGAAGAACATAAGAGTGTGTTTTCTGCTAGTGTTTCTGTAATTTGGTTAGTTTAGATGAATATGTTTTGACAACATTTTATAAAGTGCAGATGTCAACGGGAATATAAAATAAAGGTCGTGAAGATTCTCTGTAATTTTTCTTACGTGCTTGAGCATTTCTTACTCCATGTACTTGTTGTTTCCTAGATTGATAGCCATGCTTTTTTAATTTATTTTTTATATTCCAATCCCAGTTCCCCCTCCCTCCCTCTCCTCACACTCTCTCCTCTCTTTGAACTTGTCAAAAGCAAAAGGGCTAGACATTATTAACAAACTTATTGCCCGTATATAGTGTATATGCTTATTGTATTGTATATAATTTTTCATATGTTAGTTATAGCCTTCTTATTTTCATATTAGACAAAAAAGGAGAATTGTAGTGATATATTACTTATGATTTATTAAAGCTTGCCTGAGGATTCAGAAAGCAAAGTCAGCCACAAACCATAGAAGCCAGGCATACACCTTTAAGCCCAGCAGCCAGAAGCTAGGAGGTGGTGGTACAGACCTTTTAATCCTAGAAACTCAGGATTAAGAGGTAGACGGATGTCTGTGAATTCAAGGCCACCCAGATCTACACAAGATTGATCTAGATCACAGCACCTGGGATCACACTCCTTTAATTCCAGCATTGGGGAGATATAAAAGACAGGAGAAACATTTCAGAATCAGGTATTCATTCTCCAGCCACCTAGAAAATAGAAATGTCCCAGCCCTGTTAGAGGTAAAAGCTCTTTGGTAGCTTGGCTACTTTGCTTCTCTGATCTTCAGTTTGAAACCTAATATCTGTCTCTGGGTTTTTTAATTAATTCGTGTTACATGGGTATGTTGTGCAGTCATTTTCACTGAATTTTAGGAAGTCTTTAATTTCTTTATTTCTTTCTTGACCCAGTGATAGTTTAGTTGAGCATTGTTCAATTTCCATGTGTTTGTGGGCTTTCTGAAATTAGTGTTGCTGTTAAATTCTAACTTTAAGCCATGGTGATCCGATAAGATACATGGGGTTATTCCAATTTTTTTTTTTTTTGTATCTGTTGAGGTTTGCTTTGTTACTGATTATGTAGTCAGTTTTTGAGAAGGTTCCATGAGGTGCTGAGAAGAAGGTATATTCTCTTGTGTTTGGGTGGAATGTTCTACAGATGTCTATTAAATCCAATTCAGTCATAACATCTGTTAATTCCCTTGTTTATCCTTAAGTTTATGTCTTGTAAATCTGTCCAGTGGTGAGAGTGGGGTGTTGAAGTCTCCCACAAGTAGTATGTGGAGCTTGATGTTTGATTTAAGCTTTAGTATTGTTTCTTTTATGAATGTGAGTGTCCTTGTATTTGGAGCATAGATGTTCAGAACTGAGATTTCCTCTTGATGGATTTTTCCTGTGATGGACATGAAATGACCTTCTTTATCTCTTTTGGTTGATTTTGGTTTGAAGTCCATTTTGTTAGATATTAGAATAGCTACACCAGCTTGTTTCTTAGATCCATTTGATTGGGAAATCTTTTCCCCAACCTTTTACTCTGAGGTAATATCTGTCTGTGAGGTTGAGATGTGTTTCTTTTATGCTGCAGAAGGATGGATTCTGTTTTCATATCTAATCTATTAATTAGCCTGTGTCTTTTTATAGGCAAATTGAGCCCATTTATATTAAGGGATATTAAAGACCAGTGATTGCTAGTTCCTGTTATTTTTTTTCTTTGTTGTTGTTGGTGGCATTGTGTGTGTGTTTCCCTTCTTTGGGCTTTGTTGCTCTGAGATAATCTGTTGCCTGTGTTTTTGTGAATATAGTTGACTTCCTTGGGTTGGAGTTTTCCTTTTAGTACTTTCTGTAGGGCTGGGTTTGTGGATAGGTATTGTTTAAATCTGGTTTTGTCTTGGGATATCTTGTTTTCACTGTCTATGGTTTCACTAAGTTTTGTTGGGTGTATTAGTCTGGGCTGGCATCCGTGATCTCTTAGTGTCTGCATAATACCTGTCCAAGTCCTTCTGGCTTTCATTGTTTCTGTTGTGAAGTTGGGTGTTATTCTGATGGGTCTGCCTTTGTATGTTATTTGATCCTTTCCTTTACAGCTCTTTATTGCGGTAAATAAGGATCAGGATAAACAAATAGGCCGAATAGATGTTTATTCAGGGAGAAATAACTTACAACCTAGACAGATGAACACCAGGAAATTCAACCCGATCCTCTCCTGTCCGAGTCACGCCAGAAAGAGAGAGCGCCTTCCTGGCCCCCTCCGACCTCCTTCCTCAGGTCACCTCCGCCCATCGCTCCACCCCCCAATGGGCGTGGTCAGTGCTACAGAAGGACTACCTCACTACAATTCCCCTTTTAGTCTAAAGAAAAGATTTAGGCTTAATACAAAACTATATACAAAACTATATATCTAGTCTTAGGGTGAGGGCATAATGGAGTTTACAATAGAGTTGTCCTAAGCTGGAAAACGTAAGTCTAGTACCTAATATATCTAACTAGGAAGAGAGAATAATAGTTGTGATAGTTTAATCTTTAACCTCATTAAGACCTGAGAAGGAAATTAACAATACTAGAGTAGACAGGAAATGTGGATGGACAACTTCCAAAAGGTGCAGCAAGGACAGAAACAGCAAGCCATCTGAACAGTCACCCTAGGTCTCACAGCGACGTTGGTACACCCAGATTTGGCTAAGGCCAAGAGAACTTGACAGACCACAACAACAGCAGGGAAATAGAATGGCTGTCTTATCCTGACTTGGCAAGGTCAAGCAGTCTTTTATATTTGTCTCCTGTAAGCACATAGGACTGCATGTCCAAATCAGTGGTCAAGGTGGGAGCTGATGACATTGCTGTCATCTCTCTGGGTGGTTGCTCACTACTCCTGATGGTCCCTCGATGCCTGGACAGTAACTCAGTCCTCCTTTAACACTCCCCATCAATGCTTTAAAATCATTATTTCTTTAGAAGTTCAGCCTAGAGTATGGCTAGTCCTCATTTTTCATCTTTTTGTTTTCTGAGACAGAGTCTCTTTATGTAGCCCTGGCTGTCCTGGAACTGGCCTTGAACCCACAGAGATCTGCCTGCCTTTGCCTCCCAAGTGCTGGGATCAAAGGTATGTGCATGTGTGTACCATGTATACCACAAGAGGGTATCAGGTTAGCTCCCCAGAACTGGAGTACAGAGAGCTGTGAGCTGCCTTATGAGTACTGGGAACTGAACCTTGATCCTCTGCAGGAGCATCACCAGCCTTTAAATCACTGAACCATCTCCCTAGCCCCGTACTATAGTTGTTTTAGTGTATGCTTAATTTGTTGATTTCACATTTTGTGATTAAAGTGTGCATTTAAAGTTTTACATTTTCCTCTATAGTTCTAGCATGTTTCATACTGTAGTTTGTTCTGCATTTATTTATTTATGGTTTTTTGAGACAGGATTTCTCTGTGTAACAACCATAGCTGCTGTGGAACTCATGTTGTAGTTAAGTCTGGCCTTTAACTCACAGAGATCTGCCTGCCTCTGCTTCGCAAGTGCTTTATTTATTTATTTACTTAGAGGTGTGTGGCGATTTGAGTAAGAACGGCCCCCATTAGGGGACTAGAGAGATGGCTCAGAGGTTAAGAACACTGACTGCTCTTCCAGGGAACACGGATTCGATTCCCAGCAACCACATGGTGGCTCACAACCATCTGTAATTCTACTTATCCTCCCTCTTCTGGCCTCTAGGGGCACAAGACATGCATGTAGACAAAATACCCATGCTGCGGCACTGGCCACGCCCATTGGGGGGTGGAGCCAGGGGCGGAAGTGACCTGTGGAAGGAGGTCTGAGGAGGAGCCGCTGGGGAACGCTCTCTTGCATTCCTATTGACCAACAGTGCTTTATTCATTAACCAGTTTGAGAAACATATTTACAGAATGACATCTCCCATCACCCATACATATAAGATAAAATAAAAATAAAAATTTTAGCTGAGCGGTAGTGGCCCATACCCTCAACCCCAGCATCTAGGAGGAAGAGACAGGCAAATTTCTGTGAATTTAAGGCTAACATGTCTACAGAGAGAGTTCTAGGACCACCAATGCTACATAGAGAGACACTGTGACCACTGTCTCAAAAAAAAAAAAAAAAGGAAAGGAAAGAAGAAAAGAAGAAATGTCCCCTATAGGCTCATAAATTTGAATACTTGGTCACCAGAGAGAGGCACTATTCCAAAAGATGAGGAAGTGCGTCACTGGGAGTGAGCTCTGAGGTTTCCAGCAGTGTCTGCCGGGCATTGAATCAGGATGTAGAACTCAGCTCCTTCTCCAGCACCATGTCTGTCTGTGAGTCACCATGATTCCTGCCATGGTGACTAACCAATGGACTGACCTCTGAAACTGTGAGCAAGTCCCCAATTAAATGTTTTCTCTTACAAGAGTTGCCTCAGAGCCCGGCATTGGTGGCACACGCCTTTAGTCCCAGCACTCAGGAGGCAGAGGCAGGCTGATCTCTGTGAGTTCAAGACCAGCCTGGTCTACAGAGTGAGTTCCAGGACAGGCTCCAAAGCAATACAGAGAAACCCTGTCTCAAAAACAAAACAAAACAAAGCGAAACCTAAACCAAAACCAAACAACGCCCAACCCCCACCCCACCCAAAACAGAGTTGCTTTGGTCGTGGTATCTCTTCACAGCCAAAGACCACTGAACTTCTGAAACTGGGGCCAGGCGAGCCCCACTCACAGGCCTTTTACAAATCGTTTAAACACCTTGACACAAAAGCGGGTAATAGATGATCCTCTGTGCCCACCCCCCTTGAGACTGCTTTGCCCACCCTCACTTGGGATTTTCCCAAGTCCTTTTTATTGTCACTCCCTCCTTCTCTGTTGCTGAGTTGTCCTTAGAAACAGTACACCTTCTTTAAGAGAGCCTGCCATTGGCCTAGAGCGCAGCATGAGGCGAGACAGACTGGCCAGTGAGGCCCCAAGATCCGCCAGTGTTTTCCTGATTATCTTGAGATTACAAGCATGTACTAACACACCCAACTTAAAAAAAAAATATTATCCAAGAGTAGTGGCTCACACCTTTAGTCACAGCATGAGAGGCAGAGGCAGACAGATCTCTATGAATTCAAGGCCAGAATGATCCACACAGTGGACTTCAGGCCAGCCAGAGCTATATGCTGAGAACCTATCTCCAACAAAACATAAATAAAACAAGTTAATATCACTATTATGGAGTATGGGAGTGAATGTTTGTGAGCAAATGCCATAGCACGGGTGTGGTGTCAGTGGACGGTTTGTGGGAGCTGGTCTAGCCCTTCCACTGGTGGATTCTGGGAATCAAGTCCTCGGGCTTACACGGCAAGCACTTTTACCCACCTATCCACCTACCATGCTGTACTCAGCTGTTTACGTGGGTGCCGGGGATTGAACTCAGGTCCTTGTGTGCAGCTTTACCGACTAAGCAATCTTAAGATCGAAATTGTTAATGCACTTTTATTTTTCTGTGTGTCCTGCCAGCTCCAGACTTTGGTGGCTCCTCACGATATCACTCATGATTCTAGGACCTGCCTTTGTTGTATTTATGTTCAGAAGTGTATCCCTCCAAGCAGTGTCCCACCGCTTCCCGAAGCCGGCACCGGGTGGTCCCATGCTGAAACTTCTCCCTGAGAAGCACCTGAGGAACCTCTTTACCTACGATGGCATCTGGTGAGGTTCTCCATTGATGTTGTTTCCCTGCTTCTCTGGGGTGCCCTAGGCCTTATGGGCAGTTCTGGACAGCCGTTGTTTACTTAAGTGACTCTCAGAGCAGGCTTGGTCTGTGGGATCCGGTTTCTGTCCTCCACAGCACCCAGAAACTATACAACCTCACCCGGAAGATGCTGCCTCCTGGCATCTTCCCTCGTGGGACGTGCTGCCAATTGAAGACAGTGGCTTGTTATGAGAGCAGTTTTCCCAACAGCCTGGTCCCACAGCCGTGTCAGCCCCAAATAACACACAGAGACGCTGTATAAGATATAAAGCTGTTGGCCAGTTACTACCGTTTCTTATTGCCTAGCTCTGTCTTAAATATTAACCCATTTATATTAACCAGAGTGTTTCCACGTGGTCTTATCGGAGAAAGGGTCCAGACCTTCTCCAGTCCCTACATCTTGACTCCCCACTACATCTCCCAGAATCCTCCTTGTCTCCTAGTCCCACCTATCTTGCTTTTCTATTGGCCAACAGGGCTTTATTCATTAACCAATAAGAGAAACATATTTACGGAATGCCATCTCCCATCAGTAGCTCTTGGGTTTAAAGAAGCTTGTAAAGAGGATAATTCAAGAGATGGCTGTTGAGCCTGGTGGTGCACTCAGAAGATTGAGGCAGGGGGTTTGCCATGGGTTTGAGGCCAGTCTGTGCCACATAGACAAGATCTTTTCTCAAAAAGGGAAAGGGCTGGACAGAGGTGGCACACACCTTTAATCCCAAGCACTCGGGAGGCAGAGGCAGGTGGATCTCTGTGAGGAGGGTCTCCTCTCTCCTCCCTTTCTCAAGCTGCCTCTGAGGGGTCCATTGCTGGGTGGTTCCAGGGTGTCAGCCCAATTAGGAGGTTTTCAGGGTGTGTGCCATACAAGATTAGAGGTGAGGTCTCCTCCCTCGCACCAGCCAGCCACATGTATCTGCTTCTCTTGCATGTTTTAGGCTCTTCCCTAAAAACCAATGTGACTGTGACTCCGGCCAACTGCACAGAAAATACGATTTTCAGGGCACCTATAACCAGAAGGACCTCCCAGCTGTGCGTGCCAGGAGACAGGCAGAGTTCAAGCACTTTCAGAGGAGGTGATGCAGGCTGTGGGGGCTCTCGGGTCTCTGGGGAGGAAAAATACCCATTCTAAGTGCTGGAGGGAGAGAGGAACCCTACCGGGAAAAGTTTGGACCTCACCCTCCTGAGGGGCCCCTGGGAGGAACTTGGGAATAAAGAAAAGAAGACAATAGAGAATAGGAAGGAAAAAAGGGGGGGGGGGAAGACAAGATTTGGAAGGTTTTGTGTGCTTAAAATATTTCAATAAAACCAATAGAGAAAAAGGAACAGAGAGCTCAACCCCGCTCATTCGGTCATGGTGGTGACACGAGGTACCCAGCACAGAAGGCAACCGCGTGCTGGAAACATACTGTCTGCCAGCTCTGCAAAATGTGTCACTTTTATTTTTTGACAGTACTGGAGGCTGAACCTAGGGCCTCCTACAAGCTAGGCAAGCACTTCACACCCCACTCCCAATTCTTTCCCTGTGGTGCTGGAAACCAAATGCTCTGCCACTGAGCTACAGCCCCAGACCCTCCTTTTTTCCCCCAGTTACAAGGAGTTGATACTGAGATTGTTGGTTGGAGGGAATTAAATAAGTTCTGGCTGGTTCTTACTGAAGGGGATTTTGTACACGTTGGGCATGATAGTACTTAACTGCAATCCCAGAACATGGGAAGCTAAAGCAGGAAGATTGTAAATTTAAAGCCAGCCTGGGCTTCATGGCAAGACCATTCTCAAACCAAGATGGAGTTGTGACAGACCCTCTAAAAGTAACTGAAAGCCGAGAGGTTTTGGAGAAAGCTTCTTATGCAGGGGCCGGTCGGCTGTTACGTGAACCTTGATTCCTGCTTGCATTATCTGATACTTGTTTTAGGCAGAGACATGTTCCACTTCAGGAAGCAGACATCCTTGGTCTGTCAGGGATGAAGATATTCTTTCATTCAGATTTACTTTTTATCGTTTTAAATCATGTGTATGTCTATGTACAAGTGACAATTTCCCTTGTCCTTGTTGACTACGAGGGTGATTTTTAAAATGTGTCTGTACATTGACTTTCATGCTTGCTGTCTCCTGAAGAAAAGGGCTGCCCCGCCCACCACCTACACTGGCTCCACCCAATCTCCCCTTTGGATACCCAGTTCACGGAGTGGAGGTGATGCCTCTGCACACAATTCTCATCCCAGGTAGGTGCATCTGCATCTTAAGAGGCTGCAGGCAGTGCTCTGATCTCCTTAAACAAAAGGAGGAAGTAGAAGCCAGTCATTTACTGGGTGTTTGTGCACTTGGTACAAGGCAGGATACTTGGTGGGATTCCTTTCTGTTGACTCCCTGGTTCCACAACCCAGAACCTCTCTTTACAAATGTGGATTCCCTGTAGTTCTAATAGTTCTAAGATAATATAGAGGAAGTGGGACTTCTCTGGACCTCAGGGATTTTTTTTTTTTTTTTTTTTTTTTTTTTTGAGACGGGGTTTCTCTCTGCAGCTTTGGAGCCTGTCCTGGAACTTACTGTGTAGTCCAGGCTGGCCTCGAACTCACAAAGATCTGCCTGCCCCTGCTTCCCAAGTGCTGGGATTAAAGGTGTGTGCCACCAACACTGGGATCATCAGGGGATCTTAGGGAATATTTGGCTTTCAAAGGTCTTCTAGCATCAGGAGCAAATTGATGAACCTGTTTCCAGAGAGGGTGTTTTGAAAAGAATGGTACATCAGTTCAATTCCCTTTTAGGGAAGGAAGAGTAAGTGGCTCTGCAAGTAAAGGTTGTGCTAGAGCTGCTACCTGAGGTCTATTCTCAGGACCGGGTTCCTCGGGCTCTTTATTTAACCTTCCCACGTGAGCCATGGCTTGCATGTACCCCCCCACACACACTATGCATAAAATAAAAAATTTAAAAGTGTAAGGTAACAAATTCTTTTCCAAGCTCAGTGTGGCAATACACACCCGTAATCACACAGGAGTCAGGAGACTGAGGCAGGAGGATCAGGAATTTGAGGGCAGCTTCAGCTACACAGTGAGACTTTTTAAACCCCACACCTTAATTTCAAGCACTCAAAATTAAAGCAAATAAAATAAAATAATAAAGTCAAGTCACAAAACAGCCCTGCATAGGGTTCTGTTTGAATCATGCATCTTGAGCATCACCTGCTTTTTCAAAGCCAAGTGTAGCAATCAGCAATGACAGGAGAGACTGCAGGTGACACGTGCATTTCCCCATGGAAGTGGCGGTGGACTCTGGACCACCTTGTGGATCCGACCCTGCTATGGGCTCTTGGCATCTAGAGGCAAACAGCCTCCACCGTGAGCCGTGGAAAAGACCTGAGTGAGTTGAGCTGGGTGCTGGGTGACAGTGGCATGTGGAATCCAGCAAGTCTCCGTGAGCAAGCTCCAAATTTTCCACATTCTCTGCTAACAGGTGAAATGAGAGTGAGTGTCCAGGTTAGAAGGTGAGCAGGTACCAGATGTGTGGTTGAGCCTTCCAGAGGGAACAAGGGGAGGGAGAAACAATCTCCTTGGCCCAGTGGCAGCCAAACCTTACAGTGTCATCTCAGGTCAGCACATGGCCACCTGTCCAATGGGTTTCCTCAGAGCAAAGCACCTGTAGAAACAGGCTCTCACTTGGAAAAGACCAGTAGTCCATGGGGCAGTGTAGGAATTTGAAAAATTCACGCAGCTGGCAGGCTCTTCTCTCTATCATTGTATTGGTCATTCTCTAGGTGGGTTTTAGTTTTACTCTGTCAGCCACACATGCACCAGCTGTAATTTCCCTTGGGAATTCTGTCCCTTTTCAAATGTTTTCCCCTAAGATTAATGCTTTTTAACTCTCTTATCTGGAATTAGTAACTACAACTCCTAATCCTGGGAGCTTTTCTGACTCAGTAGAAATAGTTAGGTACATACGAGAAAACAACACTTGGAACATTAACCATGTCTCATAGTTCCAGAAAGGAGAGTTAGGGTATGCATACACAGAATAGGGGGAAAGCCTCAGGAATACACACAGTGCCAACTGTAGAAAGTAAGTTCCCTGGGCACCAAGCATATGGAGTCAGCAATAAGATCTAGTATATTCTGATGAGAAAAAATGCAATGGAAATATGGGATAGATAGATCCATCTTTATCATACAAAAGCGCTTATATTGGTGAGAAAAATATGGTGTAGTGCTTTGTCAAAATCTGCCTTTTGCAGAGAGATTGAGGCATGGGACCCTCTTGTAGAAAAGGGAACTGTATAAAGCATATCTTGCAGACATGAAAGAATTGTCTGGGTCTGAATACCTTTGTGAAAGCATTGTGCCCATGTCTGTTACTTTTTAACTTTGTAACTGCAAGTAGCTGCCAGCTGACTTAAATACTGCAAGAGCAGGATGTCTGGCTTGATATTTAGTTAAGCCTGCAAAAAAACGCTGAACTCAATGTCTAGAATAAGATCATGCAGACGGTGGGAAGGTGTATTTGGGGAAGCATAAAGGGGAACAATGTGGGTTTTCATAATGATCACGATGTATTCCTTAAATCATGATGTATTTCTTAAGGTCAGAAACAGAAGCCAATAATAAAACTGTTCAAGTAACCCTGGTAAGAAAAACTCTGTTTAAGTATAAATAAAGACAGCCTGAGCTATTTGGGGCCACTTGAGTGCAATCTACTTGGTGGCCAGAAGTTTTCCTTGTGCTGAGGCCCCTTCCCTGCCTCAGGACCTGAACCCGAGCCAAGGCTGGACCCTGGCAAAGCCTCTTCCTCCTACCTCTGCCTTGCCAGCCTTCCTTTCAAGCTGAAGTCACACTTATTACGTCCTGTGAGATAACTAATACATTTTTCCTGGAGGGAGAGCACTGTTGATTAAACCCAAGGCTTTCGACAAATGCTGAACCCATAAGTTATAGCCTTAACCCTGATGTTTTTGAGTAGCCATTTTAAAATGATTTTACATTTTGGGTAACTTGTTTATTTTAAAAAAAAACCACCTATTTATTTGATTTTTGTTTATCTAAAAATACACATCTCTGTGTGCCTGTGTGAGTATATACATACATGAATACATGTAGCTATGTATGGAGGCCAGAAGACCATGTCAGGTGCCCTCTATTACCTCTGCCTTTTCCTTCTGAGGCAGGCTTTCTGGACCTCATAATTCTCTGCTAGCCTGGAAGTAAGCAAGTCCCAGCAATCCTCCTGTCTCTGCGCCCCTCAGATCTAGGATAATAGCACGTATAGGATTGATACTCGGCCGGGACCCGAACTCAGGTCCTCATGATTGTGTAGCAAGTACTCTTAACTGCTGAGTCATCTCGCTGGCCTGCTGTGTGTGTGTGTGTGTGTGTGTGTGTTAATGAAATAATGTTAAATTGCTTAATTTACTTGGTAGTTTCGAGGAGTACCGTCACAAAGAATTTGAAAACCTTGGAGGGTGTCGCTTGTTGTTTTGTCTTTTCCTGTCACTCAGATAAAATATTCTGACAAGCCAGGGGTGGGGGTGGGGGTGTTGCACAAGGCTTTGATCCCAGCACTTGGAAGTCAGAAATAGGTGATCTCTGTGACTTTGAGGCCAGTCTGGTCTATAGAGTGAGTCCCAGGACAGTCAGGACTACACAGAGAAACCCTGTCTCAAAAAACCAAAAAACCCTGCACATATATACATATAGGCAAAATACATTCATACATATAAAATAAAAATTTAATAAAAAATTAAAAATAAACAACTATGACTCAATGAGGTTTTGGCTTCCAAATCCACATGTTACTATGTAAACCAATGGCCTTGAACTCCTGACCCTTGTTCCTCTACTGCCTGAGTACTGAGAATATATACATGTATGACCATGTCTCAGAGTATGTGATACCAGGAATCAAGCACAACGCACTATGCATGCTAGGCAAGTACTCTACCTGCAATGCACACGCCACACACACACTGAAACATCATATCCATTTACCACTAACTCCCTTGTCTTAGTTTATTTCCCTGTTGCTTTGATTAAAACACCCAACAAAAGAAATTAAGGAAGAAAGGTTTATTTTGCTTCATAGTTCCAGTTTATAGACTGTCATGGTGGGAAAATCAAGGCTTGAAGCAGCTAGTCATACTATGTGTTCAGCCAGCAGAAGAGGGCAAGGGATGCACGCGTGTTAGTTTTCATCTTATTTTATCCATTCTCACAGTCCAGAATCCCCTGCCTAGGGAATGGTGTCGCCCACAGTGGGTGGGTCTTCTCATTACCTCACAGACATGCCCAGATGTCATTCTCCCAGGAGATTCTAGATTCTGTCAGGTTGATAATTAGCATTAGCCACCACATCCCCTCTCCCACCTCCTAGCAAGCTGTACTTCTATTTCTGGGAGTGAGACTATTCCCAGATTCATCTAAGGGCCATTCATTATGCCTCCATTGTTAATTTCCCTTTGGTAGCAGGACCATCATCTGGAAGAGGCTCTGTGGGTTCACAGAACCCAAAGCTAAGAGTGAGCACTGGAAACCTGTGACCCATGTGATGGGGGGGGGGTGTTCCAGCATCCATGTGTGTTTCAGACCACAGAACCATCTCACAGCCCTGGGGATGGGGACTGTGTAGGCCAGCTGATAGGAAATGACCCTTGGTGGGCTCTCCAGGTGTGTAGGAGTCAGAGAGATGGAAGGATGTTAGAGAGCATCAGTGTCCTCTCAGACTATTTCTCTCTCTCTCTCTCCTTTGTCTTTTAGGCCTCCGGTATGAAGGGCCAGAAGCCCCAGTCTATGAGGTAAGAGACCCCATCCCAGCATTTTTAGCATTGCCAAACTATGGCTCATCTCAGCCTTCAACCAAGCCCTATAGCTTATCCAGTGGAAACACCACATGAACACAAAGTGGGACATGGGGGCCTTGCACAGGGATGTTGCAGCCTTGCAGGGAGGACTTGCAAAGCCACACAAAGCTCAAAGCCACCACTGTGGTTGTTTTTGCTTTTGGAGGAAGCTGCTGCCACATTCATGGCTGCTGCCTGTGTGGCCTGCAACAATAGTGCAGGATGGCCTGCTTTCCTTCCCTCTCAGCATAGCTCTCGGTTGAGGTCTTAGGACTAGATGTGTGAAGGGTGAGGTGTAATCTCATCCAGAACCTGCAAAAGGGCCCTGGGAAATGAGGCTTGGGGTGTGTGTGCAGATGTACGTACACGGGGAAGAATATGCAAGCCTGAGAAGTACATTGTTGTCCTCTCTGTGGCCTCTACCCTATACCCTTGAGACACTGGGGAGCTCACTGTTCTTTAGCTGGGCTGATGGTCTCCCGTCTTTCACCCATCTTCTTGGTTCATGGGGTTGCCTGACTTGTTTACGTGGGAACTAGGCACTCCAGTTCAGGTGCCGACACTTACCCAGCAAGTATTCTTACCCACTGTGCCATCTCAGCTTAGCAGGGAGATCTGCATCCTCCACCCCCACAGACTGAATGGAGGGTGAATCGGGGGTGAATGAGCTGCTCTGTGTCCCTGGAGGCCTTCTCCGTCCCCCACACAAGCCCTCCCATCCTATCCTCTGTCGTTCTTCCCATACTGATTCCTCTATTTAGGAGTGTGGTAGCGATGTAATCTAGGCCCTCACGCATGCAGGGCAAATGCCCTGCCACTGAGCCGTGCCTCTAGCCCCTTCCGTTATGTGCTTATCTGTGCCTGATTGCCGTGTGGGCATGGCTGCATGCATCGTATCCTCACGGCCTATGGACTTGCTTCTCGGAGATTTCTCTGCTGATTGGCCGGAGTTTTCAGCAGGAGTGACATAACCCAGTCAGTGTCCCATAAAGATGCTTGGCTGTTTCAGACGACCACAGGCATGAGTGTAGCCTTTGGAGTTGTGGGGATGGGGAGAGGCTTGTTTCCTGCTGCAGCTTCCCGTAGAGCTAATGGGCAGGACTTGCTCCCAGGTGGGCTGCAGGTCAGAGGAGTGTAGCAGAGCAAAAATGGCCACTCTTAGCCAGGGTCCAATGGTTGGGTGTTACGGGTGGGAGGGAGGGAGAGGGACGGCCCACATCTTTAATCCCAGCACTTGGAGTTCCAGGACATCCAAGGCTACACAGAGAAACCGTGTCTCAACAAAACAAAACAAAAACAAAAACAGACAGACAGACAAAAAAGAGTGGTTACTAGTAACTACATGGCAGAGTCAGTAATAAGAGGTTGAAGTCTCCTCTGCTGAAGAAATCGGTCCATTACATTTAGACCTAGCTTCCGGCAAGTGCAGTGGGATATTCACTTTGTCTCCTTCTGCGGCACTGACCACGCCCATTGGTGGGTGGGGCCAGGGTGGAAGTGACCTGTGGAAGGAGGTCTGAGGAGGAGCCGGGATGCTCTCTTGCTGTCTGGACTGGGACAGGAGAGCATCCGGTGGAACTTGCTGGTGTTCATCTGCCTAGGTTGTAAGTTATTTCTCCCTGAATAAACATTTGGCCTATTTGTTTATCCTGACCCTTATTTAACTGCAATAGGCAAGTTCTTAGAATGAAGGCAGAAAGCAGATTTTAACAAATCATCACAGGACAGTCTCTAGCCCAGTTGCTAATATTGTCCCCTCCTGAAACCCCTTGAGCTGGGCCTCCACAATCCGTACCAATTTCCGTCTTAGTTACTTTTCTATTGCTGTTATAAAATACCATGACCCAGGCGACTTTTAAAAGCTTTAATTATGCTTACAGTTCCAGAGGGTTAGAGAACATGATGGTGGCAGGAACAGCTGAGATCTCACATCTCAAACTGGAAGCAAGAGGCAGAGAGCCCTCTGGGGATGTTGGGAGACTTTTGAAGTCTCAAAGCCTGCCTCTGTGTCACACCTCTTCCACAAGGCCACACCTACTAATCCTTCCCAAACAGTTCCACCACCTGGGGACCAAGAATTCAAACCCTGCGTCTTTGGGAGATTTTCTCACTCAACCACACAGCGTTAAGGCAGTGGGGTGAGTCAGAGGCAAACAGTTTGTTTCACTACTTTTTTTTTTCTGAGATAGCGTTTCTCACTGCTCACCCTGACTCACCTGGAATTCGCTATGTAGACCAGGCTAACTTCAGACTCACAGACATCAGAGTGCTGGGACTGATGGCATGTGCCACCAAACTGCTGAGACAAACATTTTGAAACCACTTGAAAATGGATGGTATCAGTTTGATGATGGATAGAGTCCTCTGCTACAATAAGATAAAAAGGCCCAGAACCAAGTCCTGGAAAACTATTTGATGTCAGAGGGAGGAAGTGATGGACAAACAGAAATCAACGAGGAAGGAGTAAGGCAAAGTGGCCCCCATCTGTAGTCCCAGCTACTAGTGGCAGGAGGCAGAGTTTCAAGGCTGGTCTGGGCAACATAGACACCTCAGAGGGAGGATGTGGGAGAGGAGAAGGAGATGGGGGAAAGGGGAGGGGGCATAGGAGGAGGAGGAAGAAGAAGAAATAATCTAGAGGTCTTGAAGAGCTATGTCCGTAAACCCAAAGATAAAGATGTTTTCAGGAATGAGTCCTACAACCCATGAGTGTCTAGGTCTTGGGGGTGAGGATAGGGCCTTAGCTGAAGCATCTACTCCCTTATAGCTAACCTTTTCCTGTCCTAGCTCCTGATGGATTTCTCCATTCTGGGTGCCCTGTCCCCTGCTGGCCATCCTGGGTACTTGCCTTTCCTGTGAATGGGTTTTTCTCCCATCCATGGCACTTAGACTCAGGGTTCAGAGGGTGGGAGAATAGGGAGTTACAGTGAGATGGGTATAGCGCCTCTAGAAGTGGATAGGACTAACTGATAGCTGCACAATAATATGAGTACTCTTAATGCCACCCCCAGGTCACCCTAAGAGCATCTCTGGGGACACTAAACACCCTTGCTGACATCCCAGACAATGTGGTGCAGGGAAGAGGCCAGAAGCAGCTGACCATTTCCACCAGTAACCGGAAGCTCCTGGAATTCGCCCTTCAGCATGTTACATATACCAGCACAGTGTACCAGCTCCACAAGGTGGACATGGGTGAGAGTCTGTCTTCTGCCTGCAAAATGCTGAGGAGGCTGGCACACAGCATCAATCCCTCTCAGAACCTTCCTCCTCCAGGAAGCCAGCAGGCTCCAAAGATTCTTCCTATGTGCCAGATTCCAAGCCTAGACACTTACCTTCCTACTTAAGGTACCCAATAGTGTCCTCTTGTTGCCACTGACCCCATGGAGTGCCTTGAGAATGGTCACTGACACTGCTTGCCTTGTGCATGGCAGACACCAAGCCAGCGTCTGTCACTGTAGCTGACACCTGAGATAACACAGAGAAGGAAAGGGTTACTGTGGCTCATGGGTTTGGAGGTTCCAGTCCATGGTGACCTGGCCCTTTTGCTATTGGCTAGTGGTGAGGAAGCGTAGTATGGGGAGCTGTATGATAGGGGGGACCCTCTCAGCTCACAGCTAGGAAGCAAACGGGAACAGAAGAGATGGGGCGGGGGCCTTGCTGCACCTTAAAGGCATGCATGCCCACAGGGACCTGAACACTTCCCATCGGACCTTAGTTCCCAAGGCCTCCATCCCCCAGTGTCATCACACTGGCCTGTACCTATACATGTGAACGTGTGCCTGTCCTGTTTCCACCTCCTGAATGCTGGGATGATAGGCATGCACCTCCAAGTAAGGTCCATGCAGCACTGGGGATCAAAGCCAGGCCTTCCTGGGTGGTACACAGACACTCTACCAACTGAGTTACATCCCCAGCCTTGTTTCTTGAGACAGGCCCTCGTGTAGCCAGGGATATCCCAAACTCCCTTATGTGGTTGTGGCTGGCTGGTCTTGAACTCTACATCTTCCTGCCCTCATTTCCCAAGTTTTGTGATAACAGGTGTGTACCACCGCACTCGGCTTATTTTTTGTTTGTTTGTATGCCTGTCCATTAGTGGAGGCAGGATCTTGTTGCATACCCTGGGCTAGCCTCAAATTCTCAACTCCTATACCTCAGCCTCCATAATGCTGGGTGAGACTACAGGCATACGTCACTATGCCTGGCTAACCTTGTCTAGTTCTGTCAGCCATTCTCTGCTGTTTTGTTTTTCCGTTTTGGTTTGTTTTCATTGTGAACTGGGGAGAGAGCCATGCCTAAGTTTTGGCAGAGGGGAAATCTAAAGCCAGTTTTAGAGCATTTCAAAGGAGCCTTGATGACTGCTCGGAAAGTTGCTCATGGCCTTTCTCGATCTTCTTTTGTGGCCCCGGGTGCTGCATTAGGACCTGTGCAGCTGAGCCTGCAGCACCTTTGGAACCCAAAGCATGACGTGTTGTCCCAGCAGCACCTGCTGATCCCAGCCACAGACACAGAGGGCAGATGGCTGGGGATCCCTGCAACTTTTACATTCATTTATTTATTTAAATTCCATTCAGTTGTTTGTTGGGGGCCTCGGACATACCACAGGGGGCATATGGAAGTCAGAGGACACCTTGTAGGAGTTGGTTCTCTCCTTCTGCTGCGTGAGTCCCAGGGATCAAACTCAGGTCACCAGATTTGGCAGCAAGCACCTTTACCTATTGAGCCATTTTGATGACCCCTCTGCCTCAGCTTCTATTGAGGAGGCAACCAGCCCAACCAGCCCAACCAGCTTGTGCATCAGTATCTTGTCCTGAGCACTCATGAAAAGAATGTACCCAGTTGTACCCAATTTCCTTTGTCTCATTACAAAAAACTCCTGGGAGAAAAATCTTGTGACCCCAAAGATAGCCCCCATTTCTATTTTTTTTTTTTTGTTTTGTTTTGTTTTTTTTTTGTTTTTGGAGACAGGGTTTCTCTGTGGCTTTGGAGCCTGTCCTGGAACTAGCTCTTGTAGACCAGGCCAGTCTTGAACTCACAGAGATCCACCTGCCTCTAACTCTCAGTGCTGGGATTAAGGGCATGCACCATCACCGCCCAGCTCTGTTTCTATTTGTATCAGTTAAAAGCATCCCTCCCTCCACCACCCCCCTTTTTGAGTAGCTTGCATAGCACAGTGATGGCGGTGGGAGTGATGAGCAAATAACAGTTTAGCTTAGTTGGTAGAGGACTGGTCTAGCATGCAGAGCCCTGAGTTTGATCCCCAGCACCACATAAAACCAGGCATAAACATGCTATGCCTAAAACCCTAGCACTTGGGAGGTGGAACCAGGAGGATTAGATGTTCTAGATTATTCTCCAAAGCTATAGGGCACATCCTCCCACCTTCAGATTTTTAAAGCATCTCCCTTCAGAAAAGGGCCCTGTGCAGTAAGGTGCAGTGGATATTGCTGTCCTGGTTTTGTCATTGGAGAATCTGGTGGAGGGACTACTTTTAGAAAGATCATGGCAGAGTCTAACTTAATCCAGATTCTTGAGTCTCCAGCCTGTTCCAGCAGCGTGTCCCTACAGCAGGTTGCCCCTGGAATGCACAGGCAGGAGCCAGGATGTCCAGCCTGCAGCACGGGTCCTCGGTCTCCTCCCATCCAGGACTCTTTCTCAGGGCAGCAGAATCGTATCAGATCTCACACTGCCTGGGTTCTTCTTACCTTTCTTTTCCTTCCAGTGAGTTTGGAGTCCAAGTCCTCAGTGGCCAAGTTTCCAGTGACCATCAACCAACCTGTTGTACCCAAGTTGTATGACCCTGGACCTGGTAAGGCTCTTGTCTTTGGGGCCTGAGGATCGCGTTAGGCTGGGTGAAGTTCAAAGCTCTTTGAATGAATGCTTGGTCCCTAGGTGGTGGAACATTTTGGGAAGGATTAGAGGTGTGGCCATTGTTGGGGGAGGTGTGTCAATGGGAGTGGGCTTTGGGGCTGCAAAAGTGCATGCCAGACCCAGTCTCACCTTCTTCTGCCCTCACTTGTGAATATGATGTAAGCTCTCAGCTACTTCTTAGTGCCACGCCTGACTGACTGTTGTCGTGTTCCCAGTCATGGTGGTCGTTGTCTTAGTTAGGGTTTCTATTGCTGTGAAGAGACATCTTGATCATGGCAAAATGTTTAATTGGGTGGCTTACAGTTCAGAAGTTTGGTCCGTTTGGGTGGCTTACAGTTCAGAAGTTTAGTCCATTTGGGTGGCTTACAGTTCAGAAGTTTAGTCTGTTTGGGTGGCTTACAGTTCAGAAGTTTGGTCCGTTGTCATCATGTGGTTGCAGGCAGACATGCTGCTGGAGATATAGCTGAGAGATGTACATCTTACACAGGCAACAGGAAGTGAACTGAGATCCTGGGTGTGGCTTGAGCATATATGAGATCTCAAAGTCCACCTCCACAGTGACACCCGTCCTCCAATAAGGTCATATCCACTGCAACAAAGCCACGCCTCCCAATAGTGTCACTCCCTGTAAGCTTATAGGGCAAATACATTCAAACTTCTACAGTCATGGGTTCACTTTCCAAAAATGTAAGCAAGCCCCCAATTAAATGATTTATGTCTTAGTTGCCCTGGCCATGGTGTCTCTTCACAGCAAAAGAAAAGTAACTAAGACAGAGGGATCACTCTTTCCTTATAATTCACTTTAATTATTTTTTAAAAATTCATTTAGTTACTTTATGTGTATTAGTGCTCTATCTGCATGTACGACTTTATGCCAGAAGAGGGCATCAGATCCAATTATAGATGGCTGTGAGCCACCACATGGGTGCCGGGAATTGGACTCAGGACCTCTGGAAGAGCATCCAGTGCTCTTAACCACTGAGCCATCTCTCCAGACGGTTTCAATTATTTTTAATGCGTGTGTGCACACCCTCACTTGTGTATGGGCCAGAGGTTGGATCTCTTTAGAGCTGGAGGTGTAGGTGATACAGGTGGTGGGAACCAAACTCTGGTCCTGGGCAAGAAGAGTGTGTGCTCCTAACTGTTAAGACATCTCTCCAGTCACCTCGGCCCTTTTTTGAGACAAGGTCTTGTGTGCCCCAGGGTGAGCTCAAACTATGTATAGAGTTGAGAATGAGAGTGTTCTTGAACTTCTGAGCTTCCTGCCTCATTTCCCCAAGTGCTGGAATTTTATGTTTGCTCCTGATTTTAAGAACATTTTAGCACTGCCATGCAGGCTGATGTGTGACAGGTGTCTGAGGGTAAGAACCTGTCTTTCTTCCTTCTATTTCCATTGATTTGTTTGTTTGTTTTTGTTTTTTCTAGACAGGGGTTCTCTGTGTAACAGCCCTAGATGTCCTGGAACTCTATCTGTAGACCAGGCTGGCCTTGATCTCACAAAGATCCACCTGCCTCTGCCTCTTCCTGGGGTCTGAACCTTTTGTCTAGAACCCCTTTCGTGACTTCTGTTATTAAGACGGAAGCAGGACACAGGGGGTTGCCAACAGACAACAGAAAATGAAGAGTCCAGAGATCAGGAAACTGGTATGGCAAAGCCAACCAGGGATGAAAAGATTTCACCAAGTTGGGTAACCTTATAATGTTGAGGGATATTTGAACACACGGTGTGAAGGTTTGTCACTGTTGTACCTCACCTGTATAGGACACCTTCTGATTGATTTAATAAAGAGCTGAATGGCCAATAGCTAGGCAGGAGAACATAGGTGGGATTTCTGGGGAGAGAGAGGAAGTTGGCAGAAGAATGTGTGTGTGTGGGGGGGAGTTCAACAGTCAAATGCAGAGGAAATCAGACTTATGGTACTGAGGGAACAAGCCACATGGCAGAACATGATTTAATGGAAACAGGTTAATTTAAGTTTTAAGAGCTAGTTGGGAAAAAGCCTACACTAAGGACTAGCTTTTATAATTAATAAAAAAAGTCTCTATGTCATTATTTGGGAGCTGGCAGTCCAAAGAAAGACTGCCAGTATACATATAATGTCTTTGTTTCCCAGTGCAGCTGACAAACTCTCCGCAGTGCTGAAAAGTCAGAGGAGAAAGAAGACATCAGATGTCAGGAGTGTAGCTCAGCTGTTGAATGTTTGCTTAGCATGCATGAGCCCCAAGTTGAATCCCTGGCCTGGTAGAAAACAAAACAAAGCAAATCCAGAGTTGGGTTTCAGCATCCACTTTTAAATTTTTCTCTAGAGAGGAAGCTCAGGAACCTGGTGACCATTGCCACCAAGACATTCCTCCGTCCTCACAAGCTTAAGATCCTGCTGCAGAGTATTCGAAAATATTACCCAGACTTAACCATGATTGTGGCCGATGACAGCAAGGAGCCCATGGAAATTAAAGATGACTATGTGGAGTATTACCTCATGCCCTTTGGGAAGGTATGTCCCCCGGGGTTCTTGTAGGTGACTTACGGGAGCTGACATCTGATTGCGGTGTGTAGGGGTAACAACAGACTTTTGTTCCCTGTAATTATGCCTAAGCTAGGCTTCCCTCTTGCCTGCTTCCCCTCCTCCCTCTTTCCCTCCCATCTTCACCCAAGGGTAGAAGAGGGAAGGATATTGTTGGTAGCAGATGTTCCCCAAATCCATATCTCCCAGCAAGTAGAAGGAAACTGAGATGAGACTTTCTACTCATTGTCTCGCTCTCTGAATCCAGAAAATCACTGTCCCTGCCACGCTTCTCTGAGATGTGGATGCTCGAGTCAGGAGTTGTCAGCCTTGTCTGAACTATGGAATCCCCACAGATTCCAACTATACCCATGGTGGGGGCAACTTGACCATTGGGAGTTCAGGAAGCCCTACCCCGCAGATGACAACTGCTGATCCCACCCCATGCCACTTGCAGGGCTGGTTTGCTGGTAGGAACCTAGCCATCTCACAGGTGACCACTAAATATGTCCTCTGGGTGGACGATGACTTTCTCTTCAACAACAAGACCAAGATTGAGGTGCTGGTGGATGTCCTGGAGAAAACTGAACTGGATGTGGTAAGGGACACTGGCTGAGCTCAGCTGGCCGCAATCTGTAGTGATGAAGAGGAATGGAGAAAGAATGGGAATGTTGGTGTCTGAGGGAGGAGAAGAGGGAAGGATGAAGCAGGAGAGGGGCTCAAAGTAGGCGCCAGAGCGGGAGAGTTCAGATTTGACTCCTCCATTGCTTTCTTTGAGCAGTTTTCTACCATACACTACAAAGTTCGCAATTGTTCTGTTTTTTAAAACAGCGTGTTTATACATCATTTCTAATTCTTTTCTTGGACTGCATGAGGCTTAAGAGAAGTGTGTTCTCTTTTGGTCACAACATTTTTTAAAATTCTCTTTTAGATTGATTTATTTTTATTTTATGTATAGAGTTGTTTTGCCTGCATCTATATCTGTGCACCATGACTGTGCGTGGTACCCACAGAGGCTGGAAGAAGATGTTACAATCCCTGGAACTGGAGTTACAGATGGGTGTGAGCTGCCATGTGGGTGCTGGACTCAGGTCCTCTGCAAGAACAAGTGCTCTTAAGCTCTGAGCCATCTCTCCACACACACACACCCCACACGTCTGTTTTAAATATAAAAATACAATTGGGCACACACCTTTATTCCCAGTACTGAGGAGGCAGAGGCAGGAGGATCTCTGTGAACTGAAGGCCAGCCTGACCTACAGAGGAAGACCCTGTTTTCAAAGACAACAACAACAAACCCTAAAGATATAAATATTGGCTGCATGTGGTAGTGCATGCCTATGATCCCAGCTCTTGGAAGGTGGAAGCAGGATGATGGGAGTTCAAGACCAGCATCAGCTACAAAGCAAGTGTGTGTGTGTGTGTGTGTGTGTGTGTGTGTGTGTATGCACATTTGTGCATATGTGCCTGCATGTGGAGATTGGTATCATTCAGTAATCCCAAGGACCCAGCACCAGTGTGGGAAAAGCTGTGGCCACGTGACAGAGTCACTGAGGGTCCTTTAGCTAGATACATAGAGTATAACTTCTCCTTTTCCTCCTCCCCCAAGACAGGTTTTCTCTGAAGCTTTGGAGCCTGCCCTGGAACTCAAACTGTAGAGCAGACTGGCCTCAAACTCACTGACATCCACCTGCCTCTGCCTCCCGAGTGCTGGGATTAAACGGGCTCCATCGAGTACAACTTCTATTATTAGAGGATGTCCAGAGAGGCTTCCTAGACGGGTGATTTCTGACCCTGCTCAGACCCAGGTTTCTGTTTGCTGACTAGGTGGGCGGCAGTGTGCAGGGAAATTCGTTCCAGTTCAAGCTGTTGTTGGAACAGAGTGAGACCGGGGACTGTCTTCACCAGAGGCACGGAGGGTTCCGGGCCCTCGATGGCTTCCCCAGATGTGTGGTAACCAGCGGTGTTGTAAACTTCTTCTTGGCTCACACAGAGCAACTCCGAAGAGTTGGTTTTGATCCCCGCCTGCAACGCGTGGCTCATTCAGGTGGGAGGCTCGGAGGGGTGATGCAGGGAGTGGGGAAGGGGTCCGCCTTGGAAACCCCGTCTTGCTATACCAGGGATCTCCTTTCCCTTTCTCCCCAGACTATGGAGCTCATGGTCCCTCCTGCCACACTTGCTTCTCTGTGTCTCCCCTAGGCTGCCTCTGCCCGTTTGAGACACCCCACTTCCTTTCCTGAAGCTCTGTCCTTTACGTTTCCAGCCCCTGCTTCACATTCTTGTCCTAGAAAGACTTCGTCACCAAAACTGCCCCTGGTGACTGCCCCTCCCCGCTGCAGCAGCTTCCACTCCAGAGCCCACATTTAATGGAACTCAATGGTCCCTCTGTCCACACTCCTAACTGAGACACAGGGTGATCTGTGTCTTCCTTTCCAACTCCAGCATTCCCTGGAGGTGCAGGGCTTGCCTGTGGTTAGGAACCAGGTGCTCTCAGGTGTGGGTGGGGAAGCCTGGCTGGCTGCAGCCCTGCCCCTCATTCCTCCTCTCTTTGCAGAGTTCTTTGTTGATGGGCTGGGGACCCTGTCGGTGGGCTCCTGCCCAGATGTGGCTGTACAGCACCAATCACGCGCACCATGGAACAATCCAGAGGTGGCTGCCATGGAGAAGTCTTACAGCACGTACCGGGCCAACACCAATGCTCAGGTCCAATTCAAGCTAGCTCTCCACTACTTCAAGAACCATCTTCAGTGCTCCACTTAAAGGTGCAAGGAACAGGAAACTCAATAAACAAAACAGATTGGCTTGGGCAACAAAAATAGTAGGACTGGCCATTAGGGATACCAAAGAAAGACTCCTAACAAGAGGAGCAGGGAGCAAACCAATCGAGGAGATATGAACAGCTCAATTACTGAGTTATTCTGTCCTGAGTTATTCTGTCCTGATCAGGGCAGTAGGAACGACAACGGTTATTAAACACAGGATGCCCTCCCATCTATGAAGCACCTGCACAGAGAACAACTCAGTTCACTCATCTGAGCTCATGATAAGGAAGATGTTGATTGGTACCCTCCATCAAGAGAATGGCTGCTGGAAGCATCAGGATGTTCAGTGGGTAGAGCCCTTGCTGCCAAGTCTGAGTTTGAGTCCTTGAGACACTCGTGGTGGAAGGGGAACAGTGACTGACATCCTGTCCTCTGACCTCCGTGGGCGTGTGGCCCTCCTTCCCACATGCCATAAATAAATGTAAAAATTCAAGTAGACAATGGCATACGCTTTTAATGACAGCACTCAGGAAGCAGAGGCAGGCAGATTTCTGGGAGTCCAAAGCCAGCCTGGTCTACGTAATGAACTCTGGGATAGCCAGAGCTACATAGAGAGACCCTGTTTCAAACACACACTCCAAGATGAAATGGTGTGCTCAGAAACATCGTTTCTAGCATCACCATTGTCCACACATTTTGTCTGGCTCTCTTGTGTAGAGTGGATCCACATGAACAGCCAGTGCCCTTGCAGCGTGGTTCAGACTGCAGTGCGGTGGTCAGGGCTACTGGCAGCTGAATGCTTCAGATGGACATCAGTACTGCAGCTGGGGTGGAGGTGGTATGAGTGCACAGCAGGGCTGGACCAGTCATACTAGGAAGCACAATGTAACTTCTTTATTCACTGTGTATTCAGGCAACATTAAATGAAAACTGACCTGACTGTGGTCCTACCACAGCCGGGGTCTATGCTGATGTCTGTGGCCCCTGGCAACACCAATGGCCACACAGGTGCCTGGGATCTTGGCTGCAACCTGTGGCCATGTTGGTTTTTGAGGGTCATGCTGATCTGGGTGGTCTGCACTGCCAGAGGCCGTGGTGACATCTGGAACCAAGCTGCTCCTAAGGGTCATATCTGGATCCGAGTACCTACTGCTACTGATGGTGGTGATGTCTGTGGCTGGTATTGCCACAGGGAGTCATAAGAACCATGCTTGTTGAAATTTGAGGGCCAGGTTGAGCTGGCCCCACCCTGAGATAGCTGGCCCTACCCCTCCCCTCCCTGGACACACAGCAGGAGAGCTGGCCCCGCCCCCCCCCAGGTGCCTCTCAGGACACCATGTGTGTGGGAGAGCTGGCTCAAAGGCATGGGCCTAGGAAAGCTGGCTCGGCCTCTTGCTTGAGCAGGGTGGTCCCAGTGGCCCAGAGAGACCAGCTCAGCTATTGGGTTGGCCCTCCCTAACATCTACCCCATCTTAGACTTAGTGGAATTCATGAAGGGAGCTGGTCCTGCAGGATATGCATGACTCAGCAACAACGTGTAAGAGAAGTTTCAGGGAGGATCCAGTGATGATGGTGTGCCAGAGGCCTTGAACCACACCACTGCAATGAACATTTGGGCGGGGGCGAAGGGCTGATTGGACAAAAAGGTGTACTGCAGCTCCCAATGCAACTAGGATGAATGAAGAAGTGTTGGGAAGACGGAGGAGAGAGGTGGGTCTTTTGTTTGTGTTGTGTTGTTTTTAAGTGATTTGGGTGGGGGTTCTGATGGGAATGTTTCACGGGTGAGGGGTGGATATGGAGGTACTGGGAGGTGAACAGGATTGCGGTGCACTATGTGAAACTCCCAAAGACCTAATAAAGAATCATATAGCTATATAACATACTGACCTGAAAAATTCTTTAACAAATCAGCTGCAAACAAAGGTAGACAGTGTACGCTTTCACTACCTCCAAGCATAACTGAAACTTAACTTGAGCCATTTCTGGTACGTTCCTGTCAGATGGCAACAAAATTTAGCTTTAGCAAATCATGAGCAGCTGACTAGCATGACAGTGGGAATCGTTCCATATACAAGTAAGCTTTACACTGTCATTGTGCCCCAGCCTTCGGTTTCGTAATGCCAACATTGCCGTCATTTAATTTTCCAAAAAGTCGAATTAAAATAGTTATTCAAAGCCAGATGTTATGGTGCACAGTTGTAATCCCAGAACCCAAAAGGCCAGCCTGGGCTATGTGAAAGCCTGCCTTTAAATGAGTGAATAGAGAGCTGAAGAGATATCTCAGTGCTTCAGAGTGATTACTACTCTTACAGAGACCTAGGTTTGGTTCCCAGTACCCACATGATGAGTCACGTCTGTCTGTAATCCCAATAACTCCAGTTCCAGGGGACTGGAACCCTCTTCCAACCTCCAAGGGCTCCTGCATACACATGGGCACATACACATATGACTGACTGGAGAAATGTTAACCAAGTAATTCTGATTTTATTTTGTTGGGATGGCCTGGCCTAGAACTCACTTTGTAGATCTGAATGGCCTCAAACTCATGGTAAACCTCCTGCCTCCATCTCTCAGTGCTGCAAGATCAGGTGTGAGCCACCATTTCTGGCTTGATTTTAAGCTTTGAAATCTTGACTTTTAAGTATGATACTTGTTCATTATAAATTTTTATATTATAATGGAATATTAAAACAGATAAATATTATAGAATATTCTAGCATAAAAATAACTCCAAAACCATGAAAATTAATGCTAATTTTAAATTTCACATTTACTTCAATTTACCCTTAAGGCAAATTTTGGACACTCTGAATACACTTACACTTTGTTTTTTGCTTTCTGAGGTAATTATTGATCAAGGCTGGTAGACAGGAGGATGAAGGGGGTGGAACACACCAGTTAGTTGTGGTTCAGGCCTTTAAGCCCAGCCTTGAAGTCACAGATCTGCCAGCCAGTGGTATACAGTGAACTTTTTTTTTTCTTTTTCAAAACAAAGCCAAAACTCAAATCAGGGGCTGGGGAAACAGCCGGGAAGCTAAAGTGCTTGCTATCCAAGCATGAGGATTGGGTTCAGATTACTGCATTGCAAAGCAAGGCATGGCTGCCAGCTTGTAACCCCAGGCATACTCACAGCAACTGTAATGGCATCCATTTTATTGGGGTTATCATTGCCATACTCAAGGACAATCTCATCTCTACTTCAAGGTCCAGAACTACTTCTCCAGGAAAAAGTCAAGATGGAGCTTTGGTAGAATTGGCTATGATCCCGTAACCCTTCATCCTTAGGAACACAGTATGTTCTAATGGGCTGTGAAACATTCCAGTCAACTCAAAGGCTTTCAGGAAGTCCCTGAAACTCACCAGACACACAAGGCCCCTCCTTCCCAAGTATATATAAGCTGTATGGACTGCTGCACTCTTGGACAAGCTGAGCTGCCTGAAACAGACATTCTCTAACTGTAGAGGGTGTACAGGGGGCTCTAGGTTTGTGGCTTTTGTGGCATGGTGAGCTTTCGTGCTGCAGCTCTTCTGAGCCATTTTTGCTCTTACGGTAACTCCTCACCATTACTTGGGTAAGTAACCCCAATAAAACTCATTGGTTCACCACCCTGGACTTGGTGGTATCCTTATTTTGGTTTGTCACTGGTTCCCTAATTAGGGTGAGTAGACATTTGTTCACATCTTCCCAAAGGTAGTGTCACATAACAGGGTGATATTAAGGGTCTCTGAGCACAAAACGGAACCATTTCTTCCTTTGGGTACTCCTTTGTCCACAGCAAGTGATTCAGTGACCCAATTCTGGTAAGACACCAGCCACATTTAAAGACTAGCAAGCCCCAGAGCCTATTCTGAAAATCCCCAGCCATACCAAATGGAGTGAACGAATGGGTGAAAAAAAACTGAACCCCAGTCATAGACAAGGGAAGCATCCCTTCATGCCATCCACCACCGGAGGATGCAGGAAAGGGGGTTTCAGTTGAGCTGAGATTAAGCTAAGAAAGAAGGTAGAGAGAATGCAAAGGATAAACCAGAGCAGGGAGCAGTGGGGATAGAAGGGTGGAGTCACTGTCACCCTTGTAAACACAGAAGGAACTGTCACTTATACCCTGTAGGGATATGAGCCTGCCCTACAGCAGCTCTTGAGAAACCATGGAGGCCAGTTGTGATGACTGACAATGCCTTTGATCTCTGATCATAGTGAGTTGGGAGGCAGGGGAACTACACAGTGAAACCCTGGAGAGGAAGAATGGAAAGGGGAGAGAGAATGACTGTGCTAATGTGTCCTCTATGAGTCATGGAACCCCTTTCTTTGTGGGGGGAGCAGCTCCGTCTATGTAGCCCTAGCTGTCCTGGAACTCACAGAGATCATTCTGCCTGTGCCCCCAGAGTGCTGGGGTTAAAGGCGTGCACCATCATGTCCAGCTCACAGGGCCTTTGTAAGAATGAAATAAGCAGGCAAACTGAGGTCTGGAACTGTCTGGTGTTCAGGCTCAACCTTGAAGGAAGCTAACTCCCTAACAAGCTCAAGATAGAATTTCTTTATTTCTCAAAACAGACAACCTTTGGTGTTTCTTCTGATAATATGCAAGAGTTAACAAACTTTTTTTCTTTTCCATTTATTTATTTAAGACAGGCTTTCTCTGTGTAGCCCTGGCTGTCCTGAAACTCCCTCGAACTCAAGAGATCCACCTGCCTCTGCCTCCACCCAGCTACAAAAGTTCTTATGCATTCACTCCCCAGAGACAACTGTCAAACTGTTGCCAACAGAGATTTTTGGTCTTGGGCTAACCATGTTCTTGATGGCATGCAGGGAATTCATATTTTATATGGCGGAGGAACTTATCAGAAGGGTAATGAATAACTCATAGCACTAGAAGTGGGTGGACAAAACAAGCTCAGGAAAGTGGCCAAGAAGCCAAGGGACTGAGCCAACCAAGAACCCAGCAAGACCAGTTTGATTGGCATGTCACCTAAGGAACAGGAGGACATGGAATGGATGCCCTACTGCCCTGAGGTCAATGGATGTCATGGACACTACAGGAATTGGACCCTGTTCTAAAATCTCTGGCTTCTGGGCCTCAGTCTCTGGATCCTAAATCCAGTCCTGTTTTTAAAAAAAAAAAAAAAAAACTCTTGTAAGCATTGTTTATTTTGCCAATTCTCACTGCATTATAATAAACAATATATAGTCAAGAGCCTCCTGGTACAGATGGATGTCCACTAGCATACAGGGAAATTGCTGAGTCAAATGAGACGTAAACTGTTGCTAGACTGTCCTGTAGAAACACATTTAGAGTCAGGGAAACACAGAGAGCCCCGTGAAGTGTCTCTTTCTTTCTTTTTTTTTTTTTTTTGGGGGGGGGGGGGGTTCTGGATCTACTTCGGAAGAAGTTTCCGCAGTCCGGGCTTTAGAAGCGCAGAACTGGAAGCCCCGGACCATCGGTGAGTACGGATAAATTGCACTGCTCGGAGCGCCGGCTGCCGCAACCAGGTGGGGCGCTCTCTCCAGTACCCCGGGTTTGCATCCCAGTGCGTCCGGGGTTTGAACGGCTGTGCCACCATGAGCTAGTCCGCGTCCTTCTCCGTTGGGCCAAAGCGCCCTCGCCACCGTCCTCCTAATAAAAACACAGTAAACAAGTGGAAAGCACAGCCTGAGTGAGCCGAACCTGCTGCCCGGTCCCAGGCGCTTTCTCCAGACTCCTCGCCACTGCCCAGGACTCGGAGGCAAGGGCCGGCCGCGACCCCTGGAGGAGCACCGGAAGCAGTGACACTCGGGCCCAGGAACGTTTGGAACTCATAGGGACGTGGGGATCCTGTAGGTTCTGTTTACCCGCCATGGTGGCCATTGGCCAAGGGGCCCAAGCCAAGCGTAGCGAAGCTTAGGAAAGGTTGCCCAACGTCATGTGGCTTGAGAAAGCTGCCGGGCGCATAAAGCCGCCAGCAGGTCCCATGGTGTAATGGTTAGCACTCTGGACTTTGAATCCAGCGATCCGAGTTCAAATCTCGGTGGGACCTCACTGACTTTTTTTGTTTTGGCCTTACAATCCTTGTTTTGGGGCCTGTAGGAAGGAGCAACGTACTCAAGGCTGGACGGGAGAATGCACTGACCTGCAGGACGATCGTTCAGCTTCCCTCCCCGGGTTCAACACGCTTACATTTTCAGGAACGGCCGGGGCTGGGTGGCACTGCGCACGCGCGCCGAGTCAGGCGGAAAAATAAACGTGTTGAAGGAAGACTGAACATAACTTTACCCTGAAGGGGAAAACGAAAGAACCCGAAAGCTCCCGAGGCTCTCCAGGCGTCCGGCCCCTATCAATGCGCCTGGAAGGCCCCGCCCTATATTCTCTGATTGGCTAGTGTACAGAACGCGCGGCAGGATTGCTTTGTGAGGGGCGAATGAAGTGGCCGGACAGGGCCAGGGGGCGGGCAAGTGACGCCAGGGAACCTCTGATTGGTCACAAGCGAGTGGTCCCCGGAGGCTTGTGTTTGCGGGTCAGAGACCCGTGTTTTGGTCTTAAGCGTTGCTCACTCGGTTTGTTTTTCAATTAGACAACAGTCCCGTAGTCAGCGGACAGCTGGTCAGGATCGTTTTTCACCTTCCGTGGGGTGTTTCTCCAAAGCGGAGGACAGGAATCGCTCCTGCAGCAGCGTGTGCGTGGGACCAGCGGGAAAGGACGTGCCTCTACGATAGGGTAGAAGACAAGCGTAGGGAATATCATCCTCTTCGGGCTCATATCTGGGTTTTGAGGTGTGTGTTTCCCTGTAGGGTAAATGACGAGGGAGCCTGCTGACGCATTATGGTCTCCCTACAGAGTGATTGGCACCGTGCTATAGATTACTGCCCTTGGGAGGATGCCATGGAAACAAAAAGGAGCCTCGCTTCCCTCTCGCGTTAATCCTCAGAGCACGCCTCTTCCCGGGCCGACCCCACGCATCTTTTAAAACGTCTGAATGGAGCAGTTGGGATGAGCCATCCCGGCCTCAAAAAATATCTAGGCATGAGAGGAGGGAGGACTTGCGCTACCAGAGAATAAACTGCTTGTCAACTGTATGCTAAAGAAATTAAGATAATATCCGGATGGATAAACATGGATAGAGAACCTAAACATAGCCCCACCTTCATGGACAGTAGTCAATAACAAAGGCGTCATAAAAAGAAAATGTAAGTAATAATAAAAAGTTGGCACAACAGAGTACGGGAAAGGACCTGCTTTACATCGAAACATTGTGTTTGTATGGAAAACTATGAAATCGGATTCCTCTCTCATTTACACCAAGCACAGCATTAAATCCCACGTGAATTGTTGACCTGAAAGAGAAGAAAGCAGTGAGGCTTTGGGTGACAACCTAGGGGAATACCTGCATCTCTTGGTTCCAGCGAAGCCTTAATTAAAGACACAAGAGCGTTATGCTTCACAAGACGAGTGTGCTACTCTATGCTCTTATCAAAAGATACCAATAAGAAAGAGAACATGCCTGGATGTGTTGCTCAGTGATAAAGTGCGAAAGGCACTCAATGACCTGGCATAATGACAGAAAAAAGGTAAGCCACAGAATAGGGATTTGCATGTGTAATGCATAAATAAATGGTAAGTATATATATATATATAAAATAAATTCTAAAAAGCTGTAAGAAAACTGCTGTCAGAAAAATAGCAAAACCATGGGCCAGGGAGATGGCTTATCAGAAACGTGCTGGCATGCAACAATGAGGACCTGAGTTCCATCCCCAGAGCCCATGTCAAAAAGCCGGGCACATTGGCACTTGTTTATAGTCCCATGCTGGGGAAGCAGAGACAGGAGGGTCTCAGGGGCTCACTGGCCAGCCAAGAAGAGAACTTGTCTTTTGAAAAAATAGCAAGTGAGAGATGCCTGAGGAACCACATCTGAGACTGACCTCTGGCTTCCACATTCACACCCACATGCACACACAGTTTCCAACAGCAAAATCATGAGGGAAATCGCCTAAGACTTGAGTGGGCACCTTGCTTTGGAAACCCAAGCCAACAAGCCCATATCCAAAGACGTGGCACCCCGATAAAGAGCAGGGATAACACAGGACCACCTTCTGGTCTGCATAGTGAGTTCCAGGACAGCCAGGGATATGTGGGAAGACCCTGTTCTCAAAATAAATAAATAAGGTTTTGCTTTTACTAGACATGAGGATGCATTTATAAGACCAGATAACCTCCTGGTGTCATACAAAGACCTGGATAAACCCATCCTCCCTCATTTGGCTTGACATGTCTGGGTAATCAAGTTGAATGTTCTAAGCCTCTTCAGTAAAAGAATAACAGTGTTTTGAGAATTTGGAAAAACAAACAGAAAAGCCTAGCTAGGTGTATTGTTACAGGCCTATAATCCCAGCACTTGGAAGGTAGTAACTGCACAATCAAAAATTCAAGGTCATCCTCAGCTACACAGCAAAGTCAAGGACGGCCTGGACTGCATGAGATTCTATCAGAGAAAGAAAGATACCAGTGAGATGGCTCATTAGCACATAAGCCTGGTGACCTGAGTTCTATCTCGGAGCATGCATAGGGAGGAAGGAGAGAACTTAACTCCCAGAGGTTGTCCTCTGACCTACACACACACACACATACTCTCTCTCACTCTCTCTCTCTCTCTCTCTCGCTCGCTCGCTCGCTCGCGCGCGCGCACACACACACACACACACACACCTTGACACACATTCACCTCCACCCAAGTGATCAGGAGCACACAGACACACACAGTGTGAGAGCAAGGGGAGGGTGGAGAAACACTCATCTCTGTCTGGACTCTTGTGCTGTGTTCAACAGTGCTAACCTCTAGAAAGACCACCAGGATAGTGAAGCTCTAGAAGCTCAAATACTAGAAAGAAGAAACACTAATGCAGGGAGGGAAACTTAGAGAGCACAGACAGCTATTTGATGCATTTGCCTATGCATTTCTAGTCTGGATTGCGACAGAGGGAGAGAATGAGAACTTATGGGTGGAAGTTGGGGGCCAATTAGGAAGAACATTCTAACAATTGGTGCTGTCCCTCAACAGAACAAGCTCCAGTGATGGTGCTTTGGGTTCCTGGAGATCATCCGGGGAACTCAGAGGCCTCTGTGGGCTGTGGTGTCAGAAGCGGTGCACCCAGGAGATGGAACTATGCACAGTCAGGCCTTCTTGGATTGCATCTGAAGTGAATCATCCCTTCCAGCTCAGAGCTTTGCTGGCCAGGAGCTTTCAAGTCTGCTTTTCCAGGGGTCCCCCTCCCACTTTTTTGTTTATTCATGGTACCAAGACTGTCAATCAGATAAGATATTTTGCCTCACAAACTAGTACACACACACACACACACACACACACACACACATACACACCACTGAAATATAAGTTTAAGAAATGTGATCTGAGTTAGGCGGTGGTGGCGCACGCCTTTAATCCCAGTGCTTGGGAGGCAGAGACCAATGGCTCTCTGTGAGTTTGAGGCCAGCCTCGTCTACACAAGGAAATCCTGGGTGGGTTGAAAAACCAAAAAAGAAAGAAAAAGAAACATAATCTGGGCTGGGAAGATGGCCCAGTGGTTAAGAGCACCTGTTCATCTTGCAGAGGATCTGGATTCCACTCCCAGCACCCACATCAATGCCCTCTTCTGACCACCTAGGTGCACAAGCATGCATGATGTGCACAGACATACATATGTGCAGACAATACAATCATACATAAAATAAAATGAATGAATCTAAAGGGGGAGAGGGAGATGTTCCAGGGGTGATGGTGCATGCCTGCAATTCCAATCCTCTAGGGTATGGGGTAGAGCCTGGCTATATTGTAGTGAATTCAAAGCCAGCCTGGAATACCTGTCTCAGAAAAAAAAAAAAAAAAAAAAAAAAAAAAAAGAAAGAAAGATTCTTATCCTTAACAAATAAGAATACATTCTGATATTTTTTCCAGGTGCTTTTTATTCATTTGTTTTGTTCTTTTTTTTTTTTTCTTTTTATGTGTGTTACCTGTATGAGTTTATGTCCACCATATGTATGCAAATGCCCTTTAGGGGCTAGAGGGCATCAGCACCCTGGAATTACATGTGGCTATGAGCCACCTGACATGGGTGCTAGGAACTAAACTTAGATCATCTGCAGCAGAAGTAAGAGCTCTTAACCACTGAGCTATCGCTCCGGTCCCAATGTACGATTTTTGTTTGTTTGTTTGTTTGTTTTTCCAGACAGGGTTTCTCTGTAGCTTTGGAGCCTGTCCTAGAACTCGCTCTGTAAACCAGTCTGACCTCGAACTCACAGAGATCCTCCTGCCTCTGCCTTCTGAGTGCTGGAACTAAAGGTGTGTGCCACCACTGCCTGGCAGCAATGTATGTTACTTTTTAAAAGTTGGTTTCAACTAGCATTCCCCATCCTCCTCCTTTTTCTAGCTCTGGTCTCTGACCCTATCTTCCTCTCTCCTAGCCCCTGTAGCTTTCGGGGAAACCTCTCTTTTCTCACAAGAGTCTGAGAAGTCCCTTCTCATGGTTTTCTTCTCGGGAAGAGACAGATTGACTTTGTTTTCTGGATGGTACTACTGCATGAGACCTTCTAGAGCATGGTGTCCCAGTCTGAGCCACCAGCAGAGGGCAGCACCCTGGCACCAGCTTTGGCACCTACTTTCCCAAGGCTTCCATTTGCAGATAAGCTAATTTACCAAATTGCCTGCCACAGGGTAAACTGTGGACTGCCCAACACAGACTTCTTTCACACATGTTGGCCAGCACTCTGAGGTCAATGAGACAAAGCAAGCCATGACCCCTGCCCTCAAAGAGTCTGAAATCCTTAAAAGAAAAAAAAAAAAAACCTCACAAAAGAAATAAAAAAATAACAAAACAAAACCTCAAAACACAAATTAGATCTGGAGAAAAAAAAAAGTTGGTTAAGAGAGCTTGCTGATCTTTCAGAGGACCCAGGTTCCATTCCCAGCTCCCACATGAAAAATAACAACCATCTGTAGCTCCAGTTCCAGAGGATCGACACCTTCTTTTGCTTCACATGTAAAACTGAAAGTAAAGCACCATTTGTATCACTAGTGTGTGGAAGCATGATGTTTGCTCCCACACATGTGCACATGAAAATTGAACTTGGGTAGTCAGGCCTGTGCAGCAAGCACTTTGACCTACATCACACCAGCCAAGATGGAAATTTTGATGGCAATATTAAAATTGAGGCCCTAACCCTGACCCCTGGAAGGCTGGGGCAGGAGGACATTGAGTTAGAGGCCAGTCTACTATATAACAGCCTGGGATAAATACCGAAAACCTGTTTCAAAGCCAAAACAAGACAGGTGGTGGTGGTTCACGCCTTTAATCCCAGCACTAGGGAGACAGGCAGGCAGATTTCCAGAGGTCCAGGGCAGTCTGTTCTACAGAGCAAGTTCCAGGACAACCAGGGCTACACAGAGAAACCTTGTCTTTAAACAAAAACAAAAACCAACAACAACAAAAAAACTAAACCAAAACAAACAAATAAAATACCAAAACAAACAAGAAGGGCTTTAAGAGGAAGAATCCATAAAGATTGCATTAGAGACAGGGAAAGCCCTGGACAGGAGAGCATTCTCCAGGAAGTTGGTGCCTTGGGTGGCTAGCCTGGAGCAAAAGGTCTTTAAGTGACAGACAAGGGAATAAAGCCTTTCCAGATGAGTGCTTGAGAGTTTTACAGTCATGGAGAATTAGTAGTTAGGAATTAGCATGCCCCAGGGCCTGGTACAAACCTAGAATCTCAACACTTGAAGAGCTGAGGGAGAAGAAATTCAAGGCCATTCTCTGCTACTTAGGGAGTTAGAGGCAGACCCAGATACATTAGATCCTGTCTCAAAAAGAAAACAAGAATTTGAAACTTGGAAATGACTTAGCACAGCCCCCCCACCCCCACTCCCTACCCCTGCAGGGTCCTCTGAAGTGCAACCACCTGGTTTCTCCCTCCCTCTCTCCCTCTCTCTCTCCCCTCTTCTGACCCAACAGCTCTCAGTCCCCTTCATTGCCTTTCCTCCAAACTCTATTTCTGGCTTTCTTCTTTCAATACACAGCCCTTTTGAACAATCTCAGCCACTCAAGGAAGATCAACTACCACCTGTGGTGTGTGTGTGTGTGTGTGTGTGTGTGTGATGTGGCGGCAGGGGAGCATGTGCATGGTTCATGTGTGAGTGTGTGTGTGTGCTCACCCAAGGACCATGATAAAGTTGAAAGGATCATTCTTGGATTCTTGGTCCTTTTTTCTGTCTTTTCTCCTATTCCTTACTTCCGCTCCGTTCCTTCCTACTCCATCTCCTAACTAACTACATTTGGGAGGCTGGCTGCATTATGCTGCTTCCCCTTTCTGAGGGCCACCATTCTTACAGTGGCCCTGAAAGCTGTTTCCATGTTCTAGGATTCCTGGGAATTAATTAAGGCTCTGGTCAAGTAGTCAAGGTCATGGACCATAACTAACAGCGAAGACAAACAGATTAAAGAAGATACTGAGACTAGACCCTTTGGGGTGAGCACAGAACCTGAAGACACTAGGCAGGTCACCAGAGGGACTGTGGATTGTCCCTACTGAAATAGGTAGTGACTTGAGAGTTGTCGTCATATTCTCCAGTATCTTTGGATTATGGGGAGACTTCTAGGCAGCTACAATGTCTTAGATCATGTTATCTTTAACCAAAAAAAAACAAAACAAAACAAAACAAAAAAAAACCTCTTCCTGGAAAAAAAGAAAGGCAATAAACTTAAGATGAATCCTGAAACAGAGAAATTACCTTAGTGAAAAACCTGGAAAAATCCAAACAAGGTCTTGAGTTTAGTTAATACTAATGCTTTCTTTCTTTCTTTCCTTTCTTTTTTTTTTTTTTTTTTTTTTTTTTTTTTTGTGATTGTTTATTTGTGTGTATGGACTCGGTATTTTAGGGCTTCTCAGTGGATGCCAGAGCAAGTGTTGATTCTTTTTTTCTACTTCCTGAGGATCCAACTGAGGTCACCAAGCTCAGCAGCAGCAGGCATCTTTACTCACTTAAGTATTTCTCCAGCCCCCTGTTGTTTTTCTTTATTTGAGACAGTGTCTCACTGTGTAGCCCTGGCTTGCCTGAGACTCACTATAGAGAACATGCTGACCTCAAACTTATTGGTAATTCTCCTACCTCTTTCTCACTAGTGCTGTGGCTACAGGCTTGCATCACCATGCCCATTTCTTAATATCTTCACTTTAATAAATGGCATGGCCCTATAAGAGATTACCATTAGGCAACTTGGGTAAGGTAGAGGGGAATTCTGTTATTTGCAATTCTGCAATTTTTATGAAAATCTAAAGATATTTCAAAATAAAACCACTGAGGTGGGGGGGTGCTGGGAGGAGTGGAGGGAGGGAAAGCTGTGGTTGAGACAGACAAAGTGGTGGCTCACGCCTTTAATCCCAGCACCCAGGAAGCAGAGGCAGGCAGATCTCTGTGAGCTCCTGGCCACCCTGGTCTATAGAGCAAGTCCCAAGACAGCTAGGGCTACACTGAGAACCCCTGTCGTGGTGGTGTTGGGACAGACAAAATGTGTTGAGCCAATGATAGAGCTTGGGGCTCGGGGGCTCCTGTAATTGTTAATGTACCGTGGAGTGCCTAGGGAAGTACAGCCAGCCCCCTGAGAGCACATGGGACATAATAGTCTGAACAAAAGTGAGCTAAAGAAATGGCTCCTATGTCTGGGATCTCAGGCAAGAAGGGCTAGAGTTGCTTGCTGGGATCAAAACCCAGGCTGGAGAGATGAAAGGACCAGCTGCTCTTCTGGAAGACATGGATTCTATTTCCAGCACCCACAGGGCAGTTTACAGCTGCCTGTGACTCCAGCTGCAGGGGATTGGACACCATCACACAGACAGACAAGCAGGCAAAACACCAATGTATACAAAATAAAACTAAATAAATAATTTAAAAGCAAAATAACAAAAACCCTAGCTACCAAGGATGTCAGGTGTGAGCCACCACGTGGGTGCTGGAACTGAACTTGGGTCCTCTGTAGTCAGTGTTCTTAACCAGAAAACCATCTCTCCAACCTTCCCCATTCTTTAAAACAGGAATCATTGCCAGGCATGGTGGCACACCTTTAATCCCAGCACAGAGGAGGCAGAAGTAGATCTGAGTTCCATTCCGGTTTGGTTTACACAGTGAGTTCTAGGTCAGCTAGAACAGCTAGGACCATATTAAAGACTCTGGAGAGAGTAGAGAGGGAGAGGGAGATGGGGACAGAGACAGAGAATCAAATCCCCTGGAGCTGGAATTATAGATGTTTATGAGTTGCCTGGTATGGGTACTGAGATCTGAACTTGGGTTCTCAACAAGAGCAATATGTGGTCTTTTTGTTGTTATTTGTTTTTTGAGACAGGTTTTCTCTGTGTAACAGCCTGGCTACTCTGGAACTCACTCTGTAGAGCAGGGTGGCCTTGAATTCACAGAGATCCACCTGCCTCTGCCTCTGCCTCCGAGTACTGGGATTAAAGGCGTGCACCACCATACCCAGCAAGCAGTACTTACTCTTAGAACCATCTGTCCAGCCCCTGATGTTTGGTTTTGGCTCTTAGCTTGGAGGGATGTAGGACCTTGGAGACATACCTTGAGGTGTTTTTGGCAGTGTCAAGGCTTAAATGAAGGGGGATGATTTGCTCTCAAAGCAACTAACACCTTCTAAATGATGACCCAGATACAAAGATGTCCAAGGAGAAAGCTGTGACACCTGTCTTGGCTTCTTCCTTCTGAGGAGTGTCTACTGCCGCTGCCATGGTGACGGCCATCCTCTGCTGACACTGGACTCCAGCTTCTTCAGCCTTCCAACGCAGAATAAATGAATACTAGTGGCTCTCCAGAGTGCTTCTGAGTCTTCCAACAGTGTGCATCCAGCTTTGTGGATGGAGTAGCTACAAAATTCTCAACCTCTTTAACATACTGTTGGAATAACCAGCCCTTATCCTGTAAGCTAATCAAGCATAGAACATACACACACACACACACACACACACACACACACACACACACACACACACATATATGGTCTATCAGTTCCGTTCCATTAGCTCACCTGGACTAATGCAGCTGTTATTCACGAATACATGCTCTCCTTCCGACCAACCAGATGTCAAGGTTTGTAAACTTTATTTCCCAGAGAAACTCTCCAAGCCATGCCCCCCACCCCGGCCTTATGGCCACTGCTGTCTCACCTCTCCCCTGAAGGGACAATCCCTTCTTCGTATCCTCTCCCACCGTCCTTTTCCATTTTCAATCTCGTCAAGAACAAACTTCCACTAGGTGTGCTGGTTCATGCCTGTCATCCAGCACTGAGAGGTGGAGGCAGAAGTACTGCTGTGAGTTCAAGGTCAGCCTGGGGTATTGTATATGATTCTATCACCAATAAGCAAACAGACAAACAAAAAACCAGGATGTTTTCTTCTAACATCAGCAAGTCACTCTCAGCAGATACAGTTGTGTAAGACAGCAAACCAGACCCTCCTGACCATGCAATCCACCTCTCCTGGGAACCCTAAGGATCTGGGACTTCCTCTTGATGTTCAGTTCTTGGGCTGGAGAGATGGTACAGCAGGTAAAAGCACTTGCTGCGCTTACAGAGGACTTATGTCGGTTCACAGCACCAACATCGTGGCTCACAAGAGTCTATAACTTCATTTCCAGGGAAACTGATGCCCTCTTCTGACTTCTGCAGGCAACAGATATTTACATGGTACATATACATGCATGCAAGCAAAATACTAGTATACATAAAACAGATTTGTCTAAAAAAAAAAAAAATACAATTCCAGCTGGCCACAGGGGTGCATGCCTTAGTCTCAGAACTCAGGAGGCAGAGGCAAACAGATAGGTCTCTGTGAGTTTAAGACTAGCTTGGTCTACAAAAGTTAGTTCCAGAACAGCCTCCAAAACCACAGAGAAACCCTGTCTCAAAAAACCAAACAACCAACCAACCAAACAAAGAAGAGTTTGAATGAGAATAGCCCACAGGTTCATATGTTTGAATGTTCAGTTACCAGGGGATGGAACAGTTGGAAAGGAGTAGAAGGATGAAGGTGTGGCCTTGTTGGAATAGACATAGCCTTATGGGGGAGTATGTCACTAGGGGTAGGGTTTGAGGTTTCAAAAGCCCACACCAGGTCCAGGCTCTCTCTGCCTACTGCCTGTGTATCATAATGTAAAGTTCTCTCTCTCTCCCTCTCCCTCATAAAGACCCTTGAAGACTTTACTTGGTTCCCCCTCTTTGGCTCACCCCCTTTACACTGTGTCCTCTCATTAGTGATCACCTTCAGCTTGTTCCCTGCCCTGGACGTCCATCTGCTGTATGCTTCTGCACGGCCCTTGCCTCTCCCAGGCTGTGACTTCTATGGGCTTCACTGCAAATTCTTTAGGCTTTCTCTACTGAGTGCCATGAAAATAAGACCCAGCTAGTCTTGCTCATGCTTCTGGCTGCGCTGCCTAACATATGACAGGCACTCAATAAACCATGTGATCATGACCCTGCAACCCACCCCTCTCTTGATCTTCAGGTCACCCCAGCTAATGCATTTTTTTCGTTTTGCTTCTTATTTCGTTTCCTTTTCTTGAGACAGGATCCTACATAGCCTAGGCTGGTCTCAGACTTCCTCTGTAGTAAGCATGGCCTTGAATTTCTGGTTTCCCTGCCCTTAACTCCTCAGTGAAGGAACTTTAGACAAGGGCCACCATGCCCAGTTTAGGTGGTGCTGAGGATGGAACCCTGGGTGTCCTTCATGCCAGGCGAGCACTTTTCCATCTGAGCTCCTCCCTCGTGCTGCGATCTAAATAACCAGGAATAGGATATCTGGATAAGGCATGGGGCAGGGGAGCCCTCATCCCAGTCTTTAGACTAAACTGCATTGAGGAGGAGAAAAAAAAGACAGGGTGGGGCCCTTCTAGGAGGAGTGAGTGCTCCCTAGGCCTGCCTTCGGAGGACTCGGGGCGTTGCAGGCTCTTCCTGATCTGCCACACATGTGCCACTGGCTCAGCTGTGAAACTTTCTCCAAGTGGGGGCCTCCCTCCATGTCTCCAATTCTACGTTCTTCCTGGGCACATCTCCCATTGAAGCCCCCTCACTGGTTAACATGGCCTCAGTGTGTCCCTCTACCCCTGCAAAGGCAGGCAGGTGGAGAAGACAGGGGGACAGGGTGGGAGCAGGATGGAGAATTGACTCAGTGTGCAAGGGTTGTTTGTTTCTTTCTTTTTTCCAGCATCTTTACTCACTTTATATGTAAGAGGAGATAAACGTTGGGCATTACAGTACGCTTGGGTCTGGCTGAAGAGAGACAGGGAAAAAAGTGGGGTCGCTCCGGGCCATCAGCTTATCACGCAAGTGCCTTTCTCCTTGAAGGGGTTCTTGTCTTCTGGAATGCCTTTGAGAAGAGGATCAGCCCCTGCTTGGGCCTCTACATAATCCTTGATTTCCTTTCCTGTCTTGGAAATCTGTAAGATGACAAAACACAGTCACAGCCCTTGTTTGTTCCTTAGAATCCATGACTTGGGAATCTTAGGAAAACAGGCAGGGTAGGGATGAGGTCAAAAGGAAGAAGGTAGAAGAGAGAGGCAGGCAGGAGGGCCAGTCCCCTGACCTGACCCTCAAACACTTGGCAGGATGCATGGCCAGCACAGCCTGGACACAGGGCTGGGCATACTGGGCTCCACACAGCTCTCAGCCTCTCCCCTGTGCCCGACTATCTTATAGATCCCACCCCAGACCAGAGATATGCCCTGGGCCTAGTGTCTCCTCAACTCCTGACAGAAAGAGACAAGCCAGGAGGAGAGTGAGTGGAGGCTCACCGGGTCCCGAGAGTTCCTCACTTCATTCTTCAGCTGCTCCACCTCCAACCTCAGCAGCTCTTTCTCACTCAGATCCTGGGCCATCCTGCCCTAGAGCGAGACCTGTGCCCTGCCTGACAGGGTGGCAAAGTCATGAGCATGCCTCCAAGTCCACACTCTTCCTGGCTACACACCCCCACCGAGGTCCCTCATTGGCTAGCATTTCCTCACTGAATCCCTCAGCCCTTTGCTCTGTCTAAACAAAGGCTCAGAAGAAGTAGAAGCCACCAGTCAGATAGGGGTAGCTCAGTCTTTGTCCTTGGATCAGAACCTTTCTAGGAAGGGAAGGAAATGGAGTGTTAAGTGTGGAAAAATTTGGGATGAAGAGTGACTGGTCCAAGTGATGACTCAGGGGGATGCTTTGCCTCTGGGTCCTGACAAGGGCCTTGTGTTAAGACTGTGGGTCAGCCAGAGGCCAGCTGTGAGCCCCCAGCTCTTCCGCTTCTTCTGTGTGTGACCTTGGACAAGTCACCTCACTTGGCTTCTCTGAGTCTTAGTTTCCCCATCAGCAAATGAGTATAATAATAGTAACATTGCTTTTATTCTTTGAGACAGCGTCTCATGTAGCCCAGGCTGGCCTCAAACTCTCTGTGCAGCTGAGGGTGACTTTGAACTCCTGATCCTTCTGCCTCTACCTCCTGAATTCTGGGATTGTGGCTGCTGAGGATGGAAGCCGGGGCTTCGAGCATGCTAGGCAAGCAGTCTATCAACTGACTTCCATCCCTAACACCACTATTATTGTGAGAACTAAAATAACAAGAAAATAGTGCATGGGAAACATTGTCATACTTCCTGATACATAACAACCAGGGCACATTTCTTATTTTCATTTCTGACAATGACATCATTACAATCATCACTCCAGGGTAACCAGCCTGGTGCCTAATCTAGACCCCAGCCCAGTGTACCCAAAGCCTCCTTACCTGCTAGCACTCTCTCCAGATCACCAGTCCAGGACCCAGACCCACGATGGTGTTTGAGCCTCCTGGCTCCTCCTCAGCTGAAAATCTTCAGATAAAACAGATGGTCGGCAAAGCCTAATCTCTAATGCCAAGCTGATCCTGAGCTCAGGGTTCTAAGTCCTGATCCCCCAGCCCTCCACTCCTCCTCAGCAGACAGAGGCAGTCCACCCACCAAGTAAACAGACAGGCCACCTCCACTGTGGACCCCTGGACCGCATTAGCCGCTCTCCTTCAGTGAATCCCCCCAACTGCACCCCTACCTCCCAGCTTCCCTCCAGCCCACATGCTCCCCTCTCCCCTTGCCTGTCTTTTTCCATCACAGAGCCTGCTCCTCATCAGACAACAAACTAGCTCTAGCATTCAGGATCCAGAAGCCCTGTGTCTTCCGCTAGGGAGTTCGTTCCATAATTTCACCTTACGAGGGTCTCCAGGCTCGCTCTCCATTCACTCCACAAAAACATACCCTCGCTTCCAATGCTCAATGTTTCAGTCCAGGGGCTGTGGTCCCCCTAATGCCATGTCCTCTGCTCCTCCTCGGCCTCCACAACCTCCCTGGCGGGTGGATCTCTCTTATCTTCAGTTCCCAACAGCCACCTACAACCTGCTCTTTCTCTCTGCCTCTTGCAGGGCTACCTGGCGACTATGACATTTAGCAGAGCTGAGCTCCTGGTCTGGCTGACATCTGTCCAATAGCAAGGGACTCAGTCTCTTGAGGGAATGTTAAGGTACCAGTGTGGTCAGTGAGGGTCCCTCTTCTGCCAGGAGGATGACAAGCTGGGAGGGGGAGGGGCTGCAGGGTGCCTCCCTTGACCCAGGATCAAGCCTCACTCCCAGCTGGGAGCGCCACGAATTCAAGTTTAGTATGGGATCATCAACGCATCCAACTGCCAGCTAATACAATGGGCCCCACTCAACACTCTGTCCACCAGTGATGCCTCAAGCCCACACATCCATCTGGAATGGTGTTATCCCATGTCCAAGGCCTTCTTGTTGCTCATCTGATTCCCTCATGCTTATATGGTCAATTTCATCTTCTACTACCTACATCAGGCATAAAACACAGGTCACAGGACTTCCTACCTGACCCTTCACAGGCTTGTCCACAGTTCTTCAGGAACTCTAGACGTGTCTTCCTGGTGTCTAACCCTGATACTTCTTGCTGCTGTATGGGTTGTTTCCCATTGTTACTGCACTGCCAGCCCCGCCCCCCTTCACCCGTATGACTTATCTCCATATCCTATCCACCCTCCACTCCCCCATCCCTTGGTGACTCATCCCCAAGCTTCCCAAGGAAGCCCCCACCCTCTGCCCTTTCCTCCCCTCTTCCATGAGTGGAAAATCCACCCCCATAGCGGGCCAGCCCCTTCCTCCTGTCTCTATTACCCCATCCCCCCATCGACTAGCTTCCTCTCCAGGACCAGGGAGCAATCACAGATGCCCGGACCTTGGCTTCCTTTGCCTGGTGAGATTGGGAGGCTGAGCCCCCAAACAGGCCCCTGGCTTCCCCCCTCGTCTGAGCAGGGTAGAGAGGCACAGGCCCAGGACCCAGGGTCTGACTTCCTCTTGTCCCGGAATGAGCATGCCTACCCTTTACAGGCAGGTTTGGGTCTTTCACGCAGAGGAAACCAAAAGCAGTGAGAGGGAGGGAAGGCAGAGCGGCCAATCAGGGGCAGGGTGAGGCTCAAAAGCAGCAGGCTCCCCAGGGAACCCCACCGAGGCCTGAGCCATGGCGGAGCTGCAGCAGCTGCAGGAATTTGATGTCCCCACGGGCCGCGAGGCTCTGCGGGGCAACCACAGCGCCCTGCTGCGGGTGGCCAACTACTGCGAGGATAACTACTTGCAGGTAAGTGAGGAGAGCGCATGCCAATATACCCCTGGAGGGGACCTGCAGCCGGGTCCCCCTTGCAGGGTCATCTGACAGGTGCCTGTTCTCGCCTTGCCTGAGCAATCTTCGGGCTTCAGCACCATGCCCCACATTTCCCAAGTGCTACCTCACTTGTTCTCTCTGGCACCGCCTTAGAGGTAGAGGATGTGTAGACTTAACTGTATGTATAATTCCACCTTGTCCCAGCTCTCTCTCCTCTCTTACAAAGACCCACAAGACCCTTTCCTCACAAGTGCTGGTACCATCTGCAGGCTGGCTCTAGGAGAATCATCAGGAAACTTTCCTTAGTGTTTGAGGGGAAACAGAGGAGTGTCGGAGCAGGTCAGGATGAGAGAAGAGGTCTGATGCTGAGGCAGGGGACTTACAGCCTGGCTGCTGAGAAATGAGGAGGAGGGAGGCACTCAAATTTTTATCTTTTTGTTTTTGTTTTGTCTTGTTTAGAGACAGGGTTTCTCTGTATAGCTTTAGAGCCTGTCCTAGAACTAGCTCTGTAGTCTTGAACTCACAGAGATCCGCCTGCCTCTGCCTGGTGAGTGCAGGGATTAAAGGCGTGCGCCACCCCACCCCACCCCACCCCACCCCACCCCCCCCCCCCGGCTTTTTGGGGCTTCTTGAGACAGAGAACCACTGTACAGCACAGGCTGTCCTTCAGTTCACTGTAGCTCAGGCTGGTCCTGCTATCTCAGCCTTCCCTTAGTGACGGGATTACAGTGGCTACCACCTCTCCTGGCTGTTGTTTTGTGTGTCATTTTGATTTGGTTTCTTAAGGCATTGGGAAGGGAGCCCAGGCTGTCTGGGAAGTGCTGTTTTGCTGAACTAAGCTCCACTCCACCCTGGAATAGTCTTGTTCATCTTGTGTGTATTCCGTAGCATCGGTTCCTGGGGAGGGGAGAGAGGTGGAGGGCCTCTCAACTGTCCAGGGTCACCCAGGTCTGGAATAGCAGAGCCAAGCGCAGCCTCCCTGCCTTCTCGCCTGAATTCCTCCCTCTCCACCCTCCTGCCTGTCTGATATCTTCTATGACTTGGGACAGTTTATCTGCATTCTGTCCTCTAGTCCCTCTGCTCCATTAAGAATGGCAGGCTAAGTCTGCGACCTCTTACCCCTAGCCAAAATGTGAGTTCAAGCCAGTCAGGGTTACATTGCAAGACACTACCTCAAAGAGACCAAAACAACAAATCAAAACCCTAAGCCAGAATGCAGCCAGAATTCTGACTCAGAGTCCAATGGCTAGCCCTTTAGATCACAGTGCTACCTTGCCCGTCATTCTGGTGTGTGTGTGATAAGTGACCAGCCTGGAGACAGATGATCTGGCACGAGGCTTATGAACCAGCTCTGTCCTACTAGCACTTGGGCATGCTTCCCTGGCAGGGATGGAAGCAGCCCTTTGCTGCACCTTAAAGTACTTCTGGAGGGTCCAATCCCATATGTGTGATTGGTGTGCACACAGGATCTGAAGCCAAAAGCTGAGTCCCATGTCTTCCATCTATTGACTTAGGAATCTACGGTGAGTTTCCCATTGGTCTTTCTTTCCTAAGATCTTTCTTTCTTTCCTAGGGTCTTTTTTCCCTCCTCCGTTCTTTCTTTGTATCTATCTATCCATCCTGTCATTGTCACTCTATAGCTCAGGCTGGCCTTGACCTGTCTGCTTCAGCTCCAGAAGACGGGGATTACAGGCCTGCACCACCATTTGGGGATGGGAGGGTTCCTCTCAGACTCTACACCTTCTCCAAGGTGGTTATAAGTATTAACTGGAACAGTGTGTTGAAGCATTTGCACAGGGCCCATCATCCTGTAAGAAGGGCAGGATAAATGTAGCTCTTATTGCTACTGTTACCATTTCAGTAGTGATGTAATGATGGAACTCACTCTATTGAGGTGACAGCCTTTGCAAACATACTCAGGGTATCAGAAACCCTGACCCAGGTTGGAATCCCTGGGTTCCTTTGTGCAGAGCACTGGCTCCTAGGCCATGCAATCAATGACCATCCCTTCTTGTGAAAAGAGGATAGTTTTGAGTGATGCCTTTGATAAGGTCTCCATCCCATCCTTCACCCATTAACCAGGTGTCAGAAGCCCATGGGGAATAGCAGAAGGCAGATGGGTCAAGTGTAGGGTTCTGAGCCAAGGTTGACTGAGTATACAAACAGGGTGATTTGCATGACAAACACTCAGCTTCGTTGAAGGTATCCCAGACCCTTATTTCTCTAGACCTGACTATGGGTCAAGATCAAAGTGAGAGGTTCGAAACATCTAGATTGGAGGTACCTAGAGCTGGGCCCAAACAGACACTTATTTTTTGGGTTGCTAAATCCATATGCTGGGCTGGGGAGGGAACTGTCCAGAAGCAGGGAGGGCCTGTTTTCTTACCCATTAAAGAAAGACCTGGAACAAAGCCTTTAGTCCTTTCTACTTTCTTTGCCTATTCAAGGCTTTGGGTGGCATATGCTGATGAATGTAAATTTTATTGCATATGCAGATAACATGTAAATAGGCACACAAATGAACATCGCTTCCCTGCTGTCAGAACAGAAAAGTAGGGAGGAGAGGACCATGGCATGGGTTTTCCAGAAGGTTCAGGCCACATAAGAAGAATCCAGATCTCACTGAGGACACAGCTCTGATAGTTCCAGCTACAGGTCCTATGGTGCACACAAAGTTCCAAGCCAGGAAGCCACAGGGTATATACATCATTGCCTGTCAGTGCACCTGCCTCTTCTAATTTGCCTCATCTCTGCCCCCCACCCCTGAAAGGGACAGACTTCAGTGCAGCAAGCTTGTGATTGATGGGGAAGGAGGAAGCTGTTTGGGGAAGCAAGACCCACGAAGGTTTACCCAGCCCCCAAGTCTGGTCTGGGACCAAAAACAGTTTTGTTTTTAGCCATTCTCTGGGTGCCCCTTTCCACTGACTGGAAGTGTGGCACTGGCCAGTGTCTGGCATGAAGTAGGAAGCTGCCCAGCTAGTGTGAGGTCCCCTTTCAACCTGTCCACCAGCCAACAAATGCATATTTATTTCATGTCTTCTCTGTGCTGGGGACTATGTCAGTGTAGGATGCAGGACAGAATGGCCCAGCTCTCTGCTTTCATGGTACTTATATTTGACTGCCAGGGATAGAAGTGAAGGAAAAAAAAAAAAAAAAAAGACAGGGTAAGTATGATAGTAAAGGTGAGCTGGGTAAAAGCTTAGGGAGGAGGTTTGGGAAGTGGAGAAGCTGGAATCACCTAGTGAAAGGGGGAAAAAAAAAGGCTAAGAAATACAAGCACGGGAGGCCCCAGGTAGATCAGATCCAGCTTGTTAGGAAACAGAACTCCAGTGGCCAGTGTGGGTAAAGAGAAGCAAGGGGTGTGTATGGAAGGGGGAATGTGGTATTCAATGCCAACTGTGGTGGCACACATCTGTAATCCTAGCACTTAGGAGCCGGAGGAGGGAAAAATCAGGAGTTCAAGGTCAGCCTTGGCTACACAGAGATTGAGGCCTATCCTACATGAGACATCAGAAAAAGAGAGACAGAGAGAGAGGCAGAGGGAGAGAGAGACATATTAGAAAGCTATCAGAGGGAACGAGAGAAGGAAGTCCCTTGGTTCTGGGACACAGTCATTATGTAAGTTCCCATACACCTGCAGGCAGATTGGGGCTAAAGAAGTTCAAGGTGGGGGGGGGGGCGCCCAGCCACATTCAGAGGGGCTTTGGTTTGCAGATGTAAGGGTGTGATATTGGCTGGGTTTTTAATTTAGTTATGTCTCCTCAGGCCAGCATCACTTTCTCTCTTCCTTTCTACTCCTCGCCATGCAGACTGCAAAGACGCACTAGCTGAGGAAGTGCAGTAGAGTCTGGTCCTCTCAACTCAGTCCTCACCTCAACTATTGGAGGAAAGGACTCCTCCGCAATCTCCACAGCCAATTCTCTCAGGCTGCAGACTTGTTTTCCTTATGTCTCCTGTAACCCTCGTGCAATACCATCCTCCTAGAAGCTACCTCAAGCATCTAAGGGTGGCAGCATTCTCCAAGTTCAGCTCCTGCCTCCCTTAGATTCTCTTCTGGTCCCACCGGACCTTGCCTAGGAAGCAGTGGAATGTGCTGGCCTTGGGCCAAGGCTGTGTGTATTTCAGGCCACAGACAAGCGGAAGGCATTAGAAGAGACCATGGCCTTCACCACCCAGGCCCTGGCCAGTGTGGCCTACCAAGTGGGTAACCTGGCTGGACACACTCTTCGAATGCTGGACCTACAGGGTGCTGCCCTACGGCAGGTAGAAGCCAAGATCAGCACACTGAGCCAGGTAAGGGTGTGGGAAGGTACCCCTTTCAGCCCCAACTCTTCCGTCCCACTCAAACATTCTCTACAATGAGAGTTTCTTGTATTTCTACATGTCCATGTTGTCAACTTGATGTTGGCACCTTCTGAACTTTGGAGACCTCCATCATGGCTATGTCTTAGTGGGGTCCTTGCTACCCCATTAGGTGCAAAGCTCTCTGAAAACAGATACACACAGTCTCTCGCCTCCATCCCAACCCACCCTTTTTTGTTTTTCGGAACAGGGATTCTCTGGCTTTGGAGGCTGTCCTGGAACTGGCTCTTGTAGACCAGGCTGGTCCCCCACCCCTCTTGAGTGTTGCTGTGGATATCTAAAAGCTTTGTCTGCCTGTCACAGTACCTGCACAAAGCAGAGGTTACAGGCCATCTTGTTTTCACTGAAATATAGGCAATGATTAATAAGTGTCCTCCACTCAGGCTAGGCAAGCCTATCTTCAGCCCCAGAGGAGTCTCTGTCACCAACTTACAGAATCCCTACCATAGGCTCATAAGTACCCTCAAGCTTCCTTCCTGGTTTCTTGACCCCACAAGGCACATGTTACAATTAGCAAAGTTTCAATTTTGGTCTGACTGTAAGTCCCCAAGGGGTCAGGGTATGGGGTGTGTCTTCTTCCTCCTCCTCAAGATCCAAGATTCCCACCCCTCAAGGCCTGAGGGAACATTCCAAGAGGAAGCTAATTCACATATTTGTCCCCTGAAGGGGAGAGCTGACTTGGTTACAATTCTCTGCCACCTCCACACTATGCCCTTCTGCTCCAAAGGTTACCCTGTCCTTCAATCCCTTCCCAGCATCCCCAGGGACATTGTTTTCCCTTTTCTTCCGTTTCCTGCGCCACTAATAATAACCCTCATTCTCTTCTACCAGGAAGTTGCTCTAAAATGGCTCATCCTTTTCTGCTACTCTTTTCCCCTGCTGCATGGCCACAGGGACAAAACTCGCTTTCTCCGGATTTCCCTGCTCCCTATGGCCATTTTTTCCTCCTCCCTTCTTTATTTTGAGATAGGGTCTCACTAGGTAGTTAGTCCTGTCTGGCCTAGAACTCATCATCATATAGACCAAGTTGGCCTTGAACTCACAGAGATCTAACTACCTGCCTCTCCCTCCTGAATACAAGGTCTCTCTCTCTCTCTCTCTCCTTTCAAAACAGTGTTTCTCTGTAACTTTAGAGCCTGTCCTGGAACTCACTCTGTAGAGCAGGTTGGCATCTCAGAGATCCACCTGCTGCTAGAATTAAAGGCGGGCGACTGGTGGTTTCTCCCTCTCAAAGAGAATGGTGTTGGACAGGCTGAGCCCCACTGTCGCCTCCCACCCCTGTCATGCAGATGGTGAACATGCATAAGGAAAAGGTGGCCAGAAGGGAGATCGGCACCTTAGCTACTGTCACGCGGCTGCCCCCTAGCCAGAAGGTCATCCCTCCTGAGGCTCTACCTCCCCTCACTCCTTACTACAGAAAACCCCTCAACTTCAGCTGCTTGGATGACATTGGCCATGGAATCAAGGTAAGGGGAGCTTTGCTTGTCCCCACTGGCCACCCTCTCCTGCCATGTGGCTCCCTCCGGTCTTCTTTCTGAGTCCCTGTGCTATCTTACAGTCCCTTCCTCTCTCACGATTCCATGGCCAGGAGCCATGGCCTAAGATCCTCACTCTCCCAAGGTCCCCAGCTGTCCTCTGCCCTGTACAAACTCTGCTTCCAAAGATCACATGCTGTCCCTGCCCCCCATCCACGGGTACTGTGGGGCAGGGGGGGCAGGGAGGGGGAAGGGAGGGTGTCAGGAGATGCATGAGAACCATTTCTTAGCCACATGAGAACAGCGACTTCCTCTGTCTGGGGGTTTGAGGTCATGGCTCTAAGAAGTCACCCCAGAATGCTGGTGGTAGGGACAGGAGGCAGACTTGGTGGAGGGGACATATCTCGTTTTGTCACCTTCATATCATTTCGTCTGCTTCATATCAGATTAGATTAGCAGATTTCCTGGATCTTAACCCCTTGATTTTATGCCAGTTCCTGGAAGGGAGAACAAAACTTCCTTTCAGTTCCCAGGTCCCCAGCTCCTTCTGCCGTCCAATGTCCTTGCATTTTTTCTTTTGACCTGGATGGCACTCAGGTCTCCTGTAAGCTGAGCACGAGCTCCAACCTATCCTTTATGCCTCGAGTTCCCTTTCTTGTCTCTAAGGAGGCAGAGTGACAGAGAACAGTGGGCCCCAGATGTTCCTCCTGGGGGAAGTCCCTAAGTTAAGAGTTGTCCCTTGCATTGGGGGTTGCTTCCTATCGCCGGCTCTCCTAGGCGGCTTGGGTTCTGCCATTCATCTCTCTGCCTTGAATTTGGGGAGGTCAGTTTATGGAAATGATGAGTGGGACAGCTCTGTGTGATGTATCTCCCCTCTCCATGCATCACTCAAAGCAGAGTTAAGGACGTCCAAGTCACCCAGATCCTTGTGGATTTAAGATAGTTTGGGGGTGCAAAGGCCCTCTTGGTCACTGTGGCTACGCAGAGGAAGAGGTTCTCAGACTAGTTTGAGCTGTGGGCTTTTGGTGGGGTGGCTCTGTGGGACCAGCTGCAGACTGAAGGCCCTGTGGCTCAGGGGTGGGGGTAGGGCGGGAGGAGGGCTGGGAAGCGGAAGTAGGAACTTGCTGAATCTGGCTAGCCCTCCCAGTTCTCGTACATCCCTCCCCCCAACTCCTCTTAGGGGTGAAGGTGAGGATTGCTCCCCTTGCCTCAGATGTCAACCCTACCCCCTCCCTCCAGGACTTGAGCACGCAGCTGTCGCGGACCGGGACCCTGTCTCGCAAGAGCATCAAGGCACCTGCTACCCCTGCCTCCTCCTCCGCCTTGGGGTGAGGCCTCAAGGCCATTCCTACCAGTCCTGCCCAGCCCCTTGGGGTTCCCAACTGCCCCCTCACCCCTTGCCAGCAGCACCTGGCACCGATTCTCCCTCCATGAGCCACCCTTCCTCAACCGCAGTCCTGCTCAGCAGAGGTCCCTCCCTCCCTCCTCATGCCACCATACTCCACTCCCAGGAGACCACCCCGGATCCCAGAGCCCGTGCAGCTCCCAGCCGTGCCCGATGGCAAGCTCTCCGCTGCCTCCTCTGCCTCTTCCTTGGCCTCGGCGGGGTGAGCGCTTAAGTCTAGTGGTGGGTGGACAGTAGGTGGATATTTAGAAGGGGGCCTCCTGCCAGACTTCTGGGGTTGAGAAAACCAAGGACCATTGGGTGGGGAAAATAACTTGAGGCCAGATTTTGGGTTGGAGGGACCCTTTGAAGACGCTGAGTTACAAGGTTTCCCTCATCTGCGTGTGCTCCCTCTGGTCCTTAGCAGTGTCGAAGGTACCAGTGGGATCCCCCAGGCATCACCTGCAACCCCGCCTCCTCCGCCTCCAGCACCTGCAACCCCGCCTCCTCCACCAGTCTCTGCGGAGGTCTTCTTGCCTCCTCCTCCCCTGGAGGTGTCCCAGCCCCCTCCAGGTAAAGAAGTGCCCAACCTCCTCCTCCCCCACCTTGAGACTCCCATCCATTCTTTTGGAGCCCTGTGCTCCTCAGGAACCCCAGGGAACCAGTGAACCGAGCCTATTTTTACACTAGCCCCGTGTTTGAAGCTTCTCATTTAAAGTCAACTTTGACAGGACCTTTATATTCTCACCTGGCAAGGGTTGTGCAGCAGGGTCTGCCTACCCTGTGTTGAGTCCTCCCAGGCACCACCAATGGGCTGGAGGCTGGCTAGATACCGAGGGCAGTGCCACCTCTGCCGTGCACACACATGTCTTGTTTCTTCCTCCCTGACAGCAGAGTTGCCTTTGCCTCCCCCTCCAGCTCTAGAGGGGGATGAACTGGGGCTGCTGCCTCCACCCCCACCAGGTTTTGGACCAGATGAGCCCAGCGGGGTCCCTGCTGCCTACTTGGAGAAAGGTATCAGTACTCTCAGAGCTGCAGAACACTACAATCCATTGGCAGGTTTCTGGCCTCCTTAGCCCTGACCTCCACTCTTCATCCCAGAGGCATTAGCTCTCCCTGCCAAGGTGTGACCCTATTGTCTCTCCATCCCCCTCCATTCTGATGAACGGAGTCCTGAAGCCTGGAGCTGGGGTTTGAAGGTAGTTCCCTCTGCTGCCTTCTCCCCACAGCCCTGTGTGATGGCTCCTGTACCATCATGGGGGGGGGGGAACAGAGGGCACATCTCACAAGACTTTTCTCTCTTGCAGTGGTGACACTATACCCATACACCCGTCAGAAAGACAATGAGCTCTCCTTCTCTGAAGGCACGGTCATCTGGGTCACTCGCCGCTACTCTGATGGCTGGTGTGAGGGGGTCAGCTCAGAAGGCACTGGATTCTTCCCAGGGAACTATGTGGAGCCCAGCTGCTGACAGCTCGTCCCTGCGCCAACCCAGCACTGCCTCAGTGGGTCTGAGTCCCAAGAAGCCAGCGCCACAGTCAAGGCTGGACTAGGGACCCGTCTACCTCTTGGGCTGTGAACTGTGTTCAGTCCCTGTTCCACACAGCAGTGTGGGGGAGGGGCTAGAGAGAGGTGGTACTGCTGCAGATGGGGGGGGGGGGAGAACACCAAAAAACTAAAAGCCAAGGCGTTCAGGCACCTTGCCCAGACAGCTTTGAATAAAACGGATGACCTGATATTTGCCCCGCAGGCCTAGAGAGCCGGGGGTGGGGGGGGGATGATGGGAAGGGAACAAGGTCTAGAGCACATCAATAGAGCTCTGCAGATGGCCCAGAAGGACCGCTCCATTTCAGTCCTCTTTACTATTCCCACTAGACCCCAGCTGTCACAGGCAGCCATTCCTGACATCTTTCCCCCTTAGCTTGATGCTTGTCTTCGTGTGGGCTCCTCAAGCCTCCCCCCACTTAAATGCGGCTGAGAGCAAAGGGCACCTCTCTCACCCCTCCGGCGGCGGCAGCGGCGCAAGAGATGAGTCACTTTGTCCCCCTTCACCTCCTTTATAGCTCTGAAAAACCAGAGGGGGGGAGGGGCCTGGGTTTCCCTGGCTCTGCTTAAAAACATGGCTTTCTGTTCCATAAGGGCGAAGGGGGATGCGGAGGACGACTTTGGTGAAGTCCCTGGTCTCTAGATGCAGTAGATGAGGTTAGTTAGAGTGAGAGGATGTCACACTCTCCGAGGTCATTGGTTGGTTCTACCTCGTTCCACCAGCAGGAGGTGGCGGTTCGCTCTGGCTTTTTCTTCCTTTGCCGGTATCTGGCGTGGGCGGGGGAAGGAAGCAGGGCGCAGCCAGCGTAGCACTAGTGTAGGATTTTGGTGGCTGAAGCAAGATCAAAGATGCCTAGGAGCTGAATTCCGAGAGCATCACAGGCCTGTGAGAGGAAGCCGGTGCTGGCATGCGGATTGGGGGATCCTGAGTCCGTCTGAGAGAAGACTGGGGAGGGGAGGTACGCAGCCGAAGCAGCAGCTAAAGTAGCGGGTGATGTTCCTTCTCCCAACTGCCAGGAGTCCCTTCCACTAAATTCGAGGGACACTGCCTGCCTTCCAAGGAGTGCTCACCACTCCCTGGAGGGGAGGCAGCCGAGCTGCGATAACTGCATAGATAGGGACGGCTCTTAACCTCCGCTCCCAGTCCACAAGCGGACAAAATTCCAGAAATGCCCAGAGGGGCGTAGCAAAGCTAAGGGGAAGAAGGAGTAAGACCAGGTGGTCTTAACCAATTCTCAGTCCTGCCCCCTTCTCAGCCGGTTCTCCCGGAGTTCCCTTTGCAAGCGATGGTCTTCAACACATTTTCAGCACCTGTTGCAGATGTTGGCGCACTTCTGCGGCTGTTTCCCAGGGCACCACGTGGGCGCGGAAGGAGCTGGGTTCGGCCTTCTGTGCCTCCTGGATGAGGCGGTGCATGGGGTAGCCGCGCCTTGGGAAGGCCACGTCCCCGCTCGCCAGCAACCCCATGGGGCAGAAGTCATTTGCACCGTCACCCACGTAGAATAGGCGCTCGAAGTGCACGCCATCGCGGGCCCGCTCACGCAGGTATTCACTGAGCACCTTGTGCTTGCACATGTTGGCGGGGCAGCGCGAGCAGCTGTGCGTGTGGAAAGGCCGCAGCGTCAGCAGTCCCCGAGCGTCGGGCCCGGATGGGTTGCTGAGGATGCGGCGGAATAAGCTGTGGTGGCCAGCAGCACGCAGGGCACTCTCCACTCCGAAGGTGTTGGCATCCGAAATCAGAATAACCTCGAAACAGGAGCCCTGTTTGGCTACGAACTGCAGCAAATCACCCATGCCCGGCGACAGGGGGATGGTCTCATAGACAGCGCGCAGGTCTCGCGGCCGTACACCCTGCTCACCCAGGTACTTGAAGACGCGTTGCATGTACTCATTGTAGTAGCCCTCGCGGTAGGTGGCACGCAGACTCTCAGGTAGTTGCTGGCCTGGCGCAGCACGCACGATCGAGTCGTCGCTGTTTTCGTCCACGATGGTCTCATCGAAGTCGAAGGTCAAGAGGAAGCGAGGTGCGCCTGGCGCAGCCATCCTGCCGTCCTGGGAGCAGGGGGAAGAGGAGCAGGAGGAGGGGGCAAGCGAGAGGCGGCGCGGCGGGAGCCGGCCAGGGAGAGCCTGGTTAGCGGGCCACAGCCAGGATCGCTGGCACATCCAAGACCTGAGGAGGACCCAAGGCTGGTTAAGCTGGAGATGGAGTCAACACGTGGCCCACACCCCGTCTCCCAGTTAATCATGCGGGGTTGACACAAGGGTGGCATACTATTCTTGAAGCCAAAGGCTTCCTTGGCTTCCGTTTCTGCTGTGCTCATGGGGTCCCTGGGGCTTAGCAACGGTCAGCTTTGGAGAGGGGACAAGTGACTTGTCAGGGATCACTCCTTGAGGGTTCTTAACTGGGTTGGAGACTTCTGGTGGCCTGTGTGGTGGGTGCAGGCAATAGTGGGCAAACCCACACCAGCTGCTTTAACCCAGCAGAGTGAAAGGAGACGCATGCGCCTAGGGGGGCAGCCTCATTTTCCCTTCGATCTTTATGGGATCAAAGACTAACGGAGTAGCTAGGCTCCAGGAAAAGCCATTGGCATCACCAAGGCAGGTAGGCAATGAGTGTCAGGTCTTTCCGGGGCCTGGATGTCAGCTACAAACGCCAGGCTTAGAAAGCCAGGTTCTGGATCCTCCTAGGTCCTGGCCAGAGAACTAGGTTTTAGCCCTCCAAATTACCAGGTAGGAATGCAGACCACACAAGACCTAGGGAGGCTCTTTGGGAGCTGCTTCCAGCCAGATGACACTGGGCAGGGGGCTAGGGGCCAGGGAGTTGTAGGGCCCTGTGCTGCTGCTCATTGCTAATCACTTGCCAATTCCCTGGGAAGAACGTGTCAGCGGATAGGGTTTCTGCCAGAGTCCGAAGCAAGCAGGCAGCAGGAGAAGCAATGGGGCTTAGGGAGATGGGAGCCCCCATCGCCAGGCCACAGCATACCTGAGAGACAGGTAGGGGAGAGGAAAGAGAGCAGCAGTGGCTAAGGAGGCAGGGGGAGGAAGGGGCAGGCAGCTAGCTGGAGCAGGGCACGGGGGAGGGGAGGGGTGTTTAGGAGGGTAGAGTAGATTACTGGAATACAGTAGGAGCACTAGGTAGCCGGACTTTGGGCAAAGGGTGAACATCGTGAAGAGGATGGGGATACAGTGGGAGTGTTGGGGCACAAAGAAAGGCAAGCACATGGACACAGCAGGAGCCTCCATCTATTCCTCTCTGCCACCTTTGTTTGCCAGCAGCTGTATGAAAGAGGCAGACTGACCAATCCTGTAAGTGACCCTTGTCTCTTTGCCTCTCTGCATTCGCTTCCTATCCCAACTTACCCACATGGAACCCGGTTTGCCCTCTCACAATCACAACCACTTTTTTTCTTTTTAAAAGAAAGGTTCCTATGTAGCTCAGCCTGACCTTAAACTTGCTATGCAGCTGAGGATGAACTTGAACTCCCCATCCTTCTGTTTTTTTTTTTATCACCCCAGTGCTGAGATAACAGCATTCTACCAACTGACCTACATCCCAAGCCCTCACCCACTACTACTTCTTGGGTTTGGATGACTTTGTAAAACAAGGACAGCTGAAGCCATTTCAGAGTTGGGATTGGGACATGGCTCTCTAAGAGATCTGTCTCTTCCACTTTATCCCCCCCTGTAGTCACCTGGGGTTTAGCATCAACCTGTGGGAGTTTCAGTGGCATGGAATCTCTGTTTTTTGAGGACGCAAGGCACCAGGACCCACACAAGAAAAATTTCCAGGGATTCATGGAGCACCAGTGGAAAGCACAAATCTGAAAGGGACTGGAGAGAGCTCCACTCATCTCAGTGTGGAAACGTTGGGGCTTGAGGCCTCATCCTGAAGGGCCCCTGCTTACCCTAGATAGGCACCGTAGGCCAACAGCTGGAAAACACCCACTCATCGTGGGTATGTAATCCTGAGCACCCACTTCCGGAAACGTTGCTGGTCTCAAGCTGTCATCCACAGCCCCTAAAAAACAAAAACCCACAAAAGTCCACACCTGTTCACTTGGGATATATTGGTGCACACATTTAATCTCAACACTTGGGAGGGAGGCAGAAGCAAATGGATCTCTTGACTTTGAGGCCAGCCTGGTCTACACAGTGGGTTCCAGCAGCCAGGGATATGTAGAGAGACCCTGGCCCCAAAATAAAGTGCCTACCCACCGGCTTCCTCTTCCCCACCCATTCCATCAGGTACCCGAACCACTCCTGGGTTCTCAGCAAAGAGCAAGGCCTTAAAGGTACACTTGGGCTCCTGGCTATCAACATCCCTGGCCAGGTCCCAGGCTTACCAAGGGCACTCCTGCAGACAGGTCACCAGACAGGATAAGGGACTTGCTCAAAAGCCACTCACTCAAAGTGGTGAGACTTCCAAACCAGATCTCGGAGGCTGGTCCAGGGCCTCTCTCCAGTATGACCTTTGCTTGCACATGAGAAGGTCATGTCATAGTTTACCAGTCACCTTTATTCCCAATCTCATTCATGGTTCATCAGACCCAAGAAGGCAGAGAACAGAGGGCTTAACTCACTTCCTAGAGGCTGTACTGTTCAAGCAGTGCAGCACTTGGTTCATGAATGCTTCACAACTGTCTAGAGGCTGAGATCCCTGGGCTCTGCATCAGATATGAGACTTACCTCCAGCATTACCTTGTTCAGGGGTCTCACGGACAGGGCAGGCTGAAATCTCTACTAGAGTTTAGGTGATCGGTTCTGACCTTTTGATTGGGGCCTTCATCAGTGCAGCTACACAGAATACCGTCTACAGCTTCTGGTGTCTCCCTACTCCCCTACTTCTCCACCCCCAGCTTGAGACACCAGAGGTCAAGCCCTTAAATTTAGAAAGATACAGCTTGGAATTGGAAAGGTACTATAGAGAAGCGATAGCAGAAGATCTGGCTGGCTGCTGCCCTCTAGTGGTGAAAATGGGTGGCATGGTAAATTCTGACTTTTGTCAAGGTGATGCTTGCTTGCTTCCTGACTATCCCAGGGCAGCAGAGAGGCAACTGCCTCCCAAATAAACTAGGGTAGGATCAGGAGGGGACACTGGGACAGTCTTTGTAGAGATGCATCACTGGCTACCCTCACCTCCTTACGATAAAGCTTTTTCAGCAGAGATGGGAAGTAACATTTAGTGCTGCAACTCCCCCTCCCCCAACTTACGGCTAGTAATTGGAAGGAAATTAAAGCTCACTAGCAAAAAGTGGCAGCATCCTGGGGAAACTCAATATTGTTGAGATAGTGGGAGAGAAGGGGATGGGGATGAGGAACAAGGGGATGGCATGCAAGGGGTATTAGGGGAACTGTCCTGGCTGATTCAACCTTTCTCCCTGGACAAGAGTTAGAGAAAGATCGGGTGCCACACCCATTGTAAAAAGCAATCTCCAAGAGAGGGATGGCTTCAGTCAGGGAGAGAAGGATACAAACGGGTCACCAGCAGCCACGTAGACCAACTTTCTTTTCTCTCATTCTGTTTCTCCCTTATCCTCCCTCCCGCTCTCTCAGGATTGATCACTGGGCTTTGTTATATAGCATGCCCTTAATTCAATGGTTTTGTTTTATGTTTTTAACTTCTAGACAGGGTGGCCCAACATGGACTTGAACTCAGTCAGCCCCCTGGGCATAGGGATTCCAGGCATGTAACAAATACCCTGCCCTGCTAAGATAAATTTTCATCTCTTAGTGGGGAAAAGGGGTCAACTATTTGCCTGTCTTTATTTTAAAAAATATTATACTAAGCTTATGCTCAAAACCCTTATGTCTCCAGTAGTAGACACAATTATGTTTTTACCTAATACTAGTGAGCATTTATGGAAATCTTTTTTGGTTTGTTTGGTTTGGTTTTTTTGTTTGTTTGTTTGTTTTTTGAGACAGGGTCTCACTACTTAACCGTGGCTGGCCTGCAACTCTATATGTAGACCAGGCTGGCCTTGAACTCAGATCTGTCTGCCTGCCTTCCAAGTGCTGGCAGCACTGCCTTTTTTTTTTTTTTTTTTTTTTTTTTTTTTTTTAAATAGGCAGAACAGAAAGTCAGGCATCCTGGGTTTCTTCCCAGAAACTAAGGCAGCCTCATTGTGACATCCCATCCCAGCCCCACAGCTGGGGATGCACATATCCCTAGTTATTCTTTGGCTTCATAACATTTGAAAAGGCCAATGGCAGTTTCCTGGTCTGGTGATGCAGGAGAATCTGAGTTCAAGACCAGCCTAAAAGATCTACACAAAAAAGTTCCTACTTCAAAACAACCACACAAAAAACTCACTCGCTTCTGACAGATTTGTATGATAATAAAATCCTGTGTCATGCCAGGCAGTGGTGATACACACCTTTAACCACAGCACTGAAGAGGTGGAGGCAGAGGCAGAGGCAGGGGGATCTCTGAGTTGGAGGCCAGCCTGGTCTACAGTGAGTACTATACAGAGAAACACTGTCTCAAAAACAAACAAACAAACAAACAAAAAAAAACAACAACAAAAAAATCCTGTGTGGCCACCAGAGTCCCCTGTGGAAAGGGGACAGGATCTGAGTTTCTTCAGCGTGTTAGAGCAGGGAGAGGAGGCAGATTTTCTGGAGTGGAAGGTAGGTCTTTTCTAGTCCCATGTAAGATCAACCTTTGTGGCTCTGATCACAGGCTGGCAGCCTGCTCCCTCCCTCGGTTGACACAAACACTCAAGTTAAATCTGTGGGAATATAGGATAAGTGATTGATTGTGTGTGTGTGTGTGTGTGTGTGTGTGTGTGTGGTCTGTATTGGCATAAGCTCTAAGCTTGAAATTCTCCTAGTGGGGGGAGAGAGTAGAGCCCATAGGAAAGTTTGGGGAGTTTTCCACAAGAAACATGTTGGCTGAGAATGGGAGTGAGAACTTCAGAAATACAATAAGAAGCCCTTTCTGCTCCAAGAGTAAGTACATCCATTGCTCAAAATCAGATCCGACAATTAAGCTGGGATTCTTGCCCCTAACACTCCCAACTTCTTGTTGTTTATTAACCCTTAATAGGAAGAAAAAAAAAAGGCTCAGAGAGGTCTGGCTAACATCTTGTGCATCACACAGCCTCACAAACAGGATTAGAACTCAGGGCCTTGTGGAGAAACTATCTGAACCTCCCTCCCCATCTGCTCCAGAGACTGCGATGTTTCCTGTCCTAGCTAGCTAGGGAGTAATGATCTATGCCCTGGTGCCAGTGAGGAATCTGGAACTAGGCGTCGCCTCTGGGATCCCCTGCCTGGGTAGACAAGCAGAGGTTGATCTTCACTGGGTAGGGGCAGGGAGATGGCAGCTGCCGGTGGGGTAGCAAGAGAGATATTTTTAGAGGTGACTGGAAAGCAGGCACTCTGGCACACCCCCAGCTGGCGGGCACTTCGCTCTAATGCGGGCGGGGGGTGCGCAGCTCCGGGGAGAAGGGAGGACTTGTGGGTGGCGGGGAGCTATGGTAGTCCCCGGAGATGAGGGGACACTGGCACCATGGACCTGGGGAAGGAGGGCTCAGTTCGCTGCCCCAGGGGTTACCCCATCACCAAGAGCATGAAACACCCTCCAACTCCACACGGCCCCCACCCCAACATTGAGATCGCGGTCCTCCCGAAGCCCAAGACTCATGCGGGGCAGCGGCGGCCGCGCTGTCTGTCCCGGTTGAGTTTGGAGTGAAAGTAGTGGGAAGGGGGCTAGTTAAGTAAGGGCTTTGGGGGCAGGAGGGAGCAAGGGGTGCTTACGGGAATTGGGGGGGACGCGGTCTTATCCACCCCCGGATTTCTGAGCTCCGACTCACGCGTCCCTCCAGTCCCAATAGACCGTGGATGGTGTGCTTCTGTTCCGTCCCTTCCACCTGCCCCCCATCCCCGGGGCCGCCGCCGCGTCCCCTTTAAATGCCGGGGAGCCAGAGCCCTAGCCGCGGCGGGCGCTGCGGCAGCCGCAGCACCCCGGCCCACCGCAGTCCCCGCACGTCATAAGCGTCCAGCCAATCACCGCGGTGCCGGCGCACATCAAAGGGGCGGGCTCCCCGCGGGCCACGCCTCCCGGTTGTCCCCGAGGCACTGCGAGCGGCGGAGGGACTGGGCGGGCTGGACGGGTGGAGCGTGGCGCGTCCCGTCCGAGGAGCGTGGGCGCGGGACACCCTCTGCGTGCGCGTGGCACGTGCGTGAGTCGCTGTCACATTCCCCGCCTCCTGCCGGGCTCGGCGTGGGGAATCTGCATGCAGCCCCTCCTCCGCCCGCCAGTCCGCCTTGTCGCGGAGCTCCGCCGGACAACTTGGTGACCGGAACAGCAGAGCAGCAGCTCGGCCGTCCACGTGCGCCGAGCTCGGTGTCCTCTGCTCTTCCGGGAGGAGCCACGGCGTCCCGCCGAGTCCTCGGAACCCTGTCCCCAGATTACCGGATACTCGTGCCTGCCGGCGGGGCGGACACATTCTCCTTTCCAGCACTGCATAAACACGGAGTTGGAGAGCCAATTCGGTACATAGCGGTGCAGATAAAACCCGCTTTCTCCTAAGTCCTGAGAGTGAGATCCTGGCCCCAATCCCCTAAACCCCAATGGGGAGCTTTCCCATCCTTCCCAGCCCTCAGATTATGAGCAAGAGGTAAGAGGTGAAACCTGGATTTCCTGAGTCCATACTATGAAACCCATCACTTGACCCAGGAGAACGATTTGGTCAAGAGTTCAAACACAAGAACACCTCACTTCAGCCACGGAACAGGATCTATGGATGAGAAGTAGATGCACCTAGACCTGTGTCTAGCCAGCTAGCCTTTCCTGCAGCAAAGCCAGCCAACAAATTTCGGTGAACTCTGTGCGGGACAGGGGAGGGGGCTGGTACCTAAAAAGCAGCATTTCGCGCTTCCAAAGGCACCGGATAGGCAGAAAAGTTGACCACCTGATCGACCACCCCGTCTTTCAAGCCTTTGATGATTTTCCCAATGCCCTGCTCCCCAAGCCACCAGCAGCCCCTTCACCTTCTCTATCCCTGATGCTTGCTGAAGTCAGAGAACTAACAGTTACCACTGTATTCCTGCCAGGTTCCCTGTTTGGCTTTTTTATTTTGAGTCAGGATCTCTTGCGGCTTGTGCTGACCTCACCTTTCCTGACCTTGAACTCTTAATCCTGCGGTTACTTTTGATGTATTAAAGACCTGAGTCACTACACCCTGCAATCCTTCCTCTTACAGACGCAATCCCTACACACTGCCCCAAAACAGCTCTCAGCAGCACTGCAATGCCCCACCCTTTGAGACAGTTTCTTGTGGCCCAGGTTAGTCTGGAACTTGCTATATAGTCCAGGATGGCCAACTCCCCATCTGCCTCTGCCTCTGCCTCCACCACCCAGGTGTTGGGATTTAAAGGCATGTGCCATTTATTCCCTTCTTTATAGGGAGCAGTGGGTAGATGCTGGAAAGATTTGAACTTGTGGACCTATGATCCAATCCAAGATGCTGCCAGTCAAGCCTATGAGGAAATAAAGTAACTGAGCTTGCTCAGGGCCATTCTGTTTAGAGATGGTAGTGCTGGGGTTTCAAGCTGCTTCTCACTCGATATCAACCACCCTTCCCCTCTAAGTTAATTGAGGGCAGAGACCATATTTGTCGTTGTCTTCTTCTTTCTAGACAGGCATGATTTTTCTGTATATCTCTAGCTTTCTTGGAACTCACTCTGTAGACCAGGCTGGTCTTGCACTCAGAGATCCTCCCGAGTGCTGGGATTAAAGTCTTGTGCCACCACTGCCTGATTCCTGTTTGTCTTATTTAGCACCGTGACCCAGACCCTAGGATATAGACTAGACACTGACACCCTGTAGGCCTGATCATCTGGTGCAATTTCAGCCTGGCTTCCAAACTCACCGATAAGGTTGGTGACTTTTCTCCACTAGTGATCTCAAGTTTTTACTGCCTAATTCTGCCTTCTATCCCAGTAATGGGGATGCCAGAGTTCACCTTTACCACCTGCAAAGGGCCTCTGTGAAATAAGTGTAATAGTGTTGGGGGCAGGGGGTGCTTGCTAGGGAGCCATCCTACCACTGACTTTTAAACTCCGTGTGTTTGTGCATGGGCAAGCAGGTACTCACGGAGGCCCAGGACTTCAGATTCCCCTGGAGCTTCCCTATAAGGGCACTGCAAGACCAGTACTCTTAGCTGCTGAGCCACCTCTCCAGCCCAAGCATGGAAAACATCTATTCCCCTGGTACCAAAACCTTCAAGACACTCTGTCTTTCAGCCTTCTTTACTTTCCCTCTCAAGTGTCAATATATGATGTGCCTTGTATCTAAAGATGGGAGGAAAGAGCCATGGTCCAGGCACCATCGGCAACGTCAGCACAGGATGGAAATTCTTGCTCTGTATCAGTTTCACTTTAGGACTTGGGTCACCTGACCTGGTAGAGAGCTTGTGGGGTGGAGAGTCATCTGAGGTGACAGTTCGCTCAAGTCTCTGGTGACCTTTGACTCAGGTGGCTAGGGTTGAGCTTTCCAACTGGTTCTCTGGGAGAGGCTGAGTCACCTGCCCAAGGTTCCAGTGGTAGAGCCAAGAAGCCAGGGCTCCAAGGTCACAAACTGCTCTTCAGGTGGCCTTGCAGTAGGAGCAAAGGTGATAGGAAAGAATGGATAGTTGAGTTCACACAGTCCACCTGGGAGAGGAGAACCGTTAATCTTTCCAGGAACCATCTAGGTGTTGGTCATTTAGTATTTCCAGTTTTACAGACGCAAAAACCCAGGACATTAAGAAATGCCTTGCCCCGAGGGCACTATGTGGCAAATGTTGAAGGTCAGGGGCAGATCTGTTCTCATGCTGAACCCAAAGAGGAAAAAGACGGAACCCTGAGTGACCTGGGGTAGGTGATAGTGGGCTTGGGTGGAGATGTGACCAGCTGTGTCCCATTCAGGCATTCAGTTGTATATAGCACCATGCCAGGAGTTGTGACCAGGATTTCATTTGGTTTAGGCTAGCCTGAAACTTACCATGTAGCTGAGTATGACCTCTATCTCCCTGCCTCTACCTCCTGAGTGCTAGGGTTGCTGGAGTGGCCTGCCACACCAGGTTATATAGTACTGAAGGTGTAGGGTTGCTGGAGTGGCCTGCCACACCAGGTTATATAGTGCTGGGGGTGGTGCCCAAAGCCCAGGGCTTTGTGTTTAGTAACCTCTCTTACAACTGAACCATATCCATATCTTTATTTTATATGCATTGGTGTTTAGCCTACATGTATTCTCTGGAACTGGAGTTACAGACAATTGTGAGCTGCATGTGGGTGCTGGGAATTGAACCTTGCTCTTCTGGAAGAACAGTCAGTGCTCTTAACCACTGAGCCATCTCTAGAGCAACATCACCAACTGTGTTCTTAATCAGAAGTAAGTGCCCTGTTCTTGTACAAACAAACAAACGTGGTGACCATGGGGATAGGAAGACAGAAGGGGAGGCTTGTTTATGTTCTTTTTCTTTTTTGTTTTCTTTCTGTTTCTCTCTACATGTGTAGGTCAAGCCAGACTTCAACTCACTGGTCAGTTGAGGCTGATCTAGAATTCCTGATCCTCCCTCCTTTATGTACCCTTGCTTCATGCAGGGACAACAGCACTGTGTCTAGCAGAAGGCTCTTTTCTTGAATGAAGCACTTTCTTTTCTAAACACACTTGAACCTATTAGTTTTGTTGTTTGTTTATTTGCTTGCTTGCTTGCTTGCTTGCTTGCTTGATTTTTTGAGACAGTTTCTCTGTCTAGCCCTGGCTGTCTTGGAACTCTCTGTGTAGACTAGGCTGACCTCAAATTCAGAGATCCCCCTGCCTCTGCCTTCCTGGTGATGGGATTAAAGGTGTGGACTATCACAACCGGCTTTAGTCTTGTTTTTGTTTTTAGATAAAACAGAGGCCTGGCTGTCCTGGAACTCACTGTGTAGATAAGGCTGACCTGGAACTCTTAGAGATAAGCCTGTCTCTGCCTCCGGAGTGCCGGATTAAAGGCCCTTGCTCAGCTCCTATTAATTATTAGGTTGAACATTGTGAGACTGAACACCCCTTAAGTTCCGGCTTCTAGAACAGCCTGACTAGGAATGAGGACATCTGCTTTCGAACTTGTATGACATCAGGCATGTGGCTCCCTTTGGACCTTGTTTTCTTCCCAGCTAGGGAGAATTATCAAGATCTTGCAGGTTTGAAGGGCTGGTTGTTAGTTAATTAAGAGTGAGTCTTAAGGGTTCCTCCTCTAGCTGTCTTCAGACTACACAGTTCCCTGGAACCCTCAGATCCCAGCCAGGTCCAGAGGGCATGGGTAGGAGCAGAGCACAGATGGGTGGGGTGCCCTCCTCAGCACAGGCACCAGCCTGCCTAGTCACCTGGGTCCACAGCCCCAGGAGGGCACGGCAAAGAGCATTTTTGAAATATTCTGGCCTGAGTCCCTGGGCTCACCCAAACATGCAGGAGCCTGTCTGCTGCCCTGTAGCACTTGGGGCATTCCGTAAGTCTGGCCCCCATGGAGAAGACTCAGTCTTCATGGTTGTGGCTTGTGCAGGCCTCTACACTGTGTGGTTCTAACAAAATTTGGTGAACCTGTCTGATTTTGAATTGCCCTTCTGTGGATCCAAAGAGGCTGTACCATGTCCACAGAGGAATTGGGCAATAGCATATAGCACAGGTCAGGGCTCTGATCTCCAAAACCAGATCCTTCAGAAGCAGGGAACAGTATGTGTTCTCCTGCTATCTGTGCATCTCAACCATGCTGTGCTCATTTGTTTGTGATCTGTTTGGTTTTTTTTTTTTTTTTTTTTTTTTTTTAACAGAAATTGAGGGGTTGGAGAGATTGCTCAGTGGTTAGCAGTTAAGAGCACTGCCTGTTCTTTCAGAGGACCTGGGTTCAATTCCCAGCACCCACATAGCGTCTCATGATCATCTATAACTTCAAGCTCTGGTCTTCACAGGCACCAGGCATGCCTTGGTGCACAGACTTACATGTAGGCAAAACATCCATACTCATAAAAATAGACAAATATTGACTGTGTGGGGCATTGGGGGAGGGATGGATATCCAATAGGATGGAGATCCTGTCCTAGGGCAGCTTACAGTCTGGAGGAGACTGGGCAAGAAAACCCAGCCTTTCATAGAGTGTCAGGGAAAGCCAGGCCTAGTTACACATGCCTGTAAGGCTGAGGCAGGATGATGGCAAGTTCGAGGCCCAGCTGGGCTGCATAGAAAGCTTAAGACTGGCCTGGGTAACTAACTTAACAAGCCCTGTTTCAAAAATAACTTTGAAAGTTCTGGGAAGCTGGATGTGATAGTGTGTCTAACTCCAGCCCTTGGGACTTGGAGGGGCAGAAGGTCAAGGTCATTCTGCAAAACTTTTTTTTTTATTTTGCTTTTCAAGACAAGGTTTCTCTGTGTAGTCCTGGATGTCCTAGAACTCACTCTGTAGACCAGGCTGGCCTCGAACTCAGAGATTCCCCCCCCCTTCCTGAGATGAAAGGTGTGCATCAAGGTGAGGCAGAGGCAGGCAGGTCTCTGACTTCCAGGACAGCTAAGGGTTCACAAAGAAACTGTCTCAACAGCTCCCCCACCCAAGATTAATAAACAAATAAGGGCAGTTGTAAAACAAACGCAAAACTAGAAGTCCAAGGTCATTCTCAGCTACATAGTTTGAGGTCAGCCTGGCTTATATTATAGGAAACTGTTTCAAAAAGTGGGAGGAGGGCTGGGTGAGGGACTAGCTCAAAGGTAAAGTACTTAGCTTGTGTGAGGACCTGTGCTCAATGCCTTGAAAAAAAAGTCTCAGAATAGAACAGCTAGCTGAGCTGCTGTTGCCCCACCCCAGGGGGCTTCTATGTCATCTGTGTTTCAGCAGGTCCAACAACTGGCACCTGAGGGGCCCTCTAGGAGACAGAGGAGCTCCATCATTCAACGCTGGGCCCCCTGAGAAGCCCCATCCTGACCGGAGCTTCTGTCCCATTTGGACTAGCACTTTGCTGCAGGTGGCTTCTTCCCCAGGGAGGACCTCCTGCCTGTGCCTGTTTGTGGCCGTTCCTCCTTGTCTGCCCTCCCTGTCCCAGCTTTCACCAGCCAAGCCCCTTCTCCCATCCTCAGGCTCAAGGATGTGTCCTCATAAAGCTGCATGGGTGGAAGGCAGGGGGACAGACCTGTGGCATTCCTCCCTGGCTGTGCTACCTTACCTGGACCCCGAGCTTTTTCCTTTCTGGGCTTCAGACAGGAAAGGGATGCACTGCTGTAAGATGGGTGTACTGTTACCCTGCTCACTTGACCAGCAGGCTGTAAGATGGGGTTGAGAGAGCTGGTGTGGAAGGATTACACCAAACAGTTCCACACATTTCTCTGGAGTGGCTATGCGTTCTCCACTAATCACATTTCAAGTGGACATTCATGTTCAGGTGTTTGCCTCTCCTGGACTGACCTACAGGCAAGGGCTAGAGATACACAGGGGAAACTTTTTTATTTTATTTTTTAATTAAATTTTTTTGGGGGCAGGTCTCTGTGTAGACCAGGCTGGCCTCATCTCACAGAAGTCTGCCTTCCTCTGCCTCCCCAGTGCTGGGATTAAGGTGTGTGCCACTTACTATTCCCAGCTAGGAAGCTTTTGTTTTCTTGCCTGTTTGCCCTCACTCTTACGGGCAAGTTCATCTATCCTGTTCCTTAGGCGTTGCTTTGCTGGTAATAGAGCCGGCTTCTAGATTCAAACATGGACCAAAACCCGGCAGCTCTTCAGAACCTCCCTGGGACTCCAGCACCTATTAGGACAGCTGAGACATCCAGTCTCACAGACCAAACAACAACCAGATCCCTGGCCTTTCTATCAGGAGACAGCCATGGACTATTCAGACCAGTCTGTAAGCCTCTCTAGCAAATCTCTTAAATATATTCATTAGTTCTTTCTATCAGTGCCATTCCTTCCAGATCCCTGACTAACACATGTTAACCCTTCCAGCTTGTCACTGAGAAATGTCACCTCCTGGGGTGCCTGCATTGCTTGAGGTGTCTGCAATACTTTGTAATTCCATGCGTAAGAGGAATTTACAACCACATTTGCCTTCTTTCAGTTGTTTGAAGGTTCTTGCTGCAGGGCCCTAGCATGTGCCTTCGCCCCTGCCTGGGGTTAGAACTGTAATGTCTGTAAGGGAGCTCACCCGCGCACTTCCAAGATCAGCCCCTCTTATGTATCTTATGTATTTTCCTGCTGAGTAAGTCCTCACTCCCCCTAGAGAGTAAACTCCACAGCATGCAGAGTCCTTCATGGTATTACTCTCAGGGGCTCTGACATGCCCAACAGAGGCTCAATAAATGATGGCTCAGTGTATAAGTGCCTTCTGAGCAAGTCTGGAGATCAGAGTTATGATCCCCTGAACCCACAGTTGAAGGAGAGAACCGACTCTCACAAGTTGTCATCTGACTGCCACATACACACATTGGTGTGTGGGCACAAGCAAATTATGTCCCTGAGAGTAGACACAAATCAAACAATTAAAAAACAGGGCCTTAAATTCCAGCACTTGGGAGGCAGAGATAGGTAGATCTCTATGAGTTCAAGGCCAGCTTGATCTACAAAGTGAGTTCCAGGCCAGCGAAAGCTACCCAGTGAAACACTGTTTCAAAACCAAAGTAAAATAAATTATATACACATAAATTGTCAAATAACAAAATTGATCAGTAAAAAAATTAAATCATCTTGTTTAAAAATAAAAATAACCATTGCCTGAACAACTGGAATATTCATCTGGTCTACTTGTGTAGGGTGAATGAGATCAAATCGACCAGTCATGTGACTGTGGCCTTGCTGACCAAGGGAGGGGCTGGCTTAGCTACTCACACACCTTCCCTGGAGCAAGTGCTCTTCCGGGAATCATCCCTCCCCAAGGCTGGGCAGAATTGATGTTGATGGTAAGAGGGAACCACAGCATGGTGGCTCTGAACCTTCAGGCCTAATTCCAGATGTGCCTACCAAAATAAGGGTCTTTTGTATTTTAGGAGGCTTTGTTGCTACAAAATACATTGTTTTCCTGATGGGGCTGAGAGGTGATGTGATGAGTCCAAGGCAGAGCTGGGACAAAGCTTGAGTCAGCTGATATTCTGGAATAAGCTATCCAAGTAAAGGGAGATACCACTTAGCAAAGATTCTGGCTTTGTCATGACTTTCTTCTCTGTTCTCATCCATTCATTTGCTCAGTCCATTCACTCATGAGACACAGGTTCTAGCTGTAGCCTCCAAGGAGACCACAGTTCTGCATGTCATTGAAACTAAAGCTTGGAAATGGCCTAAGGGTATTAGAGATACCTTTCATCGAATTACTCTGGAGTTGGAGGCAGGAAGATCAGGAGTTCAATAGCAGCCTTGGCTACATGAGACCTTGTCGCAAAGGAAAACAAGTCAAACAAGGCCTGAGGAGATTATTCAGTGTTTAAGAACATGAAGTGGAGCCAGACAGTGGTGGCACAAGACTTTAATCCCAGCAGAGGGAGGCAGAGGGAGGCAGAGCTCTGTGAGTTTGATGCCAGCCTGGTCTATGGAGTGAGTTTCAAAGAAATCTTGTCTCAAAAAACAAAAATATGTGGTGGTTTGAATGTGAACGGCCTCCATAGGCTCAGATTGGGATGCCCGGTCACCAAGCATCCAAAGGATTAGGTGTGGCCTTGTTGGAAGAGGCGTGGCACTGAGGATGATGAATTTAGAAGTTTCAAAAGCCCATGCCAGCTTCCCCTCCTCCTTTCCTCCCTCCCTCTCTCTCTCTCTCTTTCCTGTCCTCCCTTTATCTTGTAGATCAAGATATAAACTCTTGAGCTACTGCTTCAGTACCACACCTGCCTGTCTGCTGCCATGCTCACCACCATGGTAGTCATGGATGGACTCACCCTCTGAAATGGCAAACAACCCCCAATAAAATGTCACTCCATGTCAGAGCCTTGCAAACACTCTGATATCAGGGAGAATCATGGGTCATCCCCAGGGTGTGAACACACAATACTGTAAATCATGACTCCATCTGGGGGTGGGTGTAGCCTGCACGGTGGTGCTTGTTTACATCTGTATGTTTTCATCTGCACAATAGGCCAGTGTGTTTTGGAATGTGACCAGTACTGCTGGCTGGCTGGGGGTGGACTATAAGAGTACATGATGGGGGTGGCTGGGAGAAAGCTGGGATAAATTAAGGGTCAAGGCTTCTAAATCCCCAAGAGACCTGAAGATTAAACTATACATGATGATGCTAAAATGCCTGTCTTCATCCTTTTTTTAAGAGAGTCTTAAGTAGCTCTGCCTGGCCTCAAATTCTCTACGCTGACCTCAAATTCTCTATGTCACCCAGATTTTGACCTTCTCGTTCTCCTTCTGAGTCCTGGGGGCACAGATATGGGTCACAGTGACAGCACCTGTTTTCCTAGGGAGCCCTCTATGTACCAGGGATACCTTGGTGACAAAGGTGACAGCCTCCAAGGGGCCCTGATATACCATTCTACCATGAAGTGAAGAGCCATCAATCCCAAAGCTGAGAGGACCACAGTCCTAGGGGAACTTCTGTTCACACAACCTTAGGAGAGAAAAACTTGGTGTAAGCTGCTAAATCTGGGGACAATTTGTCTCACCTCACATGTTTTGCCACCCAATAATCTAACCATAATCTAGGACAACCGTGGTAATGTCTTGACTCTTCCTCTCCAGAGACAAGAGGTATATGAAGTATGTATCTGGAGAAGAGTTGTCCTGCACGCCTTTAACCCCAGCACAGGCAGAGGCAGGTGGCTCTCTGGCAGCTCAGAGGCCAGCTTTGTCTCCAGAGTTCCAAGCCAGCCAGGGCTGCATAGTATGACCATGTCTCAAATAGTAAAGTGTGTGCCTGTATTCTGGCAGAGAGGGCAGAATGTGACTCTACCATGTCAGCTGGGCATCCAAGCTGTCACAGGAATGGGTTTCCTGCTGGTGACTTATGAGCCTCTTTCCACCTGCCTCCTCCTCAATCTGAGCATGCCTGTCTCTCAGCAGTGCCTCCCCAGAAACCCTGGGGTTCCCTTGAGTAAGACCATGGCCAGGGTATTTCTGTTTTGCAGGTGAAGATGGACAGAATGTGACAAGCCTGCAGTTATACTTCAAGGACAAGGGGATAGGACACTGAAGGAGGTCAGAGGAGGACATTAGAGATGTAGTCTGGCTGGTAAGTGCTTACTTACCATGTGCCATAGATTCAAAGCCCTGGGATAAATCAACTAGCACCATATAAACTGAACATAGTGATGCCTGTAATCGCAGCACTCAAGTGGATGCAGGAGGACAGAAGTTTAAGCAAATTTGAGGCTAGCCTGAGTTAAATTATATCACAGAACAAACAAAGGGATATGATCACTGAAGCCTGGGCTTTCCCAGAAAAAGGAAGGTACAAGGCAACCAAATACCACCCCAAGCTTCCATCCCTAAGAACCTCCCAAGATACCCACACATCCCTGAGTGGCTAGAGGAATCATTCACTTATTCATACATATAGTCTTTCAAGACATTTTTTGAAAACACCTATTATGTGCCAAGTGCTAGGGAAACAAACTAAACACAGAGGAGACATCCTGGGAGTGTTCTTAGTTGCCCAGGAGACAGAGCAGGGAACAGACAAGGCCACTGTGCCTCTGGGGAACTTAGAACAGATGCCCATACCAGGACTGGATAGATGGGTGTATGTGCTGTGATGCCAAGGAAGGCTTCCATGAGAAGAGGCTTCTAAGCTGAGACCAAAGAGCATGTGGGAGTTTGGTAAAAGAAGATTGCCAAGGAGAGGAAGAACTTGTGAAAGAAAGGTCCTGAGGTGACAGAGATGGAAGAGAAGGACACACACACACACACACACACACACACACACACACACACACACACAGAGAGAGAGAGAGAGAGAGAGAGAGAGATTCTTTTCATGACCCCATGGTTGCGCAGGTCGGACCTCTAGAACATGGCCAGGATGAATAATCCTGTCCTTAGGGTATGCATGTGTGCTGAGGGGTAGGTAATGATAGGCTCTCCATCGCTCTGCACCCCACCCAGCCCAGCAGACTTCAGGGTTAGGCTTTGAGGATGCTATCCCTGTTTCTTGTGGGTAAGGGCTCCCTCTCACTGCTACCCACACTCCCTGGGATCCTCCCAGGGTGGCAGGCCTCCTCCCAGAGCCCTAGGGTCCAAGATAACAGGGCAGCTTGGGAGCTGTTTATGAAAGGCCAGTTAGCTGGGGATGGGCAGGGCCCTTGGGAGCTATGACTGCAGCCACAGATAGCAAATAGGGTGGGGAAGTGCGTGTAAATTACAGCTCCCAGAATAGAGGGGCTCTGCAGGGAGGGGTGGGGCCTCCCACCAAGAAAGTCCTGGCAGCCTGCCCAGCTTGTCTGGGCTCCAGGCTTAGCTCAGTGACCACCTCATCCAGCTAGGCCATGGCAGGGACACTTTGGGTAGAAAGACCTGCCAGGTATGAGCTTCTAGAAGGAGGGTGAGTGGTAGGAGAGGGAAGGTCTACAACGAAGGCAGGATGACATCTTGCCTACCCCCAGAGAGGAGGAGACCCCCCCCCCTTTAATGTCCCTGTGGATATTTCATGAGTGTGAAAGCCTCTAAAAATAACAGGAATGACAAGCAGACTAATAGCAGCCACGTGTCAGGTCTCTCTAAGCTGTAATAGGCATTGCTTCGGTTCACCTACACAGTTCGACTGATGTATCCTCATTTATAAACCTGGAAACCAGGGCTCTATAAGTCAAACACTTTATTAAGTGACCTAGGGCTGATAGCTCAGACCTGAGCTCAGGTGTCACTTCCCTCACACTGGCTGAGGTGGTTTGAATGAGAATGGTCCCCACAGACTTAGTCACCAGGGAATGGGACTGTTTAAAAGGATTAGGACACGTGGCCATGTTGAGGGAAGTGTGTTACTGGGGATGGGCTGAGAGGTGTCCTAAGCCCTTGCCAGGCCCAACCTCTCTGCCTGCTGCTGCCTGCCGATCTGGATCGGGATGTAAATTCACAGCTCCAGCTGAGCTATAAGTACTCCAGTGCCACCACATAGTGAACTAACCCACTAAAACTGCAAGCCAGCCCCCAATTAAATGTTTTCTTTTATAAGAGTTGCTGTGCATGTGTATTACCTGTCCTTTTATATTACAAAGTTTTTCCAGGTTATCTGCCTTATCAGGATTTATGTTCTTGAATCTGTTGTTTGGGGGGGAAAAATTAACCCTGTGAAAGATTGCAATAAATTGATGATGCTTTATTGCAAAAAAAAAAAAAAAACAAACAAACAAACAAACAAAAAGGGCTGCCGTGGTCATGGTGTCTCTTCACAGCAATAGAACAGTGACTACGACATTGGCCTTCCATGGCTGTGGCCACACCAGAACAGTAGCAAGTTCTGGAGGGCTTAAAATTCTGCACAGGAGTCTGAGCTTCGTGTCTCACCCAGTCAAGCTTGTTTCCTCACTGTAAACCTAGGAACTTGTGGGTCTTCAGAGGACCCACTGGGAGTCTGATGTCATGCACATGTGAACTGCTTAAGTCTCACGTAGCTCAGGGTTAGCTTCAAATTCATTACATAGCCAAGGATGACCTTGAACTCTCAGTCTTCTGCCTGTACCTCAGGGTGCTGGGATTACTGGTATGGCTACTACATCTGGTTTATGTAGTACTGGGGCTTGAACCAACAGCTTTGCATCCGCTATGCAGGCACAGTGCCAAATGAGCTACATTCTTAGCCAAGTGCTAGAGTCTTAGAAGGTGGTCTGTCCACTAGATATCTCCACATGGACCTTACCATTTGTGCTGCTACCTGTATGTCTGTACTGCATACCACACACATATCTGGTATCTATGGAGACCAGAAGAGGACATCAGATCCCCAGAACTAGAGGTTATGGAGGGCTGTGAACTGCCATATTGGTGCTGGGAATCAAACCCAGGTCCTCTGGAAGAGCAGTCAGTGCTCTTAACTGTGGAGCCATCTCTCTATCCATGGAAGTTGAATATTAAAAAGGGGCAATGATGCCAAGCTTATCAGGGGGGAATCACCTAGGTTCCCAGGCCACATCTTCTTTAAAATGAGGAATTATTGCCTGTGCATTTTTAATAACTTTTTAATTTATTATGTATATAGTGTTCTGCCTGCCTGTATCCCTGCATGCCAGAAGAGGGTATCATATTTTATTACAGATGGTTGTTAGCTACCATGTGGTTGCTGGGAATTGAACTCAAACCTCTGGAAGAACAGCCAGGGATCTTAACCTCTGAGCCATCTCTCCAGCCCCTGTGTAATCATTTTAACATTTTTATTTCTTTGTTTATATATTTTGTGCATGTGTGCGTGTGTGTGTTTGCAGCTCTGTGTATGCAAATAGGCCATGGTGCACAATATCTGTATGGGAATTAGTTCCCTCCTTCCATGATTTGAGTCCCAAGGACTGAACTCAAGCTGTCAAGGTTTGGCAGCAAACACCTTTACCCTCTAAACCATCTCTCTGTCCCTTCTCTTGTTTTGGGGAGATATTTGGTTTTCATCAAGGGGTAATTTCTAGCAGGGTACACACCTGTTTTCATCCTGCTTTCAAACTGATTCTTTACAACTGCCTGTAGCCAAGCTGCAGGGTTTCCAACTGAGCCTGGGGCACCCTGGCTGGGCTTTTCCCTGCTTTGGTTGTGTCCTAGGCTGGAAGCCTCACAGACAGACCAGGCCCTGGGCGCTTCTTATCAAGGCTGCTGGTGGCTTTAAACCCTCTTGCCGTCCTGCATGTGTTTCTTAATGTCATGTTTGAGTCTCTCAACTTCCCCTAGGGATATGCTGCAAGAAACCCTAGGGGCTGGGACTTGCTGATTCATCTGGGGAGCCAAGGGCAGGTTAAGGGCACGGAGCCTGGAAAAGGGAGGGGACACAAGGTTTTACAGACACAGCTTCCAACAGCTGCTGGGTTCTCTAATCCCCAGTTTGGCATCTGCAGCGAGTTGGTGTCAGCAGAGGGCAGGGACCACACCCTCTACCTACTCCTCAGGAGCCAGGTGGCACACCCCTTTCTGCAGCAGGCCCTGTCTTACCCCCAGGTGATTCCCCCTCCCCTGTCAGCCCCCCAATGGTGAGGAGCTGACACCTGATGAGGTCCTGTTGAGATTTATGCCTCCCCTGTTGTAATTGCCTGAGGCCATGGGTCCCTCAGACCAAGCACCTGGACAGTGTGAGTGCTCCGGAAGTCTTTGGAGGGCTGTTAAGGGGAATCACTCCCGCTATTCTTTGCAGAGTGAACCATCTGTGTCTGGTTCTGTCCTGGATGCCAGGGAGCTCCTGTCCTATGGGAGGGGCCAGCAGTAGGGAAGCACATAGATACCATAAGTTCACAGACACCCTGGAACAACCAAGACACTGGGTGACATTTCTCTATTGGGAAGTAGAAAAGCCCACACCGCCGCCGCCGCCGCCTGGATGTTGGGCTCAGTTAGGGAAGAAGTGGGAGACAACATGAGGGGAAGCGGCTTCCTGCAAAGGGAACTACAAGGGCTGAGGCAGAAACCTCCCCAGGTAGAGAGCCTTGGGGACCCAGCCACAATGAGCAGGGAGCCATGAACCACTGGGAGGAGAGAGCTGTTACTTAGAGGGAAGCAGATTTGATGGATGATAGATGCAAAGTTTTGGCATGAGATCATTGTGAACTCTTTCAGTTTGCCCCTCAAACCTCACTGGGGTGAGGGTTTAGAGTCCAGTCTGAGGCCCCTTGACCCTCAAGCAAGAGGGACTGGGTCACACCCCTCCCCCAGTCCACTCTGCTCCTGAGCCCCAGCCTCTCTCCTCTCCTGGAGGGGCATCACAGACCTGTAACCTCTGCTTTTCATCTCTCTTTGGTCATGCGCTCACACCTGCAAAAAGACATTCCCGGTTGAGCTAAAGTGAGAGCAGGAGGGGAGGGGCTGGTTGTAAACTTTTTCCATGCTGAAGAGTGGGGGAAGGGAGGTGCGGGGAGGACCCTTGTTCTGCTTTATTTTACATGTGTGTTCTGTATTGCCAGGTCAAATTCATTTGCAACAGGGGTTTGTTATATATAAGGACACACCAGCAGGCACACATTCACACACGTGGGGAATCTCTAAAGGATGGCCAGTGAAATGGCCCAGGAGATAAAGGTACTTGTTACCAAGAACCCACAGGACTGGAGAGAACAGACTCCAGATGTTGTTAAATGACCTACACAAGTATGCTGTTTCCATATGTACCATGTACACACACACACACACACACACACACACACACACACTCTAATGTAATTTTTGTTTTGTTTTGCCTTTTTGAGACAGTTTCTCTGCGTAGCCCTGGCTGTCCTGGCACTTGCTCTGTAGAACAGGCTTGCTCAAGCATTCACTCCAAACACTCAAATAGTCCTTGATTGGACTTATTAAGTAAGGATCAAAGGAAATTTGGTCCTTAGCTTCCAGTTCTGGTGGAGTGAAAGCAGAAGCTGAGACTCGGTCGGGTCTTACTATAAGCGATGGATGCTCACCACCATTACCACCACCATGTGCTTAGTGTGTACTGACTGACAAGCCCTGTGCTCCGAGGACATGGGGAGAAAGCAGAGCAGGGGCGGTGAAGTCTTTCCTAAACCACGAGTCCAGAAGGCCTCTTCAGTCTACTTCAATAGGGGTCACAGACCCTTGAAGCCTGCCCTCCCCTCCCTATAGGCTACAGCCAATTGGAGTGATTGGCATCTGAGGGTAGAGGGACTCCAGGGCCCCCACTCCTGCTGCTGTGAGCCCTCAGCTTTGCCGACTGTGAAATGGGGCTGGCCCTGCTACACTTGCAGGCCAGCTTGGTTTAGGAGCATCCCTAGGGTAGCAGGGTTATTGTGCCTGGCTTTTCCTAAAGCAGATTCCTCCTCTCCTCCCCCAGGACTACGGAGGCGTCTGGAAATTGAGCAGAGCCAGCCAGTCTCGAGGCTGAACAATCAACAGCCGCGACGCGGGGCTCCGCCGAGACAGCGGCAGACGCGGGGGTGGCGCGGGGGCCGGGCGGTGCGCGCCGGGGTTGCCATGGCCCCGGCCCCGCCGCACGTACCGCGGGGCCCAGGGCGTTCCCGCTGTGGTCTCTGCGAGCCGGCGAGTGCCGGCCGGGCATGGCTGGTCCAAGAAGGGACCCTCGTTCCTCAGACAGCGGCCTCCGCCCAGCCCCGGGCTACGCCTCGGAAGGCGCCACATCTCTGCTTGTCGCGTCGGAGCCCGACGCCCTCAGGGGTCCACCGCGACTGCCAGGGCACTGGCCGCTTCGGGTCGGACAGGGCGGGGACCAGGATCCCAGAGCCCCCGGTCCTCTACCGCAGAGATCTGCGTATGAATGTGAGAACTTGCTGTTGGACCTGCATTATGACTTTGGACACACGGACAACTAAGAGTTGGCAACGAGGGGGATCCCAAAAGCCAGCAAGTGAAAGGGCTGAACTACAATCCTCTCCTCTGAACTGGGTTGGTTCTAGAGAGTTCATCTTTGGTCTCAGAGGATGGGTCGTGGAGTGCAGACACAGAACCCAGGGCTCAACCAACTCTTTGTGTCTTGCTGATAGGGAAACTGAGGCTCAGAGAGTTCCTTCTGTAGTTAATGACATGCTGGGGCCAGAGTTCCGCTTTTGTTTCACAGTGCTCTTTTCTCCAACACTCCACAGCCCACCTCATATTAAATCAAATTGCCCCGAGGCTAAGGACATCCATCCAGACCTTTGCCAAGACTAAATTAGAAAAAATGTCTGAAAAATGGAAGGTTTCTAATAAAAAACCATCTTCTTGGGCCTGCTCACCCACTGGCACCCCAAGTCCCCTGCACAACCTTACTTGACATTTGCAGCCTGGCAGCTCCAGACACACACAAGAGCACCCTCTGTGCCTAGGGACCTGATGTGACCCCACACCTCTAGGGACCTTCTTGCTCTCTTCAGAATTGCTGTACTGTCCATGCTTGGGAGGATCCTGTGGCAGACTTAGACTCAGTGTCCCCAATAGGACCTGGTCCTAAATCTGTGCTGCTTTTGTGAAGGGTTTTCAGGCAGGTGGTTGTGGTCTTGTGTCAAGCCACAGAGGTCCCCTCCTCCCCGCCTTTTTTTTTTTTTTTTTTTGGACAGGGTCTGCTGTAGCCCAGGCTGGCTTCCAACTCCTTATGTGGTCAAAGATGACTTTGAACGCTGGAATTATAAGCAATGCCATGTCTAATTTATGGGGTTTGAACCCAAGGCTTTGTACATCTTAGGCAAGTACTATATACCAACTGAGCTACTCCCTTAATCCCATCATTAACCTCTTCACAGACTGAAGCCCAAACATTTCTATTATAGCTTACAAAAGTCCTACCACCTGACTTAACTACAGCCTGTGTTTTTTCTCTACTTTAAAAAAAAAAAAAAAAAAAAAAAAAGGTGCCTAAAGGGGCTGGTGAGATGGCTTAGCATGTAAAGGTGCTCCCACATGATGGAAGGAGAGGACTTCTATAAGTTGTCCTCTGATCCCCTCATGCATATGGCATCACACAAAACACCCCTGGTGCACAAACACAAATTTAATCCAATTAACTTTAAAATGCCCAGGGGTGGAAGATAGAGAGGGATGGATGACATTTTCCTGTTTTTTGCATATAGGTGACTTTCTTTCATCCCTTCTTGTTTTAAGATTAAAAAAAAAAAAATTGCTGGGAATTGGTAGAGCATGCCTTTAGTCCCAGCATTCAGGAGGCAGAATACTCTGAGTATGAGGCCAGCATGATGTACAGAATTCCAGGACAGGCTCCAAAGCAATACAGAGAAACCCTGCCTCAACCCCCCCCCCAAAAAAAAAGTTAATGGGTACGTACAAATGCCTGGGAACTCATAGGCAGTGGATTACTATGGAGCTGGAGTTACAGGCAGTTAGTTGTGAGTTGCCTGCTGTGGGTTCTGGGGACCCCAGGCCCTCTGCAAGAGCAGTATGGGATCTCAATCACTGAGCCACATCTCCAGCCTGGTAAACTTCTTTATTTACCCTCTGATGACTTTTACACTGTCCCAAAGGCTGGTTTGTTATTTCTTTCGCCAAGTGCATGTCTGTTGTGTGTGGTGTAGGCTAAAGGCACACACACACTATCTGCAACAGGGTCCTTCCCAGAACCATTCTTTAACACAGACGGCTTTTGCTTTTGCAAAGCAGGGTGTGACTGTTCTGTTTTCTTTGGCAAAGTAAGTCTACCCTGCCGGCCTGGAATTGCCATCTTGCTTCTGTCTCCTCTGCACGAGTCCTCCATGGTTATATTTAGACATGGCTTCATTTCCAGTCTTTATGGAGGGTTAATTCAGCCATTATCCAAACACACTGTGGCAGTGTTTCAAACCACACCAATGAGGAGCCTCTGATTCGATGGCCCACATCAAAAGCAGCTTATCCGAGATCCCTGCTGTTCCCCAAATGATGCCACAAGGGAAGGGTCACTTGCAAATTGCAAACCCTAGGGTATAGAGAGAAGCTAAGGTACCAGAGGAAGACTTGGGTCTTCCTCCAAACACAGACCACTGAAGAATTGGTCAGGCTTAATTCTTTCCATGATCTATTGGGGAGAGTTATGTTAAGAGTCTCACATAGGCCGTGCTGTGTAGCCAAGGATGACCTTAAACTCAATTCTTCTACTTCTACTGTTGAGATTATAGGCATGAGTACCACATTCAGATTTATCCAGTATTGAAGATTAAATCAAGGACAAAGAGACTGGAGAGAAGGCTCAGTGGTTAACAGTGTGTTTTGTTCTTACAGATCTTACAGAGGACCTGGGTTTGGTTCCCAGCCCCCACAACCATTTGCAACTCCGGTTCCAGGGTATCTGATGCCTTCTTCTGAACTACCAGGGCACCAGGCATGTATGTGGTGTATGCAAGCAATACATTCATAGACATAAAATAGACCCCCCCCCCCATTTCTTGAAACAGGGTTTCTCTGTGTAGCCGTAGCTGTCTTGGAACTGGCTCTGTAGCTCAGGCTGGCCTTGAGCTCCTGAGTGCTGGGGTTAAAGGTGTGTATCACTAAGCTAAGATTCCACTCCTCCCCTTTTTTTCAAATTGGGAATTTAAGATGAGTGTGGTAGCCAGGTTGTGGTGGCACACACCTTTGGTCCATTCCCTCAGGAGGCAGAGGCAGGCAGCCAGAGCTATGTAGTGAGGCCCTGTCTCAAAAATAAAAATACAGTTGAGGGCTTAGTGTGTGCCAGACAAGCATTCTATCAACTGGTCACACCATCCGCCTGTATCTTCTCAACCAGCAGAGAAAAGGCGCGTCAGAGGGCACGGTACAACCGTCCCCAAGTGCCTTTAGGTGTCTGATCTATGCCCACAGAAGGGAGAGAGGTGCGTCCAACCTCTAAATTCTTTCTGGACAGTTATGTACCTCCATACATGATGTCTTGACAAGCAGGAGCTATTATTAGGTTGGGCCACTTGTGTCAGACAAACTTGGTTTGAGGGCTTAGAAGTCCTAGGTCTTTCATGAGGACCTCTCGGGCACATCAGCCCAGTGACAAAGTGTGTCACCACAGTCTTCCTCATTATTGTCATTGTCCACAGGCTCTTACTCTTGAGGCTCAGGCCAGCCTAGGACAAGACACCCAACCCTCCCTCTTCCACATCTGCATCCTGAGGGTTCCTACAACAGGCATAAGACACCATTATGGTTTCACCGTGGACTCCTGAGTAAGGAGGAGATCTTCAAAAGAACATAGTTCACTTGGGAGTCTGAGACAGGTGGATTGCTACAAGTTCCAGGCTAGCCTGGTCTACAGATTACGTTCCAGCCATATTATGGGAAAGCAAAGAGATAACTTGCCTAGCACATTTGGAGTCTCCTTAAATATCCATTTGCATATATGCTAGCACATGCTATGGTTAGACTGAGGGGACCATGGAGACAATTTTCTTCCTCCAAGGAGCTCACAGGACCAGGACACAAACGAGTCTGCAGCTGGTTATAACAGGTGGAATTGGATTGTGACAGTTCAACTGGCTATGGTAGAGCATACATATAACTCCACAATTGGGAGGCAGAGGCAGGAGGATCAGGAGTTCAAGGCCAACCTGGACTACATGAGACCCTGTCTCAAAACACACAATTTGCACAAAAACTGACAGTTATATGTAGAGTGTGATGTAGCAGTGGAAGGGACCATCTCTGCTTGAGAAAGAATCATCCATCATTTGAGCTGGGTGTGGAAAGATGAATTATGGACCCGGGAAGATGGGATACAGGACGAAAGGCCCAATTTCCAGGCTGCTATTCTTTCATTACAGGGCTGGTGCTACCTGGTTTTATGTCAACTGGGCTCAGGCTAGAGACATCTGAGAGGAGGAAACTTTAATCGATAAAATGCCTCCATAAAACTGGGTTGTAGGCATGCCTGAAAGGCATTGTTCTCAATAGTGACTGATTGATGGGGACTGGCACAGCCCATTGTGGGTGGGGTCACCCCTGGGCTGGTGGCTCTGGGTTATTGCGGTAAATAAGGATCAGGATAAACAAATAGGCCGAATAGATGTTTATTCAGGGAGAAATAACTTACAACCTAGACAGATGAACACCAGGAAATTCAACCCGATCCTCTTCTGTCCGAGTCACGCCAGAAAAAGAGAGAGCGCCTTCCTGGCCCCCTCCGACCTCCTTCCTCAGGTCACCTCCGCCCATGGCTCCACCCCCCAATGGGCGTGGTCAGTGCTACAGAAGGATTATCTCACTACACTGGGTTCTCTAAGAAAGCAGGCTGGGCAAACCATGAGGAGCAAAAAGCACCCCTCCATGGCCTCTGCATCAGCTCCTGCCTCCAGTTCCTGCTCTGTTTGAATTCCTGCCCTGACTTCCTTCAGTGATGGACAGCAATGTGGAAGTGTGAGCCAAACAAACCCTTTCCTCCCCAACTTGCTTTTTGGTCATGGTGTTCCATCTCAGCAACAGAAACCCTACCCAAGGCATGGTCATTTCCTAACACCTTGAGATAGCTTTCTGAGGGAGCAGGGGAGGAAACTGCCAGGTGGAAAGAATTCAAAGGGGCCTGTGGGACAATGAGAGCTGTTCTGGCCTTGGCACAGCCTGATGGAAACCGGGGTGTTGGTGGTCTGGTTGCTCTGTTTGTCCCGGTTGAGGGGAGGAGAAGCAGTTTCCATCTAACTCTCCATCACAGCCTGGATGGCACCAGAAGCATAGCCTGGCGAATCTGAACATTTGCTTCCTGACTGTGTGAGGCTTACTCATGGGCAGAGAAAGCGCTCTCCAGACTTGCTGGTTCCTGCCATCTGGCACTGCGTGCTCAGAAACTAGTGTCTTAGCACAAGGCAAACCCAGTTTGGGAGAGAAGGTGTTGCATTCAACATGCAATTACAGGATGATGACTAGCCGCTAAAAAGGCGATTGGAACCATTTCCTCTCATTCTGGATCGGTCCCTTTCGAAGATGACAAGAATTTTTTTTTTTTTATTCTTTTGAGAGTAGAACAAGAGAGATATCAACATGAAAGGGAAAGGATAAGCGAGGAGGCACTTCCTGAGGAAATGTACTGAACTCAGGGCTTTTTCCTAAAAGCTGGTTTAAAAAATATTGGTACCCTGGCCTGGTGGCACGAGCCTGTAATCCCACCTACTTTGGAATTGAGGCAGTAGGACTGAAAGTTCAAGGCCAGCCCAGGCAACTCAGAGAGTGTATTTTCAAAATAAAAAGTAAATGAGGTCTATGGCTATACACTTCCTAGTGTGCAAGGGTCTATGTTCAACCCTGAATCCCAAAAAAATGACGATAAAAGTAAGAACAGCAGAGATGTGTCTCCTGGGGCCTGCTCCCCTCCTCAGTCTAGGACACAGGAGTGAAGCACACCAGAGCATGTGTGGAAAGACACTTCGACTTTGGACAGGGGTCAGGGCTAGGGCAGCAGAGAGCAGGTGATTCTGCTGAACATGTCTCTTGACCAAGCCCTGAAAGGGGCCAGAAGCCAAGGAATGATAGATTGGCCAGTAGAGTAATAGGGATTCTGCCCTGGGGGGTCAGGAATACAGCTGATTTCACAGCAAGGCTTCTCACCCATGCACACTGGGCCAAGGTTAGAGGGTATGCATAAATGCAGGACAGCATGGAGAATACCCCGTGGAGGCCCTGGGAGAAAGCCAGCTCACAGGCCTGGAGCTGTCCGACTTTTCCTGAGCAGGAATGTAGGCAAGCCAGAGTGAGCGATGTAGCTTGGCTTAACAAATAACACCCCAGACAATCCCAGACCACAAAATAGTGCTCACTCTGGAAGGCTCCGAAATTAGAACTTCAAACATTAGTTACAAATTAGGGTTCCTTTATTTGCCCCAGTCGCCCACAGCCAGGCCACGTCTTTCTGTGAAGGTTGCCAAAGTAAAGAGAGTGAATAAAATTAATGCATGTTGCTATGTGGAGCATGTTTGGGTTGGGTCTCTTCAGACCCACACCCATGGTCTTGAGTGAAAGAACATGGGCCTTTTCAAAGGTGGTGGCTTTTTCCATCTCTTTGTGATCCAAGTCCCTCTGACCCCAACCCAGGTCAGACAGAACTGGGGACTTGAGCCCAGGAGACCAGTTGCTGAGCATTGGAAATGCCAACTACCCTTGTGAGTCTGAGTAAAGGCTGAATACAATGGACAGCACAACAGAACCATCTTGAGAGTAAGGTGGATCTGAGAGTTCGAGGCCACCCTAGTCTACATAGTGAGCTCCAGGACGGCTACGACTACATAGACAGATCCTGTCTCAATGAAAAAACTCTCTCTCTCTCTCTCTCTCTCTTGTGTTTGTGTGTGTGTGCGTGTGTGTGTGTGTGTGTGTGTGTGTGTGTGAGATGTGGGAGCAGGGGACATTGTGTATGGTGCCTAGGTTAAGGGACAACTTTGTGGAGTTTTTGCCTTCCAGCTTTACCAGTGTTCGGGTGACTGAACACAGGTCACCAGGCTTTCATGACAAACCCCTTTACCCTCCAAGCCATCTCACTGGCATCATAATCACCTTTGTTTACATAAAAATGCCAACTCTAGTTATCCTGAGTGACATGTTCCACCATGCAAAGGTTGCATGAACACTGATTTTCAAAATATTGCACATGACTTCCTCAAAATATTGCAACACATTCTGGACAGTACGCCTTTAAGCTACAAGTCACAGACTCCCTGGAATAATAACCTCTGTCCACACCGGTAGTTCTCAACAATTATGTGTTGCTACCCCCTTGGGATTGCCTAAGACCATTGGAAAACATAGATATTTACATTATGACTCATAACAGTAGCAAAATTACAGTTATGAAGTAGCAAGAAAAGTAATGTTATGGCTGGGGATCACCGCAACGTGAGGAACTGTATTAAAGGGTCGAAGCATCAGAAGATTGAGAACCTCTGGTCTACATAGTCACCAGTGACTATGTTTTTGCCCTAGACAGATTAGGCAGGCATTTTTGTCACTGAACTACATCCATAGCCTGACATGAACTTCTATAGTCACACAAAGGAAACTCATGAATTAATGTGTTTACAGAACCGACAGCAGCTGGGTATGGTGTGTACATTTCTGTCAGGCGGTGGTGGCCCACACCTTTAATCCCATCACTGGGGAGGCAGAGGCAGGTGGATCTTTGTGAGTTCCAGACCAGCCTGGTCTTCAGAGTGAGTGCTAGGACAGGCTTGAAAACAATACAGAGAAACCCTGTCTTGAAAAACCAAACCAAAACAAACAAACAAACAAAAAAAACAATAACAAAAAGCTAACATTCTTGTATTGAATCCCAAAGGAAGATGGGAAGTTCCAGGTACAGCAAGGTTGGGGCAGCCTGGGCTACCTGGATATAGCTGGTCTCAAAAACACAAGCAACAAAGCCTGACCTGGCGGCACACAGACCTATATCCCAGTGGTGTTCGAGAGGGGGCTTAATACTGCCCTGGTAGGACAGCTTAGTGCTAAAGGTACCTACCTACCATCAGACTACTATCCACATGGTGGAAAAGCAGAGAACCACTCCAAAGGTTTCCTCTGGCTTCAATGGACACACTGTGGGACATGCACACTCTTATACACAATGCAATCAACATATGTGCAACACAAAAGGTAAGGCCTAGCTCTTACCTCTACCTCAGATTTAAAGGGTTGATCCTGTCTCAATGAGGTCTCCAAGTCTCAGGCAGCTGCCTCTCCTCAACAAGGCTGGAGACTAAATCTCAGAATGCAGCCTGAGACACTGAGTTCCTGTCTTTTATATACCTCTCTAGGGCTTGGATTAAAGGCGTGAGCTCTAATTCTCTTTTAGACTGATTCACTCTTGTATAGGCCAGGGTGGCCTTGAACTCAGAGAGATACGCCTGCCTCTGTTTCATGAGTCCTGGGATTAAAGGTGTGTACCACCACTGCCTGATCTCTCTATGGCTTGTGGTTGGCTTTGCATCCTGAACCCTCAAGCAAGCTTTATTAAATCATAAATAATATATCACCACACATATGTTAGCTAATAAAAAAAAGTTAATCCCAATACTCAGGAGGCAGAGGCAGGCAGATCTCTGAGTTTGAGGCCAGCCTGGGCTGCAAAGTGAATTTCAGGACAGTCAGAGGTTTCACAGAAAAACTCTGTCTTCAAACACACATGCACACACACACTGGCAGTAAAAAAAAAAGACTTGGTAAATCAAGCGGTGGTGGCATACGCCTTTAATCCCAGCACTCAGGAGGCAGAGGCAGGCAGATCTCTGTGGGTTTGAGATCAGCCTTGTCTACAAGAGCTAGTTCCAGGACAGGCTCCAAAACCACAGAGAAACCCTGTCTGGAAAAAAAAAAAAAAAAAAAAAAAAAGAAGACTTGGTATATAGCTCATTGGTAGAGTGTTTGTCTAGCATGTGCTGTCTTTATTGTATTGTTAGCTTTAAGGTGAGTATAGCTAGGGGCATCAAGAGCTTTCTTTAAGGGCAAGGAGGATGTTTACTCAGATGCAGAAGGGATGATAAGTGGCTAGCCAAGGGACTGAAGCAAGCCTGAGGTGACTGCCAATGAATCTCAACTTACATCTCTCATCAGGATGCTCTACTCCACCACGGTCAAGCGGCTTGCAGGTCCTTAGGGGCAGACATCACTTCTTCAATTCCACATTCACATAAGGCAGGCAGCTCCCAGGCACTGATGGTGCCTTAACAGGGGTTTGGCACAGGGCACTGCTACCGGCAGGTCGGCTAGCCCAGTTACAGCTTCATTTCCCACCATCTCAGACCTCCAGGTACTTTCTTCTGCTAATAACACACTACCCACAGGATGGGTAGGTTACAAAGAAAAGGTTAATTTCAGCTCATGGTTTAGTACTGAGGGACAGTATGTGGTGATGTCCTTCTTGATGACAGAGTCCCGAGACAGCACAGGTTAGCACGTGTCAAGAGAGTGTCAATATTCTCTGGTCTCTCCATTCTCTTTCAGAGCAAATCATCAGGATTTAGTCATGGGGGCTCCATTTTCCTAACCTTATTTTTTTTTTTTTCCTTTTTGTATTTTGAGACAGGGTTTCTTTGTGTAACAGCTCTGGCTGTCCTGGAACTCACTCTGTAGACCAAGCTGGCCTTGAACTCATTGAGATCCACTTGCCTCTGTCTCCCAAATGCTGGGAATAAAGATATGTGCTGCTATCACCACCTTAACCTTATTTTATGTTAATCTCCTCCCCAAACTCAATACCTCTAAATCCTTTTCTCAGACTCAACTCCACCTTAATACCTCAGGATGGTGATTAATCTCCAATACAAATGTCAGAGCAGATGAACTGTACTGAAACCACAGCACACACCCTTGTGTAGGCAGCGAACCCAAGAGCAACAGAGGCTGACTAATTTGCCAGTGAGCCAGTTAACCTACTTGGTCCCGCAGGGTATCTTTCCTGGTGGATGCTTAACACAAAGATCCTCACACTGCATGCCCACTTTACTCCCACACGCCCATCTACAGCTCGCATCCATGCCTCCTTCCCTGGTATTCTCATCTTCCAGTCAAGCCATTTCTCACAAAGCATGACTCCATGATTGTTTTTCCTCTGGTCTTCTTTTCCCCAAAGTCCTGGATGCTCCAGGGGCCCTGCCAGAGCTCTGCCTGACGGGAGGACTGGTCATCACCAGCGTTATTCAGGGGTGATCAGAGTGGACCCATCCTGCAGTCGTAGTCTGTGCTCAGCCAACACATCTGTGAGCTACGCTCTGGAAGGACAGCTACCTCCCTGTGTGGGCTCCAGGGCAATGGTGGAGGATGACGTGGGGTCTGGTCTTTGTGCCTGTACAATCTTACCACTTGTGTCCTGTTTTTGTTCAAGTTCAATCCTGAATACACTCCTCCCCAAATCTTAAAGTGCTGCTGGGTTCATGTGACTTTGTAGATTTGACAGAATTGAGCTCGTGATGGGCGATTCTGGCTTCAGGAGCATTGATGAACACGGTTGGCTGTTGCTTTTGTACTGGAGACCATTGACATTCAGAAGATGCCTCTCTCCACTCTCACTCCCCCACTCCCCCAAAGGGATTAAGTTTAGGGCTTGGCACACATACTGCAGTGCTCTACTGCTGAACCATTCTGCAAGGTATGTACAGCAATCTTAAATGGATGGCTATAGCGCCTGCGCTACAAATCTGTTCCACGAATCGGGCGAAGGCCTAGAGATTGAAATAAGAAACAAGACAGCGGGTCATTATGTCAGAATGCTGAATGCCATTTATTGAGGGGATGGGGTGGGCTTACATACTGACTCACAGCACAGTAGAAAACAACAGGGTTTTCAGGCTGAGCTCCTCCCCACCAGATGTGTTTTGGCAAAACAGAGTACCAACTCCAGGGCAAGATGTTCCAGCCAATAGCTTCAGGCTTGCTCAGGTTCCTCGGGGATCCATGCAGGGCCCTACAGATGGCAGAGACTTACTCCAGAACCCATTTCACTGGAATTCTCCATAAATTGCTTATAGTTTCTCAAAGACACCTCTAATGCTATAGTTGTATGCCAGTGACTGCCAAGGGGCAGTGCTCACAATGGCTGGGGCCTGCCTTTCTATTCTGGACACCACCAGTAGCTTCTCATGCTGCAAACTGAGGCAGTAGTACTAAATGCAGAAAGATGCTTCCAAAATCTGCAGGGGCCTCCCAGGCACTGGATCATTCAATTGCAGTGTGGACTGCAAACCTTAAATCTCATGTGAACATTAGTTCAAAGAAAATTGGGAGGTGCTGGTGAAGGATGGCTGAGAGTTAAGAGCGCTGGCTGTCCTTCCAGAGGAACCAGCTCCAATCTGCAGCACCTACATGGTGCCTCACAACTGTAACTCCAACCCTAGGGAATTTGAAGCCCTCTTCTGGCCTCCTCCAGTACTGCATGCATAGAGCGCACAGACATATGTGCAGGCCAAACACTCAAACTCAATAAAATGGGGGGGGGGGGGGGGGAAAGGATGTCCAAAAGGTTATTTGTGAATCACGTGTAGCTGGATTCTTTTAGTGTGGGACCATAAGGAATAGTCTCTGATTTCACGAAGTTAAAGAAAAAAAGTTTGGGAAGGTAAGACAGGACGGTTGGAAGTTCAAGACCTGCCTAGGCTATCAGTGCATTTGATGCTGGATGCTGGTCAGGGCAGTTGAGCAATAATATTCTATCCCAAAACACAAAGTAGGCAAAATGGGAAGGAGGGGCATATCTCAGTAGTAGGGTGCTTGCCTAGCATGGGTGAGCTCTGAGACTTGTTTTCTAGAACTCAATTTTTTTTTTTTTTTTTTTTTTAGTATGTCCCTAAGAGTCACAATACCCAATGGCAGGACAGGCATAAGTAATGATATCCGGTTCGACAATGGAGAAATGCCACAGTTCAAGCCCTGTTTTCCCTCACCGGTGAGCTTTTGTTGTGGTTGTTTTTTGTTTGTCTGTTTTTCGAGACAGGGTTTTTCTGTATAATAGTCCTGGCTGCCTGGAACTCACTCTGTAGACCATGCTGGCCTGAAACTCACTGCCTCTCAAGTGCTGGGATTAAAAAGGTGTGTGCCACTATGGCCAGCTAAGGGATTTTCCTTTCTTCCTTTCCTTCCTCCCTCCCTCCCTCCCCTTCACTCTGTCTATCGTCTATCTATCCATCCATCCTGTTAATAGCATTTTATATTATTTTATTTTTTTATTCATTTTACATACCAAAGAGGATTCTTTCTGAATCTTAACTGTATCTTCTGGGCTCTATAGCCCGCTCTCCATTCTTTATTCTTCATGAAGGAACTTCATATTTGTAACTGAATTATCAACCTGCTTCCTGGCAGTAACATTTTGGCAAACCTGGAACCTTCTTCCATCTTGTACTCCATTCCTCTTAGTTAAAAGTCTACTGAGTTCTGTAGGTATAAAGCTTTCAAGAATCCTGTGGGCTCTGAACAGGAATTGCAGGGACTCATTCTATTCATCCAAGGGTTCTACAGATCTTCCCAAAGCAATCCCTTCTTAGCCAGGCATAATATTTCTAGCCTGGAAAGCTGAGATGGGAAGATTATGAGTTCAAGGACAGCCCAGCCTACCAGAGACTATATTTTGAGAGTCTCACTATGTAGCCCTGGCTATCCTGGAGCTTGCTCTGTAGACCACAGGCTATCCTAGAATTAAGAGATCCACTTGCCTTTGCATTCCAAGTGCTCGGATTAAAGGTATGCGCCACTACGCCCCCCAAAGATTCTGCCTCTAAAAAGAAAAAGGCAGTAGTGATACACACTTTTGTTTGTTTAGATAGTCTTATTATATAGCTCTGGCTGTCCTGGAATTTGATATATAGATAGACCAGACCGGTCTTGAGCTCAGGGATCTGCCTGCCTCCCTCTCTCCGAGTGACTGGATGTTCCACCATGCCCCCAAAGATTCTGTCTTTAAAAATAAACAAAAAAGGTGGTAGGTGCACACCTTTAGGTCCAGCACTTGGGAGGCAGAGGCAGGCAGATCTCTTGAGTTCCAGCACAGCCAGGGCTACACAGGAAACCTGTAGAGTTAAAGGCAGCCTGGGTTCCATGGGAAGGCTCTGTCTCAGAACAAAACCAACAAACCAATGAGTTCAACCTGGAAATGGGTAGGGCCTTGGACCATTATGACTAGGGCAGTTTGGGTACAGACATGTTCACAAAGGGAATGCCTCAAGAAGGTGAAGGTCAGTAGAGGCTTCTACAAGCCAAGCAGTATCAAAGGCTGCCAGCACAGTGCCAGGAAGGAGAGGAGCAGCAGGGAGCACGTCCTCACAAAGTACAGACTGGCGGCTCTAGCATGGTCATTACCAGAACTGAGGGGATTGGTCCAGGCTGGCCTTCAACTCCCTATGTATATGTCTCCAAGAATCACCTTGAAATCCTGAAATCTTAGCCCACTTGCCTTCACTTTTATTGTGTTTGTAGTTAAATTTTATTTTTTCTGGGTACATCAAGTCAGCATACCCTTAAGCTGTAGATCTGTCTTCAGCTTTAGACACAGGGTTTTCCAAGTTGCTCAGGCTGGCCTTCAATTTGCCATCCTCCTGCCAAGGCCTCCCAAGAGCTGTGACTACAGGCATAAGCTACCATGTTCAACAACATTCCAGAACTATATCTTTCTTTTCATTTTTATTTTTCTTTTCCCTTTTAAAAACATCTGTTGGGAGCTGGGTGTGGTGACACTCACCTTTAATCCCAGCATTTGGGAGGCAGAGGCAGGCAGATCTCTGTGAGTTTTGGGCCAGCCTGGTTTACAAAGTGAGTTCCAGGACAGCCAAGGCTACAGAGAGAAAGCCTGTCTCAAAAAACCAAAGAGGGAAAAAAAAATCTCAGTCCTTGGAGAGGGAGAGACAGGCATATTTCTGAGTTCAAGGCCAGTCTGGTCTATCTATTTATGAAATTCCAGGACAGATAGAGCTATATAGTGAGACTGTCTAAACAAACAAACAAACAAACAAATAAATAAAAGTGTTTCTAGGCTGATGAGGCTAGATTAAGTCCTGGCCTCTTTTGGGTTTTGCAACAGTCTTTTATTTATTTTGAGATGTATTCATTTGATGTGTGTGAAATGATTTGCCTGCATGTATGTATGTGTTCCTGGTGCCTCAGGAAGACAGAAGACAGTGGTGCCCTGGGGCTGGTTTTATAGATGGTTGTGAGTCACCACGTGGGTACTGGGAATTAAACTTGGGTCCTCTGTAAGAGCAAGTGCCTCCTGTCCATTTCTCAAGCTGTTTTATTTTATTTCATTTTGAGATAATCTCTCTCTGTCTCTGTCTCTCTCTCTCTCTTTCTCAGTGGGTTTCTCTGTAGTTTTGTAGCCTGTCCTGGAACTTCATCTGTAGACCAGGCTTGCCTCGAACTCACAGAGATCCATCCACCTGCCTCTGGGGTTAAAGTCATGTACCACCACTGCCTGGCAAGGTAAGCCTCCTTATGTAGCCCTGGCTGTCCAGGGTCTCCTAGGCTAGGCTGGTTTCAAATTCACAAAGATCAACCTGCCTCTGCTTCCAAAGTGGGATTAAAGGTGCAAGCCACCATGCCCAACCAGCTCTATTTTAATTACATTTTAGTATATGTGTCTGTTCCATACTCTAGTTTGCATGCATACACCTGACCACAGTGGTGCAAGCATGACAGTCAGATGACAAACTGTGGGAATCACTTGTCTCCTTCCCCCATGTAGTTCCCATGAATTGTACTCAGGTCATCAGGCTTGGTGGTTGGTGCTTTCCTCCATGAGCCATTTCACCCAACCACAACATGGTTTTCTGTAGTCCAGGTTTGCCCTGAAGACCCTAGTCCTTCTGCCTCCGCTTCCCAAGTGCTAGGATCACAAGCATAAATCACCACTCCCAGCTTGCTCAAAAAAAAAAAAAAAAAAAAAAAAAAAAATTATTAGAGTGTGTGTGCTCCAGCACGTGCACACAGGTCAAAGGACAACTTTGTGGAGTCAATTCTCCTACTTTTATGTGGGTTCTGGAGATTGGATTCAGGCCCTTGGACTTTTGAGGCAAGCACCTTACCTAGTGAGCCATTCTGCCTCTTCCCCTACCCGCTGCACAGCTTGCTTTCTATTTAACAATGCCTTCTGGGTGTAATTTTTCCTTCTTCCATGCCACAAAAAAAAAAAGCAGCCAGGCTTTACCCCTAGGTCGTCATTAGCATTTGCAAACTCTGTTTTGCATAGAAGGACATCACACATTTCCACTGAGCTGACTGCCATGCAAAATGCCTCTCTCCTCTGGCTTCCAAGCACATTCCTCTCTGGCAGTGTCCACTGAGGGTATCCAGCTGCTTCTACTGATGTCTCTCCCTGAAGATTCAAGCTCTCTGCTGGGTGTGGCCTGTCACTCAACACTTGGGAGGCAGAGTTAGGATTGCTGCAAGTGTAAGGCCAACCTGGTCTACACAGCCCATTCCCAGGCCAGCCAAGGTGGCACTGTGAAACTGTCTGTGAAACTACAGAAGCTGGAATCTTCACTTTGACTAGCAGCATCACTAGCATCTATGTAGTGTGTGTGTGTGTGTGTGTGTGTGTGTGTGTGTGTGTGTTTCTCACTAAGTGTCCCTGGCTGGCCTGGACTACCTTATCCAGACAAGGCTGGCTTTGAACATCCTTTGCCTCCTGAGAGCCACCATGCCTGGCCCAGCTTCCATATTTTTACCAAAGGTTGTCCAAGGTAATCTAGGTTTTGTTTCTTATCACACTTCTCAAAGTTCTTCCCAGCCCCCTCTCACCTGCCCCGTTTCAAAGCTGTGCTTGTAGGTGTATGTCAAGACAGGGTTTTGCTGCATGACCCTGGCTGTCCTGGAACTCATTTTGTAGACCAGGCTGATCTCGAACTCCAAACTCACAGATTCCCCCTGCCTCTGCCTCCCAAGTGCCAGGATCAAAGGAGTGCCCTACCACAACCCAGCAGCAGCTTTTTTTTTTGTTTTGTTTTGTTTTGAGAGACAAGTTCTCACTATGTAGCTCTGGCTGTCCTGGAACTCACTCTTTAGCTCAAGCTGGCCTCAGACAAACATTTGCCTGCCTCTGCCTTCCAAGCACCAGAATTAAAGGCATTTACCACTATGTCCAGCTCAAAGGTGGTGGCTTTAAGCAACTCAGCCCCATGACTTTACACTCATTCCTTGTTCCTCTGCCCACGTGCATGACGAAACACCCACAGCCAGTTCACCATCTGAGCTCAGCAGGAGCCCTTGGGTACACTTCCCTGACTGGCCCCCATGACCTGCACCCCTTTTAATACACCATGCTCAGTGCCCCTACCTACCAATGGAGTGGACTAGTTAGCTAGCAAGCCCCACGTTGAGACCTGTTGTCCCCAAGCCACTCAACCAGTCAGATGTTCTGGGCATTGACACCAGCACACAAAACCAAAAGCTGGTTAAGTGAGGGAAGTAGGCCAGGCCAGAGGTCATGTTGGACACTGGGCCTGGCTCCAGATGATGTCACAGGGTTCCGGAGGTGACTCTTTTAATTCCATCCCATCTAAAGCAACAGGTCTGATCTGTATATCAGTCATTGGATGTGGGCCTCCTCCTCAGTGCTGGGTTTATAGTTGTGTACCACTGTACCATGTATGTATATATATGATGTATATATATGTACCATGTATGTATATATATGATGTATTTTTTGAGACAGGGTCTCTCATGTAGCCCAGGTTGGCCCCAAACTTGCTATGTAGTCAAGGATGAGTCTGAACTTCTGATCCTCTTGCCTTCCTTTCCCAAGTTCTAGAATTATAGGCAGTCCTGTCACCATGTCTGATTTATGTGATTGCGGGGACTGACCCAAGGCTTTGTGCATGCATACACCCCTGTTCCTTGCTTCATAACAAATTACCCCCTCCCCAAGCAGGCCTGGTAGCATAGTCCTGTAATCAGCTTCTTGGGAGGCTGAGGCAGTATGACTTGAAGTTAAAGTCTTACATGGGCTACAGAGTGAATTCAAGGCCAACCTGGGCAACTTGTTGAGACTTGAACAGAAAGAGGGCTGGGGCTACGGTTCAGCATGCAAGAGGCTTTCAATTTCCAGTGACACCCAAACCCTAAACAAACAAACAAAAACTCCCCGAAATTGGCCCTAGATCTCAGTGGCTAAAAACACATTGCCACAGTGTCTGCTGTCAGGTGGCCAGTGACAGCTCAGAGTCTCAAGGCTCTGCCATGACGGAGAGTTCTCTTCCAACCTTGCTCATGTGACTACTGACAGGCCCTCGGGGATCTACTTCCAAGTTCACTCCCGTGGCTACTGGTCAGCTTTTGTTCCATGGCATCCTGCATAGGTTGCCTAAGTGTCCTCATGACATGGCAGCTGGCGACTGAGGATGGAGACCACACCCAGAAATGGTTTTGTTTTTGGAGATTGTGTCTTACTCGGCCAAGGCTGGCTCAGAACTTACTGCACAGCTGAGGATGCTGTTGCCTTTGGATTACTGATTTCCCTGACTACTTCCTGAGGACTGGGATCACAGGCCTCCACCACCAGGCTAAATTTCTAGGGTTCTTCATTGTTTTACTTTGCCAATGGCATCCTGTCACTTCTGCCATATGGAGGTCACTGAATACAAGCCAAGTAAAGGAGGGGGTCCTTTAAGGCTGTTATCTACACCAGGGAGGCGGCTCATCGGGGACATTTTTGAGTCACATGTTATTGGAAGTTAACTGTCCCAAAGCCTATGTGGTAAACATGCAGCTGAGCCTTTGACCTGCACGGCTTCACTCAATCCTCATGGTGACCTTATGGCAGTGGTTACTAATGCCACACTGCAGACATGGCAGCAAGCTCCAAGCGGCTACATGGCTTGCTCATGGCCATGACTCTGTGGTTCTCAATCTATGTTCCAAGACTCCCTACAGAGTCACATACCAGATATCCCATATGCCAGATATTTACATTTCGATTCATATCAGCAGCAAAATTATAGCTATGAAGTAGAGATGATCGAATTTTATGGTTGGAGGTAACCAAGACAAGAGGAACTGTATTAAAGTGTCATAGCATTGGGGAGGCTGGGGACCAGTGGACCATGGCAGAGGAGGAGAGATGTGAACAAGCCTGTGTGTTTCTGCATCCTCTTCTGTAAGGCATGTAGATCCCCTTCAGCATACCTCGGCAAGAATCAGGGTTGTGCAGATGAGGAGTTGAATTGGGGCCTGCTGGAGGGCTGGAAAACACAGCATTTCCTGGCTGGGAACACAGCATGGGGTGCATGCCCAAGGGGAAACTTAAAATGTTTGTAAGGGTAAAAAAATCTTTCCTAGAAGACAGAATAGAGGAAGCAGGCTCTAGAAACAAACCTAAGTGTTGACAAATGCGAGCAAGAGCATTTTGCTTCTTGTATAGGGGGCTGTGTGAAGGTACCAGGTCCTAGTACCAAAATCTGTGGGCTGTTTCAAGTTACCTACTGCTATATAACAAACTGTCTCACATCTTAGTGGCCTAAAACAGCATTTGGCACAGATTTCTGAAGGTAGGTTGGGTGGTTACTCTGCTGGTTCTAAGCATGCTGTTAGCTGTTGGTTCAACTGACCTGGAGCATCTGAGGTCTTCTCACTCTGTCTCTACAATTCTTCAGTGGTCTAGCCTGATGCTTTGTTTTGTTTTTAAGTCTAGGCTGTTCTCAAACTTATTGAGTTGTTGAGGATAACACTACTGTCCTTCTAATCCTCTGGCCTCTACTGTGGAAGTGCCAGGATTAGGGGCATGGGCTTCTACCACACCTGGTCATAGCCTGTGCTCCCCATTTCTTTTTCCGTGTGTGTGTGTGTGCGCGCGCGCGTGCGTGCGTGCATGCACACCATGCGTATGTACATGGAGGACATTGCTCCTTCACTCATTCATTGAGGCAAGTTCTCAAAACAAACCCAGAACTCACCAATATGGCTAGTCTTGCTCCCCAGCTTGCTCTGGGGATCCTGGCCCTGCCTGCTGAGACTGGAGCCACAGGCCACTCAGCAAGCCTGTGGGCTGGGGAGACTCTCAACTCTGGTCCTCAGGTGTCTGTGTAACAAGTGCTTTGCCATCTTCCAAGACTGTGTGTCTTTACTGGGAGTCATGTTCCAACAAAAGCAGAAGATGCAGATGGCACCCGAACACGGGGAATTTGACATATTATAAAAGGGTATGGACATAAGGAGGTTGTTGTTTTATTGAGACAGGGTCTCACTGTGTATCTGGCTCACTCGAAACTCACTCTGTAGACCAGGCTGACCTGGAAGTTACAGAGATCCACTCGCCTCTGCCTCCTGAGTGCTGGGATTAAAGGTGTGTGCCATGCCCTGCACAAGGACATTCTCTTTTTAAGTCACAGTAACTTACTTTGGAGACCTAAAAAAGATAAAGATGGGTTATGAAGGGCGTCAAAGGTAGCTAAGTGGTGGAGTGCTTGTCTAGGATGTGAAGTTAGCTGCCTGTTTGGTACTAGTAATGGGTATGGGCTCCAGTAAGAAGGGACTATAACACTCCACTGTAGGATACAGGGATAAATGATGGCCAGTCTGTGCAAAAAGGGTCACGAAATTTGATGCAGTCAGAAAGAGAAACTGCTAAGACTTAAGATATTGGAAAACCCAGTTAAAAGGACCAGATAGTTTATGCTGCAAAGGGACAGAAAGGAATTGTGCACATACGCTGCTGAAGGACAGGTTTCTGTACTCCAAACAGGACTCGTGAATGAGTCTTAAAATTTACTTAGGGGCTCATGCTCCACATTAAAAACAAAACAAAACAAAACAACAAAAATCCAATTATGCCAGGGGCTGAGGAAGACAGTTTAGTCTGTGAAGGGCTTGCCTTACAAGCAAGAGTCCCAGAGTTCATCTGAGAACCCACACTACAGGGCCAGGCATTGATGGCACTTCATTATAATCCCAGGGCTGGGGAGGAGGAGACAGAAGGAGCTTGCTGGACAGCCAGTGTAGCCTAACTGGTGAGCTCAAGGTTCAGTGAGAGACCCTTTCTCAAAGGAGGTAGATGACATTCGGGAGGGTGACACCTGTAGCTGTTCTCTACAGATAAACACACTCACATATACACACAAACACATGCTCATACTCACACACTCTCATCAACAGGCAGGCACACACATGCATCAATAAGCAGATAAAGAAGAAATAAAGCTGGGCCTGGTGCCACATACTTATACTAGTTACCCTAGAACTTGAGAGTCCGAGGTTGGAGAAGTGTAAGTTCAAGGCCAGCCTGAACTACATGGTAAGCTCGAGATCAGCCAGAGGTGCATAGTGAAACTGTCTCAAATGAGTGAATAAAAGCACAGTATATACAAGCTATCTTTCTTGACCTTTTTATATTCACTTATATAACATTTACATGTGTGTTAGATAGGAAAATATTAATATATATGTACACACACACACACTATTTTTTTTTGGAGATGGTTTCTCTGTGGCTTTGGAGCCTGTCCTAGAACTAGCTCTTGTAGACCAGGCTGGCCTCGAACTCACAGAAATCCACCTGTCTCTGCTTCTTAAGGGCTGGGACTAAAGGCATGCACCAACACTGCCTGGACACACACACACACACACACACACACACACACACACACACGCACGCACGCACGCACGCACGCACGCACGCACGCACGCACGCACGCACGCACTTTTCAAGACAGGGTTTCTCTGTGTATCCCTGGCTGCCCTGGAACTTGGTCTGTAGACCAGGCTGGCCTTGAATTCAGAGACTCACCTATCTCTGTCTCCCAAGTGCTGGGATTAAAGGTGTACACCATCACCACCTGGCTGTAAACAGGTCTCTTACTAAAGTTGTGGTCAAAGTCTAAAAGCCACTGATATAATGCGTACTGGGGTAGAGGTAGCTACTGTATGTACTAATAAAAATGTGTGGCTGGGCTTGGTGGCACACACATACAATCCTAGCACTTGGGAGCTGGAAGCAGGATGAACACGAGTTCAATGTTACCCTCAAACAACATAGGAAGTAGTACACAACCGGGACTACAGAAATCTATCTCAAAAACAAAACCAGCTGAGCATAGTGGTGTACCCTTTAATCCTAGCAATTAGGAGGCAGAGGCAGTCCAGCTTTCGGGAACTGACATCCTCTTTCTGGCCTCCTAGGGCACCTACACACACACACACACACACACACACACACACACACACACACACAAACAAATCTTAAAAAAAAAAAAAAAGAAGAGAATAAAAAAAAAAATTGGCAACTCTGTGATCTCTTCAGCTCTGATCCATTCTAAGAGGTTTCAAACAGAGGGAAATGTGAACAATAAGGTTTCCTTCCTAGACACTGAAGTCCCTAATTGGAACCCCGTAAAAAGGAACAAACAGGGTGGATGTGAGCTAGGAAGGCTTGTGACAGAGCTGGCTTATCTTCCAGTTGGCACTGCCCTATCTCAGAGGGCAAGCTTCAAGTTACAGAGACCCAGATCACCTGATACTGCATTACATAATTTCAAATATATATATTCACTCATTCATTCACTCCCCTCCCCCAGTGCTGAGCATAGAACCCAGGACCTTACTCGTGCTAGGTAAATACACTGATCACCCTCTTGTGTTTTAGTTTAACACAGGCTCTCACTAAGTTTCCCAGGCAGCCTCTGAATTTGTGATCCTCTTGCCTCAGCCTCCCGCCTTGGCTCCAGGTTCAGGTTTTCTCCGCTGGAAAGCATGCTGCATGAGAGTGAGGACTCCCTGCCTTGCCCACTGCCGACTCGCTGGGCCCTGAACTTGATCAGCATCAAGCACTCAACAGACATGTGTGGCGTTACTCACTGAGGGACTGAACCAGGTAGGGACCAGGGAAGGAGCCTCATCCAGTACTGAGTTTCCAATTGCTACTACCCATTGACTGACTATGCTTGATAAGCTGTTTGCACCCTTGTTTACTCTTCTAGCTGGGCTATACCCAGTCCTTATCCTTTCCCCAAATACCCCTCTCAGAAATTCTGCAGTGTTACCTACCGCAGCCGAGGAACACCAAGGAGGCAGTACTTCAGAGCTGATAGCCGCTTAACTGTGGTAGGCAGCCTTGGAAGCATGTCACTCAGCTGGCCCTGGTGGCCAGCTGTGATCCCAGATACTCAAGAGGCTGAGACAGGAGGACAGCAAGCTAAAGGCCTGCCTGAGTTCTGGAGTGAGTTCAGGGCTAGCCCAGGCAACTTAGTGAGACCCTGTGTCAAAGCACAAAGTGAGACTATAGGGCCGGGGAGGTAGCAGCCGTACAGCTGACCTAATGTGCACAAGATTCAGTCACCAGGACTGGGTAGGCAGGGGACAGGAAGTACGCCACTCACAAAAGATCAGGCAGGGTTTGGGGCTTGGGATAGACCAACCAATAAACCAGATGTGGCTTGCATGATTATTTTACAGAAAAGGAACAATCATTGACCAAGAGACTGGACCCTAAAATGTCATCTCAGCTTAAGGAAGAAATGAAGAAAGACACATAGGAATATGGCTACTTTTTCTTCTTTTTTTACTTTGAACATTAGCATGAAGTTGGTTACCGTATACATCCAAAGGCCCAGCATGTTGGGAAAAAAAAATTCATTAAATGGCACACCTTGTACCAGAGTCTTAATAAGAATAAAATATACAATGCTACATTGAGTGGTTAAAAATACACAAAAAAAGTAGTTTTAGCAATCTATAAATTTTTATACTTAAAATCATGATTGAGTTGAAATAAAAAAGTGCATTTCAATTGCTAAAAAAAAAAATAATATCGGTATACTTAACACAAGAAGAAAATGATCACACCAGGAGATCTGACAGGATGCTAGGGTAAAAGATGACTCAGGGGAGCTGGCAACTGTGGGCCAGTTCAGAGCCCACCACGCAGCTCCCTGGGCCAAGTAGCCCTCCTCTCCCACCCTTCCCGTCTCAAGAGATCCTGTCCTACCCACTGTCACCACTTGCCCCCTGAAGGCTTCTTTACAGCATGACAGACACCTTCCCTCACTGAGTCCCAACCTGTCTTGACTTTCAACAAGAGGGGGACACTTGGCTGCCTCATTCCAGACAGTCACCCTTTTGACCCTTTTGACCTTGCAGGCAGGACTGGACCCAAGCAGCTTCTCTCTTCTCACACTCCTTTGGAAAAACATTCAACAGCAAGCTTCGTAAACCTAGAATAAGGATTCCTGACAAGCAAACTGGACTTCTGTTAAGAATGAGAAAGTACAAGTGACCTCAGCACGATGGGGAAGGCCCTGCTACCCAACCTGGCCACAGCTTCTGCTCTGCTTCTGTGTAGTGCTGAGATGACAGGGAGCCCCAACTCTATGCATCTGGCACTGATCAGGTTCTTGGGTCTTGCTGGGGAAAAGGGACCAGGAAAAAATCAGTAAGGGATACCCTTTTGCAGTGCTTCCTGACCCTACAGGGTAAATGTCCACAGGCTGGTGTCTCCTCTAGGGAATACCCAACTACTCATCTGAAGACGCACAATGAGCACAGTCAAAATTCCCAGGGAGCTGATAAGGACCAGGGGCCCAAAGACAAGGAACTAGCGGACAGGGCTGGACCAAAATTTTGTCCTAACGGGGGTGGGAGGGTAGGGGGGGGTGCCTGCAGACACCGACTTGGAGCAGACAAAGGGAGAACACATGTGCTTACACACCCTCTAGAGGTCCCCACAGTCGTCACAGATAAGATGGCGCAGGGAGGAGACAGGGAAGAGGGTCACCTTTCAGCTCTGCATTTAGTAAACATAGTCTCCTTCCTGATGAGGACCTAGCTTTCAGTCTCATGTCACCAATATTAACAAAAGCTGGATGACTGCGCTGTCTGACCCACATGGGACCTCACACCCAGGAATGTCTGCTTCCATCACCAGGCCTGAGCAACTAATGGAGTTAGTAATCCTTGAAAATGCTTTAGTCAAATCCAATCAGTGAGCCAAGGAATACCCCAAGAGACAGAAAAGTTGAGAAGAAAGTACTTTACCACCCCCTTATGGTTAAAACAAGTACTGCAACAGATGGAATAGAATCGGCTTAAGAAATGAAAAAAATACTCATATTCAAATTTGTGGAAGATAATTCATTTGATTTTCTGAGGCCACATATATGACAATATAACTTGAGAAGTAAGCACACATCATACTACACTGTTTCTTTCTTTTCAACTTAACTCAAGTGAGTAATCTATAAAGATTGGAAAGACACCTTCCAATGCTGCCAAGCAGCCTCAGATCCTATGCAGGGTGTGAGCGAGATCCTGTTTCTGGCTCCATGGCCCCTTCACTTGTAAGGCAGACTGGAGAGGCTGTGTGCATTCAGGGGAGCCAGAGATGCAGAAACAAGCCGCTCCCTTTTCTTAACTCCATTAAAACCAGCCAACACAAGCATCTGACTTCCTTTTGACTTTGTGCAGAACCCAGCTTCCAGACCTTTTTGAACATCTCCATTTCCTATAAAATCATTTTCAAGTAATCTGGCACATTCCTGACCTCACCAGAGACGCTCAAATAGGACGAAGGTAATCTGAAGTTAAGCGACAGGACACCTGGAGGGGCAAGAGCATCCTTTGATACCTGACCAAAGATACCCTTAATAAACAAACACACAAAACAAGCAGCCATCCTTTTCAAAGAATGCAGTTCCTCCCAGTGATGCTAAGCATGGCTTTTCACTATCTCAATGTCAAACTGGGTACTTGTAGACATCCAGTTCTTAACGGGTGACTGTCTAGATCAGTGATAGGTCAATGATTTACATAGCACAGAGTCTACCTATCTCTTACAGCTTGCATTCATTCTAAACATCAGTGAAGCATTCAAATGTCTTCTGTATTATTAAACCCATTCTCACAATTTGGTACTGTCCCACCAATTAACATCCTGCTTCCAGACAAAAAGTATTAAAAATTTATCAACAGCTGCCTTTTGGGATCCCTACTCCATGCAGCTACTCCTGGATGCCTCAGCATTAATAATTTTCAGGAAAGAAGCAAGAGATTTTAAGTCAGAAAGCAACGATTTTGATTAAGATCAAAATATTCATTAGTGTTTATTTACCTACCCCCCCCCAAAAAAATCCAATTCTGTCACTGAGAGTTCATCTACTTCCACTTTAGGAGGGGACAATCAAACCATCACATCACCTAGCACAAGGTTTAATCTGGGATGTGAAAGACCAGCCAGTTACTAAAGTAATTTTTATCAATGAAGTGCACATTACCACACACAGAACACACTTCAGCTTCCTTTTTATTACATCTTTCATATATTATACACCAATTACACTTTTTAAATGACTTATAAGAGGACAACTAGAAAAGCAAATAAACTGGGGTTTGCGAGGGGACAGGTGGCTGGATGAGCAGCCGATCCAAACAAAACAAAACAAAATCAATAAAGGACTCTTGTTAAACCCCGGGCACTTTAAAATTCCTATGACTAAACTAAGATCACAGGAGGAACCCTGTAACATTTATGAGAGAGAGAATGTGTAGCAACAGCAGCATTCAGTATTCCTTTAATTCCAGAGGTTAGGCATCCAGGAAGACTGCAGATGAGAAAAAGATGGCCCAGGAACACACTGGCTGACGCCCAGCCTGCGTGTAGTGAGAGGATAGAAAGAGGGCAAAGGACAAGAACTAGAAGTGTCGTACTCGGGCAGTAAGATATAAAGAGGAGCTACAAGGGTAACTCAGCAGTGACATGGGGGAAGAGAGCACAACTGTGTTTACAATCCTCTGCCAGGTTTCAGCAAGTTTGTAGTTAAGCCCTTTGGAATAGGAGTGAATTCCAACACTCATGGAGAATGAAACAATCAGAGGTAGGATCTAGACCAGGGAAAGAAGGTTCCAGGACATGGGCTTTTTGAAGGCACTCGAGAGCAGAGTGATGGAGACTAAAGCTGCACACAACAGCAGAGGGATCGATCAATCAGACAAATAGGTACTACTCACGCCTGTGCTACAGGAATAGAAACAACTCTAGGAAAACTGTCACTATGCAAGAATCAACCAGGAACACTGAGTTAATGGGGTGGGAAGACCCACTTTATCACACAACACGGCCTTGACTTAGGGAACAAGAAAAAGGAATTTTTTTTTTTTTTTTCAGAATATGTAGGTATGTAGGTCTGCAAAGTAGTTTTGATTTAAACATATGTTTTGTTTTTGAATGACATGGCATCTAGTTCTTTAAACAAATTTACTGAAGCTAGAGCTTCAAAGTTGGGACATTTAGGGAATTTGATTTTCCTTGGAGTCCTGAAAAAGCTTTTGTCCAAGATGAAAAGGTCTGATTATAATTCTATAAAAAAAAAGTCTATCAAGTATAAAAGTATAGACTGCGAAGGTGGACATATTGACAGCATTTATGGCTTCCATAGAAAGTGTATGCGAGGATCTCTGGGTTGCTTTATCGAGGTAGTTCCAGGGTTGGAAGGTCAGCATCACTTCTCATGAATGCTACAGATGACAGAAGCAGACTAGCTAGTGAGTTGTTATTGCATAACAATGCCACTATTCCTAATGGCTAATGACCAGAGGAAAAAGGATGGAGAGACAGAACTTTGGAGAAATTTTCTAACTTAGTTTAAGAAAACAACTTAAAACCTGATAATTCCTTGCTCAGCTTAGAGGTTTAAGAATCACAGCTGATTTTTTTTTTTTTAAGTTGATAAAATGGTTAGATCTAACATACTCTCCTTCCATGAAGTGTTCCACGTACAGTTTGGAACAGCATCAAAATCCCTATCATGGGGACCATTCAAAGTAACAAAAGTGGCATTTCCATACAGTAGCTTAAACAGAGGGTTCCTTTAACTAAAACAGGTTCTTTTAATGCAAGTTTTAGTTTTTCTCTTTAACACAAAAACTCACCTACCACAGTGTGTTTTCCTAACCAAAATCTGCATGTACATATATGTACATATAAATGTTTGCACACATATATACCATATATATGTGTATGTATGTGGATTTATTACTCACTCACTCACTCACTCACTCACTCACTCACTCTCACCCTGCAATGGAGTTCTCTACTTTATAGTCTTACGATTTCCAGTCAGATAAAAATAAAACTAAACACATATCCATTCAACAATAATAAAAACTGAAAAAAACTCAAGAAGTTAAAAATTCAAAGCTTTAAAGAGAGTTTGCCTCTGGTTAGTAGTGGCAGGAGGGGGTCAAGCTCAGAAAGACAATTTCAGCAGACAAAGTTCTTAGACAAGGCAACTCCAGAAAGGGCCCATGCTGAAGGACTGGTCAGAAGGTTACTAAGACAGTACATGGAAATGATATTCAAAGGTTTCTTTGAACTTTATTAAAGTTTTATGTGGAGACTTCCCCATTTGCTAAAAATAAGAATCAAGTTAAAAAAAATAATACATAGAAAAATGAAGCCACATGCCTTTAAATGGTTCATCTTCTTTTCATTCAGTTTTAAAATCTAACCCAGTATGAGCCTACCTGATTCAATTTGAGAGCAGCAGCCTTTCATTAGGCTAAAAAAGTTTGTATCCAAATAATAAATCTATGAGAAAAGGACAAAAGATGCACAACCCAACCTCTAAAAATGTAATGCCAACTCAAAAGCATCCTTGTGGAAGCCAGGCAGGATGAAGTAGGCATCCGTAATCCCAGCATTTGGGAGGCTGAGGGGAGTCACTGGTCTGAGGCTGCCATGATCCACATAGGGAGCTCAAGGCCAGCTCAGGTATTTAGTGAGACCATTTCTCAAAAAGAAAGAAAGAAAAAAAAAAAAAAAAAAAAAGACAACTAAAAGATGTTGGGTATTTGCTGTTGTGGTTCACTCCACAGGCTGTGAGTTTGACGCTAGTCTGGTCTACATATAAGTAAATAATCTTGCAACAATAAAAACCATTTGAAAATAAAGGAATCCTTGTGATGATATAGGACTTTGAAGATAGTACAAAATGACAACAAGAAAGCCTCATTTTAATATCTGTTATTCTGAAATGTGGCCTATGTCTCTACAAGACCAAAGTATAGATCTGGACCTAGAACTTAAACTCCCCCGGCTTTTTTTTTTTTTTTTTTTTTTTTTTATAACAGATAACAAGAACTGGACAAGTTCTGCAGAACCTCGTGGGGTACTGAGTACACGTGAGAGAACACACCACACAACACAACTTTTATCTTAGTAGTGGACCTCAAGCACAGCACATTTCAACCCTGAGTTGAGTCTTGAGCACGTTAAGCCAATGCACCCGCACGTTTAAGGCTCAACCCTGTGGCCCTGCACTAAGAAGTGTCTCTGTGTGGGTTCGTTATGCATATGATCATTATTCACACGTGACACTGAGGAGAGTCACTTTTTTAGAGCAGGGTTCCTACAAATTCCAAGTAGGGAAGATATCCAGGAAAAAAATGGCATTTCTAGATTGTTCCACAATATATTTCAGTAAGAATTACACAGTGCAACAGTGCTAATTCATTTTTAAAAATTCCTTTTTTCCTGCTTCTGTTAAGGATAGTGGTGGTTATTGAGCTACTACTGGATTCTCTATGTAACAGACAGTTTCTTATGGCTATAGTTATTTGAATAAAAAAATCAGAACTGACTACCTGAATTTTTCAGGAGGTATTCGTAGTATAACCACAAAATGGTTGATTCAACATCCTTAAGTCTAGAATTCAGAATCTCTGCCCAATATTGTAAAATTATTAGTACAAAATAAGATATAACCAATTAACTAAGCTACAGTTTATACCTTTTTGACAAAAATATTTTAATATTATAGGTTCAACCATGAAATATTGGTATGTCTGCATAAAGTGTAGATTTGCAGACTGCCAGTGGGATGCAAAGGCAGGGGTGGAGGTGAATAGAGAGCCTCTAAAGCCACAGCAGTCAGAAACAAGGAACTGGGTTCCTTATTTGGCTTGGGCATATGGGGGCTGCAAGAATGTATGCAAATATTACAACTACCATTAATTCAAATTTATACCTTGAACTGGAGGAAGTATGTGTCCTGAGATACTTTTCTGTCTCAGCACACAATTTTTCCTACGAATGACAGAAGACAATGGTAAAACTGGAGTAAATCTAGAAATACTAAACCAAAAAACTAATGTAGAGTGTGATACTTAAAAAGCAGGAACCTAACCTCAATCCAGAGTCCATGTGTCCCTACTGCAGAGTTAAGTGGCTAGAAAAAAGTACATGACACATATCTGCACATTTAATACCAAAGGTAAATAAATAACAGCTAAGATTCTGATTTAAGAGCCTGGGGAAAAAGAGATGAGGGAATTCTGAGATTTTGTAAAAAGGAGAGAAGAGGAACTCAGCCTAAGGTAAAGAAGTATAAAATGTGTAGATCTGCTGCCCATACTTGCCAGCTAACTGAAACCACTATGTCAGCCCCTTCTCTTTAACCTTCCGTATAACACATTCCGGGGAGGCAATACTCCAGAAGTTCCCCAAATCTTGACCGAGTGAGTTGCCCAGAGGCAGAGGCAGGGGTGTGGCTCCTTCCTCATCTAGGATGCTGCTACCACACCTATCTGCAAAAGATGGCCAGCAGTACTTGGGGGTTCCCTCTCACTACAGTTTAAATGGCAGATGCAGTCAGTTCTGGACACCTACACTTTAGAGAATGCACACATTTTAAAACGTAAAAAGCCAATTTGTCTTCTCACCCACATTTCTCAGCCACTATCAGCAACTACGTTTGTGATTTCAGTTCGCCATTTTAGCTTCTCCTAACAACTCTTGGAAAACACAGCAACCTCAAAATAAGAGATTCCAATTTATCTCTGAGTCAGCTGAGCATGACACAGTTCCTAAGAGAAGTGAGAGACAGGTGTGATCAAAGGGAACCTCTGTCACTTCCTTCTGAAGCTATTCACAATGTTACTCACATTTTCAAACCAGGCAAGCTTTGGGGGACCCTCTTCCAGCGCACCACCTCACCGACTCCACAGAGGAGCATGTCAGTGAGCCTGATGGACCGAATGCCCAGCAAAGGTTTTCAAGTTACTAAGTACTTATGGATCTTGCTTTTGTAGTAACCTGGTCTGGTGACCCTCACCCAGTCTCAGAAGCACCTTTGAGTTGTAGGGATGTAAGAATAAATTTGAAATAGAAGTTATATGCATCTTTAAGAATCACATTTTGATGATTATAAAAAATTTATCTATTTTACAACATGGGTTTAGCTACACTGAAAAAATTACACAGCTTATTGAAATACATTTCATTTTAGAAACAGACTACTAAAGTCTATACAAAAACTCTAAAATAATTTCTGTAGTAAAATAAAGAGTGTGTTAAAAGAGCTACACAAAGAAGAAAATTCCCATCTTCTCTATAATGCTTGATATTGTGTGAAACGTGGCCAGCTCGACCGCAGCCAGCACCAAAAGCTGAAAAGAATTCATTACAATACACAGTGATAACAGTTAATGCTCCGGATTAATCTCACAGCCTTCCCGATTAGTATAAAGGAAACCGGGCCTGTCCCCTCTTTGAGGAGAAGACCAGGATATGAAAGCAAGCATACCTCATCCGCTGATATGAAATTATAAAATCCCACAGTCTGAGTATCTGAAATTTATAAAAGTCATCAGAAAATGCAAGCAAATTGGGCTTTAGTTTGGTGCTTCCCCTGGTTTCGAGGGCAGTCTTCTTGCCCACTCACTGTCTCCGGTCAGTCTGATGGTCGGCCAGGCCAGAACAACGGCAAAGGGCCTGAAGGAGGCGGTGGTGACAAGGAGACTGCAGAGAGGCACGGATGCACCCCCTCTGCCAACTCACCGTGGGGATGTCACTCCGGCTGGCACTAATGATGCTGAGCCTGGGCAGCGCTGTTCTTCTCTGCCAGGTGCCTCAGGAAGTTGTCATCACTCTGGCCTCTGTGGTTTAGGGGCTCACTCTTGAAGAGGGCTGGAGGTGGGGGCAGGTGAGGCACGGGTGGGATGGGAAGGTGGTGCGCATGGTGAGGATGTGTGTGGATGTGCAGGTGCGAGAAAGGGTGCGGGACGGGCCTTGTGGGAAGCGCGCCACCCACGGGGTTCATACTGACTGCAGGGGCTGGGCTCGTGGGAGTGTTGGCCACAGCTGGAGCAGGAGCGGGGGCGGCAGGTGCTGAGGCCAGAGGGATCTGGACAGCTGGTGGCACGTTCACTGGGCTGGTCACTCGGAAGCACTTCTCCTTGTGAGCCTTCAGCATGTTGGAGAAGCGGAACCGCTGGCCGCACACATCACAGGGGTAAGGCTTCTCGCCTGTGTGAGTTCGGCGGTGCCTCTTCATGTTGGGTCGACTGGTGAAGCTTTTGCCGCAGATTTCACAGATAAAAGGTTTCTCTCCTGAGATGAGCACAGACAAACAGGGTTGATGTTCCGAGTATAAAGATGTGTCCCTGTCACTCAGGCTTTCCCCTCAGCATTTTGTTTCCCAAACTGAGACTTAATAGGCACAGATACAATTTATATCTATCATGCTAGAGGAGGAAAATCAGATGCAGTGGGGGATATTGCAGGTGTGGCTACTGCAGGTGTGGATTCTGCAGGTGTGGATACTGGAGGTGTGGCTTCTGCAGGTGTGGATTCTGCAGGTGTGGATACTGCAGGTGTGGATTCTGCAGATGTGGATACTGCAGGTGTGGCCTATAGACACCTTGTCCCTGTGACTCACTGTGTGAGTGTGAGTCACTAACTGCTGTGACAGGCCACTGCCACTTCAGCCACCACCCGCCTTCCATGCAACATGTGCTCACTCTACTGTGTGCTGAGTCCTATTCCAGGGACCAGTCGCTACTCCGATCGGTACAGCTCACAGCAACTGTATGAGGTAGTACTATCCCTACTGTCTGCAAGATATCTTGCCCAAGGGGATCTGTTAGGCACCAAGTTAGGAACACTTAAGTCTAGCTCCCAGAATCTGTGCTGCTGACACAGAAGCCACAACACTTCATACCCCATGGGTGTATCTCTACATGCATGGAAGAATGCATTCTCTTACTGTTTTTTTTTTTTTTTTCTGTAACTCCTTCCCATAATCAGGAGCAAATACCTCTTCACCTGCACTAGTAAAAAGCTGGATCTCTTATTGCCTCCTTCCACTGAAGCCAGAACTCCACCCTACCCATTAAAGACCCTACCCACTAAAGAATCAGGTGCTTCCCTTTGTTAAAGAGCCTTCCCTGTGACTCACACTCATCTTTCTGCTTGAGTGACTGGCCTAGATTGGCTTCTTTTAAATCTCTTTACATCTATCCTTCCTTCCTCTCTTTTTTTTTTTTTCTCCCTGAGACAGGGTTTCATTATGTATCTCAGGCTGGCTCGGAACTCTCTTGCTTCAGCTTCCAGAGTTCTGGGATAGAGGTATGAAGCACAAGTACCTGGCTCCTCCAATCATTTTCCCCATTCCTGTAGAACAGGGTCTCCTATGTCCTAAAAGGGGACCTTATATTTCCTATGTAGTCAAGGATGACCTTGAACTTCCAATTCTCACACCTCATCTCCCAAGTGCTGGTATCACAGGCTTGTGTCACCATGCTTAATTTCCCCTTAATCATCTTAAAATCTTCAAATATGGTCAGAGAGATGGTTCAGTGGGTAAAGGACTTGCTGCCATGCCTGAGAACTGAAGTTTGATCCCCATGGTAGGAGAGAATTGACCTCAAAAGCTGTTCCATGCCACAAGTTCATCCCCACCCCCAAATACATGTAAGTGATCAATTAGTCAGTCAAACAAACAAATTCTTCAAACTATATGCTAAGTGGTTTTGGTCATAACAACCTGAGAGAAAAGCCATTGGAAATAATGTATATAGTACAGAAATATAATTATTAACATGAAATACATGTAAAGGTATCTATAGTCAATAAAGTAAAACAAGCAACTTACAAAGATATTGCACAGCATTAATCTCTTTCATGTAAAATAAGTACAGGAAAGATAGCAAAAGGAATATATTGTGTTGCCAAGATTACTTCTAGGACTTCTAGGTAACAAAATTACAGATGGCTCATTCTTGTGTGTGTGGTTTTTTTTTTTTTTTTAATTGTTATTGTTGTTTTGTTTTCATGTAGTTCTGGCTGGCCCACAACTCCATATGTAGATAAGGCTGACCTCAAACTCACAGTGATTCAGCTGCCTCTGATTTCTAAGTGCTGAGATTATCAAGGCATGTACCACCAAACCCAGCCTTATTAAAAAAAAAAAAATACATAGACACACACCACACACACATATATTATGTATCTAAGTGGGTTTTTTGTTTGTTTGTTTGTTTTTGTTTTTCAAGACAGGGTTTCTCTGTGTAGCTTTGGAGCCTGTCCTGGAACTTGCTCTGTAGATCAGGCTGACCTTGAATTCACAGAGATCTGCCTGCCTCTGCCTCTCGAATGCTGGGACTAAAGGCATGCGCCACCAATGCCAGGTGTATCTAAGTGTTTTGCCTGCATGTATGTTCCGCATTTGTGGAAGAGGGTTTGAGATCTTCTACACTGGAGTTACAGATGGCTGTGGGAAACTGAACCCATGATGTCTACAAGAGCATCAAGTGCTCTTCAACACTGGGCCATCCATCTCTCCAGCTCCCATTCTTATTTAAATACTTGTCTGTATTTGTTTTGCTGAAATAAACATGACTTATTCAATAAAATGTTTATTTATTATCTTTAAAGACAAGATTTTGCTATGTAGCCCTGGCTAGCCTAGTAATTACTCTGTAGTCTGGGCTGGCCTTAAACTCATGGCAATCCTCTGGGAAACAAGACTGTTCCCTAGTAAAACTTTAAAACACAGCTTTTGCTACCCTCTTCAGCCCTGACCTCCCCTCCTTGATCTCAAAGTCCTTGCTCCTCATGTACGGCAGCCACATTGGATCAGCTAGTCCAGTGAAAACATACCCTCTCCAACTGACTCAGCACACGCACATGTGCACACACACACACACACCAACACACACACACCACTCACAAGTAGAACAGACGGAAGGTTCTCAATAAACATGTTTAACTTTCTAGATCTCTTTAATAATTTCCAGTCACAATAATCCCCTGGGTATTGTGACTTGCCATAGAAAGCTCCAAAGGAATTAGGGCTCATTAAAAATTCATGATTCAAATGAAAATCTTACTGCATTAAAATTTTTTTCTTTTTTTTTTCTTCTGAGACAGGGCTTCTCTGTGTAGCCTTGGCTGTCATGGAACTCATTTTGTAGACCAGGTTGGCCTTGAACTCACAGAGAATCACCTGCCTCTGCCTCCCAAGTGCTAGGATTAAAGGTATGTTGATATCAGCACCTGGCCAATCTTTTACTTCTTAATATACTAGCAAAAATTTGCACATTTTTGTTCCATGCCTTCACTTGACATAAACCCATTACCCCTCCCACTTCTGACTCATTATTTATTTGCTTAATTGTGCTTAATTGTTGGTGTTAAGGTTACTCTTAATTTTAAAAAAAAGGTAAAATTTGAAGTCAACCACTGCACCATGTTCTACTTTAAAGAAGACTGGGAGATGTAGCTGAGGGGAAGAGCTAAATTCACCAACCTAACTGGGAAAGCATATACATAACTTATCTAGAGATCTGCCGAGTGGACAAGGCTGACCCAGCTGAAGGAAGTGCTGCTGTACGTAGCCTAAAGAGGGGCATTATTTATGAAAAACAATCTTCAGGGAAGACAGAAAAGAACTTGTACTGTGCAAAGCGGAGAGTGATCTGGTAAAGAGAGCAAATGAGGGTGTTGAGTCCCCTGGGACGAGAGTTACAGACGGCTGTGAGCCACCCACCATGTGGGTGCTGGGAATTGAACTTAGGACCTCTGAAAGAACAGTGTTCTTAACCTCTGAGCCATCTCTCCAGCCCCATTTTCCCACATTTTAATGCCTCTGAAACTATCATTTATCTTATATCCAACGGCATACCACTGTATAATCTATAACATTTCCTCTGCAGCATATAAATTAATTTTACAACTGACGGCAACCTGGATTCAATGAAGTATGTGGATCACCGTTTAGATCATTACATTACCTTCTTTTGCTAATTCTCTATCCCTGGCAATCTTCTCATAATTCAGCTTCTAAGATAGAGTTTATTTTAGGCAAACAATGTTGACCAAAAGGCATTAACAGTTCTGGCCTGGGTTGGAGATGTAGCTCTGCAGAAGAGAACTTGACTAGCACATGTTGAGACCCTAAAGTTCAATCCCTAGGACAGAAACAAACAAACAAAAAAGACCCGGGCTGAGAGATAACACAATGGTTAAGACCACTGACTATGGGTCCAGAGGACCTGGGTTCAATTCTCAGCACCAGCATGGTGGCTCACAGCCATCTGTAACTCTAGTCCCAGGGGATTCAACATTCTCATTTAGTCTCTTTACCAGGCAAGCATGATACACAGATATACATTCAGGCAAAACATCTATATGTATGTGATGATGACGATGATGATGATAATAATAAGCCTTCCAAACTACTTGCCAATCATAAATAATAAACAAGCAATTTGACATCATCAGGACCAGGTAGCATATCTGAGAACCTCTGATCTTGAGATGCTGATTACAGTGAACAAATCCTAGAGTCCAAGAACTGGACCCCATGATGACACTTTTTTTTTTTTTTTTTTTTGAGGCAGGGTTCTTCTGTATAGCTTTGTAGACCAGGCTGGCCTTGAACTCACAGAGATCCGCCTGGCTCTCTGCCTCCCGAGTGTTGGGATTAAAGACATGGCCACCACACCACCACCTGGCTGCTTCCCACGTTTTTTTAATGTCCAATACACCCAGTTTTATTACTTGCTACATTAAAATAATAACAGAATCATCGAGTGTCCAGTTGAGAGCAAAGGTTGTCTTGAACAAATTATTTTACTCTTTAACCTCACTTTCTTCATTTGGAAAATAAAAATTAACAGCCCCAAAGTCGTCACTATGGAACAGACACAAGCTGGTGCTCAGAGTAGCATCCAGCACAGATGGATGCTACAGCCTTCGTTCCTGTCATCATCACTGTTGTTATTCCACGGACCATTCCTGGAGGGTAGGGACCAGGTCTTCATTCATCCTTGTGTCCTTATGCATGTGGTATGAAAACAATCACCAAACATTCTGCTTTGATCTTACCCTGAGCCTAGATTGTACTAGGAACCTTGCCCTATAGTGGCCAGCTTCCCTAGCTAAGATCTGCCTTATTTTAACTGCAAAGAAATAAATTAATGCCAGTTCCTACCATGGGTGTGATTCCCACCTAAACAGACATGTCATTTCCCCCAGCCTTTCTCTCTTTTCCTATCCTGCACTCTCTCAGGCCCTACAGTCATTATTATTTAATGTCATCGAACAATTCTACTAGTGAGGTTTGTTCAGACCCACAATCCAGTTGTTTTCCCAGCTTTAGTATTACAAACAATACTGAAAGGCAGATAAAGACAGGATGGGAGGTATTTCAATATTGATGTTTAAACAAAGTCTAGTATATGTAACATGTCAAGACCTACTGTCAACATCAATAGTAAGAAAGAGGAACACAAAAGGCACAATTCAGAAGAGATACTACTATTTGATAAACAAATGAAAAGAATTCAATCTTATTTAGTAGTTAAAAGTATAAATTACTACAAGAAACCATTTCTCACTTATCAGGGCAGAAAGGGCTTCTGAGCTCTTCAGCTGGAGAAGTGGGTTTTCATGCACACATGGTAAGAACAGATGAGGGAGGTATCTTTGTAATACATACCATCAGGTGAGAAATGTTTACGTCTCTTTGCCCTGTTAACCCATCCCCAGAGCTTTACCCTAAGTAAATAATTGTGGCTATACTAACAATGTCATTCATTAAAAAGTTATTTATAATAGAAATACCGGAAACAGAAACAACCTAAATATCCAGCTGAATAAAGAGAAAACATCCTTTACTTTAGAGGACCCCTAGAAAGGCTGTACTAATGAAGTAGTAAGTATAAAAAAACTTCAGATAATGCCTGGCATATCTGTACATAAAAGATGGCTACTTTCATAGCAAACTTTCAAGAAGAACTATTATATTGCCACTAAAATTATATTATTGATAATGAAATGGTAATGATAAAGTAGGTTAAAAATCATGTTTCAGGGTGCTGCAGCAATGGCTCTTCCAGACAGCTGGGTTTGATTCCTAGTGCCACATGGTGGCTCACAACCATTTGGAACTCAAGTTCCAGGGGATTCAATACCGGCTCCTGACCTCTAAAGGCATCAGACATGCACTTGGTGTGATGAGAGATGCTATTCTGTAAATATGTTTCTCTTACTGGTTAATGAATAAAGCACTGTTGGCCAACAGGAAAGCAAGATAGGTGGAACTAGGAGACAAGGAGGATTCTGGGAGATGTACTAGAGAGGAATCAAGATGTAGGCCGTGAGAGGATAAGAGGTCCGGACTCTGTCTCTGGTAAGACCACGTGGAAACACTTAGATTGATAGAAATGGGTTAATATTTAAGACAGAGCTAGACAATAAATAAGACACTCGAGTAACAGGCCAACAGCTATATATATAATACAGAGTCTCTGTGTGTTATTTGGGGCTGACGTAGCAGTAGGACCAGGCTGGCGGGAAACTGCTCATAACACTTAGTGCACATATAAACATGCAAGCAAAATAGTCACACATATAAAATTAATTAATCTAAAAGTAAATAAATAAAAGCAGGTCATGATAGAGTATAAGGATCTAGTTGTATTATCATTTGCATGGACACTGTAGGCACAGTACTGGCCTAGACCATGCTAAGAGCTGAAAGCTGTTTGTGGTGCTGGTTATTAAGTCTGCACCTGCTAAGCACATGCTATATCACTGGCTATACTCTTAGCCCTTAGAAAAATTATTTTTAAATATATTAAATCCTGGGCTTCAGAGATGACTGAGTGGTTAAGAGCACTTGCTTTTTGCTGAGAACCCTGGTTCAGTTCCCAGGACCCAAATGACAGTTTACAATCATCCTTAATTTCAGCTCCAGATGATCTAGTACCCTCTTCTGGCCTCCAAGGGCACCAGGCACACATTCAGTGCATATACATATATGTAGGCAAAACACTCATACACATAAAATAAAAATAATAAATAAATCTTTAAAATAATAAAATAAAATAGGAGCAAGGTGGTGATGACACATGCCTTTAATACCAGCACTTGGAAGGCAGAGGCAGGCAGATTTCTGAGTTTGAGGCTAGACTGGTCTACAGATAAGTTCCAGGACAGCCAGGGCTATACAGAGAAACCCTGTCTTGAAACACTCCCCCCACAATAATAATAATAATAACAACAACAACAACAACAGTAGTAGTAGTAGTAGTAGTAATAAAGGTTAAAAGAGCCAAAATGTTATTTAGTTAAATCTTGGTACTCTCTCTATGGTGAGATTTTATTTAGTTACTAATTTTCAGAGCACGCTATGTAGAGTGAGCTGGTCTTGAACTCACAGAGATCCACTGCCTCTGCCTCTCAAGTGCTGGGATTAAAGTTAGGAGCCATCATTCTGGACAAACCTTAAATATGTGTTATTCTGATAATGAGAAAGAGAAAAACCTAAGTGAATTGTATTATTTTGGAAGAAACATTTCTTGCTTATTGACCAAGCAATACTAATCATAAAATTTTATGCAATAACTATAACCACAAAATAAAATTTTAGGAGCTGCAGATAAAGTTCAGTTGGTAGACTATCAAAGTCGGCTATGCACAGTGCTAGTGTAAAAGAAGCTATTATTTTAACCAGGTCTCCGGAATCTGAATAATTAAATATTTATAAGATTCTTATCACCATGCAGTGGTGGTACAAGCCTTTAGTCACAGATTACAGCACTCAGGAAGCAGAGGCAGGTGGATTTCTTAGTCTGAGGTCAGCCTGGTCTAGACAGGACAACCAGAGCTACAAAGAGAAGCCCTGTCTCAAAAAAAAAAAAAAAAAAAAAAAAGGAGCAATATCCTTCCAAAGACGGAGAGAATTAAAATGCATTTAATGCCATTTCTTGAACAGTACTGAATTCTGGTAAATCAAATCCAATCAACTCTAAGAATATTGAGAGGGATGGGTGTGGAACCCCTTGCCTTTAATCCCAGTACTCCAGAGGCAGAGACAAGGCCAGCCTGGTCTACAGAGATACCCTGTCCCAAAAAATAAGACAAAATAAACAAGTCATTTATAATTGGGAATGGTGGCACGTACCTGCAATCCTAGTATGACAGTCTGTCTTAAAAAACAAAATACAAAACAAAAAACAAAAACCCTCAAAAGGTAGTCACATTAGTAATTCTTTTAAAAATAGTTATGAAAGAAAATTTCAGTATTATAAATTAACTCTTATATCTCAGGCTTATTTATGGTAAGATTTTCACTTACAAAGCATATCTGCACCAGGCATGGTGGTGCACACCTCTGACCTCAGAGCCTGGTAGATCAAGGCAGGAGGATTGTTGTGAGTCTGAGACCAGCCTGAGCTGCACAGCAAGACTTCACTTCAAGACACAGAAAAACAGGAAAACAACACAAATTTATGACTTGGGTTTAAAGACAGAGAGCCACAGATGACTACCAACAAGAGCTCTGTACCTTTGCCGAGAAACCCTTACCAGTGTGTGTCTTCATGTGTTCATCGAAGTACTGCTTCATGTTGAAGTCCTTGCCACACCACTGGCACATGAACTGCTTGTGTCCAATGTGGATGCTCATGTGGGAGCGGAGCTGGTACTTGTACTGGAACCTCTCATCACAGTTCTGCAATGGACACAGAGGATCGTACTGGATGCCAAGCACAGAGCATCACTCCAGCCCACCCTCACTGGCTTATAGGTTTATTTTCATACTCAAAACACAAACTGCTTATGGCAGCTATTTGGACTTTCTGTTCCTGCAGCTGTTATGAATACAAGGGAAACTTTCTCATGTAATTATCACTGACTGATATTCAACTTCCCTGAATCACTGAAAAAGAAAAGTCAGTTACTGCACATTATTCCCAGGTTAACCTAAAAGACTCAAATGTGTGCTAACAGGACATTTCTCTTCCTAGCAGTGAGAACTCCAAACCTGGTGCACACCTGAAGCTTCAGCGGTACATAGCCTTTGCTTGTGCTCTGCACTTTGTACTCCGTTCTCCCTGCTGCACTAGCCTTGGATCTAGCCTGTGTGTGGCTTGTTCTTTACCTCACATCTGAAAGGTTTCTCTCCGGAATGCTGCAAGGAGTGCACCTTGAGTGACATGCTCCGCTTGAAAGACTTTCCACAGGTTTCACATGTAAACGGCATGTCTTTTGTATGTGCTGTAACACAGAATGCATTTAAACTCAAAATGATTCCACCAAAAAACCCATACTGGAAGAGACAGATGGCATAAGGTGTGACACTTTAACAGTAATGCCAAAGAGAGTCTGGGGAGGGGGTGAGGACTGGACCCAACTTGGTGATGGTTAAGACAGACTGCACTAATTCTCAATGAGTGAAAACTGACCACAGACCGAAGTACAGTGGCTCTACATAGCCTGCCCAATAGACTACCACAGGCAGAGAGTAGAGAGGCAGACAAGACTTACCGACCATGTGTTTCCGAACATGAGCCATGGTATAGAACTTCTTCTCACAAATCTCACAGGCAAATTTTTTTTCTGCATATCCGTGAACAATCTTGATATGTTCATGAAGGGACCAGAGTTTCTTGAAGGATTTGTTACAGGAAACGCACTGAGCAGGACAAACAGAAAGAGTCTTTATTTATCAAGGCTTCAGGAGGCTACCCTGCCTCCTGGCAGATGAAATGGATCTACTTTAGCTTCCTGGTACATGGTCAGAAAGGTGACAAAAACTATTCCTCCATGGAGTCCATATTCTAACACCAACATCTGTATGTTCTATTTTCCCAGATCCATCTTTTAGATACATGAGAATGTGCAAACGATAGCAGAATCTAAGGAAAGTGGTGGAAAGTTCCACAAAGAACTACTTGCTATTACCATTTCAGTGTTGTACTTATGAGCAGAATATCCATTTTGGTGTTTATATATAGTTGTTGGTGTTTATTTTGAGACAGGGTGTCTCACTATATAGCACAAATATACTATTTAGCCAAAGCTAGCCTCAGGTCATGATCCTGCCTCTATTTCCTTGACAAGTGCCAGGCTCTGAGGAATGAACTTAGAGAACTCAGTCACTAAAGCCTCGAGTGCCACTGTACTGCCCATGAGAAGGGCCCAAGAGCATAGAGACTAGGTGCCCAGTGGACACTGCCCTGGAAAGGACAGACCACCCTGTGAGCCACCTTTTCTGCAAGGGTTAATTTCCCCTTATTATGAGGTTGCCAGGATTATCAGGAGCTGTACAAAGAAACAGCTTAAGATTCTTTAGGAATATAGAGGGTTTCCTTTCTAAAAAAATATTTATTTTTATTTATGTATGTGAGTGTTTTTCCTGCAGTATGTATGTATGTATGTATGTGTGTCTGGTGCCCAAGGAGGTCAGAAGAGGGGGCTGGATCCCCCGGAACTGGAATTACAGATGGTCAGGAGCTGCCATATGGGTACTGGGCACAAACTCAGGTCTTCTGAAAGAGCAGCCAGTGTCCCTAACTATTGAGCCATCTTATCAGCCTAGGAATGAGAAAGGTTTTCATTCAACAGAACCCATACAACAGTAAGCACAAAAGAGAACATACTATAATGAGGAAAAGCATGGACGCTCATTAAACAAAAAACAAACAAAAAAACTTGTTTTCTGTAACTTAAGCAAATTCATGTTACAGGAAGGAAGGGAGGGAGGGGAAGGGAAAAGAAAGAAAAAGAAAAGAAAAAAGAAAACACCCAAAATATGCAGCTCCTAGAGACAGAATGAACAACATCTTTTCAGTAAGGAGCCATTATGAAATCCACATTTGACCTCTAGGGGACAGCACTGTACAATGCTCGGTTGAACTCACACTTGAACCAATTCCTGTCCAGGCTGGAGAACACCGAGGAGTCTTCTTTTAATTGATTACCCAGCATGTCTTGATCAAGTCATGATATACAAGTCAAATCAGTGGATTCTTTTTTTAAAAAAAAAACCTCTTTTTAAAGGAAGCCACTGACCTTGTCATTGACTTAAAAACAATTGTCAAAAAGAGAAAATTACAGGTAGTCACTATTAGCAGTTCCCAAACCAAAAGTAAAACAATGGTAGATTACTATACATATGGAAACATAACAGACTTACCTCATATGAATATACATTTATATATAAACGTGTGCACAAACCAGTATAGCTGCAATGCATTCAATACCTTTTAACCTGTCATAATACAGTCTTTCCAAGATACCAGCCTGGTTTGAATACCTTGTTTTGTCACATTAATACTGTACAGCAACATTACGTAACCTACTGTCAGATAAAAGCAACATTTTCAAACAGCTCGCCTCTGTTTAAAGTTTGCATATTCCCATGGGCTCGCCTCTTGACACATTTAGTGTTGCCATCTCTCCACGGGTGAAAGGAAACTCACTGCTGGAGATCTTCCATTTCCACAGGTCTGAGTCATTATGGTTTCTGTCCCCAGCAGCTGCACTAGACTCTGGCATCCTTTAAATAGAAAGGAACCTTCCTCTACTCCTGACCTTCACTCAACATCTGCCACCTTGACAGAAGATGCCAGAACGAATTATCTCACAGGTCCTACAACAGTGACTCTCAGTGCAAAGTCGGCGCTGACTTTACATCTCAGTCAATCATCTATAACAGATCCCCCTTCCAGTGTACCTGGGTTCCCTCTAGTCCAGCGTCAGTTAAGTGTAATGCTTTTGAAATACAGGATTAAGCTTTGGTTTTGAAAAGACCCAAGCAGCAGCGTCTAAAAACGATAAATTGGTGAAATCTGTCCCTTCAGCCTCTATTGTGTTTATTGTCTTGGGCAGACACCAGATGACTCTGAACAGCCAGGTTCTATCCTGGAAAGTTTGCCCTCTTGGTGGTGAAACCTACCTGAATGTTTTTTTCACAATCTGTTTGCTGGTGAAGGGACAGCTCACTTTCCAGGACAAACTTCTTGCCACATTTATCACAGATCTGCATGCGCCTGTGAGTTACGTTCATGTGCTTCTCCAGGTACCAGCGAGTATTGAAGACCCTGGGACATTTCTCACAGGTCAGGGTCTCTTTGTCTTCACACTTAGCTTTCTGGACTGGAGCTTTGGGCTCCTTGGTGGCCCGCTTCTTCCGCTTAGGTAGCTCTGCACTCTTCCTACGGCCCCGGGTTGTGCGAGGTATAGGGGAAGTGGCAGCTGCGGCAGCAGAGGCAGCTCTTCGAGTTCGCCTTTGTGTAACCCTGGCTTTCTCCACTCGCTTCTCCTTTTTCTTCTGCGGTTCGTTCTCTCCGTAGTCATTGCTGTCGTCTGTGGCCTCCTCCTCCTCACTCTCTTCCTCCCCTTCCTCGCTGCTTGTCTTAAGAACAGGAGTCTCTTTGGACTGAGAAGAGACACCCTTTTCCCCTTTAGATACATTTAATGTTTGATTATTAAGGTTTACCTCCACTATGATCTGCTCCCTTTTGTAAGAGACTTCCTCCTCTTCTTCCGTGTCATCAGAATTCCCCCGGTCTTCCTTGACAGTGTGCACATCAGACACCGCCCTTGTCTCCCTGAAATATGGCTGTTCCTCGGTCTCGTGGAGATGTGGTTTGCTCATCTTGGTGTCCACTAGCACAGAATAAGGGCTTCCAGACTCCCTTTTGTACACTTTGGTGGACAGGTCGAGCTCCTGGCTGGCACCATGGTAGAAGGCCGGTGGCGCCTGACTCCGATGGCTCTCTTCCTGTGCCATTCCTGGGGCATGTACTGCACAGTTCTCAGCCAGCTCCTGACAAGGACTGGCTGGGTAGCTCATTGGGAAGTAGTTCCAACTATAGAGTTTCGGCTATAGAGAAAACTGTGAAAACAGGGCAATTAAGACTCAAATCTTTCTCCATTCACAGAGAACAAACCACTCCAGTGGAAACGAGAAACTCCCAGAGCTGGTGTGCGAGTCTTCCAGTACTGCAGCACCAACGTGAAAGTCAGACAGGGCTGTTCTCATGGCAAGAGCTCGAAGCACTCCTGATTTTCTTCCGAAGGGAGCTACAAGGAACTTGGAACATCTTATCTACAAGAGAAAGAAAATGGGAAAAGTTATACCACCATTTCCTTCTTAGGCCATGTGTTTCTCACAACATATGAAATTTAAAATCAAACTCCATACACCATGCTGTGTTATAGTCCTCAAACGGTTTGGGATTAGTATTATTTTATAAGCTGTGTGAGTTCCCATTTTCAGTCAGAATGTAAATTTTATCAGCCAAGAGCCCCATCTGTTAAATTTACCAAGATATCATCAGAGCTTACTATAGCATATTTAATGAATAAATACCTAGTACTGCATGATGTCTGCCATGCTGGATGCTGCAGGACTACTGACATCAGTCTAATGATACAAGAGGCCATGGAACCCTCAAGGGACTCATGCAGGCAGTTTTCTCCAGGATCAGCTGCTACATGTGACAGAGAACCCACAAAGGTGGCAAAACAAGCACTGTAGAGCATGGAAATAAAGCAGCCAACTGGCATAATCACAGAAGAAAACTGTCCTGGGCTTCAGCAGTTATAAATGAACTGTAAATACAGTGCCTTCAGGTCTACAGGATAAAGCTGAAGCATCCTGACATTTGTTGCACAGCTCACTAGACCCACTCTACAACTGAGTGATTTTTCATGTGTCAGTTGCTGAGAAGCCAAAATTCTGAGAATTAGTAACCACTAGGTCGATGTGGTTCTAAGAAAACTAAAACCATCCATTACAAAAAAATCAGAAGGGTGAAAAACCCTAAGTTAACAAAGCATTTTAAATGCCATATTCCACAGGTCTTTGAAGTGTTTAAAAATCATTCTATCTGAAATATACCTATTTAACCTTGGAAACATACCTAATGTGAACTCAAGTTTATTTATTTATACATTGCATTTTTAAATGAGCTGTATAAGCACAATACCCCAAACAAAAGTAGAAACATATATAGTGTAACAAAGTTAACTTTAAACTTGTATCAATATGCCAAAGCAAAATATCTGAGATTAATAGTTGTCTTCTTATCTATATTTCTATGTTACCCTAAATTATAACAAACATTCATGACCCACCAAATAATCAAAAGCCCCCCAAACCCACACCTCCTCTTGAGAATGTAGGTGTCATGTTCTACAAACGGCTTCCTGCTGTCTGTGAACCAAGTATCTTTAGGGTCCCTGTGAAAATCTGAGCTAATGACTGATGGGAGATGCCATTCTGTATATATGTTTCTCATACTGGTTAATGAATAAAGCACTGTTGGTCAATAGGAAAGGAAGATAGGAGGGACTAGGAGACAAGGAGGAAAGAAGGAAGCAGAAAGGAGGAGTCAAGATGGAGAGACTGGGGAGACGAGATGCCTGCCCCACTCCCCAGTAGGTGAAACCACGTGGAAATACATAGAAATGGGTTAATACTTAAGACAGAGCTAGCTGATAAGAAACAAGTAAATGCCAACAGCATTATATCAAATACAGAGTCTCGGTGTGTTATGTGGGGCTGGCGGCATGGCAGCAGGACCAGACCAGGGGCGGGCGGAAAAACCTTACTCCTTACTCCTTACAAATGACCAAGTCCTGAGAAGACCTCTGTTGATAGATAACACCTGTAGGTCTCCCTTGCTCAAATCCATCCATATTAACCTGAAACAAATCTATAGCCTCTTGTTTCCCGTGGAAACAAAAGCAAAACCTCTTCTCCAAAGCATTTTTAACTTAACTTTCATTTGACAAATACATTTTTTAAACTATTTTAAAAGTTAAGGCATTCCTAAATGTGTGTGTGTGTGTGTGTGTGTGTGTGTGTGTGTGTGTGTGCGCACACACACACACACACACACACACGCACTGGTTTATTTCAACAGTCCCTCTTTCATTCTCATGTCTCTAAGCAGCTGCTGTTTGTCAGCATTCAAAACATTCAAAATCAACACAATACTATTTATTTCTATAACTGCTTATGCCCATTTTCTTTCATTCTTAGGCAAGCCTATGCACGTTGTAAAACACACTAGGACACCTGTTTAAAGCTTTTTTTCCATCTGGATTTTTTTTTTTTTTTTTTAAAGATTTATTTATTATGTGTACAGGGTTCAGCCTGCATGTCTGCCTGCAGGCCAGAGGAGCGTGCCAGATCTCATTACAGATGGTTGTGAGCCACCATGTAGTTGCTGGGAATTGAACTCAAGACCTTGGAAGAGCAGGCCATCTCTCCAGTCCCCCATTTAGACTCTTTCACTAAGTGTATCTTTCAGCCTTGTTTTGACTGTATGAGCAAACTTTAGCCTGTTAAGTCACATCTGGATCCTCTGTGGCTCACTCAGCTGCCTCTACCCACTTCTAGATTCATGAGAGCCAAGCCTAAAGCTTGCAGCCTGGTCAAAGGCGCATGACCAGGAACTGCATTTAACCTCCCCAGCTATGGAATGCCAGTGCTCTGCACTGTGGCAGGCACTGTACTGGCTGCTCAGGGGCTCACTGTCCAGCAGAAAATCTTAAAGGAGCCATATATTTTTTTTTTTTTAAGATTTTTCAGGCCCTACATGGAAGCATAGCCCCCCCCGCCACATTGGTACACTAAAATGTTGGGTTTTTATTCTTTGCTTTTAACTCTTTGCTCTTTGGGGGGGGACCACCCCCAAATCATGACATGGAGGCTTATTCTTTCTTATAAATTCCCAGCCTTAGCTTGGCTTGTTTCTAGTCATCTTTTAACTTAAATTAGCCCATCTACCTTTGGCCTCTGGGCTTTTACCTTTCTCTGCTATGTATACCTTACTTTCACTGTTACTCCGTAGCTGTCTGGGTGGCTGAACCCTGATGTCTTCCTCCCCTTCTCTTTGTTCCTCCTCCTTCTTTCCAGATTTCTCCTATTTATTCTCTTTGCCCATCAGCCCCACCCATCCTTTCTCCTGCCTCGCTATTGGCCATTCTGCTCTTTATTAGACCATCAGGTGTTTTAGGCAAAGAATCACAGCTTCACAGAGTTAAAGGAATGCAACAAAAAGAACATAACACATCTTTGCATCATTAAAACAATTGTTCCACCGCATAAACAAATGTACCACACCTTAAAATAATATTCCACAACAGAAGGACATACAATTTGTTTGCAACATGCCTCATGTTGCTGTTTGGCCAGCCACCCAACAGCCGAGTCAAAAGAATAACACTTAAGGAGCTGTCCTGTCTAGCTAACAGAAGGAAGGGAGCCAGGTTTACTGAATGCCTGTTTTGTGATGGATACTGAAGAAAATTTTATTACTATCTACTTTGAACCTACTGCAAAACCTTGGGGTTAATTTTTAATTAATTAAAAATAACTAAATCTTATTTTTTCCCCCACTTCTTTTAATTTAGACAAGGGTCTTACTACATAGCCCTGGCTCTCCTGGAGCTCAAAATGCAGACTAGGCCACCTTGGTCCCAAGGTAGGATTAAAGGTGTGGCTACTACTCATGGCGTCTTAACAAAATCTGTTCTACTTGCCTTAAATAAATGAAATCTTGCTATGTTGTCTTTTCTTAAAAATGACCTTAATAATTGTTCAATACATTTGATGCTGAACTGCTATGTAACTTTAACAAGTGTAATGGGAGTCACTTTGGCCTCTCTGACCTGTTCTACATAAAAAAAATCATCATATTAGGGAAGAAAAGCTGTGACCAACTAGGTTCATAAAGGGACCTAAAAGTAGAGTTAATTTCTAACCTGATTTTGTTACTGTCAATCCTAAAATGTACCAACAATCTATACCTTATAGTCTACCAATGCAAAAAATGGGAGCCAAGGCAGCAAACTACAAAATCGTAAAGCTTGGCCAATTCTCTGGTTTATAAAATAATCACAAGGATTTGCATTTATGCAAAGCACTTTGTCACACCCTGGTTGAACACTGAGGTGCTTTCCATCTGTTAGGTACTGCTATAGGAGTTATGGCAAGCTGGCTAGAAGAGGACAAAGCAGAGCTGCTTTGGTACTACCAATGACTTGCAAGCACCAACAGTCTCCACATTTCCACACAACAACAAAACCAAGTATGTATTACTCATCACACAGCCAGCTTAAGCAACTGTAACTTACACCAAATAACCAGCTTGGGCCAAAGATGCAATCAAATACTAAGTAAGCTACACTTTGAGACCTACGGGATCCCAAGGAACGTTCAAAGCAATTTCCATTATTCAGTTCTATCCACAATCATCTACAGGCAGAAGTATGTTTTAAACAAAGGAACTATTTATTTTTAAGGTAAGGAATTTTGTGTGTATTACTGATATAGCTTCTATTAAAATATGACAAGGTTCAGGCTCTTTTACAATTCAACACCTCTCAAGGACCAGAAGGAAACATAATGTGGCTCTGCCCACCTGTGTGCCCAGAAGGAAGGGGCCGAAGGACAATCCCAAAGTCAAAATCATTTTTACCTATATATCTAGTTTGATGCTGGGGTATTGGCAGAGCTAAGTCTGGCCATGACCAACAGTAGTTTTGTAGGATGCAATTTTTAAAGCAGTAGTCCGTCTTTAAGATTGTTAACCAATGGGCTGGAGAAATGCCTCAGCAGTTCAGAGCACTGGCTGCTGTACCCCCAAAAATGAGCACAGAAATTTTCATATGCAGTGTCCAGGTTGCTTCCCACTTCTAAAAACTCACCAATCAGGGCCCCAAGCTCCAAGATAATAAAAAATCATACTGTATCTTTTCTTATCTGTAGTGTGGACAAAGCACACAAACCAAGTTGTTCTCCGTCTTTTTCCCCCTTAGATCCCTACCCACTTTTCTTATTTCTGCAGCACATATGTGGGTCAGAAATGAATTAACAACAATATAAATGGAGATCAAGTTTGAAATCATATACAGAAAGGTTAGAACATGGCTGACAGCCATGCTATAATGTCAGCAGGAAGCAAGGTACAGCTTCAAGAGCTTATTGTGTACCCCAATATGCTACCTACCTAGGTCTATGACCCCAGACAAGGCAATTAATTCTCACCCATTCTCAGGGTGCTCCCCAAAGGCTATTACGAAGGCTGAATCCAACCTCACAGGCCAAGTTTTTGTGCTATACAGCAGACTGGGTTTTGGCTCCCTTTCCCACTGTTTGAGGAGGTCTTTCCTAGTGATGTTAGAAGTGTTAAGGGCATGCAGATCTGAGGTTTATGTATAGTATGCTGCACACTCCGCTGCATAGTAATGAGGAGATAAAGTAAGAAAAAGAAAAGTGAAAAAGGCAGGGGCTAAGGAGACCGCTTGAAATCCTTGTCAAAAACCAGTCACTGCACCCTTGTTTTAAAAGCCAGGCACAGTGGTGGGGTCTATAATCCTAATACTGGGGATGTAGAAACAGGACCCTGAAGCTTGCTGGATAGCCAGTGTAGCCAAGTCAGTTATTTCCAGGTTCAGTGTCTCAAAAATACAGCGGAGAGCAGTTAATGGAGACACCTGTCACCAACATCTGAGTGTCTACATGCATGGGCATGTACACACAAAGTGAGTTCCACCAGTAGAGGCCAGAGTATGGAAAGTAGGAATGAGCATGAGCAGGTCAAGGTTATTCTTGGCTAAAAGCAAGTTCACACATAGCCTACATTCCAGGAGGTCCTGTCTTACCCCACCTTACACACACACACACACACACACACACACACACACACACACACACACACCACTCACCTCCCTGTTTGAGGTCCTGTCCTACCCCACCTTACACACACACACACACACACACACACACACACACACACACACACACCACTCACCTCCCTGTTTGTATCTGCTTCCTAGCTAGCTGCTGACACATGATTAGCCACCCATCATCCAACTAGCAAATCTTCCATGCCATGAACTGTTTCCCCTCGAACTTAAGCCAGAAGAAACCTCCCTTCCTTAAGATGTTTCAGCCAATGCTTTGTCTCTGCAATGAGAGCAGTCTATGGAGAAGTGGGGCTTTTGCTGGGATAAAACCTGTTACTCTCTGGTCCTGGGAACTGGCTTGGGAGAGGAATGTGGCAGTTTGGCCCTGTAGGCCGAGAAATCCTAGAATGCTGTAAACAGCCTAATGGGAGTTTGGAAGACCAGAGCTTGATACCAATGCAACCAATGAAGGCGGGGTCTGGAGGAACTGGGCTAGTGACCTTTTGTGTTACATTCTGGCAAATAATTGGCTGCATTCTTCCCATGTCCTGAAAATCAGAGTGAGATTGAATTCAAATGAACGAACTAAATAGTTTTGAGAAAGAAATGCTAACTTAGCAAATACCCAGGTTGTGGCACAGTTCCGGCTTACTTCTCTTAGTCACAGCTACAGTGAGAGAAAGCAGAAAAAACATGATTAGCATATTGCTTGAAAAGAGCTGTGACACAGACAAGGCAGGTGCAGAGAAAACTGTTAAAGAGATTAACACCACTGAAGAGAAACCTCACGCTGTTAGAGTGGCACAATAGCAAAGAAGTTCCAGGACAGGTCGGTCACCTGAAAGGTGGGGCTGCTGCAGAGCCATCTCCACCTTTGGAAACACCCTAGAAAATGCTTTCCTAGGTTCAGACATTAAAGTGCACAGAAAGTGAAGCCTAATTTTCAATGAAGGCAACGGGATAATGAAGATGCTAGGGTTGTAAGATAGCTACCAAAGAAAGCCACAGACAGGATGGGACCAACCCAGGAAATAGACTATGTGTGCTACCTGCAACAGAGCTCAAAACCAGGGCTACCCAATATCACTGGAGCCCACAGGATCCCATCCCTATCCAGAAAGTGTGTTTGTCTTGTTGGGTTTCTGCTTTGTTTTGGTCTGATACTTTCCTTAGAGAGGTTTACTCTGTGCCTTTGTATATTGGAAGTACATAATTTGGTTTTTACTTTACAGGTTCACAATTAAGGCATTTCTTTGAATCTCAAAAGAGTCTATACTTGGGTTTTTGGACAATATTACAGTTTTTAATAGTTTGGGAACTTTTATAGGTGAGTGAAATGCACTTTGCATTATGAGATACTCATAAACCTTTAAGGAGAACTGGTGAATTATGGCATAACAGTGATGTGTTCAAATGTCAAACTAACAAGGAGTGACAATCTTCACTGTCAACTTGACTGAATTTGGAGTCACCTATGTCTTTGAGGACATTTCTAAGGAAATCCATCTGGAAGGGGGTGACACCATCCTATGGAATGTGGTCCCAACTGAATAAAAAGGAGGACGTCAGATGAGCAAAGACATTCATCTTTCTGATTCCTGGCTGCAGTGTGGCAGCCACCTCTTGCTTCTGTTCAAACACCTTCCCTGCTATGATGAGCCAACTATGATGGCTCACACTGTGAGCCTAACTAAAAGGGGAATAGAGGGAAAGAAAGAGGAGGAAGAGGTGGAGGACAAAAGGAAAGGAAAAACTACAAACTCCCAAAGGAAAACTGCAAATTGAACTTTATTAAAATTAATAATGTTAATTGGGTTGTGGGTGGTACATACCTTTAGTCCCAGCACTGGGGAGGCAGAGGCAGGTGGATCTTTGTGAGTTTGTTAGTTCCAGGACAGAGAAACTCTGTCTCTAAAAACCAAAATTAATATATATAATATTTATATATATATATAATTATCAAGAGAATAGAGAATAGAAGCAACACATAGAATCAAAAGGATTTATTAATAAGTCATAGGTTTGATAAAAGTCTGGTATCCAGAACACACAAGGAACTCTCACAACTCAACAATAAAAAGACAGACCAAAAAAAAAAAAGGAGCAAGGCATAATAGTGCACACTTGTAATTTCAACATTCAGGAAGTAAAGGCAGGAGGATCAGCAATTCAAGGTCAGCCTAGGCTACAGAACATTCAAAGCCATCCTGGATCAAATAAGACTCTGCCTCCAAAAAATATCAATATGGCCTAGAGAAATAGCTCAGTGGTTACACTGGCTCCTCTTGCAGAAGACCTGAGTTTGGTTCCCAGCACCTGACAACCATCTGTAACATAAGCTCCCAAGATCCAAAGCCTTCTGAATTTCAGCAGGTACTCACATGATACACAGACATATATGTAGGCAAATCACACACATAATACAGTAATAATTGAAAACTTTTAAAATATTTTTTCTCAAGGCAGGATTTCTCTGTGTAGCCCTAGCTGTCCTGGAACTTGCTCTGTAGATCAGGTTAGCTTGGAATTCAGAGATCTGCCTGCCTCTTGTCTCTCCAGCTCTCCAGTGATGGGACAAAATTGCCTGCCACCACACCTGGCTAAAATAAAATTTAAAATTATCTAATTAAAATAAAAAAGATTGAATAGGGAAAATATTTGAATAGTTATTTCTCCCAAGTTAACATGTAGAAGGGAAAAAACAAAAAAGCAAAAAAAAAAAAAAAAAATGTAAATAATCTCAATGAGATTCTACTTCATATTTACTAAGAGGACTATAATTTTGTTTTTGTTTTCCATGACAGGTTTCGAGACAGGGTTTCTCTGTGTAGCCTTGGCCTGAAACTTGCTCGGTAGACCAGACTAGCTTCCAACTCACAGAGGTCCACCTGCTTCTGCCTCCCACATGCTGGGATTAAAGGTGTGTGCCACCACAGCCTGGTCTTTTTTTTTTTTTTTTTTTTTTTTTTTTTTTTTTAACGGTAAAACAAGAGTTGAAGAAAGCATAAGTTCCATACATTATTGGTAAATATAAAATGATACACTTTAGAAAACAGTGTGGTAAGTCCTAACAAGGTTAAGCAAAGAGTTACTGGATGATTTCTACTTCTAAGTACATTATCTAGGACTGGAAAACACACACTCAAAAACCCAAACACAGACACTCATAGGAATATCACACACCCATTAGCTGGGTAAGCAGGTGCATAATCATATAGTTCAATAGTGTCAGACATCCAACAAGAAGAGCTCTGATGCTCAGTCTAGCATGAATGAACCCTGAAAGCATCATACCACATACAAGCATCCACATGATTGGAAGACTCTTTTTATGTGAAATGGCCAGAATAAACCAATCCACAGACACATAAAGTCAATCAGCGACCGGTGGGAGCTATGGTTACAGAGGTATGGCAATCACCGCTAATGGACTCCAGGGTCAGTGAAAATGTTAGGAATTAGGTATTGGTGATGGTTAGATAGTCTTGTGAATACACTAAAACAACAACAAAACCAACACTGAACTATACATTTAAAATGATCCTCTGGTATATGAATTACATCTTGAGACTATACATTTAAAATGGTACTATGGTATATGAATTACCTCTTGAGAAAGGGCTTGAGATGTAGTTCAGTGGTAATAAGCTACCTTGTCTAGCATATACAAGGTGGGTTCAATCTCTAGTACTGAAAAACAAATAAATAAAAATAATTAAAAATATACTGTCTGAACATGAACAATCCAAAGATTATATGAAAGTAACACAATATTTCACATAAAAATAGTATTTTTGATCCCCTGGATTGTTCATCAAGTATAAACTAGATGACAAACAATAGCTGAGCCTGAGACCATGGAAAATAACAGCTTGAGCAAACCCACCAAAGTAGGTCTTGCCTGGTGGATGCTGGGAAACCATTCCAATGCCACCTCTCTCCTTTGGGAGAGGACGGGTGAATGTAGAGGAGGGGCTGACACTGAAGTCTGGGGTGTTACACTAACTATGATTAGTGAATCTTACTTGAAAATTTTTATTATTACTTATGTGTTGAGGGGTATTTGTACACTGTGTGAAGATGTATTGCTGTAATTAGTACAATAAAAAGCTGAACAGCCAGGCGGTGGTGGCATTCACACATGTGTTTTGTGTGTAAGTGAACGTTACATATACACAGTTTGTGGAAGCCAGAAGAAGGTTTTGAATCCCTTGAGGCTGAACTTACAAGAGACTGTGAGCCATCCCATGTGTGCCCTAAAAACCAAACGTGGGTCACTGGAAGAGTAGCAGGTGTCCTTAACCACTGGGCCATCTTCGCAGGCCCCAGACATTAATGAATCATTCGCAATACTGGATATCACTGTGTTAAAAATGGACTATTACTGAAATTGATGCCACTCGGCCTAAGGCATGTATGTGAGACTATCACACCTTCTCTTTCTTCCAAACAGTTGCTTTTTAATTCTCTTCCTTTATAAAGGTAAAGCTATAGATAAGATTGTAGTGATTTATTATTTATGATTTATTAAAGCTTGCCCGAGGAGTCAGAAAGCAAAGTCAGACACAAACCATAGAAGCCAGGCACAAACTTTTAATCCCAGCAGCCAGAAGCTAGGAGGTGGTGGTACACACCTTTAATCCTAGGACTCAGGATTAAGAGGTAGATGGATTTCTGTACATCCAAGGCCACCACATATACACAAGATTGATCCAGTCCTAAAGATAAACAGGTCACACAAAGATGATTTCAGCACCTGGGATCACATGCCTTTAATCCCAGCATTAGGGAGGTATATGAGACAGGAGCAAGGTCAGTACCAGGCATTCATTCTTCAGCCACATTGAGGACAGGTGTCAAGATTCTACAGGCACTCTGAGGAGAGGTTACAGTCTGAGGTTTGGTGGAGCCAGGATTACCTTCCACTCCAAGGTAGAGTAAGAGCTAGTAACCAGCTACTTTGCTTTTCTGATCTTCAGCTTAAATCTTGAACCCCAATTATCAGTCTCTGAGTCCCTTTATTTTTTCATGTTACATAAGATGGGTTTATACAGCAAGTATTTCCTGCTCAATTCCTGCACTTGTGAATGTACAACCTTTGACTACTCTTTACACAAAGTCTAAGATGAAGATTTTACTTATTACTGCTAATAAGTACAGTATGTATTTATTCATTCATTTATTTTTTAAGACAGAAACTCCCTATACACAATAGGTAGGTTCAAACTCAGAGACACCTACCCACCTCTGTCTCCAATGTGCATCACCACACCCAACCACTGTCTTGATCTTCATTTTTACAAGCTTAAAATTTGCCAGGAAGCAAACCCTACATACACAAAATAAGTCATGATTGTCAATGACATTATTTGAAGGGGGTGAAATAATGAACTGGACATGATGGAAGTCTGTGTGAAGAGCTTGGGACTTGGCTGGGTTCTGAAGAATGGAGAGATCTGAAGCAGAGGGAATTAAAAGATGTTCCAGGCTCAGAGGAGGTTCACAGAAAGCTGACATGCTCTTGATAAAGCATAGTCTACTTAGGAACAGACCAAGACACAGTCCATCTAAATAAACCGAGGGGCTAGTAAAGGATATGGTTACAAAAGTAGAGCAGGGACAGAAAAATGGAGGGTTTGATTGTTACAGGGTTTCTCTGTGTAGCCCTGACTGTCCTGGAACTTGCTTTATAGACCAGGCCACCCTAGAACTCAGAGAGATGCCTGCTTCTGCCTTCTGAGTGCTGGCACTAAAGGCATGAGCCACCATGGGTCTTGAATTGTATCACTAAACCACAGTAGAACATATCCTAATTTAAAAATGCATTTAGTCCAACTTCAGAAGTCCTTATAGTTTATAAAGAATGGTTTTAAATTTTAGAATGTTTCAATTTTTTTAAATTTTTTATTTTATTTATTTATTTATTTTTTGAGACAAGGTCTCTCTATGTAGTTCTGGCTGAAGTGAAACTCACTATGTAGACCAGGCTGGCCACAAACTCATACACATTTGACTGCCTCTGCCATCTCAGTGCCAGGGTACTGTATGTGGTTACTGAAAACAAGTTTTGTGCTGTCATAATAAAGTTGAAAATTTTTGAGTTATTGTAAGTCAGAGACAATCAGTATGCACACATGGCTTTACTTCTCCCTGACTTGGAGACCTGTCTGCTCATCTGACTACTTGACAGTTCAGAAGTGCCATTTCTTTTCTGCTGGGTGCTGGCTGCTTGCTGTCGACATGGGAGAGTGGAGCTGCTCCTGGCTGGATCTACTCCAGATGCAAAGTTGTCATCATGAAGAAAACTGAAGAACACCTCAGACCACACTTACCATCACGTCCTTTGTTAAAGTTTGTAACTACAGTCATCTCATGAGCACAAGGTACTGTGTGGATAACCCCTTGGACAAAACTGTTGTCAACAAGGATGCCTTTAGAGACCCAGCCCTGAACTGTAAGGCCAGGCAGCAGTCCAAGGTCAAGTTTGAAGGATGATAAAAGACAGGGAAGGGCAAGTAGCTTTTCCAGAAGCTTCCCTTTTAGGTCTATTTCTGTTTTTATCATTAAAACAAAACAGTAAACAAAAACAGTAACAAAAAGAAGTGTCTAATTTACCTTCACAGACATGATTAGATGAACTTGGATGTTTTGAGTTTCAGATAATAGTAAATCTACTTTAAAGCAATTTGAAAATAAGGGAAATTTACCCTCATCATCAACTGGAAGTCTTTAGGATTAGTTCGACTCTGATTTAGTGATAAAATTCAAGTCCCATTTTTGTCCCCAATTTTCTGCCATACCAACTTAAAACATGCTTTGTCCTTTGCCCAGTTCCCAGCATGAGTGCAAGATGGTGCCCCAGTTCCTGGCATCACTTCTACAAGCCTAAAGAGCCAGGGAAAGAATGTGGTGGTTTGAATGAGAATGACCCTCCTAGGCCCATATAGTTAAGTGATTAGTCACCAGGCAGTGGGGCTCTTTGAAAGGATTAGAAGGATTAGGAGTTTGGGCCTTGTTGGGAGTAGGTGCGGCCTTACTGAGTCACTGGGAGTGGGCTTTGAGGTTTCAAAAGCCCAAGCTAGCCCAAGTGTGACTCACTCTCTATCTGCATATGGATCAGGATGTAGCTCTCAGCTACTGCTACAGTAGCTGCCTGAATGACACCAGGCTTCCCCCCAAAATGACAAAGGACTAAACCTCTGAAACTGTAAGCAAGCCCCCAATTAAATGCTTTCTTTTATAAGAGTTGCTATGGTCATGATGTCTCTTCACAGCAATGGAACAGTGACTAAGACAAACTTTAAAATTAAAATTTGACCACTTCAAAGAGAAAGGATAATCTCAAAGTTAAGACCAAGACAGCTTTTGATGCAAACCACCGCATGTTGCAGAAGCAGTAACCTAGTTTCGTTCTGAGTGGAGCATCTGCTGTCCTCAAGGGAGCTGTGACTTTCGAGCAAGATTTCCTTCATTACATGCCAAATAACAGGTAACGCAGAGAGCCCAGGGAGGGCCAGCAACACATTCCCGTGCCACAACTTTGCTCAAGATTTCTCTCTGGGGAAAAAAAGCACACGTGTGCAAGTGCATATGCAGACATGCACTGACAAACCTGTTCACTATTCTTGACCTAACAATGAAATTTAACTGGAGGCTAAAGGCAGAACCTGTGATGATGTAATGATCTGCTTGGCTGTGCATATGCTGGGGGTAGGGTGAAGAATGGGAGAGGGGTAACTTCCTCTCTATACACAGACTTATCCTTGGCTATTTTGTTCACAACTGCTCATGAATAACTTCAGCTAGGAAACCTGATGTTCGAACATACAAATTTGTTTTATATTGCCTGTGTGTGTTACAGACCGGCAGGGAAAAACCTACTCCTTACAGAGTGTTTTCCTTTATATATATGGGCCTTTTATCTCCATATATGTCTGTTTACCAAGAGTGTGTATCTGATGTTAGTGGAGCCCGGAAGAGGGCATCAAGCTGGACATGATGCACATCTGTAAGCCTCTCAGGAGGCAGAGACAGGCAGATGTCTAAAAATCGAGGCCAACTTGATCTGCATCGTGAGTTACAGGTTAGACAAGGTTCTCTCAAAAGAAGGGGATGGTCCTTAGAAGAGGGCATCAAATTCCCTAGAACTGGAGGTATAGTTGATTGTGAGCTGCCGTGTGGGTGCTGAAAACCAAATGTGGGTCTTCTGTAAGAGCAGCCAGTACTCTTAACTGATGAGCCATCTCTTTAGACCCTGTTTTTGGTTTGTTTGTTTTGTTCTTCAAGATAGGGTTTCTTTGCTATCCCTGGCTGTATTGAAACTCACTCTGTAGACCAGGCTGGCCTTGAACTCACAGAGATCCGCCTGCCTCTGCTTTCCAAGTACTGGGATTAAAGGTGTGTACCACCACTGGCCGGACTGTTTGGGGGTTTTAATTGCAGTACTAGAAATAGTTCTAAATTTTGAGCATGCAAGACTATTGTTCTACCACTGAGCTACATTTCCAGTCCTCCACACAGAATTCTTATTCATCTTTCCCCAAAACATTTCATTAAGAAATAAATTCATACATACCTGTATTTCTGTATTGAACAATCTATTCATTCTATGACCTCTTCATATATCCCAAAGAAATTACTTTCAGAATATAAGATAAACTTTTAATAAGTGTCCATTTATGCTTTAGACATTTATATTTTAGCTGCACAGAAATATCTAAAAGTATCTCGGTGAACAGCAAAGGCATTGAGCCAGAGTAAGTGAACAGACACTTCTGGCTTGCAAAAGAGCAGGTGGAGGAAACACTTACTGAAATGATTTTTAATTTACATTTATCATTGTGATAAATACACAGTACCTGTATTAATCTAAAGAACACTCTAACCCCTCACAATGTTTGTTATGAACAGATACAATTAGTAAAAATGTCAATGCTTTGCTAATTTTTTTTTGTTTTGGTTTGTGTTTTTTGAGTGGGGTTTTCTCTGTGTAGCCCTGGTTGTCCTGGAACTCACTCTGTAGACCAGGCTGGACTCAAACTCACAGAGATCCTATCCGCCTGCCTCTGCCTCCCGAGTGCTGGGATTAAAGTGTGCACTATCACTGCCTGGCTGAATACTTTGCTTTTTAAAAAAACTGTTTTTACATATTTTTTTAAAATTTCATTTAGTGTATGTTGTATGTGTGCTAGCATGTATGTCATGGCTCGAGTGTGACAGTCAGAGGACAAGTTGCCAGAGGGACAAGTAATTTGGTTTGGTAGCAGGCACCTTTACTAGCTGAGCCATCTCACAGGATCACTTTTCTTTGTTTTAAAGTTGCTTTGTCATAACAACCTAGTTTATAGCCAAACATAAAAGCAATGATGTGAACACACAGGAATGTGTCACCACACCTTGCTGGCCTCCATTAATGAAGGAAAACTTGAATAAGGAGGATTTTTGCTATAATATCTTTAAATATAGTTATCTTCTGAAACCAAAGAATTCTTACACTAGCACAAACCATGGGAATTCCTTCTTTAAAAAACATGGTTCTGAGATATATGAAGACAAAACACCCAAACATGTTAAAAAATAAAATGATTCTTAAATGTGCTTGAGAGAGATAGGGATGGATGGATGGGTGGGTGGGGTGGGTGGATGGGTAGGTAGGTAGATGGATGGGTGGATGATAGAATGACAATATGAATTAGAATGCCTTTATGTGTGCAAGTGCCCTTGAACCTCCTGGAGCTAGAGTTACAAATGCTGGTGGCATTTGTGAGACACCTGATGTGAATGCTGGGATCTGATATGCAGGCATCTGGCAGAGCCACAGCATGCTGTTTTTCATCTTTCCAGTCTTTAGGAATTTTCTATCTCTGCCTCTTTTAACATCTTCAAGGTCTGTAAAACATGTTCCTTTCATTTACTTTTTTTAAAGACACATTCTCACTTTGCAGTTCTTGGTGGCCTGAAACTTATGATGTAGACTAGGCTGACCTCAAACTCACAAAGAACACACACACACACACACACACACACACACACACACACACACACACACACACACACACACACCTACCTCCCTACCTCTGCTTCCTGCATGGTGGTATTAAAAGTATACAAACCATGTCCAGTTTTCTTTCATTTTTTAATTTTTTATTTAAATTTTAAAGGACTGTTTATTTTGTTGTATGAGTGTTTAGCCTCCATGTATGTGCACCACATGCATGTCTGATGCCTAAAGAATTCAGAAAAGGGCACCAGATCTCCTGGCACTGGAGTTACAGACAGATAGGCTGTGAGCTATCATGCGAGTACTAAGACCTGAACCTGGGTCCTGTGTAAGAACAAAAACCATTTCTCCAGACATTTGAAAAAAAATTTAGCCAGGTGAAGGTAGCGAAGGCCTCTAATACCAGCACTTGGGAGACAGAGACAGGCGGATCTCTGTGAGTTCAAGGCTACCCTGGTCTACAAAGCCAGCTCCAGGAATGCTTCCAAGCTACACAGAGAAACCCTGTCTCGAAAAACCAAATAATAATAATAATAATAATAATTTTAAGACAAATTTTTTTTTTCATAGCTCAAGCTGGCCTCATTTAGTATGAGGCCAAGGTTATCCTCAAAATCATAAGCTTCCTACCTCAGTTTCCATGTTCTGGGACTGCAGGCATGCATGATCATGCTTATGATTAACCTACCTACCTACCTATAGATTCCTTATTTAGACAAGGTCTCTTTGTAGGTGAGGGTGACCTTGAACTCACTATGTAGTTGAAGCCTGGCTCTACCTTCTAAGTGCTGGGATAACATCTACCACCAATGCTTGGTTATCATTCTTATCTTTCACTTCAGTTTTTATTTTACCTGAGACTTTCACTTCTTCCTTTTTCTTTTCTTTCTATTTGTATGTGGTACTGGGGTTCAAAACCAGGGTCTGAACCATATTAGGCAAATATTAAAATACAGAACAACTAACTACATATAAGATTTCTAAAATTATATAAAACATTATTTTAGATTACTCACTTTGATATACAGATACACGCATACTTATATAGACATGCATACAACATACATACACACACACACACACACACACCTATTACATAACGAAATCAAACCCTTTCTAGAATCAAGAATAAAGTCTGTGGGGACTGAGGTGACAGTTCAGTTGGTAAAGTGCTACCTCAGCAATGGAGACCTGAGTACAGTCCCCCGTGTAAAAGCCTGCTGGTAGTGTTCACCTTTAGTTCAGTACTTGAGAGCAGAGGCAGGCAGATCTCTGTGAGTTCAAGACCAGCCTGGTCTACAAAGCAAGTTCCAGAACAGCCAGAGCTGTTAGACAGAGAAACCCTGTCTGGAAAAAAAACAAAAATAAACAAACAAAAAAGGCTAGTGCATGTTTATAATTTCAGTACTAAAAAGGCAGAGACAGGACAGGATGATCCCTGGAGCTCACTTGCCAGCCAGCCTAACCTAATGATCATCAAGTGCTGGGTCCCAGTGAGACACTGTCTCAAAATACTAGGTAGATGGCTCAGGAGGAAGGACAGCTGAGTTTGACATCTGTCCTCCACATGTAGTATACACACACAAGCAAGCACAATTCAAACCCTACCTACCCCTGTGAGTAAATAAAATCTGATTTTGATTATATCAAAAATGTACCTTTTCTTTTCCCTTTTCTCTTTTTCTTTTTTGAGACAGAAACGGTTTCTCTGTGTAGCCCCAGCTGTCTTAGAACTTGCATTGTAAACAAGCTGGCCTCAAACTCATGGAAATCCACCTGCTTCTGCCTCCCAAGTGCTAGGATTAAAAACATGTGTTGCCACCACCACCACTGTGCTTGGTTTAATAACTTTTAAAGCTCAAAACTTTACAGGTAAATCCTAGAGGCACATAGCTTTTTTTTGGAGACAGGCATTTCTTTTAGGAAATGGAATTTCCCAGTGCTACCCAGAATGGATGCTATGTGCAGTTTGAAAATAAATTAATATCCTCAATTAATTTAGAGATAGGGTCTTGCTATGCAGTCCAGGCTGAACCTGCATTCTCCTGTTTCAGCCTTACTTCTGGGCTTACAGAATGAGCTAATATACCTGACTACATTTTTTTTTTAATCCGAAAGGTGTTAATTGGGATAGTGCTGCTTCCTCCTGAAGGAGCATCCTTTCTCCAGCCTTGATTTCCTGCCTGTGGGCTGACAGAGGACAGTGGAGCAGCCAACACTCGAGACTTATCATTTGTGCATGGCTGAAGACAGGTGATTTTAGAGCACCCTAGCATTTCTCATCCATAAGGCAAGAACTGGGGGGTCTGCACCTGGCGCTTTTCCTGTTTCCTCTCCTCTTCTGGAGAAGGATATTCTTGTAGGGAGGAAATCACCACCAGAAAGGGAGAAATTTCTTTTTGTTAGTACTCCAGCAAATAAATGAAGGAGGAACTATACAACTGCACATAGCTCTGAAACTCCTGATGGATAGCTAGGCAATGCTAATCAAGGGCTGGGTAACAATACCAAGAAAGAAAGAATGTTTCCTGCTAGAACTGCATGCTATTGCCTATTAAATAATCTTTCCCCACGGCAGGCAAGAACTGAACCGTAATCTGATCAAGCATGGCGAGCTGAAACCAAATTGTGGGCCATAAAAAGAATTGCGGAGTATGTCACATGACATCAAATGAATACAATCAGCAAAATTCAGAATAGGAAACTATACAACAAATGACCGAATTCTTCAACAACAGAACTGTAAAGGTGGGGGCAAGGGGAAGCACCACAGTCAACCAGCCTAGAGAACTAAAGGGATTTAACTAATGGGTTAACTGACCTGCAGCGGCCCCTCCTCCTAGGCCTGCTTTTTTATTTTGAGACAGTATCACCATGTTACTATGCTGGTCTGGAACTCTCTATATAGATCTGGCTGGTCTCAAAATAAAGTGATCTGACTGCCTTTGCCTCCCAAATGCCAAGATTAAAGGTAATCAGAAAGTTTGTTTTTGAGTACAACAATAATGGTAGTTGTCTTTTCTTTTTCTTTTTTTTTCTTTTTTCTTTTTTTTTTTTTTTTTTTGAGTTAGTCTCATGTTGCCCAGGATGGCCTAGAGCTCACTATATAGTCAAAGATAACCTTGAACTTCTGACCCTCCTGCCTCTACTTCCTGAATACCAAGATTGCAAGTGTGTACTACTAGCCCAGTTTTATGTGGTGCTGAAGATCAAACTCAGAGCTTCAAGCATGTCAGGCAAACAAACATGCTATCAATTGAGCTCCACCCCCAGATTGGCAGGTGTCTTTTTAAAAAAGAATTCCTATATTGTTAAACAAATAATATCTGAAATTGCTTCAAATTAGTGATAGGGGCCATAGGTTGAGAAGTATAAGGAACATAAATATTCATAAGCAAAACTATCCCATATATGGGTAAGTGAAACTGTAACTGGCTAGATAGATATATTAAGTTTTCCCTTTTCTCCCTTCCTTCCTCCTCTCCATCCCTTTGAGAGGGAGGACCTCACTCCAGTCTGGCCTTGAACTGGTGATCATTTTTGGGATGTTGCTACCTCCACTCCCGAGTGCTGGGATTACAGATATGAGCCACCAATGTCTAAATTTACATTTCCCTCTCCCTCTTTATTTTTTTTATACTTGAGAATTTTTTGTAATATAAGAGTTTTATATCTTTGCTTGCTTGTTTTTATTTATTTTGGTTTTGTTTGTTTGTTTTTTAAGCAAACTCACAACCCTCCTGCCTCAGGCTCTTGAGTGCTAAGATTGTATTATTTTCCTCCCAAAGCACTATCCTCCCTCTCTTTGTGGTGAGACAGGGTGGAACTCTGTAGACCAGGCTGGCCTCTAACTGATGGATCTACCTGCCTCTGCCCCTCCAAGTGTTGGGATTAATGGTGTGTGCTGCTACCTCCCCCCACACCAATATTATGTCTTTTGAGAGCCTCCAAAGTCATAATTTAGAAACATATGGGGATAAAACTTTATAATAGAGAAAAATATTTATTACAATGAAACCCAAAGTAATTTTTGTGAGCATGTCTTCTTCCCTTCTACAGAGAGTCTTTCCCCATCTGCCTCTGCCATAAAGGCCTAGCTACTCTTCCAATTGCAGCTTCATGGTGCCTTGTCCTCGAAGCTTTCATGATCAGGTCTGGAGGAGCTTCCTGCCTTCTGGGAAAAGGAGGGAGAGCAGACCTCCTCCTTCCCAGAGTTCTAACAGAGAGCTTACCCCAGCCAGCGTCCACCATACAGCCTCAGCCTTCACCTCAGCACTCGGATGACAACTGGCTTTCTCTACTTTCGTCTCTCCCACTGTGAGCTCTTTAAGAGAAAGAAGCGTGTGCCCCAAACACCCAATGCTATGCTCTGCCCAAGGCACTTACAACACGCAGTCAGGACAACTTCACGCTCATTAGTCTCACTGACATATGCGACAACTGCCAAACTTCTTTTCTGCTTTTTGACTCCGAAAATGGAAGATGTACTTTCAGATTTACTGTTGGGCCCCGCCCCTGCCGCTTTTTTAATGAAACTGTAAATTCGTCCCTATGTCATTGTTTCCTAGAATGCTTAAAAAGCTTTTTACAAAAAAAAAAAAAAAAAAAAGGGGGGTGCTGGTGCTGGAGCTGGAGCTCAGTTGGCAGAGCGCTTGCCTAGCAAGCAGAAGGCCCTGAGCATAGCTGCAGCCTATAATCTCAGCACTCAGGTAAGAAGTTCATGGTCAGCTTTGTCTACATAAGGCATTAAAACCAACCTGGACTAAATGAAAGCCTGTTTTTAAAAATAATAAAGGGAGCTGGAGTGAGTCCTCAGCAGTTAAGAGCATTGGCTCTCTTTCTTTAGAACATGGGTTCAATTCCCAGATCCCACATGGCAGCTCACAACCACCTGTAATGCCACACACATATAGTAGACAGATATACATGCAGGCAACACAAGCAAAACATCCATACAGTCCCTTTTTCCACTCTGTGTGTTTGGTTCTTTTGAGACAAGGTTTCTCTGTGTAGCCCTGGCTTTCCTAAAACTCACTCTGTAGACCAAGCTGGCCTTGAACTCAGAAATCCCCCTGCCTCTGCCTCCTGAATGAGCTGCCACCACCACCCAGCTCATACACACTATCTTTAACGTCCCAGAATTTGGGAGGTAGAGGCAGATATTCTCTGTGAGTTTGAAGCAGGCTTGGTCTACAGAGTGAGTTCCAGACCAGCTAGAACTATATAGTGAGACCCTGTCCCAAATAAATAAATAATCAATCTACACATAAAATAAAAAATAATTTTAAAGTTTTCATATTTTAAAGAACAATTTATTTAATTTTATGTGCATTGGTCTGAAGGCTGTCAGATCCCTTGGAACTGGAATTACAGACACTGTGAGCTGCCATGGGCACTAGGGATCGAAACCAGATCCTCCAAAAGAGCAGCCAGTGCTCCCAACTTCTGAGCCATCTCTCCAGTCCCAAATTAATTATTTTTATAAATCCATAATGAAAACTGGAGATCTGGCTCAGTAGTTAAGAACACTTGTTACTCTTGCAAAGGACCCAAATTTGGTTCTTAGCACACATGGTAGGTAGCTCGTGACCATCTGCAATTCCAGTTCCACGTACTCCGATGCCCTCTTCTGGCCTCCACTGGGCACTGGATGCTTGCGGTACACTTACAGACATGTAGGCAAAATACCTATGCACATAAAATAAGTAAGTCTGGGAGGAGCACATCTTTGACCAGTGAGATGGCTCAAAAGTAAAAGTACTTTGCCACCAAGCTAACCTGTTTCTGATCTTCAGAACCGCATGGTGGAAAGAGAACTGACTGCCCAAAACTGTCCTCTGGCCTCCAAACACACTCACAGAAAATAAAAATATAATCTTACAATGCCAAGTCTATTTGATGTTACCAATTCCTTCCCTCTCTTCCATAAAATCATCTGCTTAATGGAATGACTCAAATTAATGTAGTGAGTCTGGGTGGGAAGCAGCATTCAGCCTCAGCAGGGATTCTATGCATTAAAAGATGGAGTGAATGATAACCAATGGGATTCTGCCTCAAGGAAGGCCAGCACCATCACACAGGGCTGGGAATGAGGGAGGCACCTGCCTATAATGCATAAGGCCCTGGGTTCAGTCCCTAGTTCTAGAAACAAAACAACCCACAAGATAGATATTTAAATGTTTAACTAACAATGAAAGCACCTGCATAGAGACTCTTGACTATCATTCTCATTAGGTCAACCTCCTAGTAAATGAAAGTGGCCATTTCCCTGTGCTCCTGTGAAGACAGATAGTTATGGTTATAGTTTTCCTTAGTTAGGATTAAAGATAAGTTACATATAGGACTTTGGACTCACAAAGATAGGATAGATGATGGAATATTTTCTTTAAATCTTGCTAAATGTTAATGGACTAAATATTGTTAACTGTGGTTCTTATTTGATAACTGTTTTGTTATATATTTTGCTATGTTAAGATTAAAACCCTTTTTTTATTTTAGACAGAAAAGAAGAGATGATACCATTCTGTAAATGTTTCTCTCATTGGTTAATGAATAAAACCCTGTTGGCCAATAGGAAAGCAAGATAAGCGGGACTGGCAGAGAAGGAGAATTCTGGAGGAGGTAGGAGGAGAGTCAACATGTAAGACCAAGAGAACAGAAGTTTGGGCTCTCTCTCCCTGGTAAGATAAGACCACGTGGAAATACTTAGACTGATAGAAATGGGTTAATATTTAAGACAGAGCTAGCCAATAAGAAACACTAGTAACTGGCCAATAGCTTTATATCTAATACAGCATCTCTGTGTGTTATCTGGGGCTGGCTGGAGATGGGAGCCCTAACTGCACTGGAAAAGACAGCACCATGCATGAAGCACACTTACTTACAGGTGATTATAAATCATGTTTCTGCAGGAACAAAAGAAGGATGGAAAAAGTTCTTTAGCCCTACCTTAAAATTGCCCTGGGAAGAATTATTTATGAATATTAAAAGATAATTTTTGAGATTTTAATGTGGAAGATAAAATTTGTTTAAACAAATAGAGATCCGTATAATTATATATAACACACATATGTATACACTAACTGGTATAAATAAAATTAAATTATGACAGGGTTCAAGAATTTAATGTCTAAAAGCTTATTTGTTTTCAAGTAGAAAAGGTATGTATGCTGAAAAACTAGTGAAACCCAAACTCATTATCTTGTTAAAAGGAATAAAGTCAGTTTGTTAATTCTGAGAAACACTGTTACATAAGACTTTATCAACAGAGAAACTGAGTAAAGTACAGATGGCTTTTTCCAACTTTTTTCTTCCCTCACTCATTCCCCTAACTCCCACCTCTCTCTTTGAGACAGGGTCACTATGTAACCCAGTTAGCTAACTCATCAGCCTCCTGAATGCTGGGATTACACGTGTGTATCTCTCTGCAACTTTTCTATAAACATAAAATCATTCAAATACATAAAAACATAAAAAAATGACTTACTGCAATTGCATGTATTGAATCACATTAGAAGATTTTCTCTGCACCTCCCCCACAAAAGGCCTCTACTTTGCCTGCTTCTCTCAAGAGACATTTTGGTCTTTTGGTTGTCCTACTGCCCCTCCCAGCCTCCACCCTGCACTGGAAATGCATATTCTCAGTTTATTTGGTAAAGACTATCAATGAGCAAATGGGCTTGGTTTTCCACCAGAACCCATGTACAAACACATGTAAATACATTTTATGGCTAAAGTCCCAAAATGACTAATGCCAAGATAACCTGACTGACTTTTGGCATTTATTGGCACTGATGCCTACAGCTCATGACCCTGAATCTGGAACAACTTGCCTGAGTGCAGTTCAGCACTTTTCCTAAGTCTGAGGTGTGCCTGCTTTTGGTGCCAGGCAGGAAGAATACACTACAAGTGTATAACCACATGTGAGTGGGCCATCCATCCCTCTAACATTACCTACTCTATTAAAAACTTTAAACAACAAAATAAACATACCGATACAGAAATATTACAAATCATCTGCATTTATGATATAGTTATATACTGACTGTAACCAATTAGGTCCATGTGGGAAAAGGAGATTTCAAAATATGTGAGAAGGAAACCATGCTCCTGGGGATACAAACTAGGGTCCCTGTGAGATGGATCAGGATTATTTTGATCGGTTTCATGCAGTTCCACTATGCAACACCATGAACATACTTTCACTGAGTCTGGAGCCTGCTACTAGCCAGGGAGTTCCTTCCTGTCTGTATTTCCGTAGCACCACATTCTCTCTTACACACAGATATTGCAAGCATGCAATAATGATTAAACTTAAATTTAAATAAAATTTAAGAAGTCAAGGCATGTTAGTTCATATCTATAATGCGAGCACTAACACCAGGGAAACAAAAGCAACTTGAGTTCAAAGCCAGAATAGAGTACACAAGAGCTGTTCCAAAAGACACAAACAAATACAGCTCTAGCAACAGGTTAGTGGCGTTTTATAGTGGTAACATATTCATCATGTGACCCAGTGGTTTCCCTCCAAACCTGCCTGTGAATGTTTATAGTGTCTCTGTTCATAATCACCCAAAACTGGAACTAATCCAAATGTCTTTGAATGATGAGTGATAAACAATTAGTGGTACACTCAACAATGGGATATTACCTGGCAATAAAACCCAACAAACTGCTGATGTGCACAGAAATGTGGATACACCTCAAAGACATTGCATACAAGAAGTCAGTCATCTTTATAGGTTACATACTGCATGATCCTATCTCTATGATCTTTTCCAGAAGACAAAGCTACAGCCAAGGTGGGGGGGGGTGTTTGGGAGGGGAGGGGATGATGCAGAGGGACAGGAGGGAAATTTGGGTGGGAATTACACTGTACCTTGTCTGTGGTGGTACAGATACACAAGTGCATACTCATACTGACATTCACAGGTTTCTAAAAGCCAGAAATATTTATGGGCTTTAAACCTTCAAATTACTTTTTCAGTCGGTGAAGTTAAAATAGTTTCAAAATTCTTTTATCAATGCAAAAAAAAAAAAAAAAAAAAAAAAAAGAAGCCAATTTGGAGCTGGGCAGTGGTAGTACACACCTTTAATCCCAGGAATCTGGAGGCAGAGGCAGGTAGATCCATGAATCCAAGGCCAGCCTGGTCTACAAAGCTGGTTCCAGGACAGGCAGGACCACACAAGGAAATTCTGTCTCAGAAAAACCAAAAACAAACAAAAATCAGTCAATTTGGAACATTAGCCAGAACTGTTGGAAAATGGGGATAACAACTGATATAATAATAATATGATGATGATGCAATAATACCTGAAAAGGTTCCAAGAAGTTTAACTAGTAATGCTATGTAAGTTTGTGAAATAAACATTTATAAATACACAGTATATACAATTTTGGGTATAAAAATGAAAGTCAATTCCAACCAAGTAACCTGAAATTTTGTCCTCTGGAAGCCCAGGCTCCTCCTCTTCTCCTCCTTTTCTGCCATAAGGTCTCCATGTAATGTAGGTTCACTGTGAGCTTGAGTTTCTTGCCTCTGCTCCCAGAGTGTGGGCTAAAAGGTGTGCACCACACTGCCCAGCCTGGCAGAGCTAGAGCTGTCTCTGAAATATTATCTAAGTTCATTAATTGATTTCTACAGAAACAAATGTTCACAACTGGGTCCTTGTTGTGTTTTCATTCTATAACCATTCTACATGTAAAATGCTGTCCAAACAGGACCAGTGTTAAAGGAGACTTACAACAGAATTTTAATAAGTCTTCTGGTGGCTGGCTTAACAGGTAAAAGTGCTTTCGATAAGCTTGATGACCTGAGTTGGGTCCCCAGAGCCCAGATCGTAGAAGGAGAGAACTGACTCAGACTCCTACGAGTTGTCCTCTGATCACCATGTTCTCCAAAGCAATGCAGTATGCCCACTTCACATACGTACACAAACACGATTTTAAAAATCTTTCCATCAGTCCTATCAGTTTTAGCAGCACAATAACAGGATCCAGCATGTAAATGTATCTGAGTATGTCTGTCTGGATATATTAAGCAATGTTAAGCACATCATCTTATAGATCATCAATTTAAATGTGATACAAAATGGCACCGAACCTTAACCCCTTTTGGAATTTCAGGTATTCAAAGAACTACCACTCTGTGTAGGATAAGATCATACCCCTAATGACTTCTTAAAATTATTTATTTTTAATTGTGTGTATATGTGTCCATGTGGTACTATGAGCACACATGTACACAAGAGCCTGAGGAGGCCAGAAGAGAGCACTGGGTACCCTGGAGCTGGAGTTACAGGCAGCTGTGGACCTACTGATGATCTGGACACTGAGAACCACACTCGGGTCTTCTGTTAGAGCAGTAAATGTTCTCAGCCACTGAGCCATCTTCCAAATATATGTCTATATGTATATGTATATATAATGATTTTTATCACTTTGTTCTCTACTCCCTTTAATCTTTTGAGCAGTTGAGCCTCTATTTCAAGAGGTTGCTCTTTGTGAGACATATGGGGCAGTGGTTTTCCTTTTTTTCTTTTTTAACCTTTATTTTTATTTTATTGTGTGTGGTGTTTTGCCTGCATGTACCATGTACATGCATTGCTTTGTAGGTGCCAGAAGAGGGCATCAGATCCCCTGGGACTGGAGTTATAGGCAGTTATGATCTACCGTGTGGGTTCTGGGAATTGAACCCAGGTTCTGTAGAAGAGCTGCCAGTGCTCTTAACAGCTGAGCCATTTTCCAGCCTCAGCAGTAGTTTTTCCAATTCAATTTTTCTAAATGAAGTAAGTCTGAACAGAAACAGAATGCCCCACTGACAGCAAGGGCAAGCATTGGGGCATGAAACTTTGGTTCAGCTGAGGGTGTGGGTGTGAGTATGAGTGAATGGCTGTGAGCACACATGCCCTGCTTATTTCTGTGAATCATGGTCCAGAAGTTTACACTACTAGATGGAGATAATAAATATCAGTTCTAGATCTGAACAGTCTAACCTTGTAACAGGAGGCGTCTATGGACATCTCCCAGAGCTCAGCATACTGCTATCCCCCGATAGTTCATCTTCAAAGACAGTTTAAAGAATATAGCTTTCTCTGTGAGGTGCTGTGGTGGTCTGCATGAAATGGCCCCACAGACTCATAGGGTGACATTATAGGAGGTGTGGTCTTGTTGGAAATGTGTCACTGGGAGGGAGGCTTTGAGGTTTCAGCTCAAGCCAGGCCTAGTGGCTCACTGTCTTCCTGCTGTCTGCAGATCCAGATGTCGAACTCTCAGCTACCTCTTCAGTGTCATGTCTGCCTGCATGCCCCCATACTTCCCACCATGACGGGCTAAACTTCTAAACTGTAAGAAAGTCCCAATTAAACGGTTTCCTTTCAAGTGTTGCTGTGGTCATGGTGTCTCTTCACAACAATAAAATCCTAAAACAGATGGAAAAAAGGCAGGGAGATAGGATCGCAGGTTGAAGATCTGACAAGCTGTAATAAATAAATGCACAGTGCTTATTTCTTTACCAAAGACTGACAGGGAAAAAAAAAATCCCACCTATAAAATCAGATTATTTTACTTCAGGTGGTGGCTGATACCTATAATTCCAGTATTCAAGGGACCAAGGCAGAAGATGATGATTTTTGAGGCCAGCCTGGTCTAAATTTAAGTTTAAGCTAGCTAGCACTACATAGTGAGACTAACTGATTAAATATATAAACAGGGCTGGAAAAATGACTGTCATTAAGAGCACTTGTTACTCTTGCAAAAGACCCAGGTTTGGTTCCCAGCACCAACATGATGGCTCACAACCATCCTTAACTCTAGTTCCAGAGGATCCAGTGTCTTTTTTTTTTTTTTTTTTTTTTTTTTTTTGCCTCCATTGGCGCTGAACACACATGGTATATGGACATAAACTCAGGCAAAACACTCATACACATAAAATAAAGATGAAAATGTTAAAAATATATAAACAAAATCAGTTCATTTCTACTGTGTATATATTTACAAATGTTTAATTTTTATATTTTCCCACTAGACAAGATTTTAAAATTTTCAAGATTTTAAAATTTCTAAATTTAAAAATAAAATTTAGGGACTAGAGAGATGGCTCAGGTTGTGAAGAGTAATGGTTGCTCTTCAGAGGACCCAGGTTCAATTTCCAGCACTCACATGGCAGCTCACAGCCATCTGTAATTCCAGTTCCAGTGGATCCGATAATGTCACACAGACATACATGCAGGCAAAACACCAATGCCCATAAAATAAAAATAAATTTTTAAAAATAACATTTAAAAACACAAAATAAAACTTTAATGTAGAAAGATATTAATATTAGGTCAAGAATTGAAATTTTAAAGCAAGAGCCACATCAGAATCATAGAATATTTATCTGCTTTTTAAAAAGTGGACTGGGGGTGGACTGGGGGGGAGGTAAGAGAGGGTGGGAGGAGGCTAGGGGGTGGGAGGGAGAACTGTGGTTGGAATGTAAAATGAAATTAAAAACTGGAAAAAAAAGGAGGGAGAGGGAATGGGCTCAATATGTAAAATAAAAATAGAAAAATAAAAAATATATACTGTTAGGAATCAGCAGCCAAGCATGCGCAAACTCCCCTTTTAAAGCAAGTGCACTAAGCGTGTCTCTCTCTCTCTGGTCCCCCTCTCTTGCTCTTTCTCTCTTTCTCTCTCTCTCTCTCTCCCCTGCTTTCGGTTGGCCACCAGCTACCCCCTTTCTCTCCCCTCTCTCAATAAACTCCACGTGGGTGGTGAGTCTCGTGTTTGAGTTTCTTAGGCAATAATTATAGCAACAGAACAACATATACAGAAATGAAAAAAGTGGAAAAAAAGAAAAAACAAGTCATTACTGTTATATATACATATATGAAGATTTTTCTTTGTGAAATTCCTTAGTTAAAAGCTTTATTCCCAGACAATCTGGCTTTGTCCACTGGAAAACTGCATGGAGCCTATTTAGAGGGGGGAGGGGGATGGCAGATGGCTCACTGGGTAAAGTGCCATGCCATTGTGGGGACTGGAGTTCAGCTCCCCAGAACATACATTGAAAACTGAGACTTAGTCATATTCTTCTGTAATGCCAATACTCCTATGGTGAGATGGGTGAGATGGGAGGTAGAGACAGAAAGATCCCAGAGCCTAAAGGCCAGCTAGCCTAGTGAACAAGAGACCTGTCTCAAGATGAGACCAACATCTGCACAACACCAGTATCCATGAATAGACTTTCCAGGCATGGTGGCACATAGCTTTCAACCCAGCATCTGGAAGGCAGAGGCAGAAGGATTTCTGAGACAACCAGCCTGGTCTACATACCAAGTTACAGGCTGCAGTAGAGACACCCGCCTCAAAAACAAACTTGTCCACTAAACCTTATACTAAAGTCTTCATATTTTTTTATTTAGAAAACAACCTACCTTATTTCTTCTCTAAACTAGATTAAATGAATTTTAATCATGCACTAGTTTAATAAAATTGAAGTTAAAATTGTCACTTGCCTCCTATCATCAGCTTAGTCACTGGTTTCTCAGCATGAGATTGTAAACATTTTAGTTCACAGCTGTGGTAAAGTGTACTGTGTACTGGAGGGTTAACAGCATCCAGTAGTAGCACATTCCTACCTCCAGTCTCAAAATTAAAACAAACAAAAAGATTTTCCCAGACATTGCCAAATGTCCTCTACAGGCAAAATAAATCACCTGTTTAGACTGTGCTTTACAGATTTATAGACTTTCATCATTTCTGTATTTGAGCAAAGGGGCAGGGGTGGGCAACGTTACCACAATAAAGGAAAAACAGCTATCAAGTGTGGCTTTAATGGGAACAATAATGCCTCACGTTTTATTCAAGTGTGTATCTACAACAACTGCATTCCACCAGCCAACTGATTGACAAATCTAACAAATCCTAAAATATTCAAAGCAAGGTTTTGTTATACTGCTGGTTATTTAGAACTTGTTGTACTACAAAATTTACATGGGTTATTTATAAAAAATTATATTAAGTAAATATTTTAATGACTAGTAATGGAGGAGTGTAATAGAGGCTGCTTTTTTTTTTTTTTTTTTTTTTTTTTTGAGACAGAGTGTCATGTAGCCCAAGATGGCTTCAAACTAGGTATAGAAGGATGACTTTGAACTTCTGATCTTCCTGTCTCTATTTCCCAAGAGCTGGGAATAAAGGTATGCACTACCATGTCCAGCTATGATACTGACACATAAATTGAGATAGTAAAAGAAATACTTAGCAATTACAGAAAGACGCCTTTCACACATTGCAATTTTTTATGTTTAATTTTTGAAACAGTGTTTATGTTGCCCAGGGTAGGCTTGACCAATCCCTGCCTCAGCTGTATAGTCCCCAATAGTTGGGACTATATAGATATCTACCTCCACAGTTGGCTCGGCTATAATATTTGAATGACATTTCCCAACAGATAGATAGGTAGACAGACAGACAGATAGATTTAGATAGATGATGTAGTTTGCTTTGTTTTGTTTTTTGAGACAGGGTTTCTTTGTATAGCTCTGGCTGTCCTAGAACACACTCTGTAGACCAGGCTGGCCTTGAACTCAGAGATCTGCCTGCCTCTGCCTCCCAAGTTCCCATCATATTTAATCCCTCTTTATTTGGTAATAAAAGTACTTTCATGGGAACAGCAAGTGGGAAAGAGCAGGAGAGGCTTCTGAGACATCAACCATCTATCTGCTTCTCAGCTGGTCACAACTGGCAGCCCCTGTAGTACCAGGTATTCAGGAGGCTGAGGCAGGGAGATTTGAGCTGAAGAGTTCAAAACCAACCTGGACAGTACAGTAAGAGCTTTAAAAAAAAAAAAAAATCAATTTCCAGGGCTGGAGAGCTCAGGCTCAGCGATCAAGAGCATTTGTTGCTCTTGCAGAGGATCTGGTTTGGTTCTAGCACCCACAGTGGCTCACAGCCATCCATTACTCCAGTTCCCGGGAAGCTGATGCCCTCTTCTGACTGTCATGACACAAGGAATGAATGTGGTACACTCACATACATGCAGGCAAAACATTCACACATGTACAATAAACAAATATAAAATAACATATTTCTGTTCCTGGTGTGGTGTACACATGGAGCCAGAGGCAGGAGGAGCTCTGTGAGTATGAGGCCAGGCTGATCTACATAAGGACTTTCAGGCTGGACAGAGCTACATGGTGAAACCCTGCCTCAAACAAACAAAGAAAAAAAAAAAAAAAATCTACTTCCTCTTCTAGGTACTGATTACACAGGAAAAATTCAAACTGTACACCTATAATTTTTCTATTTCTCTGTGTACTTTACTAAAAGTTTACTTTAAAAAAAGTATATACTGAAGTACTTACTTAACTTCAACTTAGGTTCCCCATCACTCACTTTAACCCCAACAACCATTATTATTAGCTATTTTTGAAAAATCACTGAGTTTATTAAAAGTTACTTTTACACAGGAAAATCCCCATAATATAAACAGTGGCACACCCAGAACATTAATCTATGCCTTTTGATTTTGTTTCTGTTTTTTGAGACAGGTTCTCTGGTAGTCCAGGATGGCTGAAGCTGGCCTTGAACTCTTAATCCTCCTGCCTCAGCCTCCCAAGTGCTTTGATTACAGACATGAGCCACCACACTCATTTTCCTCTGGCCTTTCAAAATTAATACTACTGTATAGTGAATGTTCCACAGCACTATATAGTGTCATCATTCTTTGTTGCACATATATACATGTATGCTAATTTATTTTATTAATTCTATAGTGGTGGACATTGAGATGGTTTCTGAATTTATTTATTTATTTATTTATTTATTTATTTATTTATTTTTAAGGCAGGGTCTCTATGCAGCCCTGGCTGGTGGCCCAGAGCTTGCTTAGGTAGATCAGACCAGCCTTGAACTCACAGACACAGAGGTCCATCTGCTTTTGCCTTCTGGAAGTGCTGGGAACCTGCATCACTATGCCCAGTTGGTTTCTGAACTTTTGATTAATTAATTTTAATTTAAATGACTATGCTAAAAAGAAAAATATAAGGCTTTCTATAATAAGTAACTTTCAAGCAAGATAATTTCAAACTCCAATCATTCCTAATAACAGGAAAAGTCCTTGGCCAATCCAGTTGCCCAATCACACAGATTTATCTGCAGTCTTGAGATCCTACTCTCTCCTCCAGCACAAGATACTACTTCAAATGTGTTAGAATGATACACTCCAAAGAGAAAAGCCATTCAAGTCTTCTTGTTTTGTAGGTCACAGAGCATAAGTAAAAAGTTCTGTTCCAATGTCCACCTGGAGGAATCTAAATTCCAAAGCTGAGAGGCAGAGGTACATTTAAAAATATATACTGCATGGTTGACACTATGTCTTAGCTTAACTTTCTGATGTCACATGCACAGTAAAGACCAAAATCTCACTATCCATTTATGGGTTTGTGAAAGGGGTGGAGGTGGCATTGAAGACTAGCTTTCAGCTAAGCCATTTGATTTTAGTGACTTAGGAAAAGTAATGTTTGTTAAAAGAAAACATCCCTTCCAGAAAAAGTTTACTCAGCAAAATTTATTACAATTGACTAGAATGTGTAGGCCCATCCTGTTTAGTTTGCTACACCATTCCCAGCACACACAGTTTCAGTGCTATTACCATTACAAACTCTGGCCAAGGGTACCTTTTTCTCAGTGTGCTGCAAAATCTATGGCAAGTCAACTACCATTGTTTGTCAATCCCTCTTTATCAGAATTCAAAGTTGACAGATTCCACCACTAGTAGGCAAGCTACTAGGCAGCTCAATAATAAAAGAAAATAAGGATTAGCAGATTCCCTTGTGGTAAATAAATCCTAATGCATTGCTGATATGTGTCTTCCTTATCTGAAGTCTCTAGGTAACTCTTGTGGGCCCACAGACTTGTCACAGTGCTATACTGCAAACAAAAACAAAAACAAAACAGATACTTTACAGTAGCCAAAGAGATACTATTTTAAAAAGTTTTATGCACCAAATAATACTGCATACATGACCTTAACCTAGTTTTCTTTTTTGTTTGTTTTGATTTTTTTGTTTGTTTTGTTTTTGTTTTTGTTTTTTGAGACAGGGTTTCTCTGTAACCCTGGCTGTCCTGGAACTTGACCTGTAGACCAGGCTGGCCTCAAACTCAGAGATCTACCTGCCTCTGCCTCCCCAACACTGGGATTAAAGGAGTGCACCACCACTGCCTGGCTGAACCTATTTATCAAAGAAGTCCATCTCTAGTATTAAAAGAAAGTGAGATGTCATATTTTATCATAAACTGCCTTTTTGACTAATAAGGAAGACTCCACACACAATCTATAGATCAAAAGCAGACCATTAATTAAATATAAGAGGGACAAGTCCTTACCTTTCTTTCTTCCCCCACCTATACAAAAAATGTATAGAACACACACAAACCTACAACCCTATTGACAGTTCATGATCAGAAATTCAGATGAGCACTGGGAATTCTCACAAAATATTCACAAGTGTTTTTTAAAGCCAAACAAAACCACCATATAAATAAATAGATTAAAATCAGCATCTCATGTCTTCACCATGAGAATTTACACAAGGTTTTGCGTGTGATTCAACTCTGGACACAAAACTCATTGAGATTCGTTAATGTCCTAAAACACCCCTTTTAACCATATAAGCTCTGAACAGACTTTAAAAAAAAAAATCACAGCCTGTGGGGTAATGTTGCAGAATTTAATAATCACGTTGGACCTGCAAGTCGAAGTCCAGCTCCAAGTCAAATATTTGCAATTTTTCATCCTAAATCTGCACAAAGAAATATATCAGGCCCATAAATTACAATGATCTTCACCCCAGTTTCACTCTGACAAGCTCCGAATCCCACCACCTACTGAGTTCCTAATCTGCACATATACCAGGAACTGTGCTGGGAATCTGCAGGCTTTATCTCTAATCCTCACATGAAATCTCCCTGTATTGATGAGGAAACTGAGGCAAAAAGAATCAAGGTGATTTGTCCAATGGCATAAAGCCAGTCAACAGTGGGACTGGGATGTCAGCCTAGTTTGCCTGGTTCCAAGGAACTCTTCCTTTAGCTAAAAAACCACCAAATACAATACCAGTTCATCCCCATCAAAGTCAACACACACACACACACACACACTACTTATCTCAAAGACAAGACCTAAGGAAAACATCATACCTAAAACAGTGACGCATAACCCAGGAGTTACCAACTCCAGAAGAATTAGTTTCAAAGACTATTTGCTCAAACTCTGAGACAATCCACTCTTTCCTCTACCCCTTTCTGGCTATTTCAACTGACTTTTTAGAAAAAAAGGAAAAGAAACTCAAGCATATATTCTCAATTTTGGTAAAACCATCAAAAAACTATATGAAAAGAGAGAAAGGTAGATATAGTTCACATTATAGTTTACTTCATCAATAGGCTTCAGACATGTAAAACCAAAAAGTCACATCAGTAACCCTATTAATTTATATCTCTACACACACACACCCTACAGACTTGAAAAGTATTTTCTTACCACACTACAGGTTTACTCCCAAACTCAGAGCACGAATGGAAACCACTCTGGGTGTCTGGAAGCAGATCTTGCGGCAACAATTGCAGAGAGGAGCTGCTGGTCTGAAACCTCCTAAGGGAAGGCTGTCTGAAGGGATGTATTGAAGAAACTGAAGCTGTTGGTCCTAATGAGGGTGAGCTGGGGCATCACTACTCCTCCAATGTCTCACTGTTATGCTGTGCAATTGTTTCCCAGCTTCCATGTTCTGATTCTGGCAAGCGCAGAGAGAATGCTGTCCTCACAGCCCTGAGTGCTACTTGATGAGCTGCTCCATGGTGTCACTTAACTAGGTAAGTGACTGGTTAGAATGGGTGCAGCAAAATTAAGCCCAGTAAGCTCATTGTCCCGACACTACAGTGGCCCTCCCCTAAGGTTACATTCACTGACAAAAGTAACATATTTGAAACTTTGAAGTCCTTTGATTTTAGGATAGGCAAATAATTTAGGTGATAAAACTATAGGCGTGCCACCAACAAAAAAAAATTATATAACCTGTAATATAAGTCACTTCAGTCATGCATATTAGGTAATAAAAATGCAACATATGCAACCTCAGCATACTTTCAAACATCATAGAGTACACAACATAATTATTAGAATAAATGCTATTCTTCAGGTGTGTGGAACAGGTTCTGTGCAAGATTCCAAGCCTCTCTTGCCTTTCAAAAGGCTAGTTAATAGCAGGAATTCCTTAAGCTCTCAGAAGTCCATTTTTTTTAAAGTGGAAACTGTATGCTCCTTGAAACCTGGGACTGTGATTACTATCACTGCCTATCACAGCACTATCTATATAAGCTGGGACATATGTCTCTTGGTTGAAATATGATCAAAAGACAAACGAGCGAAGAGTAATTTAAACACACACACAAAAAAAACTGACATTTATCATCTGCTTATTGGCAGAATAGTGCAAAGTTTATCCTCGGCTCTTGATTCTAAATGTGAAGAGCAAAATTTTCAATATAACCAAGATCTTCCCATTAAATTGGATGGTTTTAATGGCACCATAAAATCAAATTTAGAAAAGCCTGGGGGGGGGGGGACTCTCAGCCCTCAACAGGTGTGCTCTACTATTGAGTGACAAAGAGGTCAGTCAGCCTCAATCTTTAAGGCCTGCATAGTCCGTATAGGCGCATTTCACTGTTGAAATCGCTACATTTAGAATATGTAGGAAGATGATCAATTGGTCAAATCTAGATTATTTTGTCTCTAGTTTTAACTTCTTCTGAACCATTCTGACCCATCTCCCTTTTCACAGGAAGACAGGGAAAAATATCTCAAAATTCCTAACTGCTCTTACCCAAAGAACAAAACACAATGATAAGCCATCTGGAGAGATGGTTCAGCGGTTAGGAGCACTTGTTGCTCTTACGGAGGGCCGAGGTTCTATTCCTGGCACCTACATGGTGACTCACAACTGTCCTTAACTCTACTTCCAGGGTTTCCACCACCCTCTTCTGACCTCTGTGGGCACCAGGCACATATATGATACACATACATGCAGGAAAAATATGCATACAAATAAAATAAATCTAAAAAGTATTCAATTAAAAAAGAACCCTACAGCGATACATAGGAAAGCGCCTTTGCTCTCTAGTCCAGAGACAAATTAAGTCTAATGCTCAAGAGAAACAAAACACAAACTGCAACTGCTTTCACTTTTGCATAACACAGATCTTAACTTGAGGTTCCAGGACCAGCTTGAAGATGACTATTCAGTTGCATATAAACCGTGTATGTATTTCACTGCAAAGAGAGACCTAAAGACTTCTACAGCCCCATCAAAGAGTTAAGGATCACAAAAAACCTTAGCGGTGAATCTTTTAGTCTAAAAGCAGTACCTATGTGAACACATGTGCACAGTGGTGATACAAACAGGCAAGCCGTTGGCACAAAGCAACGTAGCCATCGAAGACCGGCCCCATTGGAGAACATCAACTGCCTTCAGCCCACAGCACACATTCGAGCAACAGCAGCTTTTTCCTTTCCTAAGCAAACATACATGCTGTCAACAATGCATGTGATCTTTGCCTTTCTCAGAACAATACGGACCCGACCATCCTTCGGAAAAAAAGTATATAGACCTTCATCCCAAAAGATTACAATATTTACACAGGCTATGCCTTGTTATGTCAAACGTTGCAACAACAACAACAACAACAACAAACCCTACGAAATTACTGTGTACAGTAAGTATCTAATTAACTGGTGGGGGTAGGGGGTGAGTGGGGAAATATCACTCAGACTATACTGAGAGTGCACTGGAGAAGCATGCAAGGGAAACACCTCGACGATGCTTAAACATGGGTGAGATCCAGGGGCAACCAAAGACTGTTTGACAGAGGAACATCCTGTAGCTTGGTTGTGGAAAACATCTTCCTCCAAACGCACATTCCTTTGATTGGCATAAGCCATTCCTGACAATGGATCCACGATGACAGGGGCCGTTCCGTAATCAGGAAGTGCTCGAGTGTGTGTGTGCATATGTATGTGCTCGAGCGTGTTCGTGATGTTGTTGTTGGGGAGGGAATGAGCTAGATGTAATCAAAGACTGGCCCGCTTCAAATATGAGCATATGGGATGTTAAATCCTGAAGAGTGACTTCGGGGCGAGGCAGGGACATCTATCATTTCTACCGGAGAAGTCCCTCAACAATGATCATGTTTCGTAGACATGTAACAGGGGTGTCACTCTCTTTGGTGTCTCCGATCTGATACTCTTCAGTAGAGCCTGATTGGAGGGGAGGACGAAGTGGGGGTGGAGAAAGGTCTACATCGCCCACTGGGCTGAGTGTGGTGCTGCCGGTGGCGAGTGTACATCACATGCGTGTTATCTCCCGGTGCCACAATACTCCAAAGGGCTGGAGGTTTGGGCGCAACCGCAGGGCGGGGGGGGGAGGCAGTGGGTGCAAGCCACCAGCTGCAGGGCAGGAGAACGCTCCCCTCCGCCCGCTAACCCGTGCACCCCGGCCACCCCGTCAGGCCTCGAGGCGAGCCCGCTCGCTGCAAAACTGCAGCCAGGCTGGGGTCCCGGAGGGAGGGGGCGGGGGTAAGGAGCCGGCACCCCGGGCCAAGCTGGGAGTCGCAGACGCGCAGCGCCCGGGGCCTGCCCGCCGGATGGGGGCTGCTCCGGCCTAGCGCACGCAGCTGCCTCGGCGCAGGCTCCTCCAGCCCCGCCAGCCCCGTCAGGCGCAGAGGAAACGCGGCTGCCACGGCGCCGCCGCGGCGGGGGGCGAGAGCGCGGGGAAGGGGCCCCTACTCACCCGGGCCGCCGCCGCCGCCGCCGCCGCCGCCGCTTCGGCGGCCCATCCCTGCGGCGGGGGCCTGTCGCCGAGCCGCGTCGCTCCAGTCCCCACCGCCCGCCGGGCCGGCCCCTCCCCCTGCCCAACGTCTGCGCTCTGGGCCGCTCCTCAGACCCGGCCTCGGCCGCCGCCGCCGCAGCGCTACGTGGCCGCCGCTCCGACGTCTCGCGACTCCCTTCCGAGCGCGCGAGGCCGAGCGGGGCCGCGGGGCGGGCGGCGCGCGGGGCGGGCGGCGGGGGAGGGGGTGTGCTGTAGGGATGTGTGCGCGAGGGGGCAGGGAGGCTGGCGGGGACGCGCGCGCGCGCCCGCGCCCCTGCGCTCGCGCCCCCCCCCCACGCCGCCGCGCGGTCCGGATCCCGACACCTCCCCCCCATCCCCGGCTGTGGGGTCGGCGCGCATGCGCGGCCCTTGGCCCGGCCTGGGCGCACCTTTTCTCCCTCCTGCCACAATGTGAGCGCTCAGCCGCGCAGATAACCGCCGCCTGCCTGCTCCACCCCCGGCCCTCGCCCACTCCGCCCACTCCCGAGCGCCCAGGTAAAGGCGTAGGCAGCGCATGCGCGTCGCTTCCGGGCGGTGGGGGGGTCGGGGGCGTGGTTGCCAAAAGGAAGCCTAAAGCCAGAAGGTGAGGGAATCTGTGGGCAGGGGTTTTTGGAATCCCACAAAATAGGGAAAGATAAAAGTGAAAAGGAGGAGAAAGTGGAAAAGCGGGTCAGAGTGAGATTTGGAAGTAAATGTCTTTGACTTATGGTGTACGTTCAAAAAATAAAAACTTAAGTGCTGGCCACCTTGTTTGTAGAGAGTGACATGACAGAAATAAAAGCAACGACAGACTTATATGCAGTAGTCATTTTCCAGATAAATAGGATAGCTGACAACAATTAGAGGAATTTAGAAATTGCCATGGTGGTCAGCAAAACGGACGAATTGCTGTGCTTGTCCTGTGGTCAGGAATAGGGAAGCGTGTGTGTGTGTGTGTGTGTGTGTGTGTGTGTGTGTGTGTGTGTCGGTGTGTGTGTGTCGGTGTGTGTGTTGGAGTCCCAGAGCTGCTGCAAGAAAGGAAGGTTCCACTGTAAGAAGTATGACCACATTATGACTAATTAGCTATTAATCATTAATATAATTAATTGTACTATTAGTTAACAAGGTAGCATTTATCCAAGCTCAGAGCCAAAAGAGTGTCTGCAATTAAAAGTGCTTAGGGTACAAGGAGAGGAAATGGCTTGGCAAGGTGAAGGCTCCATAGGAAAGACCCAAGGTGACATCCCTAGGTCAGGATAACCCTTTCCCACCAGGAACAAACTTCCTGAAGTTCTCCAAGCCTTAATTAGAACTCCTTCCATTGTTTTTATATCTACTTCTTTTACTTTGCCTGCATGCATGTATGTGCACCTGTGGCTGTTTGTCGGATCTCTTGGAATTGGGGTTATGGATGGCTGTAGGCCACCATTTGGGTGCTAGGAATTGAACCCAGGCCCTCTTCAAGAGTAAAAAGTGCTCTGAACGTCTGAGCCTTATCTCAAGCCTCCTTCCTTTTATCATTAAGCACATACATTAATGTCCTTCCACCAAAGCTGACCCTCCACCCTCACATCATGGAAACAATATCTGTATAGATGCGGCCAGTACATCGGCCATAAACCCTACTTGCCCAAATCCTAGACCTGAGCCTAGGACAAAGTTAAGAAAGCAATTGAAACTTTATAAATACAGAGTCCAAGAGCTGACTCTGTCTTTGGCCCCTTCCAGAAACAGATGTTTAGATTTTATTATACTTGGACTCCAGGCTCCAGGGATCAGAGTTTTGGGACTTTGGGCCATGCTCTTCACTAGTGAGTGCTTTTCAGTGGATAAACACTAAAATCTGTATCATGTTTCCACAGGTGGAGAGAATATCTATTTTCAAGCAGAACAGGAGAAAGTAAGCATACATAATAAAATTAAAGTCAGTGTAAGAATGAGCTCGTGGTCTGGTGAACTCAGAATGTCTTCCTGGACACTTGATCCATTCCTCCACCCTCTCTGCTGGTCAGGCTGTTCTGCTTGGATGAGGATAGAGTGATGGCCAAAAACTGAGGTGACCTTCCAAGTGTATGACTCTCCATCCATAGGCCAACTCTTTGAATGGACCCTGTTAACTACAATATTATAGTAATTCAACTTTCCATTTCAACAGTGCTTTGAGGTTCTTTTTTATTATTATTACATTTTTCTTATTTGCATTTATATATACTCAAAGGACAACTTGTAGGAGTCAGTTCTCTCTACCATGTGGTCCTGTGCATTGAAATCAGGTCCTAAGGCTCAGGGACACACAGTGTTATCCAGTGAACCATGTCACCTGTCTCGATCTGTGGCTCCTATGGGGAGTTTATGTCCATTATCTCATCAGATCTCCCAACAACTGCAAGGGCAGACAGAACAGGCATCATTTCCAATGAAAGAAAGTCAAGCCAGGGAATGTTTTGGTGGCTTAGCCAAAGCCACTCAATCCAGTAGACAGAACCAAACCAAGACTCAGGTTTCCTAGTTCCCACTGTGCTAGTCTCTTGGAGGATTTGATAGCTCTACTCTAAAAAACTGTCAGAAAGGCTGGGTGGTACACACCTTTAATCCTAGTAATTGGGAGGCAGAGGCAGGCGGATCTCTGTGAGTTTGAGGCCAGCCTGGTCTACAGAGTGAGTTTTAAGAGTGCCAAAACTACACAGAGAACCCCTTTCTCAAAAAAAACAAAACAAAAGCCAGGTGGTGGTGATGCACACCTTTGATCCCAGCACTTGGGAGGTAGAAGCAGGCCGATCTCTGTGATTTCCAGGCCTGCTTGGTCTACAAAGCTACACAGAGAAACCCTGTCTCCAAAGGGGGAAAAAAAAGACAGTGGGTAGAAGCCAACAGAAACCCACCCCACTTTTGGTTGACAGCTTTTTATGTAACTCACATTGCCCTCAGAAACTCTAATGGTATCTTGGTCCTTTTGCCTCCACCTCCCCAGCAGTGTAGTTATAGACATTCATCACTGTGTCTGACTCAGAGGCTTCCCCCCACCCCCTTTATTGGAAACAAGTTCTCTCCATGTAGTTCTGGCTGGCTTGTGTAGACTAGGCTGATCTCAAACTCACAGAGATCCAACTGCCTCTACCTCTGGAATGCTGGGATTAAAAATGTGTGCCACCACCACACCTGGCCCTATATTAATTTTTTAACAGCCAATAAAAATAAAGCCCTAATTTTAAGAGTCAGATGGCCAGAGCTAGAAACTGGGTGTTCAGGGTCCAAGTCCAGGACTTCTCTGACTGCATCCTGTAGCTCTTTTCTGGATACCATACAAAGCAAATTGAACAGATCTGGTCTCTGCCCTCTGAAAGTTTGGACTCAAATGAATAGCCAGGATGCCGACAAACATAAAAGACCAAAGTGATTTTTACAGTCCACACGTGCCAATAAATGAGTTGATAAGGACAGGCATATTTACCTGGTCTTCTAGTATTCTTTTAATTCTAGTCAGGCAAAAAGGATAGTTTTAGTTAAGACTAAGGTTTAGGACTAATCTCAATCTGCCTACTTACTTTTCACAGATGGAAAAATATTTGTAGGAGGCAGAGAGATGGCTCAGCAGTTAGGAGAATTGGTCACTCTTCCAGAGGACCTGGGTTCAATTCCCAGGACCCAGGCAGCTCATAATTGTCTGTAACTCCAGTTCTGACCTCCATAGTTCCCAAGCATGCACATGATGAACAGACACACATGCAGGTAAAACACTCAAACATAGAACATAAAAATAATAAGTCTATAAAAATAAATAGGGTCAGGCATGGTGGCTGCAACCTTTAATCACTTCTAGCACTTGGAACACAGAGGCCAGCCTGGTCTACAGAACAAGTTCCAGGACAGCCAGGGTTATACAGCAAAACCTTGTCTCAAAAAAAAAAAAAAAAAAATCCTTATCTTTGCCAAATGCTAGTACCCATAATGGAGAGGTACACTTTCAAATTTGAATTTGAGAGCAATGCTTGAGCAATGGTTCTCAACCTTCCTAATGCTGTGATCCTTTAATACAATTCCTCATGTTCCGGTGACCCCTGACCATAAAACTTCATAACTATAATTTTGCTACTGTTATGAATCATAATGTTTTCTGATAATGACCCCTATGAAAGGGTTGCTTGCAATCCTCAGGCTGAGAACTGCTGCTCTAGAGAAATGAGGCCATCACCTACAATCTGTAGCTTCCTAGGTATCTAAGCAAAGGCAGAGACAAACCCTGGCTTTAGGGAACTGGACCCAAGTTTCTCCTTAGGGTTTGACCTCAGGGTCTGTCTATAGCAGAGGGCTCTAAAACCCTTAGGCTGTAGTTGTATGTGAGTTTTCCAAGAGGCTCACTCTACTAGGTACTAGGGTTAATTTGTTTGTAATTGATATGACATGTGCCCCAGAGGCATGCACTGAGGTCCAATTGAGATTTTTTTTAATTGGAATTAATTAATTAAAGAGGGCCGCTGAGAGGGGCTGGAGTCAGTGCCAAACTCCGTAACCCTAAACCAGCCAACACACCCAACCGGCTGTACCACCTGGAAAGTGTCCGGAAGTTCTCAAGAGGAGACCTGGGAAGCAGAGCCGGAATTGGGGGCTGCTAGGGAATTGTGGGTACCTCAGATTTCAAAGCACCCCAGAGGCTTGATTCTTGGAGACTGTTATGGGTAACTCAGTAGCTGGATAGAGGAAAACAGAAGGTCAAAGGGGATATGTGAGATTACCAAGCCTGAGAACAGGGGGGCTGGAAGACAGTGATTGGCAGGAGTGAGACTGAAGAAGCCAGTCGGGAGGATCTGGTGAGGAGTCAGAGGAGGAGGAGCCTGGTCATGGAGTTGTGGGGGCGGACAACACATTGCCCGAGGGCTCAGCCTTCAGAGGTATTAATTAAACTCAGGCCTGGGGTTGTTAACAGAGCTGTGGCAGCTTTTCATAGGAGTTGGGTTAATAACAATAACAATTAAGGACCAGGAGACCTTATCTGGAGGAGTTTTTCTTAGAGGTTGTAGCAGTAAGTCTTTAATTTCCCCCAGCCCCTCAGGGCCACATTTCTTAGAAAGTAAATAAGGGTTTACTTCCCTACCTGAGGATGCGTCTGGTGTCCCTCGCCAGCCCTCAAGGCCTACTGCCTGCCTCGGTTAGGTGGCTTTGCTCATTTCTCAGGAATAAAAGCCCACGATTTCAACTAAGATTTCATGGGGCCTGGAGTGGGGGTGGGGTGGGGGCTGCGATGGGGGTGGGGTGGGGATGGAGTAGAGGTGGGGGGGGGGTGCCTAGCTCAGCCACTCAGAGCACTTAATGATTTTTCAGAGAACCAGTATTTGGTTCCCACTCCCCGCCCCCCCCCCCACAGCAGCTCACAGCTGCCAACTAAAAGCCAGTTCCATGGTTTCTGACACCCTCTTCTGGTCTCCACGGTTATCAGGCACTCGCGTGGTAGACACACATACATGCAGACACTCCAACAAACATATTAAAAGAGAAAAAAAATCTCATGAGCCATTGAAGTATTTCGCATGGTTTAGTCTCTGAGAGGACGCTTAGGAGAGTGTGGAAATGTAGGCACCAACAAACACCACAAGATGCCTGGACAACTCTGATATGAAGACAGAAGTCTGTCTGAGAGTACTAGGCAAGATAGGGGGACAAGACCAAGACCAACGTGGAGTGGAGAGCTGAGTGGAGAGTTCCTGGGAGTGGAGGTTGGTGGGCTGCAGGGAAAGGTCTAGCTGGTACAGCACCCAGCCTTGACCTTCAGTCATGATAACCTAGGCAGGCATGGTGGTGCACCCCCTTTAATCCTAGCACTTGGGAGACAAAGGCAAGTGAGTCTCTGTGAGTTCAAAACTAACCTGCTTTACATAGTGAGTTCCAGAGCAGGTAGGGCTACATAGAGAGACCCTGTCTGGGTGGGGATTGGGGGAGAAAAGATTTGGGCTGGTGGTTCAGGAAGCTAATCCGTGGATCATGGGGAAAAATTCAGAATGTCGAATTAGGGGTGATGGATCAGCACAGGAGAAGGATGCTAGACTGGGTGAGACACCCATAATGGCTCTTTGGAGGGGAAGCTTTGAGCAAACTTCCTTGTCAGTAGAGGGACCAGCCTTGCAGATTCAAACCAATCTAAAGCATATCCCATACGTGGTGAGAGCTGACATTATCCTAGACTGCAGGATAGAACATACTTTCTACAGCACACAGATGGATTGATGGACTCAATTTTGAAAGATGGCCTTTCTGTGCAGTTCAGGTTGGGTTCCAACATGAAATCCTTCTGCCTCAATCTCCCATGTGTGTGCCACTACATCCATCTAACACCTGTTTTCAAAAGAAAGCAGGGCAGCAATCTCTATACTTCAACAGAATGAGTGTCCTGAGGGCTCTTTAGATCCCAGGGAGCCAGGCTGCAGTGCCCGTTAGTGAAGGGGGTTGTCTGTGTTTGTTGTGAAACAGAGCTGGGCAGCAGAAGGTTCACTCTTCTGACCACCATCCCTTGCAGGAACCATCATCTGCCTTCTCCCCTCTGATTACCACAAAGACCTACTTGTAGAGAAGACACTGGAACTTTCTGGACTGAATATCAATTTACCTTGTAAATTGCATCAGAGAACAAAGTGAAATGTTACTTGGTTAGGCTAGGGAATGGAATGTTCTTGTTAATCAAATAACTAGTTAATAAAGTACTGTTGGACAGATAGTAATATTTGGAATGTACTTACATTAAAATCATTGTTTTATCTGAAATCCAAATTTCACTGGATGACTTCTGTTTTATTTGGACAACCCTGCTAATAGGCAAACCACTAGATCTGCATCTGAGGAGGTACTTAGAGAAGAAATCACTAAGGGAATGAGAATAAGGGGGTGGTTGGTGCCTTGGTAGAAAGTAGGGACAAAGGAGATGGTCAAATATGTCTAATGGCATCTAGGAATCCAGAGCAGGTCACTCCCAAATCATCAGGTATAGGTTATCACACTGGGCACCTGGCTGAGACATTACCAAGTCTTCAGATGGCTGGATGTCAAGTTAAACAGTGTTGCAGGAATCTTTGGGTAGGGGGAATTTAAATAAATAAATAATAGTAAATAATTAAAGAGTATCATAGATGGTAGCGGCAGCCCAAGTTGGTAATCCCAGCACTCGGGAAGCTGAGGCAGGGGAATCACCCTGAGATTGAGATCAGCTTGGGCTACATAGTAACTCTAAGCAAGCCTTGGGTACTGAGTCAGAACTCTTCAAAAATCTAGAATAAATAAATATCATCTACTCTTTTACATCCAGAACATACCTCACGAGAAAGGAAGAACAGATACAGGCAGCTCCAGCCTTTTGTTTCGTCGTGCCAACAGAGGCAGTGGGTGCATATTTTCCTGAGGATTGGAGTATCATGTATTCCTCATGTCAGAAAATCCCTGGTGCTCGGGTGTCTCCTTCCTCCCTGTGCTGATGAAGCCTCATAGTGAGCTAGGTTCTGTTCTAGCACTGAGCACCAAGCTATTGTTTTAGGTGGTGGCAGCCCATACCTTTAATCCCAGCACTTGGGAGGCAGAGACACGTGGGTCTCTGTGAGTTTGAGGTCAGCCTGAGTTCCAGGACATCCAGGGCCACACAGAGAAACCTGTCTTGAAACCTCTGAACCCCCTCCCACCCACACACACAAAAAGGTATTTCCATTTTATTGAATGGTTCCTCCTATCCTAAGTTTCAACACTGTTACCCCTTATAATCTGATTGACTAAGGAGAAGGCAGATTGCCCTCTTTTAGAAAACTAAGGTACAGAGGGCATAAGTAGGAAATGATATGAGGTCACATTGTTCTACACAGTAGAGGCGAGAGTGATGTGAAGGAGTCAGCACCCATACTCTATTCTTCTTTCCCTAAGACTTTTCTTTTCAGTGTAGATATGTGAGTACCTACATATATGTAGATGTACCATATGCATACCTGGTGCCCAGAAGAGGGTGTCAGACACCCTGGACCTGGAATTATAGCCACTTGTGACTCACCAGATGGGTGCTTAGAATTGAACCCCAGTCTTCTGCAAGAGCAAACCGCTGAGCTATCTCTCCAGTTCCCACACCAAACCACTGAGCTACCTCTCCAGTTCCCACATCGCTGAGCTACCTCTCCGGTTCCCACACCAGCTCTTTTGGCCACAGTGCTGTACTACCTGGCACCCCAAGCTCCACTCAGATTTCTTCACTGGCTCCTGTCATGAGTGGAATAATAGCCCTCCCAAAGACCCACCTCCACTTTTCTGAACTTGTGAATATGTTACTTTACATTGCAAGAGGGACCTTGCAAGATGATTCAGTTAAGGGGTGTGGACTGATCTCTAATGGGCCCAGTGCCATCACAAGAGCCTCAGAAGATTGAGACACAAGTGTAGGAGTCTGAGATTTAGTTAGGGAAGCAGGATTGAAACCACACGATGTTGCCTATGAAGATGGAGAAGGATGTGAGCTGAGGAATGTGGGTCACCCTGAAAAGCAGAAGTAAGCAAGCAAGGACCCACTTCTCCCCATTTCTGACACAATGCTGTCCACCGCAGACCCGTGAGACTTTTGGCTTCCAGATCAGAAGGCAACACGTTTGGGTTGTGTTATGCTACCTAGTCTGTGGTGATTTGCTAGAGCAGCTGGAGGAGATACACCCAGCAGCTCTCCACAGGAAGCTGAACAGTTTTTGCAAGGCATTCTGGGACTTGCCCAAATGTGGGGTCAGCTTCACTGCCCCTGACTCCCCCATGTTGCACATGTCAAACGTCTCCAGCATCTACAGCCAGCCATGCCCTTTTATCTAAGCTTTTCCCCATATCACAGTCTTCTGCCTGGAACACCCCATCCCTGGCAGAGATCTTGTTCTTTAAAACATTTCAGCTCAAATGCTGCCTCCTCTGGGAAGCCTTCCATACATCCCCCCAGAGGGCTTTGGGCTACTTCCTCTGTGGTCCACTACATTTTGTATTCACTCAGATAGAAACAGTGCCTGAATTTTAAGGGATGCTCTAGGCCCTTCCTGGATTGTAAGGTATTTGAGAAGAATAGGGTTTCCTCTTTCATCTTTGGTGTCCTTTAGCAGCCATAAATGAAGGCTGCTAAGGAGTAGAGCTCTTCCTTGATTATCAATATGCCCTGGACCAGTGATGTAGTACTCTGATTCCATTTTTCCACCAGTAGTGTGCTTTGGGTGAGCTACTACTTTCTTTTCTAACAAAAGGCAAGGGTAAAGTAGATGAGATAGTGTGTCAGTTTTAAGAAGAAAAGGTGCTGGGCTGGACCGTAGCTCAATTGATAGAGTGTTTATCTAGCATACACAAAGCTGTGGGTTTGGTTCCAGCAGTGTATAAACTAGGTGTGGTGTTGTACACCCAGCATTTAGGAAATGGATGCAGGAGGATCAGAACTCATGAGTGCCTGTCTCAAAAGGGGAAGGAGGAGGGAAAGGATGAGATGAGGTGGTGCGGAGAGTATAACGATCCAGTAGTCCCCACTGCATAGGCAGCTCCCTCTTCAAGTCTCAGCCTCTTGGAGTGAGCCTTGAGTCTGGAGACCAGATTCCTTACAAAGAGCTATGTTTGCCCTGCTCTTTGCTATCGCCAGCATTTACACTGTTCTTTAGTGTCCAGGGAGTTCTTCCATGTTGACAGGCGGCCATCCTACAGAAGGCTTTCCCACATTCTTTGAATTCCGGATTCTTCTGAAGGTGCACACTGCTGTCTGGATCCACCTGGACCAGGTTTATCACAGATAATTGAACTCTATGCTATTGTGAAAGATGTCCTCCAACGTCCAGACTGCCCCCCAGGGCTCTCTCCATGGTGCATCTAAAGGCAGGGATTCTGACTAGCAGGAATTTAATTGATGTTGTATATGTTTCTCCACCCAAACAAGCGGTGGGCCTTTGACTACTCCAGCGGCTGCCTTTCAATGCACAGTCTCCCATGTTTAATGAGAAGCAAAAGGAAAAAAGAAAACCCCCATCAAGTCCTCTAATGACTCGTCCCTGTGCTCAGTGCTCTAAGAGGCTCTGAAGTGGTCTTACCCTCTACACATTTACACCCTGTCTGGGGACCAAGGTGTGTTATGCAGCTGGACAGTATCAGATGTGGTATAGTCAAAATATATTGAATAGCACACCTGTGCAATGGAATTAGAATTCAGAGAAAGGAGAGTTCAGCCGGGCTTGACAAGATGGGGTTGTGTGTAAAGGACATGAGCAAACTGTAGAATGAATGAATGCTAAATGGGAAAGGTGTGACTGGCAGTGAACTATAGAGAGGCATCCTGATGTAGGGACTCCCTGCTGGGTTCCACAGAGAAGCAGAAGGGGAAGGTAAGGGTGGGGAAGGGGAGAGGAAAGGGGAAGGGAAGGAAGGAAGAGAGGAAGGAATAGAGAGAAGGAGGGAGGGAGGTAAAGAGGGAAGGGGGAAGAGGAAATGGAGAAAAGGGGAAAGGAAAGAAGGGAGGGAGGAAGAAAACAAGGAAGGAAGAACGGGAGGAAATAAAGGAGAAGGGAAAGTGTAGCCTGGAACTCACTCTGTAGACCAGGCTGGCCTTGAACTCACAGAGGTCTGCCTACCTGCCACCACCACCCAGCAGGACTGTTATCCCTAAAATGACCTGCCCTTTAATTTGGGGAACTCGACACTTAGGGCAGCATTTTGACCAGGTTCTTTCTCCTGCCTGTCTCTTGAGGACGGCCCCCAAACACTTGGACTGCCGCCAGGCAGATGTAAAAAAAAGGACTGCTTTCTTGCTGGTTTTCATGAGCATTCCTGGGGGCTATTCCAGTTTCAGGGCCAGGAGTTCTATCCCTGGGCCAAGGTGCCTTGGAGACAGAGCCACAAAGTTGCAGGGAGAGCCCCGAGTAGGAGGGGACCCTAGAGAACATCAAGAGACTAGTCCAGCATGTTTTGGCTCCCATCTGCTTCCCAGTTATCATGTCCTCTCAAAATGATCCATATGGGATGTTGACACTTAAGGAAATGAGGGCAAACAGATCCAAAGGCTTCTTGCTTGTGTTGGTTTATAGGAATTATGTAGAGTAGAGAACATTTCATAACTTGCTGTGTCATCCGAGGCAGATAAGCAAGAAGGCATCTTGCCTTGGTGAGACAGTTGGAAAATTTTTCTTCTGATTATAGCAGTTAAATATCCACCCCTCATCTAAGAACCACAGAAGGTGCTAGAGTCTTCCTTCATGGACAAGTCTCACACCTCACACAGGAGAACCACCTGTCACTGTAGCTAGAGCCAAGGAGAGTGGATTTCTTGTCCTATAAGATGGCTGCCTTCTGGGTCAGGGTATGCATGGGAGCTGTTATTTCCAAACTTGGTGAAATGGTAAGGGCCTTTTGCAGCCCTTCATAACTGCCATTGTTTAAAGGGTGTGTGGGCAAGGTGAGCATATTTGCATATACACATGTGTATCTACATTGTGTCTTCCTCGGTCATTTGACATCTTGATTTTTGAAACAGGGTCTCACTGAACCCAGAGCTCACTAACTTGGCAAGACTGGATGACCAGCAAACCCCAGACAGCCTTTGTGCTGTGCCTCCCCTGAGCTGGGATTACAGTGTAGGCCTCCACACCTGTTTTTTTTTTTTACATGGATGCTGGGGATTGAATTCAGGCCCTCATGTTTGCTTGGCAAGCATTTTACTATCCAAGCCCAGCCTCCAAAGGGTTTGGGTTTTTTGTTTGTTTGCTTGTTCGTTTGGTTGGTTGGTTTTTGAGGCAGTGTTTCTCTGTGTAGTCCTGGCTGTCCTGGAACTAGCTCTGTAGACCAGGCTGGCCCCTGCCTGCCTTTGCTTGTCAGTGCTGGGATTGAAGGTGTGTGCTGCCACTATCCAGGAAGGGCTTGCTTTTTAACAGAGAAATTTTAAGACTGATTTCTGCCCCTGTTTCCTGTATCTCTGACTTCAGCATCCTCTGGAGGACAATGTGGTGCCTTCAGGATTGTGCCATGTGAACATCTCATTAGAGCGTCCTCCATGCCTCCCAGCAAAGCACTCTGTGATGTGCAGAGCCATGGTGGGCAGCACAGCAGGACTCGGAGAAGCCTTGAGCACTGCTGTCTGACCCTTCCTGCATCTGTCTCCATTAGTGTCGTTCCTCCAGGTCAAGCATGCCCTCCACTCCTCGGCAGGAGGCCCCAACATCAAGAGCTACTTTAGTGACTACCACAGGACCTGTCTGGTCTATAGCCTCTCTTCTATACTTGTGTGTTAAATGAATTGGTTATAAGTATGGAAAGGATTCCCTTGAAAAAGTTTGTGGTGTTGTCAGATGCTGATAGTTACTTTTCTGATATTTATGTCCCTGTGAATGGGAAGGAACACTGTTGGGCAGTAAGAATGAAAAATTGTCGCAGTGCCCTGGAAACTCCCAGAAGCTTATACTGTGTTTAGTTAACTTTGAGAGACTGTTGTGGGTTCTTTGGCTCACCAGTAGGAGAAGAAAGCAAGTGGGTGGAGGCCCTTTAAAAAAATGATGTATTTATTTTTATTATTTAATGTGCATCAGAGTTTTGTCTGCATGTATGTCTGTGGGAGGGTGTCAGGTCTTGAAGTTATAGACATTTGTGAGCTACCATGTGGGTGCTGGGATTCGAACTTGGGTTTTCTGGAAGAGCAGTCAGTGCTCTTAAACTATTGAGCCATTTCTCCAGCCCCATGGGTAGAGGTCTTAGAGGCCAAAGGTATGTGTGATGTGATAGAGTCACAGTGAGTCTTACAATGAGCTGACATGGTGGGAAGGAAGCTCAGGGAATGCCTTTTGTAGCTGAAGGCTGGATACTTTGGCTGGATGGATGTCAAGACTCCAGCAGGAGTCCTAGCAGAACTTGCTTTTCTATGTGAGACTCCAGAGAACTAGCAGACTGAAAACAGAGGTATAGCCGGCATAACCACTGGCAGGCTGGGAAGAAGATGTCTCCGGACTCAATTCAGGAATTCTTTCCCCATAGAGGCTCCTGAGAGCAGAGAACGTATCTCATGTATTGCACTATGGAGCCAAGTAGCTTGCCTTGCTCTTAATAGCTGCTTAATAAATGCTAGCTTCATGAACACATGGCAGGCACGGGTTCTGGGAGCGTTCATGGAGGCTGCTGGAGCACTGCTTGCCACCTTCTCTCCTCCAGCTTCTGTAGCCTACTCAGTGACCCACTTTTCATTTAAGCCAGAAGATGTTTCCAAGGGCCGCTGCTCTCGAAGTGATGTGCGTGTTGTGTGTAAGTGGAGAAAGGAGACAGGGGCCTCAGCCTGCAGCCTGGTGGACCACTCCCTCCCAGTGGGCCAGAATCCATGTGTGTTGGAGAATTCCACTCAACCCCTTACCTACTCATCAGTCTGCACTCACATTCCCTTCCAGCCCTTCTCACTCTCATCTCAGCAAGCAGAGACTCGTCGCCACTGCAAGCTGGTGTTAACAACTGTGCACACAACACTCAGGGACTCACATAGCACACGTGGACACACACACCTTTCTCAGTCTATGAGCTTTTGTCCGGCCCTTTGCTCCAAGGCCTGGACCATCTTTATGAGATCTATGCTCTTCCTATCCAGGACGCTGAATCTGGCCTCTGATGGAAGAGCTGGGCATTTTGCACGTCTCCAGCCTTGCCTTCCCTTGGGGGCTCATGGAAGATCCACCCATATGGCAGAACCTTCCAGAGAGACTTGAAACCAGGAGCCTGACCTCATGATGCCCGCAGCACCTGGCACAGAGGGTACCAGCTCTGATGTCCTGGCCCCAGCCCAGTTCTCTCTTCTAGAATCCACACCTTCTCTGGCTCTCCTCCAGCCCTACAAGATCAGCCCAGCCTGGAGAGAATAAGTGTGGCCTTACAAAGCACATGGTAAAGGGAAGGAAAGGTCTCTGCTGAAGGACCTCGGCCAACTCATTCCTTGCTGTTGTATCTCAGTTTCCCCTGGAGAAACTCTGTCCAGGTGTCCATGGTTACAAAGGATTTCAGAACTGCCAGAAAACCCTAGTTATGTCCTGTTCCCTTGCTGCCAAGAGCCACTGGCCCCACCCCTATGCTAGCTGATGACGCTTGCCCAGCCAGGCAGGGTCCTGCAGGATGAAAGCTCCAAGAAGCCCAAGCAGGAATAATAATGATAATCATCAACAGTGGCGGCGTCTTAGCCACCCGGGAATGCAGGGCCCCACGCCCTGTGCCTCACACCCCAGGACAGTGCAAGAGCTCCTTTCCCTGTGTTTTATTGCAGTGATCCCACACTCTGCCATTCCCAGCCCAACCCATCTGAGTTTCCAACAGCTTCAGTCCAGCCACCAGCCTCATCCACCACCCAGGTTCCATGGGAAGACTTGGCTTAACAAGACCAAGCTAACAGTAGAGAAGGACGCCCAGCTGCTTGGAAACTCTAGGCTTTCCCAGAGAAGCAATCCACCTGCCCTTGGCCCGGGGCACTTTCCCACAGACCCATCTGTGTCTGGTCAGTACAAAGGCCAGAAGCCTTGCAAGTGTCCATCTCTTTATTCCCAAGCAATTCACCGGCGGGCCTGAGACAAGTTTTGTCTTGACTTACACTCACCTAGAAACTTTCCAAGGCTATGCTGTTCATCAGTGATAAACAGGGGCCTAGGTGAGGGGAGAGTCTCTCATTTTCCACTACACATTAGCGACTCCACATTTCTCCCATATTCTTCACTCTCCAGCCTAAAGTAACTACTCAGTTCGCCACACATGCCCCATGCTTCTCCATTTGTGGGATTGGTTCATTCTTTGGGAATGTCAGTATCTCTAGCTCTCCTTGACCAGATTCTCTGACCCTTCAAGGCCAGGCTTTGACTCATGACTCTGTTTGACCCATGTCCCACTCTAGTTCTTCATCTGAACCTCTCAAGTCCCTACCCATCTGTGCCATAGTTATCTGCGTATCTTAACTTACTCACCAGGTCATCTGTGCCCAGGCATTTCCTCCATGTTTGTTGGTACAAGACTTCACAGCCAAGGCATAAGCTCAGTGAATATATGTTGGATATAAATCGTGGAGAAGATTCATCTCTACCCTGTTAAATTCCTCACACAAATGTACTTTTAAGTGGAACACATAGTTATTTTACTATAAAATATAATTGGTGTAAAGAGAGAAAGAGAAAGAGAGAGAGGGAGAGAGAAACTGCACCCTAACTTTCCTGGCAGGTACCTGGGCTCCAGGTACCTAAACCTCAGTGAAGATTTCATCCCCAGGGCTTTGGCCCCTAGGCTGACACATGTAATGCTCTTTTTCTTTCTTTCTTTTTTTAATTTTATTATAATTTGGTTTCGGTTTTGTTTTGTTTATTTGTTTTGTTGTTGTTTTTGGTTTTTCAAGACAGGGTTTCTCTGTGGCTTTAGAGCCTGTCCTGGAACTAGCTCTTGTAGACCAGGCTGGTCTTGAACTCACGGAGATCTGCCTGCCTCTGCCTCCTGAGTGCTGGGACTATAGGTGTGCGCCACCGCCATCCAGCCATGTAATACTTTCTATGACCAGTCACTGGCCCAATTCATTATTGGCCTCTGTCTAGAAGGAGGTGGGCTCTTCCTTCCATAGAGGCCAAATTTAGGCTTCCATTTTTCTAAGCCCGGGCAGCCTCCTCGCTCCCTAGGACTCATATGCCTCAGGGACCTCTATATGCATCTGGTGTTAAGACATCAAGAGTTGGAGTACTATAGACCCCTGGCTTAGCTGTTCACTCCAACCCCTTGGGGGCATATATAACCAGCTGTTAGTGACGTTAGTAACAGTAACGATAACTCGGCAACATCCTGTATTTACCTAATGCTTTTCTCCAGGGAGCTCAACTAATCTTTCCCTCATCTCCAGAAGGAAGGGAAGGACTAAGGCGATGAAGGACAAGTGAGCCATTACAGCCACACTCCCAGATACAAGCACCCTTTGTTCTGAAGGATAAATGCAGCCCATAGTATTTCAGAGGTGAGTACTGATGAAGCAGAAAGGCAGTTCATTCTCTGAGATTCAACACCCTTGATTTAAGAACTTTTGCTGAAACTAAAGCCTTTGTGAGGTGACAGTCCCCCACATCAAGGTATTACATTCATGTTATTTTGAGACAGGGTCTCACTGTGTAGCTCTGACTGTCCTGGAGCTCACTACGTAGAACAGGCTGGCTTTGAACTCACAGAGAGCCACCTGCCTCTGCCTCCCAAGTGCTGGGATTAAGGGCACGAGCCACTAAGCTCAATTAAGGTATTACATCTTATCATCAATAACATTTGAACATTAACCCTCAATGTATGTTTAGTTAGTGTGTGTGTTCGAAAGTTATATGTCTATGTGCTTGTTAGCAAAGGCTAAGGGGGTACATCTGGAGTCCTGTTTTATCTCACACCCAGAGGCCAAGGGAGGATTCTAGATGTCTTCTCTCATTGTCCAACCTATTCTTTTGAGGCAGGGTCCCTCACTGAATCTGGAGCTAAGTTAGTGGCCAGCAAGCACCAATGGCTCTCCTGTCTTAGTCCCTCACAGCACCAAGATTACAGGAGCCTACAACCACCCCTACATCTTTTACATAGGTGAAGGGTTCTAAGCCCAGGTCTCCAGGTGGTAAGCACTCTTACCCACTAGGCCATCTTCCTCCACCCACCCCCTCCTCCTTTTCTTTTGTGTGTACCTGTTTATTTGTGTGTTCAGGTACACAAGAATGTGGAGAGCTTATATGAAGGTCAATGTTTGACACTGGATGTCTTCCTCAGTCACTTCCCACCTTCTTTTTTGAGACAGGATCTCTTACTAAACCTGGAGCTTGCTGATTCAGCTAGACTAGTGGTCCAGAAGGCACAGGATCATCCTGTGTCCGACTCATTGGTGCTGGGATCATGGGCACCTGGTGCCACACCTGGCCTTTTTTTTTTTTTTTTTTTTTTTTTTAATGAGTCCTAGAGATTAAATTCAGGGCCTCATGCTTGCAAGTTAGTACAGCTCCTCAATCTTTCTTTCTCTTTCCTTCTCTCCCCTCTTCCACTCTTCCATCCTCCCTTTTTTTTTTTTAAACAGGGTTTCATTCTATAGCCCTAGCTGGCATGAACCTTGCTGTGTAGACCAGGCTGGCCTCAAACTTGCAGCGCTCCTCTGCTTCTCCCAAGTGGTGAGAGACTGGACCTGCACCACCAAGCCTGGCTTGCCATTTTCTTGTGTGCTTGCATTTCCTGAATTCAGATGACCTTTATCTGTGATTTCTTGGCAAGAATCTCATTAAGTCTTTTTTCTACTTTGCAAAGATTAATTTAGCTCAAGTCCAATAATACTACATAGGTCATTTACGATGCAGCATAAACTATGATGTTTTACCATCTTCCTGATTACCATTAAAGAGCAAGGGACCCATCTCCTGTACCAGAGGGAGCTTCATCTGCCATACAAAGCCAGTGACTCCATGTCCAGCTGTATATTAAAATCATAGTAGGGACTCAGTGGTAGAGCTACGAGTCATAAAACTAATCTTTAAAAATATCAACAATTATCAGGTGTGGTGTTGCAAGCCTGTAGTCCCAGCACTCAGGAGGCAGAGACAAGTGGATCTCTGCAAGTTTGAGGCCAGCCTGTTGTTCAGTGAGTTCCAGGACAGTTAATGCTATATAGGGAGACCATATATATATATATATATATATATATATATATATATATGTGTGTGTGTGTGTGTGTGTGTGTGTAGGTAGATAGATAAGTAGATAGGTATATAGGTATATAGGTATATAGGTAGGTAGATAGATAGATACATAGGTAGATAGGTAGATAGATAGATAGATAGATAGATAGATAGATAGATAGATAGATAGATAGATGATAGGCAGATAGACAGGTGATGATTGCCTAAGTCTGAAGGGAATCTTCTCCATCTGTCACTTCCATCCTCTCATCCGACCCAACCCCCCCCCCAGGCACCTAGCTGTCTCAGCCTCCTCCTGGAACTTGCCTTTCTATCTATAAGATTCTTCATAACTCTTTCTCTCTCTTTATCACTTGTCTCCTAAAAGGAGATGACTACATGTCCAGCTGAGGGATGTCATGGAGACATCTCTTTCCTGTTATCTTTCCAGGTTACTCTGCTTGCTAAGAGCCTTCTTTTTGTCTCTTGCCTGGCCATTGCTGGGGCCATTTGACTTACTGGCTTCCCTGCCACCATCCTCTTCCCTCCATTTATCCTGCAAAGCTCAACCAACGGCATCTGTCCAACACACAAATTTGGTTCAAGTGCCCCCTTCAGAACTCCTCCTTTCTCCTCATGCCTGTACTACAAGGAACAAAGCCACTGTCATTGTTACAGCTCTAGAGTTCTAACCCAGGACCTCAAGTGCATTAGGGAGGGGACTCTGGCTTTGAGCTACTCCATACCCTCTAAAGTGCTAAAGTGCAAACTATTTTTATATTTGATTTTTTTTTTTTTTTGAGACAGGGTTTCTCTATGTAGTCCTGGCTGTCATTCTCTGTGAAAGGCCACCCACTGGCAACAGTGTCTTCAGAGCTTCTCTCCCAGGTTGGTGAGTTGGCTCAGTGGTTAAAAGCACTGGCTGCTCCTCCAGAAGTCTGAGTTCCATTCCCAGCACCCACAGGGCAGTTCACAACCTTCTAAAACTGTAGTCCCATAGGATCTAATGCCCTCTTCTGTTGTGCTGGTGTACATGCAGATAAAACATCCACATAAAAACGCCTATTTACATAAAATAAAAAATTTAAATAAAGAGCTCCTCCCCTACCTGCACTGCCCTCCATGACATGCCCCCTGCATCCCCCACCCACCCACCTCAGAATAGCCCTCTTTAGGAAGCAACTTGTAGGGACCAATAGTTTTGATAAGCTCCCTTAGTTCTCAGGCCACCACCTACAGCCATCTACTTTCCACAGATGAGGAAGCAGATGAGAGAATCTGGCCCTAGTTCAAGGTCATGCAGCTACTAAGGGAGCTGCACCCAGGACCCCGATCTGCACCTCTGTGACACTGACACTATGCTGATTTCATTCAGCAATCTGCTTCACTGTTCTCCCTTGCCCCCAAAGAGTGGGTGAGATTCCAGGTCGGCTAAATACCCTTCCCACTCTCCCCAGGGTGGAAGGTCTGGTGACTTTGCAGGCCTTTCTTCCCAGAGACCCTAACAAGGATGACAGGCTCCTCCTCTGAGTCTCCAAGTCCTATTGAGCTGAAGGCCTCTGCTTGTCCGTCTCCAACCTGGGTCAAGACTTTCCATGGAGATCTGAATCCCAGTCTCGGTGGACCCAAATCCTTTCTCTGGAAGGACCTGCATGAATGGCCTGCCCACCAAGGATACCTGCAGAGGGTGCCCCAGAACCTCTACCTGATCCACTCAGTCATTAATAACACCTCCTTCTTTGGGGATTTTTCTCTAGACTGCCTCCCCACACTTCCTTCCTGTGCTTATTTCTCTTTACAACAAGGCTGGGTATTTTTAACTTGAGGTTTCCACTTATCTCTTGTCTGTCTGATGGGGACTGGACTGAATGGGGGTGCTGGGCATGCTGACAGGGCTAGGAGTGTCTGGCCAGCCATCACTGCTGAGCCCAGCCTCAGCCCTGCTCTCTGGACAGAGCTCTCCCTGGCTTTTGAAATGAATGCTGTACCATGGCTCTGGGGCAAAGCTTTGGGAACTGCACAGGATACCAGAGAAGCTCACACCAGCAGTGTTGGCAAGACCTGTACGTGCTAAGTAAAGACAAAGGGACACCTTGAACCTCATGCTCCAGCATCCTGGGAACAGCCACCAGGCTGTGTCTCTGTCTACTTTCCTGATCTCCATTGTGAGCATGGGCTTTCAGAGAAGCTGCCTCAGGGACTCCCTCCCCTCTCCCTTCCTCCTTTTGTTCTCTAGTGCTGGGGAATTGAACCCAGAGCCTTGAGCTCAAGGCCCTGCACTGAGCCACACACCCAGATCTTGCTTCTGCCTTTTGTGATATGCTCCCCCTTAGCTCCTCCACACACATCTGTTTCCATATTGTCCTCCTACCTCAGCCCCATCCTGCACACCCATCATTTCCAACTGCATCCTCTCCTCCATCCTCACCTGCATGGAGTTCGCCACCCTTCTACACCTGCCTCACTTCTCTGCACCCAGTTGCTTAATGAAGAAACTTGTATTCAAAGTCCAAAGAACCACAAAGAAAAGATGACTGGGTGTTTAGTTTTGTAGTGTGTGTGTTTTCCACATCCAGTTTTCTTAAAAAAAAAAACCAAACAAACAAAGCAATAACAACCAAACAGATTGATAGCAGAGAGGTTTCTCCCCCTTCCCTCCTTTCCCCCTCCTCCTCCTCTCTTTTTATAACTGACAGTGACTCAACCCAGGCTGCCAGGCCCACATCTAATGTTCTCCAAGGTAATTGATAGTCATAAAGATTGCCCGGGGCTCTATGGTATCCTACTTTGTACTCTGAGTCACACTGCAAAGGATTAGATATATGTTCAACATTGTGTTTGTGTCTGAAGTACCTTTTTACATGTTTATTTATTTATTATGTGCATGGCTATTAGTCTGTTTCTGTTTTTGTTCACCACAGGCCTGAATGCCCACAGAGGCCAGAAGAGAGCATCGGATCCCCTAGGACTGGAGTTACAGAGGATTGTTAGCCAACATGTGGGTGCTGGGAATAGAATCAGAGTCCTCTAGAAGAGTAGCAAGTCTTCTCAATGCATGAGCCATCTCTCCAGCCCCTCTGGCAGTATTTTTAGAAAGTTTAGTTCCCTTTGAACATTCACCCTCTTGTTTTATGTCTTAGGGACTTTTCAGTTAGGCAGCCTATCTCCCATGTGGGCTGGTGGCAGTGGGGACTTGTTGACTGCACCAAATATCTGTAGTTCTCATCTCCAGCCTCCACCCTGGCCACACCTCTGTTTCACACTCTTGTAACTGTCCCCACCACTCCCTCTGTTCAACTGCCCCCTCGTCCCATGTAGCAATGCTTTCTGGTCCCATCGGGAGCCAGCTCTGTTTGGTGCACCTTTTGCGATTGGTTCAGTCTGCAAGCATGAATTGAGCATCATCCTAGGGAACAGAGACAGCTGTATGGGGCAGACACTGAGAAAGGCACAAGAAAATATGTCAGTACTACCTCTAGGGACAACACATTCTCATGACTGTCACCTGGAGAGCTGCTTCACTAAAGTTTAGAGGTGCCCACATCGGAGTGGTGGAGGCTAAGGGGACCCAGGCAGGGTTGGGTTTATCAGAAAAGCCTGCCCATGGGGACGTTGGAGCTAGACCTTCACTGTCAGGAATGCCAGCCAACCTGGGCAAACAAATGCATGTGGTAGGAAGCCCATCCTGGCTGTGGGACCAAAATTCCTTGTCACCTACACTAGGAAGTTGCCTTCTGAATCCTGAGCTGCTCCTTCCTCTCTGGGTTAACTGGCTCATAAAGACTGGGGGCCAGCCTCACCAAGGAGGAAGTGGACTAGCTTCCTGTTTGTTTGTGACTCTCAGAGCTGTAGGGCACAGCCGTGTACAGCAATCAAACAGAACAATGTGGTCTGAGCCAAGAGTCCTAGGGAGCTTGACGGCCTACCAGAACACCCTCTGCAATTGGGCGTCTCAGCACTCCATCCCAGAGCAGCGGACACTCAATAGTATAGGCCTAGAGCAGCTAAGCCTGCAGATCAGGAAGGAGCAGCAACTTCCTCAAAGAAGCCAAAGCCACATATTCATAATGCTAAGCCACTGGGAAGTCCTCAAAACAAAACCCAAAATATCCTTCATGGATCCACTGACCACTTTGTTTTGTTTTGGAGACAGGGTTTCTCTGTATAACATCCCTGGCTGTCCTGGAACTCAAGAGATCTGCCTGCCTCTGCCTCCAGAGTGTTGGGAATAAAGGTGTGTGCCACCACTGCCACCACCACACTGAATCTTCAAAGTTCTCTACGTGTGTGCACAAACACTCCTCTCCCTCCCATCCTCTCTCCTTCTCCCCCACCCCCAACACCAGTGTACTGCAAGTAGCTCAGAAAGACTAGAAAAAGTGAAAGTCCCCCAACCACCTCTCTCACAGTTCCTCCCCAAATAACTTGTTAGGTTGCTTAAATTCCCACCCCCCCAAATAAAAAAAAATCACTCAGTAGTGCATATAATTCTTAGTCTCTGTGTGTCTTTTTTTTGTAATTATTTGCAGAAATGATCATATTTATAGTACCTGATTATCCTTCTCCTTCTAAAAACAAATATTTATCGTGTGTGTGTGTTTGTGTGTGTGTTATTACCTGTGGGCAAAGAGATAATGAATGGTCTATTCTGTTTTCTTTTTTTACATTTCTCTGTGTCATTGAGAAATAGGAATATTAAGATGTCAGGATTCTTCTAAACTTGTAGGATGAAACAGGGTGGGGCAAGCTAGGGTCAGTGATTCCCTGAGACAGTGGCAGGGAGGGGTGGGATCTGGTCCCAAACCTGGACACATTCATCATGGTGTAGGGGATTCCACATTCCGCTTTGTGAATCCCTTATGGCAGAAGTCGAAACCCTCTAACCATCTGGCTCCCTTCCAATCACTCCCTTTTCTGTTTCTTCCCCATTTTACCTCCTTGCAGTTTAACTTTTGGCCTGAGTCTGATAATAAAGAACAGAAAATCAAAGGTAAAAAGAAGAAAATCAATACTATAAAGTCCTTTAAAACAGATGATCACTTATCTCATGTAGACTAAGGCTTTTTAAAAATGTATTTATGTTATTTATGTGTGTGGATTTTTATTGTTGTTTGGTTCTGCATGTATTTCTGTGCACCACATGTGTGCCTGAAATGCCCAGAAAAGGGCATCTGATTCCCTGGGACTGGAGTTACAGATGGTTTGAGCCACCTTGAGGGTGTTGGGAATTAAAACTGCATCCTTTGGAAGAGCAGCCCTTAACTACTTCTCCAGTCCCTGGACTGCACTTCTTGAAAAAGGACCTGTGTCCTATCTGCATTTTTGTTCCCTGAAACATCTGGCCTAGGACTGCACTTACTAAGTTTCCAATACCTGCTGGATGAATGGATAAACAGACATATATATATATACATGTATGTATGTATGTATGTATGTATGAATGTATGAGTCTATCCATTTAAAAAAACTGATCTATCCATTTCAGGTCTATCCTTTTATAAAAACACACACAAGACTGCAGGCCAAGCCTCCTTAAGCACTTGGCCTGTCAGATTTTTAAAAATATTTTTTAAATTTTATGTGCATTGGTGCTAGGGTGTCAGATTCCCTGGAACTGAGTTATAGACAGGCATGAGCTACCATGTGGGTGCTGGGAATGTTTGAACCTGGGTCCTCTGGAAAGGCAGCTAGTGCTCTTAACTGCTGAGCCATCTCTCCAGGTCTGAACTATCAGATTTAACCGTATCCTCCTCCCCAGCAAGGAAAATTCTTGCTGTCTCAGAAAGAAAATCTGATGTTCCTTTTGTGTCCTATAAATTCCTTAACAACTGGATACGCTCCTTCAAACTGACCTCAATCTACTAAAACCTGAGCATTCAGCACCCTCAGAGTCTTACTAGTCTAAGAACGGGTGATACCAGAGCTGGAGGTTCGGATCTTCCTGGTATAAACATGGGTAGAACTGGTTTGGTGCATGGTTAGGACAGTTTGTATATTTACAGCCACAGATGCCCAGGGGCTTCTCTATCAGGAAGTCATCTACAAAGGGTCACCTCAACCTATTTGCTTATCTTCCGGGTTGGCCAGAACAGATGAATCTTTTTCTGAACATCTTGTTCCTGTCACCCAGCCTGGAATTCGAGATGGCAATCAGGCTGCTGCCGTCTGGTGCTGCCATCTGGTGGAAAAGAGCAGCCATAGTCACACCTGAATCAAGAGTTTGGCCCTATGAGGGTGACTTCTGAGAAAAAACACTGGATTCCAGAAGCTTGCCCAACACAGAACCTTCTCACAAACAACAGCAGCGTCTAAGACTTCCGCAGGAGGTAAAAACACCCCGAAATGCTCTGGTGGTGAGTACTTCTGTGCCTTGCAACTCATCCCTCAACAGCACTGTCGAGATGGAGATGTGAGCCAACTTTTTGTTGCAGCAATAAAATACCTGAGAAAAATCATCTTACATGGGAAAAAGAAGGCTTAGTTGGGCTCAGAGTTTCTGAGGAGTCAGTCCATGGTCAGCTGGCTCCATTGCTTTCAGGCCTGTGATGAGGCAGCAACATAACACAGTGGGAGCATGCGCAGTGGGAGCATGCGAAGGGACACTGCTCACCTCATAGCAGTTGCGGGGAGCTGGGGGTGAGGAGGAGGAGAGGAGAGGAGACCCAGACGCATGCCCATGCTGACTGACCTCCTCCCAATCATTAAATTGTGAATCCATCAATGGATTAATCGTGTGTGTGTGTGTGTGTGTGTGTGTGTGTGTGTGTGTGTGTACATGTGTGTGCATCTACCAGCCTGTGTGCAAAGACGGAAAGGACTGGTGTCCTGCTCTATCCTGCCCTATTCCTCTAGGTTTCCTTAAGGTAGGGCATTTCACTGAACCCGGAGCTTGCTAGTTTTTGGCTAGGCTGATGGACCACACCCCCCAGGATCACTGTGTCTCTGTCCAAGCCCATACTAGGGCTACAGGCACTAATAATGATGTTTGCCTTTTTTATGGGGCGCTGGGGATTTGAAAGCACACCAGTCCCCTCCTCCCCCCATCACACCTTTGGACATTGCACTGCCAACCAAGCCTTCAATGCAGGAGCCTTAGCATCCAAATGATGAGAGTCATATCCTCAGGGGGTTTTGTTGCAGCTGATGTTGTTTGTTTTGATTTTATTGTGAGGTACTTCAGACAGTGCCCCTGGGCCTTGTGCATACTAAACAAATCCCCTCCTCTTGAGCTACATCTCCAGCCCTCTCAGTTCTGTTTTTGTTTATTAAACAAACACATAAACAAATGAACATTCTGGAGAGACTGCTCAGTGGTTAAGAGCAGTCCTCATCCAGAGGACCCACATGGTAGCTCACAACTGTCTGTCACTCCAGTTCCAGGGCATCCAACACCCTTAGACAGATATGTAGGCGACACTAGTGCACATAAAATAAAAGTAAGTAAATCATAAAAGGGTAAGCACATATTTTTTAAAAATGCAAGATGAAGAATTATAAAATTGACCAGAGATCTCCCAAGACCCAGAATTCAACCCCAAATCTCTCCAGTTCTACAACTTTCCCTCTAGTCGGAGTTGCCTTCTAGAGTGAGAATATGGGAAGCCCAATCCAGTGGACATCTTCATCCTGGCATCAAGGACCACTGCAGGTCACTTCCAATGAGAAGGTATTATGCTGCGTCCCGCCCAGTGTAGTCTAGCTGGTGACAAAACCATGCTCATGGGAGACATAAAAGGCCATGCCAACACCTGTGAGTGCAAACAAAGGATTCCAAGCCAACATGCCCCAAACACTGAAATGGCTGACAGCTGAGTGAGATGCTAGGAACAGTACTAAACAGGATGTAGACATGCACTTCCCTGATGACCTGGGTCCTGTGGGATGTCGGGCAGGACTCCTGGCCCTCCACACCTAAAGAAAGAAGGGTTCCCAAGGAGCTAAAAGCACCCTGCTCAGTTCCCTGCTGTCTGAGATGTTAATGAAGGACAGTTAGATAGGAAATGAGTCTTGGAGGAAAGATGTGCCAATGAGGACATTGGCAAAGGCAGAGGTCATGCATGGCTCAGAGTAAGGGGACAAACCCCCCAGATTAGGAAAGATCATGTTTGGCACAATCTACCACAAAGAGCTTCTGCAGGTGTCTTTGGGTCTCTGGCTGTCTCAGATGGACATAACCTTAGCTAGAGGCTGGAGCTACCAAAACCCTGATTATGAGGGTCCAGGGAGCTCATCACTGCCCTTGTCTCCACCCTAGGCTGTGGCTTCTTATTACATTGTCAGGGGTCCAGCAGCAAATGATTGCCAGAAGACAGAGCCATGGAAGTAAAGGTGTTTGACTCACACCAGGAGCTCCTCGGACACATTACAGACTATAGGGCTGCCCTTCCTCCCTCCCCCAGTCTCCTCCACTGACTTGGAGATATGAACAAACCAGTGAACAGCAGATGGTGTAGGTCTGTGAGCTGGAGTCTCGGTGTAACTGCTCCTCACATCACTGTAACCTTGGACACAGTCAAGGACCTTGGTGACAGTCCACTGTATCTAACAACTCCCCCTGGGGCCGGAGGCCTCCAGATTCCAGAGCTCTTCCCAAGTCAGGAGTTGGCCATGTCTGTCTTCCTTCCTTCCTTCCTTCCTTCCTTCCTTCCTTCCTTCCTTCCTTCCTTCCTTCCCTCCTCCCTTCCCTTTCCTTCTTTTCCTTTCCCTCCTTCTCTTCCTCTTTTTCCTCCTCTTCTTCAAGACAGGGTTCCTCTGTGTAGCCTTGGCTGTCTTAGAACTCAGTTTGTAGACCAGGTGGGTCTATACCACCCATGTTTTCTAGAAACGATGAGACAGTATTTTAGGCTCTGTAGCCCACAGGGCTCTGCTGCAACCCTTCAATGCTGAGGCTGGAGCTCCTAAGAGCATAGACAGCTGTGTCCCAAACAAATTCAGCTATGGACATTAAACTTGGACATTTTCATGTGCCACAAAATATTATCCCTTTGATTCCCCCCTCCAACGCTTTCACTGAATAAAAACAGATCCTAGATCATGAACTGTAGGAAAGCCAGTAGTGGTTATAGCTGGCTTGCAGGTGAGTTTACCAACTCCAAAGTACTTGCAGCTCTTCCAGCAAAACTTAGATGGTCCCAGCCTTGCACAGCTCATGGCTTCTCCTGCTAACCAGACAATTTTCTCACCTCCCAGGAGGACGACAACCTTATGTTCCCCCCACAGTAGCCCTGCCATTCTGGTTTCTCCTGTTCTTCGGCAGTAACTGGACTAGAGGGGACTGTGGAGAAACTCCCTTCTCCTCTAGTTACAAACTCGGCCCGGTGTATTTCCATCCATTCTCTCTGCCAGCTATGCCTCTCTGGGCTTTGCCAAGGCACCCAAGCATCTACCCGCTAGGGCAAGCTTCATCACTCCTTTTCCACTGAGTTCCCAGTCCTGGCGCTGGCAGAGTTCCAATCCCTTCTTTATGAAGGGAGACGTCATATGTGAGAAAAGCTTCAGTGAGGCCAGCCAGGGGTGAAGCTCCAGAGCAGGGGTTGTAAGCTGGGCTTGAGATAGGGAGAGGGCAGGCAGGGATGGAAGGAGACTGGCAGAGGTGGGCAGGCCAGTGGGCTGCTGACCACCATATGGAGGGAGGAGCAAATCGCAGGAATTGAAGGGTGTGAATGTTGTTAGGAGGTACCCTTCCTGACTTGGAGGACACCATGGCAGAGCAGCTTGAGATATACTAAGTGTGCTCACTGCACCGCCATGTACCTCCGGCACTTGGGAGGAAGACAGCAGAAAGGTGATGAGCTCATGGTCATCCTCAGCTACACAGCAAGCTTGAGGCCAGCCTGGGCTACATGGGACCTTGTCTCAAACAAAACCAAACTGGCCCCCAGCAAGAGCCTCCCAGTTCTCTCTTCTAACTCAGCCCCGTGAGCTAAGTCCCTTTTTCCATTCACTTGACGAACACCATTCCTCATAAGGACCAGTCACTCCCAGGGCAAGAGGAGGGAGGGTACCCTGGCCTAATGCATGGTAGAGGCGGGAAGACACAGACACGCACACAGAACTGCACCCCAGGGCGGAATGGGGATGCATTTTGTTCAGGCCAGGGAGAGGTACTGGGCCTAGGGGACAGGGGACCATGGACAAAGTACTGTCAAAGAGAAGCAACTGGACAAAGATTCAAAGGACAGGTCATTTGGACCTGTGTGACATTAGGGAAGGACAGGCTGCCCAATGTGAGGTGACTGTGAGAAGAGGTGCGGCACGAGCATGGGGGGGGGCAAGGAGAGCATCAGTGTGTTTTCTGGGGAGGCGCCATTGACTGACAGACAGCCATGTCCCGCCCGCAGCCTCCTGTGACCGACCCTTTACCCAGGTTACTTCCTATCAGAGCTAGTGGCTTTACTCAAAATTAGGGGCAGATGGCAAAGGTCAGGGGGAGGCCTTAACTACATAGCTCCCCTTGCCGTTGCTGGAAGGCCCTGTTAGAACAGGACAGCATTGGTAAACCAGGCATGGCGGCAGCACCAAGTGCCTGTAACCCCAGCACTCAGGGTGGAGGCAGAAGGATCAGGAGAGCCAGGCTAGCCTGTGCTACATGAAAGTCTGCCTCCAAGGAAGCAAGTAAGTGAAGTTTAAAAATAACAGATAAATGTCATTTGTTAATCATTTTTTAAAAACGGAAACCCACACAAGAATGACTACCTCACCCACCATCAACCTATTAAGCGCTTAGGAGTGAGAAAAATGGCAAGCCCTTGAGGTTTTCCTTCCCTTCCCCGTGCAGGGTCCACTGTCTTAGCATGCGAGCCTTCAGGCCTGAACAAGGAAACTATTCATCCATGGAGAATGGGGAGGAAGCCACTTCCTGTCTCTCCCCGTCCCAGCCAGGCCAGGCCAGGCCATGGCTTTCCATCCCAGGCTGGGAGAAAGGAGCTGATAAAGGCCCATTGTGACAGTCTCACAAACTCACAGGCCATCAGGGGCTAAGAAGCCACTTAACAGCTTTTGAACATTTGTAAAAAGAATTATTCTGCGGAAGTGAAGGCAGAGAGAGGCCCTAAGGTTGCCACGGGGATGCACCTCTGCCACCCTCGATAGGGAGTCTAACCGGGAAGCCAGCAGGGGCTCAGCGTGGCCTGCCACACCATGGGCTGACCTGAGGCAGGAGGGACTCAGACACCAACAACAGGCCGCTTTACACATCAGGGCGCCTGGACACCTGGAGATGAAACCCAATCTCCTGCCAAATGCAGGAAACACAAGGGTCCTTGAAAGGGCCTGAGGGAGAGAGGAGCCTCCAGCCTCCTCCTCCCAAGGGTGTCCAAAGTAATAAATGGCAGGAAAAGAGGAAGGCTGTAGTGCGGATGCCGGTCTGGAACTTATTAGGAATTAGGCTTTTTCTGTTGCAGTCTTCCATGTGCTTGAGTCAGGCACCTCATCATTTGCAGGCCTCCGGAGTCTTAGAATCAAATGCACAAGCAAGAAGAGATAGGAGGTCTGAGACTGCAAGAGACACCCAGGTGAGATGGGAGACTCTAGTGCCAGCTTTGAGGGCCAGGAGCTCATCACTTTTGTGTTCCTTGGGAGGAAGAGACCAGGTTCTTCTGCATGGGCCTAGGGAAAGGTCTATGAAGAGTACAGTGTCGCAAGATTCTTTCAGCTCCACCCCAAATCTGACCAGCTGTTCAGCCTGGCCCTGTGGGAGAGGAATTGCAGGGTCCAGGTTAGACAGGCACTTGGCGGGGGTGTCTTCCTAAGGGCCCCTCTGTAAGGCCAGGTGGTGAAAGGGGGTTTCCCACCTTGTTCCTAAAAATATGAGGCGGGTGGTAGGTTCCATTCACTTCTCAGCCCTACATCAGCTCTCCATGATCTAAATGCATGCATTTCATATCCCTCAGATGCCAAGGCATTGCCAATCCCACCAGCAAAAGTGAAGCAGTATAACCCACTGCAGAGAAATTCAAGCCACCTGATATCTAAAAACCAAAGTAGAGGACAGGAAGGAATCTGGGCATGTGCATCTGATACCAAATGCAACTCTCCTGCCAGGAGAGCAGTGTCCTGAGCTGGCAGAGCAACCCTGTTTGTAGTGATACTAAAATACAGAGGACAATTAACCTCTTCCCCCTGCCTCACCTCCTATGAACTCATTTATGACAGACGCATCAAGGTTTGGTACCAAGGTTCACTTCAGGATGGGGTGGGATCCACCACACACCACTAGGCACTTTGTAAAACCAAAGCATTTTCTGTCCTGCTGGATATTCCTCCCCTCCTGGTGATACAAACACACACTGTGCTGGGACACTGATCCTCTCGCTCACACAAATTGAAAACACACCCGAAGGCAGCTGGAAGGTCTTGGTGTCATTTATTGACAGCAGTGTTGTCTTCTCTTGATTGCTTCCTTCGGAGCACCGGCCCACAGCCCTTGGGAAGGAAGGGCAATCTTTTAGAGAGGGAGAGGGAAGGCAGATGCACAATGTCCTTGGCAGGTGTGCTGAACCCCGGCAGGATGCAATCCTTCAAGCTGGAATCCCATTGGGCATTTGAGAGGACCAATGTGGGGAGTGGAAAGGAAGTCAACATCTCAGTCCAGGCCTCTTGTACTAGTCCAAGTCCATCCCAGTTTTAGGACTCTGGCGGGGGCAGCAAAGGTAGGACCACCCACCTTGATGGGCAGATTCTTCAGTCCATGTCCTGTTCCCATACACCTGTTTCCGCTGGTCAGTTAGAGGGAACGGGCCTTACAGTTAAGACAGACCACTTCCTCTGGCCCTCCCCAGCTGCCTCTGTGTAGGTTCAAATGGCTGGAAAAATTGAGAGCTTGCCTTTCTGTTCAACTGTGTGTACCACTGTCCTCAAATCTTGAATATATGACAGGATGGAGGCTATAGTTCTACTCAGGCTGCCAGCCATGCTACCGTCTGTCACACACTGCCCTGCCTTTCTTCTGCCAGTTTTCAGTGCCTAGGGTAGGCAGCCAGGCTCCAAAAGGCTCAAAGCCAGTTTGCATAATCATTGGGCAATTCTGGATATGAAAGTGGATTTAAAAAAAAGTGTGGGACAACAAAAGCTTCATTTGATAATTAGAGACCTGAAGTGATTTTGCTTTTATTTCCTTCATGTTAAGCCAATCATGAAATTTCACAGTGATTTCTAGGGTGGGGTAGAAGGAAAGCATATTCAGAATAATTGAGGCCACAGTCTGGTTAGCCTGAGAAGGTGCAAGTGGGGAGGCCTCACTGGGGAAGCTGGAGGAGCACCGACTGCCCTGCTGGCAGGTAGGTGATGTTGCGAGAGCGTGAGAGCTGGTAAGCAATGTCCTCGGCAGCTTCCAGCTTACGCAGCTCAATCAGGCCATCCCCTGCAGTGGCCAGGGAGTTGGCAATCAGCTCAGCTGCCTTGGAGTCACCTTCAGCAGAGATGATGGCTGCCTTCTTCTGCTGCTCAGCCTATGGGAGAGTAGGTAAAGATTGCGATTATACTATAGCATTGCTTGTCAGGTTCTGGCCTAACCAGGACCAACTCAGGCACCCTGGGAAAATCCTCCCCTCACAATGGAGTCATTACTGTGTAGCCAGCCCTCCTGTTTCCCTTCATGCCACTTGCCATTGTAGGACACACTTCTCTTGGCTGTATAGACACAGCCATTCCTACTCTGATGCAAAGTCACGGAAAACAGAAAAGGAAAGTTGGAATCAATCCTCATGCCCATCTTTCCCTCCAGCACAAAGTCAAGGACTTCCATCAAAGCCAGGACATCCAGGTGCTGGTGGTTAACAACTGTAATCTTAGCAGTGTGGCAGACTGGAGGATCACTGCAAGTTTGAGGCTAGTCTGGTTTACACAGGACATTTTAGGTCAACCAGGGCCACAAACAAAACAAAACACAACCCTAGCAGAACTGGCTGGGTGTAGTTCAGTGACACAGTACTCTCCTAGTCTGCACAAAGCCCTGGGTTTGATCCCTAGTACTGCAAATAAACCAAGTATCCAAAAGAGCTCCAGAGCACAGTATGCTCCCATGTCTCTCATTGGAGTTGCCTGTGGAAAACTCTACAACCGGCACCCAAGGATGTCCTTGGCTTACCCTACCAACACCAACAGGGTGACACCTCTCAGGGTATGTGACTTTCAGAGCGTGCGAGGAGAGTTTGTTCATAAGACTCCAAAATCCTCTACTTTGGTGCTGGACAGAATTCCAGCACATTGTAGCTGGGTAAGCTCTCAGTCACCGAGGTACATTTTTAACTAACACCCAGTTCAAAATGGTAAGCTATCTGTTCACCAAATGTTTATTATGCACCCAACATCACCAGGCAGTGCCTGACCTCTTACAGGCCCTGGAGCCACAGTAGACACAAAGCTAACACACTCAGGGTTTATGCTTCCTACAACGAAATGCCTCTTGTAGATTTTAACAATTAAACATCCTTGGATTAGGAAAACCAGCAGCACGGAGAGGCAGATAGCAAAGAACCTTTACATACACCAGGAAGAACAGGCCACTATGCAAACACACTGTGTTCTACTACTCTCTCACACATCTGGATGGATTCAGCAACAGGAAAAAAGAAAAAAAAAAAAAAAGATAGCACATCTGGCATGTTTGATCTTCTCTGCTGACAGTTTCACTGTGTAACTATGGCGTAAAAGTAACTCCTCAGCGATGCTGAAAATACTCCAGGAGTAACACTTTTATGTACAGGGGAGGGTTTCTGATCTTGGGCAGGTAGGGAAAAAGTGACCCTCAGTGATTGAGGAGCATAATCTCATATCCCTGACAGCTCCCAAAGACTCTGGAACTGATTGCAGGAGTAAGGTTCCCTCCACCTCTTCTGGTTATTCCAGACAGATGACAGATGATGAATTTCTAGGCCACCCAGCAGATGGGGAAGCTGAGCACAGGAGAAGGGGAAACTATTCCTGCCATCTGGTTGAGCGCTCACCTTTTCCACCACAAATCTGGCCCTCTCCGCTTCCTGCTGAGCCACCTGTTTGGCTTCCACTGCTTCTGTGAACTCCTTCCCGAAGGTCAGATGTGTCTATGGGGAGAAAGTGAACACAAGCTGAGGCAGTAATTGCTTAGACAGCATTGCTTGGAGGCTTCCCTGGCCACTGGAAGGAAGAGGCCAGGAACGGCTCTAGCAGCAGCTGGACACAGGGAGACACTCTCCCACTTCCATACCCTCATTCACACCTCTGTATGCTTAGTGCCTCACACTGTGCCTACACAGAATTTTGTCACCCTACGAAGAAAGTGGCACCTGGGGCTTTTGATGGGGCCCATGGACACTACAAAGGATCTATTCAATCAATCACCTCCCTAGAGGAGACTTGTGGGTTCCAAGACCCCCATGACTGACTATTGCTCTTCCAAGATCCTTTGATGCCCTGTTCCAAGACTTGGGTCGGGGGAGGCAGATGGAAAACTGAGCCCCTGAGAACAGGGGATACAGCTGGTTCCCAGGGATGCAAGAGTATGATGCTCTCTGCTTATGGATTAACCAGTCCACTTCCTTCTCACAGCATTTCCACCCCTCGACAGGAAGACAAAGAAGGTGGTATGCAAATCATGGCATCCTCAACACACAAGTAGTTCTGGTAAAGGTTTTAAGAGAAAGGCAGGTAAAGCCATTGGTCAGGGTGAAAGACCTTCCTAATCACATAAATAGCTGTGGCTATTTGGCTAAAGTGACTGTCTCTAAAGACAGTACAGAACAGGGAATAGACCTCGATGCTCCTAAGACCTAGCCCAGAGCAAGTCAATGCACCCAACTTCTCATTGAAAAAGAAGGCACAGGGGCTGGAGAGATGGCTCAGTGGTTAGGGGCATTTGTTGCTCTTGTAGAGGACCCAGGTTTGAGTCTTAGCAACCATATGGTAACTCATTATTATCTGTAACACCAGTTACAGGGCAATTGATGCATGCATGTGGTACACTTACATACATGTAGACAAAACAAACACAAGTTAAAAAAAAAGAAAGATAAATCTAGGGGAAAAAACTAAAAAACAGCATGGAGTGAAGAAAGACATTGGTTTGGGCACCAAATGCAGTTTGCTTCATTTCCTTCTCCACTCCCAGTTTCTGCTTTTTAAAAATACAAGTAACCTCAAAGGTTAGCAGAGAAAATCCTGGCCCCACAGCTTCCAGAGTTTTTCACGCTACACACCTAAGTCTTTTGGTTTGTTTTGTTTTGAGACAGTCTCTCTGTAGCCCAGGTGGGCTAGAACTTGTGGCAAGACAGGCTGAGATTACAGGCATGGCCAATATACCTAGCTAAGTCTTATACTGCAGCTGCTCAACTCTGTCTGATCCACTCTGGATACTTGTTCAAACGCAGGACAAAGAAATACAACCCTAAGAGTTAAAAAGCTGAATGTGTAATTAAAGAATACAATTTCTTTCTGAGAGGGCCAGCTGAGGGCAGCCAATTCCCCAGGAAATCTAATTTTCTTCTCACACCTCTTAGCTATGGTTTCTTGTGGTCAGCCCACATTTCCCCAGGATGGAGTGTGTGGTCAGAGTGTAGAAAGACGCCAAGTTTTTCTTAGGTTTTACTTCATGCATTCACACAGCCAAGGGGCTATGGAAGAGCCTGGGATACAGCGGCTCTGCAGAGCCAAAGGCTGCAGCCTGGCAAGCTGCCAGTAGAGGGGGCCATATGCCCTTCCCTCGGAGAGACAAGAGCGAGGCCATGCCTAGAGGAGCAGAGGTTGTTCACAGAATGGCTGTTTGAACAGCTGCACAGATGCAGAGGGGAGCCCAGCCTTTCCAAGGTCGCCAGAAGGAACAGGAAGCACTCTGCCTTGCTGCCTGAAGGAAAGAATCACTCCAAGACTTTCCCAGACTCTCGAAACACGACCCCTTCCCCTCACCTCGGTCTGAAACACTATACTGCCTATATTGCTTTCTGTCCAAGTTATGATACCCAACATCACATTAGTACAGAGAACATAAAGTCTCAAGAGGTGAACATACACCTCAGAGGTGTCTCCTGCCCCTCCACAGCAGGCCTGACTACAGGACAGCCACTCACACGCTATCACCTTTAACCAGCGGCTCCCAGGACCCCTTCACTAAGCTGCTGACCCTCAGTGTTGAGGAACCCTGGAGCCAGGCTGGGTCTACTCTAAAGAGAAGACTCAGCTGCTCCCAGGCCTACTACCTGTCAGCCTTTCTCTGTGCCTGACGAGGCCAAAAGAAATCACTTTCTAGGGCAATCAGAGGTTATTTAAAAAAAAAAAAAAAAAAAGTGTGTGGCATATGGAACATAAAGATTGCTCAATCAAAAACAGACCAAAGGCGAAAGCCTCAGGCATCCGTAAGTTTTCACGTTCCACCCACACAGGCAGATATAGGACTCAACCCTGTGAGCCCAGATACAAAGCCAGTCACTAAGCAAGAGAAGAAGCCCCACCCCCTCAGCCTCTCCAAGGATCTTACCAGAGACACATCATCCAGGATGAGCCCAAATGTCGCTGCTCTCTCTGTGAGGTCGTCACTCACCTGCCTGGAGACCAGCTCTCGCTGGGTGATCAATTCTCCGGCATCAAATCGAGCCTGTCCCAAGGGAAGACAGACAGTGCAGGCCGAGTTACTGAAGAAGCAAAAACAACCAGCACACCAACAGTTGCACCCACCTACCACCACCTGGCCATGCGAAGGCCCTGTTCACTCACCACCACCGACTTGAGGATCTCTGTGGTGATGGATGGCAGTACCCGCTCATCATAGTCCTCACCGATGCTGGTGTAGATACGAGGAAGCTGGCTGGCCACCGGCCGGAAGAGGATACGTAGTGTGATGTTGACGTTCTGCAGATCTTATGGTAGGGAAGGCATGGGCATTAAACACAAAACCACGGATGACTTCTCTATTATCTTCCTACTCTAAGCCCACTATGGACCATACACAGAATGTCCGTTAGACCTTATGAGAGGGGTGGCTCGTCTGTCCCTCAGCGGAGTACCCAGAAAAGCACTCAGCACCATGGAGTCAGGAACCACGGGCAGGATGGGGATGCACTAGCTTCTCAGTATACCCTGAAAGTCTGATGAGAGCAGTTCACACGGAGCAACTAAAGAGCACTTGGGGCTATGAACACCTTAAGAGAAAACGTAAGCTAATGTCCAGAATTCTAGAGACAGCCTTTCCAAGGGCTGGTGTGTGTATGCACTCAGGCCAGGAGTTGGGCCTGGGTTACTTGGACCTGGTGGAAACAGCACCCAGAGTCCACTGACCTGGGCTGTGGTACCGCTCTGATAGTTATTAACGATGCAGGCTGATGAAGTCTTAGCCAAACTGAGCGTACCAGCCTGTGAGAGTGGGAGGACAGCACAAACGTGGAGGACTCTGTGAAGAGCGCCTTCACGTACACAGCAGAGCATACCATGGCTAAGTTACCACACTCAGCAGGGCCCACTTCCTGATACCTGAGAGAAGGCGGCAGACCGCACCACAGTGCTCTGACGTGCGAGGAGTTCTGACGCAGTCTAAACAAAGCCCACTGGCAGGGTGAGCTCACAAGGCTCATTACTCACACACACCCAGGGAGACAGGCACACGGACTTAAGTCACCAGCACCAAGTGCTGCCCGTGAGTAGCGTCCTGCCCCAGCCAGGTGGGGGTGGAAAACCCACGAATACACACAGCCTCTGGGCTCTGGAGTCGCCCGTCCCAATTTCTGCAATGCAGGTACATACTGCATCCTTGGCACAGCTGTGAGACAACACAGAAGGAGGAAGTCTAGGAGGAGGATTCTAAATCCAACCTAGTCTCCATTACCCCACTCCACCTTCTAGTTCCTCTTTGCAGCAGGCAGACTTTCTATTCCCCCTCCTCTCTCCTTTGTCCTAACTTCTCACTCTTCAGGTTCTCCAGTCAAGAGTCAGCTCCACTTGCCTCTGGGCTCCACTCGCCCTGGGCCACCTTCTCCTTCCGCTACCACAGCTCATCATCACACCTGCCTTCTTGAGGACTGAGGTCCCAATAGTTCTCTTTTTAGTCAGCCCCGGACTCTAGCCTTCAACCCAGCACCACGCTTGGCACAGCACCAAACATCTGGGGATAGCACTGAAGGCACCGAGTGCTGTCAGCACACCAAGCCCACAAGGCCCTTCTTCCCACGAGTGCCATCTGCTGCCTGCGCTGACTGGGGGAGGAGAATGGTAAGGACACACACATCATTCCAGGCTCTAACTAGAAACCCGGTGGAGTATCTCAGGCACAGGGCAGTAGGGCCAGCCTGTGAGAGAGCAATCTGAGGGCTGCCCCACCGGAACAGAGACTATGGAAAGCAAGGCAAAGGGAAAGCTGTCAGCCACAAGGGTTTGGACAGTCACTCTGGGGAGCAAGAGCTGATGGGAAGGGTCAGCCACGGCAGGAAAAGACAGGGGCAAGAGCTGATGGGAACGGTCAACCACAGCAGCAAAAGACACATTTAGATTTCCTCAAAGTTAGGACAGCAAGTAATTTCTCCCCCTAAGATTTATTTTACTTTATGAGCGTGGATGTCTGGCCTGTATGTAAGTAAGGACACCAAGTGCACGCTTGTTGGATGCCCTGGAACTGCGGTTACAGATGGTGGCATCACCACGTCAATGCTGGGAATAGAACCCAAGCTCCCTGTAAGAGTGACAAGTGCTCTTAACCACTGAGCCCTATCTCCAGCCCCCAATATGAAACTCTTAGGTTGGCCCTTTATAACTATCTCTGAATTTATCCTGCTGCCTGGGTTTACCTTAAAAATATGTATTTCAGTCTACAAATCTACACATTTCTCCGGGACAACCACACTACGAATTCTGTACAATAATTTTTAATTAAATTTTTACTTATTTTGTGTGCATGTGTATGTGTGGGTAGGTGCATCACAGTATATACGGGGAGGTCAGAAGTCAACTTGAAGGACTGTTCTATGCTTCCACAATATGGTTTTTTAGAGATCAAACTCAGACTTGGTGCCAGGAACTTTTATTTGCTGACACAACTCAGTTACCTGAATTCTTTTTTTAAATTAACTTCTAACATACATCTGTGTGCTATGTATTGTATGTGGGTGTGCACATCCAGTTCTCTTCTCCTGACACATCAGACCCGGGGACTAAACTCAGGTTGTAAGGCTTGGCAGCAGGCCTCTCTCTAGTCCTTAAATTAACCATTAAAGTTAGCATGCAAAGTAATGGGTTTTATTATGACATTTCCTTTCTTTTCCTCATGTATCAAAGCTTAGCAAAAAAAAAAAAAAAAAAAAAAAAAAAAAAAAAAAATGATTATGAAGTGCTTTCTGATCCTCCTGCTATAGAATGCTGGGATTACAGGCATCATGCACCATCACACCCAGTTTGTGTGGTCCTGGGAACTGACTGAATCCAGGTACTCCAGCATGCTAGGCACATACTCTACCAACTGAGCTCCACTGCACACACAATGGCATTTTCATACTCGAGTCATTATACTTTGGTGTACTCCTCCTCCAATGCCCTCCATCCCCAGTACTCCTGCTCTCTCCCATACCAGAATTCTTTTTTAGGACAGGCTCTCTCTACATAGCCTTGCCTGGCTTGGAACTCACTATGTAGGCTAGCCTGGCCTAAAGTAACAGAGATCCATCTGCCTCTGCCCCAAGTGCTGGGATTTAAGGTGTGCACCACTCTGCCGGGTCTCCTTGTACCACAAACTTTGTTTTGTTTTTGTTTTTATGAGACAGGGTTTCTCTGTGTAGCCCTGGCTGTCCTGGAACTCAGAGATCTGCCTGCCTCTGCCTGAATGCTGGGATAAAAGGTGTTTGCCATTACTGCCTCTGCCTGAATGCTGGGATAAAAGGTGTTTGCCATTACTGCCTGGCATAGACATTCTGAACCTCTTGCATCCTGGTAGCCCACGGATATTTCTAGGATGAACAGAATGGCAAAGCACACCTCCACATCTCCTTTATCAGCTACAGGCAAGACTTACCTTTGCTACCAGTGATGACTGGTACATTCCGTGGTCGTGAGCGGCAGTCAAAGATAATAGGTTTCTGTACCCAAGGGATGAGAAAGTGAGTCCCTTCCCCTACCACAATGTCCTGTACTCCACGGAATCGGTCAAAGATGACAGCTCTGTGACCAGCATCCACTAGGAAGAAATAATAATGACAGGTCAGAAAAACCTTGCCTCTCTTTAATAAAAAGGGTCCTAACTTTTTTTGCAAGATCCTTGCTTCTATCTTTAAAGTTTGAAAAATTCTGTCTCTCTCTCTGTGTGTTTGTGTGTACCATGATGCCATGTGGAGGTCAGACGGCAACTGTGGAAGACAGTTCTCTCCTTCCACCAAGTGGGTCCTAGGACTTAAAACTCAGGTTATGAGGCTTGGCAGCAAGTGTCTACCCACTGAGTCATCTTGCCAATCCTTTCTGTTGTTTTGTAGAAATAAACTTTCTATGATTGGGAGGGTGCCACATGCATGCCATGACACATGTGTGGACATCATCAGACAATTCTGTGGAGCCTTTTGCTTCTTCTGTCTTGGCACAGCTCCAGGGATAGAAGTAGGGTCACCCGGCTTGTGCTGACCGTGCTTTTACCCACCAAGCCACCTCATCCCTTAATTAATATTTGAATTGTTTAGAGCCCTGCCTCCTTCTCTCATTTATTAGGTTTCCTCCTTCTGTGCTGTCTTCTGAGCAATCACTTCCTGTCCTCTAGGTCTCCCCAGGTACTTCGAGGCTGCTCCTCAGCACCCTTTCTCCTTTAAAGAACTGGCCATTGAATTTCTGATCAAACATCCCACCCCACCTCCCACCTCCCACCAACACAATTCCAGGAACGGCCTCCCAAGAGTTCTATAACTCAGGAGATCTTCAGTAGATGACATGCACATATTAGCTCCAATTTATCCTCATGTTCCCAGAAGCAGGGTCCCCACCATGGGAATCCTAAAGTGTAGATATTCCCATTGGGTTTTTTTGTTGTTGTTTCTTTTTTCTGGAGCCAGGATCTCAGGGTAGACTAGCCTGGAAATCAAGATTCTGTCTCATCCCTCCCCCACCAATTCTGGGAGTATAATAAGGGTATTACTCTATGGGCTTTTTGTTTTGTTTTCCCAAGACAGGGTCTTATTATGTAGCTCTGGCTGCCCTGGAACTCACTATGTAGACCAAGCTGGCTTTGAATGCAGAGATTTACCTGCTTCTACCTCCAGAGTGCTGGGACCAAAGGCAAACACCACTACAGCCAGCTTGTCCAGCATCTAATAGCTGTTTCTCTAACATTTGGAGGGGATATAGGGATGTCCTGTAGACTCAGAGAGAAATTTTAAAATGCTGACTAGTCTAGCTGTATAGATGAAGCCACACAACTATGACATCAAGGTGTGCCTCATGAGCCAAGCAGATTTCTCTCTTTCCCTCCCTATCTGCTTTGACTTTTTGAGACGATGTCTCACTATGTAGCCCAGGTGGGCCTGGAACCTAAGATCCTCATACCTCAGCCTTATAAGTCCTGGGGTTACAGGAGTCTGCCACCACACACTGGCTAAAGTAGTTACTTTGTCCCTTTTCCTATTTGAATTGAGAATTGATCTAAAAAATTTCAGGCTGATAATACTCATCAAAAAGTCTTATAGCTAGAAGCAAGAAGTTCAGGAGTTCAAAGACAAACTGGGCTACAAGAGACACTGTCTTAAAAAGCAAAACAGCAGGATGTGGCTCTGAGTTGCTTAAAGCCACTATACTACGTGTGAGCTGGGTACAGGGGCATATCTTTAATTCCAACACTCAGGAGGAAGGTGTAGCTAGATCTCTGTGAATTCTAGACCACCCTGATCTACACAGAGTTCCAGGCCAGTCAAGAGCTACATGGAAGAGTGTGTCTCAAAAACCCAAAACAAAAACCATAAAGGAGGTATATCAAATCTGCTGGCATTTTGAAAGAGTATCAAAGTTGGAGGGAATCTTAAGAGAAGAACTAGCCAGGTGTTGGTGGCACACACCTTTGATCCCAGCACTTGGGAAGCAGAGGCAGGCAGATCTCTGTGAGTTGGAGGCCAGGCTCCAATACAATACAGAGAAACTCTGTCTCAAAAAAAAAAAAAAAAAAAAAAAAAAAGAGAAGAACTAGTTCAGTCCCATTGTTTGACCAATGAGAAAGCAGAGAACTGGGGGGGGGGGGGGCGTTGCTTGCCTATAAGGACATGCAATACAAAAGAAACCCAATGCATGACAAAAATTAATTTCTCTGTAACCAGCTGAGCAAAACCTTCTTTCTCAGCACAAAGTTTCTCAAGCTGAGAGAATATGCCAAGTTATTTCACCCACATGCAGCAGAAGAGAACCAATGAGATCCTGCCACTCTGCAGAGGCATCTGGGTAATAGAGCGTCACTTCAAACTGGCTAAAGCTCTAGAAACATATAGCAAGCAACTGGATAGGAGAGCTCCTCTTGAACAAAGGCTCTGAGTCATCAGCCCTCAACCTGAGGGCCTCTTTGTGTGTGTGTGTTCGTTCAAACAACCCTTTCACGGGGGTCACCTTAGACAATCAGAAAACACAAATATTTACACATTCTGTAACACTACTAAGTGGAAATAGAGGTTACATTATTAAGTAGTAGATTCATAACAGCAAAACTATAATTATGAAGTAGCAACAAACCTAATTTTATAATTGGGGGGGGTCACCACTCATCAACAGAAAGCACCACCCCACTCAGCGCCTCACCATTATATAAGGCAGAGTTCACCACGCCTCCTGCAACCGCTAAAGTTAGGCCGAACTTTCCGATGGACTCAAACACTTTGGCAGCCATGATTCTTCCTGTTGTACCCACTTACACCTAGGGTAAAAATAAAACAACTTGACACGAGATCCTCAGAGAAAGCCCTCTCTCCCTAGGGCAAAGCATTCACTTTTCAAGATAAATCTTCAAGGATCTACTCCTGTGAGCTCTAAGTTACTCACTGAACACCCCATACTAACACTTGACATCTTGCAAAACGTGGCATCACGTTTGCTTTTGCAGGTGCCTTTCTTTAGAACCATTCAAAGAAGAGTAAGGGATACTTGGCTCATCGTAGGAACGATGCGCCCTACCCACAGAGAACTTAGTACCACAGAAAACCACACTCCCATTTCCTAGCCAAATAGGCCACAAGAGTATGTGCATGGTTGGCTCTGTGCAATTTGGTTTTGGAAAAATAACTCAAGTAATGTACTACAGAGACTATGGCAACAACAAAAAGGATAATTCCTGTTAACATTTAAGTTAGGCTGCCTCCAACAGTGTTATTTAACCTTCAGTTTCTTTATGGAAAGTATTACTGGTGAGGTGCACGAAGAGGTTACACTATTCAGCTGTAGAACCAGGGTTAGAACGAGGAAATCGAATTCTAGAAGGCATTGTAAAACTCCTCCCCATACCTGTTACTAGGAAAGCGGGAGCTGGCAGGGGTGCAGTGAAGGGCTGGAGGTGGGGCTGCGGCGGGGCGGGGTGGGTGGGAGGGAGCACGTAGCTGACAGACTAGAAACCACTCAGCCTTGAACTTTTTAATGCCCCGCCCCTGCGTCGCCCTCGGAGCACTCTTCAAATCCTTCCTCCCCCTTCCCAGGCCTCAACTGTGAGTCTATCCCGTTTTCTCCGCGCACATTTTATCCTCCACTCCTGACACCAAACACCCAGTCCTTTCTATCTGAATTTTTCCTTATCCTGTCCCCTCGCCTTGCACAACCCCTGGTTCGTTCTGGACTCGGCCTTTTCCCCCTTCTCCACTGGGCGTACCCACACGTGCATTCCATGACCCCCACTGCACATAGAGGGCAAAGGAGGATTACAGGGACAAAAAAACAGAGGCCTGCACCACCCCTACCACGCTCACCTGCTTTCACGCTGACCTCCACATGAATTCCCAGACTCGCAAACTGCGCGTGCGCCAGGCAGCTCCTCCCTTTCCCCCGCCCTCTTCAAGATCCGTCCCTTCAATTGGTGGAGCGGAGCGCAACGCATCCTGGGAAGCGTGGTTTGCTGTCTTCCGTGGGCCCTGTAGCTTTCCTGAGGCCAACTACAACTCCCAAAAGGTTATGCAACAGCGGGTCCGAACAGGAAACCTGCTTCCGTTTGGTGGCAACTGAGGCGATGTTGCTGCAAAGCCTTTCGGGGGTTGTAGTTCCTTGGCAATAAATGCACGTGCCTAGTTCGTACCGAGGTAATTGCTAGTAGAGGAGAGGCACTGACTGGATCAAGAGGGAGCTGGGCTTTCGCCACTTGGTGGCGAAAGTAACTGGGGTGGGGGGTGGGGGTGAAGGGGACGGGTGGGCGTTTTGAAAAAGAGCGAGGTGGACTAACGTGTACTGAGAGATTTCTAGGGAAGCTAAGGACAGCCTCAGGGACGTTAAGACTTGGTGCCAGAGCCACTTCGGGACCTTAGAAAGAAGAGACTCCTTCAGTTCTTGCACTATTCCAGCTAAAGGACTTGACTTAGGATCGAAGTCTCCTGCCCACCCCCATACACCTTTTAAGTTGCATTTGAGAAATTGCAAGAACGGGACGGAGAACGTGTACATGTATGCCTTTTCTCGGGTTCACCTGTTGTCAAGAAGCCTTTATTGTTATGTTTGTTGTTCCCTCTCCTATCTTCCCAATACTTTCTTCTCCCTGTGCCCCACTTTTCTCTTTCTTATAATTCTCTAAATGCAAGGACACCCTCTTACTTGAATAAATATAATCCATATCTGCGCTCCAATTTTGCCAATTGAGCAAATAGTGACTTTTATAGCATTCCTCTCCAGGATTCGATACAATCTGAAATGAAGTACTGTGCTTATTTCTCATGGACATGTTACTCTGTAAATACACAACTCTTCATAGAACATGGGCATATGCACACATGCATAAAAGACATGAAACAAGCTGGGCATGGTGGTGCATGCCTTTAATCCCAGCACTCGGGAAGACAGAGGCAGGCAGAGATCTCCAAGAGTTCGAGACCAGCCTGGTCTATATAGCAAGTTCTAGGACAGTTAGGACTATGTAGAGAAACCCTATCTCAAAAAAAAAAAAAAAAAAGGAAAAAAAAAAAAAAAAAAAAAGACAAGAGGAGGCTTATTTGGCTGGAAGGAGGAGAAAGGAGTAGGGAGAGTAGTAAGGGGGGTGAATATAAGTAAAGTACTTAAAAAGTAACAAAAATACATTTTTTTCATCAGGAAAAAAAATAAAATTATGAACAATGTTCTATAACCTGAATGAGGACGGAGCAATGCAAAGACCCTTCTTTCCTAATAAACAATTGAAGAAATAAACCATGCATTTGAATTTTAGTGCTTGCAAAGGCTGTTGGGATCACAAAGGAACGGAAGAGCATTGCGAGTTAAATTTCTGAGGCTGGGTGTGCGCCTCAGTGGCAATGCACTGTCAAAAAAAAAAAAGTACTTATAAAGTATTCAAAATGGGGAGAAGACTGGAGAGGTGAGGTAGCGGTTAGGATCATAGTATTGCTTTTCACGAGGACCTGAGCCTGGATCCCAGCACACAGCAGGAGATTCTCAACCAATTCCAGGGGATGCAATGCCCTCTTCTGGCCTCTAGGGGAGGGGCAATACCAACACACACACACACACACACACACACACACACACACACACACACACACACTCCAGAAAATTGAAAATTTATATTTGCTTAAAGATATTTGGCATTACACCTATTCAATAAACAGTGAGTACTAACTGAAAATAAACATCTTTTTAGCCCCATTTTTACGTCTCCATTTGGAAATAGCAAGATGGAGTTTAAAAAACAAATACATTTGTGGGGCTGGAGAGATGGCTCAGGGGTTAAGAGCACTGGTTGCTTTTCCAAGGGACTTGGCTTCAATTCCCAGCACCTACATGACAGCTCACAGTTGTCTATAACTCCCGTTTCAGGGGGTCTAATCCCCTCTTCTGGCCTCTGGAGGTACCAGGCACATAAGTAGTACCAGACCTGCATGCAGGCAAAACACCCATGCACATGAAATACAGACATTGATTTATTGATTTGAGTGTGTATATGTGTGTGGTCATGTATGGCCACAGTGTACCTGTGGAGGTCAGAGGACAACTCACAGGATTTGGTTCTCTCCTTCCACTGTGTGAGTTCTGGGGATCAAACCCAGGTTGTCAGGCTTGGCAGCAACTATCTTAACCCACTGGGCCATCTTACTGGCCCTAGAGAAGTCAAATGACATGCTATAGTCCCACAGCTGACAAATGGCAGATGTGTTGATACTACAGACTATAATTTAACAAGCTGTGAGACTGCATGGTCAGTAAGAAACAGCTTAGCAATGTTAGGTTTGCACAGAGAAGGCAGTAATTAAATAACGGATGGCGGAAGAGTGTCTCTTTTGCTTTAGTCACTTAGCGCACATATACAAGAAGCCTATTACTTCAGGTATGTTGAATGGCTGGCTAGATGAAGAAGATAGAGACTTTAGTCACATAGAGTTTACCACTCTAGATATGGCTGGGTAGTATCTAGATCATCAGTTCTCAACCTGTGGGTCGCTTCTCATTGAAAATCCTCCATCTCCAAAATGCATTTATGTGATTATTCATAACAGTAGCAAAATTATAGTTATAGCTGGGCGGTGGTGGCGTGGGGCACACCTTTAGTCCCAGCACTTGGGAGGCAGAGGCAGATGGATTTCTATGAGTTCGAGACCAGCCTGGTCTACAAGAGCTAGTTCCAGGACAGGCTTCAAAGCTACAGAGAAACCCTGTCTCAAACAACAACAACAATAAAATTACAGTTATGAAGCAGCAACAAAAATAATTCTATGATGGGAGGGGGTTTTAGCACAACGAGGAACTGAATTAAAGGGTCGCAGCATTAGGGAGGTTGAGATCCACTGGTTGTGGCAAAAACAAATTAGAAATGAAACTTAGATGAAGATCTGAGTAGTTTCATGAAGGATAAGCAGGCAACTGGAGGATGTGGGAATTTTGTGCAGAAAGTTTGGGCAGCAGCAGCAGCAGCAACGTGAACTCAACTGTCTTAAGTAACAAGGAAAGGTGTAGGAAGTCAGTTTCAGGGAAGCTGTTCTGAGGGTGGTTTATTCAGTGGCTCTCATGTTACCAAGTACTCTTCTAATTAGGTGACAAGATCCCCAACAAATTTGACTTAAGAAAGGAAGAGTATTTTGGCTCACCTTTTAAAGACACAGTCCATTGGGCAGCCAAGAACGTCAGGGCGGCAGGAGTGTGAAATATAGTCATGGATGGGGGATGTTCTTCCACATATATGTTTCTGTTATTGATTGATGAATAAAACACTGCTTGGCCAGTAGAGGAAGGAAGATTGTGGGGCTAGGAAATGAGGAAAATGCTGAAGAGAGAAGCAGAGGGTGCTGAGAAGGGAATCCATGTAGAGACCAGGAAGATAGGATGTGCCAGGCATTCCCTGGTAAGATAAGGCCATGTAGAAATACATATATTGGTAGTTTTAGGTTAACAATTAAGAGAGAACTAGCCAATAAGAAGCCCCAGCCATCAGCCAACAGTTTTGTAATTAGTATAGTACCCGTGTGTTTATTTGGGGCTGAAGTTGTTGTGGGACCAGGAGGGAAAGAAACTCCAGCAACATGTCATTGCATCTGCAGGGAGGAAGAAGAGATCAACATTGGCACTCTACTTACTTTCTCCTTTTTATTTAGTCCCAGATGCAGCCTATGGGATAGTGCCATCCACACTCAGGATAGGGCTGCCTATGGGTTAGAACCATCCACACTCAGCATAGGTCTTCTCAGTTAAACCTTTCTGGAAACTCCCTCACAGACACACTCAGATGTGTGTTTCTGTCATGATTCTAGATCTAGGCTAGGTGACAGTGAAGACTTACCGTTGCACCCACCAATCTCACAGAAAATGGGAGGCCTCCATCTGTCAATCCCAACACCTTTAGGTACTGACTCTTGTTTCCACACTTGTCATCTCAAGGTCACAAGATGCTATAGGAGGCTCAAGCTTAATCTCACAATATAACCAAAAGCCAGGAGGCAAGAACAAGGCATGCCATTTTTGGGGTCTTTTTTTATAAGTGAAGTAAAGTTTTTCAGATATGCCCATCAGGCATTCGCTTCTGTTAACTGGGCACAACCATCCCTGACCGTTTCTAGACCAGTTACTGGCAAAAGAACACCGTTGGCATATTGAAACTCAAGGACTCAAGAGGCAAGCTCTGACAGGGGCACTTGACTTCTAAACCTTACGGTCACCAGCACCCTATCAAATCAAAGAGGGCATTCTCCCAGTGAGGAAGGGAGATTGGATATTGGAATTGGAGACAACAGTGTCTTCCAGAATGGTCCATTGGACAAGCTAATCAAGGAAGCCTTTATAAGGAGAAGACACTGAAAGCAGGTCTTTAAAAGGTGAGGCATGGGAAGGGCAGAGGAATGGGGGAGAACTTGGTCAAAAGGATCAGTATGTGTGTGGTAGGCACCAATCAGGACAGGACCAGGAGGTGTGGCAGGTAAAGACCGTGAGAAAAGAGCAGCCCACGGTGCCATCTCCCGTTGATCCCTGTGCATGGAAACAGCAGCAGCAGCAAAAACGGTCAGACATGAGTGAGATGATGCTGGGACATCGCTTCCGAGGAGCTGGTGCCATGCCACACTGCTGTTGGCAGTTGTCTCTTTGTGGGGCGGGGCGGGAAACTAGGGTGTCATCGGAGTTGGCGGGCCGTGAGACGCTGCCTCCAGGCTGTGTGCCTGGAGAACAGGCAGGTGATGGTGAGAGGGACTTGTGTCTCCTCGCAGCCTTCCCTTGTGTTTCAAGGGGACCAGAAGTTGTTCCAAGGAGACTGTGAGTCCTTTGAGCTTCCTCTCAGTCTTACAGGGGCACTGTGTGTAGAGCTGCCGTGGGGGAGCTATTTCTCTGCAGTGCAAAGAACTTGAGGCAGGTCAAGCTTGACCCACTGAAGACATCAGATGAAGATGAGCATAGCCAGGAGGTAGTGAGTGTGCGGAAAAGTCTCCAAGACTACAAAAGGGAAAGGAGCAAGCACCAGGTATTGTTGGCTTGGCTGAAAATCTTCTATTTGTTTTAAGTGTACTGGAGAGCCCTGGAAAGTTTTGAAGTACAATGGGTTATTCTTTTAGGGGAAAATGGTGGACCCAAGAGAAAAATGTGTGAATATTAACACTTGGAATTCCCCCCAGCAAAAGAACCCAGACAGATCACTTATCTCAGTGGCTTTCAAAAAAAATTTTTTTTTTTTAAGACAGAGTTTCTCTGTGTAGTCCTGGCTGTCCTGAAACTCACTCTGTAGACCAAGCTGGCTTTGAATTCACAGAGCTATAGATCCACCTGTGTCTGCCTCTTGAGTGCTGGGATTAAAAGTGTGTGTCACCACTGCCTGGCAGTTCTTAGGATTTTTAAAAAAGCCTTTTAAATTCAAATTTTAAAAAATATTTATTGTATTTACTGTGTGTGTGTGTGTGTGCGCGCGCGCGCGTGTGCGTGTATGCATGCACTCTTAACACATTTGTGTGACCATGCTTGCAGAGGTCAGAAGACATCAGCTCTGCTGGAGCTGGAGTCATACGTGGTAATAAGCCATCTAATGTGGGTGCTGGGGACTAAACTCTGTCCCCTGTCCTCCACAAGGGCAGCAAGCACTTTTAACTACTGAGCCATCTTTCTAGCCCTTAATTTTTATTTTTTGACAGTACTAAGATCTGGCCCCAAGACCTCAAGCATGCTAGGCAAGCACTCTACCTTTGAGTTACATCTCTAACTATTCTTGAGCTGTTTTATTTTAGAACCATTGTTCTATTTTTAAAGCTATAAAATTCCCCAGAGAGTTTTAAAATATGAATTACATTTATACTCAAAATAAAAATGGGAAATTTAATACCTTGAATCTATTTAAAAATAACAAGAGTAGCCAGGTGTGGGGCATACAAGTAACCCTAGTACTCAGGAGGCTGAGGCATGAGGGTCATGAGTTGGAGGCCAGCCTGGGCTGTATCAATATCCTGCCTTAGAAAACAAACAGCAGGGCTGGAGAGTTGGCTCAGTGGTTAAGAACACTAGCTGGTCTTCCAGAGGTCCTGAGTTCAATTCCCAGCAACCACATGATGGCTCACAACCATTTGTAATGAGATATGGTGCTCTCTTCTGGTCTGCAGGGAAACTGTGTATATAATAAATAAATACATCTAAAAAATGAAAAGAAAACAAATAACAGTGAGGGAGGAGAGGGAAGGGGAACTGGGATTGGTACGTAAAATAGAAATAAAAAAATTCTTTCAATATCAAAACAAACAACCGAACATGGTGGATTACACCCTGAATCCCAGTGTTAAAGAGGCACCAAAATGTAGGTCCCTAGGAGTTCAAGGCTGCCCTAGTCTAGATGATGAGTTTCAGACTAGTCAGGACTGCATAACAAGAACCTGTCTCAAACAAAGCAACAAAACATCCAACCGGAAACAATATAATATATATATATATATATATATATTATATATATTGGTATAAAAACAATATATAAAAACCGTTTGCTGAGGAGAGTGGCACTATTTCACATTATTGTAGATATTGGATCCTTCATTCAATCGGGCCATCATAAGTCAAGTGGCCTCTGGAAAACTCAGGAAAATGACAGAGTGCTAGATGTGGTGGCACATGCCTGCCGTTCCAGTATTCTGGAGGCTAAGCCAAAAGAATGATAAAGTTAAGGCCTGTTTGAGTAGACACTATTGCAAATAAACAAATAGAATGTACACAGTAAAAGAAGAAAGATTGGGGGATGCTCTATTGTAGAATATTAAGATGTGTTAAATTTGTTTATGCTGTGCAGCATCTGTTTAATTATGCAAAGATGTGTTGCATTCTCTCACGCTGTATCTGTTTAACTCTGTGAAGCGGTGTTACTTTGCCTGTCTAAAACACCTGATTGGTCTAATAAGGAGGCGAAGGGCCAATAACAAGGAAGGAGAAAGGATAGGTGGGGCTGGCAGGCAGAGAGAATAAACAGGAGGAGAATTCTGTGTGTGGGGGTGTGATCTAGGATGGAGAGAAGGAAGAGGACTCCAGGGGCCAGCTACACAGCAAGCCCCTGAGTAAGAAGTAAAGAAAGGTATACAGGGTAAATATAAAAGCCCAGAGGCAAAAGATAGATGGGATAATTTTTTTTTTGTGTGACAGGGTTTCTCTGTGTAGCCCTAGCTGTCCTAGAACTAGCTCTTGTAGACCAGGCTGGCCTCAAACTCACAGAGATCCTCCTGCCTCTGCCTCCCAAGAGCTGGGATTAGAGGTGTGCACCATCCACTAGCCGGCCTACATGGGATGATTTAAGTTAAGGAAAGCTATCTAGAAACAAGCCAAGCTAAGGCCAAACATTCATAAGAAAGAATAAGACTCTGTGTATTTATTTGGGAGCTGGGTGGTGGCCCCCCCCAAAGGGACAAAAGAGTTAAAAACAATGTTCAGTCAGTAAAGCAAGCGGGAGGACCAGAGTTAGGTTCCACAGAGAATGTCAGTTTAGTTGCATGAGCCTACTTGAACCCCAGTGCTAAGGAGACGGAGACAGAAGAGTCCTGGGGGCTCACTGGCCAGCCAGTCTGGTTGAATTAGCAAGCTTTGGGCTGAGCGAAAGACCCTGCCTCAAAACATAATGTAGGGAGCAATTGAGGAAGTCACCTGACAATGGCCTATAGCTTCCACATGAATGTGCTCACATGTGCACACACACAAAAACACATGCATACACACATACCCCCCCCATACACACACTCAGACAAAGCAAGATAGAAATTAACTTCTTTTGAAGCTGAATCCCAGGTGTGTGCCGCCATGCTTAGCAGAAGTGAATTTATTTTTACTCCACAGGTCACTCACAGGCTCAGTGTCTTTTTATTGTGTTGGGTTTTTAAAAATTATTTTTATTTTAGCTCCGGGAATGCTTTGCCTGTACGTATAACCTGTGCACCTTTGCACTTGCCTGGTGCCCACTGAAGCCAGAAGGCATCAGATACCTTGCAACTAGAGTTATAGATGTGTGTGAGCCATTTCCTGGGTGCTGGGAATGAAACTCTGGACAGCTAAAAGGGCAGCCCTCGTGTGTGTGTGTGTGTGTGTGTGTGTGTGTTTAAACACTCCCTAAAAGATGATCTTCATCTAGACACAGTACATTTGTGTTCTGACTTGCAGGAAGGAGAAAACAGAGGAAACAGATCTTAGTGATTTTATTTTTGGCAAATGAAGCAGAAACGGCACATACATTTTCTGCCTAGTTTTATTGGTGAAAAATTCAGTTACTTGATCTCATGAGGTCACAAAAGGAGCTTGGAAATGTAGTTTGTGGCTAGGCAGCCAAATTCACAGGAAGAAAGGATCTGGGGACTAACTAGTCACCCTAGGGGTCTTACTCCTCTTCATGAGCAATCAGACAAGTGACATAATTCAACACAAGGAAAACAATAACAGGAAAGAAATCAAAACAAAAACAGACTATGTCAAAACAACACAACAAAAAGCTTGGTATATTCTGAGACATGGAGCACAAAAGATATAAGCAAACCATTGACAAATTCAGAGAAAGATTTTACTATTCATGAAAACAAAAAAAGATGGTATTAAGAAAAGAAAAAAAAGGAAGTAATGAAAAAGGAAATGTTTTATTTAAATGAAAGAAGATGCCCAGGCCTGGGGAGATGACTTAATGGCTAGAGCACTTGCCAAACATGAGGACTAGGGCTTAGATCCCTGGAGTCCACATAAATGCTGGGTGGGCGTGGCCACCTTCCCGTAATATGGAACTCAGGAGGAAGATCCCCTAAAGCAAGCTGGCTAGCTAGACTATTTGAATCAATAAGGTCTGCTTCAGCATGATATCTTGCCTCAGTAAATCAAGTGGATAGCAGTCAAAGAAGACACCCTACATCAGTCTCTAGCCTCCACACACATGAACATACAGGGGCACTCACACCAGCACATGTTCTTACACACTTATGAATATTCATATACACATACATACCACACATGCAGCTTCCCACACCCATCAAAGATGACGTTCACACTCATTAATGCAGTAGAAGGCACATGCTTTGGAAGAGAAGTAAAACTCCATTAGCAGGTGACATGATTACACCTTAAACCTTAAGAAAACCTTAAAACATATGTAAAGCTACAATTATAACCAGTGACTGCATTTAGAAATAATGGGAGATGCAAGACCAAGTAACATTTGGAAACTTATCACTAGGATGGCTTTAAAAACATGACATATTTAGGGATACACATTTATACCTGTACAATAGAATGATAAATGTCATTAAGAGAATCAAAGACCTAAGTAAGTGGAAAGATGCCAAAAACCTATTTGTATGAGAAAGGCTTCATCTGGTATATGTAAAGAGCTCAATTGTAAAAACAAAACAAAACAAAACAAAAACCAACCCAGACTTAAAATGTTTATGGGGTGTTGAGATGACTCAGTGGGGAAAGGTGCTTGTCACCAAGACTGGTGACCTGAGTTCAATTCCCAGAACCCACATAGTGAAAAAACAGAACTAGTTCCTACAAGATGTCCTCTGACAAAGCCATCAGAAGACATATTCAAAATATAAGGTCACAAAAAGTTTTATCTTGTGCATGTCTCAAGAAATTATTTTTGGGATGCACTAGAGCAAAAGAGGAAAGACAGCTGAAAAAAAAATACGGCTCAGAAAACAAGATATCAAACTGGAAGAGAGCAAAGGGGACCTAAGATGACGGTAGAGGGAGTTATGCAGAAGCGCAAGGGGAAGTGAAGAGGAAAATGGTTGGAGAAACTAAGAGAGGGGCTGGGGAGATGGCTCATCCAGGAAAGTGCTTACTGCACAGGCCTGGGGAGCTAAGTTCTAGCTCATAGAAACCATAAGAGAAAGGAAGGAAGGAAGGAAGAAAGGGAGGGAGGGAGGAAGGGGGGAAGGGGGAGGGAGGGAGAGAGAGGGAGGGAGGGAGGGGGGAGAGAGGAAGGGAGGGAGGGGGGAGAGAGGAAGGAAGGAAGGAAAAGAAAGAGAGAGAAAGGAAGGAAGGAAGAGAAAGAAAGAGATCTGGATGTGGCTGTGAGTGCCGAAAATCCCAGCACTGAGGAGGTAAAGGAAGGCTGGAGGGTTCAGTGAGAGATGCTCTCTGAAAAAATAGGTGGAGAGTGATTGAGGAAGACACCTAACATCAACCTTTGACCTGCACACAAAACATACATACATGCACACACGTATGAGCATACATACACCAATAAGGTGGAGAAAAACTAAGGAAAAGATTGGTATGTTGATGTCTGGTTTCCACACACATGTGCACATGCATACACATAAACACACACAAAGTTTGTAATCCCAGCACTGGGAAGGCAGAGGCAGGAGGATCCCAAAAACTCACTGGACAGCCTAAGCTTAACTGGCAAGCTCCAGTCAGCGAGTGATCCTGCCTCAGAAGAAAACGCCATTGGGGCTGGACAGATGGCGCCAGACTTAGGACCAATTACTGCTCTTGGCCTGGTTCAGATTCCAGCATCCATATGATGGCTCACAATCTCTGATAACTCCATTTCCAGGGAATCTGATGAGTTCTTCTAAGCTCCTCCACACAAAAATAAAACAAATAAATAAAACACTATGAGAAACCAGGCAGTATGATGCCCACCTTTAATCCCAGTACTCTGGAGGATCTCTATGAGTTAGAGGCTAGACTGGCCTGCAGAGTGAGTTCTAGGACAGCCAAGGATACAGACAAACCTTGTCTCAAAAAACAAAACAAAACAACAGCAACAAAACAAAACCAAAGTTAAAAAAAAAACTATGAGATTTTACTTCTAACAGTGTGAGGATTAGTGAGAAATAGGTGCACAGGAAATGAGTCAGAATTTTTTTAAAAACTGTTTTATTCCTAGGACATGAGCATAGCAAATGGCTTAGTGTGAGGAATGTGCTCCTAGTGATGAGGTTAGCACTTCAAAGATTGCCTGAAGTATGAGATGGCTACTTCAGGTAAGCGGGACAGGGGAGAGAGTGTGCATGCCCTCAATCTTCATTTTCCCAATGGAAGACAATAGAATCCCGCCAGTAGAGTGAATAGTGCATTTATTATGTTCAGAAACACCAAGGGGACACCAACACCAACAAATGCAAGAGATGGAGTGTAGCTGGGTGTGGTGGCACACGGCTGTAATCCCAGCACTTGGGAGGTGGAGACAGGAGAATGAGGAGTCCGGGGAAGGTTATCCGTACCTATACAGTGAGTTTAAGGCCCACCTGGGCTAGGTAAGGCCCGTTCTCAAAATACGAACAAGTAAGACGTGGCTGGGAGTCATGACATCTAAAATGACTAACAAATGAATCAATCGACTGACTGATTAAAAAGTGTAGCTTTGGGAGTAGTGAGGTAGGCTGTTCCTCAATCTTTTCCCACCCGCTGGAACTCTGAGATCCGTCTTTAAAATTGTGAGACCCACATGTATCTACCTGTCGTTGCCTTTCCAGTGCTAGGATCAAAGGTGAGTCCCATCACAGTTGGCTGGAACTCTGAGTTCTATATACGTATATGTGCTATGTGCTTATTTATATTTGACAACAACAATAAAAGGAAAGGGCACACAAACACGGTAGCTCACGCACGCCTATGACCAAAGCACTGAGGATGAGGCAGCCTGGGTCATATAGCAAGACCCAGTCTCAAAACGTAAGGGGAGGAGAGGAAGCAAGAAGAGGAGGTAAGGGGGCGAAGGAAAGAGAGATGCTAAAAAGAAGAAAACAGGTTTAACAAAAGTAGCAAAACTTTATGTAAATGGAACCCAAGTCTCATCCAAAAAAAAAAAAAAAAACCCTAACCAAAGTTGTTTTCCTAGACTGCTAAAAAAAATAAGCAGAATGTGTTAACTCACTTGATTGGAGTGATCAAAATAATTACCTACAGTATTGATTAATTAATTACAGAGACCATGCCATAGTAATTATGCAGCAACAGAAAATGCCTGCTCTTAGGCATACACATAAGACATCTAGCTAAAGGCAGTTTTCTCTTCTTTTCTATAACACTGTTTTTCAGATCACAAAAACTGAAATAAACCCCGGTGAATCTTAGGAAACTATTAGAATTTTGGCATCCTTCCCTCGTTTTTAACGCATGGATAATTGGGATCGGACTGAACACCTGGCTTCCTATGGAGTCTGTCTCACGTGGGTTCTCCCTGGGGAATCCTTTAGTCTGTGAGTGCTTTTGCAAGCACAGTGGAAGATGATAGACAGGACACGAAGAGGTAGCAGTTAAGGGTGTCAGTGATTCTTTAGGGATGGGAGAACAGCAGTGAAGTGGGAGCTGCAGGATGTGCTGGGGAAAGGGGTCTCCACTTTGGAGGTGCTGGAGCCTGTGTGGAGGCTGCCAGGAGCTACTTTACCTGGTATTGCAAAGGTGGGCTCGGGCAAAGATGTTGCCTAGGGAGCAGAAGGGAGAGCCTTGGCCAAGGAGGTGTCATGGCAGATGGTGTCTCCATTCACGATGTGCTAAGGTTGAGCAGGATAGAGGTGAGTTAGGGAGCAGGATCCAGGAAAGAGATGGGAGGCAAGAGATGGGAGGAAGTAAGACTCCTAGGACAGGGCAGGCTTGCTGGTCAACTGCAGCTGTTGAGGTTGGATTCCAGTCCTGGCATCCCCTGCAGCAGTGGCTGGCAGAGAGATCAGACTCTAGGAAGGCCTATTAAATTGTAGAAAATGGTACCTAACCTGGATCCCTTGAGAAAGAGCTGCCAAGGGGACCCAAGAGAGCTGGCAGGAAGGACATGAGGTGGTTGTCAGGAAGTGGGTGTTGACATTGAAAGGCTTAAGAGATGTTCTGCATGGTGAGAAGGTTTACTGTGTTAGTCAAGGGACAGTAGTTACAAGGTGGAGGTAAGTGAATGGGTCATCAAACGATTGGGTAGTCATTAAAGAAGGAGAGCACCTGAGGGCTCATCTGCTATGTCCAAAGCCCTGGGTTCCATCCCCACCAAAGCAAAGCAAAGAAAGAAGGGTAGGAACAAGAAAAAATAAAAGCAAAGCAAGGGAGGGCTTACTTTTCTGAGGCAGGAAAGATGCAAAGGAGACTGTCAGAGGCAAGGGGGTTTCTGGGAAGGAAGAAGGGAGTCTGTGCATCAGAGACCAGGGCATTGTGAAGGACAGAGATGGATTGGAATGGAGATGAGCAGAATGGAGGGAGGAAGGAGAGTCACCGTGGGGCATAGGACACTGAAGCCAGGGCTTCTCATGATGGTGGAGGGAGGGAGGGGGGAGGGAGGGAGAGAGGGAGAGAGAGAGGGGCCAGGCCCCCTGCCTTTCCTTGGTAACCCAATATTCTTTCACAATGGCTCCCAGGTCCCTTCTAAGAGTGGTACACAGACTCTGGACTCCTTTCCTCTCCCCCACCTCTGTTCACTGGGATGAGGACCTTGGCATCCAGATACTTTTTTTTTTCCTGGTTTTTCAAGACAGGGTTTCTGTTTCCCGTGCTGTCCTGGAACTCACTCTATAGACCAGGTTGCCCTCAAACTCACAGAGATCCACCTGCCTCTGCCTCCCGAGTGCTGGGATTAAAGGCGTGTGCCACCACCACCCAGTCCAGACACTTGTATATTCTCGAGTTTTCTGGCTTGCTCCGGGTTCCCGGAGGCCTGAGTTGCACCACAGAGTGTACCTTGGAGTCCTGTGCTAAGACCAGGCAATGCAAAGGTAGCGGCTTTGTGGGCATATTATATTAAGCAGAGTTACCTTAGGAGATGGAGGGGAAGAACACGGGCTTTGTGAACATTTCCTGTATCTAGTCACAGGGCGTCTCACCTGAAGGCAGGTGCTGACTTCCTGGAAGGAGCTGGCCCTCATCAAGTGTCCTTGCTTATCCTTTCAGTCCTCAAAACACCTCCTTGAGTTGGGCATTGGGGCCCCTATTCCATTCATTCCATCTTCGTGGCTCTCAATTGCCTACCACATACACATCGAATGCTCTACTAGACCCAGGAAATCTGTATATGTACTAGTGTGCTGCCCCCACCCCATGGTCTCTAGTTGCCCTGGAACTCACTATGTAGTTCAGGCTGGCCTCTAACTCACAGAGATCCACTACATCCTGGAGGCTGGGATTAAAAGTGCACATGCACCACTATGCCCAGCTTCCTCTTTGTTAATCTCAAGTCTACACATGCTCCTTCAGTCCTGCTCTGTGAGCAGAGAGGACAGCCCCTTAGGCCTCACTTACCAGCTCCTTCCAGGAAGGTTTGCTCAATGGTTAGCACTGGTGGCGGTGATAGGGTGAGCTGGAGACTTTCCTCCCTATTGCCCTTCCTCTGGGCTGGGTTCCTTGCTGTGGCACAGTTTTTCTAGGGTCACCGCCTGAACACTGCTAGCTCTCAAGGGACATTGTAACACTGCTCTATCCCTGGCCACCACTACTCAGCACTCAGAGGGCAAAACCCCATCCAAATCATCCCAGGGTGCCAGGCGTGGCCCAACTGCACAGAGGGCTCCTCAAGAGTGAGCTCAGAGGAGCAGATGTCGAGTGTCAGCCCCTCCCTTCTTCCAACACAGCTACTGCCCAGCTGCACCCTAGCAGGTCCCCTGCTGGGGCCAATTCTCAGAAGTGACAGAAGCCCAGCTCTTAACCTCCCAAGGCCTCCTGACCTGTAGTCTGATCCTAACATACAGACTGGAACGAAATGAGGGAGAAGGAGGTGGGCCTGTGTCTGAGTCAGTTCTGGAAATCCATCTCTCTAGGTTGCCATGCCTGAGGCCATCACCAAACAGGTCCCAGGCTGTGCAGAGGGAGCAGTTGTGGGAAAGGACACCAAACTCGAGTCAGGCGGTCCCAGTCATCACACTTGCCAGTTCTGCGACTACAAGCAGCACGTTTGACCTGTTTCTGCTTCTGCAAAATGGGGGTGTTGGAGCACATTTCTCACCCCAAAGTGGTGCATAGAAGCACCTCAGGGCTTGAGCAAATGCCAGCTAGTCCTGGGATCACATCCAAGGGCCGTTCCAGGGCAGGTTGCCCTCCCCATTCTGGACATTTATCCCCAGAAACACAGCCCCAGTTGGAAAGGGGAGACACGGTACTTTGGTGGATGTCCATGCAACCAACTGGTCCTGGGAAAAAGACTGGCATAACCCACCTCCTCCCCAGAGCAGCCAAGCACGGAAAACCTTCAGCACAAGGAGAAGCACAGCTGGGCTCTTGACAGTGCTGAGAAGCCCCAGGTGTGGCAGCTGCTTACTGCCCTCCAAAGAAAGGGACAGGGAAAGAAGCTAGAGGCCATGTACAGACCCCATTAGGGAACTGAGCCCAGATAGGCGCTTCACTACCATGAGTCAGTCACTGTCTCCAGCGTGTGCGTGAGTGTGTGCATGCGTGTGCGTGCGTGAGTGTGTGCATGCGTGTGCGTGCGTGCGTGCGTGTGTGTGTGTATGTGTGTGTGTGTGTGTGTGTGTGTACTACACACACATGTGGTATCTGGAGGCCAGAGGTTGATCTTGGGTGTCTTCTTCAATCACATTTCTACCTTATTTTTGTCTTTGTTCTTCTTTTCTTTTCTATTTTTTTTCTTTTTAAGAATTGGAAGCATCTGCAGAATACCAGCTGGAAAAGCCCTTCCAGCCATCTAGTTCTGCTGAATTTGCTCATCTTTTTTTTTAGAAATAATTTATTTAACTTTACTTTATGTGCATTGGAATGAAGGTGTCAGATCCCCTGGAACCAGAGTTACAGACAGTTGTAAGCTGCCACGTAGGTGCTGGGAGTTGGACCCAAGTCCTTTGGAAGAGCAATGCTCTTAACTGCTGAGCAATCTCTCCAGTCCTTGCTCTTATTTCTTTAGACAGGGTCTCGCTCTGTAGACCAGACTGGCCTTGAACTCATAGAGACAGGCCTGCCTCTGCTTTCCAAGTGCTGGAATGAAAAGCACATGTAACCATACTCCACCATCATTTTTATTGACAAGGCCTCTCTCCCTGCACCTAGAGCTCACGGATTCAGCTAGGCTGATGGACCAGCAAGCCCTGAAGGTCCTTTTGTCTTCATCATCCTAGATCACAAGCATTCACAGCCACCCTTCACTTTTTGCTGAGTCCTCACGTTTGAGTGGCAAAAACACTTTCCCAATTGAGCTGTTTCCCCAGGCCCTGGAAACTGTTGTATTTAAAGGTCAACATGACAAGGCCTGGGCATGTGGCTCAGCATAGACACCTTGCCTAGATATGCTAGTGCATGCTAGACTCTGGGTTTGACCACAAACACCTAAATAAATATGTTACTAACTTCATGATGGGTTGAACTGTGGAGGGTCAATGAGCATGGCTATTCCAGCCAGGAGCAAGGGGAGGATGGGTGGAGTGGGCCGAATACCAGCATCTGCAAGCACTATGTTCAACCTAGTTGGGATGGCTCTGGTCCTCCAGGAGTCCCCCCCCCCCCACGCTGAGTGTGAGAGACCCAGATACGGATTGACTATTTTAAGTCTCCCTGCTTCTTGCTGGAAGTCATGGAAACATTTCTGTCCCTGAGGGAGAAAACACCTCTCAGTCTTGTTGGGAGTGATTGTGTCCTCTGTGAGGAGGAAGATCTGTCCAGGGTGAGGGTCACTGGGACTTGGCTCACTTTGGATGGATCAGAGGAAACTGAGTCCTGTGCTCTTGGGACTTTAGCACCCAGCCAACAGTAGACCAAAAGCAATGCTCTCAGTAGCCGCTAGGAGGAGCCACTGTCCTTGAGTACAGGGTGGCAGTTCTCCAGAGATTGGGAGTCATCCACTGTGCAGAGGAGCCCTTCCCAGGTCTCCAGACACCCCCCCACTTCCTCCCGGGCTCCCTTGATTGTGAGCACTCTCTCTGCTACACATATGCTCCATGGAAATAGATTGTGAATGGATCAAAAGTAAATGCAGATTCTATCTCCCCACCCCAATGTAATCATATTTTGGCAAGGCCGTTCTACTCATGGAATCTCTGTTTCTGCATCTGAAAAATGTGAGAGCTTACTTAGTCAGATGTTTTCTAAGGCATAATCATGGGGGTTTTGAAGCCCGCTCATTCCCAGCACTGCCATGTACCCTCTGGCCGAAGCCTGTGTCTGCAGGTGCATGCCCGGTCCTGGCCCACAGCGTGAAGACATTCCACTGGAAGGTGAGAGGCAGCAGCCTCCTAGGAACAGCAAGAGGGCATCTCCAAGTATAGACTAGGTTTCCAGGTGTCCACCTGCCTGCCTCTCAGGTATCTGAACTCCAGCACACCCCAGGCTTCCCCTCCCTCTATCGCCTAAGTTTGAAATCCAGGCGTTTGCATCAAGCCCTCTGGTCTCACACCACATCCGGCTCCATGTTCATGAAGTCTCGAATGTGTGTCCCCCCCCCCCCCCCCCCGCCTCGCACTGTCACCATTTCTTCCGGAACCAGCCAGTCTCCCTGACTCCAGCCCGTCCCCTCTCCGGTCTACCATATCTCTCTGCTGCCAGAGAGTGCTTTCTGAAGCACAAATCTGATTACGCGCATTTCTGTTCTAGCAACTCCTCTGTAGTCTTGTGGGCTGAAGATGAAGCCAAGTCCTAGCAAGGCTTCCAAGTCCATTCATGGTCTGACCCTTGTTTTCCCAGCCCAAGCTCACTTCCCAGCATGCTTCTTGACCTGTCTGTACCACACATCTCTCCATCCAGGGGGCCCTGGACTTTGCCTCTCTGCCAAGAATTCCAGCCTGGACTTCTGCCTGACTCCTCTGTGAAGGCAGAGTCCAAGGACAAACATTTGTCTCTTTTGCATCCTTCCATCCTCCCCACGCATTACTTCCCCGAGTTTCCAGACAGGCTTCCCATTACACATCTTATGTTTCCCTGTAATCTGTCTGCCTTCCCCGCTAGGCCATAATCCCTATTTATGTACCACCATACCTAACCAGGGCTTGATGCGGTGGAGGGATTCAATACATGTGCTGAGTGATTAAATGCTTGCACAAATGGTCTGGGAAATCACATGCTGGGTTGCAATCTTCCCTTTTCTCTGCTGAATCACAAGGAGTCAAGGAAAGGAAGAATGACAGGAGTAAGGAGTGTGACTGTCATTTCAGGATCTCAGTTCACAAGTTTAATCCGTCCAATATATTCCTCAAAGTGAGGCCAGCAGCCTCTCTAGGCCATTAACACCGGATTTTTTTTTGGGGGGCTCCCTCCTCACACACAGTGAAAAGTCCAAATACTTCTTCTTTTCAATCCTCTCATCCTGCTCTTACAGCAGAGTCTGTGTTTCATTCTCTGGGCATTGAGAAGTCTGTGGAGGCTTTTAAGTGAGGAAGTGACATGATTTGATTTCCATTTTATAAAGATTGCTCTCTGTCTGCTGTGTGGCAAATGCATTGTAGGGGGACAAGAGTGGAGGCCAGAGGGAGGGGGCTGGTGTGCTCAGATGAGAGAGGGAGTCTGAGGAGATAGAAGGTAAGCAGGTGGACCCAGGGTTTAGAGGGAGAGCCATGCACCTGGCTGGTAACTGAGACATATGATCAAAAGAGAAAAAGACCTCCCCAGAGAAGGTTCTAGAAGTGTTTATAGAAGACATTTAGGAGCAGTCATTTGGTTGGGAAGAGAACCAGAGAGGCTGGGTTTACATAGTAAGCACATGGTTCTTAGATAAATGGGGAGGGGCCACAAAGCCTTTACATGGAAAGATTCTTGCCCTAAAACTATCTAAACAGTATCTACGCGGGGCTCTCAGCCTAAAGGTCATCTTCGGCAGGCCAGTTTGGACCCAGAAATTGGAGAGAAGAGAGACATTTGTCCTTACCCACCACTGCCACTTTTGAGGATGCTTTTTCTTTTGTTATTTCACTTTTCAAAGCTTTGGTAAAGTTCTCTGATTATTCCTTTCCAGCTCTCTGGCACAGAGAGGCCTTGGCTGGTTTTGATGGCCTCGGAGAGAAGAACCAATTGAATACAGGAGATGGTGGGGGCTAGAAGACAGTTCTGAGCAAGAAGGTGATACCTGCTCTCCCCCCCCCCCCCACTGCGCCCTGAATGCTGCCCCCTCCCCCAGCTCCACCAGCTGCTGCTCGGGAGGGAGACTGGGGAGGAAAGAGGCCGAGAGATTAAGAGCTCCGGTTGTCAGGGCTGGGGGCCAGGGGGCACGCCCCCTGGGTGACATTTTCTTGCATTGTGTCCTGCGAACAAAAACGAGTCTTATTTGAGGAGCTGGAGTGGGGAGGGGCAGGGGGTAGCCGAAGCAGCCGAGTGGAATCGTGGCTCCAGGGAATAGCCATTACTCATCAAAGGCCGGGGCAGCCCGCGTCTTTGTGTGCCCTCCGCAACCCGCCCGTGCCTGGCCACGGGCCTCGGCTGAGAAGCTCAGGGCTGGAGGCGGAGCTAGGATTTTGTGTGGGCCGAGCGGGCGTAGGACCCTGGAGGGCTTCCTGGAGGAAGGGGTGTGGAGCAGGGCAGCTGGGAGCGCAGCGCCAGCAGGTGTGGGGGTGTGTGTACCGGGGCTGCGGAGATCGAGATGGGGAAGCGGTAGAACCTCTAAGGTGTCAACGCAGCCCCCGGATGGAGTGTCCTAGAGGGGCTGGGGGAAGGGGCCGCTTCCTGCTACAATGGCTATTTTGGGGCCTGTATCAAACCAAATCCGCCGCCGCAGCACCCTCAAGCCCCCAGCAGCTGCATAGAACAGCTGTCCGGCCACCGAGGGCGAGGGGCGGCTGGAACCGCGCTTCCTGCCCCCTACCCATCTCTCCACTGCCTGAGGGTGTGGACTGCAAGAGGGCGGGAAAGGACTGTGGGCTCCATGCAGAAAACCTGGGCACCCCCCACCCTATGCTGTGCTATGGATTTGCCTCTCTGTGCTCTTTTCTGCACATTCTCCCTTAGGTTAGGCCCTTCCTGGTATATTTCCAAGCCCAAGCCACGCCCGCCAGAGCAAGCTCCCTTTGGAAGCCTTCCTGGCTGTCTCTTGATGGGATGGGGTTTTTCTTCTCTGAGTCCTTATCCTCAATAAGGTTTCTTCTTCTCCCACGTTTGCCCCTGGCTTTCTTTGTCATCCATTTGGTGAGCACCTCTCTCATCAGACTGAACCTAGCTGTCTGAGGGGCCTGGGAAGGAAGGAGTGATGGTGTGCTCCGAGTTCTCCTTTCCCAAGCAGGCTCCAGGTCGACTGGGCAGGCTTCTCCTTTAACATCATGGTGAGCCCCCCCCCCAGCTTCCCAGGCCTGATCTGGGAGTCTCCTCATCGTTAGGCACTGAGAGCTGGCATCAGACACAGGCCAGTCCTGGCAGGTGCTGTCCAGGCTCCAGCCATGCTCGGGTGGCTTGCCAGAGAGTGAGGAGAGTCCTACTTTTCTTTCTCCTTCGTCCACGCTGGCCTAAGGCCAGCTGTGACCACAAGTGTGAGCAAGGCTAACCATGGCCTGGGGCAGGCCTGTCCCTCAGGTCACAAGCCCATGATGGGTCCCCTCGTGCCCAACTTGTTCAGAAAGAACTCCATTGTCCTGGGGGCATGGCTGAGGGGTGAGTTCAGAGGCCAGAGATGGAGACCACTGGCTTGGTCATGGTTTTCTGACCACAGCGGGGCTGTGGCCCAGGAAAACACCCACTGTGGGGATTGATGGGACAAGGCATACGGAGCTAAAAGCCCTAGCAGGGGCCCCCAGCACTCCCCCTCCCCCACCCCAGGGACAGCTCCTCCTCTCCTGCATTCCTGCTGGCAGATGCTCCTCTTCCCTTTTCCAACAAGTGGCAATCTCCCCGCCTGGCTGGGAGGACTCCAGTGCAGCCACTTTGAAGGGGAAGCTGGGGGTGTGACACCTGTCCCTAGGGGCCCTTGGACAGTCCCCTGGAGCCCCACCCACACTGGGGCAGGAGCCCATGGTGCTTTGATCTTCTGAGAAGCACATTTATGGTCAAAGCTGCCCAGAGGCAGGAGAAGCACCAGGCAGGTCTCTAGGCCACGCCTACTGCTAAGCATGTCTTCTAGTCTGTGGAGCCCTCCTGCACACCCTTCTCTGTCAGCCTTTGGCTAGCTCTGAGCTGAGCACGCCTCCTCCCCCAGTCTCCCCGCTCCTTCCGCCCCTCAAAACAGCAGCATCCTGGCCTTTTCTGTGGGCCTGATGGACGCGTACATAGGTGGTGGCTGAGGCAGGTTGTGCTGGCCTGCCTGTGGTCTCCCCTGTACACACACACACACACACACACACACACAGAGAGAGAGAGAGAGAGAGAGAGAGAGAGAGAGAGAGAGAGAGAGAGAGGATGCCCCTACCATCACCCTCAAGGCTGGCCAGCCTGAGAAAGTGTGAGGGCCGTGTCAGTAGATGGGAACCCCCTCAGCTTCTTGGCCCTATAGAGCTGGCCAGGGTTCTAGTAGACAGTGATGGGAAGGAGACAAATGGAAGGGTGGGCTGGAGACCGCATTCCAGCAGAACTTAATTTGGTTCTGGTCTGTGCTACCAGGAGCCTACAGCAGAGTCTGTGGAGCATCCCCATACCTCAGAACCCTCCCCGGTAGTGAGAGGCTGTCCCCCACTCCACCCCCGGTGTCAGGAGATCATTGTATCTGTGTCCCAGCTTCAGTTCCTCCTCTTGCAGCCCATTTCCCACCCCAAATGACAGCAGGCACTGGGGATTCAGAAAAGGAGACAGAGAGAGCCAGAGCCTGGGACAGAAAGGCCAGCAGAGCCAGCAGGGAAGAGACCTGGGGGTGGGGGTGGGGGGCAGCTGCAGGGGGAGGCGAAGGAAGGGAGAGGGGGAGGAGAGCAAGCGGGAAGAAGTGCTGAGCCAGGAGCAGGGAGGAAGGAAGCCATCAGCCTTAGCCTCCCTCCTTCCGTCCCTTCCTCCCTCCCTCCCTCCCTTCAGCATCGCAGGCACCCTTCCAAACACAAATGCATCCGATTGGGTGCCTGCCATGCAGGCTGCTCAGGGCACCCTCCTGCAGAGCTCACCTGGCCCAGGATGGCAAAGCACTCACTGCCATTACCCCAGAATCGTCTTAAGCCAGGCCACTGGCTCCAGTCTGAGGCTAATCCTGGGAACCAAAGGGAGGACAAATCTGTCCAAGTCCCCTTGGGGAGTCAGGATCCTTCCTAGCTCTTGATCTGCACTAGCCACTGGAAGGCCCAGCCATTGCCCACCCCCACCTTCCGCTTTGCCAGGCGGTGACTATTTGCTGACTGTCTCTTTCTTGTTGCTAATCGCCCAGCCCCATCTAATTGGTAATTAGCCTTAAGAGCCCAAGCCTGTACTCCACTAATTGCTGTTTGTCTCACCCTCATCTCCAGCAGCAGAGCCATGCCAACTCAGTGCCTGGGCTCTATCCGGGGCCACTGGCATCCATCTGTGCCAGGCTCAGTGGAGGGTTCTGTGACCCCACCCTATTCCCTCTTCCAGGGATGCTGTTATCTACAGTTTGGCTCAGCAACAATGTCAGCCCTGAGGGTGGGCGGTCCCCAGTAGACCTTCTTTCTTGGCAACATAGGACTGTGATCCTCAGTTTTCATTGATACTCCATATCCAGTCAGGTACCCCAGTCAGTTACACACACACACACACACACACACACACACACACACAAGACAGCTAGGTGTGGGTAAAGATGGGTAAAGGCACTGGCCACACAAGCCTGGCAACCTGAATTTGGTTGCCAGGACCCACAGAAAGATGAAAGAAGAGAACCGACTCCATGAAGTTGTCTTCTGCCCTCTACTCGTGTGCCATACATGGCATGTGTGCCCAGTCATACCATATGTACATGCTCAATAGTGATTATTTTAAATTAAAAGACAGCCATGAGCCACAGCCCCTGCTGAGGAGGAGGATCTGGAAGGGCTCACAAGAGGAAGCATCTTTTTGGGGTATTGAGGGACATCTAGGAGATGTCTCTCAGGGGAGAGAAAAGGGACATTCTAGACAGAAATAAGCAGACCCCTTACAAAGGCAGGACTAGACGAAGGTTGTCAGGGGTCTGGAGGTGACTGACTGCATTGTGACTCCGGGGTCTGCTGGATGGAGGACTGGCTTTGGGTGCCAGACTATGGAGGTGGGCTTTTCCCTTCAGGCAGTGGGAGCTGAGGGAATATACAGTCTGTTCTGCTTTTGGAGTATTACCTAGGAGGCCTTGGGAAAGCAAACTGGGGAAGGGAGGAGCCAGGACTGTGGGGCTTAAAGAGAGCTGATGCCTCCATGTTGGAGGCTGAGAAGAGGAGAAATTTTGTGAGAACTCTGGGGGTTCGCTCATGATGAGGAACGGTAGTCACCACCCAGGACTGTGCACCGGTGAGTGAAGACTTCTAAAGACAGTCAGAGGCCACCTCCCCCCCCCCCATTGAATCCTGGGGGGGGGGCAGAATAGGGCCATCTTACCTGTCTTCCGTAACTCACAAAGTAGCTTGGGACCACTCTTTGAGAATCGGCCACCGGGGTTATTGTCAGAGGCTGTCATTGAGTACTCAGAAATCCCCACTGGTCTTCTTACATGTGGGTGTCAGCATGGGCATGCCAATCTTTTTATATGGGGGCTTGGATCTGAACTTACGCCCTCAAGATTACACAGCAAGTACTCTTTCCTTCTGAGCTGTCTCCCTGCTCCTGCTAGCAGGCCTTCCCAGAACAAGTTACCCCCTCCAAAAAGTTAGCCTGGATTCTGTAAAAGCCCCTCTCCATATGCCGGGGGCAACTTCTTAGTTTCTTAGTTAGCAGTTGTACCAGCTCCTCCTGGGTGGGTTAGTCTCCCTCCTCACCCCAGGAGGTCCCAGTTGTGTCTTTCACATTCCCCCAGGCTGTTCCATGGTTGGCCTTTGTCCCCTTGCTGAACAGCAAGCATCTCAATCCCTAGGTTATGGCTGAGCCGTGCCTGCCACTCCAGCCTTGCAGCCCCCACCCACAATTGTGTGTGCTATAATGCTCGCTCTCACAGCATTGGGCTACAGGGCTCCTGGATGTTCCCAACTCAGTTCTCTCCCAGAAGAAGAGCTTTGCCTCTGTCCAGGAGAGGCAGGAACATGAGTGACAACTCTAAGTCTGGTCCAGACAAGGCGGTTTCCCTGGAATGTCGGGGCTCCGGGGAAGATGCTCCGGGGAAGATCGTAGGAACAGTGTGTAGTGAGACGAGCTAGGCCCTGTGGTGCTTTCATCAAAACCATCAGTGACATCTTGTGTTTTCCTTTCAGGCCTTTATTTCCTCCAGCAGTGCTGGCCTGGTGCCCCACGGAGCGGGGGGGGGGGGGGGAGCCAAGTGTTTCCTGCCATACCAGCAGGGGCCTCTGGATGAGCTGCTGAAAGTGGGGAGCAGGGCTTTGGACCTCTGTTTGCCCTAAGTGTGCCTCAGAGTAAAGACGGAGAAGTCGGGGTTGGAGACTGCACTACAAGAGGGCGCTGGAAGATGTAGGGTGCTTCCATCTGTGTCCTGGAGACCCAGGAGGGTCCCTTGCAGGTGCTGGGACAAGAGCAGCATCTTCTACTTTAGTCTTTCCCACAAATGTCCTGCCATCCTGACCTGCATGCTCTGTGGAGACATAGGCTCAGCTAGTTCTGTGCCTATGTCTCTGTGCCTATGAGCAGATCACTGATCCTCACATGGAATGATAATCTCTAGACCTGAAGATGGAATATGACAGTCTAAGTCCAGGACAGTGTGCTACCTTCCCAGGAAGGATGTATACCACTAGCTTGTATTATTTTAGTCATCTGGTCTCTTTTTTTTCCATTGATGTTCAGCTTTGGTTTTTTTGTTTCTTTGTTTTTGTTGTGTGTGTGTTTAAAGCAATACTCCCCTCATTTGCCTTTGGGTTGACACTTATTTTTTTTTTTTTTTTACTTTTTTTAAATGTTATTTTATTGGTGTTTTATATGTATGTGTGAGACTGTTGAATCCTGGAGTTACAGACAGTTGTGAGCTGCAATGTGGGTACTGGGAATTGAACCTCTTAACCACTGAGCCATCTCTCCAGCCCCCAGCTTTTATTCTTTAAATTCTCTCTTGCCCTGCTGTGGGAAAGGTCAGGTCAAGGCAGGCAGGTGTAGAAGATGTCCCTAGGACTGTCTCACTTCCTGGAGACCCTTCTTTCTGGTCCACAGAGCCTCGGAGCTGGGTGATAGGATAAGAGACACAGGTATCCCATGGTCCCATCCTTTCAGCGTGCCCCTGCCCTTCCTGCCTCAGAAAACATTCCAGTCTTTGAGACATGCTCCCAGCCCGCCTCTACACCATGCCTGACAATGGGAGCTTCAGAGGGGCCCTGGGGTCAGGACACAGCCCCTCTGTGAACCAGAGCCAGCTGCCGAGCTGGTGGGTCTCTGAAGACACATTCCTCATGGGGCAGGGAGGGAGGAAGAGACAGGGAAGAGCACTGGCCCCCTGGCCTCCAGCCCTGACCCAAGGGCTAGTTTGCTGGTTCAGATAGAGGCTGCCTCCTGTAGCCTCTATGTGTTCTGGTGCCCACTCGGGAAATGATGCCTACCAGGGTCTGCCCCAAGGACTGGGAGGGAGGCATGAGGCTGGGGTGCGAGGGAGGTCTCCTCTGGGTGCTGTTGGGTAAAGTGAGTAGGTCACCCATCTGGGGAGACCCTGTTGGAGCTTGTGAAGCCCCAAGGACCCTGTGCCTTAGACTCCTTCCGATGCCCTCTATCTGCAGTCCTTCTGGCCACTTTGGGACATCTCAGGCCTCTCCATGTTCTGCTTGCCCCTCAGGAGCAATTGCTGGATTTATCCCAAATTAAGGAAGACTTCACTCAGCCTCACAGAGTGTGGGTAAAGGGATTCCAGAACTTCACTCCACCCTCCCAGTGGAAATCAGGATCCATGGACATGGCCACTCCTGACTCCCTGCAGAGTTTAAGAGGAAGGCCTGAACATATGGTTGCCTCCCCACCCCCCACCCCCAGGACAGTGCTGTCTCCACTCAGGTCTGGGAAAATGACAGCAGATGTTAACCAAACCTTTGCAGCGGGCCATGCCTTTATGTATATTACCTCATTTTACATTTGCATTGGTAAACATTAGTAGTAAATAGCATTACTCCCCCCAAAGAGGGGGAAATACGAAAACTTAGAGCAACTAAGACACATGCTCAATGGCTTAGATGGGTACAGTAGCCTATTACGAGGTGACATAGGCAGCAGATGGAAGACCTAGGATTTGGACCCAAGTTGGATTTCCAAGATTCATTTCACTCAAAGTAAAAGGCCAGGAATGACATCCTAAGCCCTATGGCATCCACATGGACCAAATTATATGCTTGGCTCCTAATGAAGGCCAATGAAAGTGGCAAGGAGGAGAGGACGATGGGATTAACCACAGAGAAGCAGAAAGTGTTGGTGGAGAGGTGACTCTAGGAAGCTTCTACAGAAAGATGATCAAGTTGTTCATTCATTTATCCCGTCATCCATCCAGAAAGTTCTGTCAACAGAGAACACAAGCCCCGGATCTTCATGGTTCAGCTCTGCCACCATTCACTGTGTGATCTTGAGAAAGTTGCTTCACTTCTCTGAGCGTTAGGCATTCATAAAACGTGGATAAGAAGAAAATCTATCTTGTAGCCTTGTGGAGAACATGTGCTACATCACAGAGAGAATGACTTACCTGGAGCCTTGTGACATACAGTATTCACCATTATTGGTAGCTGTCCTTAGGGATCCCTACCAAGGGCTGGGCTGAGATGCCAGGGTCCACAGGTGAGCAAGACAAGCCACTCTGCTTGAGAAGACTGAGAAAGAGGTGGACACCAGTGGACACAAGGTCATACCAAGAGAAATCACGTAAACACAGCTGTGGGGACATTCACAGTGCCAGAGGCATCCCAGGGGAAAGTGACTTTATCTGGGACCTGAAGAATAAATAGAAGACTATTAGCATGCAGGAAAGGGAAGAGAACACACCCCAGCTGAGGGAATGACAGGGAAGAGTGCTTGAGTGGGGAGGACACAGAGTAGGAAACCCCAGGGGAGCAGAAGAGGCTGTGTCTGGCTTTGGTGCCTGGGAGAAGGGCAGGGGCAGGCAGAATGACCTGAGTGAGCTCAGGTATCCATGCTCCTTTGAGAACTTTTCCTGTTGTTAGAGACAGTGGGTAACTAGCAAAGGGCTGGGGAAGATGGAGAAACATAAGCTCCATCTAAGATACCCCAGAAGTGGACTATGAAGGTGTCAGCTAGGTCCTGAGAAATTCTATGATGAAGATACTGGAGGTTTCATGATGGAGGGTGTCAGAGTTGTCAGCTGATGGAGAACAGTGGACAGCTGTGGGTGGATCTGATGGGGGGGGGTGTCCGGGAGGGGGTTCCTGTCACAGACCCAAGCACCTACCAGGCTTTTCTCTGTGTGGCTTCTGCTGCCCATCTGGAGACAGGGACTGAGAGCTAAGTGAGTGTGAACATACACAGGACACCTGGGTATGACCCTGAACCCACATCTGGACCTAGTAGAGGGGACAACCAAGACATCATCTTCAGAAATCAGAGCCCTTGGGCCAGTGATGTGGCTCAGTATTAGGCCCTTGCTGTGCAAGTCTAAAGTCCTGAGTTTGATCCCTGGAACTTACATAAAGGAAGAAGGAAAACTGATCCCACAAGTTGCCCTCTGGCTGTGACATATTAGCCCCCAACACAAGATTTTTAAAAAATTGAAAAAATACACCAGAACCCTGAGTTGTACTGAAAAGGTACAGGGGTTGGGGTAGCTGCTTGACCAGCCCTGGGGAGCCCGGGTCTGGAGTCTGCTCATTACAGTAGAAGTTCCTGGGATAGTGATTCCTAAACTGTAGCTTCTGTGGGAATCCCCTGGGGAAGCTTGTTGAGATACAGACTCTAATTCCACAGGCTGCGTGGGTGGGTGGGACCTAAGAATCCAGCAAGCCCCTCCTCCACTTGTGGGCCCTTCTGCCTATAGGCCCAAGATCCTGCAATTATACATAGTACACAGTCAACTCACTTAGGGAATGTTGTCTAAGAAAGGAAAAGGGAGAGAGACAGAGACCAAAGGGGGGGAAAGAAAGGAAGGAGGAGGAGAAAGGCCAAGAAAAAAGAAAAAAATGGATGAATGAATGGGTGGGGATGGGTGGATGGATGGATGGGTGGTGGATGCACATACAACTGGTCATACATATATATAGATACCAGGGTCTCACCCCAAGCCAGTTAAATCCTTTCAAAGCTCCCTTGGTTACTGGACTGGGTGGTGAGTATATGAAAGAAAACTCTAGAATATGCCCATTCAGGCAGGGGCAGAACCTCAGAGCTCCCTTCTCAGCAGATGGTCCAGAAATAGAGAGCAATTCACCCACATTCAGGCCCTTGCCCTGTGAATGGCATTCCTCGTAACCCCAGGAGGGCAACTGAGGGGTCCCCATATCAGGAAGGGGAAGGAACAGGAAGGGCAGCGCCCCCAACTCTGCTCCCACCAGCTCCTTGGAAGTGGCTTTGTCTAGTGTCTGAGGCACTCAGCTAAATATATCCTGGGCTGGGGGCTGAATTCAGGCTATTGAGGCCTCTAGATACTCCTGACCCACGCTAGAATCCTAGTGATGGAATTGCTGGCGGCAAAGGAGGAAGGCCTGGGGAGCTGAGGAAAGGATAGGGGCTTGGTCAGCTGAAAGGGGACCCAGCTAACTCACCCGAACAACTGGAACTGGAGTGCAGTATGGGAAAGAATGGAGTCACTCTGATGCTGTGTGAAGTTAAAACCCTAGCCTGCAGCCTAACTAGATTAGTCAGGCACAAGGGGAGAGACCTGATCCTACTGGAAGGATGCTGGACGTTCTCTCTGAGTCCTCTCTCAGCCTTCCAAGCCTCCCTATACGTGAACAACATGAATTTAACCCAATGGGGAAAAAATAGGACAAGTGGGGTGTGCTGGCATACGCCTTTAATCCCAGCACTGGGGAGGCAGACACAGGCAGATCTTTGAATTAAAGGCCATCCTGGTCTACAGAGTGAGTTCCAGGACAGCCAGGGCTACACAGAGGAACCCTGTCTCAGAGCCTCCCCCTCCCCCCCCAACCCGCAAAGAACATAAAGTCAGGAAGGAAACTGGGGGAGAAGGGTAGATCTGGGAAGAGTTAAGAGGAATGGAGATGAATGTGATCAAAGTACATTGTTCCCCTGGATGGAATGCTCCAAGAATTAACAAAAATATATTTTACTTTTTATTTTTCTGAGATAGGGTTTCTCTGTGTAACTTTGGAGCGTCCTGGAACTCGCTCTGTAGACTATGCTGGCCTTGAACTCAGCAAGATGTGCCTGCCTCTGCCTCCTGAGTGCTGGGATTAAAGGCATGTGCTACTACCTCCTAGCAAAAATATTATTTTAAAAACACAGTGGAAAGTGACTGAGGGAGACTTCTGGTGTTGACATCTAGCTGGGACACATAAGCATGCACCCCACGCACTTGTGCTTATTAGAAGTTTAAGTGAGGGTGGGACACACAACAGAGAAAGGGTCAGACCTACCCATGACTTCTTGCATACCCACCCTCTTATGGGAAGCTTCTGTAGCAGACAGGCACCCCTAGTGCGCGCGCGCGCACACACACACACACACACACACACACACACACACACACACACACACAGCTTGCTGTGGCATCAAGCCCCACCCTGAGGAATGTAAGCTCTGTGGCTGGTCCCCACCCGGCCTGTTTAAGCGGTGAGTTTGCATAGCAGCAAGGCCAGAGGCACATTAAGGATTAACTTCCTGGCTGCAGCCAGCCTGGCTCAGCCTTCCAGTTAGAGGATTCTGTGGGCAGCCTCCACCCAGAGCCACAGTGCTATAAAACCGCAGCCCCCTCCCAGGCCTGGGTCACCATCCACCCACTAAGCCCCCTCTGGTACCCAGGCAAGAGCTATTGCTGACTTCTCCGTCAGAGCCCTTGCATGCGGCTGTCTTCAGTGACAAGGCGTCTCACTCAGGCTGTGGGAAGGTATGCAGAGGGGTCTCAGCTCCCGGCACTGGTGATTAACAAGGTCCAATTGGTTTGATTGCCTTATAGGCCCAAGTCCCACCCACTGATGTCTCCTGCTTGACTTTGGAAATCTTGGGGAGATAACTAATGCCTTCTTCGAACCCCCAGCATGAGTCAGATGATCCCTGTTTCCTTCCTGATGTTAGATTAGAGTCTCTAATCTGATGAGAGTGTGGCAGCCCACAGTTGGCTGTAGAGATGACAGAAATCAGAGTCAGAGTTGAGGGAAGGTGGGAAGGCTTGGTGGGCTAGGACAGGTGTAGCAAAGCTAGCCCGATGCTCAGGAACCCAAGAGGGTATGGTGACAAGGCCAAAGTTGGTGGCACACAGATTTCTCTAAGAGTCATCAGAAGAGCCTTTGGAGGCCTGCTTGGTGTCTTCTCCCAGAGGACGGGGCCCTCTGTCTTCTGATCTCATAGGGGTAGGGGTCCTATGAGCTAAGATAGCCAGCACCTTCTCTGGTACCCTGACTGACAGAGGAGAACCTTCCAGCTCACTCTGGGGCCCAGATTTATCCAAGCAGATCTGGAAGCAGGGGGCTTTCCAACTGGGCTCTGTGGGTTGCCCATGTCTCCTTACTTCTGCTTCAGTAATAACTACCTCCAAGTTCCAAGTAAGCCAGGAAAGTAGCCCTGGTTGGGGGTGGGTGGGAGTCTGGGCTGAGAAGAGGGTGAGCCATTAGGGAGTCATGCTTTGCAGGACTAGGAGGGTTCTAATCGATGGGCTCATGTTATATTTATCAGCCACAGTACTTAGGCGCTACCCTGAGAAGGCCTAATGGGCTCCCCATTGGAGACGCCATTACAGGAAGTGCAGGGGGAGGGGCGAGGTGCTGAGAGGAGATGGGACCTGGCAAGGTCTACTCCTGGCAGCATCCACTCCTAAGTCCCTACCGCACTGGCTTCATGGTGGTAGCCATGAAGTACGCACACAGTACTATTCCCCTTTGCCCCTCTGTGTGACTTCAAGCCATTGCTGAGAGCCTTGAGCCAGCAGGCCATCCCAGTCATCTCCCTGCCTCCCCTTCTACCCAGTCTTTTCCTCTACCCTTTCTGGTTCTCCAGACAGAAGGCATTCTGACTACTCTTCTGTCTGAATGACAGAAGACATGAGCCAAGCAAGTGGCCCAGCCTTTTCTGGGGAGGAGCTGGCTGTGGTTGCCATGGTGATATTTCAGGGTGGTGGTGGGGGCATCTAGCTATTTCTTCTAACAGCCTTAATTGCTCATTTATTTAGGGCAATTAGTCCCCAGCGTCCCTCCCTTCCTTGACCCCAGCTAAGGCTATTCTCAGCTCCCATAACATTTTACCCAGATGGGGTGGAGCCTTGTTCAGAGTGAACCCGGTGGGGTTGGGGAGGCAGTTCAGGGGGAACAGAAGAAACTGCTTCCTGAGAATCCACAGTTAGAGGATGACCTGGTCAGATAATGTCCTGTCACTAACCCATGCTCTAGCTCGCCATCCCCTCTGACTTCCCGTGATCCATTCAGCTTCTTGGGTGGACCCAACCCTCCACACACCCCTCAGCCTTTGGATAGCCCCAAACCCCTCCAATGGCATCACCATCCTCCCTGGCAGGCAAGCTGGTCAGGGCCATGTGGGGATCTGCTCCCTCCCTGATGATAGCTTTTCCAGTAGCTGCAAGCCTCAGGGAGACCATGCCTATCCTTCTGGGGCTCACTGTATCCCATTGGGTGACTCTAGGATTCTCTAACCCTGGCCTTACGTCCCCTGATGAATTTCATCATCCTTTGCCTAGACAGCTGGTCCAAACTGCTAAACCATTTTTGCCCTAAATTCAAGGCAGAGTCAGATGTGGTCCCGAGGCCCATCTAGGGACATCACACTGCATTTACAAGACCCTGCTCTGCATTTTCTCTAGGTCCCATCCTTCTACCCCAAGGCCTCTTTGCTCAGTTAGGCCCATAGCCCCTGGAGGGAGGGGTTTTGCTTCCATGGGGGAAGGGATCCTGGAGACCTGTTTAAAAGACCTCCTCCCTCTGGTGTAGTTAGTGTTCCCCAGTTTTCTGAAGGGCTCTTGGTCTAAAGTTAGAGCAACAACTAGAACTTCTATTCCCAGACCCTTCACTTTGTCCTGTTGAGTTCTGAAGCATTTTCTTGGCCAAACCACACAGATGCCTGAGCTCCTTGTGTGGAAGAGGTGTCTACTTACTGGAGACTATTTCTCAGCCCAACTCTGGACCTTTCTGTACTCCCTTCACCTTCCCTAGTACCTACCACACTAGCCACCTTCCCTTTGAGAGTTTCCCTGTGACCTGGAGGAAGCCCCTGGGAGGTGGCCAGGACTTGAGGACAGAGGATGCCGGCAGCCAGCCTGGACTCAGTCTTGATGTCTCACTGGTTATGGGACAAAGAGAGCCATGTTGGGGGTGACCTCACCCCTTGGGCATCCTCTGCTGGACAAAGGGCTGGTTGTTCTCTGGCCTGGAAGCAGGAGGCAAGATGACACTGTAGGCCTGTGACCCTCTTTAGAGCCCTGCTCTATACCCAGTGAAGCTCTGTGAGGCCTAACTGAGGGACGCCACCATCCCAGCAGGGAGACATGAGAAATGCCAGAAGACCGTTGGGCACTCTCCTGGGGGGGGTCTGACCTCAATCAGAACAGCAAGAGCAGGGGTGCTGGGGGCTCTAGGGGCCTCTCTGCTTGCTGGTTTCCTTTGTTTCCAGCAATGGCCTGGGTCAGGGGCTTTCTTTTCCCTGAGAGTCCTTCCGGTGAATTCCCTTAGAAGAGTGGAGATGGTGGGAAAGGTGACTGCCTCGAGCCTGCCCATCCCTCATGCCTTGCTCACAGATGTCCCCTTCCCCGCCGGTCTCTGAAAAGGATCCTCTCACCCACCACCATGGCCCCTCCCCTAGGACTCTGTCCCTCCCCTCCCCTTGATGTCACTTTTCCAGCTCAATTTCATCCCTCTGTCAAGGCCCTCCCTTGGAGGTGCCAGCATCCTTCCACTAAGAAGTTTCTAAGGGCAGGGATCCTATGTTACCACCCGAGAACCCCACTACCGCGCCCCCTAATGCCTTGTGGGAACCCATGTGCGTGCGTGTACATTCCAACAGCCAGCCCTCCCACACCCATCACTCTGAAGTGAAAGTCCCCATGGGCGGGGCCAAGTGCAAAGAAGGTGGGGGAAGGCGCTGCCCTCCAGATGTTGTTGGAAATCTAACACAACCACTCCCCACCTCTTTCGCCCACTTCCCGCTCCATTTCCCCTAAATATTTACTGATTTTTTATTTACATTCTTTGCCCGAGGTGCCCAGACCCTGTCAGGTCTCATTTGCTTGCCCGTCCCCTCCTGCCAGCTCCCCTCCACATCCCTCACATCTGGAGCCAGCAGTCCTGTGTGGCTGGCCACAACATCCCCCAGGACCACGGAAGAGAGGAGGGGAGACCAGTGGATGGGTAGCTCTGGGCAGGGCTGGGGTGGGAGACTCTGGGACAGGGGCAGCTCGCAGGCATGCTTGGCCTGCCCCAATCTGGGATCGTTTTAGTCACCCCCTTTGTTTCACGAGGGCTTCTGGAAGGGGCTGATGGATGCCAGATGCTAGGAGCACCCTTACCCTAGGAGGACTCCAGCGTGAAGGAGAGAGGAAGTGAGGAGGGTGAGCCTTGACTGAGTGACAGCCAGGAATCCAACTCTGTGCCTAGCATATGGGGCAGAATTAGGGTTACTGTCCTTGTGAGTGAGTTTGCTTCCTCCCAGCTGAGCCGGGAACCTGCTAGGAAACCATGATACTCCTCTCCACTCTCTGCTTAGGCTCTGAGCCTTTTGATTCAGCACCTACTGTGGTGCAGGTACTGTCCGGGGTGCTGATGTGAGTCAGTGAGTCAGCTGGTTTCCTACTTCCTTCTGAGGGAGTAAGTGATGGGATGTTCTAGAAGGTGCTTCTGGGGCAGAAATGGGGAGGGCTGGAATAGCTAAAGTGTGACATTACATGACAGAATCAGGGCTTCACAGAGTGGTCTCAGGGAGGGAAGAAGGGCTGTGGCTTTGTAAGGAAGGCTCTCTGGGCAGAGGAAGCAGCTTCGTAGGAACCTGCGGGCTGGGGTGGAGGGGCGAGAGGAGGGAATGGGAGTGGGAGGAAGGGGCCAGTTCTCTGGATGAGATGTAGGCCCCTAGAGCACTGGTTTCAACCTGGGTCTCATCCCCTTTGGAGGCCTAAAGACCCTCCAAAGGAATTGCCTAAGACATCAAAAAACACAGATATTTACGTTACCATTCATAACAATAGCAAAATTACAGTTATGAAGTATCAACGAAAGCAACTTTATGGTTGGGGTCACCACAGTGCGAGGAACTGAATTAAAGGGTCGTGAAGGTTGAGAACCGCCGCTCTAGAGGATGCTGAGCAGAATAACCTCAACCAAACATCTCGGTGCGCAGCGCAACTCCTGAGTCCCTCACACTCTTTTCCACCCGCTCACACTGCTGTCCCTTGACCTCCTGCCTCCTGTTTCTCAGTCATCCTGGGATATGGCTCTCCCATATAATGCCCCTGGGTTTGGACTTTTCCCTCCCAGTCCACCTGTGGCTCCTATAAAGTTCCTCTACTCCAGGAAGTCCCCTGGAACTGCTCTGAGGAACTAGCCAGGCTGTGTCTAGACAGTAGACATTCTTCTTTTTCTCTTCCTTTTCCAGAGCAGAGAGAGAGAGATGGTGCTGCCTACACCCCCCCCCCCGCAACATCCTGTTTCCCATAATACTTCCTCCTGCCACCCAGGGTTTCTCAAAGATGTTCTGTCTTCTTTTCTCTTCCCCACCCAGTCTCTGCCCCTCTGAAGACCCCACTTTCCCTCTCCAGGATGGTTTGGGATGGGACCATTTCAAAGGTAAAAAGGCAACAAGTCCTGGGCTTCTGGGACCTAGATGCCTAGAAGAACTTACAGTAGGGTGGCTATGATGGGATTCAATACACTCATGACCCTGGTTGGCTACCTGGGAACCCTGTTTTTAAGTGGTAGTAACTAATAGCTGGCCCAAGACAAAGATGGGGTTCTTCCCCAGCTGCCTCTGAGAGACGTAACCTCTCCCAAGCCACGGGACCCCAAGTCTCTGAAGACCTAATTGGGACGTTTGAGTTTGCTCATTCAAACAGATCTTCATCGAGCGTTGTCTGCATGCCAGACACTGCTGGCCTGGGGACAATGAGAAAGGAGTGTTGGCTTCTACCCATGTATAGCCTGCAGCTCAGTGGGAAACAGATGTCAATCAAATAAGTCCACAGCTGGAGTTAGAGTGACAGCCTGGATTGGTGCAAAGAAAGTAAGATGACATTGTGTGAACATTCAGATCTGACCAGCATGGGGAAGCTGGGAGCCCTGTCCAAGGAATGGGTGCACTAGATGGAACCCAAGGAGATGGCATCTTCAAGGGTGCTAAAGCAGAAAGTAATATATGTACGATGTTGGGAGAAGATGAGGCTGGAGGCAGAGAATGGGGGCAGTGGTGGGGGGGCAGGCGTTGGGCAGAAGCTCTTCTGCATAATACCCAGTTTAGGAGCAGGGTCAGGAAAGCAGGGAGATCATTAGGGGGCCAAAGCAGGGGTCCAGGTGAGAGCTGACTTGAGTTATTGGCCTGAAGCAGGGGAGTCAGAGAGCTAGGTTGTTCCAGGGTGTGACTGGTCTCAAAGGAAAGGGGAGCTGCTCCACCTTCTTCTGACCTCATATGAATTAATGGAGATCCCCCTCCCCCAGAAGACTTTGGAAGTATCTGGAGAAGCAATGTGGTTCATCCACTTCTGCCAGCCAGTTCCACTGGGGTTCTACCCCAAATCTTTGATACACATATACATCCCCTCCAGAACCCTGAAGACAGAACATGTGTACCTCAGTGTGACTGAGGTCGGACTGCTTGCTGCCAACAGCAACAAAACCAAGAGAGGGGATGGAGGAGGCAACAGGCTTTTTGGAGGATGCCGTGTCTAGAATGCAGCTGAGGCCGTAAACACTGTGGAGCAGTTCAGGATGTAGAGAGCAAGTGTGGTCCAGGGGGTAGGACATCCCACCCTGGTCTTCAAAGGAGCCTCTGTCCTCTGAGTCTGCATTAGGGTCTTGGCGGCCCCTGTGCTGCTGGACTCTGCTCTGTGGGAGAGAGAGAGAGAACACTCAGGACTCAGAGTGGTCAGGCGTTCAGGGAGAGCCAAGGCAGAGGAACTGAGAGGGCTTCCTGGAAAAGGAGGAGGAAGAGGCAGCAGCTGCAGCAGCTGTGGTGGCAGCAGCCACTGCTAAGAGTAGTTTTAGGGGATTTTGCATCTGTCAGCCATGTCTGGGACTGGGGATGCTGTCATCTAAGCTGACAACAAGCTGGGTGCTGGGCGATGCCACACACCTCATCCTATTCAGCAACACCTCCTTCAGCATCTCCCTGTCAGTTTTCAGGCACACACATACCACACACACACCACACACACACACACACACACCATACCACACACACACATACCACACACACAACACACACAACACACATACACACCACACACACACACCACACACCACACACACACACACCACACACACACACACCACACACACACACACTACACACACCACACACACACACCACACACACACACCACACACACACCACACACACACATACCACACACACACCACACACACCACACACACACACCACACACACACCACACACACACACCACACACACACACCACACCACACACCACACCACACACACACACACACACACACACAAGATTGTGGGTCCACAGCTCCCTTCATTCCCTTTCTTCTGGCCTCACTGGCTTTGAAAGCCACAAAGGCTTGGACCTGGCCTCCCACCATGTGCCTCCACCAGCTCCTCCCAGGTTGCAGTGATCACATGCTTGGCTTTGGGGGAGCTTCTCCAACTTTGGAGGTAATGAGATTTAACTCATTATAACTTTGGCGGTAACAAGGTCTTGCATGAGTCCCTGGCAATCCTGAAGACAGCTTTGATTCCCTGATTTTCAGATGAGAAGGTAGTCTCTGAGCGATTGAGTGACTGAGCCTGCCTGGGTCAGAGCTGGCCAATGATGACATCAGATTAGACCCTCCAGACTCTCTCTGAAGCCTGTGCCTTCCCACATAGAGGCCTACAGTAGGTGACTCACTGACACACTAGCCTCTCTGTCTAACATACAACCTGGAATATTCTTTGGAGGAAGGGTCTCCTGTTTGCACAGCTTCTCAGTGGCTTCTTATTGCTTGGGTCCAGTGAGAAGCCAAGAATCACTCAGGACAACTAGCACACCCATTCAGGTGGCTGGACGAAGGACTAACTGGGTTGATGGTGTCTCTCTGGACCTATAGACATTGGTGATGTTCACACTGCTAGCATTCCTCATTTTGCTCCCTGAATGCTTCTGTAATCGGACTTGGCATGTCACAGCTGCCCACCCTGGCCCCAGCTGGGCTTCAGCGTTGCCATTCAATTTACCATTTCCAAAACTGTTTCTATGGGATCAAGTCTTGTGCTGCTTGCAGGTAACTTTCAAGAGGGGTGGTGTGTGATGAACTAAGTTTGGGAGAACTGTCAGAAACCTAATCTGGCAATGTGCTAACTTGCTGCACTTCTCAGAGCCTTTGTTATGCTCATATAGAACGTGAATCCCCAAGGGCCTGAAGCTCCAGGAAAGAGCATTTCCCAACCTTATCTGGCCCTACACTGTTTCTTCTGGAGCATCTTTTGACAATAGCCAGCCCTAAGACACATATAAGGAAAGACTTCTGCAGCTGGGGAGAGTCTCAGCTGCACTTAAGGAGCCAGAAGTCCTGGCCAGCATCTTAGGAAGACCCTTGCTGTGCTATCAGGGTCCCTGTCCTCATGAGAATGCAGTCAGCTGGGAGATGGCAGGGGCGGGGTGGAGTGGGAACCACCAGGGACTCTCCATAGCAAAGAAGCCAAATGTTGCTCTCTGCACTTCCTAGTCCTAGAAGACTCTGGGTAGCTGATTCCACAGGCACTGTGTGGCCTTGCTTAGCTTCCTCTTGCTTCTTCCCAGGAGTCAATATGTGGTTTGACGCAAGGTCAGGTGGCACTTCTTTGCTCCTTTAGCCCTCATAGATGGCCTTGAAGGTCTCAGCACTGATCCCCAGAGGAACATGGAGTCAGCCTGCTGTCTCATGGAAAGCCTTGTGAGGCAAGTGAAGGAACTTGGTTTCTGCAATCCTGCAGTGGTGCCTTGCTTACTTAGTGTGAGTGTGTGCGCGCGCACGCGCGTGCGCATGCGTGTGAGTGCCTGTGTGTGCATGCCCATGTGTGAGTGAGTACATGCGTGTAAGTGCATGTGTGTGTGTCGGGGGGGGGGTTGTGCACAGAGTTTCTCTGTGCTCTCTGGAACTCTCTTTGTAGACCAGACTGGCCTCGAACTCATTGAGATCCACCTGCCTCTGCCTCTCAATCACTGGAATTAAAGGTGTGTGCTGCCACTGCCTGGCCCAGCTCCTCGCTCACTTTTTAGTCTGTTACATCACCAAAGGTCCATGTGCCTGCACCTATGGCAGCTGGAGGCTGGACCAGAGCACATACAACACTCATTTCCTGGTTTCTGTCCCTCCCTTCCCGGCTCCACAGCTTCAGGTCATAGGGAGATAAACCATCATTGGGCACCCCCTCAGTTCTCTGGGCAGATCAGGCAATCAAAAGGTCCTCAGAAAAGGTGACAAGAACAGAGATCTCATCGCTACCCTTCACAGCTGGTGTAGTAGAAGGCCAGCTCTGTGTACACAGCTGGTCCTAGCTCAGTGGATACCTCTCCAGCTGTGGTGGCTGCTAGGATGCCTTGGAACAAACACGGAACCAGGGATTCAAAAAATCAAGGGCCAGGTCCTGCCATGTGAGTGTCTCTGGGTCCTCAGTTTCCTTGTATGAACAATGGGTCTCATTCTCTCACTTGCTGTGATCCTGAAGCCTCCTCTTCTGTGGGGATCTTTTCTCAGGACACTAGATGCTGCTCTCCCTTCCCATCTCCCACCAAGGTAAAGTAGAATGAATACCCTCCCCAAGTCTCTCTTTTCCTTTTGGTACCAAGCTAAGGAAAAAGGTCAGTTCCCCAATCTACAATCTGATTGTATTGCTTTGTTTTTCAACAACCTTCAGTGGCTCCTTATTGGCTTTAGCATAAAATGATCTTGGGATGTCAGAGAGGCCTGGGGGTTCTTGCACCCTCTCAAAGCAGAGAATCTCTTGATTTTCAGCTACTTCACACTTATCTCTTAAATCTCATTGCAGTACCTCCAAAGATCATGGATATCCCAGCCTACAGTGCCTTTCCCATGCTGGTTTTTCTGCCAGGAGGAACTTTATCCAGGTTATTTGTCCAACAAGTTCTTATGTGGTCTTTAAGTCAGAGCTCAACTCTCATCTCTCCTGTTAAAGCCTGGGCTTCTGCCAAGGGCCATCCATGTCTGGGTCTGTGGTTCTACCACAGGCATGATCTGTATTGATGCCTATGGGCTGTGTTGCCACCAAAGGAATCACGGATGATCAAAGTCTCAGCCACCACCTGTGGCCATGTTGGTGTCCAAGGACTGTGCCGGGGCCATGATGATCTGAATGGCCTATGCTGCTACTGGGTCTGCGGTGATATCTAGGCCTGAGCTGCTGCTGAGGGCCATGTCTGGGTAAGGGGTGGGTATGGAGGGCCTGGGAAATGAGCAGGATTGGGGTGCATGGTGTGAAATTCCTGAAGAATCAATAAAAGATATGTGTTTTAAAAAGCCTGCCTTGTTTTCTTATATTTTGGTTGTGAGCCTAGCCTTTAATGGCTGAGCCATCTCTCCAGCCCCCTGTCTTGTTTTCTAAGAGCCTTCCTTGTACGGAACATGAAGTCAAACTCTCTACAGACAACATCATTTAATTCCCAAAAGTCTACTAGGGAGATATGATGGCTCTTCCCACACTACAGGTGCAAAAACTGACACTTAACAAGGACAAATAATTGCCCAGGCCACACAAACAGGCAGTCAGAGTTGGTACTCATGTCTCCCTGTCCCCAGGGCCCAGTACTCATCTCCTTGTGCCTGCCACAGCCATTCAGTCTGCAGCTTAAATTCACTATTGCTGCATGCTGGCCATGTATGAGATATCATGCTACCCTGCTGTTTATGTCTATGGTCCCCATAGACTGCCTTCCTTGAAAGTAGGGGCTGTGACACATCACTTAGTATCTGCTTGTCCCATGATAGTGTGCAATTACTACTGGGTAAACAAGGCTGAAAAAATGCAGAAGAAAGGTTCATGGGGTCCCCATATGAAACCATAAATTTTCTCACTCCAAAGCCTCTGTTACTGAGGAGTTAAGAATTAGTCACCAGCCAGGTTTAGTGGTGCATGCCTTTAATCCCAGCACTCAGGAGATAGAAGCAGATGGACCTCTGTGAGTTCGAGTCCTGCCTGGTCTACATGGTGTGTTTCAAGATAGACAGAGATCCTGTCTTGGAAAACAAAACAAAACAAAACAAAACAAAAAGAATTAGTCACCTAGTCAGCTAAAACAATTGCCACAAGTTTTGTGAAACTCAGTTTCTCGGGTGAGCTCACAGGTCAGAGGTCTGTGATAGACCCTTGCTTGCCTTCCTCGTCTGAAGTTTGCCTTCCTGCCTTGGCTCATGACTCCTTCTACACATCAGTCCACCCCTGCTTCTATGATTTCCAGCTTCATCTTTCTCTTTTCCTGGTTGGGATCCTAATGGTTATTGTATGGCCTATCTGGCTACCCCAGGACAAGATCCTTCACTTACACACCTGCCATATTTGGTCACAATGTCTAGCATTAGGATGTGGGCATTTTCTGCTCACTTCCTGGACACTGAGAAGAGGACCATCGTGGAAAGAGGAAGTGAGCCCTTTGCCTGGCCACAGTTTCTTCATCTGTCCATCAGAGAGAGAAAATGAAAAGAATCCTAAAGTCTTCCCTGGGGACAGTCTGTGAGCCAAGAGCTACCCTTGAGGTGGCAGGGAATGGGGTTGAGCCACAGAGGATGTTCTCCCTTTGCTGTAGGTGACTCCTGCCCACTCCAGTCTCATTGTTCACCCAAAGTGCCCCTCAAGTCTCCTCAGCCCTCAGGCAGTCTTCTGTCCCTGTGACTGAAGCTTCTCCGTGAAGACAGGACAAAGAATCCCAGGCACCCCAGTACCATGACAGTATGACTCAAGTTTCTACAGGGTGCCTCACTAAAGGTGAGGAGTGAGAAGTATGGCAGCTTAGCCAAGCATGGTGGCACATGCCTTTAATCCCAGTGCTCAGGAGGCTGAGGTAGGTGGATCTCTGAGTTCAAGGCCAGCACAGTCTACAAAGTGAGTTCTAGGACATCTAAGGCTACATAGAGAAACCCTGTTTTGACACCCCTCCCCCCAAAAAAGTGTGAGGCTTGACCAGAGAGAGAGAAGATGCCTTTGTGCAGAAATGACACAGAATGTTCTAGAGGACAAAAGTTGGCTAGAATTTTGGAAAGAAGACTGGAGAATCCATTGTGGGGCAGCCAGGGAAGGGAGCCAGGAGGAAGTGGAGGCCCATTCTGGAGGCCCTGCAGGGGCCACCCCGAGGAGCTGAGATAGAAAGCAGGTGTGTGTCAGAGCAGCTGGAAGATAGCAGTGGACTTCTGTGTCCAGCAGGGCCTGGGGGAGGACTTTGGGGAAGATGCACCTCACTCCTTTCATCCAGCCGCTGTCCCTGCCCTGCCCTCCACTGCTGTTCCCCCAGAGCCTTGTGGAGACTTCTTACAGGAGAGGCAGATGTTTCTGGACACAGCTGGATCCTGAGGTCCAGAGAAGGGGCTGGCCCCTTTGGACTTGGAAGAGTTATGGAGAAGAAGACAGTACAGGAAACGAGGGAGAAGGCAGATGGGATCTCTGTGTGGGGCTTTCCATCCCAGCTGATCCTCACAGCAACCAGGGGAGCAAGTGTTGGCCCATTTTGCAGACAAACCAGCTGAGGCTCATAGTGGCATCGTTTCTGTTTTTGAGATTGCCTACCTCCTCACCTCCATCCCATGTTCCACCCACCTCCCTCCCTCCTTTTTCTTAGATCCTCTGTCCTCCCCTGCCTCTTTCAGGAAGCCCACTGAGTTGTTCATCCACCACTGCCCTGCCATGACTGTCCATCTGTTTAGACTGTTGGCCAAAAGTATCCTATCTGCTTGCCATCCACCTAGGAGCATGTGAGAACAGATACTTGCCCTTCCATTGTATCTCTCACCAGGCACGAAGTTGCTGGCATGTGGAAAGGAGCCACAGGTCCCCAGCGCAGGCGCCGGGCATAGTGGGAAGACCAAAGGCAGCCGCCAGGGAGCCCCAGATGAGGTGAGAGTCTTGGCTCACCCCCAGCTCATAAAGAAGGATGTTAACAGCCTCCCAGGGAGCTGGCTAGGGACGATCAAAGGGGTGGGCCAGACTAAAGTGCCTTCCCGCTTTGGGTCAGCGTTGGTACCTCCTGCCCTGGGAGCAGCTCCTGCTGGGGAGTAGTTAGTCCCACCCCCTCCTCCTCCTTCCCCCAACCCACACCCCAGGACCCCTTTAGACCCATACAGGGTCTGTCTCCCCTCTCCAGAATCCCCAATGTCTGCTGTTTTCCTCCTGTGGGATGGGTGTGGGTTAGAATATTGTCACTGGGTGATGAGGACGGACAAAGGATGGGAGGTCTGGCCTGGCTTCCCACATTCTGCTCCCACCTGATTACCAAATCAGAACCTGAGAGAGAGGCTGAAGGACTGCATTGTGGGAAACCAAAAAGCAGCGGGAGCAGGGGCCACATGGAGGGGGAAAAGCGTGGAGAAAAGCAGCATGGAAGGAACCCAGGACCTGAAAGCAGAGGGATTTGAAGTAAGCTTACCTTTACATGGTGTGTATGTGTGTGTGTGTGTGGGGGATTAAAGGGACATCTGTGTGTGCTGCGACTCCTATTCCAGGACAAGTCTTCATTTCACAAGTGGAGATAGGGAGGGAATTGCTCAGCCCACAGCATGCATGAGTTAGTGCAGGGCTAGAGCTCAGATCTAACTGAAATTGGTAGCAAGGGGCCGTCTTCAATACCATGGTGTGTCCATCTAAACACAGACAATGGAATTCTCTTAAATTTGCATACATGTACATTTTCATTGCCCCCAAATCCTCCTTGACCTTCTCCCCAAGATTCTAAGGTCAGGTCTTTGTTTTGCATTTCATTTTCCCCTGAACCCTAGTCCTCCTAGGACTTCCTCTGTCGATCTTAACCCTGGATCAACCCTGAGGAAGGATGCAGAAAAGATAGTACACTCCGCACCATTCATTTCCTGGGAGTCTTGTCCCCCAGGCCTCTCCTGGGTCCTGTTTCCGGCCACACCATTGATTTTCACAATTACTGACTCTGAGAGAGCCACCCCCTCCTGGTGTGTCTGCCCTGACCTCCTTCCCAAGTCGTCCCTCATTCTCTGGGGAGCCACTCCTGGGAGAGCTTTTGTCTGCCCTGGACAGTCAGTCACCGTTCAGATGCAGCTCTCTCCATTCACACTCAATGTAGGCATCACAGTGCCAGCCCTAGTCACAAAATCCCCAGGTCATAATATACCCATAAGCTCCAGAGCTTCAGGAATCTCAGAAGCAAGAGCTCTCTGCCCCATTTAGCAGGTAAATGGAAGGAAACAGGCACACTGAACTACAGGGACTTATCTATAGTCTCCCCCACCCCCTTCCCCCCACCCCCTTCCCCCCCACCCCCACCCCCGCTTCGGTTCCGAGTCGGATTCCCTGAGTCCACTTTGTCACCCATGTGGCAGTCCATCTGGTATCCAGATCAGAAAGATGTGAGTCCAAGGGCTACATAGATCATAGCCAACTTCCGGAACAGCTTAGTGGGGCCCCTGTCTCTGATGGTTTCAACTGGGGAGGTTGGTTCTCCTAAGTCCTTTATTGACCATCTTAAATGTCTCAGGTCACAGAAGCAGAGGTCAGCATGTCCTGGACCTTGTCCCAGGTTTCTCAGCAAAGTGCTGGATGGCCAGCTGCTATCTGCCCAGGAGAAGTGTAAAAGTGCTAGGCTAGCAGTCTGAGTCCAGGGCTGTTATCATGTCATCCATCCTGCCGGAGAGGGCAGAGCCAGCTTTCCTGGAGGAGATGCTACTTAACTGATCTTAGTTGATCAGGGAAAGACAAGATGATTTGCTTGAGGATGTCAGTGCTGACAGCAAGGCTAAAAGCCTATAGCATGTTCTAGGCAAAGCAAGAAATCCCATGAGGTCGCTCACTGGACTTTGACAGGAAGGAGCCAGAGATGTGTCTAGAAAGGTCTTTTAGGTCCACCTTAAAAGTAGTGGGAGGTCAACCTGCTTAAGGTAGGAAGCAAAGGATGTGGGATCAAGGATGTGCAAGATGCAGGAAGAAGTGAGTGATGAAACCCCAGATCTGGTGGGAGACTGTGTGTAGGAGCCTTCTAGGCAAGTGAGGTGCAGACCACAAATCAACACATGGCTAGACAGTAAGAGCTCAATGAGGGGCCAGTTTTATGATGAAATTACACAACTCACAACATGCCCAGTCCACTGTGGGAGAAGAAGAGCAGGAGATAGACCATCCCCATATTGCTATCTCGGGCAGCCTTCAGCTAACTTTTGCAGAGGAGAGAGAAGCCAGCTGGGAGAGAGCAAAGGATAACCAACTCCCATTTCAACACCTTGTTAGAGGTCCCATGGGACAGCTGGTTGGAATGTCAGGTCGGTAGCTAGAGGAATGAGGCTGAGCTCAGACGGGAATCAGGGCTGAGTGGCTCAGAATTTACCTGCTCAAGAGCTGAAGTCAGACAGACCTAGTCTCAACCCCAGGTACCATGTCTTATCTGTGGCCCCAAATAAGTCCCTCAGGGGGAGTAGTAGAAGATCAAAATTGTCTTTGGGGCCAGGCATTGGTGGCACATGTACGCCTTTAATCCCAGCACTCAGAAGGCAGAGGCAGGCAGATCTGTGGGTTTGAGGCCATCCTGGTCTACAGAGCTAGTTCCAGGACAGGCTCTAAAGCAATACAGAGAAACCCCATCTCTAAAAACAAAAAACAAAACAAAACAAAATTGCCTTTGGAAAACATTTGTCACATAGTATCTCAAATGCATCTTTCCCTGACTCTGCTGGGCATGGCGCCCACCACTAACAGCTGGAAACTTCCACCATCGGCTACAGGTGACATCAATGCAGAGATTCCCCCAAGGACCCAAGGAGGTATTTGTTCCAGGCACTGGCCAGCTGACAGGGTATTATAATCCATTCCCTCGCCGGATGGACTAGATCCCTAATAAGACTCCCTGTCAGTGCTTAGGACATCTCTGAAGCCCTACTCAGGGCTCATGTTTCTGGTGATCAAAGGAAACAGGCTCTCCACCTGGAAGACTGAGGCAAGTACTACCAGGCCTGCTCTAGTCTGGCTGAGGAGACCGCTGAACAGTGTTTCTCCAGTTGAGCCAGAAGGCTGGCAAGGTGAGTCCAGAGGGCAGAGGTGGGAGGGCCCAGTGCTCAGTGCTCTTATTCCAGGCAAATGATATGCAAATGACTCAAAGTGCTTATTCTTGCCATTGCAGGCTGATCTGTAAGAGGGTCTTCTCAGCTCTTCTGAGTGGGAGGGGCTCTGGAGAGTAGTCCATCCAAAGAGAAGCAGTACCCCCACCAGGGCCAGGACCCCACTTTGGGGGAGGGTGCAAGCCAGGGAACTAATGGGCCCATGATTCATCGCCCAGCTCTTGTCTGCACTAATTGGCTCTGCTGGCCTACTGATTCATGGCAAGGAGCCGGGCTCTGAGGGACCCCTGTGTCCCTCCTCCTACTCCTCCCCGCCTCCCTCTCAGGATGGCTGTGTGAGGCTTTTAGATCCAGGATCTGTTCCAAGGGACCACTGCCCAGCATCCATCACTGCTGACAGACTGAGGCTCTCGGATGGGGGCAGGGATGACAGTTCAGGGCTGCCATCTAGGTATCCCAGCCACAGGAGTGTGTGTGTGTGTAAAGGTAGCTGGACCCCTGACTGGTACCCAGGGAGCAATGGGAGGCATGGGTGGTGATTTTGATGGTAGGTGGGTTGCAGGTGAAAATACAGGAGGGGTCTTGGGGCCAGGAGAAAGGTTTGGGTAAAGACAGGCATGGAAGCCTTTGGGCTGGGAGAGGTAAGGTGACTGGGGGCTGAGAGGTGCCTCAAGGCACCTTGAAGCTCTGTCTCAGTCTGCTGGTGAGAGACCTAAGGCTTTGTTTGAGACACTGCTTGCTGTGTTGACCTTGTGCAATCACTTGTTCAATCTGAGCTTTCCAAGCATAGGATCTGCAACAGAAGATACTTAGTCCCAGGCACAGGCTGTCCTGGTAGTCAGGCTTTGACACTACCTGTGTCCTCCGTGTTGTCTGTCATTCATTACAGTCCACAATGACGAAAGATGTCCTCTGGTGCCAGCTCTCCTGGGTACAGAGATGGGTAGGATCCCCATTCTCCTCCGGACTACCTCAGCACACAGATTGATTTTCAAGCTTGCCAAGCCCACAGTGTCTTCTACCATATTAGAATGAGCATATAAGACCTCGCCCACCTGGCCAGAACCAGGTAGGTGGGCTTTCTACTCCCTCTTTTAGAAATAGAGCAGACACAGGGCCAGGGCTGGCCAGGGTACACCAGAACTTGCAAGGAGCCAGGCTGAAGCTCGGGAAATACGTTCTACTGAAATCTATGAATGGACAAGTGTCCTGCAGCCTTGACAGAGGAAGCCTCGGCTTGTGGTGGCAGGCAGTTGATGAATGGAGAGCACACCAGCCTCTTGGCAGCGCCACCACAGCCCGGCTGTCATTTCCACTCCTCCCTTTGACCCTCAGCCTTCTGCAGTTGTCCGCATTGCTTGCCAGCTTGAATTCGAAACCAAATCCAGAACTTGTTCCCTGTGTCTGCTGCAGCACTCAGTGCTAGACGCTACAACCACCCAATCTGACTTCTCCTAGCCACCGCCCTAACACCCATCCCCTACCGGGCAGTGTTTGGAGGCATAAATCAGGTCTCTTGGTGACTCCATTCAACCCCTGCCTCTTCCATAGCTTTAGATCTCATTGTTAGCAGAAAATCCAACCTTCTTGCTTCCCCTTAGAAGGCCTTATGTGGCCAGTCTCTGTCCATCTGTTATCACCCTGTGTTCCAGTTCTAAATCTGCCAGCAAAGGTTTCGGGGTCTGGTTCAAGGCTGTACATCCATTACTCCCCCTTCCCAGAAAGCTTTGCTCTTGTTCTGTACCTGGCTAAATTCTTCTTGAGCTTTACATGCCACCTCACAGAGATGTCCTTCCTGTCCTTGTCGTCACACCAGCCTGCTTTATTGTCTGCAAACCCTTCAAACTACCTGATAAATTCTCATTCATTTTGATGCTGTTATTGTTCTAAGACAAGGTCTCACTATGTAGTTCAGGCTGCTCTCAAATTTACTACATAGCCTCAAACTTACTGTAACCCTTTCACCCCAACCTCTTGGGTGCCAGGATTGTAGGCTGACCCTGAATTCCCATTTACTTGTTTAAATATCTGCTCCCCTTTCTTATCACCCCACCTCTTAAACCCCGCCTCCCTGTTCAGGCAGCTGTTTTGGGGGTGCCTAGGCTTCCACCAGCATCCAAGGATTAACTTTGTCCTAATGAATTTTATTTCTCTTTTTTGGGGGAAATTCTATCTCCTCCGTGCCCTCCTTGCAGTTATGGGGTGAGGTTCCCAGTGGTGTCAGATCACAGGGCCTTCCACAGGCTCCGACCCAGGGAGGAATAACCAGAAGGACCACCCGAGGAGAGGAATCCCTTCTAGCTATTCTATAGCAACCCTCCCTGACAGGCCAGAAAGGTCCTCTCACCCAGCATCCATCTACTCTCCTGCCATCTGAGCTCTCAAGCTAGTGACCTCAGTGACCCTAATCCCCTCACAGGATTTACTTCTCTTCCTGCTGCCCCCACCACAGAGGAAGCTGGGGGTCAAGAGTCGGGGAGGCGGGGTGGCGGGGAGGCCAAGTTCATGTTCTCAATGCTCCAAGGTCAGAGTCAGCAGGAAAAGACACTGAGCTACAACTGACAGCCAGGCCAGAGTGAAGGAAGACATTCCATATTCTGGAAGGCAAACTCAAAACCTGGAGAGCAGTCAGTTATCTGTGTGAAGTCAACTGGGGACTGTGTTGCTCCTGATCCCACCTCCCCTCCAGAGATCCAACGTCTTTGGCTTCCACCACAGACTTGGCCACATGGGAATCCTAAGGAACCCCAAACTCCTGCTCCCCTCCCATTCACTCCCCAATCCTGGACGGTTATGTTTCCTGAACAAAGAGACTCTAACCTGGATGATGGCCGCTGCTGGCTTTGCCTCTTGTTGGGAAGGCAGCTTACCTCCATAGCCAGTTCAGTGGGTTCCCTGATGCAAATATTGTTTCCTCTCTGAGTCTGTTTCCCCATTTAAATAATGAGGCCAAGAGTCCCTGTCAGTTTTGAGTTTTTTGTTCTGTGATGTTCATTTGACTGGAAATAGCACACTCAAGGGTGTGTGTGTGTATGTGTGTGTGCATGAGAGAGAGAGAGAGAGGAGAGAGAGAGAGAGAGAGACAGAGAGAGAGAGAGAGAGAGATTGTCCAGGGCGGGGCAGGATGCTGAGAACAATTCCAGGTTCTAATCACTGTGGTCTTCTTTATTTTGTGTCAAGGTTCTCTAGAGAAACAGAATCAATATATAGGATATATGGACACACATACATGCACACACACACACAATTTATTCAATCAATTTATGCTGAAATAATAACAACACTTGTCTCACACCTGAGAAGCTGACAACCTGATAGTCTACAAGGCTGGTGCCTCAGCAGTTCCAATCTGATCCCCAGCCAATGATGGAAGCCTGGAAACATTGGTTCTGGTGTCAGTGAAGGATTCAGCAGCAGCGGCAGCAGCAGCAGCAGCAGCAGGGGAAACCCACTGGACAGCAAGAGGGAAGGCCAAACAGGCAATAGGCCGGTAATCTTCCATCTGCCACGCACCCATATTACCTGGGCTGCTGTCAGAGGCCTCCCTGTTTTTCCCAGTCCATTACACAATGGATTGATTCTTCAGTCAAGGATCCCAACTCAGGTGATTCTAATTTGTGGCAAGTTGACATCACAACCAACCATCACACTTTCCTCCCCTTCTTCCCCCAGTGTACGGACTTTTTAACCGAAAGAAGAATTTCTGGGGCTTCAGAGGAAGGAGAGGAACTCCATTGCCCTCAGGCAGTCAATTACAGGATGTCTCTCCCCAGCTCCCTAAGCCTGAGGAAGGAGGTGTGGTCTCTCCCTGGGGATCGCAGAAAGAACCCAGTTAAGTCCTTGCCCTGTCCTCAGACCCTGTGAAATTGGGTCTCCCAGACCTAAAGCCACCCTTCCCCAGAGTTCACCAGCTCCTGGAGAGCTGGCCATGGCCCCCAGCTCCTGGAGCTCAGACAGGGTGATTCAGGGACTGGGACCACCCCAGGCGAGAGCTACTAAGTTTGTGGTGGGCACTATGAGCCTGTTCTCAGGGGCACCAGAGAAGGGGTAAGAAACCCAGCAGGTTGAATTTCCAAAGACTGCCCTGGAACCGGGCGCATTTTCTCAGCCATCTCAGTGTGGTTTTAAATGGGAAACACAAGACTTGGAGGGCAAAGCCTGCTTTGGATGCCCCTCCCCACCCCCGCCCCAGAGCCCACCATGGACGCTTGCGTTCTGCAAGGCAAACATGTGATTATATTTATTTCACAGGCCTGGGAGGCCTGATTGTGACTGCCCCCCTCCTCCCTGCTGGGGTCACATTGGTTTCTCTACCAACATTTTTTTTTCCTTCTAGGAGTTGGGGGTAGTAAGGACTTACAGAATTGGGATGGAGGGAGATCAGAGCTTTAGAATGAGCTTTGGGTTACCGTAACTAATTAGGGGAGCCTCAGTTGTCCTACCTGTAAGATGGAAGCCACCAGATCTTCTGTGGTAACCAGCTATCAATGTGGTCCATGATAAGCCTTGGTTCCTATGCCCTGTGTCCCCATTATGGAGTACTAATGTGTGTAACTAATAATACACTACAGAAATGCTGTGTGATGCTTGAGGTTGGATCCTGAAATTGTGGCTTCCTCCTTGATAAATCCTAGGACACCCCTGGGGACCCCAGCTGGCATGTTGTAAGGAAGCTCAAATGGCCTCTGTGCTAAGACACTGAAGTCATCTAGCTCAGCGGTTCTCAACCTGTGTGTTGCAACCCCTTTGGGGACGAATGACCCTTTCACAGGGTTCGCCTAAGACCATCATGCACATTAGATAAATTACATTATGATCCATAACAGTAGCAAAATTACAGTTACAAAGTAGCGACAAAAATAATTGTATGGTTGGGGTCACCACAGCATGAGGAACTGTATTAAAGGGTCCCAGCCTTAGCAAGGGTGGGAAGCCCTGCTCTAGCCTTGTCGGTATCGAGGGTCCCTCCCTATCACACCCGCAGGTGAAATCCCCATGCAATCTGACCCTCATGAATGCTGTATGAGCACTCTGTCACTGCCCACACACCCAGTCCTATTACTATTTACTTACTTTTGAGTCAGGGCCTTACTCTGCAGCCTTGACTACCCTGAACTCTCTGAGTAGACCAGGCTGGCCTAGAACTCACAGAGATCTACTTGTTTCTGCCTCCAGAGTGCTGGGGTTAGAGGTGTGCGCCACCACACTCAGCCCTCTCACTACTTTTTATTCTCAGACAGGGTCTCACTAAGTTGTTCCAGTCAACCTTGAATTCACTGCGTAGCCCAGGCTAGCCTTGGATTTCCAGCCCAATCTCAGTTTCCCGATCAGTTGAGGTTACAGGCCAGAGTCACTGGGCTCAGTTTCTCTAAAATCTCTTCCGTGATCGCCCACCAGCTCAGCCTAGCTGAGCAGCTCCCAGACCCTGACCCCAAAGAAGCAATACCAGATGAATGGTTTAAATGTTTTAACTCTCTAAATCTGGGTGCAATTTGTTCTCCAGTAATCAGTAACTAATAAACCCCACCAGTCCTTAATCCCTCTGGCTCGGAGCACCTCAGCAGCTGTCCTTTGGAATACGGGCCTTGTGTTACCTGTCCCATTTTGTCACCCTCCATCCTAAAGCCAGTCCTCATAGCTCTTCTCACCCGTGAAAGCTCTTCCCATGTGACTTCATGTCATCCCCCAGGATCCCCAAGAGTGTCTGAGCTGTTCCAGCCTATCTCATGAATATGACTCTGGAAAACTTGAGCATCAGAAGTTCTTCCAAAGCCCCTAGCACACAGTAGTAAGTGGGGCATGTAGCTCAGTGGGCGGAGTGCTTGTCTGTGTTTGATTCCCCAGCACTGCATAAAACAGATGTGGTGGCTCATGCTTACATCCCCAGTACTCAGGAGTTAGAGGAAGGAGGATCAGAAGTTCAAGGTCTCCCTCTGCTACATAGTGAGTTCAAGACCCATCTGGTGTACATGAGAACCTGTCTCAAAGGAAATAAACAAGGTCCAGAGAGTTAGCTGACAGCATGAAGGTATCCACCACCAAGCCTGACAACCTAACTTGGATCCCTGGGATCCACATGGAAGAAGGGGAGAACTGACTTCTGTGGGTTGTCCTCTGACCTGCGTGTACAGCTGTGACATGTGTACGTGTGCACTCAAAATAAAAATGGAAACACTCGTGAGTTAACAAGCAGCTTTTATTTCTCCAAAGCTGTTTGCACCTTTACTATAAAGTCTTGTGAGATACCATGTAGTGAACACCATGCCACATGCCAGGGATTGAGCCAAGTGGGCACTAGCTTAAATACCTTTCCGAAGTTATTATTTCTAGAAAGCTGAAGCAGAGATTGGAAGCTGGCACCTTCCCACTCTAGAGTTCACCCTGGCCCACGTTTCCACACCTCATCCATCACTGTGGCTGAATATTTAGTATTCCCCAGGACTGGATCCAGAGTGCCTTCCCTCCCGTTCCCACATCCACTATCACCCTTAGCTCAGCTCACCAATTCTCACCTTATTCCTTGTGTCTGAAAGATGTTTACTGCCTTGTCTGTAGCCAAGCCCCTCAACAACCTCCATGCAAGTCCCCTGCCTCAGCCTCCCCTGCAGCTCAGCCCAATTCCAGGCTTCCCCTGAGGAATCCCTAGCCCCAAGGCCAGAGACTAAGCAACAGCTTTCAGTCCACAGGTAGCCCCAGCAGGCATCAACTGCTTGATACCTATGAGCCTCAGTTTCCTTATTCCTCCAGTGAACATTAAACCTTGTTTTCCGGACTGAGGATGTAGCTCAGTCAGTAGAATATTACCTAGCATCCAAAAAGCCCTGGGTTCAAGCCCCTAGAACCATGTAAACTGGCCACCCTGGTGCTCATCTGTAATCCTAGCACTTGGAAGGTACAGGCAGAAAGATTACAGTTTCAAAGTTACCCTTGGCTAGATAATGAGTTCGAGGCCAGCCTGAGCTATGTGAGATTCAGTCTCACAACAAACTAAAGATCGGCCTGGTTTGTGACAAGGATTCCCGGAGGGTGTGACTTTGAAAGGCACCTTACAAATTGTGCTGTTTTGTGTACAGTAGAAGCAGGTGCCTCTCACAGCCGCCCCTCCTTCACCACACAGTCCCACATCCTTGCTGCAGCACGCAGCTCACACTGGCTCTCCCCAAACACCCGTGACCTTGTTCATGCTGCCCAACCTTATCTAGAAGGTTCTTCCCTTTCCTTTCTGCTTGGCTTGCTCCTATTCATCCGTCAAAGTGCACTTTAAGGGTCACCTCCTCCATGAAGCTCTAAGCATCTTCTCCCAGCAGAGCTGTCTCTGTTCTCTGCACGGGTGCCCTTCCCACCGACTGTCTGCATGTAACGCCTGCCTCCCACACTAGGCTGTCTTATCCTCTCTGTATGCTCCTATATAACAGGCACTCAATAAATGCATGTGGCTTTCCCTCCCCTATAGTCTCATCCTTGACAATTGGCTGATTCTCTTTGTTATCCCCAAACAGATCTTGGAGGCTCACTCCTGACCCCCACTTAAAAAACAACAACAACTCTCCATCAATTACCTGCCCCCTGCAAAAAAAAAAAAAAAAAAAAAAAAAAAAAAAAAAATCAAAATGAGGCATGACTGTGGTCTGGCACTGAGCCCCTCTCCCAGGGTCTGGGAAAGACAAAAAAGAAGGCGTGGGGAGAGATTGCAGGCAGCGGGTGGGAGGGAGACTCCAGCACCCTGCCCAACCCCCACCCCCAGGAAATTGGCTTTGGCTCCACTGTGGTGGTGGTGGGGTGTCAGTGTTCAGGTTTTCTGGCATTTCATTTATGCCTTGGAAGTTGGCTTGGACTGTCAGGGGATCTGGGGAGGGGGCCTGGATGGTGACAGGGGGTGTCGTTATGAGTTGTCCCTGACATCTCATTGGCTTTCTCCCTTCGCCCAGGGCAAGATCAAACATCAAAAGCACGGGCTGGTGCCTGGGTTGATGGGGCCTGGCAAGCCTCTTCCAGATGTGTGCAGCTGTTTCTCCCAGTTCCCATCCAGAGGCTCGGACTTGGAAACTCCTGTCAGCCATTCTGTGGGTCCCGGGTACCCAGGTTTAAAGCTGAGGGGGTTGGTACCCACACTCACAGCTCTCCACTGGTAGAGGCCCTCACGTCCCCTTAGCCTCTGCTTCATCTAAGGTTTCTTTTAAGGCACCGTCGGCTGGGAAGTCCTTCTTGCTGTATGTTCTACATCCTTCCTGTTGTAATAGCAGCTCCCCTGGGACTGCAGGAAGGTAGAAGAGAGACTCTCAGACAGGGACGATGGAAAGAGAAATGCTTGGGGATCGTTTGACCTGAGAAATCTGGGAAGATAATGAACTCCATGGTGCTCGAGTTAATCTGAAAATGGGAGCACTCCACTTCCAGGCATTCAGCTGGCAGAGAGCTCTCCGCCTCTCAGCCGCCCAAGTCCCTCTTCCTAAATGCTATAAGCTCCTAATAAGGATGTAATACAGTTGAATGTATTACAAATTTGATTGTTTATAGAAATTTACCCAGCTGCAGACGAGGACAGGGAGGACGGAACCAGTGGGAAGATGGGAGAGCAGGAGATGGGGGGGGGTTAAGAAGGAGGGTTGGGGAGAGAGAGAGAGAGAGAGGCAGAGAAGAGGGGAGGGGTGTCCGGATGGGAAGTAGGGGGAGATGTTTGGAGAAAGGGAGGGGTAAGAAGAAGCAAGGGTAGACAGAATGGAAGAGGAGAGGGGAGGAAGCAGGGTGGTGGGCATGGGAAGGAAGCTCTGAGAGAGGCATAGGACTATACTGCCCAGGTAGGGTGGCAGGATGCAGGAGCCTGGGCTCCATGGCTCAGAGGAGTGGGGACCACAGATCAAGGAGATGGTCAGGAGAGTTAGCTGAAATTATTGCCATGGGAAGGGAAGGAGAGGAGCAGCTCTTCTGTGTGCTCAGGCTGCCTGCTGCCATGGAAGGCTCTCCTGCATACCCCAGAACTTATTATACCTTTGTAGGCTACATCCTGCATAGTGAAGTAGGAAGCGTGGTTCTGCCTCCCGTTGTCCAGGAGCAGTGCATGAGCTGGAGCCTGGGGTCAGCCTTCAACACCCCTCGGTCTACAGTCTACAGATGAGCTGGGTTCAGGGAGGAGGACACAGCTGGTGCTGCTGAGGCCACCTCCCTGGGGTGGCAATGATGGCATGGGAACCTGTATCCTCCTCTTCCCTGCCACACCCTTGAAGATTACCTCATGGGAGAATTTTGATGTTTTCCTCTAAGATGACAGAACTCTCCCAGGCCTGGCTCTTAATCCATGGAGTCCTCCTCTTACCCAGGGAGCCCCACTCTTCAAGTTGTAGAGTTAGTATTGTGTGAGGAATGTCTCATTAGTCCTAAAGGGGGAGGTTACACTGTCCCTACTCCCGGCACAGGTTGGGGAATAGGGTGCAGGGCACACTGACATCTGACAAGTGGGGCTTGGAGAAAGACAGGCATCAAGAGTAGTCTCTGAAGATGAGCAGAGATAGCCATGCCCGCTGCACCAACACAAGGGATGATTCTGCAGGAAGCTCATTGAATTGATCAGGGCCAATGGGTTATTTTTGCTTGTGGAGCTCTAGATGGATCTAGAACCTTCTAGGACTATCTTCTCAACCATGAAGTCTACATCATATTGTCCTTTTCTTAGATGTCTACTCCCTTATTCTGGCATGCATAAGCATACATATAGATATTCATTCACTAAACAAACATAAATTGGCACATGTCAGGCATCAGTGCCCATCATCAGAGAGCTCATGTCCTAAGGCAGTGGTTCTCAACCTGTGGTTCTCGACCCCTTTGGTGGTCAGACTAAGACACAGATATTTATACTACAATTCACAACAGTGGCAAATTACAGTTATGAAATAATAGTTAAGAATAATGTTATGGGTGGGGGTCACCACAACCCAAGGAACTGTATTAAAGGGATGCAGTGTTAGGAAGGTTGAGGACCATTGGTATCAAGGCAGAAGCAGGCAATGTCTAGAAAACAGGAACAGCCCCCAAGCCAGTGCATCCATTAAATGAGTAGTGTGAACAGAGTTCTGAAGGCAGGCTGCTGGAACTCATCAAGTGGTCCCAGAGGACAAGGCTCAGGAGCCTGAGCTCCTTAAGGGCAGGAATGTGCCTCTGCAGACCTTGGACACACTGTGCTGGGCACAGCAGGGACCAGGGGAGAGGGATGAATATGGCCAGTGAATACTATGGTAGTTAAGAGCTATCGGCTGTCAATAGCAGAGAACCAGAGAGAGAGAGAGAGAGAGAGAGAGAGAGAGAGAGAGAGAGAGAGAGAGAGAGAGAGAATGGTTCAGTGTGACTGAAGCTTCCTGGGGCAGAGTTAAGGTCATTGTCCAGGCAAAGCTAAAGTGCAGATGATAAATCCCACTGAGCTTCTCTTGGCTCTGCTTTCCTCTCAGGTTGGCCGTGTTCTCCATCATGCTGTCCCTAAGGAGGCTTACAGCATTCCAGCTCCGCACCCTCAGCAGGAAGAAAGCGCAGCAGACTCCTGACCATCAGGTGGCAATGCTTTGGTCACATGGCTACTCCTGGAGTGGGCAGAAAGGTAAAGATAGAGTGGAAAGTATGTGGTCTCCATAAAAAAGTTAGATTTCCCATAAGCAATAATAAATAAATAAAAACTAAAAAAAAGGCAACGTGGTACCAGGCAACAGATTGTATGAATGACAATACGTGAATTGAACCTTGAAAGCATTCAAGTTATATGCATGTATATATATCCACATATACATACAGAGAGTCTGATTTCACACTGTTCTGTTGTTGTTCCTGGCTGCCCATCCATGGCTGTCCCCATCTGTGTGTCTGGGTCATCCTGGAAGGCCCAGAGGGCAGGGATGGTATCTGCCACACTTCATCTGGGCACTGCCCAGGCCTGTCCATGTAGACATTTAGTGGAGGCTGTTTGGGCTCTGTGGCTGCCTTCTCCTGCAAGCTTTCCCAGGTGAATTCCAGGCCACTGTGCAGTTTTGAGGGAGTGGGGAGGAGCTGGGATAGTGAGGAAGAGATGACACCATTTCTCCCATTCATCCTAGATGCCTCACTGGCGTGAAGAAAGTCCTTTAAAGTCATTTGTAAACATCACTATCTGACATTAAAAGAACAGAACCTCTCCCTCCTGGTCCTCCAACACATGCCATGGTGAGTTTAGACTGAGATTGCCATTCCGCTTTCCCCAGCTTACTCCTGTCTCTCTGGCTTCTCAGCTTTGTGACAGCTTTGTAGAGGGCCCCCTTCTTTTCTGCCCCCACCCTCTCCACCAGAGGCCTAGTTAAGTTGTTCTGAGTCTAACCCTTCCTGGACCCATGCATTCATTCTCTGTATCATTTAGCACCCTGTACCAGGCAGGAAAAGCACCCTAAGGAACAGGCACAGACACTCGTGGGGGACTCAGCACCCAAGCAGAAAGGGAAGGAAAGCAATGACCATGCCAGCATGATGCTGACAAGCACAAGCAAAAAGATTCCAGGCCTGGAGCAATGGAGGGCTTCCTGGAGGATGTAACACTTGCTCAGTGTTTCTAGGGGCAGATGGAAGGGAGGAGGTGGTCTGGAAGAGAGACATGGTGAGTGGTGAGGCTGGAAAGGAGACTCCTGGGAAGAGCCTTGGCTTCCAGTCACTTCTCTAGCTGAGTTCTGTTTCACCTGCGCCTTGTCTTCATCCATTCTTATGTTTGATGGTTGCTACAGCTGTCATCCCTCTCCGCTGCCCTCCATAGCACAGAGCTGTATGCTTCAGAACCCCCACAGGGATCTTTGGAGAAGGTGGGGGGAGGGGTCAGTCATCAGCATGAAGAAGGGGCACCCAAGGAAGATGGGGTGAGAGAGGAAGAGTTGGCTTTTCCTCTGAGACTGAGCTGAGTTGACACTGAGGTCTACACCAGTGCTTGGGTGGCTTCATTCTGCCATTAGTGACCTAATGGAGGAGGCAGCCAGGGATGGGAAAAGAACCTCAAAAGGCAGAGGAAGGAGAGAAAAGCTAGAGGGAAATGGCATGTTTCCGAAACCGCCCGGCTGCAGTAATGAAAAGCAGAAAAGGGCTAATGGGGATCAGATTGCCCAGGGGCTGGCTCCAGGCAGCCCCTGCCTCAGTCCCATCACACCGAGCTACTCTTAGCTAAGCCCAAGACAGGACACACATGGGAAATGGCCACTCTCTCCACCTGGGTCATCTGCAGCTGAGAGGGGAGGAACAACGTAGACCGAGGCTGGAGTTGGAGTTAGCCTCTCAGGTCCTGGGGTCTACAGGTTATCTTTTTAGTCCCTCAGAAATCTGTCCATGCAGGAACACTGCGGTCTGCGAAGGGCTCAAAGGGCTACTCACTGATACTGACCCCGGAGGGATTCCCCACTTGATGGACACCTCCCTGCCTTGCCTGCCCTATCGGACAGAGCCTTGTCTTGCAGAGCTCCCAGATGTGACCTATCTAGGCGATCAAAGTATTTGGAGCACAATGAGGACTGAGACAGAGGAGTCAGTGCCACTGCCAGGATGGTAGCAGTGACAGTGACAGTGGCGTGTGTGTGTGTGTGTGTGTGTGTGTGTGTGTGTGCATGTTCACACATGCGTGTGCATGTAGAGGCCTGAAGTTGACAGGAGATATCAGATGTCTTCCTCAGTCGCTTCCCACTTTATTGAGGCCAGGTCTTTTCACCAGTTTGAGCCAATCTAGCTAGCCAGCCTGCCAAGGGACCCCTGGCTCTGTCTCCTGAGGGCAGCTGCCATCGGCTCTGCTTCTGCCAGTTTGAGGGCTGTGAACCCCGGCCCTCATGCTTGTAGGACGAAGTGCTTTGTCCACTGAGCTGGATCCTGGGGGTCCTCCACCCTCCTTCCTTTCTCCTCCTTCTCCTTCTCCCTATTTCACACCGGCCCTGAACTCATTCGGTAGCCTAGTCTGGCCTCAGATTCACAGCTAGTCTCTCAAAGGCTACCCACAACCGGTGGAGGTCCTAGAGGGCAAGTAGCTAGATGTAAGTCAGGGTAGACAGTTCTGGAGCAGCTACTGGGCCTAGTGGCAAGGTGAGACTAGAAATACCCCTCCCACTTCCCTGTCACTCTTCTTCCCTTGGCCCCCCCTCCCCCCCACATTTATCCTAGAGCTTGCTTGCTCTATTACCCTCCCCTCCCCCTCCTCTATCGATCAGTCTCCCCAGCTCTAGCCAACACGAAGGCCTTGGACGGTACTCACAGTCTTGCTTTAAAATTTATTGCCCAGTAAACGAGGCGGCAGATGGAAGTCTCAGCCACCCCCCCCCCACGTCTCCTCATCCCAGCAAAAGCCAATCTCCATGAGAATGTCGTCCATCAAATGCACCAATATGTGGTTATTTATAGGCTCCCCCCTTCCAAGAAAGCAGGCTGATTTTTTTTTCTTCCCTCTCTTTTTCTGGGCTCTTGGCTCTCAGGAGCAGTGAGGAGGACGGCTTTATCAGGGGTCGATATTTTAAAAAGCTTCACAATGTGGTTCCCGTCCTTTGGATTCTAGGGTAGGGGGGCGTAGAAGTGTCTTGATTGGAAATGAATTAATTAGAAGCGAGGCTCTTTGAGTCTCTGAGTTGGGTTATTTATAGTGTTCGGTTAATTTTGATAATTAACACTGGGAAGGAATAGCGAGTTCCGGGCACCACAGTGCCCGCCAATAGAGACCCTCTTCTCTCCTTACTTCTCCTGTGCCTGGCGGTGCTCTGTGTGGATCCTGGCAAAATAGGCTGCTGCCTGCTGAGGAGTCCCTGGGTTCTCTGAAAGTAGAACAACTGAATGAGGCAAGGCCAAGGGCAGGGGCCAGTGGGGACTCAGTCTGTCAGGAGACCCCATCTTAGGTGACTGGTCCACCTCGGACTCAGCCAATGTAGGTGCAAGGCAAGGGAGGCTACACACCAGCCATATCTAAACATAGAGGTCCCTTCCCCTCCTCTGAAACAGAGAGCTGGAATAATGCAGGTGGCAGGAAGCAGCCAAGGCCAGGGAAGGACCACCAGCTACTCTTGTTTGGGGAAGCAGGAGGTTTTGACTTCCAAGCGGGAGAGGGTGTCCCGTCACCTGCAAGGGACAGGACTTCAAGAGTCTGTCCCCGTTGTGTCTGACCAGCTCTGCCCATTGCTCCTTTATCCTCAAGCTGTCCACAAACTGATCCCCCACATTTCTAGATGGGGTTCCCGTCCCTACGGCCCTGTTCCACATTAAAGTTTCAGATGGTCCTCCCTCTCTGCTCAGGGTCCAGCTGTCTCCCTTGAGCTTTGCTGGGTTGGTGGCCTTGCTCTCTTGGTGGCTCCTGAGTTTGGCTGGTGGAATCATTGAATGGTAGCAGACCAAGACTGAGGTGGAAAGATGCTAGCTGGATTCTGAAGGGTCTGAGCACCCCCCTGAGTGGAGTGTTGTCCCTTCCTCGGAGGGAATGGGAGCTGCTTTCTTGCCTGGGAGCAGGTGGAATTCAGGAACACCATTGTGGTTCACCAAAGCAGCGACAAGGACAGACAACCCATCCCAAGAGGGGCAGGTGGGACCACCCGGTGCAGGGCAAGGAGGTGGTGGGAGGGCCTCTGTCTGCACAGCACTGAGGCCATCAGAACATGGGGAGCCACTTCAAAGCTACCATCCTGCCTTCTGCTCTCTGAGGGAAGCTCCACCTCAGGGCCTGCCAAGGGATGAATGAAGCCAGACCGGAAACAGGATCTGTGACCCAGGGCTCCAGCAGCCCATGCCAGCTCCCTGCCCCTGCCTCCCCCTGCGGATGTTCTCAGGTGTCCCTACAAAGTCCCTTCCCACCTCTACTTTCTCCCTTTTCTGGCTGAGCTGCAGGTCCCTGAGAGAAGGAGGGAGAAGACAATGGTGGGGTCTTCATCCCCCTGCTGGCTTCTGCCCGCTCCGCATCCCCACTCCCTACCCTGTTAACAAAGCCACGATGATTGCACACCAAGTCCTTGCCATGGCCTCACCCACCTGCCTAGCACCCGCCTCTCCCACACTGACATCCTAAATCTCCTGAGGGTCCCTGCCTCCTGCTGCTTCCCCAGGCTCTTCAGCTAACCCTCTGTACATGGGTGTCCTGGGCACCCTTGTGCTTGTTTGGGGAGTAAGTTCCTCATCCCCTTTCTTTACTGAATCCTCTGTCAGACTCCAGGGTCTACTTCTCCTTCCCACACTGGTAACTCCCTAGTAGTACAGGTATATAAGTAAAATGTCTCCCGTTCCCACCCCATCCAGCTTGTACCAGTTCCAGGATGCTGACTTGCCCAGCTACCACCTGTGGTATTTCATTGTTTCATGTCCAGTGGCCTCCAGGCTGAACTTTCTGTGCAGGACCTGTGGACACACAACAGCTCTAGGTTAGTCCCCTAAATTCACTGAGGGCCAACCTGAGTGGTTTTCCTTCACTTTGCAGTCCAGTGGCCTTTGGGGAGCAGCTCCTTCGTCTCCAGCTTCCATCTGAACCGAGAGCACATTTTTAATTAAAGTGGAAAAAGAGCTGAAAAATCTGTTCGCATTTAATCATCTTGACGACCTTTTTGCTTAAGAGTTTCCAGCTGAGTGGGGGAGCCCCAGGGATGGGCTGTGAAGGCATTTCTGAGCCTAGCCTGGGTCTGGAGGGGGGGGGGGGCTAGGGATGAATGCACTTGCACAGCCAGGTGGTAGGGCTCTGCCTGTGTCAACTCAGCACTTTCTCATCCTGCGGCTCCTCCAGGGGGCCCTCCCCCCACTTCCGGGGCACCCAGCAGACTGGTCAAGAGCCTGGCTTCATGGTGCAGGAGCTGGGACAGTGTGGGAAGGGCCTGGCTGTGACCTCTAGGTCACATGGGGGGGGGTGAGGGGTGGGGGTGGGGTGAGGCATCTTCACAGACCACTGAAACCTCTCTATCACTCCATTCTCTGTGACTGTTCCACTGAAGGATCTGGAACCTGCCACGTGTGCTATTGAACCTCAACTTCCCCAGTTGTGGCTGGATTTTCACTTCCCCCCAAATCTGTCTACCAGCTTAATGTGTACCTGAATGTCATATCCCCATCCCATGTATACACTGGTGTTTAGTTGGGGGAAACAGCTCATGGCTGTGGCTCTGCCCGGTAGAGGGGACAGCAGCGGCAGCAGGAAGCTCCTCTCCACTGTCTGGACCACCTAGATGCTCCCAAGGATCTGGAGACTGTGCCTCCCTTCAGAATAAGAGACTGGTGATTTCTCCAAGCCTTCACCCCCTCCCCTCAGGAAGGTGGTCAGTTGCTACAGGCTGAAAGAGACCCTTTGGGAATATCTGGTAGCTCAGGTTTTCTGTCCTTTAAGCCCCCTCCCTTCATCCCCTTCTTGGGATTTGTGGATCTGAACAGAGCCCACCTCCTAACAGACTGAGCTGGGAAGCATTCCTGAAGCAACCCCCTCCCCTTTCTGGCCATCAGAGGGAGTCTTCTCTCTCTAGGCAACAGACACAGTGGTCATGACTTTGTCCAGACTCTGCCCTTTGCTCTCCCCTGCTGGAAACCAACCCAGACAATTGCACTTGACCCCACTTCCCAGACATGGGGGCCAGCAAAGTGGAGTGAAGATAAGCTTGGGCCTGGGATGTCTCCTTCTCTACTAATTCCCGTGGGAAATTCCCTGAAGCCAGAGGCCTGTTCTTATCTGCAGCAGGAAGGACCCTGGGCCCAGTCCCCACTGATGAAATGTCATCTTACCCCTCATCCGGTTTCTAGCTAGAAGCCACCATCAATAGCGGCATCAAATACAAGACTAATTGACATCTTTCCGGCTCCCCTGACTTTCAAAGCACATTCACCCACACTTCTTTCTTGACTACTTATTCTGTAAGGCTCTGATCTTAAGCCTCTATTGCAGATGAGGACCCTGAGGCTCAGAGTAAGGAAGGGTTGGCCTTACCACTATACATCAAGGGCATGGATTGACACTTGGGCCTCTGGCAGTTTGTTTTCTTTTCCTACATACTGACTCATGACATTCTAGCTGTGCAATAGCTTCTTTAGACCATCTTGCCTGGACTTGGACACAGGGTAGGAAGAGAAGAATGAATCCAACTGGCCATTGTGGCACACACCTGTCACCCCAGCTCATGGGCCATAAAAGAGGGAGGATCAGGAGTTCAGTGTCATCCTGGCTACACTCTGAGTTTAATCCTGTTTCGAATAAGTAAGCCAAAGAACTGAGTCTAGGCTGGAGTTGGAGTTCAGTTGGTAAAGTACTTGCCTAGCATGCCCAAAGCTTCAACCTTCCAGTACCCCATAAACTGGGCGTGATGCTGTAGGCCTATAGTCTTAGTGCTTGAGAGATGGGCAGGAGGATCAGAAGTCGAAGGCCGTTCTCTATTGATGTTTAATAAGGATCAGGAGAAACAAATAGGCCGAATAGATGTTTATTCAGGAAGAAATAACTCACAACATAGACAGATGAACACCAGCAGGCTCCTGGTCCCAAGGATGCCTCCCGATGTGCTCCTGTCCCTGTGCTGCAAGCAAGAGAGCTCTCTGGACCCCCTCCTCAGCCTTAGTTCCCCTAGGTCACGTCCGGCCCTGTCTCCACCCCCATGGGCGTGGTCTATGCCACAGGTGCAGACAAGGTGAACATCTCACTGCAGTTCTCAGTCACAGATCAAAGTCAGGACCAGCCAGAGATTCATGAGACACTATCTCAACAAAGGGCTGGAGAAATGGCCCAGTGCTTAAGAGCACATGCTGGTTTTGTTTTTGCAGAGGACTCATGTTTGTTTCTAGCACCTACATGGAAGCTTCCAACTGTCCTTAACTCCAGTTCCAGGGGACTCACTACCCTCTTCTGACCTCTTTAGGTACCAGGCATGTACGTGGTACACACACATATATGCAGACAAACACTCAAGCATATAAAATATTTTTAAATAAATATGAAGCTGGGTGGTGGTGGTGCACGCCTTTAATCCTAGCACTTGGGGGGAGGAGGCAGGCTGATCTCTGTAAATTCAAGGCCAGCCTGGGCTACAGAGCAAGTTCAGGATAGCCAGAACTGTTACACAGCTTACCCTGCCTTGAAAAGCAAAAACAAAACAAATTTTTTTTAAAAAAATATGAAAACAAATAGCTACAATAAAACCCAGTTTTTAATTGTGAGTCAGCTCAGAGGGCCCTGGAGCTAAAAGGGGTCACAGTGAGGAGTTGAGAGGAACCTCCTAGAGGAGAAAGCTGGGTCAATGACCGTGGCCCTGAAGTCTGCTCTGGGCCCCTCAACTCCAGCATTTGTCCACAAGCCTTGACTGTAACCCTGGCACTCTTCATTCACCTCACCTTAGGGCCTTCCACCAAGTTGCAAAATCCGAGGAAAACACATCCCCGTTACCTGCGTCTGAATGAACTGATCAAGACTTGCAGCTCCTTGCAAAACATATGGGTGTGGCCCAGATCTTCACCGGAAAGGTCCTCAACCCAGAAGCCTTTGCCCGAGGCAACCACCCTGTTAAAGGAAGAGAGCTTCAAGCAGTGCTCCTGGGCTACCTGTGTCAGGCTCGCAGGTAGGAAAGGCTGGTGGGTTTGGGTTATATGCAGCTCCTACAGAGCAGAGCTCAGGCGGGGAGACAGCATTAGCCTCCATACTTGAAGGGACAGTGGAGAGGGGAGGGCACTGTGAAAACGGCCCAAAATGATGCTCAAGTTAACCTACCTGGACTCCAAAACCGCTGACTCTCCCCACATCTCTCACTACTGATTCAGCTCCAGAATTTAAATGCAGGCATCCCAAACCAATCTCTGGAGCCGCCCATCCATCTCCTCATCAAATAGGGTCCACCTTCCTGTCTGGCTGCCTACAGCACTTCCTCTTTTCCTCTCCCCTGGTCCACTTCCTGTTCACCCCCATCTCTGGCTGGACATGGGACTGAAGAATCAGAAATAATGCTCTTGGGAGATGACAGAGTTCAGCCCTCTTCTCTGACATGCTGTGCCTCTCTAATGCCTGCCCCACTTACCCTCTAAGCCTGTGTTGTGCTTTGTACATCAAGAGGGAGCAGGACTCAGTCCCTGTGAGATGGAGGTCCTTCCTCCCCAGCAAAGGGAGCAAAGGCTGGGGAGCTGGGATGGAGAGGAGGAGTAACCTGGGATCAGGATGTTAATGGGGAGAGGTGTGACGTGTGGGGCTCTGCACAGAGCAGAACCTCAGAGCAATGGTGCCATACTTCCTCCTGAGGCAAGTGGGCTGGCTCACTCACCTAGAAAGTGATTGCAGCACTGCCTTCCCCAGATGGCGATGGGGACATGAGAGACAGTCGTGTGCATCTCCTGGCCTACAGAAAGGCTCTGGAAGTGGGCATTCTCATCGTCTGCAAGATAAGGGTTTGCAGCCTCAGGCTGGTTCACAGTTGCAGCCAGGAATAGGGGCACATGGAGCTGTCAGCCTTGTAGGTGCTGAGTCCTTCGCAACTGCAAAGGTATGAAGGCCCTTGGAGAGGTCCCGGTGAGTGGACAAATGGGGTGGGAAGAGAGGGGGAGTACGTTAGGGGACATCTTCCTGGAAGGTGATGGTGAGGTGAACAGGGGAGAGGTTGCCTCTCCTATGTGGACCCCATCTTCCCAACCCCTCCCCCTCCCAGCTCCATGCTGAGCTGTGCTTATTATTACCTACCCTTTTATGTTGGAGTTGCTGTAGTCCAGGAAGCCTAAGGGTGTTGTGTGTGTGTGTGTGTGTGTGTGTGTGTGTGTGTGTGTGTGTGTGTGTATGTGTGGGGAGAGAGAGAGAGAGAGAGAGAGAGAGAGAGAGATCTTCTCTATGTCCAGCTTTATCACAGCAGACAGGTCTAGAAGACCTTTCAGGAAAACTGCTGTCCCTTGGTGCCGCCAAGCTGGCCATCTCTTCATAGTTGTCTCCCTGTGCCCCATCTGTGAGTGATTAGGGAAAAGAGGGCTGAGAAGAAAGTACAAGCTGTCGAGTCTGGGATAGGACCACTTATAGTTGAGAACTACTTAGTTTGGGGTCAGGTGTCATAATCACAAAGGTTCAGGCAGGCAATGGCTCTGAGGGATAAGTAGAGGTAGCTGTGACGATAATGGTCATGATGAGTGTGGGTGGTTCTAGTCACGTAGAACTGGACTTGGTAAAATGGTCTGTGATGGATGATGGTGACCATGGTTTATTAGTTACTTTTCTAATTACTGTGACAAAATACCCAATAAAGCAAACTAAGAAGGACCATGATCAAGGCAACTTAAGGGTTTATTGGGGCCTTAGAGTTCCAGAGGGCTAGGACTCCAAGACAATCTCGGTGGGGAACATGGCAACAGTCAGGCATGGCATAATGCTGGAGCAGTGGACGAGAGCTCACATTTCAGACACACAAACAGGGAGCAGGGAGGGCTCGCGGGTGGCGGGGGCCTTAGCCCACCCTGGTGACACTCCTCCTCTAACAAGGCCACACTTCTTCTTTTTAAAAATAATTTATTTAGAGCCAGGCATTGGTGGCACACGCCTTTAGTCCCAGCACTCGGGAGGCACAGACAGGAGGATCTCTGAGTTCGAGGCCAGCCTGGTCTACAGAACCTCCAAAGCAATACAGAGAAATCCTGTCCCAAGAAAATCAAACCAATACTAATAATTTGTTTGCATTTGGTGTTTTGCCTGCATGTATGACTGTGTGAGGGTGTCAGATCTTGGAGTTACAGACAGTTGTGAGCTGCCATGTGGGTGCTGGGAATTGAACCCAGGTCCTCTGGAAGAGCAGACCACTGAGCCATCTCTCCAGCCCCAAAGCCACACCTTTTAATCCTTCCCAAACAGCCACCAACTGAGGACTAAGTATTAAAGCAGCTGAGACCTGGAGGGATATCTCTTTCAAACCACCGTTGCATGGAAACAGGAATACAAGGGGTCTGCTCATACTGCACCAGCAGCCAGGAATGCAGATGCTTTGCTCGCTTTCCTTCAGATTCAGTATGGGACCCCCTGCTCATGAGGTGCCACCGCATTTGGCATTTGTGGTGGCTTCCTTCCTCAGTTAAAACTTTCCAAAAAAAAAAAAAAAAACCCTCATAGAAACACCCAGGCTGTGTGCTCCAGTGATTCCAAATCTAGCTGAGTTGACAACAAAGATTAACTATCACCAGGGTCAGGGGCACAATGATTTGGGGAGAATGTGGGGTGGAGAAGATCATAGCTGTGCTAGGGTTCGCTGAGACTGCTGTTATGGTGTGAACTGTGGTGGTGATGGAAATGGTGGTGATTATGACAATGGTAGTCGTGGTGGCATGTACTGGTTTGGGGGTAGGTATTTGTGGTTATGGTGATATGGGTATCTCAGCAAAGAAATATTCTGATCCCAGCAAGCTGTCTATAGTGTGGTCAAGCTAAAGTATCACATTACAAAATAACCCTCATATCAAATAATTAATACTCTACCTAGACCAGTGGTTGTCAACCTTCCCGATGCTTCTACCCTTTAATACAATTCCGTATGTTGCAGTGACCCCCCCAACCAGAAAATTATTCTTGTTACTACTTCATAACTATAATTTTGCTACTGTTTATGACTCATAATGTAAGTATCTGATATCTCTGATAGCCTTAGGTAACCCCTGTGAGAGGGTTGAGCCACCCCCAGAGGGTCGAGCGAGACCCACAGGTTGAGAACTGCTGGTTTAGACTATCAGTTCCACTGTTGCTCTAGTCCATTGCTGAATCTCCAGGGCCTAGGAGCGAGTGTGCTCCATAGCAAGTGCTCCATAGTACGTGCTCCAAAGCAAGTGCTCCACAAATACACACTGAATGAACAAGAGAGCACGAATCCCCCTGTGCTGAACACTGACCGCATTGCTCGATTTGATCCTGGCTATCTTTCTTATAGATGAGAGAGCAAAGGCCAGGAGAGACGGTGTAGCCCTCTTAATAATGCAGGGGGAAGCGACAGGGCAGGGAGCAGGCATTCTCACTCAGGCCTACCTGAGGCCCAAAGCCTCAAGCCTCCATTTGCACCCTTTGCAGCCACTCTTACTAACAATACATCTCAGGCCTGAGCTTCAGCTTAATCATAGAAATATTGCTAATAATAGTAACAATTGCTGTTTGTAATTGTTGGAGTAAGGCTTAAATGATCAAGACCATGGCAATTATTAATAACCCAGGCCCCGCCATGGTGGCGTGGGTCATATTAAATTGTGTTGAGATGGATAACCTTGGCAATAATAGTAACTGGGATCATAAATTAATAACGGGAGTATTTAAATTAATGCCACACTGTCAATAGGCTGGTAGTGAGCTGCTTCTGGAAGTACTAATGCCTCTCTCTCCTGCCTCCCATGAATTCAGTGGAGAGCAAGGCAGATCTGTAAAAGCCTTGGGGGAGGGGACATCTTAGAAGTAATCTCTATCCAAGAGGAAGGGGTGGGTCCTTAGGGACTTCTGAGGTCCTGCTTGCTGCCTAGACTCTTACATCCAGCCATGGTGGTTCATGACCGTGAATGCTCAAAGCCACAATGATGTCTACCCATCTTTTCTGGGACTGTCTATTGGACTTTATTCGTTACAAGACTAGCTTTATTTTGTTTTCTTCTGCAGTGAATGGACGAAGTTAAATGACTTAGGAAATCTTCATAAATGCTCTTGGTCTGTCCCTTGTTTCTATTATTTGGGCCCACATTTTCGAAGAGGAAACTGGAGTCCAGATATATCTAACATCTGGTGCAGACTTGTCCCCTCCACAGCTCTGAACCAGGGCCTTCTTTGGATGTCTGGGAACCAGAAAAGGGCGCAGTGATGTTTCTCTGGGAAGACTAACTGCACATTCCCTGGTGTACTGGTGATCTGATGTGCCAGGTTTCCAGAATATGACAGGTTCAGTCCTCAAATCGCCTACACAGGACAAGGATGACATGAATCTCTGAGTGTTGAGTCCAATCAACCACTTTCCCACCGAATCCCCTCTGCAGAGTGGTACTGAACACCTACTATAGCAGGCATTCGGAGAAGACACTGCTGTCCCTGCCTCAGGAAGTTCAGAAGCTCAGGTATCGTGTTTGTGTGTAGTCTGTACACTCATGAATGTGTGCTCTTTTGTGCTCAGTAGCAATGAGGGCTTGTTTGAGTGTGATTGTGCATGGCATACATGCGACTGTGCAGGTGTGTGTGTGTAAATGTGTGTGTAGATGTGTGTCTGATCTGCATTAGGGACTCTTGTAGGATGGGTGGGTTATATGAATGCCTGAGGATGGTATGTCATATATGAGTGCATGAGCACAAGTACAGGGGAGCTTGAGAGTGCGTTTGTGTATTCCTGGAGTTTGTGTGCACACCTGTGACTCCTCCAAGCTCATGGTTTTGAAAGGATAGAGATATAATTCAGTGATAGGATGTCTGCATGGCATGTGTGAGGGCCCAGGTTCAATCGTGTGTGTGTGTGTGTGTGTGTGTGTGAGAGAGAGAGAGAGAGAGAGAGAGAGAGAGAGAGAGAGAGAGAGAGAGAGAGAAAGAGAGAGATAGGGAGGGAGGGGGGAGAGAGAGAGACAGTCAGAGACAGACATACACACATACAGAGAGAGAGAGAGAGATGATTAAAACATTGGGATGGATTCCATCTTTCCATCTTGAATGTCCCAAGGAACACCTCACTCCAGAAGTAGGAAGCAGTAGATAGGGATAGGTGTAGACCTAATCATAAAAGGAGGGCAGCGGCATTCCCGGAATGAGGGGTAGGTAGGGAACTAGGAACTGAGAGGCTGAGGAAAATGCCCCTCTACCCCCAACCACCCCGCTTGGATCCACAGCATCCGACACTGAAGCTCAGCATAACCGGCAGTGCACTGGGACAGACAGCCTGCAGAGAAGACGCAGCGGGGCACACGGGCGCGGTTCCCCGCACGCCTTCCTTGGCTGCTCCGGGCTACCCATCTCGAAGCGGCCTGGCAGCCGGGCGGGCGCGGTTCCGGAGGGGTGGGGGGGTAGTTGGGCGGGCTGGGCGGGGAGGAGGCGGGGCTGCTGCACTGCTTTTACCCAGCTGCTCCCGCCCGCCCACAACCAGAGCGAGTGTAGCCTCCGCCAGCTCCGGCGGGCAGCGGGCGCTGGAGCTCAGCGCGGCTCAGCGCAGCCCATCGCAGCCCATCGGCCCCGCAGAGTGGACTGAGCTAGAAGCGGAGCGCTGTTGCCAGAGGGGAGCGATGAGGGCAGGTGCTGCCTGCTGCGCCATGGACCGATCGCTCCTGCTGTTGCTGCTGCTTCTAGGGGTAAGTGCTGGCTTGTTAACCTTTTCCAGGAACAGAACCCCAAGGGGATGCCAGTGTCACCACCCAGAAAACAGAATAGGACATCAAGGTCCCAGATGCTGGGGACCGGTGGCGGAGGAGCTGCGACGCCGTGACCCACAAGGGCTCTTTTTTTCTTTTTTGGGACTTTCAGAGAGCAGAGGCGTCCCAGTCCCAGGATAGAGATGCGGACAGGACTGTGGCATCGATGCTGGTCCTTGGTGCTACTGCTGCTGCTGGTCTTTGGGTACAGCGGTGGGGACGGTGTAGGGGACTGGGAGGGGTCTCTCGGGAAGAGGTTTAGGAATCTCGGGCGCCTGGGTTCTTTTGACTACGGCATGTGAATTCTGGGATCCCTAGAGGACTTTTCTCTTTAGCATCTTAGTCCTTGGGGAGTTGCAGGACAGAACCGAGGAGAGAAAGGAGGAGAATGAGAGAGGCTCTAGAGATGTGAGGGGCTAGGGAAGGAACAATGGGGGAGGCGGCTGGAGGGACTGGAGGCAGAGGGGACCCGGCATGGACAATGGGGACCGGTCAGACAATGGGGGGGAGGGGCGTCGAAAGGAGCGATTCGGGAGTGGCAGAGAGGTTGAAGAGCTAGAAGTGGGCTTAAAGGAGGGCAGAAAAGAGACTGCCACAAAAGAGGTAGAGAGATGGAAAGCGGTGCGCATCCTAAAGTGCTCGGAGCCCCGCCTGCCTACTCAAGGACAGTGGGATGAGGACAGCCGAGACACAGACGTTTCCCGCGTGGGTTCTAGCGCTCTTTCTCGCGGCCTCGCCCAGTCCGGGAATTGCATCTGGGTATCCCAGGCTGGAAAGGGAGCGCCCACTTCACTGGGGCAAAACAGCTCCCAGAGTGGATCCCTGGCAAGTCTGTTCATACGGTTTGGAACAACACAGTGGACCCGGAGACAGAGCCTGCAACCCCCTACCCTATCTGACTCCGCCAGGGTCTCGGGATGAGGAGCGCTGGGATGCTCAAGCCGGTGACTGTCCGGCAGAGCACAGCTCGGGGAATGCACAAACCCCAGGCGACCCGCAGGGGGCACTGCGGGGTGCGAGATTGCTGTTCGCAGCTGCGTGCGCGCCTGGGGCTGCGCACTGCGCCCCTTCTAAAGTTAAGCAGCCCCCGGGCGTTGTGCCCTTAGTGCTCCTTCCTATCCAGAACTTAATAGGGTCATCATCACTCACACATCTGGCTGGGCTTTCGATAAAAGTCAATGAACCCTCTCAAATGCATCAGGGGTCGCTTGGATGCCTCGGATGCTGTCTGATTGTTCAGAGGCACCAACTCCATCTTGGTCGTCTGGTCTTGCTAAGGACATGAGGACTCTGGGTCCTTCTGATCAGATCTTAAGAAAGGCTGGCAATGAAAGTGGCGTCACCCTCCACCTTTTTCTTCATCTGAGCACTGTGCCCCCAAATCTCTGTCTTACTGACAAGGGAGGCAGAGACCTTTACGTTTGAACAAGTTGGCCAAGCAAGTTGGGCCAGAGTTCTGTGGCTGGATGGCTCCTCACCTCATTCCAGCTCTGTGCTCTCTCTACTCAAGGGCGCAGCTGTGGGAGATCAGCATCGCTTCACAACAGGGATGGGGGTGACACCATCCCAAGGGATGGGCAGAGGTGGGCTATAGAATCGAGAGGGTGTAGGACTTCTTCAAGCTCTGATCCCATCCTCAAGCTCAAACCTGAGTCCCTGGAGCTCTCAGTATCTGTGGCTTCCTCCGGGCATTTGGGAGTGGCTGCAAGGGTGTTTGCTGATTAACATCCCTGGTTAGAGACACCTTGGGCACAGTGTGGTTACGATCCTGGAGAGGAAAGGGCATGACCTCTGGACCTGGGCAGGAGGATATCCCTGAGTTCAGAAAAGGCGAATAAGGGAGGAGAGCCGGGCCTTGAGACCTTAGCAAGGTGGACGGGGCACAGAACCTTCGGGCCTGAGCCCCTAGGACTCTACTTTCCACCTCCGCCCCAGATTGTTCAGTATGAGCCAGTTCAGCGGTCCCAGCCTCTTCCTGCGCGGCTGACAAGAGTCCTGAAACCAGAGCGCATCCCGGCGATTCTGCTGGCGTGCCGAGCCGGTAATGGAGGCACTTTGTCATTCAGACGTCTGTAACCGGAGCCTCCGGGCTGGCTAATGCTCCTAATAGTGAGGCAGCAGCGTAGGCAGTAAATGGGCAGCGTGAGCATCGGGCTGGCGTGGAGGGTGGATGGGGAGGCGGCTCCCAAAGGGAAAAGTTCCACCCTACCTGGCCAGCCCAGTCTGATTCTAACACCTGGCTTCCTCCCTGGGGGATGAATTGGAAGAGAGGACATAATAACTTTTGTGACTCTGTAACCTGTACTGTCCTAGGTACTTTTATGTTCTATACATATTCCTTAGGTCCCAGGTAAATTTAGTTATTCCCATTTTACAGGTGAGGAAGCTGACCCCCAGGAAACTTAGGCGGGACACCAGGCTCCCCTAGTCAGAAAGCAGAGGTGGCCTATAGGAAGCTGGGGGGTCAAGGCTTTGGTCTTTGCTCCTCATGCGCAGTTCCTTTTTAGCTTCCCTTCCACTGACAGATCATGAAAGGGGGTGTGGTCCTGAACTGCCACTGGCTGGGTGGGTTAGACCCTGCCCTGTGCCTCTGAACTGAGCTGCTCCCCTGCTCCGTGTGGGCATAGCCCTAGCCTCTCTTCAAGTCTCCACAGGCAGCTTCTTAAGGGATCAACACCAATCTCCTCATGACTCAGTGGCTGACCAAAGGGGAGAGGAGTGGAGCCAATGCCTACCCCTGTGCTGGAATCTAAGGCTCTCCAGCTATGGGAAAACCTCTCCTACTCCATATGGCTGTGACCAGGCTTCTGTTCTCTGAGGAGCCTTCTCTGAAGCATTTGGGAATGGTCAGGATGGAGCCCATGGAAATATCCACATACTTGCAAACACTGGTTTTCTGTTTTGTCCAATTAAAAAAAAAAAAAAGTCAATTCATCTGAGCACCAAAAGCCCTGCAATGACAAAAATAGATAGCAAACATTCTGAAAAATGAAGAAGTCATGCTATCAACTTTGAAATAAATAAATGTAATAGATATAACTATCAGGCAAATGAGTCTGTCATTTTGATAAATTGGTCAATTTGGATCGGATTTTGGAGCAATTAGCCTGAACTCCAGTCACACTTTCCGGCTTAGCGTATGGTTCCTTTTTCTGTCTTGTCTTCCCTAGGGTCAGCATCTCATATTCCCTAAGACACACAACTTCCTCAATAACTACCATTGATTGAGCTCCTATTATATGCCAGACAGATCTGCATACATTATTTCATTCACTTCTCATAGCAACTCAGTGCAGGAGTTGTACTAGGCCCAGAGTTTTAGATAGGAAAACTGAGATCTAGGAAGAATAAGATGCTTTAAAATCACAGACTATTTTGTAGCAAATCTAGGATTTTATGACAGAGGCAACATTAACCAAGTGCGGACACTGACTGTGGCCTCAGCTTTAAATACTAGTCCCGAAAGGCGTGGGGAGGAATGGGGAGAGCAGGTTCTTGGCAGGGATGCTTGCCCAAAGCTACTATGGCTCTCACAAGCACCATTAGCCCCACCCACAACATATACCCTCCAACTCTCTGCTGACTTTGGTTTAGTGGAGCAGTGGTACACAACCCAGGTCCACAAAGGGTACACACACTAGAAAGAAGAAGAAATGTTTGGTTGTTTGGTTTGTTTTTTGGGGACAGGGTTTCTCTGTGTAATAGCCCTGGCTGTCCTGGAACTCACAGAGATCCACCTGACTCTGCCTCTGGAGTGCTGGGATTAAAGGCAGGTACCAGCACTCTTGGCTAAAAGGGAAATCAGAAGAACTGTGGCTCCATACTTGACCACTGCTTTTAATACAGCAGTTTGAGGCAGGTGCTGTTATGATTACTTACTGGTAGGAAACACAAGCACAGAGAAATTACAAACCTGTCTGCCATTCTGGCCCTAAGTGACGAGGGACTTGGATCAATGGGCGAAGTGGCATGGGTAGTGATTACGCCCAAATGTTTGGCTCCGGGTACGGTTCCTCCATGTCAACTCCTCCTTCCCCTCCCCCCTTCTATTGCTACACACACCCACCCACCCACACCCACCCCCACCCCCACCCACCCACCCCCACCCACCCACCCCCACCCCCACACACACCAACATCTTCATTTCTCTCTGTGTAGTCCTGGCTGGCCTTGAACTGAAGATCCTCCTTTCTTGCCACCCCCCCCCCCTTATGCGGGTATCACAGGCATGTGTGCACCTGGCTCCCAGACAGCGTTTTACCAAGTCCAGTGACATCATTTTAAAAACTCCATTAGAACCGACACAATATGATTCTGGGAGAGACTCTTCCGGTCACACTGATAGGAGCAAGAAGTGACAGCTGATCCCTTGACAGGAAGAGAAGGGACAGGAAAATGATCAAAAAGCTGACAAAATGACAAGAAATGTGGTCATCTGGGATCAGGAGCACAAGAGCACTGACTGCTGCATTGCAGCCCTGGGTAACCGCTGTGCTAACAGCCAGCGCCCAGTGATGGAGAAACTGCAGAGGCAGACGAGGGTGCAGCCCCCAGGTCACAGAGAGAGAGGCACTGGATGACAACAGCACTTCCCCCCCTGAGGACACATAGCCATCCAAGGTCAGTCTTCCAGACATCTAGGTAGCTGGAGGCATATGGTAACTTTCTGTTCTTAAATCACACAGTTATGTGCCAGGTAGGGCAGGAGATAGCCAGTCAACCCCATGTCCATAGCTCTGTCTGACTAATATGGGAGGGGTGAGGATGACAGGAGCACTTCCTCGAGGAAGTGATTTTTAAGTAGAGCCCTAAGTGATGAAAGGAAACAGGAACAGACCCTTCTGGAATCTCAGCTCCTGAGAAAAGCCGGCCTCAGGGCAGGCTCCTGGTCTGCAGATGTTGCCAGCCAGCATTCCTACTGCTGGCACCTGGGAGGAGATGGTGGCAGCTGCTCTGCTGCCTTCATTGTCCCTGATGGGCTCATGGAGACCACATTGCCCCAGGGCATTACCCAGTGCCCCCCACTTCTATATTTCCTTTCCCATCACACTCTGGTGAGACCACAGTGGGTTTTGTGTTTTGTTTTTGATTTTTTTTTTTTTTTTTTGGTATCTTGGCAAAGATCTGTCCAGCATGGAAGTTGTAGAGGAATGCCCAAGCAATCTTGTAAAGCTCCCTGGCCTCATGACGAGAGCCCAAATTGCTCAGCATCAAATGGGGTGTGTGTGCAAGGTCTGGAGCCTGCAGAGAAGGCTTGGGAGTTTTATTGGACGTCAAGATGGTTCTTTAAGAAACAGAAACGAAGTGAGCCTCTTGCAGCCCCTCCCTCTGGGGAATCTGGTGCTAAGTCATTCCATCCATGAGCAAAGATGCTGTAGTGGTAGGAATTTGATTCCCCTTTCCCCCCATTCCAGTTCTGTTCCCAGGGGCCACATGGGAGGGGAGGGAGTCAGGCTAGTGACTGGAAGTCAATTCTGGTGGAGCAGCTACTGATAATAGGCATCCCTTTCTCCCTGTCTTGGCGCCAGTCTTGGCCATCAGCCTGTCCTTTGCCCTGGCACCAAGCTGTCACTGTCTTTATCTGCAGAGAGGTGAAAAGTCCAAAAGGAAAAGCAGGACAGGCCAGAAACATGTCTGGAGTCAAGATCTGAACCTCTTGCCTTCTGCTCTTGGACATAGACAACTCCCTTCTGGTATTTAATATGTAGAATGAGACCTGGAGAAGGGCCCTGGTCCCTTTTGTTAGGAAAAGACCCTGCCTCTGGGTAACCGAAGCCCTGCAGGTGTGAGGCTTAGCAAATGGAGTTTGGGCCAGATTTCAGCTCCACTGGCCCCTTTGGCCAGGAGCCCTGTGCAAGCTGCAACCTGTCCGCCTATTCTGGATGTCTGTCTCAGGTTGCTCTCCTCATGTGGTATATCCTCAGGGCTCCGGGAGCGGCTGTAACTCCAAGGTGAACTTTGCAGAAGGTTAGCCACTGAGGCTGTGACCTCACACCCCAGCAGCAGTCAAGGGCATACTGTCCCCATCCCCTGTCCCCCCTCTCCCCAGCTTTCCTTCCTGCCAGCTTTGATCCTCCTAATGCCTCCCGGGTGAGCTCATCCCAGCCCAGGTGGTTCCAATAGAAGGTATTAAGAGGGAGGTGTTTGATTCCCTGGAAGATATCCCCCCCTTCCCCTGCCAGGCTGACCCTCTGATCTTCTTCCACCTAGGTGTCAAGGTGCCAAGGGGTCAAAGAGACATGTTCCACAGGCTTGTACACCCATAGCGGAGAATGCTGCAAGGCCTGCAACTTGGGTGAAGGTGTAGCCCAGCCTTGTGGAGCCAACCAGACCGTGTGTGAACCCTGCCTGGACAGTGAGTATAGGATGGCAAATGGGGGGGGGGGGAGGTGTATCGTGCACAGAACAGACCTTGTAAGTGTTCTGTCTCCTGGCAGGTCCCCTGCCAACCTCTGTATGGTCACCAGGAGTGAGCAGGGTATGATAGACAGGCAGAGAGTAAACGGGGGCGTGTGCAGGCAGAGGAGGAACCTGATGGGGGATACCCAGAGCCCCCAAGCAGAGAGGCTGGTAGAAGCGTGTGGCCAGGCCAAGAGAAGAAGCTGATGCTCAGGCCAGCTAAAAACACGTTCTGCACTGCAGGATCAATGGCTGCAGCCTACTCTCTGTGGGTTTGGGGGGGGGGAGGGGAAAGAGGATCAAATCCTGGCTGCCCTGGAAACTGACCTTGGGGGATCCTGGGAGGGTGTGGCTGCCATCCTCCTCCGGGCCACTGTTTTGTAGCTTTCTGATGCCAAGAGGAACAGGGGCTGCTATGGGGTGGTACCAGGTAGGAATAGCAGAGGGTAGCTACCTGGCATTAACTTCCAAAGGAAAAGAATCCCATCTTCCAGGAACAGTGGAGAAGGGGGACAGAAGGGTGGTGACAGCTCTGTTCTCATCCTGTGTGAATTCTGTGGGGCCAGGAGTCTTGGTCTATGCTGATAGATACCTCATTGTTCTGCTGATTTGAACCCCAAGGCAGAACTGCTTTCCTGTCAGCTGCCAGTAGCATCCTGTATCTGCCTGGCTCAATCCCCACTAGGTGGGCTGCTAATAACAAAATACAGAGCCAGGGACTTAGAAACTACCTGCCAGCCTAGTCTTACCTCTGTGTGCTCCTTCCTGAGTCTGTGCCACCTTCAGGCAATCCTAACTCCTTAGTGTTCTCAAACACATGTATTTCTTTTACTATGCTTTGACTGCTGTGCCCCTGTCCCCAGGGTACACCTGGGCTGGATGGAAAGGCTCTGCCCTCTTGGAAGGTGGTGCCTAATCTTCCTTGGCTTCACAGAGTCTCTATCCCCAAGGCAGAGTCAACATCATTGCCTGGTATAGATGCCCTAGGCCACTCCCTGTCTCCCTCCTACGCATCCTTCTTTAGCAGCTGGTGGATTTGGGGCTCAGGGGCGGGCCATGTCAGGAATTAGGGAAGAGGAAGGGCAATAGGAACAAGGGCTGTGCAGAGGGGCGGCAGAAGCCTCCCTGCCTCATTCCCTTCCTCTTACCTCCCCCTTGGGTTCCTCCTGATACACTCCCCTCCAGCTGTGTTAACAGGCTGCTTTTACAAGCCTATTTTATGGGCTGGAGACCCCAGCAGACTTTCCCTCCACCCCCCCCCCAAAAAAAAAACGTTTCCACTAGGAAGCCTATTAAGCCTCTGCTTTCATGCTCTGCCAAAAAAAGGTCACAGTTTTCACGCCGTCCAAAACTTACTCCCAGGAGTCTTCTGGCTAATTTCTGAGTTTTCTCTAAGAGCTGCCTTGCTCTTCATCCAGTGTAGCTTTCCCCACCCCACCCATATAAGCACCCTCTCATTTGGAGAGATCAGATGTCCTGCCAGACAGGTGCTTCTGCTGTTTGACTGTATCTCAGTCACCAAAGACCTCTGTCTTTATTACTGCTCATCCATGGGGCCTACCACTTATGCTTCATCAGAACCCTATGGGGTGGGGACATTACTTATTTAGTTAGTTTTGAGACAGGCTCTCACTGTGTAGCCCAGGCTAGCCTCAAAAGCCACCATGTAGAGAAGACCAGCCTCGAATTCACGACCCTCCTGGGCACCAAGATCTCTGGCTATTATTTTCTATTTCACAGAAAAAGGAAAATGGAAAATGCTCTGAAAGGTTAAGTCACAGAGCTAATATGTTATAGAAGTGAGTTTTGCCTCACCCCTAGGAAAAGAAAACAGGGTCCTCTGTAGGAACTGACTAGAAATGGAAGTGTTGCCCAGGCTTCCCCCCCCCCCTTTTGTTTTGCTCTCTCCTCTTTTCCTCTCTCCATTTCTGCCTGGTTCATTTTCCTCCATCCTTTGCCTCATCACCACATCCACGCTTCCTACGGCCCTTGATGCCTTTAGATGGTGTCAGCATGGGTCCCCACAGCAGGTCTCCACCCCTGTACTCTCTGCCTTTACCTCCATGTCCCAAGCACCCCCTCCTTCCCTGGCTCTCAGCTTCAACACCCTGAGCAAAGACAGCTCCTCCTGTACTCACGATGGCACAGAGTTCTCTCCCAGGGATGGAAGGTACTAAGAGCTGGCTCTGCCCCTTCCCTGATCTCTTCTCAGGAGTCAAGGACACCCCCCCACCACCACCACACACCTACACTCACAGCCCACTCAGTTTCCAGAGTTCACACCCCCTACTTGAGAGTGAGGCCAAAGTGAGCTTGGAAACTACCCCTTTGTACCCAGGGCCCAGGGCTGAACATGCAAGCCCCCTCCCCACCTTGCATCCTAGCTTCTATCTTTCTTGCGGTTCTTGAACTGCTTGCTTGGAGCACTGGCCCTGGTGTAGGCAGTATGGTAAGGTGCCTTTGGTCAGAAATTCTGCTGTCACCCCTAGTCACTTCAATTTTGACCCTGCCACCCACTCCGACCCCATGGGAAGAGGGCCAGCCAGACAGAGGCAGAGGCTCTTAGGCACAGAGCTGCCGCCCTCTGGCCAGTGTGGGAGGCTTGATGCGGAGCCATGTTCATATTATTGTTTAATCACACTGGGAACTCAGGTACAGGCCTGGGAACTCTCTAAGGTTTGCCAAGGAATGTACCTGAACAGCCAGGACCTCGGGAGGCCCTTGCCTCCTTCCCGTGGGTGAGGGACCGAAGAAAAGGGGGCAGAGGTCAATAAGAAAGTGAAGCTGAGATAGGTATTAGCTGGGGATGCAGGGACCCCAGCCCTGGATTCAAGTATACCAAACACCTCCCCAGGGACTAAGTTCTGAGGCTGATGCTTCTCCATCTGTGCCTTTGTCCTCAGGTGTGACATTCTCTGATGTGGTGAGCGCCACTGAACCCTGCAAGCCGTGCACTGAGTGCCTGGGCCTGCAGAGCATGTCGGCTCCCTGTGTCGAGGCAGATGACGCAGTGTGCCGATGTGCCTATGGCTACTACCAGGATGAGGAGACTGGCCGCTGCGAGGCATGCAGCGTGTGCGAGGTGGGCTCAGGACTCGTGTTCTCCTGCCAGGATAAGCAGAACACCGTGTGTGAAGAGTGCCCAGAGGGCACATACTCAGACGAAGCCAACCATGTGGACCCGTGCCTGCCCTGCACGGTGTGCGAGGACACTGAGCGCCTGTTACGGGAGTGCTCGCCCTGGGCTGACGCGGAGTGCGAAGGTGAGCGAGGGTGAGCGGGTTGGTGTGGGGCCACAGAGCTGGATTTGTGAGGAAGGGCGCCCTCTAGGGTTCGTAAGGTCCCCGCCGGGTTTTCACCCGGCAAGCACCCTCGTTCAGCCTTAGTTTGTACTTGATGCAGAGATGGTGATTCGACCCTTCTCACTAATTCCTTCTTTGGACTGACGTTGGGGAAAGTCCAGCTTACTGTTCTCTGGAAGAAGTCTTCCTAACTCCTCCCCAGAGACGATATGGGCAGCATACAGCACCTGGAAGAAGCTATAGATACCAGGGTCTGAAGCAGGCCTCCTTCCCGCCTGAGGGAAGTTTTCTGAACTGGAGTACGGCTGGGGACCTTCAGGAGTGAGGACCCTTCAGCTATGAGGCCACATGCAGGTGACGATGACAGCTGTAGCAACTCCAACCAAATCAGCTCCCAGTGCCATTGTGTGTGTGTGTGGGGGGGGGGGTTACTCTTGGCTCTGGACCTGTTTTTGATGGCCATAGGGTTTTGTCACATTCCTCTCATGGTGTCTGGGGATGAGGCAAAAGCTCTGTGGCAGTTCAATGACATAGAGTTGGCTGCTGTAAATGGCCAGACAACGACCCAAGTAGTTCTGTGCAGCAAAGGAGGAGTGGGAATATGGGCTGGGGGAGAGGTAGGATATGGCAGGGGAAGGGCGTGCTTGGAGGGCTCCTGTCTACTGGGGCTGTAGGAGCTGAGTGGGCCTGCCTTATCACATAGCTCACCTGAAGGAGATATGGGGATCTTGGGAGAGGAGGAGGAACCTGGGCAGGGCACGGCCACCATGATCGCTGGTTGGTAGTGTTCATCTCAGAGGGGACGAGACAAGTGGGTGGTGCTTTTCCATTCTGTCTATCAGCCGGTGACTATGCCCTGGTTTTCTTTGAACTCTAACCCCAGGTTGTGCTCACACTGAGCAGGGAAGTGTGCCATCTTCAGGGAGTCCCTAATTTTCCTGGAGAGGGGTGGCCCTTGGCACTGGTCCAATGCGGGGAGTACCACAACCCAGGCCGTAGTTCCTGGAGGGAGAAGACAGCCCCAACTTTGGAGATTGCTGACTCTAGTGGAGGCAGCCCAGTTTCTGCCTTCCATCAGCTTCTAGAAGAGTAGAAGATACAGGTTCCCTGTCCTGGGGGAGGGGGGCTTCTAACAATGAGCCAGAGCCCCCCCACCCATAACCAGACTTAAGTTTGCTCAAGTAGCAGAGTGCAGAATGCTGGTAAGCCTCATTGAATATGTTTGCAGTGTTCTTTGCTGAATAGGCAGAGAGGGATGAGGCATAGGCCCTGGGTGGCTCTGGTGGAGATTTCCATGGGCCAAGACTGGCAAATGGCTTCAGAAGCTAGACTGAGCCAGGAGAGAACTTCAACAGCCAGGCAGCAGGCAGTGAGCAACACAGTTCTGTGGGCAGGTCTGAATCAGCCAGTGGGGTACAGGGTCAGGGATGCGATCAGAGAAGGGGGGAGCCTGGTTGGAAGAGGAGCAGGCCCGCTGTTTAGGGAACTATTTCCTTCCAGATGCCACCCTACTTTCCCAGCCTTCTTGGCAGAAGGCATCCAAGGAATGCTTATCTCTGTATTATCCTTCTTTCTGCTCCAGCCTCTGAAGGGTTAAATGTTGGCCCTGTGGCCAAGCATCCCTTTCAGGAAATGGAATTTGATTCTTGGGTTGGCAGCCCCACTCTTGTCCAATGTAGCATGCTTTCCTGCATATACATTTCAGGTGTCAACACGGTGACTCACCCAGCCTTGGGGCAGACGCCCAGCCCCCTTACCACATTGAAGTTTAGGAGGGGTCACCTGCTCCCTCTTTCTCCTGATAGCTCCCATTCCGGAAATGGCTGTCAGGACCTGCCAAGAGCTTAGCAAGTAGGAATGCTAGGGGACAGGGCCACATCTGGATCTGGTCTCCACCCCTATCAGAGAGGCTGGAGGGGGTGAGGGAAGGTGTCCTGGACACTTGACACTGCTTTTGGGCCTTCTCTGAAGCTCCTTCATTTCTATATCCGTGACCCACCCACATCAGCCTCAGGGTCGGGGCTGTCAATCTGGACTGAATCATATCTGCAGCCTTGGGGCTCAGGCTGTACCCTCAACCTGCCCCATTACCCTAACAAATCACAAGAAGGCCCTCTAGGACCCAACACTCAGACAGGACTGCCTCTGTCACTTCCCAGCCCTCTCCTTCCAGCCCTGGTCAGTCCTGGGGTGGGGGAAGGGTGGGACTGGGCGGCAGATGGCAGCCTTCTCCCTACTGCCAGCCAGATGGATTCCAGACTCACATCTGGGGGCCTTACCCCTCAGAAGGTGCTGAAAGTGGGGCCTTTGAAGAATCTCTGTCTTGAGCCGAGGAGGCCCAGAGGACCAGTGGGCAGCTTCAACTCCAGCTTGGGTGGGCACAATGTAGTCTGGGCGGGCCAGAGCTCGGTAGCAAGATGTCCTCCCCTTAACCCCACTAGCATGCCCTGTCTGCTTTCCCTCCCTGCCCCAAGCGTAGGAAGTGAGAATGGATGGGACAGGCTGCTCTGCCCAGACAAGTATCCCCCAGGCCATCATCCAGAGCCCACAACCCCTAGCACCGCCTCTGGCTGGGTGGCAGAATGGAAAATCCCACCCGCTAGTGCCAGGAGGGGCCAGGGCCTCTGCCAGGAAGGCTGGCAATGCCCAAACGACATGAGCAGGCCTGGATGGGTGGCCAAGCACAGAATCGCTCCTTCTGAGACAGCAGGCAGTGCCTGCTTTGTAGCTCCTCCCTCCACCCGCTGTCTGTTTCCTGGCAACAAGGGTGCCAGCTGTCTGACCCAGTCTTCTCTAGGTGCCAGGGCCAGACTGTTTGGGGGTTAGACAACAACAACAACAACAAAAACAAAAACCAGACAATCAAAGAGCCATGCTGGCCACTGTACAAGGACCGGCTGGGATGAAGCAAGCCAGTCATACTGTCCGCCTCTAGTGCCAGCCTAGAGTAGAACACCTGAGCTAGGAAAGAGGGCTGAGTGCCACCTGCAGGGCAGCGTCTCTGATCGGGTACCTGAGTGTCACATCCTTCCAGAGGGCCATGGTCACCAGAGAAATGGCATCCCTCCAAGCAGCTGAGACATTGCTCCAGCTTGAAGCATCTCTACAGCTCGGGTTTCTTGGTGTGTCTACCTGATGCCTAGCTGCTGGGCAGGGACTAGAATTCTGATTTCATAGCCCAAGCCAAAAAGTTTCTTGGAGACCCCCTTTTTTTCCCTTTTCAGAGAGCCCATTCTCTGGATGGGGAAATCAAGGTTCCATACTGACTTAAGTATCCTGTCATATAGCCCTTGCTCTCCTCCATTAACTTGATTCATGTGCACAGTACTAGCCCCGAATCCCATGCATGGCCCTGTGTCTGGAACCTGGGGTTGGAAGCTCATGATGAAGCATTGGAGTGTCAGAGTTAAGGGGAAGGCCTGGGTAGGTCCTAACTCCCGTGGTCCTGTTCCCCAGAGATCCCTGACCGATGGATCACAAGGTCTACACCCCCAGAGGGATCTGACAGCACGGCCCCCAGCACCCAGGAGCCAGGGGCACCTCCAGATCAAGACCTCATAGCCAGCACAGTGGCAGATATGGTGACCACTGTGATGGGCAGCTCCCAGCCTGTAGTGACCCGAGGCACCACTGACAACCTCATTCCTGTCTATTGCTCCATCTTGGCTGCTGTGGTTGTGGGCCTTGTGGCCTATATTGCTTTCAAGAGGTAAGAGGGAACACAGTGAGGATGGAGGAGACATTTGCTCCCACCATGGCCTGAAAACAAATACGCTCTTTTAATTCAATCCTAAACCCATCCCCACTGACTATCTCATGCCAGACTCTTGGGTGTGGCAGGTTGGGGGGAGTGACAGAAGAGGGTTCCCTTTCCTGTCCTGGCTCTGTCCCTGCCCACTCCCAGGTGGCTTTTCATCCTTAACCCCTGCTAGCTTGGGCTCCTTGCATCCTTGCCCCCAACCCCACTCAGCCACAGTGTCCTGGTATACATGTGTCTCTCCCCTTCCCAAGTCACCCTTGCTTTGATGTCACCCTTGGGCTCCTGGGGTACCCACATCAAGGAATTCAAGAGAAAAACTCCCAGGAGGCATTTTCAACTTTAAATGTGTGTCCCATTTTTTTGTTTGTTTGTTTGTTTTTTGTAATGCGTGCTTTTTAAAAAGCAAATACAAACAAGATCAAATTTGTTTTGTGGTGCAGGGGATGGAACACAAATCTTTGAGCATGCCAAGCAAGGTTACTACCACAGAGCATTAGCCCCTGACTCATGACCAATGTCTTCTAAAACAAAAGCAAAAGGCTTGTTTTATCTCCTCAAATCCTACCCATCTTGTGGTAAATCTCTTTGGGATAACACTTTCCCAGCTGTTTATAGTGTATTCTTTACATAAACACTCACATGAATTTTTTATAATTATATGTAGACAGGGAGAGCTTTTCTAATGACTCAGAGGGAACTTACTGTTCACTTCTGCAGTGCACTCCTCTCTTATTCCCCCTCAGGAGACTTTCCCTCAGAACACAGACTATCTGATCATGTACAGCCTCTCCTTCAACAACATGCCCCGACCGTAGTGCCGTGAGCCAGTCCTCTCTTGATGGACATTTGGTTTATTTTCAATTTTTTTGTTATTACTTATAATTGCCAAGGGTGTGTGTGTGTGTGTGTGTGTGTGTGTGTGTGTATGATCGCTGTTCACATATGGAATTATTTTAGAAGGGTCAATTGGGAAAAATGGAATTTCTAGGAAGTCTTTTATTTATGCATTGTTTGTTCTGTGAACATTGACTGAATGCTACCGAGTTCTTCCATACCCAAGGGTGTGTGTGTGTGTGTGTCTATGTGTATGTGTGTCTGTATGTTTGTGTGTGTGTGTGAGTGTGTCTGTGTGTGTGTGTGTGTGTGTGTGTGAATGTGTAGAAATGAGCACCTTACCACTTCTCAACCTTTTGACTAATTGCATGTAAAGCAGTGGTTCTCAGCCTGTGTGTCTCAACCCCTTGGGGTTGACTGACCCTTTCAATGGTGGCCACCTAAAACCACTATGTGTCTGCATAACAGAACTTTACCATTATGATTGGTAACAACTGCAAAATTACAGTTATGAAGTGGCAACAGGAATAGTTTTATGGATGGGGTCACCACAACATGAGGAAGTGTGTTAAAGGGCCTTGGAGAGGTTGAGAAGTACTGATATAAAGAAGTAAGTTCTTGGGCCACTTTGGAAGGCCCTTGCCGTGGCCCTGGCCTAGACCATGGCCACAGCTGTGTTGGCTGTACTGTCTGATACAGCCCTCACCCTAACCCTGTCCTATCCCTGGGTTCCAGGTGGAACAGCTGCAAGCAAAACAAACAAGGGGCCAACAGCCGACCAGTGAACCAGACGCCCCCACCCGAGGGAGAGAAACTCCACAGCGACAGCGGCATCTCTGTGGACAGCCAGAGCCTGCACGACCAGCAGACCCACACACAGACTGCCTCAGGCCAGGGTGAGTAGGAAGGCAAAAGACTAGGGATTTAGCTATGGTTAGACTACTGAAGGGACTAGCAGGGTAGGAGAGGCTGGGTGGGATGGGAGATGTGGGAAGGGGGATGTTTTCCCCTGGGATGACTTGGGGAAATGGAGGCTTTTACAAGTTGGAGCATCCAGACTCATCAGGCTAATTGTCCCCCCTGGGGGTTAATTACTGCCCAAAGTAGCTGCAATTAGCCTCCTGGCTGGACTTCTAGGAAACGAGTGGTTAAGTGTGTACCCTAATTAGCAGCCCATAGCTAGGCTCTGGGACACTTGCTGCAGTTGTCAGGAGCCCAAGAGCCCTGTCCCCTCCTCTGTCTCTATGATTGCTTGGGGGAGGGGATGCTAGTGCAGAGCCTGTGAGTCAGCAAGGCCCAGGTCCCTCCCAGGCCTGTCTAGGACCTCATCTTGGCCACTCCTCTGCCTCTAACTCTAGACTTGGAGGAGTGTGCCTTGGCCAAACCCTCTATGTGCACTGAAGGAAAAAAAGGTCCAGGATTAGGGGCTGATGTGCTCTTGTCCTCTGCAGCCCTCAAGGGTGATGGCAACCTCTACAGTAGCCTGCCACTGACCAAGCGCGAGGAGGTGGAGAAGCTGCTCAAAGGTTCCTCAGGGGACACCTGGCGACATCTGGCAGGCGAGCTGGGCTACCAGCCTGAGCATATAGACTCCTTCACCCATGAGACCTGCCCAGTCCGAGCCCTGATGGCCAGCTGGGGTGCCCAGGACAGCGCAACACTCGATGCCCTTTTAGCCGCCCTGCGCCGCATCCAGAGAGCTGATATTGTGGATAGCCTGTGCAGCGAGTCCACCGCCACGTCCCCAGTGTGAGCTCGCACGCCGGAAGCCCCTGTCCTGCCCCATATTCCAACAAGTGATGCTCTAGCCAGCCCCCACAGAGATGTCCCCTCTTCCCCGGGGTGGCCTGACAGTCAGAGCCGGGCTCCAAGGCCCTGCTCCCCAAACCATAGCCCTGTGGCTGTCCCTGAGGGAGCCCTTGCTTCTGATTACACTTTCTCTCCATTGAGAGATAGGACCACCCCAAGCCTTTCCTGCCCCGTTACCATCTCAGGCCTTTCCACCCTTTCCCACACCTTAGCTGTGTCAGATCTGGGGGGTTGACACCAGAGATGGTGACAGAGGCACCCCAGGGACTCAGGTGGCACTGAAGAACCAGGGCCAAGGACTCCACACTGTGAACTGGAGAACAGGGAGCATGGTGGTAGGCTAGACCTTCCCTAGCCTCTCTCTCCTCCACTCTGGCCAAAGATGAAGAGGATTATAGGCCCAGCTGAGCTGAAAGCAGGTCTGAAAGCCAGTCCACACTCCCCTCTTACACACAGGATAGAGAGGCCGGGACTGGTCCAGGCCACCCAGCAGTAGAGAGACCAAATGTAGGCTGACATCCTCCTCTCTGAATGAGGGCATCAGGTGTGCTTGATGGCAGGGATGGAGTGACTTTCAGGGGCATGTCTGGAAGCCAAGACTGCCCCACCCTCTACCACTTCCAGACCCCCTACCCAACCCTTCTGCAGACAAACTGCTTGTTTGTCCAAGACCTGGTCCATTGGCCCCATCCTGATGGAGTCAGGCTAGGGGTTTGGGGAGTAGGGTGTTGCCTTCCTCTATGTCTATCAGGGTTACCCACATGGCATTTGCAGAGTGGTGAGTCTGTTAATGTCCTCATTCTTGGCATAGGCCTGGAGCCATCATTAGCCCCTAGAATCAGCCCTAGGGGTCAGGGACCAAGGACTCCCATCCCACAATCCCAATACCACACACACACACACACACACACACACACACACACACACACACACACACGATAAGATTTCTTGCTTTTTCCATGGCTCTTCTTGGGCTGAGACTAGATCCTGCTGGGAGTCACTGCCAGAAAAGCATCCGAGGGAATTGAGCTTCACTTCGCAGGGGGCTGTCTTCCTTGCTCCTTGCTCCCGGGTTTGGCAGGCCAAGGACTGCTGTGTCTGAGCTGGCATCTATCTTCTCCTCCCCTTCTCAAAGCCTGAGTTTGGCTGCACCCAGAAGGCTACAGTGAAGAAAAACAGGCTGGTGGGTGCACACAGCAAGAAAAACAAAAACAAAAGCAGACAAACAAACAAGGCCAGATGCTGGCCTGTGGCCTGTGGCAGGTGTCTCCCAAGTTTCAAGGACTGATTTCCTGAGCACCGCCAGGAAGGGGCATGAGGTCTCAGTAGCGTTTCACCCCCTCCCTGGCCTGTTCTGTTTTGCTTGCTGTTGGAATGAGTGGGCTCCCCCTCTATTTAGCATGAAGGAGCCCCAGGCAGGGTATTCACACACTGAGTACCACCCCTGGGTGGCCAGGGTCCTCCAAACCCTGAAAAGAGACTAGGAGCACTGTACACGGGTGGTGTTTGTATGGACCTCAATCTGCAATGAGCAGAGGGGACTCTGCCTGCTGGCCCGCTCCAGGCACCTGGGAAGTGGGACATTCTTTGTGTATTTATTTTCCTCCCCAGAAGCTGGGGAAAAGTGGGGAGTTGCAAGCCCAGTTTAGCATGTGTTTGGTTCCGGGGTCTTTCCAGCCTTACTTTGGGTCAAAATGGAAACTTTGACCCTCCAGCTGGTGGCTTCCAGTTCCAGACCCCCTTCATGCTCCCTGTCACCTTCCCCTTGCATCCTGTGTAAGCATTTCTTGGGCCCTCCTGAAACCTACTCATAAAAATATAAGTGTTGGACATTAAATAGCCAAAAAAAAAAAAAAAAAAAAAAAAAACAATAAGAAAGAAAAATGATGCAAGACATTTTCTGGAAACACCATGTTTTGTTAGTTGGGGTTGAATGTGTACACCAGAGTTTCTCCCAGATGCCCTTATAATTTCCAGTGTTGGAAGCTCCTGCCCACTTTTCAGTAAGTTTTGACAAGAATTCAGCAACTTCATATGCAGTCACGAAGTGAATGGTGGAAAAGAGCAGGGCCCCTTTGCTCCCAGATCTCAGAGAGGGAAAGTTTAAAAAAAAAAAAAAACCCGCCCACCAGGCAGGAAGCTGGCCAGCTGTGATTTTGACCAGATGCCAGAAGTGAAACTGACCACAGGGGAGCAAGAGGCTTGCTAGGAGGACCAGGTCATGACCCCACAGCTCCCAGCCACCCACATGGCCTGTAAGACACACAAACATACTCATACACAAGATCACACGGAACCTCTGTCCAGATGGTCCAGTAGGAGACTGGCTGGCCTGGCCAGGAGTCAGGCAAGCCCCTCCCTGGAGATACTGTGGTCAGATCCTAAACAGAGCTCTTGCCTATCTGGCCTGGGAGCCTCTAGGACTGCGGCTCAGGCTGTGCCTCTTCTGAGGCTGGTGAGGCAAGCAGTCATAGTCAGAACTGCACATCCCTTACTGGTCCATCATCCAGGTACTCTAGTAGGAGTGGCTTGTGGTCACCTGCAAGGCAGGAGAGGATTTGCTCTTCTAGAAAGAACAGCAAGCAAGCCTTCCAGATTTCCAGGCCCAGCCAAGAGTCAGACATCAGGGAGTCAGGAGGGTGACATGGTGGTGGAGAGGAGAGACAGAAAGGAGATGGGAGAAATGACCTTGGCACTGGCAAAGCCTTAGATTAGTTGGGGAGACAGTCCCTGTTTGGTGGAGAAGAAGGGCTCAGACTGGGTGCCCATCTTCCTACTGTGGACCAAATATCCACAGTAGAAATGGATTCCTGCTCCCTTAAAAGGGCTCTCCGATCCGATGAAAGAAAAACCATCTTCACCCTAAAGGTGTCTCTGGTGGGACATTCAGTTTCTGGCTTGTGGGAATAAGAAGGGACACAAGTCCCCTCCTCAGTGACTGCTTTCTTCAGAGAGCTGTAGCAGGCAGCCCTGGCTGGTACAGAAAGTCTGGAGACCTCCTGCAGCCAGCCCCAGAGAGGTCAGGGAAGGGACATGGAAGCTGGCTTTTGGAGGTCTGTGAGGTAGCAGGCCTGCAAGGAGACAACAGAGCCCAGCCTGGAGCCCAGAAGAGGAAGGGAGGAAAACAAGGAGGGGGGAGGGGGAAGGGGGGGGACAGACAGAGGCTGGGGCCTGTGGAGTCTGTTGAAGGGGCCTGGACTGTGTTCTTAGAACCCTGGAAGCTGTGGAGGATTTCAAACCCTCCCCAGCACTGGGGCAAAAGGCTTGGTGCCCTCTCTGCCCTCTCCACCCCTCCTCCCTCCACTTCCAGAGTTAAAGCTCCATATCAGCTTCCTTGTGTTTACTGGGGTCCTGTGGGGCTGTGTGAGCGCCTCCCGCCGAGCCCCCCCAGACTCACAGCTTTGATCCAGAACTTGACCTTACTCTCTGTGTGCCTCCCAAACAGTCTCAGAATTCTGAAAACGTTATCATTTCTTTTAGCCATGGAGAGCCTCTGTGTGCTGTCCTATCTAGAATATTCTTTACCAAGTTACCTCAGCCCAGAGAATCTTTAGGGAAGACTGAGTGCTTCCCTGAGTCCAAATTTGTTTCTCATTTCTTTGTCTCTGTCTCTGTCTCTGTCTCTGTCTCTGTCTCTCTCTCTCTCTCTCTCTCTCTCTCTCTCTCTCGTGTGTGTGTGTGTGTGTGTGTGTTTATGTTGTTTGTTTAATCCGTTTTGTTTTTGACAGGGTTTCCTGTAACCCAAACTTGTCTGAACCTCCATATATAACCAAAACTAGCCTTCAACTCCTGATCCTCTTGCCTCCACACCCCAAGACTGGGATTACAGGAGTGTGTCACTACACCCAGCTCCAAATCAAGTTTCTTGATTCCAGCTTCACAAAACCCCACGGTGCCTCTTCTTTACACTGCTTAAGACCTCTTTGTAATTAGGCACCTGTCTGAGTGATTATTCTGTTACCACAAATCCCAGGAAACCAGAGACAGGCTCTGCTCATGCTCACCTCTCATGCTTAGCACCTTCCTAGTACATACGTTTCGATTACACTGAGTAAGCAATGAGTTCACCCCATCCAATACCCACAGAACACAAGTGTCACATGAGGACTTGTAAGCTTTTCCGTGGGCACCTTCCACAAAGAAAAGGTATATAATATTGTTTCAACATGTGATTAATATTTAAAATTGTTAATGAAATATTTCAAATATTTTTTAATCCACTAAGGTGTCTCAATCTCAATCCTACTTTGTTTTTGTTGTGTTTCTTTCTTTCTTTCTCTCTCTCTCTCTCTCTTTTTTTTTTTTTTTTTTTTTTTTTTTGGATATAAGGTTTCTTTGTGTAGCTTTGGAGCCTGTCCTGGAGCTAGCTCTTGAAGATCGACTGCCTCTGCCTCCCAAGTGCTGGGATTAAAGGCATGTGCTACTACCATCCAGCTCTCTCCCTCTATGTATATTCTGCGTGTGTGTGTGTGTGTGTGTATGTGTGTGTGTGTGTGTGTGTGTGTGTGTTCTCTATGCAGTCCTGGTTGTCCTGGGACTTGCTATATAGGCCAGGCTAGCATATCTCCCTGACTCTGCCTCTCAAGTGCTGGGATTAAAGGTTTACACCACCACACCCAGATCCTATGTGTCTTTAATTCTTCCTTCACATCTAATTTTAGACCAACCGCATGTCAAATGTCAACGATCACAAACGGCTAGTGGTTACTGCCTGGGGCCACTGCAGCACAGAGCTCAGCTGTGGGAACTCAGACCTCCAAGTCCTCACGAATTTCAGAGGACAAATGGAAATCCCTTAACTTCTGTCCTCAGTGTCCTCGGACTTAGCCTGCTGTCTTCACTTCTGATGCGCCTCCTGACACCCCCAAGGCATCCATCCCTCCTCTAAACTCAGCCCCACAACCCGTCTGTATCACTGGGTCTCATTCCTTCCTTTTTGAAGGAACTGTTGTCTCACCCTTCCCCTCATGCCTCCCTCCTCTCTGTCAGCCAATGAGCAAAGAGAGACAAGATTCAAAACAGGTATAAGGCCTCTGCACCCAGCAGAGAGAGCCATGGGGGACTCGGGGCCCATGCTAGAGCTTCAGAGGAAGAGGGGACTGGACCAGGGCTCGGGTCAACGGAAGACATTTTCCTCGGTGCTCCGGCTGAGGGTCTGCTGACCATATGGCTGGAAGCAGCAGCTCCTCTGATAATGCAAAGCAGACCCACTTCAGACTTGTGGCAGCTGGTGGGCAGAAGGCTGGGCCCCTGGGCCTCGGGAGACCAAAGAGCAGAGGCAAGGAGGACTCTTTCTTTGACCTCCTATCCCTTTTGGTTCCCTGCTTCAGCCTTCTCATCCTGCCTCTGACCCTTCCCAGCCATACCAGACACCCCTCTATCCTGCCTGGCCTGTGCCTAGGATCCAGCTCTTAGCCCAGCTCCTTCGAAGTGAGCAGGCATTCCCAGCACCTGCCCTGGAGTGCTCCTGAATACTGCCCCAACTCAGGCTCTTATCAGCAGCTCCAGGTGCAGGGTGAGAACTCCCAGGCCCAGGAAGTAACCCCCAATCCCCATCATGCTCCACCTAGATATTGACCTCTTCCAGGTCCACAGCCATTTAGGAGATGAAGCTAGGGACATTTCCCAAAGGTGCCATCATGGAACACACTGGAACATTCTAGTTCTCATCCCTCATCTCTCCCAGGGCACTCAATGGTGCCCCCTTCAGACCACATCCGGGCATTTCCCAGACCTGGTGATACTCCTTCCCAGCAATCCCTGCCCACCCACCACTCCCTAATCAGTGGTTCGAATGTTTCCAGCAACATTCCCAAAGGGCTCATGGAGAGGTGAGTTTGGGTCTCCTCCCCAAGCTGGGATTACTCTCTCAGGAGTAAGAAAAAGAAAAGAAAAATCTAGGCATGCCCTCCTTATTCCATAGCCTAGTGACTCAGAATATAAGGCTCCCTCAGGGTTATCTAGCAGGAGCCTGAACTCCCACCCCATAAACCCTTGGCCTGGGGCTTGGTGTCCACTCCCAGAGCCCTGGCTCTGCCCCAGGGGCTAAGGCTTCCACAGCACTCCAGATGGTTCTCATTCTACTCCCCCCAGACCTTGGATACCAGCGCTGTAAGCAGGATGTGCAGGCCAGGGGCACAGGGCGACTCAGGTGCCACTCATCAGTGTTGGAGCAGAGGGCCATGCCATGACCTCTCGGGGTCCCCAGACAGCGCCCAGAAGCCAGCCTTAATGAGCTTTCTTCTCTTCAACCCTGAACACAACAGCCAGGAGTCTTTATGTTGCAACAGGAAGCAAGCCCAACCAACTCAATGAAGCAATTACTGTCCATCCTCAGAAATGAAAAGGCCAGGATAGGATATCCCCAGGACCCAGTTTCTCCATCTTGCCTCATGCTCCTTCTCCTTTGTGCTAACAAGAAAACCAAAAGACCTCATTTTCAAGGTCCTAGGGGCAGAGTATACTGTGGTCCTAATAAATCCAACCAATGTGGTGGTGGGGGGGGTTGTCTTTGGTTCTGATTGACCCATCCCTGTGACCCATGAAGGGAATCACAAAGGGGCTAAGGTGAAAGTTGAGTGTTCCATCTCTGGGGCAGGAATGTCATCTCAACCTGAAGCGAGGGACTGGCAAGTGTGGCAGGGATTGGGCATCCGGGAGTCGGGTGTTGTTAAGACTCTAAAAGGGTCTCCCACTTCCTCACCAGGTAGCCCCAGTGTGAATTTCCAGGAGGAATCACCAGGAAGGGCTGGAGAGATGGTTCAAGAACTAAGAGTGCTTGCTATTATTGCAGAGGTTCAAGTTCTCTTCCTAGCTTCCACATCTGGCAGCTTACAACTACCCATAACTTTAGCTCCAGGGAATTTGATGCCCTCTGCTGGTCTCCTTGGGCACCTGTACACACACACACACACACACACACACACACACACACACACACACACACGTGCGAGAGAGGGGGGATTAGGGAGGGAGAAGGGGGGAGAGAAATAAAATTAAATAAATAACTAAAAAAGACTCGCTGGAGAAAACTGTGGGTATTGGTGCAGGAACACCCAGCAGGCATTATGGCTCTGAGAAACCCCAAGAGGGTCTACCAGGGTAGCACTTGAATTGCACCCCCAAGCCTGGACAGGGGTTAGACTGTGGGGTGGAAGATCTGGGGAAAGAATATGAAGATCAGAAACAGCTGAAGCAAGGGCGGGGGGGGGGGGGTAGGAGACCGACTCAGGAGCACAGAGCCAAGTCTAGTGGTGATCCGGTGGCAGTCTGAGGAATTTGGACCGAATGGGGAGCTACTGAGCTTGTCTGAGTGAGAAAATGTTCTGAAAGGAGGAAGGAGACTGGTTGGTCTCTGCATGAGACAAAAGTGGGAAGGAAAGTAGAAAAACAACTCAGGCAGCATTAAGAATAGGGCCAGTGAGAAGGCTCAGTGGGTGCGGTACCTGCCACCACGCCTGATGATGTGACCCACGTGACCCCTGGGACCTATGTAGTAGCAGGAAAGAACTGATTCTTGTAAGTTGTGCTCTAATGTCCACCCACACGTCATGGCACACGCATGCATGCATGTGCACATACATACGAATGCATAGATAAAATAATGTAATAAAAATTTAGCCCAGCATGATGGTGCACACCTTTAATCCCAGTGTCTGGGAGGCAGAGTCAGGCGGATCTCTGTGAGTTAGAGGCCAGCTTGTCTACATAGTGAGCTTCAGGACAGTTAGAGCTATGTAGTGAGACCTTGTCTCAAAAACAAAAACAAAAAAATTAAAGAAGAGAAAGAAGGAATGTGGCAGGGGATATAACTCATTGGCAGAGTACCTGCTTAGCATGTGTAAGGCCCTGAATCCAATCTCCAGTATTGGCTGGGGGTGGAGTGGGAATGGGGCGTTGAGATGAGGTGAGATAAAGTAAAACCAGGCATAGCATAGTGGCAATTCCTATAAGCCAAGTACTCAGGCTAATGCAAGAGGATCCAATGCCAGCCTAAGCTACAAGTAAGACCCTGCCTCAACAAAAAGGAAATAAGCTAGCTTTGGCATCAGAGCAGCAAGGCAGTGGGGGGGGGGTCAAGAGGAGAAAGGACTAGGTGCTGGGTGGCTGACAGAGCTGCTCACAGAGACTGGACAGTTGGGAGGCAGGGTGCGCTTTCAGCAAAGACAGGGAGCTATGCCCTGAGGTGATGAAATGCCAGGGTTCAGGGGATTTCCAGCCTTCTAGAGAAATACTTTTGAGTCATCTGTTTTGTGTTTTGTTCCAAGATGTGGTTTCTCTGTGTGCCCCAGGCTGGCCTCGAACACACAGACATCCGCCTGCCTCTGCCTCTCAAGTACTGGGACTCAAGATGTGCACCACTACCACCCACCCCTTTGAGTCATGGGAAGAGGTCTGTAATGTAGAGGGCATGAGCGTCTATCACTCTTGCATAGCACTAGAGAAACCAGGAACATTAAACTGGTAGGCTTTTCTCTTCAATGGAAGGGATTTACATCTGTTTTCCACCCAGAATGCTGGCATTGGATGTAGAATAACCTGGCCTTTTACTATCTATAGAGCCAGACCTCACCTGAATCACCCATTCTTAGGGAAGAGGTCACATGTACTTTGCACAAAAAAAAAAAAAAAAAAAAGTCTTCTATTATGCTTACTCCAGACCCTTATCCTGAGTATTGTTTCAAGGTCAATAGAACCCATTTTTATGGAAGAGGTCAAAGGTGTTTTGCAAAGGAGTTTCCATGCAGTCAAGGCTTAAGCTTTGTTGTGATAATTGTTACAAGGAAACGTTTTTTTTCCAAAGTTGTAAGGTGCTTAAATATGTCAAAAGTGAACTGTTGGGGGGCCAGACTCTAGAAGTTTGAACCAACACCGGCTACATAAGTCCCGTTGAACTGGATTTTTCCTGCCTCACATGGGTCATTCCTCTGCCAGCCATAGCAGGGGCCTCCACAATGTAGGCCAGGCCTGCTTAGGTGGCCAGAGTAGAAGGTAAGGCAGATCTGCAAGGCTTGGACAGTGACTTGGGAGGTGTGGATCTTGGAGAATTGAGGAGTCCTAAGAAAGCCTCAAGTTTCTAGAGGAGGTAGCGGGGGATATTCCAGGGCAAAGACCCGAAGAGGAAGGATTGACCTTGTCAAGGGTGCAATCTCAGGTCAGAGCAGAGCATGGACGACAGGAGTTCTCCCCTGAGCAAGTCTCCTGGAAGCTGAGAAGGGAAGGACAGGAAGTCTTGCTCAAGGAACAAGGGAAAGTGGGTTCTGAACCCTGAAGCTGTATGGCCGGGCAACCTTGAACTCCACCCTGTGTCCTCCAGCTGTGGAGGACTCCGCTGCTTCAAAGATCTCTACACTCAGTCAGTAGAAGAAGGTGGCTAAGGATTCCACTCTGGATGCCTCACCATCCTGCAAGCATGCACCAATGTCTCCCTTTCCTGGAGCTCTATAACTCGTCAAAATGAAGACAGACATTGTCTATCTCAGTGAGACTGGATTCAGAGTCTCAAGTGCCACAGCCTAGATTTCCTGTCAAAATGCTGCCCTCCTTGAGACTTGGAGAAGCAGCTACCAGGCTCTGAAAGCCAGGGAAATGCTCACAGCATCTCTTCTGTGGTGTCTGTCTGTCTGTCTGTCTGTCTGTCTGACTGTCTGCCTGTCTTTCTATATGTGCAGTATGTGTGGGGGTAGTGTGTGGGACTGCCTAGAAGCCAGCACAGGAGGTCAACATCACAGTAGGTTCACATAGAAGCCACCTCAGCATCTCTGGGCACCTGGTTCCTCCCTCATAGGGCAACATATAGGCTGGGCACGTACCCAGAGAGTGCCACATGCCTGTCAGGCTGGGGCCTGTCACATGCCTCTTCAGAGACACTGCCAGAAGCCCTGCAGCTGGGTAAACCCAGAATAATGACTCAGGTGAGGGTGGGGGCTAGAGGGAGACTCCCCGGCAGGCCAGATTGCAATACCCCACCTGTCCTGGTTGGCCAAGAACCGAGGAGGGGGTAATGGGAAAATCTTTTTGGCATTCTGGCACTGAGGCTGTCCCAGGCAGCCCCAACAAGGAGTCAGCAACCCCATCCAGACAGTCTCCATCAGCAAAGCCATTCCATGGAGATATAGGGTCAGCCACACTCCAGGCTTGGTGGGTGATCTGCTTTTTAGCCTGACAGGATGAGGGGTATCAGTGGGGCCTGTTTCTTGTACTCTAGACCAATCCGGAGTCTGGTCCCAAGTTGTGTCTGGAAACTCCAGGGGACCCTAGGGAACTAGGAGCTAATAAAACTGCCTGTCAGAGACTCTGGAAACTACTCAATGATATCAGATGCCATTTGTTCAGTACATAAAAGCTTATAAAGCATGGTCACAACTGTCTTTCTGTGTAATCACCTTGTTGACCCTGCTGGAGAAGAAGAATGATTGGACCCACTTCACAGATAAGACAACAGAAAGCCTGGGATTTGTCCAAGGCCACATGAGGGTTAGAGGCAGAGCCGACCCAGGAACCCCACCCACTCCACAGAGCCTTCTTCTGCTCTGGACCTAGCCCAGGTGGGATATGCTACCAGGGGCTGGATGGGGATGGAGATAAAGGCTGGGGGCAAGGGGTGGGTGTTAGGAATAATGCGGCATGGGTTGGGACCACAGATAGTGGGTTCCTGGTCCTGCACTGGGACCACAAGGATCTCAGTCCAGGGCTGGTGATGGACGGGGAAACAGACACATGTAGATGTGACTCATTTTGAAAGTTTTATTGAGGGGGAGGTAAGAAAAGAGGTAAAGAAACACAAAGACCAAAAAAGAGAAGACAGAATCAGGAAAAGTCCTTTTTGCCCCAGGAAAGACAGAGGGAAACAGAATGTAAATGGGCAGGGGTCTTCTTCTTCTTCTTCTTTTTTTTTTAAGGGATCCTTTGCACCTGCATGCAGACTACGCAATCATGGAACCCTAGGCTGATCAGGGGACTGCCTGAGTGTATTCTGCCAGGTGGCAAGGGCAGGTCAGCATAATGCCAGAATCCTTACAGTGGGTCTAAAGACAGGGAGACTGGCGTGGGAACTGTAGCTCAAGAGGTGGGACACAGAGCCTGAAGACACCTGGCCTTACTTTCCTGTTACTAAAGGACCCCCCCATGTCTCCTGTCCCCTTCCAAAGAGTGGCAGGGACAGCTGGAGCCCACCAAGGAAGAAGAGAAAGGGGATCCCAGCTAAGCGCCTCAAGTCTGAACCCTACTGCAGCACCAGGGCCCCCTCCCTCTGTCCCCAGGCCCTCACCCCAGCTGCAGCAGGCTGAGGCTGCTGGGCATCTGGTACTGAGCCATGCAGGCCAGCCCTGGGAGGCAGGGCCCAAAGATAGGATCATGCTGCAGACCTATTCCTGCTCTGAGCACCCTCCTGGACCTATTCCAGCTGCCTTACCTCACTATATATCCACAGTGGGTCCCAAGGGTCTGAGATTTTTCTGAGAAGTTGGCCTTAAAAAAAAAAGGGGGGGGGATTTGTTTATTTTTGTTTTTTTTGTGTATGAATTTGTGCCTGCACACATACCATGTGCTTGCCTCATGCCCTCAGAGGCCAGAAAGAGGTGTCAGATCCCCCTGAAACTGGAGTTACAGACAGTCGTGAGCCACCATGTGGGTGTCAGGCACTGAATCTGGGTCTTGTGCCAGACTAGCACAAGTGCTCTTAACCACCCAGCCATTTCTCCAGCCCATGAATGGTTTTGTTTTGTTTTGCTTTGTTTTATGACAGTCTTATTCTGTAGCCTAGGGTGGCCTAGAACTCACTGTGTAGCCCAGGCTGGCCTCCAACTCCTAAAGATCCTTCTCCCTTCACTCATGCCTGCCAAATTCTGGGATTACAGGCATGACCCATCTTGCTGACTAGAAATCCTGCCTTTTAGTGACCTTCCCTCCCTCTCTCCTTCTCTCTCTTCCTCCCTCCCTTGGTCTCTGCTAGATCCTACCAGGTAGTTCACAATGTTCCAAATGGTCTCCAGCTTGCCTGCTGGAACATTCTTCCCAGTTTCTGCTGGTTATTTTGATTCTGTCCCTTGGGTTAGAAGAGGAAGGTGGGCTTTAGAGCTACATGCTCCTGGACACAAAGCCAGGCCCTGACACTAGCTCTGAGGTCTTGGGGAAACTGGTTCCAAATCCTATCTGAGCTCTTATTCCCTAAGCTGTAAAATGGGGATAATTAGTTACTAACTAGGCAATTTGCTGTGCTACTTAAAGTTAATACTACATGCACAAGGCTGAATCTAGCACAACCCTGTTAAATTATATTTATGAATATAATTATCTCAAATTATCCTTGAGTCACTGTCTCTCCCATCCTGGTATTAGAGGTTCCCCCACAGGAACCTCACCCTGCCCTTCTAGCCTGTCTCCCACCCTCCCTCCTTATGCCAGTCACTGCAGTCAGATTGGGTGACTTGCATCCCTACCACTCCCTCTGCCTACTCTCCATGGGGCCTTAACCCCGCAACCTGCTGCCCACAAGGGCTGCTCTCTGGTACCTGGCATCAGCTGCATCTTTCTGCCTGTACCTGGGTCTCTGTCACATTGCCTCAGAACACCTCAGTACTTTGCATAGGAGGGATTCCATTCAACTTTGGGTCCTTGATTCATATCTTTTAAAAATATCATAAGCTGGGGCTGGAGAGATGGCTTAGTGTTGCTCTTCTAGAGGACCTGAGTTTGAGTTCCATTCCCAGCACCCATGGCAGGTGGCTCACAACTGCCTGTAACTCTAGCTGCCGGCCAGAGCATCTCTGAGAACTATGCATTCATGTGCACATATTTAGACATATATAAAAATACAAACAAACAAAAGCCAGGTGTAGTGGCGCATGCCTTTAATCCCCACACTCAGGAGGCAGAGACACGTGGATTTCTGTGAGTTTGAGGCCAGCCTGGTCTACAGAGTGAGTTCCAGGGCAGCCCAGGACTACATAGTGAGACCCTGTCAATAAATCTTTAAAAAATTATAAGCCAACTCATCTCTGAGGCCCTGTTCATAGTCACTACTCATCCAGACCCCCAGCCCCCTGGGGAAGTGCCCAGAACTCAGAAGGCAGGGAATGCTGTGAGGCTCTCTTCCACCAGGAGGTAACACAGCCTGTGCCTCCCACCTACTTGGTCAACTTCTACTCCAGCCTCACAGCCAAAAGAACTAGCATTGGCTTTCAAGGAGGACCCAGACCCCCAACTGTGCACAGAGACAGATAAAATGAGGGAGCAGAGAGAAACCCAGCCAGCCCCTAGACTTAATCCAGCCTGACACGTTTGGCAGAAGCTGCTGCTGATTGTCCCTCAGGCTCTAGCAAGGCCAGCAGTGTGTTCCTTCCCCCACTCTTGGCTGACATGGAGAAGGAGAAGCCACCCACAGGCACCAATTTGTTAGGCAGACTCGGCCTTGGCCTCTGAGGCAGGAGCTGGGAGGAGAGTATGGGAAGTGAGAGAAAGATGCCCTGGCTGCTGGGCTGGGCTGTGAAGGCTACAGCAGCAGCAGTCTATTTGCTATAGCTCTCCCCACTAACACCTTCCAACCCCCTTTAGAGTCTCCGGGATGCCCCTCCGTGTCTTGCCTGGGCCACAAGCTCCTAGAGAATGGATGGGCTCTTAATAATCTGTCTGTGTGGACGAATGACAATTTGTACAGTCACTCCAAATGTATACAACATGGGTTCTTAACCTGTGGGTCAAGAACCCTTTGAGGTTTACGGAAGTCATCTAAGACCATCCCAAATATCAGATATTTACATTACAATTCATAACAGCAGCAAATTTACTAAGTTAGCAACAAAAATAATTTTATGGTTGGTGTCACTCCAACATGAGGGTGACAGCATTAGGAAGGTTGAGAACACCAGGAACCAGACCACACTAAGGCTGCACAACAGAAGAGGGGCCACCTTGGAGACCCTGGGCTTCCAAATACAGTCAGCTTTCCATAGCTGTGGTTTCTGCAGCCACAGAGTCAACTAATAATGGGTCAAAATCCTTCAAACAACAACAACAAAAAAAAAATGTGAGCCAGCAAAACAGCTCAATGAGTGTGTATGGCCTCAGGCAGTCCCTGCAACCTACACATAATTAAAAACAAGCTCAAAAGCTGGAGTGTGTGGTTTGAGTCTATAATTCTAGCAGTCTTACAGTCAAGTGGAGACAGAGGCAGGAGAACCCTCTGGAAACTAACCTGAGGGCAGGGCAACAGCAGCAAGAGAGGCCCTGCTTCAAAGACAAAAAGCTTGTAGAAGTTGTCCTGTGACCGCCACACTTGCAAAGTGTCACACACACACACACACACACACACACACACACACACACACACACACTGCTTTTAAAGCTGAGCTGTGGTGATGCACACCTTTAGTCACAGCACTCAGGAGGCAAAAGAAGCAGGTGGATCTCAGCCAGTTCGAGGCCAGCCTGGTCTACAAGCAAGTTCCAGGACTCTGTATTAAACAAGTACACAATTTCTTGTCATTATTCCCCCTGAGTATATGGAAATACTCTGTCTTTTCACGGAAAGACTGAACACCCATGTGTATATACCAAAAGACCACACAGATGTTTCTCACAATCCCCATGAGGTGGGGTCTTTGAGGGAAGATGCTGTGACCTAGATTTCCAAAGTTGGGTTGCTTTCAGAGGAAGGCCCCAGGCTCCTATAGTCACCCCAGAAGCCTCCTTCTGGTTTTAATGCAGAACCCTGCATCTCCCTGGTCCTTCAGAAACGTACAGGCCGGAGGTGCAAGTGGCAGACACACAGCCTGGAGGAGCCCACAGGTCGCATCCCAAGTTCTAGCCCTTCACACACTGGGAGGTATCCATAGAGACATAAAGCCCTGTGGGTCCTTATAGCTCCTGTATACAGCAGATGAAGACTGCTTGGGGCAACTTTAAAGACTACCTCTCCCCAGGTTGATGGAAAAGAACTATAGTTTGAATCTGATCAGCTTCAACCTGGTGATAGATAAAGGTCGCACGTGGAGAAGAGATGGACTAAAAGTTGTGGGCTTACTTTAGTGCAGGAAGAGGCTAAGGAACAGGCGGAAGGTGATGTGTGTGTGGGCCATACTGCGAGCGCAGGGGAGCAGGCCTGGACTGGGGGGGGGGGGAGGAGAGATTGTAGAGTTGAGGAAGAGTTGGCATGGGCGGAGAGGCCTGAGGGAGAAGGGAGGTTTGCGTGGGTGGGGGATGGAGGCTGCGTGCCAGGCACAGCAGAGAGAGCCAAGGACTAGGGTGGGAGTGAGGACCCTGGTGCTGACACCCCACATTCTGGACCAGGCTACAGCAGAGAAACCTTAGCCCGTGGGCCCGCCCCCTTCCCAATCCCCTGGTGCTAAAAAGCCCACGACATTTATGACTTCAGAAGGGTAAAGAGCCTGAGAAAAGAATTGCAGACCATATGGATTTGTTTCCTAGGATTTGTGTTTTTTTTTTTTTTTTTTTTTCCTTCTTCTTCAATACATCCAATTAGGCCGGGAAAAGCCATCGGCCTCTGCCTGTCTCGAAGTCCCTGGATTCAATTACTGCCTGGCCTCCATCAATGGGGCTGTGTTGCAGCCTTCCCTGCCCCCTCCATGCGTGGAGGTCAGGGGTGGGTCCCAGGAATGGTGGCCCCAGGGAAAAGTGGGGAATGGAATATACGATGAACAGGTAGTGGGAGACCCGGTCTCTCTATTCGGTTCTGACGAGCCGGTGATTTGAACCCTTAGTGGTTATCCCTGGCCCCTGGCTTCTGGCCCCAGGCAAGCTGAGGTCTAGGAACCCAACCTCCTTGGATTCCCCTCCTCTGTCTGCCAAGAAAAACTTTTCAGAAGGAAATCAAACTGTTGACCAAGTCAACAGATAGAATGAAGGTATTTTCAAACCCTTCCCCCCTTTCTTCCACAGCACAATGCATTTTCTATAATAAATCGAAACATCCCATGGAAAAGCTCTCACCTCTTCCCACCTGTGCGGAGTTCCGGAGTTCCTCTCTGAGAACTGGACCACACCCCCTACCTTCGCCCCACCCCCACCCTCCCCCCATCTATAAACACCCTCTACTTCCCTCACCCTATAAACACCTCCGAGCCTGCCCCTCTCAAACTTCCATCCATCGTCCATCCGCAGTCCCTTCTGCCTTGACAAACCTCAGATTCCAATAAAAGGGAGGTGCACCCCTCTCTCCCTGGAGCCCACAGCCCATGGTGCTACCCCTGCACTCCATCCAGGTTTCCTCTGCTAAACCAGCTGGCCTTCCTCCTCTTAGGATTCATTGGTGGCTTCTAGACCCTACCTTCTCAGCTTCCCTGTGACCCTAGTGGGCTAGATGCTGGGGGTGGCGGGGAGGGCAGGCAGTGAGGGTACATCTCAAGCCAGCAGGACATGAAATCAGCCCTCCACCTGCTCCTTTGCTCACAAGAGAAGTCAGGAGCTTCGGGGAGTCCTCCACCGCCCTTCCCCAGGAGCTGTTCCACTAGTAGTGATCGTGTACTATCCCCACACCAGTTGATCCCCAAGACACTACCTCTCCCTCAGACCTGACTTCCTTTAGGCTACCTTTGTATGCATGCCCAGCTTGTTAGGAGAACCAGTGCTCCCTCTTAAAACCAAACCAATGACAAAAAGAAGCCCCCCACCCCCCGCCTCTAAGCTCTGTGGTTGGCTTTTTATTTATTTGTTTGTTTGCTTGCATATTTATTTAATGTGCATTGGTGTTTGCCTGCTTGTGTGTCTGTGTGAGCTGCCATGTGGGTACCAGAAATTGAACCCATGTCCTCTGGAAGAGCAGCCAGCACTCTTCACCACTGAGCCATTTCTCCAGCCCCTAGCTTTTTATTTTTAATAACCTTTATTTTATTTTTACACAAGTGTTAGGGCCGTGGGGAATCTGGGCAGGAACCATGTCCTCATCTGTCCTTTGAAGATGTGACTTCCTTCAGGGTCAGCGTCTGGCCCCACGGGGCACTTTCCTCACAATCCACAAGCTTAGAGGGATGCATCCAGATCACCATGTTGCTTGTCAGCTGAGGCACTCAACAATTCCACCCAGGACTAGCCGGGCCAACGGGACTGTTGAAAGTACTTGCAGGAGCAGGGATGACTTAAAAGCCACTCCATCTCCAAAAAAGTCCACCCCTGGGGGTGGGGCCTGACTGTTTAATGCTAATTCAAGGTATGGAAGGGTCAAAGGAAGCTGGAAATGTCCATGGGTCCAAGTTTTAGGACAGATGCCAGATGGAAATCCAACACCTGTTGCTTAGAGATGGACAGTTGATAACAGCCAGGCTGGATGATAGAGGACTATGGTCCCAGGACTGACGCACTCATAAGGATGGACATTTAAGGCCAGACTCGACTACAGAGTGATTCAAGGCCCGCCTCCTTAACTAAGTAAACAATATTCACATGAGTGAATGCTGCTATTTACTTATTTTTAAAAGATGTGTCAGTTTTGTTATGTGGGTACCTAAGTACATGTATGTGTGTCACATTTGCAAAGTGCCCCCAGTTGCGTAAGAAGAGAGCTTTGGATCCCTGGAATTGGAGTTAGAGGTGAAAAGTTCTACACCCTGATAAGCCTCTCCACCAATGCAACAATCCTAATCAGACCAAACCAAACCAAAATTTTTTGAGCCCTCGTTTAATGTATACAACACTCCCAGATGATTTTCCAGCCCCCCAGAGAGAAAACGATAAGAGAAACCACCCATCTGTTTTTGGGGAGCAGTTCAAATACCTTGTGGGAGTGGTCTTGAGCATCTCTGGGGGAGGGGCCATCATTTGTCCGGTTTTCTGAGATGCAGCAGGGTTTGGAGAGAGATGAGATACTCTTTGGGTATATAGATACCAGGGCCTGAAGTGGTTGTAAGCTGTTCAATTTAGGTGCTGGGAACCAAATGCTCTTACAAGAACAGTAAGTGCTCTTAACCAGTGAGCCATCTCTCCAGCCTCCTAACTGGATCAATTCTCTCTCTCCTCTCTCTCTCTCTCTCTCTCTCTCTCTCTCTCTCTCTCTCTCTCTCTCTCTCTCTCTAAGACAGGGTTTCTCTGTGTATTTTTTCAGGCTTGTCTCAAACTCAGAGATCTGCCTGCCTCTGCCTCCTGGGTGCTGGGATTAAAGGCCACCAACAGCCAGCCCTGAATTAACTTTTGAACAAATATCAGAAGGCAAATGTTAGTGGCCTGGTGTCAAAATTACAGCTCCTGATAACCAGGAGGTCAGTATCCAGGGAGTCAGAGAAAAGGGACATGGGACCAGTAACTTCACCTCTGCAGTAAAGAATCAGGAGCCACCACCAAAGCAGAGCCTGGTGACACAGGTCTGTGATCCCAGCTAATGGGAAGGCCAAAGCTGGAGGATCACAAGTTCAGGGCCTGTCTGGGGTACATAGAAAATTCAAGGACAGCCTAGGCATCTTTATGAAATCTTGTTTCAAAACAAAAAGTAAAAAGAGAGCTTGGGCTACAACTCAGTTTTAGAGGACTTGCTTAGCCTGCATAAATCAAAACACATGGAAAAAATAGCATCCACGATGGGCTGAACAGGGAGTGGAGGGTCTTGTGTGAGACTTGATATTACAAGTAGAGCTATGAGCACTCGACTTCAGTCTCTGTTTGGGCATGCATGTTTTCTTAGGAATGGAACGGTTGTGTCATAGGTCTATGTTTAACTTGTAAGAAACTCTCCTCCAGAATGGTTGTACCATTTTATGTCCTTCCCCAATAGTGCATGGTAGTCCCAGCCCCCGACACCATTGCCATCACTCAGTGCAACGCATCCCTATTTTTGCCATTGACACTAGTACATAAACTGCGGCATCTCAGTGCAGATTTAATGAATATTTCCCTGTGACTAATGCTAGTTAAGCATCTTTACCTGTACCAGTTTGCCATCTGTGCATCTTCCTTAGCAAAACATTGACTCAGATCTTTGGCTCATTTACGTTTTCAGCACAAAGAATTAAATCTGAGCCCCAAGCATGTTAGGCAACTCCTCCAAGCCTGGGCTACATCTCCAGCAGATTTTTGCCCGCTTTTTGTTTGTTTTCTTCTGTAAAAATATTGTTTTGTTTTGTTTTTTTCTGAGCCAGGCATAGTGATGCATATCTATGTGAGCACTTGGAAGGTTGAGGCGTGAATTCAAAGTTATTCTTAGATACATAAGAAGTTAGGAACCAGCTTGGGCTATTCGAGACCCTATCTCAAGCAAAACAAAACAAAGAAGGCTTATTTTTCGGTCTGAATTTTTACTTTCCCCTCTATTTTTCTTAGGATATGATTGACAAAAATTGTATTTACAATGTATAACAATGATCTGTATAAAAACTAGAAAATGACTAAAACAATGAACACGTAGAACATTCATTAGTTTGTTGAATTTTCAGAGTTCTTCATATATTTATGGATATAAGTCCTACATGTGTGTAGTATTGCTGTCTATAGCTTCTTGTTTCTAAATTAAAAAAAAAATCCTCCTGGAACTTACTTTGTAGACCAGGCTGGCCTCTAACTCACCATGCCTGGACGATCATTTGGTTATATGACTGGATTCAGAGATGTTTTAGTTTATTTGTGGGATATGATTTATCATGATATTGCTTAAAATTTTTTTCAAGGGGGGGTCTCATACATCTCAGGCCATTCTTTGAACACATTATGCAGCCAAGGATGACCTTGAATTTCTGATCCTCCTGCCTCCACCTCCTGAGTGCTGAAATGTGCCTTCACGTGCAATTTATATAGTGCTGGGAATCAAAGCCCGGAGCTGCATGTTGATAGGTGAGCAGCCTACCAGAGAAACAGCATCCCCACCCCAACACTACTTAATTCTGTCCCTTAAATTTTCCACGATTGGATTGGGGCGTGGTGCTGTATACCTGTAATACCAATCCTGGAGGACACGGGGCTGGAAGATGACAAATGTAAAGTCTGCCTGGGCTACAGAGTGACACTCTGTCTCAAAAAGTCAAGACAGGAAAAACCGACATCCATGATTACCCATGAAAAGTGTCTTTAGAAGCTCTTTCGGTTGGCTCCCAAGGCCTCTCAGCGTGGCTGTGGGGCTTTGTGTCTGACTCAAGCACATACTTACCTCTGACACTACAGAAACTCCAGGACCATCTTTGTGTTCCCTGCTGAAGTCCTCAGCCCAGTCATTTTTCTAAGGGCTCCAGTTTCCTTTTGCTGAATTTATTATTAGAAAACAAGATGTAGGCATAAAATATGCTCATATCCCACAGAATATGAGGGCTCCTAGGCCTTAGCAGATAGAGTAAGAAAATGCAAGTGTGTATGTTAGTGTATGCAACATAGAGATGTATGTGGTAAATATGCCTGTGTGTAATCTGCATATAATCCACCGATCATTACTGCACAGTAAGAAACATGGTTCCTGCCATTTGCCAATCCCCTAACTATTTAGCTCGGGTTTGTTTGTAGGGCAGTATCAGGATGTTAGTCCACACCTCACAGCAAATGACTTCATCAGTGAAAGTGTAGCACCATGGGCAAGCTGCTGCCTTTATCTCATACGCACTGCTCATTTCCCAGGGCACGTGGATCCACACCTTTCCCCTCATTCTCCCCATTGAGGGCAGTTCGGATTTGTGATAGTTGGACTGCATCATCACATTCTGTTTCTCCCTTGTGGTCTCCAAACCCCTATATTTAGAAATATGCATTCTGGCAGGACAGTGGTGGCCCACACCTTTAATCCCAGAACTCCAGAGGCAGAGGCAGGAGGGTCTCTGTGAGTTCAGGGCCAGCCTGGTCTATATAGTGAGTTCCAGGACAGTCAGACAGTCAGGCCTATACAGAGATACCCTATCTCAAAAAAAAAAAAGAAAGAAAGAAAGAAAAGTAGGAGAGAAAAGCAAAAGGAAATACACATTTTGATCCCCCAGTGTCTTTTTATCACTGAATAATCTGAATGGTATTATAATATTTGCTGGATGAATATACCTGATTTGTTTATCCATTGCCTACAGAAACATCTTGGTTGCCTCCCATTCTTGACAATAGTTATAAAGTTGCTAAAAACATGTGCATTGAGGACATAAGTTTTCAAATCAGATGAGCAAACGCTTAGTATGATTTTAGGGTCCTTGTGTTAACATGAACAGCATCTACCCATCCCACACTGGGCACCAGCAACAAACGAGAGAAACCATTCCTTCCCAGGCTGGGTTGGTGAACCTGGGAGTTCATTGTCCTTCCTTTCAGAAGCACAGTTAAAGAGCTGCTTATGGGATCGTGGGTGATTACAACAGCTGTGTCACCAAATGCTCCACAGCTGCAGAGGTTAGCTTCCTATCTCTATACTTTATCACTTTCCCAGACCAGGTGAAACTATGGCAGAATTACACACAGCTGGGGTGGGGGTGGGGTGGGGTGGAGATGCTCAGGTGGAAGGGAGTGGCTGGGACCTTGCGGGGAGGGTCTAGTGATCCTTGATAGCCCCTTTCTGCAAGGGAATGTCAACAGACCTGACCTTGATCAGATGCTCTTACAGTAATCACAGCTGCTGGAATTAAGTTGGTAATAATGGAGACGGGGCTGGAGAGATGGCTCATTGGTTAAGAGCATCAGCTAAAGGATCCTGGTTCCGTTCCCAGCAACCACCCAACAGCTCACAGCTGCCTATAACTCCAGTTCCAGGGGATCTGGCACCCTCAAACAGACAGACATACATGCAGGCAAAACATCAACACACACACAGAGAAGAAAATAAATCTTAAAAAAAAAAAAAAAAAAAAAGGATAGTAATAATGGCTGTTGAGCTCATGTCGAGCTCATGTTGATCTCAGAGGGCAACACCCCTGGACAGTTCCGTATGTTAGATTTGTGTACAGCTACCAACCGTCTTCCGAAGTGTTTTCAGCACTTGCCATTCCCATCGGTGGTGAAGGAGCCCTTCCCTGCTCTGTGTCTCATTGCACTCGATATGGTCACTGCTTTCAGTTCCCGCCACTCACTGTTTAAAGTTCCACACCCCTGGCACACCCTGCTGAGTGCCGTCAGGAGTCTTTCTCCATCCCACCAGCCAGCTCTCAGATAATGACACAGAGACTTCTTATTAATTATGACAGCTTGGCCTATACCTTAGACTTGTCCCACTAGTGTTTATAACTTAACCCATTTATATTAATCTACATTTTGCCCTGTGACTTTTTACCTCTCTTCCATCTTGCACCTCCTGGTTCCTCTCTGAATCCTCTGGCCTCCCTGCCATGCTTAGATTCGTCTCCCTTTCTCCCTCTGCCTAACTTCTTCCTGCCTACCTGTTGGCTATTCAGCTCTTTATTAAATCCATGAGAAGGCGCCTGGGCAAAGACACATCTCCACAGTGTACAAAAGATTATTCCAGAACAGAGAGCTTCTGATGGTTATTTTCCATCTCTGCCGGTTCTCTAGGTGTCTTATTCAGATCTTTTACTTCTCTTTTCTGTCTTTGTGCATGTATGTGTATGCGTGTTTGTGTGTGGAGGATGTGGGTACACCACCCTGTGCTGAAGCTACAAACCCAGGATGCCCCGCTCTTCCAGCTTCAGGTTGCATAGTTAAGATCTTCCGAAGGTCTCTAGGCTCAACATGAGTCTCCCTTTACACTACGAGGGGGGTGGGGGACAGGTGAAGAGCGGTCTGTGCAAGAGAGATGGGGGCAGGCACCTGTGAAAAGGGAATGGAAGAGAAGTTACCTCAGAGGAGGGGCCATCCCATGGTCGGAAGACAAAAAAGAGGAGCTGGCGGGTCAGTGAAGAGCTGAGAAGTGGAAACCAAGGAGCCTCATGAGCTACCCCAGAACATAAGCGGGTACATGGTATGTGGGGGCCGAGCTGCGACTCCAACTCTGAACTGCTTGTGAGCCTGCCTGGTCTGCGTGCCTGGCACAAAAGATAGAGCCGAGCTAGGCTTGGCTACAGCCCACGCTTATAACCCAGGCTTGGGAGGCTGAAGCAGGAGGTTCCAGAATTCCAGGCTAGCCTGAGCCACAAGGCAAGGTCCTGTCTCAAAATAAACTAACGACAACAGCAAAGAAGCAACGAGCAAGCCATAAAGGAAGATGGAGGAAAAGAAGCAAAGGCGGTGGCGCTTGGTCCAGGGGGCGGTACCTGAGACCTCCCCACCCCTAGGGTCAGAAAAGGAAGGTGGGTGGGTCTCCCTTGGGTACACCCCTTCACAGGACTAAGGGAGGCTCTGCAGTGTGGGGGGTCTCAGTGTTCAGAGCCCTGCAGGATGCAATACCTGCTGGCTGCATTTGTACTCCTTGAGATTCTGGAAGATATCTGGGTGTAGTAGTGCACACCTTTAATCCCAGCAGAGGCAGGCGGATCTCTGAGTTTGAGGCCAACCTGGTCTACAGAGTGAGTTCCTGGACAGCCAGGACTGTTACACAGAGAAACCCTGTTTTGGAGCCCCACCCCGAAAACAAAACCAAAAGACAAACAAAATAAAACAAAAGATTCTGGGGTGGAGAGAATGCAGACTGCTGAGTTGGGAGGTGAGAAAGGGAGCATTCTCAGGTGATGATGTTACAATAGGTGGTCCAGGCTTACACTGCACCTTTCCCATAGGGCCACCAGGAGAGTGGAGAGCAGATACATAGGTTCCTGCTCTGAGAGCAGTGGGGACCTAGGAGGGAGGAAGGCCAGGGCTGGCGGAGGAGGGGAGCCCTCAGGTAGGCAGTCAGAAGTGAGCTTGGGGCTGGGAGGTGTCTGTCTATCGGCACTTTCAAGTCATCTCTTCTGAGGCCCCTTTCCATCCCAGATCTTATCTCTGGGTGCCTGTCCCTGGATGGAGCCTAGTCCTGCAGCACACAGTACCCTGGGAAAAGAAGAGGGGCAGATCAAAGGGCAAGCAGGCCTGGACCAGGGAACCTGAGATACTTTCTTTGTCTGCACCCTGGAGATCCCTGGCCTAGAAGGGGGTGGGGGGATGGGGGGGAAATGGAGCCTTGGGCCAGGGCCTGGGAGGGGAGGGGTCCTCACAGAAACCAAATCCTGTGCATTCACTGTGGACAAAGGAAGGTGTTGGAGAGGGGTCAGCCTCTTCTCTTCAGCTGCTTTAGCTGGAGGCTTCTGGCCAGGGACACCTGGGGCAGGCAAGATCCGGAGGAAGGGGTGGTTTGCACCTGTATTCATTGAAAACCCAGGGCAACTCATCAAACCTGCCTGTTAGCTGATTCTCAATTATACTTGGGGACTGAGGCTAAGAATAGGGTATGAAACACACACACACACACACACACACACCACACATACACACCACACCCCATACACACTACACACACACATATAGACATACACACACACATCCCCACATACATATAGACATATACACACACACACCACACACACACACCACACACACACATATAGACATATACGCACACCACACCCCATACACACAGACACACACACACACCACATACACATATATAGACATATATACACTCACCACACCACACACACACACATACCACACCCAATACACACACAGACACACACACATACCACACCCAATACACACACAGACACACACACACACACACACACATCACACCACCTAGCTCCATTCCCAGACATTGTAATCATCTCTGTGTCCTTGAAGAAGCTAGCAGGCCATTTGGATGTAACCCTATCCCATATTCTGGGCTCCCCCAAATCTGGACTCCCCCAGCTGCTGGCCTACCCTGGTGGCTGTGAACTCTTCCCCCACAGCTGGGCTAGGGCAAGAAGCAGAGAAGAGCTGAAGAGGGCAGCTGCTGTCTGGGCTCTCTAAGCTTCAGGTGGCGCCATCCCTGTAAGGGGGGTGATGAGGACAGGGGTGAAGTGTCATTTGGGACCTTGCAGTTGGCTCTGGGATTGGGGTGTGCTTGGAACAGGTTTAGCATTGTCTCTGTGTTGCCCTGGAGTCTGGGAATCCCAAACCCTGCGATCCGCAAATCACCACTAAGACTAGCTGGTGTCTGTACAAGTTAACTGGGTTAAACACTTCAGGTACCAGGCTGGGCCTTGTGTTGGAGATAGTGGGGAAGGGGTGGATAAAACTGGGAGGGGGCAGCATGGGCAGATTGGAGTTGAGTCTCCTGTTCTCTTTGGTCACTCTGTGACTCTGCTGTCCCCATGATCAGGTCTCTGGGACTGCCATTTTTTTAGGCTTCCCTGTGTCCACTGCTGAGTAAGCAATCCCAAAACCCCACCGTTCAAAATGACACCCATGTGACATGACAATCATACAGTTCCCTTGGATAAACAGATGAGGTCTCTATTCAGAGTACAGGTGTGGTGTTCAGGGTCCCCCTCCAAGGTCACGTGGTCATTGGCATATTTAGAATCTTCTGGATTCTAAGCCTAGAGCCTAGAGCTGCCCTTAGCTCTTAGGGACTAAGACCACACCTGTCCCTCGCCTTGAGGCATCTCTGGGCTCCCTCGAGCAGGGAGAGTTACTTATTCAGGCCCAGCAGGGGCACCTCTGATCTTAGGGAGAACCTCTGTCCTCTTCTTCACCTGGTGAAGTCAGGTCCACTCAGAGCCACCTCCTCTGATGACTTTGGACCCCATCTCACCATCACAGCCATCACCTGGGACACATTCCATTGCTGGAAGCAAGTTACAGGTTCTGTCACATCAAGGGGGAGGGGATTACATGAAGTTGTGACCCAGTAGAGGGTTACCTTAGTATCTATGCCACGCACCAAGGCCATTGTCACCTCTGGACAGCTCCTTCCACAGACTTCTGCACTCTTGGACTGAGAGACTGGCTGACATTATGATTCACCTCACCCCCAGGAGAAGGCTGGGTCTGGACAATCTCCTTCAGCTCAGACCCAGTAAAGGGTATTGAAGTACCCCAGGTACTGTGGAGCTATTCAGGAAACAGTGTCTGACCTCTGAGCTCTGGGGTCTCCCTTCTTTCTTATGGGGGAATCCAAGCCTCACCTACCTAAGTCACCTTTGGGCTCAGGGTGTAGTTCGGTGGGAGAGTGCTTGCCTGGTGTACAGGAGGTCATGGGTTCAATCCCCAGCAATATATACACAGACAGACATAGCACTTTAAGTTTGGTTGGGGTTGGGAGGGGAGAGAGCTAGTCCAGCAAAATGACAACTTAAGCATCTTACATCTGGGACACAGAGTCTACGATAACACTGAGGAGCAGGTAGGGGCATCAGGAAGGCGTGGACATTTGACCCTGAAGCAAATGATAATATCTCATCTCTAAGACTTCCCAAGAATCCTACCAAATGTTCCTTCTTCTACAACAACCTGAATACTGTGTTGCAGGGCGAAGGCTATGCTGAGTCATCAGAGAGGGGACTTGGGGATCTTAGAGATCATCCAGGGATGGAGGTTAGCAGCTACAGGTGGACTGGACACAAGAAAGGAAGGCAGGGTCTTGTAAACACGAAGAGCTGGGTATTGAACTCGGAGGCCTGCACAAAAGGAGTCAGTCTGAGTGAGGCTGTACCCCGTGGGTGGCACCCTGGAGTTTTTTTCCATGTGGTCAGTCTGGAAGCCGCTTCTTTCTTCGTTATTCTTATTTTCTTTCTCCAACAAGGGCCCCAGCATCTTCCCACAATCCATCATTTTGAAAGAAAAGCAATCACGGGTCCCCCTTCCCAGGAGCTGGCAGGATAACTGCATGTTTCCAGACTGCAGAAGTTCCTGGGTGGTTCACCTCACAGAGGGGAATTCAGGAGCCCAGGGGCCCTGTCTTACTGCCTCAATGGCCAGATGTCCTCACACCCCCACAGCGCCAGTCAGCCTCGCAGTTGGACTGGCTAGCCATGGATAGCTGAGGAAGAAGGGCAAGGAGGGGACATCTCAGAAAAATAAGCAGACTTGCAGAGGGTGGCTTAACCCTCTCTCTCCCAGTGTGGACCCAAGGAGTCCCCTGTAATACTTGTCATTCCCTGCCCCCACTGGGAGCGACCCTGGCAGACATCTCAGCAGGGACTACCCTGTTTGCTCAGGTTCATTCATTCATTCTCACAGAATCATAAGACACGGACCCCACCCCCACCCAGGGGCCTGCGTCTGGAGGTTGTTGTCTGGTCAATGGTTTCCCCTCTGATTTCCAATTCTCCTCAATTCTGAAACAGAAACAGGAAATGAATATGGTTGGAACCACAGGATAAATAGCTGTGGCAGGGTGTGGGAGAGACCCCAAAGGCAGCCCAGTTCCAGTCCCAGCTTCCCACTCATGTCCATGTCCCTGGACAAGGTGTCTGCTTTCTTATAAAATGACCATGAGCACACAGCTACCAACAAAGTGTCCTGGGAGCCTAAAGGGAGGTGACGGATACCTGCAGACATGCAGGAACTGCCCCTGAGCACTGCCAGCTGTGGCTGTGACAACAGGGTCACTCTGGCGTGTAACGGGGCCCAGCCATCTGGAGCTCGTGCTGAACACACAAGCAAATCACCAACAAGTCTGTCCTGATGTGAGGCGTGATAGGAGGGACCGGGCTGCAAAGGAGGCAGGGAAGGGAGGGCTGGGCTGTGTGTGGGGTCTGTTCCAGCTGAGTACAAGACCCTGTTCCAGAACCATGCAATCTGACACATGCTGAGAGATACACAGGATTAACAGCAGCACAGAGCAGGGGCCTTGGGCAGGCAAGGGACAAGAGGCATGGGATTGGGAGGATGGGTGGGGAAGTGCGTAGGACGAGAAGTAAGAGCTGGGAATGCCACATGGGGAACTGGGCACCCTCAAGGGCAGTAGGGAGCCATGGAAAGTGTGAGGCCCTGAAGAGAATGTTCAGCTGTGAGTTTGGAGGGGAGGAATCGGAAGGGCAAGTGTGTGAGGCCTGGAAGGGTAAAGAGACCCTGGTGACTGACCTACTGAAGACGACGGAACAGTACTCTCCCTGGATCTGGACTGCAGTTCTCAAACCACACGGTTCATTCCACATGGTTCGCGAACATCTGCCACAGGCTGGGCTCCACACACACTGAGTGCAAGGGGCAGTCTAGAACTCACCAGATGAGAGTCTCAGGGACCCCAGGCTACTGGAGACAGACCAACACCAACTGTCGAAAAGGCAGTGATGGCTATGGAAGAGTGAGCAGGGCTGTCCCCCTTGGGTCCCTGAGAACAGGGGCCATATTTCCCTTGCACAGTGGTGTTGCCTGAGGCCAGAGCTGGGCACACCCCACGAAGCTGAGCCCCTGAGAAGAAGGGACAGTTTCCTGATGCTGCTGGGGCTGAGGTCTTCACCAGGTCCTGTTTCTCATCAGCTCCCAAGGGGCCAGGACAAAAGCAAGCAGCTCTGTGGTCCCCAGCATTCCCCAGCCTCCTGTGTATCCTGCCAGGAGCCTGTGGCTCTGGGGAGTGGCCAGGGGATATCACCTCAGAAGCATCTCTCAGGGGTGGCTTCCCAACTGAGGATCCCTGAAGCTCTCACTATCCTCTCCCAATTCCAGCTGTGTCTATTGGCCCTGCCCCTCAGCTCACCCAGCTGCAAATGCCATGGTGACTGTTGACTGGCACCAGGGCCAGCACTGAGCCAGTTCACTCTTCTTGGAGAGTGAGCAGGAATAGGCCAGGGACCAGAAAACATGTAGGAGGGAGCCTAAGCCAGAGACGGGGACTCAGGCTTTGTTCTCACTTCCCGTGGGCCATTGACAAGCTATGTCCGTGCTATCAGTCTCAGTTTCCCCAAGCTATGATGGGCATGGGGTAGTCATTACAGCCTCTTCTGCATTTGATGTTTTTCTTGAATTTCAGCAGGGCCTTTAGTTAGGTCCTGGGTGAATCAGGGTATCTGTCTGCTGTCCCGGACCAAAGGACAGTACTGCCTTTAAAAGCTTCCTGTGTGGCCGTGGAGACAGCCATTGCTCTTGAGAACTCCAGTCTGAGGGAGTACACAGCTCCTGCCTGCTTCCAGGGGCCTCGAGTGAAGAAAAGAATTGCAGCCTCTGCCTGAGGGAAGAGAAATGCCACATGAAGAAACGGATCCCCAACTTTACAGGCCGCTGGACCCCCAGCTGTGTGTGAATCGGAAACCGGATTTACAGCATGGGGAGCAGAGCATGTGGGGTCTAGACACCAAGCGCACCGCCCCCCCCAAACCAGCGTGGGAACGTGGAACGAGGCCCTGCTAGAACTGGAGCCCATTTGCGGGCAGCTCTTCAGACGCTGCACCCAGGCCCTGGAGGCTGGGCATCAAGGCTTGGGGAGGGGAGGGTGTAGCTGCTGAACTCGCACCACGGACGATGTAGACTGCGGGTAAGGGCTGGCACGTGCACTGCCCGTGGAGCACGTGTGTTGGAGTCAGGCAGCGTCCTCCTTGGCACAGGCACAAACAATCGAGGGCACAGCCCTGGCCCCATGGCTGTGCTGAGCCATCGCAGGTCCTCTATAGACAGGGAGTCAGGGAGGGCGAGAAAGGTCCTCCATCTCCGTGCTCTGTGCTCTGAAAGCCTGCAAGCCCATCTCGGGGCCCTGTTTACCCTTGATCCCTCACCCTGGCGCCCCAACAACTGGGCCTGACTAGTGAATGTAGGCTTGGCCAGCTGTCACTGTGACATCCATTCTCCCCGGTAGAGTCTGGGAGCTCCTTTCCCCTCTTTCCACCCTCCCCCACCGCCACCTCACAGCTGGGAACCAGGCTTCGCAGCAGCTGGAATCCTCCCATGGGACCCCTGGGTCTTGTGAAGTTTTGAGACTGAGCCCACAGATTTTCTGCAGCTCTTGCCTCCAGGGCTCCAGGAAGATTTCCGAGGGCCCTGCTTATTTACATATCACTTACATCTGATTTGCATGTGTTTCCTAGTTGGCCATTTCTAGGCAACCCTAGAATTGTAAATGCACAGGATGCTGAACTTTTCTGGTCCTACCTTGAACAGAATGCCTCCTAAGATACCAGCCTCACACACACACACACACACAGTCTCACACTTCCTTTTGTACCATTGCAGACTATGCACGAACAGGTGCAGAGCACCCAGGTTTGTGCACATGTGAAAACAGGGTCACGGGCACCCACCTTTGCACTCATATGTCCCGTGGGTTTCTCACTTGTGCCAAGGCCTGTGGTCATATGTCTTCACACACACGTTTGTCTATGCCCAAACTCAGACATGAACCCAGAGTCTCTAGTGCATTTTGCACACACAAGTGAGCAGAGCGTGAGCATAGACATCTCGGAAGCCCACAGGCTTGTTGAGGTGATCTAAGCTGCAGCCCCTTCCCACCCCATCTGAGCAGTCCAGGCAGTGGCCATCCTGGGTGACAACAGATTCAATGGCTGCCCCAGTGGTGGGCGGACAGGGGGTCCCTGGAATTCCAGTCAGAGTGGCTGCCCTTGAATCAGAGGTTTGCTCACCTCCAGCCTGCACTCAGTTGTAACCCACTGTCCTCTCCTTCGAGTCCCCTTCAAACCCTCAAACACAACTTTTTATTGTTGTTAATTGAATCATGCATGTGGGGGTCAGAGGACAATGTTCTGGAGTTGGTCCTCTCCTCCCAACTTTGTGTGGGTTCTGGGCCTTGAACTTGGATTGTCGAGACTTTGTAACAAGAACCTTTGCCTACTGAACCATCTTGCTGGCCCCTAGGCTTGGGATTCTTATTTTATGTAGTATTTTATTTTTATTTTCTTTATATGTATTCATGTGCAGGTTTACCCAAAATCTCCACCAGATTTCTATATCCAAACCATAGCAGGGGCCTGCCTTCTGTGGAGAGCTCCCTGCTCCATCCACCTCCAGTTCTCGAACCTCTATACCTCATGTTCTTCCCTCTGGATTTCCTTTTGTGTCTCCTGGAAAACTCCTACACATCCTTCAAATCCCACTTCAGTGGGTTGACTCTCCCAGCCTTACCCACAAAACTCACTGTTGCTCAATCTGCATCCAAGTCAGGAGAATACAATGGGAGGCCCCTGCCCTCTCCCAGGGCTCGCAGGCTGTAGTCCTCCACTAATAAAGAAGAACACAATCTCCTGGCATTTGTACTTACAGGGCAAGCACTTGGTTTGCATGACACTGTGTTTATTTCTGGAGAAGAGCGTGGGCCAGACAATACTGCTTCCCTCCCTCTCTGCTGTGTGCCTTTGGGTAAGTGTCACAGCCTCTCTAGGCCTTGATTCCCTGCCCAGGGACTCACCAGATGAATTAAGAGGATTCAGTGAGCATTTTAGCATTTGTGATCTGAATTCTGGATGCTTGCTTTGTGCTGCACCTCAACACCCAGGGGCGATCTCTATCCACACAATGGGGCTAGAGCAGACCTGAGCTTGTGAATCAGTCTATGAGACACAGTCAGAGGAGCTTCCTTCCCCGACACCGCACAGACTCAGCCTTCACAGCTGCTCCATCATTCCACGGCTGTTGCCCTTTCTGCAGGTAGGGAATGTGAGGCTTGGAAGATATAGGGGCTTCCTGGCCACAGTTGTACAGTAAGCAAGTTTTTGTCAGAGTCATAACCACCGTGCCCTCCTGTCACCCAGGTCCAGGTCAGCATGGCCCTGGGCATGGTCTGATGCCTAACCCAGGACTTCCTGGTAGGGTCTGTCTGCACAGGTCCATGCCGCTCCCTCATCCATCTCATGTTTCAACAGCTTGTGATGTTGCCCATTGGTCTGCTCCTCACAGCTAACAGACAGAACTGCACAGAAGGGCAGAGGCAAGGGGAGCTCTTGTGGGTGTCTGTGCACTAGTCCAGGGTGCTGGTGGCTTGGCCCCTCCAACAGGTTATGTGTATAAGTTTTGCTTGCTCGCGTGCGCGCGTGTGTGTGTGTATGTGTGCGCGCGTGCGCGTGCGCATGGGAATAGAAGACATCGGAGTTCCTCTAACTGGAGTTACAGACAATTGTAAGTTCTGGGAATTGAACCCAGGTCCTCTAGAAGAGCAGTACCTGCTCTTAACCACTGAGCCATTCCTCCAGCCCCACCCCCACCCCCACCCCCACTCCCACCCCCACTCCCACCCCCACATCCATTCTGCTACAGACACTTTCTGCTCCACGTGCCACACAGCTGGGGATGCTGGCTGCTCTTCCTGGGAAGCTGGTCCTGGAACACCCTTCCCAGCTTCCCCAGTGGTCTGGCCTCACGCCCATGGATCTCCCACACTCTGACTCTGGGGAGCAGTCTAACACAGCCCTCAGTCCTTGGCAGAGAGAGGTGTGAGGCAGCAGAAGGTCAGGCGCTCAGGGTCACATGTGTTCCCTTGATATCTGGGCATCAGCCAGAGGTCTCCCCTCTAAGACACACAGCAAGGCTGAGAGCTCAACCATGAGGGAGAGGAGTCCCAGGCTGCTCTGCCGTTGTCCTGGTCCCACCAGTGTGCCCAGGGAACTCCAGGGAAGGTCACCAAAATAGTGAGAATGTCAGGAAGTACAAATTGGGCAACTGAGACGGGACAGAGCTTCCTTTGCCCTTGGGACAAAATAGATACCCAAGGGACAGGGATGTAGGTGCTTGTCTCGCACACAGGAATCCCCAGCACGGCATAAAATCGGATACTGTGGTGCAAGTCTGTGGTCCTAGCACTTGGGACAGATTATGGAGGCAGGAGTATCAGAAATTTGACAGTCACCCTCAGTCACATAACGAGTCCAAGGCCTGGACTACCTGAGACACTGTCTGAGAAGAGAACTCTGGGGAAGACAGAGATAGAGACAGAGAGAGAGACCCAAGACTCTGCCAGGCCTGGGACGGCAGAACCAATGAGTTGTGCGGTAGGGAAAGGGAGTTAGACAGGACCCGGAGCAAGAGGGCTGCAGGTTCGGAATGATCCAGCATATAACCTCTCCTAGACCAACTCTGGAATATTGGAAGGGACTGCAGTCACACTGGGAGGACTAGCCTTGGGCTCATCTGCCTAAGTAAGACAAAGCAGTAAGTTTTGAGCATCCAGGCAGGAGCCACTCTAGCCCGGTTCCTTTGCGCACTGTGTGTGTGTGTGGGGGGGGGGGGGGGGGGGGGGGGGGGGGGAGCTCTCATTTCAGCTGTCCTGCCACAGGAGAGGAGGTCGCAGTCTGGGCTGTGGACTAGAAGGCTTGGATAGGGGAGCCTCTAGGACAGAAGGGACTGTGATTGATCTCTGGGGGCTTCTACATTTCAGAAAACAGTCCACGAGACTTTTCAGCTGCTGCGAGAAAGATTATTGGATGAACGAACACCTAGAAACTGCGCCATGAGCAAAGACTGCAGAGCAGGGAGAGCCAGAGAGACCTGGCGGCGAAACTCCGCGAGGAGGCTGGGGCATGGAAGGAATGACTTCTGAACAGGCTCCTGACCTAGCTTCATCTCTTTGGCCCAGACACTGGAGTGCTGCTGGACTCCAGTTGCAACTGAGCGTGGAAGCAAAGATCCCGCGAGTAGGTAGTGTCGCGCCCAGACCGGAACAGAGCGATGCCGCGGTATCTCAGCGCCCCCTGCTGGCCAGAGGCGGAGCCTTGTACTGGTGAACCTCTGTAACAGCGCCCTTTAAGAAAGCATCCATGCTGGAAGACTCTTGGACTGTTGTACGGTTAACCCCCATTTTATAGCTGGGGAAATGAGATATGACTAACCTTAAAAGGCTCTGGGGACACGGACATGTATGTATACGTACCACGGGCTGTCCGCGTTTCAGTAGCGGTGTCCCGGGATGGAGGGTCCTTGCCACCTCCACAAGCCCCACCTCACTTCGCAATAAGCCCCCTGAAGTCCACTCCACAAACGCAGCTCCGACGGCTCTCAGTCTCAACCTCGCCTCTAACGCCGCTAGCATATTTCAGTCCCACAGTCTCAATTCCAACACCTCCCTGTCTCCTCACCCCTCCACTCTCCCACCCCCTCCAGCGCTCTACACTCCTCCAATCCCCGCCCTTCCCCACTCCCGCCTCAGACACCTGTACTCCTTCCTACTGCCTTCTTGTTTAGTCCCCAGGAAATGAAAACTTTAATTTCTTTTTTTATTAACTTTATTGGATTTTCTTTTTAATTATAAGCCAACGTAGTACATGCTCTTTTGCAATCACTTAACAAACTGGAGGAGTCTAAGAACAGAGTTGCTAGCTTCCCCACCCCACCCCGCCCCCTTTCCAGCTCACAGCAGAGAGCAGGCTGCCTCTGGGGGCTGTTCCACCAAGAGGCTCCCACCGCCCTCCACCGCAAATTCTCTGAGGAATCTGTGGGCAGATGGGTGGGGACGGAAGGGTCTGGGACAGGGGCTACTGCCTCAAGTGGGACTCTTTGAGAAAGAACATTTGACTGGAAGCTCAGTGGGTTGGAAGGCACAATGTTCTTCGATGGGCACAGGAAAGCCACTGAAGGCAGGGTAGAGACTTCTCTGGATCTGTTGCCTTGGACACTAGGGTATCCACTGTGTGGAGACTAGCTAGAAGTAGGCGCAGTGTGGCTGCCAAGTGACAAATGAGATGGATGGATATCGATCCCCTCTTTGTAAAAAAGACATGGTCTGGGACTTCCATCGCTCTCCTTTTGGCCTTTGATTTTCCGAAGCTTCCAGGTCCGGGTTTCCAGTTCCACCCCCCCCCCCCGAATGATCAGTGTTAGCTGTCAACTTGACAGGATCTAAAATCATTTGTGGGGACCTGGGGGTGCCCGAGGGAGGGAGGTGATTATCTTGATTTAGTAACTTGAGGTGAGAAGACCTGCCCACTGCGGGTGGGACCATTTCCTGGGATTCTGGACTGTCTAAAGAAAGGAGCCTAGCAGCAGCATCCCTTCATCCCTCCTCCTGGCTGTGGACAATGTGACAAGGTACATCAAGCTCCTGACTTCTACGGAGATGGACTATAGCTTGAACTGTGAGCTATAATAAACTTTTTCTCTATTAAGCTGCTTTTGCCAGAGTGTTTTCTTTAAATTACGATCTATTTACTTTCTGTATATTAGTGTTATGCCTCATGTATATGCACAGTGTTCCTGACGCCTGAGGAGATGGGAAGAGGGAAATAGATCCCCTGAACCTGGAGGGCAAGAGCCACAAGTGCCCTTAACCACTGCGCCATCTCTCCAGCCCCTACCAGGGAGCATAGCATCAGGAAAAGAAACAAAACAATCCCCAGAGTGAGCAATATTCACTCTCTGAGCCACCATCCCTGACTATTGGTTAGTCTCTGGACTCTTCCAATCTGAATGTAAACAACACATTACAGCGAGCAGTAAAATGAAAGTAGGGGAAGACTGGATCAGAACCCAGTGTAACCATAAATATCCGCACATGCATATTGACACCAGAAGTGCCTGGCTACATCAGTAAGTGGGGCAGAGTTCTAAACAAATGACACAGATGTCTTAAAGAGGGAGGAGTTTGCCATGCCCGCCCCTTACCCGTGAACTACAGATCCACCTTTTTCTCTAAACCAGAGGTTCTCAACCCATGGGTCACGAGCCCCATGGATTTGTGTAGTAGATATTTATATTATGATTCAGAACTGCAGCAAAATTACAGTTATGATATAGCAACTAAATAATTTTATGGTTGGGGGGTCATTATAACATGAGGAGAAATTGAGTATCGTTTGGAGGGAAGAGGGACTTCACAGTGAGGAAACCTGGCAAACTACCTCAGGTGACCATGTTCATATCACTCAGAGCTGAGGAAAGTGTGGCCCCTAGAAACAGTATGAGACAAATTCCCATCTCAAGTCAGGCCTAGTGATGCAGACAGACCTGTGATCTCAGCTGAGGCAGAAGGACTGCAAGTTCAAGGAGTGAGTTCAAGGCTAGCCTTGGCTACAGAGTGAGTTCAAGGCTAGCCTGAGCAACTTAGTAAGACACTACTATGTCAGAATAGAAAGCAAAAATATCAGAGACACAGTGACATGAACATTCATTAGATCAAGGAGGAAAGTGTAGGGAGAGGAGAAGGAGGGGTAATATCAGATATCAAATTCCAACACACACTCTCTTATGCACGCACATGCACAAACACACTCACAAGCACACACACAGGCACACGCGTGTGAGTGCACACATGCTCTAGTGCGTGCCCACACACACACACATGGCCTGAGCAACACACCTCAAACCATTAGATCATCAAAACGAAGGAAGATCTGAAAAACAGGCCTAGGTCAGCAAGAGGAGTGCCAGGAAATGAGTACCACATGTCACAGTGGGTCCTGGGACAGAAATAGGACACTAGGCACACACTATGAAAATTTAAACAAACTGTGGACTTTAATCGCCATATATCAACACTGGCTCATTGCTCATAGCAAATCAACCATGCCGATGTAAATGGTTCCTGGGGTGACGAGGCACACCAGGGAACAAGCTGTGCTAGCTGATCAGGGGTTTTATTATTTGTTCTTAGTTTTTTTTTTTTTTTTCTTCTCTAAGTGCAGAGCTGTTTGTTTTTGTTTTGTTTTAATAAAGTCCATTAATTTTTAAAATTAATTCATTTTTGGTCTTCCAAGAAAGAGACTCACTATGTAGCCCACACTGTCCTGGAACTTGCAATGACCCCCTTGGTCTGCTTCCTGAGTGCTCAGAAAAGAGGCTTGCTGGGCCACACCTGGCTGCCCACTCCTTTCTGAGATCCCCTCCTCTGACTCCTGGGGGGTGGAGCCCCCTCCTGCAGATCTGTATCCACTTGCCCCTCTGCCTGATTTTTATTTTTGCCTCTTATTGGTATATAGTTTATTCTTATAGAAATTATAGTAATTGTTTTTACATATATTGCAACCTATTGTTTTTTTATCCATGAAGCCTATGTCAAATACTTTTTCATAAACAAATTATCTTTCTCTCTCCTTCCTTCCACCATTCTCCCTCCGGCCCCTTTCCTTCCCTCCCTCTGTCTTCCTGTCTGTCTCAGCTTCGAAATTACCAGTCTTACTTAGGAAGAGAGTCTCAAAGACTGGAGAACTGGATCAGCCATTAAGATATTGGCTTTCTTTCAGAGGACCCAGGTTTAATCCCAGCACCCACATGGTGGCTCACAGCCACCTACAACTCCAGTTCCAGGCAATCTGATGCCCTCTATGGCCTCCACAGGAGCACAGTGGCACACAGAAACATGCAGGCAGGCGAAACACCCACACACATTTAAAGAAAGGAAGGAAGGAAGGAAGAAAGGAAGGGAGGAAGGGAAGAAGGAGGGAAGGAAAGACTTTAGTAACTGTGCTTTGTGACGCTCACCTGTAACCCTGAGCCTGGAAAGTGGAAGAGGATGGTCACACATTCAAGGCCATTCTCAAGTTCATAATGAATTTTACACCGTTCTGTAAATAAGATCCTGTCCCCAGAAACAAAACCAAAGGAAAGGTCTGGGGTGACAGCTCAGTTGGTAAAGAGCTTGCCTCAAAAGCAGGAGGCACCCAGGCGAAAAGCTGGACTTGGCGGCCTGCATGTGTAATTCCAGAGCTGGGAAGGCACAGACAGAGGACCCTAGGGATTCACTGGCCAGCCAGCCTGGTGCAATCAGCAAGCCTAGATCCCAGTGAAAGACCTGGTCTCAAAAGACAGGGCTCCTGAGGGATAATACCAGGTTGAACTCTGGCCCCTCACACATACTTCTGAATCCACACCCCAACATGCCCCACTCCTGAATCCACACCCCAACACACACCCTTGAGCCCACACCACAACATGCCCCCATTCCTGAATCCACACCCCAACACACACCCTTGAGCCCACACCACAACATGCCCCCACCTCTGAACCCACATTCCAACACACACACTCCTGAACCCACACCCCAACATGCCTCCCACTCCTGAACCCGCATCCCAACACACACACACACCTGAACCCACACCCCAACACACACATACACTCCTGAACCCACACCCCAACACACACATACACTCCTGAACCCACACCCCAACACACACAATTTTTAAAAAGTTATCTCATCCTGCAAGTTAAAGAATTAGTGTTCTGGGGGCTGAAGAGATGGCTCAGTGGTCAGGAGCACTGGCTACTCTTACAGAGGACCAAGGTTTGGGTCCCAGCACCCCCACGGCAACCCTCTATAACTCCATTTAGAGGGGAGTTGGCTTCCACTTCTGTCCTCCCTTACATACACACAGACAAAACATGCACACATAAAATAAGAATAAATAAACCTTTATGCAATTACTCCTAGATTTTCTTCTAATGTTTTTAGTTTCTTCTGATGCACTTAATTTTTCGCTTAGGTCGTTAAGTCCCCTTGGATCTGTTTTGTAGGTGGTGTCAGATGGTAGGAGGAAGCATTTGGCTTCGTTTCCTACCAGATGGATCACAATATGGCAGCCTTATTTACTAGACAAATTGATTTCCCCTAAACCAACCAGCATTTCCCCTTGACAGGTGATTCCCCGGGGAGACGGTCCTTCCTCAGTTTCCCATGCTGCCGTGAGAACTCAGCTCAGAAGTCCACACTCTCCTCCCCAACCACACAGATCTGGAACTCACCTCTCTTGCTGTGAATTCCCACGGAACTCACTCCTTCCTCCTGGTGTGGAGTGCCCTCATGGCCGAAGTTCACCACACAGCCCCTTCCTCTAGTAGAAGACCCCACGAGCAGCCATACTTGAGAGCAGGGACTCAGGTCCAATGGTGGGAGGCAGATCTTTCCATTTAAGAAAAGCCTTGGTTTGGGGGCTGCTGGTGAGATATGCCTGCTGTCAAGCCTGAAAGATTTATCATTTATTTATTTTTGTTTTTAATGTATTTTGCCTGCCTGTGTGTTTGCATGTGGATAACAGGTGCCCTGGAACAGGAGTTACAGACAGTTGTGAGCTGCCATGTGGGTGCTGAGAATTGAACCTGGGTCCTCTGGGAGGACAGCCAGTGCTCTCAACCACTGGGCCATCTCTCCAGTCCCCAGGTGTGATGACTTTAGCTCAGTCCCCTAGACAAGCTGTTCTTTGACCTTGACACTGCTGTCCCACACAAACGAGTAAGTAAATAAATAATAAATGACTAAATAAATGTAATTTTGAAATAAGCTGGTGGAATCCGACTAAAAGGAACCCAGGGCTTTTCTTTCTTAATTGCTTTTTAAACATTTTTATATTTTACTTTTGCCTGTGGGGTGCATAGGTGTGTGCTACCACATCTCTGTGGAGGCCAGAGGGTAACTTGAGGGGGTACATTCTCTCCTCCCACCAGGAGGGCTCTGGGATTGAACTCAGGTCCTCAGATTTGGTGGCAAGTGCCATCTCACCGGCCTAAGCATTTGTCGTTATTCGTCTTCTAGATGACTTCTGGTTTGGGGAGCAGGCTGAGATGGATCTCAGGGTAGTTTTTCTTAGTACCTCTCTGGTGGATGGTGATGTTGAACATGCGTTCATGCGTGCATCGGCCATTTGTAGTTCACCATCTGAGAACTGTCCGCTCGCTTTGTTAGCTTATTTTTTAAGTTGGAGCGTTCCCTTTTTTGCTGGTCTAGTTTTTTGATTTTTTTTTTTTTTTTTTTTTTGCATATTCTGGGTTCAAACCCTCTGTCATCTTTCCAGCTAACAGAGATCTCCTCCCATGTGTAGGCTCTCTCCACTCTTCTGTTTCATTCTCTGTATAGACAACTTTCATCTCACGGGCTCCCACTTGTCATTTGTCAATGCTGTTTCCTTCGCGCCTGGTCCTGGTTAGAAAACCCTCGCCTGTGCTAATAGATGGACGTGCTCCCCCTATTGCCTCCTCCAACAGTTCCAGAGTCTCTGTCTTACATTACCATCTTTGACCAATTGGAGCTGATTTTCATGTAGGCTGAGGTATAGGCAGCTAGCCTCAGTCAACATTTGGATACCTAGTTTTGCTAACAGCATTTGCTGAAGAAGCCGCCACTGTGCATTTTTAATATCTTTGTTAAGAATCAGGTGGCTCTGGCTGGGTGGGTTTATACCCGGCCCTCTGTTCTCTTCCACTGGTCTGTGTGTCTGTTTTTATGACAGTGCAGTGCTGTTTTTCTTACCACGGCTCTGTAGGACAACTTGCAGTCCAGTAAGTAGGCCCAGCACTTTGGAAATCAATATGACCCTCCCAAAGAAAATTAAAAATAGATCTACCAGCTATACCTTACCTTCGCCTTTACCCTCAAAGACTCCAAGCCAGCAAAGTGCAGAGATGTTTACACATCAATGTCTATTGCAGTCCTACTCACAATAGCTAAGTTACAGAGCCAGCCTAAGCATCCATCAACAGCCAGGCAGTGGTGGCACACGCCTTTAATCCCAGCACTGGGGAGGCAGAGGCAGGTGGCTCTCTGTGAGTTCGAGGCCAGCCTGGTTGATCTACAAAGCAAGTTCTAGGACAGGATCCAAAGCTACACAGAAAAACCTTGTGTCTTAACCTCTGAATGACCATAAACTCTCCTGTCTCGAAAGATTGTCTCAAAAAACAAAAACAAAACAAGCAACCAAACAAACAGAGGAATGAACAAAGACATTGTGGTTTATATACACAATAGAATTTTCTCAACCATTAAGAAGAATGGGGTTGTTTTCATTTTTTAAAAAATGGATATTAGATAGTCATATTAAATGAATTGTCAGCAGAGACAAATACCACATTTTCTAGCATTTGCAGCCTAAACTTTACAGGTGCATAAAATCACAGAAGTATAGCAGGGCTGGAGAGATGGCTCAGCCGTTAACGGCTAGGCTCACAACCAAAATTATAAGTATAGTTAACATGAAAGTAGAAATGAAACCATGTAAATGAGCAATGTTAGGTGATATTGAGACAGAATAGTGTATTGGAGGAAGGTGAGGAAATACTCAGGGTACGTTATATAATTATCTAATTATATGTTTGCATGAAAATAGACTTATGTAACCCTGTAATGAAATGTAAAGCCTTGGCAAGAGTCAAGTTCTCAACTAGATTTTGCCTCCAAAGGTGAGCAGGTGTGTGCCCATCAGCCAAGCAGAGGAAGAGGTCAGGTAGAGGGCACAGTGTGGCAACATCAGGGAGAGCCTGGTAGCGGTGGCGGCAGTGGCTCAGAGGCCAGGCAGAGGCAGTGAGGGGAAGGCAAGGCAAGCCTGAGATGTCCAGATGAACAGGGTCCGAGCATCCGGAAGCAAGTCACTGTGATGGAGACACACCTTTGGCGAATCCGGAGACTGAAGATAGACAGCCCACTCTGGATGGAACAGCAGGGTCTCCTGGGCTGGGGTTCCAGACTGAATAAAAAGGCAAAAAGGGAGCTGAGCACAGGCACCCTCTCTCTGGCTTCCTGACCGTGAAGGCAACACACCCAGCCCTCCCCCACCCCTGCCACAGCTAGGGCTTTCCCTGTTGCCACAGCTCCCCTACAGTGATGACCCCAGCTCTCAAACCCGAGCCAAAATAAGCCCTGAAGTAGCTTTTTGTTAAAGCTTTTGACAAAACAACAGGAAAAGTAATTAATACAGCAGCTAAAGATCTCCTGCTCCCCCCTCCCAGTAGCAGGGACTGCTGGGACATGCCACATGCTGCCTGCACATGTGTGTGCCCATGTGTATGTGTCTGTGTGTCCACCTGTTTTGTGTGTGCATGTGCTGGTGTGTGCCAGTGTGTGTGTGTGCCAGTGTGTGCCTCTGTGTGTGTATGTGTGCCAGTGTGTGCCTCTGTGTGTTTGTGTGTGCCAGTGTGTGTGTGTGCCAGTGTGTGCCAGTGTGTGTGCGCCTCTGAGTGTGTGTGCCTGTGTGTGTGCCTCTGTGTGTGTGTGTGCCTCTGTGTGTGTGTGCCTCTGTGTGTGTGTGTGCCTCTGTGTGTGTGTGTGCCTCTGTGTGTGTGTGTGCCTCTGAGTGTGTGTGCCTGTGTGTGTGCGCCTCTGAGTGTGTGTGCCTGTGTGTGTGTGTGTGTGCCTCTGTGTGTGTGTGTGCCTCTGTGTGTGTGTGTGCGTGCCTGTGTGTGTGTGCCAGTGTGTGTGTGCCTCTGTGTGTGTGTATGCCTCTGAGTGTGTGTGCCTCTGTGTGTGTGCCTCTGTGTATGTGTGTGCCTCTGTGTGTGTGTGTGCCTGTGTGTGTGTGCCAGTGTATGTGTGCCAGTGTGTGTGCCTCTGTGTGTGTGTGCCAGTGTGTGCGCACACGCATGCCCATACCGCCACGAACCTAGCACTTCTCCTTGAGTTAAGCACTGTTGTCCCCAGACAATGTTAATTATTTGTTTATTTTGTGGATCTCTGTTTTGATTGTTTACTCTTACTTGTTGAGATAGGGCCTCAGGAAGCCTGGGCTGGGCTCAAACTCCCAGTTTCGAATCAGCCTTCCAAGTACTGGGATTCTATCTTTCACCAGTATGCCCAGCCCCAAACAAATTACCTTTAACATACATAAAGACAAAATACCCATACACATTAAATAATTAATAAATGTCAATAAGTGGATAAAGAGATACCTTGTGTCATAAGTGGAAAAATCAATACCCCTTGCCATAAATAAAACAAATGTAAAACCTTAAGATATCCATTCTGTGGTGGAGAGATGGCTCAGTGATTAGAACGGGTACAGCTCTTAGCAGAGGACCAGAGTGGATCACATCTGTAACTCCAGCTACAGGGGATCTCACACCTCTGGCTCCCCCAGAAACCTGCACTCCCGTGCAGACACACCCACACACACATGTTTACACTTAGTTTTAAAAGAATAAAAATATGGTTCTTGGGCCTTTGTCTCATCCTTCCATGCCTTGGTGCTCTCATATGTAAAATGTGGCAGGAGTGGGCGGGACCTGTCTCTTTGGGTTGGACAGACAGATGAGAAAATGCAGACAGTGTTTACTAACGGCTTGGCAAGTTCCAGACATCAGGAAGACAACTACATGGGGCCTACCCCTCTGATTGCATTCCCAAACTCTGACTCCCTCTTGCTTGGGTTGGAAAAGGCTGGGGTGGGTGTGGGGGCAAACCAGGCAGTGCTTGCATGCGCGTGCACGCGCACACGCACACGCGCACACGCGTGCACACACACACACACGCCCCACCCTGTGAACAGCAGTGGAGTCCTGCAGCCTGCCCTGTCATGCATTGGATACAGGAGCTGGAAGGAGCAGAGACAAAGTTTTCATGGGGGTGAATACAGGCATCTTCAGGCCACTGGCCGTCAACCATGACATGCATGGCTTTCACCTCAATCTGGGAAAGTCAGTACTCACTAGAGAGGGGCTGGCTCAGCAGAGGAGTGTAAGACTCTGGCCTTCCACCAGCTGCAGGGCCCTGGCAGGTGGTGCCGACTTTGATTGAAATAGGTGTTGGTAACCATACTCCCATGGTGACCCAGGACCCATCAGAGACGGAAGAGCCAGGTCCAGCTGTCGGTGTCCTTCCTGCTGTCCCTTACTTAACCCTCTACTCATCCCTTAGGCCCCATGGCTGACACGCCAGGAAGCAGCCTGCACTGGGATTTTTACAGGCTGTGGCCATTCCTAAGCTTATCCACCTTTGTCTCACGTACTGTCACTGAGACCGTTAGGGGCTGTGTGCTAGATTTTTGACAACTTGACACAGAAGAGGGAAGCTCAAATGAGAAACCACTTCCACCAGGCTGGCCTGTAAGCATTTTCTTGACTCAATTTATGTAAGAGGGCTCACTATGGGTTGTGGTTGTGGGGTATAAGAAAAGATAGCTGAACACGAACCTGGGAAGCAAGCCAGTAAGCAGCATCCCTCCATGGTCTCTTCCCTGACTCCTCTCAGTGATGGACAGTGACCTGGGAAGGGTTACATAAAATAGACCTTTTCCTCCCCATATCGCTTTTTGATCATGGTGTGTATCATAGCAACAGAAAAACGAACTAGGATAGGCTGGTAATTGCCAGAAAGGGAACAATGATGACCCCCAAATAATTTATAGAGTCAAAAGTAGATATCCTTCCCTCTGAGGACCTAATGTCTCTGGCTACCACCCACAGCCAGCCCTGCTCCTTCCTGGGGTCCCTAACCCCTTCTGCCAGGTCTTAGATGGTATTTGGAATCCTATAGTCATAGATGTCATCTGCCCAGTAGAAGCCCCAGTCAAGGCTACTCTGGAGAGTCCTTGTGACCCCAGGATCCCGTGGAAGTGTCTGCTGCTTCCCTTGGCCATTATCCAAGGCTGCCTGCCCAGCAGGACCCCACCCAGAAGGGCCTCTCAGCTTGCTGGCAAAAGCGTGCAGATGATGGCACAGTTATTCTTCCTTTGGTCGCCAGGCGTCGCTACAAGCCTGGATATGGAAGGTGCAGCCAGGCGTGTCAGCTCTCCTGGGGAGTGGCCCCCGGAATTATAGAAGCTCCTAGACAGGCCTGCCAGGTGATAAGAATTGATCTGTGGTAAAAGCTACCACTTGGGGTTCTTGCAGTAAGGTTCAGCGGGGGTCCTAACAGCCTCGTGCCCCTGAGTTCCGGCTGGCGTGGCTGCAACCCACAAGGAAAACCCCACGACGACCCTGGAAATTAGATTTGCTATAGGACCCTGGGAGCCCCATGTCCTCTCCATGCAAAAGGAGTAAAATTCCTCTCTTCAGGCGACCCTTTCCACAATGAGAAGCCTGAGGCTTTGTGCGCCCCGAGATATACGGTTGGATCCGTCCATCATCTTCCCAACAGACAGCCATTGACAGCGTTGCCTCCATCATGAGCACCTCAGTGACATTTGGGATTTTGTGCTCGGATGACAAATCAGAATAGTACAATAGCTAGCACTCATTGAGCTCTTGTCTGCCTGACGTAGTTACTACCACCATGAAGAACACAGAAGTGAAATAACCTGCCCAAGATGGTGAATAAATCCAGGCTAGGGACCAAGCGATCTGTCTTTGGAGCTCAGGTTTACAGCACCCCCATCCTACCATTTTGGGGGGCATGTAGGGCACAGGAGTTCGACCTGCCTTCACCAACTATGTGATGGCCGTTCATTTTTTAATGTGTGAGGGGCACTAGACTGGCAATACACCGCAGCGGGAGGCAAGGGGGCCTTGCCTTTCCCAAATTTCCCACCAGGTGGCGCACAACGACACACGCATCCTCGCACCACACCCGCGCTCAGTCTCATCATCGCCCCCTGTAAGGCTCTCATTAACCACAGTGACTTGGGTCCAGCCGACAGGTGGCTGAGGGGGTTGCCACTGACCTGGTGCCAGATGTTGGCTCCTCTCCAGATGCCTATTTTATCCTCTTCACCTCCCAAGATGCTGGAATGAAACGGGAAGGATCCCCGGCACTCCTTTTGTTCAGTTTACAAAGCACCTTCACCAGCTACATCCAGACAAAGACCCGGAGAGAGGACGGCTGAAGCGCTCCACATCCTCAAGAAGCTGAGATCTAGGAAGAGAAGAGACCGACCAAGATGGCGAGGGGTGGGATCTGACCTAGACACCTAAGCAGAGCAAACAGACTTTGCTTTATTCCAGGGGAAGGTCCCTTTGGCTGGTGAAGGCTTGTGAGGCACTTGAAGTAACCCCCCAACCCTGGAGCCCAAGGCATGCACAGTTTGGGACCTTACAGCCTCCCTGGGGCATTCCAAGTGGAAGGCCCGCTGAGGTCCTCTCTCTCCTCGTTACTTCCTGCACAGCGGCCACCGTGGGCCCATTGTGTGCCTGCCCTGGCGCTCTGCCCTTTGTGAGCAATGCCCGCTCTCACTCTGGTGAACACTAGTCTGCTTGCTGCAGTCTGACCTCCACTGTCGTTTTCACAGTACCCGAGTTCCAAATACCTGCAGGCACATCGCATCCCACACCTGTTCCCTAGGACACAGAGCCGGGGGCCAATTCTGACATCTGTCATTGCATTGGACTCCTCCATCCTTCCCCTTGGACACTTTTTCAGAGCCAACCTCTCTTGTCCCCACTCCCCCTTTCCTCACTGACCTAATTCAGGCTACTACCACCTCCTGGCCCCCACATTCACCCCAGCTCTCAGCTCCGCCCTTACAAAGACCAGGGTGCTCTTCAGGGTGCTGTCTCCAGAGTGTAAAGCCAAGAAGAGTATTCACGAGCCACCCACTGAGACCCCAGAGGTCTGCACTCACATCCCAGCTACAACCTGTCCCTGTCGCCCTTCCCTGAGCTCCCTCTTCCTGTCTGCTACACACTTGCCTCCTCCAGTCTCTCCCTTCTTGAAGCTCCCTATACTCAGGAGGTTAATCCTCTATCCCTTTGCCTAGAGGCCCCACCCCTACCCTCTGACAGCCCCAGGCCCCCTCATCCTTTGGACCACGGTTAATTATGACCCTTCTCTCTTCCTGTCCCTTGGAAGTCGTTCTGTGCCAGCTTCTCAGAGCCTGGGCCTTCCCCTCTTATGTCTCCCATGTCTCCCTCCCAGCTCACATTCTCCATGTAAATGAGAACTGCAATCTCCTGTCCAGACCCATACTGCACACCAGCCAGGACCTGACATAAAAGTAGACACTTGATAACTATTCACGGAACAAATGACTCTTTCATCCGGGCCCCTCAGCACCCCACTCCTGGGCTGTCTTTCATCTGCGGCTTTACCATTTCTGCTTCATCTGCCTAGAAGGTTCTCTCCTACCACGCCACATATCATTTCCCACTCATCTCTCTGGGATTCATGTTCAGCCCCCCTATTTAAGTTTGGTTTCTTTTCCCCCTGGGTCTCCCCAATACATAGCTCTCTATCCCAGCTCTTTAAAATTGCAAATTGCCAGCTAAACGGGAGAGATTATCGCCAATTATGAGCTAGCCTCCCCTCTCCCTCAGACCACTACAGACAGTGGTTTAAGGGCAGCCACTGATGACGGCCTTTCAAACAGTCAGGAACTCCATCTCTGGCTCGTTGGCAGAGCACACTCGGGCCCACGGTGCTGCTTTGCTGGGGCTGCACTGGGGAGGCAAGGAGGAAACAGCACACAGAGGACTTTTCCAGAAGCAGACAAGAGCACAGGGAGGTGAGGAGCAAATGCTGGACCAGGAGCATTTGTGTGCAGAGAGAGGGTGCTGGGGGCTGCAGGCCTTGGCCACTCAGCCACTCTCCCTTCGTTGAGTACCTACTGTGTGCAAGGAATGCAACGGGAAGGACTAGGAGCACACAGAGATGTGGTCCTGGGTGAAAGATACACATTGGGAACGGCCACCTATGTCACCTCCACGGTGCTAGCTAGGTGCACAGGGAGCACTGTGTCAGCTGACAGGCTTCCGATGCCTCAGGGGTCACTTTTCTCCTCCCCTTCCCAGCATTCCTTTGCTCTTTTGTGCTGTGGCTCATTCCCTCCTTTCCAGCATTCTGCATAACAGAGTTTTTGCTTTCTCTCTCTCCTTTTAGACAGGGTTTTACTACATAGACCAGACTGGCCTCAGTCACATAGAGACCTGCCTGTGTCGCCCTCCCAAGCGCCTGCACTATTGCACCCAGTCTTCCTTCCTACTTGAGATATGGTCTTGGGTAGCTAGGGCTGGCTTCAAAATCACTACGCAGGGGTTGGAGAGTTAGGCTGGGTGGCATCTGACTTTAATCCCAGCACTGGAGAAGTCAAGGCAGGAGGATCTCAGAGGGTTTGAGGCTAGTCTTCGTCTACATAACCAGTTCCAGGTCAGCCACAGCTACATTGTGAGACCTTGTCTCAAAAGTCAAAACCAAAACAAGACCAAAAAAAAAAAAAAAAAAAAAAAAAAAACAGCAAAAAGAGCACTAAAGGCAGAGGCAGGCAGATCTCTGTGAGTTCGAGGCCAACCTGGTCTACAGAACAAGTTCTAGGACAGGCTGCAAAGCTACACAGAGAAACCGTCTCAAAAAACAAAACAAAACAAAAACAACAACATTGGTTGCTCTTCCACAGGACTCAAGTTCAATTCAATTCCCACAGCAGCCTACAGCTGTCTGGACTCCAGTTCCAGGGATCAAACACCCTCTTCTGGTCTCTACACTAGGCAAACAGGTAGTGAGCAGACAGATATACATGCAGGCAAATGTGAACAACAAAATTAAAAAAAAAATCACCATGTAGCTGAGGGTAGCCTTAGACATCTGATCTGTCTGCTTCCACCTCCCAAGTGCCGGAATTACAGCTGTGTGTACCACCGTGCCTTGTTTATGGAGTGCTAGAGATGGAACCTGGAGTTTTACATATGCTAGGCAAGCATTTACCAACAGAGTTCCATCCATATTTTTAGATGGTTAGAGGCCACTTTACTCTGTCTGTGTCCCCTGGTTGGGGGTTAAAGGCTTGTAAAAATATACAGTATTGGGTTCCTAGTCCCCCAATGAGGAGACTTGGGGCCAGCATGAAGGCTGTCACTCTGCCCTTCTGCTTGGCACAATCAGGTGGGAGAGTCCCTGTTCCTTCAGCTTCCAGCAGGGGCCTCATGGCCCACTTTGCTCCTGATTGCCTCCTCTGCCCATGAGCACCTGGGAATTTATCTTCCTTTGCCTACTTTTTAAAGGTCAGGCTGCCAGGGACTCCTGTGCCTTACAACTTCTCCAGTACCCTCCACCCCCCAGGACAGACCTTCCGGTACCCTTCGATGACGAGGCATTCTGCTCTGTCCACCAGGGCACCACCCCCACCCTTATCCAGCAACCTGGCACCTATGCCCCTCCCTGCACCCAGCACCCCAGCAACAGCCAAAGCCTGGCTGGTTTTGTTTTCCAGGCTTGCCAGCTGATGTCTTCAGGCCCCCGACCCTGATCTTTTAATTGCTTCCCCTCCCCCTCCTCTTTCTAGTGAATTCAACAAAAGCTGTCCAAAATGCAAGCTGGACTGTAACCAGTCCTTTAAAAACCTTCCCAGGTCCCCCACAAACATGGATCGAGACCCCTTCAGCTGACAGGTAAGCCCCCTATGGCAGATGCCGGCCTCTGGTCTTAACCTGGAAGAGGCACTCTCAGAGAACAGCAAGCTGCTCTCATTGCTAACTTCCTGCACCCCCTGCCAGGGATAGCCCTTGACAGACCTACCTCTCCTGACCTCCTAGACATGACTGCCCTTAGAAAGTCAGCCCTGACCTTCCTGTCCCTCCCCCACCTTCCCTGGTGCATCCTCAAGGCTTTATGGGGACTGTGTCATTGCACTCACCGCAGTGAGTTATAATGATCGATTTTCACACACAGGGCGAGGAGATCCTTGAGGGCAGGGATGGTGTCCCATTCATCTCTGTAGCCCAGGCTCTGGCCTGGTGCCTGGTACCGAGGACAGGCCCCACCAGTGGCTGATGGATGAAGGCAAAGAAGAAAGTTGGAGGAAGTGGGAGCCAGGACTGTCCAAGAGGGGAGTGAGGGCAAGCCTGGCAGGAAGAACAGCCACAAATGTGTGGGCAGTGCAAAAGCGAGCCCTTCCATTTACTTCACTCCCACGATGCCCGCGAGCCATGCTGCCTGCTCAGGGTTTATACATTGTGTCTCCTCTAAATGACAGATCTGGAAACTGACATCAGAAGAGGGAAGAACCTATCCAAGGTCATACAGTGTGTAGGGGGCTGGAGTGGGGTCTGAAAACAGTAGTCCTACTGCTGGGCCACACTGCTGTTCTGGGGGTAGAACTTGGAATGGGCAAGGAGTGGACCCAGCTACACTACACCTCTGCCCAGCTGAGAGCGGGAACTAGCTGCCCACGCTCAGACTGACAGCATCTTCCTCCCAGCTGGACCAGAGGCTCCAAGGCCACACAAAAATTTACCTGCTTCCCCCCCCTCCACACCACCCCCGGCTTTGGGAATCACACACACACACACACACACACACACACACACACACACACACACACATGCAAACGGCCTAGGGCACCCCGGAGACAAGGGGCTCATCCAGACTACCTCCTTCTGCAGTCTCTCCCTCTTTGCACTTGGCCCAGGCTGATATTAAGATTCATCTGCATTCCTAGCACAACGCCTGGCAGATGGTGGGGGAGGAGGCTGGGTGTGAGCTGGGGGCTGCAGCCAGGGACCACACTGGATCTCAGAGGGGCCCCAGGAGAGTGTGGAGAGCCCACCACCAGCCCAGCCCTACGCTAGGGCCACTCCAAATGCCTCCAATGGGTCGGAGGATGTGACCTTTTGTTTTTCTCAAGACTAAAGGAGTCCTAGAGAGGTAGGAAGGAGGTCCATCCTTTAATGGTGGGAGTGATGGAAAGTGACTCTGTACCATCGGGAATCTCTTGTCTAGGTCAGTCCCTCCTTGCTCTGGAGATCTGAACAGACCAGAGCAACCTGGGACCCTACTGGGGTGGGCCCCTACTCAGCCTGGTGAGCACCTGTGTCGCAGAGAATGGGGAGGGAAGCCTCTGAGAGGTCTTGTTCATCCCATTCACATCTCTATTTCTCGCGAGGCAAACCCTTACCCCAACCCCAGAATCCAGTCAGGCCCCTACTGGTCTCTCTTCAGGCCAGGGCCTCAACCAAACGCTTCATGAGGAAGAAAACGAACAGCCGTGCTAAGAAAAGGGGCGCGAGCTAGACACTTAGAAGAACTTCCCTCAGCACCCTCAAGTCTTTCAGGAACCAGCAGCTGTGAGCTGCTGTTGATATCATTGCACCCTTAAAATGGATTTGGACAGAATTAATTTCTTTCCAAATTCCAGGACTTCTAGGGGTAGGTGTAGGTAGGGCGACAGATCCCCGATGCCCTCTACAGAAAATAAGGCGCGCTGCCAGAAGGGCGAAAAAGCTGGTGTCCCCATCGGCTGTCTTCCAGCCTCTCGCCTCCTCTCCCAGAGCTCCTCCGCCCACCTCCTGTCCCCTACGCTGGAAAGTCGGCGTCCCAGGTCCCTAGGCTGCGGGCCGGCAGGGGAGGAGTTAACTCCGGAGGTACCGACTGGGCTCACGGTACCTGCCGCCGCCGCCGCCGCCGCCAGTGGGAGGGACGAGGAAGCGGGAGCCGCCTGGGCGCCAGGAGCGCTCCAGTCTGGCGGGGCGCAGCGCGGGGAGCGGGCGGCCGCGACTCGGCTTGGCCCGGGGCGTCCGCCAGGGGGCGCGCCACGTCGGGGCGGGAGGGGCCGTCTGGTCTGGGGAATTAGCACCGGGGACGGACGCGCGCGCAGGTCCCCAGCACATCTGGGCGAGAGCCGAGCCTCTGGAAGCGAGCGGGGCGCCGAGCGCCTGTCTGGAGAGGCAGAGCCACCGCGCAGCCAGAGCTCCTTCGAGACGCTCCGGGCTCACATCTGGGACTGGGAGAAGGGACCGCGCGGCGCGCAGCTGGACGCGGGGAGGGGGCGGCGGCTACACAGCTGGACCGAAGGGGGCGGGGTCGGTCCCAGCGACCGGCATAGGGGAGGGCCGCGAGCCACCGGGGACGGGAGCATGGGACAGCGCGCCTGAAGGAGCAGTCCAGGGAAGAGGGGGACTGGGACCCCGAAAAGAAAAGAGAGACGGGTGAGAGCGGAGGAGGAAGATGCAACTGACCCGCTGCTGCTTCGTGTTTCTAGTGCAGGGCAGCCTCTATCTGGTGAGTGGTCCGCGGGGAGCGGCGCAGGGCGGGGGCCAGAGGATGGGGAGAGCGCGGGAAGCTGCGGAGCCCTGAAACTTTCTCCCTCCCCCCCTTACCCTGACATCCCGGGGATACGGGCGAACGCTGGAGGCTGGGGGAGAGGGCGGGTCCGAGGCCGGAGGCCGGACAGGAAGGGTTAATAGGGGCGGGGAGGAGGGTGCTTGGCTGGCCCACCCACTCCGCGGCTGATGGCGGGAGGTGTGAGCGACACTAGGGGAAAGGCCCCTCGGAGCTGAGTCGCCAAGGATTACCCGACCTCTCCTAGCATCCCAGGACGCGCGGAACGGGGGTGGGGCAGGTGACCTGCCCGCTCAGGGGACGCAGGCTTCTCCTCTGACCTCTGGAGCCCAGAGAACCCCAAACTGTGGGCCCTGGCGCGCCAAGCCCGGGCGAACTGGGGGCGGCCCCCGCGTCCCTTCCTCCCGCCGTCCCTCCCGCTCCCTCCCTCCTCGCCTGTTGTTTTCCTCGCCTCTCCCGGCTGCGCGCAGCCCGAGCCCCACAGGACCTGGGCAGGCGGCTCCCGCCCCAGGCGCTCATAGCAGCTGAGCTGAGAGCCCAGAGCCCGCTCCCCCGCGGCTCAGGATGCCCTGGAACCCTATTCCGGACCCTACCCTAGAGCTTAACTCCCCCGCGACCCATGCCCGCCGCCCCACATCTGTCCTCGACCCCAATCCTGTCCTGGGGAAGCCTCAGCACCACGGAACTGCCCCCTTCCTCAAAACAATTCCCATTGACAGCAACCCTCCACCACTGCTGGGGAGGAAGCCTCCCCTGCCTGGCCCTTACCTGTGGCCCTGATCACTACTGAGCTATTGATTATCTCAACCACTCAATTAAACCCTACAGCCAGGTACGAACAAGTGGGCAGGCAACCTTGAACCCTAAGAGCCTCCCTTCCTGCCTATCCTGACCCTGGGGACACTGGGAACCTGGAAAGCAGGGCTAGCTTTAGCTTTGGGACAGATACTGGCTTGGTCACAGTACCCAGCCTTAGGCACAGCCAAGGCCAGAGCAAGAGGCATAAAGATGGAACCCTTTTGGAATCTCCCATCCCAGCTCCTCAGGAATCCCTCTGCCTCGCCCATGTCATCATCAGTCCAGATGTTGTAGTTGAGCTGTTGTCTCCTCGCTGGTGACACAGACACACTGGTAAGAACTTGGTCCCAGAAACTGAGCAAACACTTCCAGGCCATTGAGTCTAGGGAGTCAGGTAACCTCCCCTGCTGGCTCATTCTGCTCATTCTCCAGGAAGCCTCCCCAAGGTGTGGCCTGTCACCATAGCCGAGCCTGCCGAAGTGGAGAAAGCCCTGGCAGAGTTTGACAGGACATTCCAGGTGGAAACAGGGCTTCAGTTAAAGCCTTGTGCAAAGGGACATCTGGTCTGTGCCTTGTGATGGGGACAGTTGTGGCCTGTGTCTTGTGGTGATGTACCCTGCACACACACCCTGATGTCCTCACCTGTGAGGTGAGACTCACGAGAATTGGTCCCTCAACATACAAGTGCCCTCTTGGCTTGTCATCACCAGGGTTCCCCAGAGAAGGGTTTTGCTTCCATAAGCTGGCTATCCTGGGTGTGGCATTCACACCTGAGTCTCCTAAGTCTTAGCAAAACCTGAACCAAACTGGTACCTGCCTAGGACTGTCACAGGGTTCTGGACAGTCTTCTTTTATGTTCTATAGGTTGTCTTTGACTTTAAAGCCAGCAGTTATCCTAGGCTAGGAATGGTGTCTCAGCCAGAAGACTAAAATGTCTTAAACGGCATGAGATGTATGTGCATGTTGACACAAAGGAGTGCCTAAGGTAGGGATGGGGCTCCCTAAATAAATTGCAGCTCCACAACTCCAGATGAAGGACTCCCGGAGGACAGAAATGATGCCTCCCTTGTATCTTGGCCATTTCAAGGCTAGGGATTCTACCTTGCCTTCAGACTGGGGGCTTCTGCAAGACCAGAAGCTGAGCTCTGGCTAGGAGATTGTGGTGCATCTCAGCCCAGTCTACAAAGGGAGTTCCAGGACAGCCAGGACTGTTATGCACAGAAACCCTGTACTGAAAAACAAAACAAACAAACAAAACCAAAAAGAAGCTGAGCCCTTCCCACCTGGCTGGAGAAGAGAACTGTCCCTGATACCCTAGTCCATGAAGGGAGACACTTGCTGGCCATCGTAGGTTTTGAATAGCAGCCAGAGGCAGGGCAGTAAAGTAAGGACAGGAGGTGACTGATGTAATGGAGCATGGGAGTGGATGATGAGACAGAGAGCCAGTGTGTACACCTGACTACAGCACAAGGGAACAAGCAGGTCCCCCTTAGCCCTGCTCAGACAGGGACAGAGACTGTGCAGATGGTGATAGGGTGGTGGACCAGATCTCAAATCTCCTGGATCCTCTGAGGACAAAGCTCTAATTCTCTTTCCAAATCCCTCCATAGGTCATCTGTGGCCAAGATGATGGTCCCCCTGGCTCAGAGGACCCTGAGCATGACGACCATGAGGGCCAGCCTCGGCCTAGGGTACCTCGCAAGCGAGGTCACATCTCACCTAAGTCCCGCCCCTTGGCCAACTCCACCCTCCTAGGGCTGCTGGCCCCACCTGGGGAGGCTTGGGGTGTCCTTGGGCAGCCTCCCAACCGCCCCAAGCAAAGCTCCCTACCCTCGACCAAGGTGAAAAAAATATTTGGATGGGGTGATTTCTACTCCAACATCAAAACAGTTGCCCTGAACCTGCTGGTCACAGGGAAGATCGTGGACCACGGCAACGGAACCTTCAGCGTCCACTTCCGTCACAACGCCACAGGCCAGGGTAACATCTCCATCAGCCTTGTACCCCCCAGCAAAGCTGTAGAGTTTCACCAGGAACAGCAAATCTTCATCGAAGCCAAGGCCTCCAAAATCTTCAACTGCCGGATGGAGTGGGAGAAGGTAGAACGGGGCCGCCGGACCTCGCTCTGTACCCATGACCCAGCCAAGATCTGTTCCCGAGACCATGCTCAGAGCTCGGCCACCTGGAGCTGCTCCCAGCCCTTCAAAGTCGTGTGTGTGTACATTGCTTTCTACAGCACGGACTATAGACTGGTGCAGAAAGTGTGCCCAGATTACAACTACCACAGCGATACCCCCTACTACCCATCTGGGTGACCTAGATGGGCCACACCGGCCTGTGCAGGAGGCTGGCTGTCTGGACACTGGGCAGGGAAGGGATGGGTCTCAGGAAGGGAGGGGGTGGAGCGGACCAGAGGCCAGGTGGGCCAGGGCCAGGCCACGGGTGCTGAGGAAGGGTCCCCAGGGCTGGCCCCAACCTGAGGTGAGAATGTACTTGTTATGGAGGAGGAATGGGCTCTGGGCAGCCTTGCAGAGCTTTCCCAAAGCTGATGCTGGGCCCTGAGGCCCCTGGGCAGGCAGGCCACATGGACCAGATCAAGCCAAGGAGAAGACCTTAACCCTTGGCTCTCCTTGTCACTCAGAAAGAGGGCAATAGTTGACAAAGGGGTGTCGGACTGTGTAGGTCAGCTAGACAACGTAGGACAGACTGGCTCAGTGGCTTCCTCCATGGGGGCTGCCAGTGGGCAGCCCCCTTTTCGGCACTGAGACTGAAGTGAGCTCATCCCCATGCTCAGGTCTTTGCTGTCATGACTACCTGTCACCAGCCAGGCCACCCCTTTCCGAAATCCCCTCTCCCTCCAGCACTCTGCACTGCTTCACTCTCTTGCTGATGGCACACCATCCCGTCCTTCAGCCCAGACAGGACTATCATGCCCTCCTAGCATGAAGGGCATAAGCAGAGCCCTTCCTGTGTGCTGTGTGCCCACCTCTGCCCTAACCCTGCCGAGAGTGCTCCCAACAGCCAGCTCTTCATGTCAGACAGGCCATTCCCAAATAAGGGTGGGGACTCCTCCTCTGGGCCATGGGGCTGTCAGCAGAGTGGGGCTCAGAAGGCTGGAACTGTGCCCTAGTGTTGTCTGTGGGGGTGGGGGGAGGGGTGGGAAGTCTTGTGAAATGCCCTGTCACTTCTGTGTGCGTGCGTGCGGAGTCTTGTCCTTGGAGCAGGGAATAAAGATTTCCCAGGGCACCGTATTCTGAGTTATCCAGGGGAGAGGGACCTGGGCCCCTGTCAGACTAGCATTTTCCAAATAGGGGCCAAAACTGCAAACCTCTTGGAGCTGAGACTCCTTGAGGCTTTGGGGCTGCCTTCTCTCACATTCTTTGCAGGTAAACAAATCCGAGGGCCAGAGGCCCAATCAAACGCTTGGGGGTTGGGCATGGCACCTAAAGGGGCAGCTTTGGGGTGAGAGCCAGCAAAGGAGGTATGTACCAAAATCTTCCTCCCCCTAGTCCTCACTGAGTTGCCACCTCTGGCCCTGCAGGGGGCAGTGGAAGACGCCCAAGGGTGCTCCATCTCTGCCACTGGGTTGTTGTTGTTGTTTTTTATGGCCTGGTCAAGTTCACTGTCCTCAGCTGCCTCTTTCTGTCCCTTCCTCTGTACCATGCAGCGCTTGCACCCGTGAGAGTCACCCCGGGGCTGGTCCTCCAACAGCTTTTAGGGTCATCCCTAACTCAGCAGGAGTGAGTAGGGTCTGTATCTGGGCCCTGGGCCTGGGTGGATGCTGACAGACTTTGAGAACTGCCCAATGACCTCTAAGCAAACTTGGCTCCAGCTCCAGAGGATGAAGAGTCTCTGCCCTCTCCAGCTGTGACTCCCATCTGCCTCTTGGGGGAAAAGGAACAGACTAAGGTGGCATGGGGACAAAGTATGAGAGTAGCCACTTCGTCCTCCTTCTGGAGATGGTATCAGAATACAAGGATGTCCAGGCAAGGGCTTTGGGGATTCAGGGAAGCGAAGGGTGGAGCCCCATGATGATGTCCCCCCTGGAGGCCATTCCAGGTCTATTCTCTTTGGAGGTCAGCACTCCAAAGGTCCCTTTTGGAAGTGTAGCCATAATGTGAAGAGTCCTAGAGTGAGGGCTAGTGGCCTGACCACTTGCAGTCTTTGCCCTCCTGCCCACCAGCTCTGAGCCCAGATGGTTCCTGCTTATATACTGCAGCACACAGCCACCTGGTTGCAGCCCCTCTGTATGTGAAATGACCTAGAAAGCAAGATGGCTGTGGGCAGGGGCAAAGGGGGACACGCTCCCTTTCCAGCTATGCCCTGAATCATCCTGAAGCCATTTCTTCTGAGCAGACTCAAGACAGGCATGCCCCTACACAGCTTTCTCTCTCTGTACCAGTGACTACAGTCAGAGCTGCTTAGGGTTGCCCCCTCCCAGTCCTCCACCCCCACCAAGAGAAACCTTGGCTGCTTGAATCTAGAGGGTTTTCCCACCTGTACCTCTCATCAAACACTGTCCCAGGGCACCTGTGGGGTGTAGCCGCAGCAGCAGAAGAAACCGGAAGGCACCCCCATTCCCACCTCTGAGTGAACACTGAACTTGAGCGGGAACAGGGGCACTCTGACCTGCCCCTCCTACTCTTCTTCCCCTGTGGAGAGCCAGCTGCTGCCGACAGCTGGAGGGCCCGGCCTTTCTGGCACACGGTGCTGCCTGCACAGGGGGTGGGTTCATTTTAATAACTTCATTTCACCCTCGTGCACACTCTGCCTCCTCTTCCCTGCCTATCTGCCTTCCCCGGCAACCAGGCTGAGCTCGGATCAGATCTGGCTAACAAATGCCTTCCCAAATCCTAATTCCTTAGAGGAGCCCTCTGGTCTCTCTGTCTTTTCAGATAGTTTGTGAGCCCCCCCCCCTTGATCATCACAAGGGTGGCAGGTCCACCCAACTTCCCGGGATAAAAGGATACCCATCTCTACCCTTCTGAGAAGCAGCTATGGCATTCCCTGTAAGAGACTCGGACCTCAGGTCCCATAAAGCTCCCTGACCTCTCACTCTGGCCTTGGGAAGCACCCACAGGAGACTGATCTTTTTGAAGGAGCCCTTCAAGAGAAGTAGGTCAGGGTCCTTTGACTTCCCCACAGCACCTTGAGGTCAGTCTACAACCTTCCCAAAATGTTTGGGGACCATGCTTCTGGTCTGTCCTGCCCACCCCTCCCACCCACCCAACTAGTTAAGGGTCTTGTCTCTCCTATAGGGTGTAGCCCCTGGAGAAAGCCTACCAGACCAAGGAGATCTTCAAGGACTTGGCTTATGTGTCCCCACCAGAGTTTTGGGGGGCAGCACCTGGGGGGTAGGGTTGTACCTCCCTCAACAGACTGAACACTATTGAGGAAGAGCTGGGTGACAATTCAGACTGGGGTAAAGGCTGTGTCTCCCTCATCCGATTAGCATCCTCTGGAGGGCAAGAATTGTACTGTGGATGAAAACGAAGTCTTTTCCAAGTGCCAGGATACCAGGAGTTACTTTGCCCTTCAGTGCTACCTGGCTTCAGCGGTCTCTGTAACCTGTGAGCTAGAAGAGGCTCCATGGTCAGCAAGGCTCAGTCCTCCTCCTGGTGAGGCTTAAGGCAAAACTGAATGGGTTTCTGTCCCTCCTCCCTCTCCTTCATTCTCCTTCCCTAGATGAGCAAGCTGGAACTGAGTCACCCCCTTCCCCATCCTTGGCAGGAATGCTGATGACCTTGCATGTGGCAGGCTCCTGTGGCGAGGCCCATTGCTCAGAGATGCACAAGGTGGGTGGGTGGAGAGGGAAGCTGGAGGAAGGGGTTTGTGGGGGTGGAGACAGCTGAAGGTCACAGGGTGATCAGGGACTTGGATCATCGTGTGGGCATTTGCAATGGGTTGAGGGCGAGTCAATTGGAATTGATCCAATGTAATGGCTGGGGGTGGGAGAGAGAAATGTTACTTCCGAACACTTGTAATTCTGTGGTGCTGCCTGGAGAACCGGGGGCTGGGGTGACAGGTGACAGGAGACACCATCAGGCCACTAGGCAGAGGCAAGGTGGGATGGCATTGGCACCTGCCAACTATGCTAAAGTTCCAGAGTGGCAGCGGACAATATCCCCAAGACATAAGTGCCACCAGAGACCTTGATTCCTATTGACAAGCTTTAAAAGCTGGTCCAGAGAGTGCAGCTAAAGTTGCAGAGCTCAAGGCTTCTCAGTTCATTACCTCAGAGCTACCTGGCTAGGTGTCCCCAGGAGGAACGTGTTAATTCCTCCTGAACCACAGAGGCTTCCAAGGAAATGAAAACAGGGTGTGCAAGGAGCTCAAGCTGGTCTCCATTGTGGGATGGATAATCTGGATGATCTTGGATAAAGGACCACCTCTAAGCTCCTCTTTATTTGAATTTTGTTTTGTTGTTTGAGACAGGGTTTCTCTGTATGGCCCTGGTTGTCCTGGAACTCACTCTGTAGGCTGGCCTTGAACTCACAGAGATCTGCCTGCCTCTGCCTCCCAAATACTAGGATTAAAGGCATGTACCCCACTGCCTGGCTTGTTTGAGTATTTTGAGACAGGGTCTCACAATGTAACTTTGGCTGGCCTGGAACTTGCTGAGTAGACCAGACTGACCTTGAACTCAGAGATCCACCTGATTCTGCTTTCTTGTGTTACCTCGCTCAGAGTGCCTCCTTATTTGAAAAAGTGGATGCAACGTGACCAGCTGCCCCACACTCCTGATGCCATCCCTTCCCTGCCATGATGAACTGTGTCTCTTAAACTGTGAGCCAAAACAAACAAACAAACAAACAACCCCTTCCTTCATTTTTGTCAGTTTTTGTTGTTGTCATAGGAACAGGAGAACTGATATACTATCCATTTCCCCTTCCTTCTTAGTAATGGACACCCAGCTGCTTGACATAATCTACTTTTCTCTGCCTCCCCCCTCCCCCACTGCCTTTCACATGTGGTTATGCCACTGAGCTCTGGACAGTGATCTTTAGGCCAAGTGATTATCCAGTAAGTTTCCGTCATCTTAAGATAGAGGTGCTCATCCTTTGTTCCTCCTTTGTCCCACCATCCACTGGCCCTAGCTGCCCTTAGTCTACAGTGGAGATGTCAGGCAGAGGTAGAAGAGTGGTAAGCTGGATGACGATACGATCCCCGAGAGCCCGAAGCTCCTGCAGACTTCTGCATGCGAGAAAAAGGAAATCCCCACCCTCCTTATGCCTCTACTTCAGGCTTCTATTTCCTTTCCTCTTTTCTGAAGCGGGTTCTTGTGTAGCCCAGGCTAGCCTGGCCTGGCTGTATAGAAGTTGGCCTTGAACTCCCTCCAGTCCTCATGTCTGTTTCTCCGAGGGCTAGGATTACAGGCAGGTCCCAGCATGCCCAAGGGTCTCCATTTCTTGGAGCTGTATCTAGTGTCAGAGAACTTCAGTTCCTGTGGATTTGGTCTCCTCATCTGTAGAACTGAGACAAAGCCCGCACATCTCAACACATCTCAGAAATGTGTATAAGACTCCTGGGCAAGAAGGGAAGTGCCACTCTCCCCTCCCTGGCCTCATTTCTGGAGTGCCACAGTTGCTTCTGTTTTTTCAGGGAGCCCCAGGGAGCTTAGGGTTCTTTGCCCCTGTCTGAAGGGGTTCCAGGCTCCAAATTCAGTCCTCACTTGTCTAAGTCCCCATACACATTCTGATGTTGGTGACACACAATCCTCGTTAAGGGCCTGACTGATCCCAGCCAGATGGGATCCTAATTTAATTAAAACCCTTTAATTACCTGCAACAACACTGCTTTGGAAGTCCAAAGGCAGAAGGGGGTGGTGATGGGAGGGGGCACTGTTGACCGAGCAGAGGAGTGGCTAGCCTTTCAGCCCTCTGGGAACTGGCTTTGCCTCCTATGCCTCCCATCGTGGTGGCCACAGAGTGCACAGAATAGCCAGCACAGCCGGAATTCTGGCTTGGTCTATAGGGCACAGCTGAGACATTATGGGAAGTGGTTGTAGCAGAACAGATCCTTGGGAGACAGAGACCCAGGCTCTGAAGCCTGATGCTACCAGTGTTGGCTTTGAGCTGAGAGCAGGACCTGCTGTGTAGGCTGTTTACAGGACCCTGGCCCTGCCCAGGGCACTCTGGGTAGGAGAAAGCATGACTTGGCTTTCTTTCCAATGGTCTGGTTAAAGAAATAGGGGCACCTCTGCAGCTACCAAAGGAAAAATACAGGGTTTTCCTTGGTGTCATTGTCCTAGGTGTGGAATATGAAAAAGAGTCACTTAGGTGGGCTGTGGAGGGGTCATGTGGTTTGACGACTCCTTCCTGTGATGGCAGAATGAGTTTCAGCCAGGCCAGAGCCTGCCAAGCCCTGGCAAGGACAGACTGAAACCTAGACTCGTGAGCTGGGCTATTTATAGCCTTGTGGACATCATCCGTTAATACCCCTTCTGTTCTTTCTTCGTACTTATTCACTCAACAAATATTGTTTAATAAAGCCTCTCAAACTTCCAGCTGGTCTCCACTGGACCAGGAGACCCGGAGAAGAGGTGTTGGTTCACACTGGAGCCATCGCCTCAGAGGAAGTGCCCTATTGGGGTCAATGTGATGCCGGGGGCTGTAACAGAAATAGGAGTCCCAAGAAGCTGCAGCCTTTGTGTGTCTCCCTAAGAGTCCTCTCCTGATGTCCCAGAACCTGCTTCCTCTGCCATCTATCCCTTCTGTCCAGACTCTGAAGAGCCTGATCTGCATGGACATCCCTGATCGACTCAGCTGAGAGAGTGTGCACAGCCCTCTCTGCTATTGGCCTGGAGGCTCCCTGAGACAGGGGATGTGAGAGTCCACCTAAATGGTCTGAGTGGTACTCTCCCTGGAGTGTAATATGAAGCTACCCAAGCATTTTGGCATATCCAGGTCTGTGTGTGAGATCACGCCAGCTAGCTATGCCTGTGGATGCTGTCCATGTGAAGACCTTCATCCTCAGTAGGACAGAGAATGCACCTTTGTCACTCCTGCATCCCTATGAAGAGCCAAAGAGTGAGGGCAGCAGACAAAACACAACGTCAGTGCTGGCACACTTCCTGCCCATCCTTAGTGGATTACGTTGTAATCTCTAGAATGGTCTTAAAAACCCACCAGTTGGGGTGGGGGGGTGGCGCATGTCTTTAATCCCAGCACTCATGAGACAGAGGCAGGCAGATCTCTATGAGTTTAAGGCCAGCCTAATCTACAAACTGAGTTCCAGGACAGCCAGAGCTATCACACAGAGAAATCTTGTCTCAGAAACAAACAAACAAACAAACAAAACAGAAACACCACCACCACCACACCACCACCACCAGTTGGGGGCTGGAGAGATGGCTCAGAGGTTAAGAGCACTGGCTGATCTTTCAGAGGTCCTGAGTTTAATTTCCAGCAACTACATGGTAGCTCACAACTATCTATAATGTGTTCTGGCGCCCTCTTCTGGCATGCATTTCAGGCACACATGCAGGCAGAACACTGTGTACATAATCTTAAACAAACATAAAACAACCAGTGAGCTGTTGGGGGATGGTGATGGATGGGGTCCAGCCTAGGACCATCAGTGTAAGATAAGTAAATCTTCTGGTTCCTGCCAGACTCTATTCGAGGAAGCTTCACCTGGCCTCATTTTGTGGGTTGGGAAAGAACAGTCTCCAAGGTGCCAGGAAAGCTGAGCACTTCTCCCTGGAGTCAGGAGAAGGCTATGTAGAGCCAGCGCATGTCTGAAGGGAGCTGAGTTTCAGTCTTGTCAGGAGATTTTGATGTAGTTCCCTAGCCTCTCCGAGAGGGGGCAGTAATTCTCCCTCAACTACACCTCCTCACATGGTGGCTAGAAGGACTGACCCTACCAGGTGTGAGTGCCATGCCAACGTGGCCAGTTCTGAGTTGTCACTCAGCCACCCACCCGCAACTCATAAGCCTCTCGAGGGAGGAAGGATGGTGTCTCCTTTACTGGGCAGGCTGTGTAGCCCATCAACCGAGGATCAGTTTTGGAGCCAGGATGCCTGAACTCAAATTCTTTCTTGGGGTGCGGGGGCGGTTAAAACAGGGTTTCTCTGTGTAGCCCTGGCTGTCCTGGAACTTGCTCTGTAGACCAGGCTGGCCTCCAACTCAGAGATCGGCCTGCCTCTGCCTCCCAGGTGCTGGGGTTAGAGGTGTGAGCCTCCACTACCCGGCTTGGATTCAAATTCTTGTTCTGACACATCCACACTGCAGACCTCGGACAAGCTGGCAAACACCTTCGTATCTGCATTTCTTTGTTCATGAGATGGGGATGCTCCTTCCCTCTCAGAAGGTTGCTCTTAGAATGAATGAAGTGTCTGGAAATGTGTTTAGCACAGCTACACAGACTATAACAGACTCACTACAGCCATGATCCTGGACGAGAAGCTTGGAGGATGGTAGATGTGGGCTTTAACAGGCCTTGCTCCAGGAAGAATGTGCAAGAAAAAAAAAAAAATCTTAGGGCAGGTCAGAAGGCTGTTTTTTTTTTTTTTTTTTTTTTTTTTCTTTCTTTCTTTCTTTTTTTTTTTTTTTTTTTTTTTTTTACAAAAAATAGGGCCCTTGTTTGCATCCTGTAGCTCCATGGGTCCATCCCCTACTTCTGCTGCCTCTAGAGAAGCCCCATCCAGCATGAGCTGTATAACCCTCCAGGCCTCTACCCACAAAACAATACACAATGCTGAGGGTCTATTTAGGAGTCAACAACCGGAGTGCAGCGCCACGCTCTACTCCCCCCCACCCTCCCACCACACTCTAGGCCTGGGTGTCCTCCTACCCTACTTAGCCAGTCTCAACTTCACTCCAGGCCCCCAGCTGTGCCCTAGTCAGACCCAGACATTTTCCTTTCTCCTTGGCCACCTACATCATCTTCACCCACTTGGGAAAGAATGGTCTCCAAGGTGACCAAATCCTTTTCCTCTGGTCAGGACAAGGCTCTATCCAGCCAGCATGTTTGCAGCTAGTGCGTTACTACTAGCTCATCTGCTTGGATGGCCCCAGGGTCCCTAGCTGGTACCCTCTTCATGTATAAAACACAGCCCTGCCTTGGATAGGACCCTTGAGGGACAGGCCTGTCTGATTGGCCTAATGGTGAGTTCTCTGATGGGCCCTATGTGAGCCATTTCTCCTGCATCCTGGAAGGGCTGAGGACATGGGGTACACAGGAAGTCTCAACCATGGATGAGTCCTGGGATTAGTAGCTATGTGGATGCCTCCCATAGAGACAGAGAAACAACTAGAGGGGCTGTACTCCTCCAGGGTGTTTTTCTAGGACATGCCAGTGTTTTTGGCTAGGGGAAGCACCAAGTTGAGGTACACACGTGTAGAAAGGCACATAACTAGCCCATTTACTAGCCCTGGCAGCTCCCTGGCCTGGGATGGGGGGCTGCCGCCGCTCAGTCAAGCTCTGCCATCTGCCACATCTCCGTGGAGATCAGAACTGAAGGGCTCATTGGAGGCAGCGATTTTTTTCCTTTTTTTTTTTTTTTTTCAATGCAGCAGGATCAGGCTCAAGATGTCACTCTAGTGAGCGGGACCGGAGACGGGAGAGAAATGTCTAGGAAAACAGGGGAGAAATAAATGGAAGCTTCCATGCTCCAGAAGGAGGGAGGGACAGGGAACAGCAAAGACAGGAAAATGAGAAGCAAAGGGAGGAGGATCGTGCAGAGAAGGGCTTGATTTAGCACCCATCCTTCCTGGGCCGCTCCAAGGCAGCAGCCACCGCCCAGGAAGCAGGGCTCTCTGGGCGTCAAGCGACTTCCTCCTGCCAACCCTTATTTTTGTGCAACTACAGGCTGAAGTGGCTCTGTCCTGGCTCTTACCTCCTTCTGGAATGTCTGCTCTCCTGACCTTTGGAAATATCACGAGGACAATGAAGGTCATAGACAGAGAACCCAAAAGTGATCTCTAGGTGACCAAAGATGTCAATGCAGGCTTTTCCCTGGGCCTCCAGTGGCCTTCCTGCCTTGACACACCACAACAGTGAGACACAGGACACAGGCTAGCCAGGCACATCAAGACACTTTTTCTAGAGTGAATTCTGCTGTGGATGATTCCTGCACATCTGGGGGTGCTTGCTTGTCAGTGCCTCACTGTAGAATTGGGTTCTGAGATACCTTGGAAGGAAATGGACTCCAAAAGCCACGTCTGGCACAGGTTAGAAATGGAAACAATCATACAGAAACATCAATAACCCTGCCTGCGGTTTATCTTCCTGGAGGCTTTATTCAATGCCAAGTCCAGTGTTAGGGATGTGACTTTTATTTGCTTACTAACTCCTTAGGCATCTACCTGATATGTCTGTTATACAGGTAAGAAAGGAAGTGTTTACCCTGGTCTACACTCAGGCCAGTGTCACTTAAGGCCCAGATCCCATGTGGCATCACTCAGCAGTGCCAACTTCTTTTCCGCAGCTAGCTCAGACCTTCACTTAAGATGCCACTCTTCCCTGATTGTGGCCATTACCTCATTTCTACTTAACTATAAAAAGCACAGGTCAGGTGTGGTTGCATACTTTTAATCTCAGCACTCAAGAGGCAGAGGCAGGAGGGTCTCTGAGTCCTGGTCTACAGAGCGAGATCCAGGACATCAACAGCTACATAAAGAGACCCCACCTCCACCTCAAAAAAACACAAACAAACAAAACATGAAGTCAGTAGAAACACACAAACTTGCTTACCTTCTCACCAGAGGACAGGCCTGCTTGTGTCTGCATTGCCTGAGCCTGTGCCACCCAGCCCCCCCCCCCCCCGTAGGCTGTCCCCTCTCTACTGAGCTCAGTCGAGCTTCAGTGGTTTCCTCTCTGCTCGGTCACCCCACCACTCCCAGCTCTCAGAGATGACTCAGCAGTTACGAGAAAGTACTACTCTTGCAGAAGACCCAAGTTCAGTCCCTGGCACCCATGTCAGGCCATTCTCAACCACCGGTAACCAGCTCCAAGGGGACCAGCAACCTCAAGGCTACTGCTGCAGACACCTGTACTTATGTGTACACGGACCCCACTCCCAACACAATATGTAATTAAGAATGTGTAGTCACACTTTGACCGCATGAATGTCTGTGTATGTGTGTGCCACATGTCCAGAGAGGCTACACGAGGGCATCAGATCTCCTGGAACTGGAGTTATAGATGGTTGTGAGCTGCCATATGGGTGCAGGGAATTGAACCTAAATCCTCTAGAATAACGGCCAGTGCTTAACTGCTAAGCATCTCTCCATCCCTATACATAATTTTCAAAAATTAAGAATCTTTAAAACATGTTCTCATTCCTCAGAAAACACACGCAAGTGCGCGCGCGTGCGCGCGCACACACACACACACATACACACACACACACACACACAAAACCCATCACACCCTTATGTGCTCCTTTGCCTCTTTTATCCTTCCCATCACAGTCACACCTGGAAGATTTGTCTGGACACCCTGCCCATTATCTACCTGCCTCATTTGCAATCTTGCCCTGAAATGACCATAGTCACCAAGGATTGCTATGTTGCTAGTTCTTGTCTGCACACCACCAGCCAGCGGCCGTGCTGCTGCCAATTCTAATGAACATTTTTACTTTCTCTTGTTGGTACTTCAACATACCTTGTTAAGTTTTCTTCTGGTTATCATCACTTCTTCATTGGTGAATCTTCCTTTAATAAATTTTATTTTTATTTTTTGAGACAGGGTTTCTTTGTATAGCCTTAGCTGTACTGGAACTCATTCTGTAGACCAGGATGGCCTTGAACTCACAGAGATTCACCTGCCTCTGCCTCCTAAATGCTGGGATTAAAGATGTGCACCATTACCACCTGGCTGGTAAAATTTTTTAAGCAGTATTTTGTTAAAACTTTAAGCTCCCATGAGTGCAAGGAACAATTTTACTTGTGGCTGTGTGCCTAGACCAGCATGCTCCTTGGCATACTGTACGTTAGGTCTATAAGTGAGTTATTAGCAGTAAACAGAAACAGTATAAAGCCTTTAGAATAATTTTAATTATAAATATGTGTACAGGTATGTACACATGAATGCAGGTGCTCCGAGGCCAGAAAGAGGTGTTAGATCTTCTTGGAACTAGAGCCATAGGCAGTTGTGACCTGGGTGCTGGGATTCCACCTTGGGTCCTCTGCAAGAGCAGTAAAGCACTGACCCTCCTTTCCAGCTCCCAAAGATTTTCCTTTTCTTTTTGTTTATTTTTTGTGTGTGCATGTGTGTTTATATGCCATGGGTGTGAAGGGCCCCAAACAGGCCAGACGAGAACACTGGGCTCCCTGGGGCTGTAGTTTCTGGGGGTTGAGCTGCCTGAAAGGTGCTGGGAACCTGATGTGGGGTCTTCTGCATGGGCAGTACCTGCTCTTAACCAGAGCAATCATCCCAGCTTTTCTAAAAAGTGAGAACCCTGGGGACCACCCACTGACAGCCGCACATACTCAAATGCCCTTTCTTTTCTAGAGAACTTTGGAAGGATGCACAGTGGAGGCTGAGGCCCTGGAGAACTGCTGGTGATGGTGGGTAATTCCTGGGTGTTGATGCCTGCTCCAATCAACACAGATTTCTAGTACTGGTAAGAGACAGAAATAAAAATGTGTTAATTTACCCAGAGAGATCAAAACGTGTAACATGACTATTGGTTCATGTATCAATGTCAACAGATCTACAGATGAATAAAAACACACTATTTCATTTTGCCATTAAATTATGCAAGTGCATGTTAAATTTATTAATTTTTATTTTGTGGGAAAAGATTTTTGCCTGCACGTGTCTGTGCACCACAAGCATCTTGGTACCCAAGGAGGCTAGAAGACGGTGCTAGGAATTGAACCCAAGTCCTTTGGAAGAGCAACCAGTGCTAACTCCTAAGCCCTCTCTTTAGCCACAAATGCATTGTAAAGTACTGTGAGGCAATATGAAAAAACGAAAAACAAAAAAACAAACAAAACAAAACAAAACAAAACAAACAAACAAAAAAAACCCAGGCAAAGACATCTCAGAGGAAAATCTGAAACCACACCACTGATAAGCTAGAGCTGGTTCACACTGGCTTCTAGAGCCAACTGCTAAAATTCAGGAATCTTGAAAGCTAGCTGTAAAATTGTTAAATAGCCATTACTAAAAATTACAGTTGAGAGGTGGTGGTGCATGTCTTTAATCCCAGCACTTGAGATGCAGAGGCAGGCGGATCTCTCAGTTTGAGGCCAGTTGGTCTACAGAGTGAATTCCAGAACAGCCAGAACTACTGTTATACAGAGAAACCGTTTCAAAAAACCAAATAAATTCTACGATCTTACAATTAGCAAAGGTAGTAAGCACTCAAAATCTCACCCTAATCGTTTCACATCTAACTACTGTCTATGCTCACGAGGTTATTTTCATCTATGGTGTCTCCTACAGGGAGGGTCTAGGAAATGGCACATTGTGCATCTCTTCCCAATCCTCATTCAGTAAGGTCACCTTGAAGACGCGAAGTCAGTTGTGGTGAAAGCATCTGCACTGTGCAGACTGGCAAAGGGCTTCTGTATTTAGGAACCGAGTAACATGCTTTCAGTAGCATACCACTGGTCCATGAAAACATTTAAGGTGTAAAGAAACTTCTCCTTGAAAGATAGGCTTAAAAAGCACAGAGACTGGTCTTTAGGGAATCATTCTCAAAAGAGTGTAGACTGAAGCTGGCTGTTTTCTTCCTCAGCTGAAAGTTACAATTATTCTATGAACATGACTTTCACTACACCACAAATATTGGTCGGTGGCTAAAGTGTTCATGACATCAACCAACCAAGTGAACAACCTGTATACCATTACACACAAGAACAAATGTGCTCATTGACTTCCCTGAACTATGTTGTTAGGGGTTGGTTCTTTTCTTCTCACTGCCAACCTTGTGCCAAGAGTAGCTTGTGCTCAATTTGTTGATTTATCCCGTTAGTTAGCCTTGGCTTCTGCCTCCATCGTGATTGAAAATGCTTTAGGGTAATCACTGTCCTAATGTGTGCTTTCTAGTCCTTAGTTCCAAGGCCTCTCTGGTCTGATTCTGCCTCTACTAGACTTCATTGGTAGAGCAGACACTCTACCTTGGGAAGTGTGGGGAATCTCCGGTGTTATGCAAGCATCTGCTCTCTTAGAGGCCTAAGTTTTAGTCTCTGTCACTTTGGGCACATCTCCTCTTTCCTGGATGTCTGTTTTCTATGACATGAATGGATGAATTTCGTGGCCACCTCCTTCTTCAATTTGGGAAGAAGTAACCGTTAAAACCTCTTCTTTGAGCATTAGTGAACACATCCATGCTACTACCATCAGGCAAATGTGGTTTTTCATCATCTTTGGTTCATGGGTCTAAGCACCAAATATTCCATTGTCCTCTGTTGTTTCTTGGCTCTGGGCCAGGAGGTGTGACCTTGAGGAAGTGAGTGACATTTCCACCTTCCCAACTTACACAACTGGAATGAATGAGAGCCACACAAGACAAACCAGTAAGTACTCAGGATGACTTTGACATCTGTCAGCTGCAGGTACATTCCTATACTGGAGTGGCATGTACTTTATCTTCATAATGTCTTTCCCTAGAGTTGATCCCCTTCAACTCCTTAATCATTTCTGCCGCTTGTATTGAATTCCCTCAAGTCTAGAATTCTTTTTTCTCAGAGTGCAGAAATCAGCAAACAGTACTGCAGATGTCACCTCCTCCAGCATTACAGACAGGATTTGCAGAGGGGAGCACTCATTTCGCTAATGGCTTAAAGATCCCATCAGTCAACAATATTCAAGTTCTGTTCTCATCTGGAGGTCAGAGCTCCTGGTTTTCCCAGCTCATTATCCCAAAGACTGATCTTCCTACATTTTCTTTGTTGCTCACTGTATCCAGGAGGCATCCACACAACAGGTCAAAGGGCCCACAGTGGCACAGTGACCTCTGAAATTAAAAGCGGGAAAGTATAGCTACCTTGTGCATACACGCACACAGCAGGCCAACAATTCTTACCTGAATGCTAGGTTAGTGAGCCAGCCATCAGAAATGAATCTAAACGATGGAGGGCAGAGTACGATGAAAAGTCGTGAGACAAAGGAAACACACGGTCCAGGCTGATTAAAAAGATAATTAGTTGTGGAAAATAAGGTTGTGGAAAATAAGGTTTGTATTTAACAAAGGTATACCAAAACATGCACGGTAGTCATGCTGCATGTTGATTTAGTAGTTCTTTTATAGGAGTTGAAGGACCAGAACAAAGCACCAGTCGGTTTCAAGAGCAGCTCCACCCCCTCCCCAGTTTGTCGTTTGCCACATAGAAGCTGTTTTCCCTTCATCTGCACAGGCTCATCCAATATGGCGGCCCCATAACAGGCAGGAGCCACATTTTAAAAAAATTCTCAGAACACTGGTCCAGCCAGAGATCTTCTGGCCCGTCGTAGGATCTTCATGTTCCTGTCTGGAATTAAAAAGCGAAGCAAAACAGCAGTAGCTCTCAGAGCTCAAGGCCAGCAGCCTTATCAGTGAAAAGGGAAAGAGGGACATTTTTTCCCCTAAACTGTTCAACCCTACAAAGGTCTCCATGCTGCCTGATAACGACAGGTTTAATCTCCACACAGAAAATGGGAAATTTGCCCCCCTCCCCGTGGATGGCCAGAGATGAGGCAGGGGCTGACCACAGGGAGGTGGGGTGATGGGGACACTGCCAGATTCTCTATTTGGTCCCCAAACCACAACTCTGAAGGTTCTGCGGAACTACTTGCCTGAAATATTGTTTTGATAAATAAGCCATATCCTTGTGGAATTGCAATCTCCAACTGTTTCACTGGCACGGGCATCTCTGCAGTGACAGCACATGCCCCAGATTGTGGAGTTAACTTGAATTAAATTTCAGATGTGGGGGAGCTAAGGGAAGAGGTGGTGGCGGTGGGAGGTTTATGAACAGTATGCTGGGGCTCTGATGTTGTCATAACCAGATGGCTTCAACTGTATCATTTAAACAAAAACAAACATGGCCAGAAATAACACAATAACAGGAGAAGCATCGAGCAGCTCCATCTATACCTGAAATTCCATCAGTTTCCAATCCATAGCGAGGCCCACGATGGAAATTCTACAAGTATGGAAAATCCCAGAAGAGACCTTTATCCTGCCAAAAGCCAGATGTCAGGCCAGTTCCCTTCCTGAGAGCACATGCTCTGAGTCCTCCATCCTCATGCCCAGAGCTGTGAGTGAAGTTCAGGAAAGCAAATCCGCTTCACCCTGCTGCCAGAGCTGAAGAACAGGCCAGCAGAGACACCTTTCTGGAGCTTTGTTCTTTCTATTCCCAGAGGAAGCAAGCTTCACTTCCAATTTTGTACCTAGGCACTCCAGAAATGGAACTTCCTCCACTCCTTATGTAATCTTCAGGGTATGACATTAGAGGATCTGGTACCCAGTACTCATGCGACCTTGGGCATGCACCTTCCTCTAGTTTCACCTTTTCCAGCTACAAACCAACACTACCTATCACCTGACCAACCAAACTCATCGTGAGGTTGAGAGGTTCAAAAGGACTCCAGATGAAGGTTTGCTGAGAACTGAGGGTTGTAGAACAAACATAGAGGCAGTATGGGCAAAGGAGATGTGCCCACTGGATCTCTAGGTCTGTGCACCAATTTGGAAAGTGGGAACCAAAGTAGTAGTGGTCAGCAGACAGTATACAGGGAACGAGACATTTCCTTACCCAGGCCACACTTGGAAGGAAACTGGGAAGGGCCACTTATGAAAAAAAAACTTCCGCTAGCCCACACATAACCAGCCCAGTAGTAGGGACAAAATGAAAACCAGAAAATTTGCAAAGAGCAGTCACTGAAAGGAAATGGAATGTGAAAAGGGCAGAGGTTCCATCTAAATAATGCAACCTTAGTCAAACAACGTGTTCCACTGTTTGGCCAGTGCTGTGGAGCTGGGAGCCCCGGGCATTCTTGTGAGCTCACTATAAGTTAAGACTTTAGTTTCCCCAGAAACACATCAGTCAATGACAGGACCCATCAGAGACAACAATTTCCCTTTATTTAATCTCCATATTCATGTCCCCTAAATATATTTTCTTATATTTTGTTAGGAGAAGGGAGATTGGGGGTTAGGTATTAACACACACAGGGTGCAGAAAAAGCCCACTACAATTGCTTGTTTTGGCAGAGTAGGACCTGGTCCCGGTCTCTCATCAGGACATAGTTGGCAGATACTCAAGGAGGACAATTCTGGCAGATGCTCACAAAGGAAACTTGAGATTATGGAGAATAAATAAATTCCTACTGCTTCTTGGACATTTTAGACATAATCCCTGAAAGATGAAGATCAAACCAGGGCTTCAGAAACCCATAAGCAAGAAACTCAGACCCAAGAGATAAGCCAGGTGAATGGAACAAAAGACCAGAGATACCACACAGTACAAAATAGTAATTATTTATATTTTCAAAAAGAAAAAAAATTAACATTTGGAAGTCTGCCCTTTGGAAGAGGGGCTATTCAGAAGTGACAGGACTGGCTCCTACGCAGGCGACAAGTCAGGTACAAACAGTCAGGCAATCTGGGCTGGGATTTTTTTTTCACATAGCAATAATAATAAAATTTTTTCTCTTCTTTTTGTTTTATGTATTTTCTGGATTTGTTTCTTGTTCTTCTTTTCTTTCTTTCTTTTTTTTAGAAAAAGGGAGGGGGAAGGGAAGAAAAAATAAAATCAGAGGAAAAAAAAAAAAAAAAAAAAAAAACCAAAACCATTTCCCACGATATTTAAAAACAGAACTATAGTTCTTGTCAAGACAGTATGAATTCTGGATGAATTATTTTTCCCAGTTTTCAACACCAATAAAGATTTTTGCAAAAGCCACTACCATCAAAACACTCATCTTGCAGATCAAATAACTCCTTCCTCCTTTGCCTTCGCGTGTCACTTTTCATAAGAGGATGAAAGGATGGGCTCTGTTCTTGCAAACAGTAAGTGTGAACGAGAGAGCTCTTCTGATACTTGTATGGTAGTGATGAGTTTTCACAAATATCCAAGGTTTAGCACAGTTGGAAGGACTAAAATTTGCTTCTTTCAACATAAATACTACTGGAATCCACAAACTGATTTTTGAAAAAAATTCTTTCTTCTTTCCTTTTCCCTTCTCTTAAAACTAAATGTCCTTTTTTTTTTTTTTTTTCCTTTTTGCTCCAGGCACCTGACGATTTGTTCTGCTAAGTCAGATGCAGGCAGGTTTCTCCGAAGTAGCACTGCTGGGATGTGCTTGGGGCCAGCGCCTAAACTGAATCCCTCTATCAAACGTGGTCAGGTCAAAGGGAACACGGTGACACGGCAACAGGGTTTTCATTAGGTTGAGTAGCCCCGAGTCCTGGGCCCTTCCCTCCCCCCCGTTCCCCTAAGTTATTTAGTGCTGTTTTAAAGTCTGGGTCATGGTGCAGTCTTTCCCCTGACACAGAGTAAAAGCTCCACAGATTGCGCTGTCTACCTGGTGGTCAGTGGCAGCAACGGTGGCTGCTGCTTCAGGAAAATAAATGGAGTCTCACAATTGACAGGACCTTAGGACTGCTTCAGGCGTTTGCGTGGGGGCCCCAGGAAAGGGCACTGTGCTGAAGCCAGAGAGCGGTATGCTTCAGCCACCAAGTGGGGATGTGACACCACCATGGACTTCCACCCAGAGGTCTCCAAGACATCCGAAGCATGACTAGGAAAAATGTGGAGAGAGAGGTTACCCAAGGGAGTGTGCACATAGACCAAACAGCTACCTAAACAGCCCACTTCTTCAGTGTTTGGTGTAGAGGGTGTAAATGCAATCAACACTACCCAGACAGAGCCCTTAACATGCATCAGAATGTGCTTGCTGGACAATGTGCAGACCAGTGACTGGGCTGTGGCTCTTCTAATTCCCAAAATTTGGACTTTGAGGCTGTTCATCAGACCCAACATTGTTGATGGCATTTATATTCACGGACACTAACAAAAAGAAAGAGCTAGGGCTTCCTTAGATATCCAGTTCTGAGCTCCCATCTGGTGGTGTCATTTACTAGTCTTGTTAACCACAAGGCACATCACAGCCAGGACTTATCTGATGGTCAGAAAAGAGAAGATAACAGCCACTTTTTGCTTAATGGTTGAGTTACCTTCTAAAAAGTAATAAGCAAATATTGAATATATAGTGAGCCCTGAACACAACTGACACTTATTGGTCCTTCCCTTCCCTTTCTGTCTCAGGCTAACACCTTAGAAACAGCCATGTAACTAGACCTAGAAGACATTATTTCCCACAATTGGGTATTTTCCACTCATCTACCTGAACATCTTAGCTTTCTTAATTCCAACTTGCTGTTGTGAGGACATTTTTCCCCTTCCAAATCTCGCTTCCCATCAGGAAAGGAAATAACAGAGTATGTCCCATCGAGAAGGACTAGTTATAGCCTCCTTCACAGTACTATACAAAATGCTGTGGTGAGGTCCTCTGTCACTTGAGTGAAGTAACAGATCTGGTAAACTGTTTTTCAAAATAATCTTAACAATCAGTTACTGTCCATCTCCTCTCTTTCCCTGAGCCCACCAGAAACTCTAAAACATATTTTACTAACTCATAAAAATGAACCTCTCTGTTTTCCTGGACTTTCTTTATCCTTTATTTTGCCAGTGAAAATAAAGTAAGGTTGCTGTCACTCAAGACAGACAACTTTTCCAGGCAAGCAAATTATCACTACTCAGCTCCAACACTGTTTGGAAGTAAGGGGCTTCATTCTTGACTAGGACATCATCCATGCAAGCAAAACCATTTTCATACCGTTGAGCTGAACGGAAAGATGAAAAGTCTCTACCCACTACCAAAGGTTAATGAAGCTACTTGCCCACTTTACTAATTCAAAGTCCCTCTTATTTCTTTATCCCAATTATTCTGAGAGAAGAACTTTGAAGATGCTACTCACTAGTTGATGAAATCCACTGCCTGAGTTTTCAGTTGATCTGCGCTGTGGAGGTCAGCCAGGATGAGAATTTCTGCAGCATTCTCCACGGAAAGGTTACTGCAGAGGGCATCCTCGCACATGACCTTCAAACGCTCCAGGGCATACTGTAAAACAAGCAGCACCGTCATCCAGCAGCGACCACTCAGGGCTGACCACTACTCAAATTGCTCTTTACTGACATTGCTGCATAACTGGGTATCTGGACAGAACTACAGAGGACAGGAAAAGCCACCACCAGTTACAAAACACAACCACACGCTGAAGGCTAGTTGTTTAAGCTTGAAACAAAGACAACTGAAATAAGGTGAGTAGCATCTATCAAATTTCAAAGTTTACCTACTGGAAAATGGCAATCAGAGCAGCTTTTCATCCCAAAGCTCACTGTATCACCTGCCTTCTTAAACAATCACTACCTACCCTGACAATAAGGCATTAGTCAGCTGCAAGCTAGAAGAACATGATATTACAACTTCTGCAGTCCTACTACTTACAGCTGACTGAGCTAAAGCACAGCTCACAGCTCTTTTTGCCTAAGCATTGTCACTACCCTGGCAAGATACCCCAAATGACCCATCAAGCTGGGAAAAGGGATCCTGGGGTGATTTTCACCAGCATCTCTGCCACACATTGTTCCTGAGTGAGGGTGAACCAAGGGCTTCTTTGAAATAGGAAAAGATAAATCAAGTCCTATTTTATTGGGGTTGAGGTTAAGATTTTCAGGGTAACAAGACAAAGCAGCAGAAATCCTGGTTCCAGTTCCAAAACTTCTATTTTCTAAACAAACAACAAAGACACCTGGAAATGGAAGGTCTAGGTTAATGCTGGGCACACTGATCCAGCTGATTAGGTCTGATGCCACTCTGCTACCTGCTCTAATATAGCATGAACTTACTGAAGAATAAAAGAAGGAAAATGCCATTAATTACTTCGCAGGAGAAGCATTTGCTAGGAGGCTTTCCAGGCTCTCTATAGGGCCTTGACCTTCAGGCCTCAGAATTCGATGACACAATGCCCCTCCAGGCTGGATCATGGCAATCAAACCAAGACAATTTTATTATAAATTTCAGGCAAGGAGGCATACCTGCTAGCACTGTGATCTCCTGGAGCCAAAAGGAGCTTTATTGGTTTTGGTGCAGCTTTAATTTCTTACATTTGAGTAACTGGAAAACAGTTTCCATGGGAAAGGGGACTGACACTAGACAAGCAAGAGATGAGGGTGCTGGAGAAGCTGAGTGGATGCTGTCTTTCTGTAGCCACTGAATGGTTCTTCTACCTCCTTTACACATTCTTTCAAAAGGGGTCTGCTGTGAATAGCTCTGATCCCGCCTGCATAATTACACCAAAGTAGCCACTCTTGTCTCTTGGGGGACAAAGTTTTTTTCTTAATTATGCTTCTGAAAACCCTGCCTAATGGCAGTACTTACTCAGGAGATTGAAACTGTGTCTCCCAGGCCTGGCCAGCGTGTTTTGTTTTGTTTTTTGTCTAATTACACATGTCCCCATGAGACTGGAAAGGCTCAGAAGAAGCTGTTTCAGCCTCCAGGGTAAATTCTAGATGTTTAGATCCTTCCATGAAAGATTTTTTACTGTTTTCTAAAACTCATAGCAAGGTATAAAGGTAAAGCATGCTTTCAAATAGGCTTGGAGCAAAGGCTGACCAATGGGAAATTCTGAGTGGAATTTGAAACTGCACCCATTGGTTATTCCCCACCCCCCTCTATTTTCCTGAGACGGGGTTTTCCTCTGTGTAGCCCTGAATGTCCTAGAACTCACTCTGCAGACCAGGCTGACCTTGAACTCAGAGATCCACCTTCCTTTGCCTCCTGAGTGCTGGCATTGAAGGTGTGCACCACCACTGCCCAGCAGCTTCTCATTCATAAATTTGTAGCACTGTTGAAATTCAACTGCTTTCTTTGTTAGAATCAGAAAGAAACATGCATTGAAACCATCACCCATGGCAATTCAGGCTAATTCCCATGCCCCATGCCCCAAAGGTCACCAGAAGCTTTCTGACTAAGAATAAAAACCCACAGACAGAGACGCTTTTAACTTCGGCTCTAAGAATGTGTAACTTTAAGCTTCAGTATTTCTGTCCTCAGGGATAAGAGAACAATGATAGTGACCATTTCACTGGAAACCAGAAGCAGGTCTATGAAAGTGGGCTTGGGCCATACTTGGGAACACACAGCTAAACCCAGTACTCAGGAACTAAGCACAGTAACTGTGAGATCAAAGGCAGCTGGGGCTACAGAGCAAACCCGTCTCAAATTAACCAACAACAAAAACCCAAACAAACAAACAAAAACAGCACTGGACTGTGCTAATCTTACCTACCCATCTTAAAAAGAACACTTTCTTACTATCTTTATCGAAACCAAGTTTCTCCTAGTCAGAAATGAAGTTGACTAGAAGGGTGTGGAGTTTGCATGTTGCCAACTACTAATCAAGTCTCAAAAGGTGATAACAAGAATAGTTACTACTCTAGTCTTCATGAAGAGCAATGATTGGGTCTTTATGCCTCACATTCAGTAATACTCCAAAATGCTGATCAACACAGATAAAAACCACTATTGTAAGTCTAGGCACCCTCCTTTGTCCTCAGACATAAAAGGAGGTATAAGGGGAAGGAGACATTCTCTAGGGCAAAACATGAAAAGGCTCTGGTGCTCCTAGCTAGAGTCACCTTTTCCTCAGAAAAGTACTGGAACTCAAACACAACTCAAACCCCCAGCAAGTATCTGCTTCCTCACAAGGTCTACTGCTGGCAGCTTAAGTAAGCCCTTTACCTCTCCCACGTCAGCTGCTTCCGCCTAATACACAGGGAGCACTTCTACAGGGCAAATATCTATCTTCCTGTTCATCTACAAGTGGCATCCACACAGGCCCCAGGACATAGGCAGGTAGCCTCAGGGCTCCAGCCAATGTGCCTCTACAATGAAGTCAGTTCCCATTGTGTTGTGGGGTCCTCTAATCAGAAGTGATCCTTGAAAAAAATGCTTCCAGGGTCAACTAAGTTGGAGGAATGCTGTCTACTTACTTACTTTCAGAAAACTTTCAGTAAACCAAGTGTGATGGCCCTCACCTTTAATCCCAGCCAGCACTTGGAAGGCAGAGGCAGGATCTCTGTGAGTTAAGAAGCCAACCTGGTTTACATAGTGAGCTCCAGGATAGCCAGAGCTGCAGAGAGAGAGACTCAGACTCAAGCAGGAAAGACAGCAGAAGAGAACAAAGCTTCCAACACATGTTAAGATGCTTTCGATTCTGAGGAATCCTGAAGGAAAATGGTACAATGACCAGATGTTGATAAAGGGATTCCCTCCCACCCAACCCATTTGTTTCTTTTGAGACAGGGTTTCTTTGTGTAGCCTTGTCTGCGTTGGAACTGGCTCTGTAGACCAGGATGGCCTCAAACTCACAACAATCTGCCTGCCTCTGCAAAGGCATGTGCCACTACTGCTTGGGTATTTTCTCTCTTTAAAATTACATTTATTTGACAAAAGATGAAGGTAACAAAACAAAACCAGGTAGTGGTGGTGTATACCTTTAATCCCAGCACTTGGGAGGTTGAGGCAGGCAGATCTCTGTGAGTTTGAGGCCAACCTTATCTACAGAGCAAGTTCTAGAACAGCCAGGGCAACACAGAGAAACTCTATCTGGAAAAAACAGACCAAAAAAAAAAAAAAAAAAAAAAAAAAAAAAAATCACATGTATTTATTTACTTATTTTGTGTGTGGAGGTCAGAGGACAACTTGTGATCATCGGTTCCTACACTCTTGAGTTCTGGAAATTGAATTCAGATTAGATCCTTAGGCAAAGCACCCTTATCCACTGAGCCACCTTATAGGCCCAAGACTATATAGTTTTTTTGTTTTGTTTCTTGGTAAAGTTAATGAAGTAAGAAATGTCTTGAATATTATAAAGTACAGCCCAGATGTTAGCATTACCTGAATCTTTCTTGATGGGGTTAAATGTAGGATAGAATAAGAGGGGTGAATGTCAAACATACCCTTCTATTCCATAGTTAGGGCGACTCGGATAGCTTACCATTCAGAATATGACACCTTCAGTACAGAAAGCTTACTACTGTCATGGAACAATATGTATAAATAAGATTGTCTACGGTATAGCCCATAAGCTCTTTCACAAAACTGAAGAGGCCACAGTAACACCTGGTCTTACCGTTATTTTCCTGTTCTTTCTTATCTTACCTTGTCAGCAGCTGCCAGCAAATCATCAGCCATTTTGTCAAGGTTTGGTGCCTTCCCCGTGTAAATGAAGCACATCATTTCCTTAAAAACTTCAGGCTCCACATCGTTAATCTCAACCCGATTCTATGCCAGAAAAGTCAAAAATGAGAAACTTTCCAAGAGAACAAAATTCCTAAACTATATTCATGATTTTAAGTTTTGGTGAGGAAAGCAGCTTGTTTGAGTTAAAACCTAACATGGGTAGAAAATAACTCCTCACTATTCCCTCTCATGATTGTTTACTATAATAGCTTTCCCATTATTGTATACTACCTTTATCTTACATTCTCAAAGACAGTAGCAAAACAACATGTGTGATTTTTTTTCCCCCTAGTATCTTTAACCCAAGCCACTGAGATAATCTGCTGAACAATACGTCCACTTCACCTGGGACATTCCCAGACCACCCGTCTGCTCTCACAAGGGGTCTGTTCAAGAAATTACTTTAATAACAAGGCAAGGAAAATATAGGAAAATAAATCTGCCAGATAGGGAAAGATCTGACTATAATCACTGGGTTAAAAAAAAAAAAATTACTGGCTGTTACACACCTTTTTGCTCTCTTCCATTTCATGTTCAAACATGGCACTGAAAACTGGAGACCGAGCTACAAAGTGAGAGGGAAACAACGAGGTTATCACATGGGAACTGCTGGACTATCCCAGTAATAACGATGACCTTTGTTCTTCCTGTCTCATTCCCAAGGAAGTGCTCTTGGCCTCAAATCACACCGGAATTATAAAACATTTCTTTGGCTCTATTTTAATCATCTACTTCCAAATACCTGGACTTTGGCTAGAACAATGACTGGCACCTCTATGGAGACCACAGAGGTAAAGGTCAAGAGCTGGGCTCAATGGAATGCACTAGCTCGATGATGAACATTTATGGCAAACTGTCTGTTCCTCCAGCTGTATGTTCTCAGAGAAGTTGTTATCATCCTCAACACTGAAAGAGCCTTAGATGGTATAAAGTTTATGGCCCTTTAAAGCTCCTTTCTGTTTGGTAAAACCATTTTTCTATATATTTAATTTCTTTCATCACTGAGAATTCAGTTTTTCTCTTTGGAAATGAGAATGAAGAAAAAAGGCCAAGAAACAGTGCTGTGGCCCATGTACTTTCTATGAACATCCACGGAACACCACACATACACACAAACAATAAATAAACTTAATTTTAACCATGAAAAGCAATAAGAGAACTCAAATTTTTTTCATGTTGCTGAATAAATCAGGGGCTGGGGTCAAAGCTGAAACACAACCTAGTACCTAAGAGTGGAAGGACAGATAGAGAGTGAGTGGGTAGGAAGGCGGCAGAGACCTAGAACTTTTGGCCTGTAGTTTACACCAGAAAGAACTAATTTTAGCGCTACCATTTTCTAACAATTTTCTTAACCCTCTGAACCATTTACCCCTGCTTCTCATATATGTATGTATGTACACACACAACTTTTTTTTTAAATTTATAAATAAATCAGACATACATATGGCACATACTTATAAGGCAGGAGAATTCTGAGTGAGGTCAGTCTGCATTACATAGCAGAAATTTCTCCCCACTTTTTAGGATTTTAAATGTGAACTTCAGTATTTTAATCTATTTCAGAAGGTTGTTTATTCCCAAGTTCTTATCTCAGAAGAGTTACAGACTATATGGTGGTCAGGGGACTGGTGCTCACTACAAAGGGAAGGGACTACAGCAGCAGGTGGGGCTTAGAAAGCCATCAGTAGGCAGACTGCAGCTGATGCAATGGAACACAACTCCCAATGAAAATAGTGGGAATACTGAGCAGACATTTGAAGGAACAGGTGAAGAGGAAGGGAAGGCACACAGGAGAAATGGCTGGAGCAAGCAGAACATACAGCTCGGTGATGAAGTGCTTGCTTAGCACATGTGGGGTTTAGGGTTCGACATCCGGAACCATAAGGGCAAAGAACAAGGTAGTCAGAGAACCAGGAGGAAACTGGAGCTCGAAGTCAAGCAGTGTATGATCTGCAGCCTCTCAAACTTCGGAACTAGCAGGTAGCTCACATAACTTTGGAAAATTGCTTTCCTGGCAAGGGGGTGAACCGAGGACAGTGTGGGGATAGGAAGCAGACAGCAAATGTGCTAGCTACCTCAAGAAGTATAGCTCAGAGAATGTGGGGAGAAAGAGCACATCCGCTGAGAGGACGAGCTTTCTAGGAAGACAGGACGAGACTCAGAGAGCAGAAGTATACTGAACAATCCATTCTGCAGTTGAGGGAGGGACACCTCCTTGCCACTGAGAAGGCAGCTGAGGGAAAGAAACGTGGGCAAAGGCATCGTTTAGGGGTTGGAGGACACTAGAAGGGAAAGGTAGACGTTTGCAACATCTACTGTTGGAAGAAAAAGGAAGCTGACTGCATTGACAGAAAGATGCACTGGGGGTGGGGGTGGGGGTGAAGAAGCAGACAAAGTGCTTGCTGTACAAAGCATGAGGATCTGTTTGGATCCCTAGTACCCACTTAAAAGCCAGGTGTGCATCTGTAACACCAGCACCGGGTGAGGACATGGGAAGGACACAGTGGACCCCTGGACCGCAATGATCAGTCTGCCCAGTAAAAATAATGAGCTCCATGTCACAGAGAGACCCTATCTCAAAAAGTAAGGCAGAAAGCAATGGAAGAAGACATTTAACCTCTGGCCTCTGTACATATACTTGCAATGTACTTGCATAGACATGTGCAAAAACATGCTTGTACCACACACACAAGCAAGAAACAAACATTAAAAAAAAAAAAAGAGGGAAGGAGGGAGGGAGGGAAGGGGGGGTAAAGAGGGAGGGGGATGGGAAAAGAAAGAAGCATGTTGAGGGCCTCAATGTATAGGCAGACACTAGTCTGAGTTACACACTTTCTTTAGCATTGACAAAAATACTTAGTTGAGGCAGAGAATGGGAAGTGGTCACATTAGACAGCTTGAGCTAATCTCAAGTGTGAACCTTAAAATGATGGAGATGAGACATCTCAACAGAGGAGTCTTGGGAAGAAGTATATTACTTGGAGAGTCACACAATATTCTTATATGCTGTGTTCTGCAGAGCAGTGTGTAACTATTACTCTCCCTTCTATAAAGTGAAGTCAGCCCTCTCTCAGTTCCTCCTCTGGCTGGGTATTTCTGATCTTAAAGATCAAGGACCTGGTAGAACAAGACCCGATCCTCTGTGTCAGTAGCAATCGTCTCATTCTTCTTGTGTATTTATAGTGAAGAGACAGCTTAGCCAGCTGAGGCTTAGGTCTCAGCTTGATAATACCTGGTGCCTTGACCAGAATCCTCCCCACTGCATCCAAAGCCCAACAAGGACCACATGCTCTTAAGTATTCTTGAGAGCTACTTTCCCAGTGCAAAGCTATGTAATACTTTTGTATAACTACTTTTTATACTTTGAAAATGGTAGCTTAAGAGTCAACTCTTGAGACAAAGCAGAATTGCTATTTTTATGGAAAGTAATCTTTTTGCTTATGAGAACTGTCTTCAGAGTATAAAAATACAGTCCAGGTATGGTGGCATATGCCTGTTATTCCAGTACTGGGGTAGAAGTGGGGTTAGGACTGAAAGTTTGAGGACAGTCTGTGCTAACATAGCAAGTTCCAGGTCAGCCTAAGCTACAAAGTAAGACCAAAATGGAAATGAACTTTGAAAATGTATTTTAGGTGCAGAGTTCAAAAGTTGAAGTTCTTCCAAAGGCAATTTCGCAGCCTCTATTTTTTCTATTGCCTCAAAATTATAAAGTGAACCATGAATAAATACCAACCTGCTAGGATAGCCTTGTGAGCCTGGAATTCTTGGCCAGCCACACACAAGCAGCAGTCTGTGAATCGGGAATTCTCCCACAACCCTCCTAACTCATCTGCCAGCCGGCATTCAGGAACCTTTACCATGTTCATGGTATTCTGTCCAGAAATATTGACAGAATCTTGTACTACACTCACCTGTGGAATATAAGGAGACAGAAACAAAGCTTTTGTTACCAGCAGGTAGAGAGAGACCTTCTGTTACAGTGCTATACAAGATTTAGATACATTTTCTTGAAACCACCTCCACAACACAAATCAAGACTTTCTCCTTTGGATCAATTTCGATCAATTTCCCCACTTATTACAATCGCTTTTTTTTTTTTTTTTTTTTTTTTTTTTTAAGTTTTTCAAGCCTGTCCTAGAACTTGCTCTGTAGATCAGGCTGGTTTCTAACTCACAGAGATCCACCTGGCTCTACCTCTGAACACTTGGATTAAAGACATGTGCTGCCGCCACCACCACCTGGCTATAATCACACTACTTTTATACCACACTGTAGGACAATTACAGCCTCACAGAGTAAGTTCTTCTCCAGTTTCTACTAAGTTCAATCTTCTTGCAAACCCAAGCATAGCTACTAAGGAGAACCTGGCAGGAACAAATGCTTAATTTCAAGTATTCCCCTTACCTGTTTTAAAAGAAAAGTTATACATAAAAAAATTGCTATATAAAGCATTGTCTTAGTTAGGGTTTCTATTGCTTTGAAGAGTCACCATGACCCTCTTACACAGGAAAACACGTAATTGAGGTGGCTTATAGTTCAGAGGTTCAGTTTATCATCATGGTGGGACAAGGCAGTGAGTATGCAGGTAGACAGTGCTGGAAAAGTAGCTGAGAGTCTGACATCTCATAGGCAACAGGAAGTGGTCTGTCTCACTGGGTGTGGCTTGAGCATATGAGACTTTAAAGCCCACCTCCACGGTGACACACTTCCACCAACAAGACCATACTCCAACAAAGCCACACTTCCTAATAGTTCCACTCCTTTCAGGGGCCTTTTTTTTTTTTTTAAACTATCACATTCACCATATAAAACTCTCTAAAGAAATCTAGTAACTTAAGACCAAAAACTTAAGCCTAAAAGCATTTTACTTATTTTAGGTCAGAAAACAGATAAAGTATAGTTTCTATAGGGCTTGGTAAGTAGCTGGCATTTCTCAAAAGACATTTGAGTAATGAACATGATGGCCCACTCCCCATAAGGATTGAATTAGGAAGGCATTCCAGCAGGGATAACTGGGTGAGTATACATAAGTTTTACACCTGAATTCAGTCAATAACATCCTACAAAGTAGTCATGCACCCAAAAATTACTGCACTTTATTTCCTACAACACATCATGTTAGAAAGGTTAAGCTAAAGCAGAACTCAAGCCTTGAGAATTAACTCCCTGCTCTTCCACTGCTAAGAATCTGATGAGAAAGACAGTTTAAGAACATCCTTGATGACCCAGATTTCTTTTGACCTTCAAGGTGCAAATCATCTTTCAGCTGTAGTCATAAACCCAGAGGCAAAGTTAATGCTTGATCCAAATGACCTATAATCCCGTTTGTGTAAGAGTGAGATATTTACTACCAGATCAAGAAACTTATTCATTTGTTTAAAACCATTAAGATCTTGTACAAGGAGGCAGTCAAGTTAATCAATTATGAATGTGCTCAGCATTAGAGCACATTTATCAGGGACATATTACAACAATATTTTAATAACTCAAGACCCAGCACAAACCACCCCACAGAGATCTTCTCCTATTCTTTGTAAGATTTCTAATTTGGTTCAACCATTTGCTTGTATTAGCTAGCATCCTTACTTCTTTGATATAATATTAACACTAAAAGTGAAAGTTATCTGTTCCCAGTTATAGTTCTAAATACTAATTTAAAAAAAAAAAAAAGACTAATTAAGTCCAACTTCCTCATAGGGAAAGGCAGGAATCCCCAGGGATGGCCAATGTCGAGAATGGAGAAAGCTTTTGGCACTAGTTTGAATTAAACCAGGCTGACAAGAGCCCAAAATCATTAACACTTAACAGCAATTGAGTAGAATGGGTAAAATGAATTGGCAAAAGCTAAGCTGAATTTGAAATGAACTATGGTTACCAGTGGACTTTCTGCTGGCTAGATACATGCTTGGTATTGAGTGGGGTCCAAAGACTGAGACACCTCTCAGTAGGGCGATTCCTCTCCCTGGACACAGACAGGAACACAGCAGGCAGGAGAATGTACCTTTACTGCCTGAGCCAGGCTTGTTCTGTAGATATATGGATGCTTGGAATCTCCAGAGTCCTGAATGTCTGGCACCTCTTACCAACATTAAAAACGCTTAATTAAAAATAAATTTTAAATGGCACTCAGAAATGAGTCTTTAGAGCCCAAACTTTTAACTTAGAGAGGGATTGTTTTCCTCTGAAAATGATGATGCTAAAATGAGACCATTTTGAGAAAAACGAAAGATTTTTTTCTATGCCTATAAAGTTGACTATGGAGACTCATTCAGAACTGCAGCTGTGAAGATGACGTGACTGTGACATTTATGTCGTCTTATAAATGAATGCATGAAAATGTCTCAGAAAGGCTGTATAATCTCCAAAGTTTCAAGTTATGGGAGGGTCTCACTTTTAAAATTGACTTCTTTTCTTTTCTTTTGGTTTGATTTTTTTGAGGCAGGGTTTCTCTGTGTAATCCTTGCTGTCCTAGAACTCACTCTGTAGACCAGGATGGCCTCAAACACAGAGACCCACCTGCCTCTGCCTCCTAAGTATGGGATTAAAGGTGTAGGCTATTGGGAGATGCAGAGATGGTTCAGTGGTTAAGAGTACTGGCTGCTCTCTCAGAGGATCCAGGTTCGATTCCTAGCACCCACATGGCAGCTCACAACTGTCTGTAACTCCAAGATCTGACACCCTCACACACAGAATGTAATATAGATTGTTTTGAACTTAATGTTTATTCCCATTTTCTCAATTATCAATAAATACAATATAACTTGTGTTCAAAAGGAAAAAAAAAAAAAAAAAAAAAGAAAGAAAGAAAGAAAGAAAGAAAGCAAAGAAGGTGTGGGGTGTGCGTAACCATGCCTGGCTTCAACTTCTCTTAAAGAAAGAAAATTACAAAATAAACAAAAAATTAAAAAGTGAATTCCATAAATGACTAAGGACTGTCATCCACATAAGTAGGGAAATCCATGGAAACATTTAGTACCTATCAAAGACTAAGGACCGTCAAATCTTGTACACTCACCTCCATAAAAGAGAAAAATCCATGAAAATCACTTTAGTGTCTATGCAATTAAAAATGTGAAAAAAAATAAGGAAATACCACACTATTTATTGTGTAGTACATCATTTGAAGCAAAACAGTAGCAGAAACCTACCTCCCAAGTGCTGGGATTAAAGGCGTGTACCACTACCACCCAGCCAAAACCTTAAGAATGTATTGTTCAGGCATATAAACAAACGATAGAGAATATTATAAAAAGTGAAGTGACTTCCAAATGACTTGACAGATTTTGTTGATTCCTCCTGGAAGGCATCACCCTCCCTGTGGAGTGGGGGTGGGGGGATGAGATGAGAGGAGGGTGGGGGGCATGGGAGGGAGAGGGAACTGGGATCAATATGTAAAATAAGAAAAAAAAAGTGAAATGACTGCCTCATTCTTTGGTCAGGGGACAAGTATTCAGTATAAGGAAACAGCACACACAGGTTATCCTCTAGTTACTGAGATTTTAAGAGTGGGTTGAGGGTTTACTACATAAATATGTTTTATAACCTACAAAGATGCTACATATCAGGAAGGAGCCATGGCTCAGCCGTTAAAAGCTAGGCTCACAACCAAAAATATAAAAGATGCTACATATCAAGCTAACATCTTTGTAGGTCAAGAATAATCAAATTAAAAAACAAAACAAATAAATAAATGAACAATCTAATATTGGTTGTTCCATACAGTGCAATTAATGCATACCAACAATTCATTAATTAAAAAGGGAAAAATGAATAGACATATTTATTTAAAATTAGGCAAAAAAAAATATGTATTCCCAGGTAACCAAAAGAATATTCTATGTATGAGAATAGAAAGATATTTCATATGGTGTTTCCCATTTTGTCTTAACTGCCACCTTGCAAAGAGGACTCTTCTACCTGCATAGGCAAAGAGGGAATATATGCACCATCATTGCTAAAGAGTATTTGTTTTATATAAATAACTAGAAAGGGTTAACAGAAGCTGAAATTTTTCACAAAGGTTTTCTATGGCCCAAATTATTAAGGAGAAAATTAAAAATATATTTTAAACATGCTTTGTATTTTCTCCCATTCATTACCAAAGTAAATACTCTTTATTAAGAAAACTTGGGAGATCCCTTGCTCTCTTGGGTGAAAGGCATTCGGCTCCACTTAGTACAGCACAGCAGACAAGAAGTGGGAAATGGAGAGCTGACATGGCCTTGACATTAATTTGCTGTACAATGTTAGAAAAAATTACCTGACCTCCCAAGGCACTGCTTCTCTCGTGTAACAAGAAATGAAGAAAACAGAACTAACCTAGCTTAAAGGATTGTGATAAGGGATGATTCAAAAATGCTTAGAAAATATTTAAATATGTTAATTGAACAAACTCAACTTGGAAGAATTGCTGTATTTCCTAATAGACAAAACTCACTGAGAACTGAAAGCGAGCCCCACATGGCACATTACAAACAAGACCACTCACCTGGTACTTTCAGTTTACTATCTATCTCACTTAAGCATTCAGTAGCAGAAATACCACTGAAATAAAGGCCAAACGGGCACATGCATGGTTCTCAGTCTTTCACTTTCAGATTCCGTGACCTCTGGGAGCACCAAGAATCTTTGAAGCAGCTGCACTTAGTGCACATCTGGATAGCAAAGAAGTGTCTGGGCATAGACTAAGGGAACAATGCAGCACAGTGGGTACTTGCAACTGAATTTCCATGTTTAGAGGTTTCATAAAAACCTCTAAATAATTAAAAAATAATGAAAATAGTAGAACATAAAATATAAGCAGGAATTAAAATAAACGTGTGTATAAATATTCCACTGACATAAGGGAAACAGGTCAAAGGAATAGGACTTACATGGAAAATGGTCTAGCTGTGAAAAGTGCTAAGAACTTGGATGAATTGCAGACATTTTAAAAACCCACACATCCAATACACACCCCCACGCAACTGTCTTGCAGTGTTGAATGCTACTAAGTCCACAGAGAGCCTTGGAACAGGAACGAGTCTCACTAGGCACAAGACCAAGTACGAGAAGCAACACTCAGCACCTGTGGCCAACTGGGAAGTGTGAGAGGAACAGATGGCACACCTGGTTCTATGGCGAGAAACCACGGCATCAGCAGAACCCAGCAGACGTTTCCCCGTTCCACATCTCCTCATTTCCAACGTGTCATCTCACTTCCCTTCTAAGTCAGTAAGGCAAATCTAAACTTAACCACAGGATTTCTCCTAAGAGAATTTCATATGGGAAGTGAAGAGAGGCTGCTGGAACTCAGCCTCAGACCTAACCACAGGATAAGAGTAACCAAGTGAGGGCAGGCCAAACAGTTTCCAAATCACAGATCACAATCCAGGGGTGGGAGCACTGGAACGGTATGGGAAAGAGGAAGCAGCGTACTAGAAAAGGATGGACCCACTATGGACTTGAGAAGGCTGCAATACAGGTCACGGTACTGCCTGAAATGCCACAGGGAATAGTTAGGGAAGATTCTTCAGAGAGAAGCTTGAAGACTGGCTTTCATTTCCAACAAAATTAGAATTTTCCACTGTCTCAAGGTTTTTTTTCCTGAGATAAAAGTCTTCAGCACTCTGGAGGCTAAGCAGGATTGCAGGGGTAAGCTTGAGGCCAGCCTGGGCTACAGAGATACCTGCTTTTAAAAAAACCAAAGGGGAAAAAAAGACAACCCATAAATCCCTATGATGGCAACAGGAAAAGATTGAAACAGATTCTGTTTATATAACATCTAACCTCAAACAAATCCATACAGTTAATTCTCATTGCTCTACTCAGGCAAGTGAGTATAACCTGCAACTAGCAGGACTTACGTGAAATTCACATTTCAAGTTCATTAAACATAAAAGTGTCACAATTCATATATTCATACAGATGCTGATACACTACCATTTCTTTCACTTACGATATACAGTACCAATTTTAATAAGCCCCTTTCAATTGGATCCTGGGTCAAGGAATTTTTCTAAACTTTACCAAAGGCTCTTAGGCCTCTGGTTGAGAGACACTGACCCTTCAATCTGATGACAGCTGACTCCTCCCCCTCTAAGCTATAAGTTTTCACAGCTTTCACCTTAGAAAAAGTGGTCCCTCACTTTCCTATTTCATAATGATCCCTGCAAGATAAACCATGAACACTTAACTCCTGCAAGGAGCCACCTAGTCCAAAAGAGCAGACAAACACTTGCCCCCCAAGAAGGAGCTGGGGAGTTTGAGACACACACACACACACACACACACACACACACACACACACACACATTTAGTTGCAGTTGCTGGCCACTGCTCAGCTTGAAGTGTCAGCCCTTCCACATACTATTTGAACCCTCCCCACTCCCCACAAGTGAGGATCCTGACTCAAACAACTCAAAACTGACAGATACAATCTTTGTTCTTATGAACAGTAACAAGTGGAGAGCCCAGGTGCCCAACAACCTTGAAATCATAAGGCAGTTCAATCAGTCACATAAATAACATTTGTACAGAACCACTCCCCTTGGGGATTTTTCTCATTCCACATCCTTGACATGAAACAATTAAGTCTACCAATACACATCAGGTCAGGGAATTGCCAGTCTCAAAGCAGGGCAAAAGGACTTACCTCGCAGAAGAGGGTGAGCTTGTCATCAGGGAGAAGCCCATTGGCCTCATCCAAGAGAAAATCTCTACGAATGAATTTTTTGAATCCCCAATCTTTGCCTTGCACAAACCTATAAGCTCGCTGACTCTCTGGAATGAAAAAGAGAATCATATTTAGACCAGCTCAAATCTACAACTTAGCAGTGTATGAAGTTACTGGATGTGTAGGTAGAGAAACATTTACCCATAGCTTTGGTTTCTTCTCCCTTGGCATTCAGGATGGAGAACTTGAACTTTGCCCGAACTTCACTCTTTGGACAGCTGACCAATAACAGGTAAAGTGACAGGTAGTCTTTGCTTTCTTCATCTAGCCCTTTTGGGTTTACTCGCAAACACCTGCCCAACACAGAAGCAAATGTGGATCAAAAGAATCCTTATGGCTCCTGAAGTCTAGCATGGAACATCAGAATCCAGAGGAGAAGTGTTTCTGTTGCTGTTGTTGTTAGGTTTTGTTTTTTATAGTCCAAGCCCCTTACCGGGAGACTGATTTAATAGAAACTGGAAAACAACTTTTCTATAACAATTTGGATCAGCTTTTAAAAAATATACAAAAATAAAAGGGCATCCACATCCCTTACATCTCTGCCATTTCCTATATAACTGTCAAATCATTTACCTATCTTAGCTTAAAATATTTAAATTTTTTTTTATTCTTCAATCTCAGAAAAAATAGCCCTTAGTTTCTCATGAAGAAATAAATTTTTAAAGAATCAGAGAGACTTTTAGAAACACGGTGGGAGAAAAATGTATTTGGAAGAAGTATTCACAATACTACATAGTCTCTCTCTCTTTTTTGCTTTTCTTTTCTAAACAGGGGTTTCTCTGTGTTAACAGCCCTGGATGTCCTGAAAAATCTTCTTTATGTAGACCAGGCTGGCCTTGAACTCACAGAGACCCGCTTACTTCTGCCTCACTGAGTGCTGGGATTAAAGGCATGTGTCACCACACCCGGATGATCCATACTCTTTTATAGTTATTTTATCGTATGTATGTATGTGTGCGTGCGTACGTGCGTGCGTGTGTGACATGTCTGTCATCAAAGACATGGGATCCCTCTGGAGCTGGAGTCTGCTGGTTATGAGCCATTCAATGTGTGTGCTAGGAAGCAAACTCAGCTCCTCTGCAAGAGCAGCAAGTATTCTCACCTGCTGAGACACTTCTCTAGCCTCCAGTAATTATATCTTAAGATTTAAAAATAACAGAGGCATTGTGGGAGAAGCAGAGATAAAAGTAAAACTCCTATTTGACAGGAGAATGTTCTTAGCTTGGCTTCTAAATAAGAGTCTGAGGTGCCAATCTGTTAAGGATGATTCAAAACAGAATTTAGACAGAACTTAATAGGCTCAACCGAGTTAAGTTGTAAATGTCATTAGCTGAAATGCATGTAGTTCAGACACTGCTCTACCATACAGATACATAAGCCACAGGTATCTTCAGGTCTTGCCAGGGTTATGTCACCTTTCTCAAACAGGTGGTCCAATTCAGTGTCTCTCTAGGGAGTACAGATGCCAAATATACAATATGCTTGAGAGGTTTAAATATAATACCTAGAATAAACATTTCACTCAGTATTTAGTCTACTGTTTAATGTACAAAATCAGCAAATATTAAATTAATAAACTCTTTAGTGGGTTATCAGAGATCAAAGTGGTGGTTCAGAAACAAAAATGTTTTGATCTTTGCTGGGAACATATGGTTTTATCCTTAACTACCTTCTTCTATTCCTCACAATGACAACTGGTTTCAATTACACTCATCCTCACTCCCAGATCATAGTCACCTTGCAATAGACACTAGTTCAGGTATCACAGACTTAATCCATTCAGTGCATGGATGACATACTCTTGACTGTACAATAAATTCAAAGAAAACACAAAGACTTGCTGGGATGTGGCAGATATACCTATTGTTACTTCAAGCACAGGGAAGCAACACTTAAGACATCTAATAGCATGGAACATGAGCAGGGAAAATGAGGTCTGCAAGTATCAATGTGCCTCCTGGATGAAACTTATCTCCACCCTGCTAATAACAAAAGCAAAATAAATTTCCTTTACTGCTTAAAAGTAAGCTATGATTGTTAGAGACAGGACTTCATGAAGGACAACTTTGAACCACTGACTTGCTCTCCTTTTTGAGAAAGTCTCACTATGTAACCTTGGTTAGCCTGGAACTTGCTATGCAGACCAGGTTGGCATTGAATTCATAGACCCACCTGCCTCTGCCTCCTAAGTGTAGGGATGATAGGTGTGTGCCAACATACCCAGTCTAACCTTGAACTCTTTTTGTTTGTTTTATTTTTTTGAGATAGGGTTTCTCTGTGTGGCCTTGGCTATCCTGGAACTTGCTCTGTAGACCAAGTTGGCCTTGAACTCACATAGACCTATCTGTTCTGCCTCCTGAGTGCTGGGATTAAAGGTATGTGCCACCATCACCTAGTCTAACCTTGAACTCTTGTGAGAGGTAGAGAACCTCTCTCTACCTCTGAGCTGTGGGATTTAAGGTATCCGCCACCATGCCCAGTTTATGAGTTCTGGAGATGGAATCTAAATCTTAGTGTATGGGCAGGCAATGTAAAAGTCAAGATTTTATGTTAAAAAAAACTTACATTTGTTGCTGCATAAGATGGCACATGCCTTTAATCTCAGCACCCAAGAACCAGAGGCAGGTGGACCTTTGTGAGTTAAAGGTCAGTCTAGTCTACATGCTGAGTTTCAGGCCAGTCAACACTACTTAATGAGACCACATCTCCAAACAAACAAAAAGAAACCCACAAAGACTAGACGTATTGCTAGTTTGGTGACAGTTAGCCCTTCTCCACACACAGTTCTAGTTAGCTGAGCTGGGTACCTACCAGCCTTTATATATTTACTGCAGTGCCAAGAACTAACCCCAGAAGCTCACACACACTAGGTGAGCACTTTGCTGCTGAGCTATGTTCCCAGCCTTCTAATACACCTTTAAAAATTTTTAATTACACTTATTAATTTCTTGTGTGTGTGTGTGTGTGTGTGTGTGTGTGTGTGTGTGTGTGTGTGTGTGTGTGTGGTGTGTCTATGCGTGCCATGGTTCTATTGTGGAGGTCAGAGGACAACTTGCAGAAATCAGTTCTTTTCCTTCCACTATGGTAACACTGGTCCTATTTATTCTCCCCACCCCCTTTTCTTTTTCTTTTTGGTTTCTCAAGTCAGGGTTTCTCTGTGTGACCCTGGCTGTCCTGGAACTCGCTCTGTAGACCAGGCTGTCCTCGAACTCACAGAGATCAACCTGCATCTACCTCCCAAGTGCTGGGAATAAAGGCGTGTACCACCACTGCCCGGCCTATTTATTCATTTATATTGCCCTAGAAACTTGAGTTTGCTAAGTTATAATAAAATATTTCAACCACTTATTAGTGAGTACCTACTGTTTCTGACACTATTCTAGGCAATAGGGATAAGAAAAGTAAAGTCCCTGCCTGAAAGAACTTATATTCTGTCCATATCCTATTCAAACCAAGCAAAATAGGCAACTTATGGAACAAGTTTACAACTAGAAGTGTTCTTCCTCACCATTTCAGTTTATCATTGGCTCCTGATGAAAAAGTTGAACTTTTTATGACTTCACCCATTTCCTCCCGGCAAAAACTAAAGTTATTGATGGTCCACATGTAGGAGAATTTCACTACCTTGATCTGTTGACAGAAAATTAGGAAGGAATTAAATAAGATGTGGGGAACCTGGAAAAAACAGGCTGAAGGTCAGACAAGCACCCTCCCTTATCCCCACAGGTAGATAGCAGTTCATTAAGCCCTTCATCCATGTTAGAGAAACCTCAGTGACCTACTGCTTTTATGTTTTCAACTTCTGAAAAAACGGGCTGGAATTGAGAAAAACACACACAGTCAAGGAAAGGATAGCAATAATACAACAAAACATGGACAGGGTAGGAAAATTGGAAACCCTGTGGTCCTAACAGAGCCTGTAACTGAGATGCTGCTGGTACTCCTGGGGCTGTAAATCTAACACTGCTCTGAGCTTTAGAATATACCCCTATCAAGGAGGATGTAAAAAATCTAGACAAAATCTCTGTGAGTTTGAGGCCAGCCTGGTCTACAAATCAAGTTCAAGGACAGCCAGAGCTGTTCACAGAGAAACCCTGTCTCAAAAACAAAAATCTAGCCAAAGATTCCCCCTTCAATCACCATAGAAAAGCACTAGCCTTGGGGATTCTGACTCTACATAAGAAAAACAAGAAATGCAAGGCTAACAAGGACCTCATCTTGTGCAATTTTTGGATTTATGCTCCAGAGAAACCAGGAAACTCAAAGTTGAAAAGTTGGGTTGCTTTGCCCACTAGTGAAAACATGAACTTACCTGTGTATAGCACCAGCTCTCAGCCACGGGACCACTCGACATTTCTGCCGGAGGTGGAGGACTTGGAACCCTTGACATCGCCAGTTTGAAGGTTAAACTGGGTTTCCAAAGTCAGAGGGCAAAGATTTCTGGTTTTTCTTCACCCTGATAAGAACCAAGAAGTAGAACTTATTGTAAGACTTATTAGAGTCTTTCTGATTATTTTTAATGTTAATCTCAATTTTGTTTGTTTTCCGAGACAGGGTTTCTCTGTGTAGTTTTGGAGGCTGTCTTGGAACTCACTCAGTAGAGCAGGCTGGCCTTGAACTCACAGAGATTTGTCTGCATCTGCCTCCCAAGTGCTGGGACTAAAGGCGTGCACCACCAACGCCTGGCCAATCTCAATTTTTATTATTCTTCTCTCATATATTACATCTTGATCTCAGTTCCCCCCCTCCACACCTCCCAGTCTCCCATGCCCCCCCCATATTATCCTATTATTTGTTTGATCTTATAAGATACTGGAAACTTTGTGGCTTGTCTGAAATGTTCTGTCTTGATCTAAACACTAACTTCAGAGAAGACCATGTAGTCTCCTAAGCAAAATTACATTATTATCTAGGCATGGAGGCTCACATTTTTATCTCAGCACTCAGGAGGCAGAGGGAGGTGGATCTCTGAATTAGAGAACTGTATAGAAAGTTTCAGACCAGCCAGGGCTACATAAGACTCTGTCAATAAATGAATTAAATAAATAATTAAATTTCTATTTCTCTTCTGCATAATACTCAATATTATCTTTAAAAACTGAGCAGGGTGTCACATACAACTTTTATCCCAGCACTCTAGAAATAGAGGGTGGATCTCTTGAATTTTAGGCCAAGCTAATCTACAAAGCCAGTATCAAGCCAACATGCGTTGCCTAGTAAAACAACAGAAACAGGCAAATGTAATCAAAGGGTATATTAAAGCACATCTCCGAAAAGGCTGCTTGACAAACAGTCATCATGGCTAATACTAGATACCTCCTTGTTACCAGAACCTTCCCTTAGAACATGAATGCTCTGCTCCGGTGGAAAATGACCTTGGTACCTACCTACCCCTCCAGTTTTCCTGATCGCCTGTGCTTCACTGCAAACTTAAGAGCAGCCTTCTGTTCAACTCCTCTGCCAGCTGCTCTCTTAAAGGGCAACATTTTTACACCTCCCTTCCATGTGTTTCTTCTTCCACAACATCACATCAAATTTTCACCTGACTTTCTAGATTTTTCTTGCTTTCTCTGCTAACCACTCTTCATCCTCAACATCTCCCTCTCTCTCTCTCTCTCCTTCACTCTCTCCCACCACATCTCTTTTGACAAGGTCTCTCTATTATGTAGCTCTGGTTGGCCAGAACTAATTATGTAAATCAGACTACCTGGAACTCAGAGATCTGCCTTCTGCCTCCAGGGTACTGGTATTAAAGGTGTGTGTCACCACTTCTGGCCTTCCTCAATTTCTTTTATTGGATTTTTCTCTTTTACTGTTACTCCCCATGGTTTAATTTTCAATCATTTTCTCAATTTACATTCTCATGGCAACCAATCATTTCAACAGTATCAAATTTCTGCCAGTACACAAATATTCTCAAGTCTCTTTAACTTTATACCTCTTTTATAGCCCCAAGCCTCTTTCAAATAGCTGCAATACATCTTGATGGGATGGATGTACCACTAATAAATAAAATCCAACTCAAATTATTTTTTAAAATTTAGGTCATGGACCTGTATGATGGCTCAGCAGATAAAGGTGCTTGCCACCAAGCCTACTAATGTAAGTTTAAGCCCTGCAATCCACAAAGTAGAAGGAAATAACTAAATCCTACAAAATGTCCATGGCACATGCATGACATCCCAACAAAATAAATATAATAAAATTATTAAAAATGTAAGGCCTGTATCTTAGCACTTGAACTTTAGAAGCATCAGATCTCTGTGAGTTTAAGACTAGCTTGGTCTACATAGAGTTCTAGGCCAATCAGAACTAGAGTTCTAGGCCAGTCAGAACTGTTTCTCAAAAACCAAAACTGAACAAAACAAAACAAGGAAAGTTAAGTCAAGGCCAGTAGGTGGTGCACGCCTTTAATCCCAGCACTCGGGAGGCAGAGGCAGGTGGATCTCTGTAGTTCATGACCAGCCTGGTCTACAAGAGCTAGTTCCAGGACAGGCTCTAAAGCTACAAAGCTACAGAGAAACCCTGGGGGGGGGGGGAGTCAAAGGATGCAAAGTTGCAGAGATACAGGGTAGACATAGAAACTCTTTCCCACTGTTGTAACACCCTAAAATGAGTTTACCATCTGTGTAGGGATTTGGTCATATCTAGCAGAGTTTAAAGTACACACACTACAGAACTTAGCACCCCCACTTGAAGAGAATGCACTGCAACAGAGACTGCCAAGTTAGGAAAGCACAGAATCACCTGTTAAGAAGAATACAGATCCTACCCCTAAGCTTCTGATTCAGCAGTTTGGGATGGGTTCAAGAGTGAACTTCTAGCAAGGTCCCAAGTGATCCTGCAGTGCTACTCCTGGGACCACTGCCCTTGAGAAAGTCTGCACTTATGCACAAAACATGGACTAGAGTGTCAATGTGACACCACAACAGTGAAAAGCTAGAAACAAACTAAATGCCCTTTATTAAGAAACAGGTAAGTAACCTATGTTATTTCCATATAATGGAAAATAAGTTTTAGGATTTAAAATAATAAGTAGATCTGTAACAGCATAGTCCTCAAACACAGTGCCAATGAAAAGAACATGTCTTTGAAACGTGCAGTCATTATTTCTACAAATATAAGTACTGGTCCAAATAAAAGCATACTGTTGAAACAAAATGCTGGGTGGTGGTGGCACACCCCTTTAATCCCAGCACTTGGGAGGCTGAGGCAGGCGGATCTCTGTGAGTTGCTCCCCCATTTTTTAAGACAGGATCTCTCCCTGAAACTGGAGCCAAGATTCAGCTAGGCTAGATGTCCAGTACCCCTAAGCTCCAGGGATCCTCCTGGATCTCTGCCTTCCCAGTGCTGGGATTACAGACATGTACCACCAGGCATAGATTTTCATGGGTGCTGGGAATCAGAACTCAGGCCTTCATGATTTGGCATGTTTATCACCTGAGATGTCTTTCAGTCTGCCTCAAATTCTGGGTAGAAGATGGTACAAATGAATAACAGCAAAATCTTTCAGTAGTATCTCAGGTCATAAACAATTGCTTAAATAGCATTAGCAGGATTAATAAGATATAGCTATACTTATCCAGAAGAAAAATATTTGTAAGTGTAAATAAATGGTCATGATCCTGCCCTAGAAGCATTTATAACTAAAGCATCACCTGCCATCACAGATGAAGTTAGCCATCTTACACACATGGCATGCTGTTTCAAACTACTGCATCCATTGGCTTGTGCAAGTCATAAGACCCAGTCTCACAGGCTTGTTTGTCTAGTAACAAGTTAATATGCCTTAGGCAATTTTACAAATCCCAGTTATCACTGCTGCTTCCAATAAAGTTGCAGATTTCCTACTTCTGGACAGTGCAGCAATGAAGATGTGAATCTTACACATAAGTTAAGAGCTTAAAACCTGGCTTGTGAGGCATGTTGGAGGCTACACTTGACAATGAGTCATCACAAAATACTGATCTGAGCTTATTTTGAAGTTCTTTTTTTTTTTTTTAACCTTCAAATTCATCTAACAATGAACAATTTATAGGGCTAGGGATATAGCTGAGTGGTAGAGTGCTTGCTTATCCCCAGGTTCAACAACTACAAATTTTAAAAGTCTAGCAAGAAGACATGTATTTTTTTTTTTTTCTAATGACATTCTGTTAATTCCTTAGTTTCTTTCCACTGAGTACTACTTCATTATGATCAGGAATAAAAAAATACTATTTTATTGGAGTTGGACAAGTATGTGTTTTAGTGGCTACTTTAATCTAGCAGTATCATGTTTTTATTTGTTTATTACAACAAAGTGGTTTTTTTTAAATAATTAAAACAAAAATGTTTTTAAAGAGAAACACTATTTTGGTCCTGGCCATTTTTCTCCTTTAAAAAAAAAAAAAAAAAAAAAAAATATATATATATATATATATATATATATATATATATATTATTTTTCCTTTTTTTTTAATGCCCAACCGAGCACCTAGGAGAACCGGAGACTCAATCTCAGCTCTGAGCAGCTCTAACCAGACAACCTGCTGGGAGGGAAATTGACTGGGATGGCAGAAGTCTAATTAATTTCACTCATAGTGGGCACCATGGGCAAAGTGTTCATCAGCAAAGTAACCTGGTGCTGCATGAACTCTTCCACACTTCATGCCAACTACTGCAGATGCGCAGCAAGAACAATCTTGGGAAAGAAGAGATCTATTTGAGGGTCATAGTTTGAGAATGTTCGAAAGAGACAATTAGAGCCAAAACATATTGTTCAAGACTTCACACAAGTTAAGACATGATCATCCAAGTTCTCTAAGGAGAAAATTATTTCCCCAAGCTTACCAAACTCTAGTGCACTGACAACTCTTGGTTGAGGATGCCTTTATGCACCATTTATTTTCCTGCTGACTCTGTAAAATTCTGACTTGTAGGGAAAGACCTTCCTGGATTACACACACACACACACACACACACAACACATTTCAGCATATTCCTCTCAATTCTAATAATGGAAGCAGTGTTACTAGCTACTGGCTGTCTCTGATGGGACTAACCGTCTTTTGACAGGAGATTTAAGTCAATAAGTATCATACTATTTCTAACTAGAAGGTTAAACAATGGAAGACAGGATGTAGATAAAAGAGAAACATACAAATACTATCATGTAAAAATAATCTTGGAACTGAGTCTACACTGAATCACCTCTTCCTGCTTTCTTATACACTTAAAAAACATCCAGGTGCCTGTAGTAGGTTTTAAAGTTAAACATAATTTGCATCTGTTCTTTATATCCATTCCTTTATCATCTAATATAGTACCTAGAAACAAAGGTATTATTCACTCAGTAAAAATACTTTGATTAAAACACTTAACTAGTTACATTAACTTAGATAACTTTTCTGTTTTGTTGTTTCTTTTTTGACAGATCTCTAAAATAGGCTTTCAAACAACACTGAGTACATCAGATATGCAATGCAATCACAATCAGTAATTAGTTTTTTTGGATAAATGACAAACATCTCTTAGCCTAACTCTTATCCTATAACATTAAATCCCAGATCTAGTAAAAATTGGATTTTTTTTCAGTATGAAGTGTATCTTCCTTTTATAAAAGAATTTAAAACTTAAGAAATTGACTGTAATTTCGTTTTGGAAACACACATTAAGTGGGCTAATTAATTTGGGTTAGCCAATAATTATTTGGCTTCCTATATAATCAGAACTATTTCAACATACAGACAGATTTTATTAATAATAAACAGAAAAGCCAATTGTTTATGTATGGTATGCACTGAGCTAAGCTACAATTCACTAGAAAAGTACAAAACAGACAGCTTGTATAGCTATTTTGTTTAATATTTCATGAGCATTCCTTTATCATTAATCTACTCATCCAGAGAATTAAAAAAATAAATCAATGTACACAGACATATCTCATACATGCTGCACACATGCTGAGTTAACTTTATATCCACCAGTTTTAAAATGATAGAAATAAAATCATAAAGATACTAAGCTGAACCATGAAACTTGTTTAGTAAGTCAAAATAGGTGCTTAATGGCAATTCCATGTGACACCCAGCAAAAATATAGCAGGAATATAGCATGAGCTAGGAACAGAGCTTTCTACTAGAGAACAGTTAAGAACATTAAAAAGGTCAGGCAGTGGTAGCACATGCCTTTAATCCCAGCACTTGAGAGGCAGAGACAGGTAGATCTCTATGAGTTTGGGTCTACAAAGCTAGTTCCAGGACAGTCAGGGCTGTTAGACAGAGAAACACTGTCTCAAAAATCCAAAAAAACCCCAAAACTTTGGGTATATTCATTTTCAAAAGGCTAATGTGACCTAAAAGGAGTTTCAGTTTCTTCTGTTATGTGTTCAAGCATACTCAGCCTCGGAGGTAACACTTTTTCATTACCTTAGGGACAGCTATTACAGGTCATATTGACATCTTCTGATGCAATATTAGAATGAGATTTTAATATTTATTATAAGTAAATGCTTTGTAGTTTGGTCTAATCTAATGAAATATTAAATGCACTAAGCTTTTTTTTTTTAATGTAGAGACACTTCTTAAAATGAAAGGTTGGAGTTTCTTATCTATCCAGTTCATGTACTGTACAGTCTTATAGGACTACTGCTGTTTTTGTTTTCACCTTAAAAAAAAAATCTTATGTACCTATACAAGCACTTTGTAATATTAAATGGATCTAGGGATCAAAAAGAAACAACAACTTCCAGTGAGGCCACGGTGGCAAATGCAACCACAGATCCACTGCAGTTCCTGCTGCTAGAGCTTGAGGACAACTGTATAGGATCAACAATTCACACTGTGATGAAGAGTGATAAACTGTTGATACACTTCCAGGATTTGATGACTGTCAACATGGTGCTGAAAGATGTCAGAATTTGAAATTATACCAGAAGGAAGATCAGATTTTACTAATGGAAATAATGGAACAATGCTGTTCTTGGAGTAGAAAGTAGAAGGGTATGAAGTATAAATTGATTTCCTTGACTTATGCTAGATTCTGTCCCCCTCCCCCCATTTTTTGTTTGTTTTTTGAGACAGGGTTTTTCTTTGTTGCTTTGGAGCCTGTCCTGGAACTCACTCTATAGACCAGGCTGCCTCGAACTCACAGAGATCTACCTGCCTCTTGAGTGCTATTATTAAGGGTAAGGTGCCACCACCTCCCAGCTAGATTCTGGTTTCTTAAAACAAGAATGAGGACCTGAGTTCAGATCCCCAACACCCTCATAAAAAGCTGAGTATGGCAGTACACATGCATAATCCCAATGTTGGGAAAGCAGAGACAAGTAGATCTCTACAGCCTACTGGATAGCTAGTCTTGCCAAATTGGTGAGTTCCAGGTTCAGTGAAAGACCCTATTTAAAATAATAATAGTAATATTAATAATATTAATAATAATGATGATGATGATGTGAAGGACAAAAGAGAAAGAAACCTGAGGCCTGCCTGCCCACACACACACACACACACACACACACCCCTTTAATAATAAATTTTTAATCCAAATGAGACAAGACACAAATTCTTGGGTGGCTTATGACATTCTGAGTAAAATAGCCTTCTTGCCCTGACTGGACCACCCTGACTCATAATGATGCCTACATTTCTTTTAAACCAGTATGCCTTATTTCTGTTGGCACAAATCACTACTGAGCACATGAACTTTTTATTGAGCCTGGAGAGCTTTCTTTCCTCACATTCTCCCACTATGGGCAGGGTCTCACTCTGTAGCCCAGGCTACATCTCACTGCAATCTTCCTGCCATAGCCTTGCAACTGCTAGGATTACAGGCATGATGCACAGTACCTGGATCCATCAGGTCTTTCTAGCTGACTCCCTCCTGTCACGTAGGTACCCTATAAAAAGCCCTTCCCTGACCAACCTAATCAGGGACAGCCCTCGCTTCTCAGCCTGCTTCTTCCACATTACCTCATTTTTTCCTTTATTGTCACTAAAATTACCTTGCTTCTGTTCCCACACCTATTTAGTCTTCTCCACAAGAATTTATGTTCAACAAGAAAATACTATCCCCCTGTGTCTCCAGTAATAACACGACAGGCATTCAATAAATACTTGTTCCATGATCCTGTTGTTGAGTAGCTAGGTTCTTTGGGATATCTGTTTCCTAAGTGTGTTCAACTTACTAAGTTAAACTGTATGAACCACTGAGTAAATGTAGATATATAAATTCTGGCATACCTTTTTTTATGTGTATATCCATGTGTGGTATGCATCCACGTATACATATGGGTTCACACGTGTGTGTGTGTGTGTGTGTGTGTGTGTGTGTGTGTGTGTGTGTGTGAGAGAGAGAGAGAGAGAGAGAGAGAGAGAGAGAGTGTGAGTGAGCCTGCCCTTATGTGAGCACGTGTGAAGGCCAAACCTGATGGTGAACACCTTCCATCACTCTTCCTTTTATTTACTAAGGCAGGTTCTCTCACGGAATCCAGAAACTTGCCAATTCTGACTAGTCTAATGAGCCAGCTTGTCCCTGGATCCCATTTCTGTCTGTTGGGATTACAGGTGGCTACCACCTGCCTGGCAGGCACTCCATCCAACCCCCCTTGTTTCTCAAGCATACCTTTAAAAAAAAAAAACTCTTCATTCATGCTGGGCAGTGGTGGTGCATGTCTTAATCCCAACACTTGGGAGACAGAGGCAGGAGATCTCTGTGAGTTTGAGATCAGCCTGGTCCACAGAGTGAGTTCTAGGACAGACAAGACTACACTGAGAAACCCTGACTCAAAATCCAAAACAAACAAACAACAACAACAAAAAACAGAAAAAATTTATTTTAGTCATAAACTATTTATTAAATACATCTTAAAACTATAGTCAAAATTCTTTTTATGATCTCAGAAAATAGGAGAAAAGAGAATCTGCAGGGATCTGGGAGAATCCCTGACTCTACAAGATGATACAGAGAGAAGCACACTTCCCAGAACAATTTCTCTCAGAGAAAGTAACATTAACAGGTGCGGGCCTTTAATCCCAGCATCAGGAGGCAGAAACAGGTGGGTCTCTGTGAGTTTGAGGGCAGCCTGGTCTACAGTGACTTCCAGGACAGCCAGGACTACAGAGAGAGACCCCCATCTCTCTCTCTCTCTCTCTCTCTCTCTCTCTCTCTCTCTCTCTCTCTCTCTCTCTCTCTCTCTCTCACACACACACACACACACACACACACAGACTCTCACTCACCAAAACCAAAGCTCCCCCCACAAAAGCCACAAATAAAGTAGCATTACAGTAACTGTCAGGCAGCTAGTCTAAATTTCTAAGTTACTTCAACTGAAATTCTATATAATAAAATTCCAATAAAATAATCAAATTGAGGCAAATAATTAGCATTTACTTAGATTCAATCTATAATTTTCCTATTTGATACAACCTGATCTTAAAACTGACATAAATAAAAAAAACCTGCACTCGGGAGGCAGAGGCAGGCGGATCTTTGTGAGTTCAAGGTCAGCTTGGTCTACAGAGCGAGTTCCAGGACAGACCCCAAAACTACACAAAGAAAGCTTGTCTCAGAAAAGAAAAGAAAAAGGAAAAAAAAAAAAAAAAAAAAAAACAAAAACAAGATAAACATGTACAATGGTAGACACATCTATGGCTGGACACTTAACTAAGTTTCTCTAAAGTTATTTTTTTTTCAAACTATTGTATATGTGGGGAACTCTGAAACAAAGATAGCATTAATATACAAGATTTCCCCAGGCTACAGACATGTCTTAGGCAAGTACAGATTCTGAGACAACTGTGAGGACTTGGATGTTTGCAACTAGAAAGCTACTCTTCCTTCTTCTCTAGTACCAAATAGACTGAGAAGGCTCATGCATACAAAGTTAAACTGGCAACAAACAAGAATTTATATGAAAGACTATCAAGTCTTTCCCAAAAATACAATAGGTTAACAGCAGAATGTGCCCACTCATTCCCAAGCTTCAGGGTATGCTGGGAGTTTACAGTGTTATTGCCTTCTTTACAAGGCAGTAAGTTATAAATAACCACAAACTGTCCTTGTCCCTAAGGAGATCTAGCAGCCAGCTCAAAGGCTAAAATATGGAACAATTTTCACTTTAGATATACAACTTTTCCAGATAGCCAAAAATAAAAAAGCAAAAAATAAATAAAAATTGTTTGCCAATTTAAGGGTCTGGAAGGAATTTCCTTCCCCTCAAATCTACCCCACTTTAAGAGTTACTGGTACAGATAGATACACTGGCATCATCCTCTACCCTCAAAATAACACTGGGAGAAGACAACACATCTACACGCCAAATTCCAAAGCTTGCCCTGGAGAGGAGATTCTATTCAACTACTCTGGAGGACTGAAAAACTTCAGACATTAGAAAGACGTTTGGAGTTCTGTTTTGCTTTTTAATATAGGCAAAAATAGATATGAAACAAAATACATGCAAATAACAGCATATGAGGGGAAAAAAATCCACTTTCACTTGGATGGAGGAATCCAGAAAAATACATGTCCGAAACAAGCATAGGTTTCACAAGGCTTAGGCTAAAACCAGCAGGTGAAATGCTGCTTTTGTTAACTACAAAACTCCCACTGGGAAACAAAACTCCACCAGCTGCTTAAAAAACAAAACAAAACAAACAAACAAAAAAAACCCCAGCATATCAGAATAAGCTCTCCACACACATCAATTTCAGATCCATCATTGAGAGATGTCTAACTAAAATGGAGCAACACAAATTCAAATCAAAATTAAATTTGCTCATAAAGGAGCTGTTTCACTTTAAAGTGGACTTTTCCTTATGACTCTATTTTCATAAATAAATTAAAATCATGTGCCACTTCCAATGAATGGCATGAGCAAAGCCTTCCAAGACCACAATGAGCAAACTTGGTAGAGGTAAAGATTTTAACATCTCCCACATGTCAAAGATTTCTCTTCTGGAAAGTAATAAAAAAAAAAAAAAATTAATAGGAGAAAGTAGTAAGAAAATTCTATGGTTAAGTAGACTCTAGTACTAGTTATACGCCCAAAGCTCATCACATATGTGACCCCCCCACACACACACACATACAAGATAAACAAAATGTATAAAGTTTGGTTTTTTGAGACAGGGTTTCTCTGTGTAGCTTTGCAGACCAGGCTGGCCTCGAACTCACAGAGATCCACCTGCCTCTGCCTCCTGAGTGCTGGTATTAAAGACATGAGCCACCAGCGCCCAGCATAGTTGAATGAAGAATGGGAAGATCATAATTTCAAGTCTAAACAAGTTTGGGGATTTTGATACTTCTAACAAAAATTTTGCATTTATTTAGTTAGTGTTTATGAGGGTGCATGAATAGCAGGGCTCCTGTATGAAGGCACAGGGCAAACTATGGGAGTTGGTTCTCTCCTTCTACCATGCAGTTTCTAAGGATCCAAATCTTTTGGATCATCAACATGGGGACAAGTGCCTTTACCCACTAGCCACCTAGCTAGCTGACCTAAAACTTTATACACAAGTAAACAAGCTAAAGAGATAACTCAGCAATTAAGATCATAATGCTCTTAGAGAAGACCCAAGTTTGGTTCCCAGCACCCATCTCAGGTGCCTCACAACCCCCTGTAATCCTGGCTCCAGAGGGAAATCCAAGCATCTGACTTCCACAGGCTTCTGCACTTACATGTACATACTCATACATAGACAAACACACACCTACACAATACTTTTTTAAAAAAAAAATCTTTAAACCATAAATAGACAAAAGAGTAGATCTAATACTATGTATGTGTGTCCAGCATGCAAGAAATTAAAAAACTGAAATCATTTTATTTAACAAAAAGAGCTGCCTATTATAACCCACAGTGTCCACTGGCCTTATAAGAAGAAACTATTTAAAATATTTATTGCTAATAAAAATTGACCAGATAGGGAACCCAAGGAATGAATATAAAAGAGTTAGAATCAGTACTGGGATATAGAGTGAAGAGTAAATTCATTATCTTGGAAACAGAAAAGCCTTACCTGCTCCAGGGCATTTACCATGCTACAAAACCAACCATTATGTTCTCCATTAACCACTACAACCTATCAGGGAACTCAATTTTCCTCAGAAATACTTTTTGAAAGGAAAAGCCCTACCCCTTCCAACAAGACAAGGAAGTACTCTACCACAGAGCTACCTGCCCAGCCCTTTCCCCCTCCCTCCCTCCCTTCCTCCCTCCCTCCTTCTCTCTCTCTCTCTCCCTCTCTCTCTCTCTCTGTGTGTGTGTGTGTGTGTGTGTGAGAGAGAGAGAGAGAGAGAGAGAGAGAGAGAGAGAGAGAGAGAGAGATCTTTTAGGGTCTTAACTGAACACATCTCCTGATTAAATGAAGCAAGGTGCCTTATCTAGAAACTAAACACAGAAAATAAATTCCTTCTGAAAAATAACAAATTCAGCCAGGCAGTGGGGGCACACACTTTTAATCCCTGCAGGCAGGGGGAATCTATGTAAGTTTGAGGTCAGCCTGGTCTACAAAATCAGTTCCAGGATAGCTAGAGCTGTTACACAGAGAAACCCTGCTCGAAAAACTAAACAAGCAAAACACCCAAGTTCTGGCATGGGCATGGAGTGTAGTTGGTGGAGTTCCTGCCTAGAATACAGGAAATCCTGGGTTTGATTTCCAGCACCACATAAACTGGGCATAATAGCACATGTCTGTGATCTCTGCATTTGGGAAATGGCAGGAGAAAAAACAAGTGGTAAAAAGGTCATCCTGGTCATACAGTTTGAGGCCAAGAATAAATGAGACCCTATATTGGTGTCTGCTAGGGGGGATGAGGGAGGGCAGAGAGGAGGAAGACAGAGATAGAGGGAGCATTCACAAGGAGATGGTTCTTTGGGTAAAGTGTTGTCAGAGACATAAACTGGAAACCTCTGCACTTGGAGGTAGAGTCTTGGGAGCTTAATGGGTAACCAGTCTAGCTAGGCAATGACCTATGTTAAGGATCGAAATAAACTCCACAGAGAAAAGGAAAACAAGAAAGTTCTCAGTCTCCAGTGTGCATTCCAAATTCTTGACTCAAGGGGAAAGTAAAACACACATAAGCAGACAAAACAAGAAAGTTGAACAGGATGTCTATCTCAAGAGAATGTCCTTAGTTCCTGATGACCTTTGTCTGAAAAGATTAAAATGCAGTAACACCATTTGCCCACTAAGACTCTGTAAAAGTATACATAGAGGTTTGAGGCATAAATCAGAGCACAGAGTAAACACTTGAAGAGAGCCATTTTGGTAGCAAGATTTTAAGTCAACATTAAAGAACTAAGTTGTAAGGTACAATACAAAAAGGTAAAAAGCTCAAAATTCAAACTCCTTATACAGACCAAAAATGCCACCACACTGCTTACAGCTTTTTGCTTTATAAACTGTAATCCTAACCCTCAAAGGAGCTCTTCTTACTCTGTTTCCATATCATGTATTATCAACCCTTGATTAAAAATTTAAACCCAGCTGGGACTGCTGGTGTACTCCTATAATAACATTTGAGAGGGCTGAGGCAAAAGGATGATGAGTTTGAGGCCTGCTTATGCGATACAGATCATCACTGTATCTTAAAAAAAAAAAAAAGAAAGAAAAAAATTACATTCAAATACAATTGCTTCCCCCATCATCTGTATGTATAATCTTTTCCTAGTATATATTAGTCACCAAAATAGATATGACTAAAAGATTCTAGTTTATTCCCAGTAGGGATATTTAGAATAAAACCTTATTAATGTCATTTACAAAAATGTGTCTTTGGGTTGGGCTGGGGAGATAGCTCAGTTGATAAAACACCTTGTAAGAACAAGGACCTGAGTTCAAGCCCCAGAATCCACATAAAGCTAGGCATGGTGGCACTTACTTGTAATCCAGAGAGACAGGGGATCCCTGGGACTCACTGGCTAGCCAGTTTATCCTAATTGGTAACTCCAGGCCAATAAGACACCCTTGTCTCAAAGGAGGTGGATACTGTTGCTGAGGATGACAGACTACTCTCCACATGCACACTGGTGCACACTCAAACATTACATACACATTAAAAAGAAAATCACATGTTTTCCTTATATGACTTCAATTTTACCTTCAATATGCACTAAAATCGGGAACAGTAGATTGCACAAAAGAGGTACATTTTTCAATCACAATAAATTTTCTGTCTATCTCATTCTGCTTTACCCCTTCCTGATTAAACTGTATAAATAAAACTACATAAAACTCACCAAGTCAAATCAGTAGGAAAACTCTAATTTGTCTTGTCTAGCAGGAAATCTCTGTTGGAAATAGAGATGATGAGTCAGCTTAACTAGATTCTGAGTCTCATATACCTCTTACTTTGGCTGTTCTCAAAAGGGAAAAGTTCACAAAAATCAGGTGATACATTTGCAATGAAATGACTGATAAAAGGACTTACTAGACAAAATTACTATTCTAATACTCTAGCCTAAATGATCTACTTTTTATTCAGCTCAAAAAGGGTATACTTGAAAGTTTAGAAGACCATGTGGTTCTAATACTCTTGCGTATAAGCTAAAAGAAACATCATTTGCCCCATGTCAATATTGTTGAGAAACAAATTACTATAAAGTATATAACATCGGAGGGGAGTCCACAAAAGACCAGGTTATTAATACTGATTATGCAAGGGAGAAAAAGGAGTTTGTGTTGAAGATCAGTGAGGTTATCTTGACTGCTGTCTACAGCACAACTGTTTAATAATCTGTCACATATCCTACAAAGGGAATTGGGCTTGTAGGAACAGAAGCTAGGTAAAAACAGATACAACAGATCCTATTTTCCTTTAAAAGGGGAAAATGAGGCACTATGTAAATCACTGCTTAGCCTTCAAATCTCTCAAATGTGTACATATGAACTTTAACACACTGATTCACACTGATTTTCCTCAGACTGCAGTAGATTTTGGTAAAACCAAACGTGGTTACTATTAGTAACAGAAATAACCATCACCCTAAACAGGACACACTAAACAGGATGCTAAAGCAGGACATCTTTAATCAAAGACCAAAAATTATAACTTAGAAAAATCCCACAAAGTTCTATCAAGGAGCAGCAGTCAGCTCAAATCCATTCAACAAATATGGTGGTGAGCACCACTGTACAAGGCATTATTTGAAATGGAGGTAGTCAAGGGGACACACAGTTCTGGACACCTTAAAGGCAGGAAGATAAATGCCTTAAAGTGTTAACTTCCAGGCAGCAGAAGATATCCAACTCTTTGAAATGAAAACGTGTGAATTTTTTTTTTTTTTTTTTTTTTTTTTTTTTTTTTTTGAGACAGGGTTTCTCTGTGTAGCTTTGGAGCCTATCCTGGAACTTGCTCTGTAGACCAGGCTGGCCTTGAATTCACAGAGATCCACCTGTCTCTGCCTTCCAAGTGCTGGGATTAAAAGTGTGTGCCATCACCTTCTGGCTTTTTACTATGTAGCTCTGGTTGTCGTGGAACTCACAAAGTAGAACAGGCTGGCCTTGAATTACAGAAACCCACCTGCCTCTGCAAGCTGAGATTAAAGGAATGAGCCACTACACGAAGCTTATTCATGTGATTCTTGAAGTAGAAACCTTTAGTTCTTTTCTCACTTTTTCTTAAGTTTCTAGATTTTTGTCTTCAATTAATTTTCCAGAATTAGCATTTTTAGGTCACATTCACTGGAAAAGGTTAAAGTATAGATGATACCGCCCCTCAACTGTTTAACAGTGAACAAAAGGTCTCCTACAGAACACACCTTTGACTTTGCTTTTTCCAAAGATAATAATTCAGGATTGAGAACTCTATAATAAGCAGGGTCAAGTCACCCAAGAATAAATACTTACAGATCAATATCCTATCATATTATCTAAAATTTAATTTTAAAATATAAGACCTGTATTTCAGGAGTTTCTTCTATTGACATGTGTTGAAATCTAACATGTGTGACTATTCTCTAGGAGCCATCACTTAACACTCCGATTACATGAGAGACAAAGCTTCTGAAATGACCAAGATCAGGACATCTGTATTTTCTTTTGCTTTGTGGAATGTCACAACAGTCGAGGGAACTTCCAGTCACCCCATCTCACTCTGAGGAAAAGCCACAGTCTGTACAATGGCGCAAAGGGGCCTGCAAAAGCGGTGGGCACTCTATTACCTCTCTGACCTCCTCTCCTAAGCGCACTGTGCTCCAATCATGCCACTTTACTTTGTTGTAGTTCCTCACAGCACAGGCTCATTCCTGTCTCGGGGCTTTGTGCTTGCAGTTTGCTGTCTGGGTAATGTTCTCCAGTCCCTGAGAGATTATCAGGGCACACACCCCGCTACTGCTGATTCCTTAATTGTCACCATCTCTGTGAGAGCTTTCCCTGACACCCTTATAATGCAATCCTCTCTCCCAGCCAGTCATACTCCTGCCTCATTATTTTTTCTATCCTAGATAAAGTCATCTAGCATACTATATTTTTTTACAATCTGTTTCTTGTAACTGAAAAATAAGCTGTACAAAGGTAGATTTATGTGTTTTGTTGCTGCACCTAGACAGTGTCTGGCACATGGAAGGCCAGAAATAAACCTATTTAATAAATGACTGAATTAAACTTTCCTTCCTTTAACGTTTTCACAGTAATTCTATACATGCCTGTGGTGGCACATGCCTGTTACCCAGCACATGGAAACAAGGCTTGAGGATAAGTTTGAGGTCAGTAAAAGTCACAGACTAAAGCTCCAGGCCAGCTTGGAATACATACAATACCCTTTTTCAAAACATACAAAACATTTGCCTCTATAAATTAGCAATTTATAGAGGTCAGGGTTTCTCCATGTAGCTCTGGATGTTCTGGAACAGGCTGGCCTTGAACTCAGGAGGCAGAGGCAGGCGGATCTCTGTGAGTTCGAGGTCAGGCTGGTCTACAGAGTGAACTCCAGGACAGGCTCCAAAGCTACACAGAGAAACCCTGCTTTGAAAAACAAAACAATGATAAGAAAAATGTATGTGCTAACAGTGGTGGTGCATGCTTTTGATCCTAGCACTTGGGAGGCAGAGGCAGGTGGGAGGATTTCTGTGAACTCATGGCCAGCCTGGTCTACACAGCATTCCAGGTGAGCCAGGGCTATATAATGACTGTCTCAAAAAGCCAAAAAGAAAAGAAAGAACAATTCCTTTTGTGATTTTTAAAATTATTTTTATTTTATATTCATTGGTGGTTTACCTGCATGATTGTCTGTGTGAGGGTGTCAGATCTTGGAGTTACAGACAGTTGTGAGCTGCCATGTGGGTCCTGAGAATTGAGCCTGGGTCCTCTAGGGGGGACAGCCAGGACTCTTAACCACTAAGCCATCTATCTCTCCAGCCCCTAAGTACTATATTTTTGAAGATTTACTTTATATTCATAAAGTTTTTGCCTACATGTACGTATATGTGCTGTGCCTGCCAGAGACCAGAAGAGAGCACTCAATCACCTGGTCTGCAGTTAACAGACAATTGTAAGCCACTACTTGGGGCTGGGAACGGAAACCCATGCAATTTCTTCAACACCAAGAAAAAGCAGCCCCTGCCTGCATTTACTTATGTGTGAACATGCACATGACAGTGGATGTGTGGAAAGGACAATGGCAGGAGCACATTCTATCCTTCTACCATGTGGGTCCCAGGTCATTAGGCTTGGCAGCATGCACCTTTGCCACCCACTGCTTATTGGCCTTGAGAAGAAAAGTCTTTATATTATATTCTGATTGCCACAAAATGATAGATGCTGTTTTGTATCTAGATGAAAACAGACCACGAGGATGACTATAGTTAAAAAATATATTTTTTGACTAAAAAAAGACTCATAGCAATTTCTAGAAGAGAAAGAAAACTCCATTGCTTTAGTGGTTTGTTTGTTTGGTTTTGTTTTTTTGAGATAGGGTTTTTCTGTGTAGCCCTGTTTGCCCTACCCTGGAACTCTCTCACTCTCTGTAGAGCAGGCTGGCCTTGAACTCACAAAGGTCCGCCTGCCTCCAGAGTGCTGAGATTAAAGGCATGTGCAACCACCCCACCCAGAAAGAAAATCAATATTTTTTAAAGATTTATTTTATGGATATGCGTGTTTTGCCTGCATGTATGTATATGCCCCATATGCATGCCTGGTGCCTGTGGCAGTCAGAGAAGGCATCAGATTCCCTGGAACTGGAGTTATATAGATGGTTACAAACTACCATATAGATGCTGAATCCAAACCTGAGTCTTCTGCAAAAGCAGCAAGCACTCTTAACTGCTGAGCTATCTTTCTAGCCCTTAAAATTTTTGATTTTGAGACAAGATCTTGCTAATTCTTACAGGCTGGCCTTGAACTTACACTGTAGCCCAGACTGGTCTTGAACTCATCACTTGGCTAGTGTTAGTGTTCTAAAGATTTAAGATAAGAACATGTCTGTACACTGGTCAGACAGCTCAGTGGTCAAAAGCAAGTAATATTCTTGCAGAGGACTCAGGTTTGTTTTCCAGCACCCACATTAGACAGCTCACAAGCACCTACCTGTAACACCTGCTTCAGGGGAATCTGATGACTCTGGACTCCAAACTACTCACAGATTTAACTACATTTAAGCAACAGAACAAACAACATTATCTTTGCAACATAAAGTGGAAAATGTGGAGCTGATGTGACAAAGAATAGGCTACCAATTTCACTCCAACTCCATGATTACCAAGGCATAAGGAAGAATATTCACTAAATAAGACTGCCTAGTAAATGACATGAGACATATATTTCAGCATATAGAAAACATTTGTTATTTTGCTTTTTTAGGTTTTTTTTTTTTTTTCCTTCTTTTTTGACAGGGTGTAGCTGTTTAGCCCAGGTTTATCTAAAACTCTCCACTCTCCTCCAGCCTTCCAAGTGCTCGGATTACAGGCTGGCAGCAAGACTCACTGCATTTGCACTTTTGACGAAATACTTCATCCACATAAAAGTGAGAATATGCCTGGATCTAAGGTACTTATGACTTGATCCACACCCTAAGATGAGAACACATCTGAAAGGACACAGACATCTCAGACTCCAGTTTTATTAACATGGTTTCCAATTCAAGGTCATACTGGTTGTTTTAAAAAAATACTCAGTATATAAATTCTTCCCAAATTCTTAAAGATAGTTCATATATTCATGAGATGGGTTGCTGCCCAAAAAGTCCCACTTGACACTTGCAACAGGCAGTGTGTGTTATTAGAGAAGAGTAACAGTTTTCATTGTAACACTTCTAGATTCCAAGTGCTGAAATCTCTGAATAAGACTTGGGTTTAAAGGGGGAAAAACATGCTGGGTGCAAATTAAAAATATACTCAACCTCTCAAAAACAAAGCACAGCAAAGTAAAGACCACAAATAAAAATTTTAAAGTGAAAATCATTGGTCACTAAAATATATGATCCCTACGACAAAATTTATATAAAATAATTCTAAACTAATACCAATATAAAAAAGTATCTTAAAAATGCTACCCTTGGGCTGGGTGGTGATGACACACTCCTTTAATCCCTGCATTGGGTGGGGTTGAGGGGGGCAGGCAGATCTCTGTGAGTTTGAGCCCAGCCTGGTCTACAAAGAAACTATGTCTCGAAAAACAAAACAAAACAAAAAAAGCTATCCTTGTCTGTAGCCATATAGTCATTAAATTTGAGGGAGGCAGAGGGATGAGGAAAACCTTCCATAATTAAGAATATTGGTCCTCTTTTACTAGGGCGAGGCTCTGAAATTTTCTTTACTTACAAATTCCTCTCTAAAAATCTGGTAACATGATAGCATTGTGTTGTTTTGGTTTGGTTTTTTGTTTTGAAGGCAGGGTTTCTCTGTGTAGCTTTGTAGTCCAGGCTGGCCTTGAACCCACTGAGATCCACCTACCTCTGCCTCCCAAGTGCTGGCATTAAAGGTGTACCACCACCCGGCTAGCTTACAACTGTGTATTATTCCAATTAGTTCCAGGAGATCTGATACTTTCATAAAGACAACATGCAGGCAAAACACCAATGCACATAAAAACAAATCTTTAAAAAAGATTTTAAAGACAATAAAACATAAAATATTAAAATGCAAAGCTGTCATTATTAAATTCTACACAGACTCCATAGGAAAGAAAATTTTCAGCACTTTACACACCAGTAAAAAAAGAGAGAAGCATTAAAATTATATAAAGGTTTTTCTTCATTCCTCTTCCCCCTTCAAGTAACACACACACACACACACACACACACACACACACACACACACGATACTTATATTCTTTGATGTTTTTGTCTGTAATGGCAAATTAAAAAGCCATCAACAGAGTAGTGATACTATCAAATAAAAATAGTATTGTTAGAACATGAAGCCTAGGGCCAGGCATGGTGGTATATGTTTTTAACTCAGGAGGTAGAAGTAGGCAGATCTCTGTCAGTTCAAGGCCAACCTGGTCTACATAGTGGGTTTCAGACCAGCCAAGGCCACATAGTGAGACCCTGTCTCAAAAACAAAACAAACAAAATATGAATGGCTGAGCATATATATGCATATATATATATATATATATATATATATATATATATATCAATCAACATGGTTAGAGGGCAGAAAATAAGAATAAATTAAAAACTGATTGCTATAGGATCTTCAGCTAGTGTGGTGCACATCTTTAGTCCTAGCACTTGAGAGGCAGAGGCAAAAGTATCTCTTTGAATTTGAGGCAGGAATGATCATATATTGATATCTATATGATAGTTCCAGGACAGCCAGGACTACATAGAGCCTGTCTAGAAAAAAGAAAAAGAATTTTCATATATATACAGTATGCATACATAAGTACTTAGAAATCCATATAAAATTTACTATATAAAGACTGAACACATAAGCAATACATTTTCTTACATTCTCTGTGGAGCAAGGATGGTAAAACTAAAGATGATTTCTTTAAATGATAGTATTTTTCACAATCTCTCTTTATTTGGCTTTGTAAAAAACTTTGATCAAGCCAGGCATTGGTAGCACACGCCTTTTGTGCCAGCACTTGGGAGGCAGAGGCAGGTAGATCTCTGTGAGTTCGAAGACACCCTGATCTACAGAGCTAGTTCCAGGACAGGCTCCAAAGCAATACAGAGAAACCCTGTCTCAAAACACAAAAAAAACAAACAAACAAAAAAAAAAAAGCAAAAAAGATTAAAATTCAGGGGATTCAGGGGAAATGGAGAATTAGAAAAGGTAAAAGAGTAATCTTTTAAACAGACAATAATGTAGTCTAAATGACGTCCCACCATACCCCAGAAGCCAATGCATCTAAGCAGATCTCATTTGTGAAAACCTGTTTGTTAGCAAAATACCTTCCCTGTGATTGATGAATATAGCATTAGGTGCTTAAGCAAAGAGGAGAAAGGCACTGACTCCCACACTTTAGTAAGCTTACAGAAGTATTCTCATAGTAACCCAACAAGCCTTTAGAAAGACTTTGGTCCCAGTAAGGAATGTTTTTCATAGTGCACCTCCTCATCCTTCTCTACCAAGCCACTCTCAAAAACGACCCTCCCCCCACAAGACCAATCCCTCCTCTTCTAATGACCTCGGATTTTAGTGTGTGAAAACTCAAAAAGATTTCCCAAAAACCACTAGAGACTTTTTTTTTTGAAGGGAGAGAGGACTTCTTTGAAATATTTTAAGTCTTTTTTCTTTCTAATATTTCTCCTTCCTTAACTTTTTCTGTTTGTTTGGTCTCAGGCATATTTGTACTTTTCACTTCTTGAGGGAAAATACAATTCCAAATAAATTTCCACTTCATAGCCCAAATCTAAAATAAAGGCAGAAAAGGTATGAAAGTAAGAAAAAACAAAACAAACAAACAAAAAAACAACAAAAACTAACCTTATGTTATTGTCTTAGAAATAAAGTTCTAATTTTTCAAGTAAGGGAGTGAAATCAAACTTACTCATACATCATAAACCTTCAATTAATTTGGAGTCACTTGAATAGGTCTATACAACTGACCACTACAGAAGAATCTATAACTTCAAAATTCAGAGCTGTGATACAATCTATGTATCCCTACCTCATCCTCCTGGTCTTCCCTCCAAGGCTTCCCAAGGACCTGTTTAGTTCAGTGTTTTGGGCTATATAAGGACTCCTTCAAAACCAGAAAAGCATTCAGCGCTAAGTGGCTTCAGTTGTTTTTAAAGCACTCTGACATTCATGATCTTATTTGGGATTTTTACCAACTTAGTGAAGCATGCAGAATAAGCATTTTACAAACAAGGAAATAAGCTTCCCAGCTGGCCAGGTCACATGGTTATTAAGGAGCTTAAGTTAGACTACAAGCCTTTTAACTACTAATCTAATAGTCTAATTCTTTGACTTCCTGATTCTTATATAATGTTATATGTAAGAATGCATGTTATGTATTTTTTATTCAACATGTAAAAAACTAGGGAATTATCTCACAGAAAGCATGTTTATATACTCTAGCTTGCAATTTAATTTGATTTGATTAATTTTCTTTTTCTTTTCTAGCTAGGATGATCTTATGAGCAAAATCACTATGTAGCCAAAGATGGCTCTGTAACTCTGATTCTTCTGACTTGGCCTCCTCAGCACTGGAATGTGCCATTGTGCTTGGCTCAATCTCACTTTTAACTGACAACTCTGCAGAAATGGTCTTAGGTTCTAATGAATTCTGAACAACACACACACACACACACACACACACACAGTTTATTTGTTTTGGTTTTTCAAAACAAGGGTTCTTTGTAGCTTTGGCTGTCTTGGAACTCACAGAAATCCACCTGCCTCTGCTTCCCAAATGCTGGGATTAAAGGCATGTATCACCATCACCACCACAGCATCTGAGCATCATTATTAATGAAGACATCAGCAAGCCATTGATTGGGTTCATACCTTTCTCTAAGACTGGGTGGGGGAACAGATACTATGCACCTAATTCTTCTAGGATGACTTTTCACACATTAACAATTCATCCATCAGTTCTTTAAAATAAACTGTTTACTATTGCAACCTGTCAGAATAATATTCTACTGTTTCCAAGAAGCCAGTGCTTTTTCTTCTAAAGACCTCTATTGTTCCTTTGCCACAAGTCACAGAATTAAAAAGCAGAATTCCTGCAGTTCTTTTAATTACATTTGTGGTGTCTAGCAAAACTACAACATTAGCTGCCACTATGTTCAACGCAGTTGCTCAGGCCAAACCCATGTGTTTGCATATCCCACCAAATATCAAGTCAAACTAGGCTCCTTTTCTCCCTATTCACTAAGTCCAAAAGTCATAGTGTTCTCTCCCCTGAACAGTGTTACCTGGCTCCTAACTCATCTCCTGGTAGCTACAGTAAACTTTTTAAAAATGCTAACCAGATCATGCCACTTTTCCTCTTAACCAAACTTAAAATAAAATTCAGCCTCTATAACAGACCCTATGGGATCCTTATATATGGGATCCAGCTCATGTTAAATTCATGGCTTATCCCTCTTCCCTGTCTTTTGACTCCAAACACACTGGCTTCAATAAACAAGTCAAGCTTGTTTCCATCTCAGGCCTTTGACTCTCTCTTCCTTGTGGAGAAGTTCCTTAAAGATCATTTACATTGCTAGCGCCTTTTTGTTGTTGTTTTGTCTTTTGAGACAGGTTCTTACTATATAGCCCGGGATGGCCTGGAAGTCTATGTTGACTACACTTTCCTATTTAGACCTGGTTGGTCTCATAAGAGATCCCCCTGACACTGCCTCTGCCTCCACTGCTGGGACTAAATGAGCATCACCACACTGGCTCATTGCTAGCTTCTTATTACTTAACTCAAGATACCTCTTAAGAGGTAGGAAAAAAGAGACAGGATGGGGGTAAGGGAAGTCTCCTTTTTATAGACTTTGTAACCCTCAATCAAAAGTAACAGTCCAGTCCCCTACTCCTTGGATGACTTGTTTCATGTGCATTAACCCACTATGCTGTTTACAGTTTACAGCCCAATCATCTTCTAGTCAGTTGTGGTGACACATGCCTGCAATTCTAGTTCTCTAGAGACAAGAATTCAAGGACAGCTTAAGCTATGTAGCCAGACCTTATACTAATAAACAAAAAGCAAAAACAACAAAGACATTCTGTTCCTAGAGCTCAGAAGCACGGACAGGAGGAACTCCTGAGAAAATGTTCCTTTTCAACAGTGAATCGCTTCTTTTCTTTTTGGCACCCAACAGGATTCTCTCTCTATTATGGTCATAAACTTTTTTTAAACAAGGCCACAGATATATGATACAGATTAGATACATTTTTTTGAGGCAGTGAACCATTATGCTAGCCAGTGAATCTCCCTCCTACTTTAGCTTCCTGAGTAGCTGAAGACTGGCCCATGCCACTATGCCCAACTCTAGGCCATACTTAATCTCAGAAAATCCCTTATACAATTATTTAGGTCTGACTTAAAATACATATAGTGTCTGTATTTTGTCTCTCTCTTTTAACCCATTGAGTCCAATTAGTGCTGTCCATATGCACAGAGACACGAGGAACCTACCAGTGAGTTAGAGTGGTAGGGCCTCTTGAGCTGCTGCAGCTGCTCTTCTCTGACTGTGTGTGTATGTGCACGCACAAACAAATGCAGGTACACATATGTCACAGAGTGCAATGGAAGTCAAAGGACGTCTTTCAGGAGTCAGTTCTCTCCTTCCAACTTGAGTTCTATGGATAGAACACTCAGGTTGCTAGGCTGCAGAGAAAGTGATTTTGCACACTAGTCATCTAGTTGGCCTCTGCCCCACCCCTCCACTTCAAGAGAGATCACTAGTTTAGGGCTGAGGGCATAGCTTCATGGTAGAGTTCTTCCCTAGCACTTGAGAGGCCCTGGACTCATCCCCTATCACAGATAGAACGGAGGAAGAATGAAGGCAGGAAGGAGGGAAAGGAAGACTAGTTTTCTGACCACTGAATATTTTATTTTTGTGTATGCCTATTTTGACTTCAAGTATGTCTGTACACATGTGCATGCCTCATGCCCAAGGGTACCAGAGAAGGCATAAAATCCCCTGGGTTGTAGTTACAAACAAAGGGCCATGAACTGCCATGTAGATACTGTAAATATCCTGGACCTCTGCAAGAGCAACCAGTGCTCTTAACTGTTGAGTGTTGAGTCACTTCTCCAGTCCTCTAACCATTAACTTTAACTCTATAGACCTATATAGTGGGTTCCAGGCCAGCCAGGGCTACACAGTGATACCATCTCAAAAAAAAAAAAAAGAAAGAAAAAGAAAGAAAACAACTAATCATAATGGGACCTGATAATAACACTGGCATTTTCCAAGATGGAAAATTGTTTATAAATAGAGTGGTAGGGAGAGGTACTGACATGAGTATTTTGGGAGATTCTGTCTCTAGATTCATATTCTCTCCTCTCTCCCTATCTCTTCTCCCTCCTCTCGTCCCTCCTTCCCTCCTAACCCACTGGATCTAATTAGTGCTGTCCATATGCACACAGGCATGGATCAATCACTGGAGCACGAGAACCAAACTGTGACCACACTTGTAAAGAAAACTGACTCTCACTCCTGTATCAATCATTTTAACAAATATAAAGTGAAAATTGAATTTGCTAATACTAATTTTTCAGAAGTAAAAAACTAAATTGATCTGAAGAAAGCAAAGGAAGTCCCTTGAAATGAGCCCAACTATTCTCTTGAGGGAAACGGACTGTATCCAGAGTATCTTATACTATGCCTGACACATAGAATGAGCCCCATAAATGTTTGATTAATTAATAAAATCACTCTGAAGATATATCTACAAACATAATTTTGTACTAAAGATCAGAGAGCTGAACTCCAAAGCAACTTAGTGGCTTTTGCCAAATGTGACATTGACACTGAAGCCAATAGCAGAGCTGAGATCAAACAGTTACATTGGGAAAAGGAAACACTGAGCTGAAGGATTTCAAAGTGCAAATGAAAGATAACACACTGATGATATACCATCTGACTGTAGCTAAGAACAATAGAGCCAGTAGTGATAGACAAATAAAGCAACACCACAAAGACTCTGGTGAGGTATTAGTTACCCAGTACATAGAGTACAGAAGGACTCAACAAAGTCTCTCCATTATGAGGAAAGATAACTATAAACAAACCACAAAACAAATGAAACACTGCCATTGCCTAGCCTAGCTTTCCAGTCATTTAATGTGACTGCTCTACTTAGGTCAACTGCTAAGCTGCCCAATCCACTGCTCAGTCACACCCACAACAAAATTAAGGTAGGTTTGCAAACTGAATTCCTCCCTAAGGATATGGAATGATAAATTTGAAAATCTCTTTGTTCTTGACTCCAGTAGCCCTTTCCTCCTATAACTCAACAAATCATTACTGATTAAAACAGCACCTACATAGTTTGACTTTGATGCTCAAAACACAAAAGGGCTTTTCCCTCAAAACTCTCTTTCAAAACAGAACCATCCTCTCACCTAAATCAATTTTTTAAAATTATTATCAATATTTAGAGATCCCATTTGAGACAGGGCTCTAATTCACTTAAGTTTTATAAAAACTTCCCCCACACCTACTAGTAGTAAGGTTACAAGGTAGATTTTTTTTTAAACCCTAAAGCTAACTAACTGTAACATTAGTAAATGTGTTTATACTGCTTAAGCCCTAAAGTCAATCAACCATAAAATATTTATTGAAGTCTCGAGAGATGTCTCAAAGATTAAGAACACTGGATTAAGAGACCCAGGTTCAATTCCAGTACCCACATGGTAACTCACAACCATCTGCTAACTCCAATCCAATGTCTTCTTCTGGCCTCCTCAGGCACCAGGCACATACATGGTGCATAGACATACAGGCAGACAAAACACTCATACCCACATAATTTTAAAAAATTAATTTATTGACTATAATCTGAATGTCCAGTCCCATACTGAGCTATCAACCTCACCATTGTTTATTTCCCTGCTAGGCATAAACAGAAAATGCTTTTGGCCTTGAAGAAGTAGGAAAAGACTCAAGGTATAGTTAAAAGATATATATTTTCAAAGACTAAGAGCTTCTCCATTACATATGTATGTTGTCCTCTTAAACAGCAAGTCATTTAAAAATCAAAGAATTTGCCCTGGAATTTGAGATTTAACTTTTTAAAACACTGTAAAATATAAACATTTAGAATAGTTAGCTAGGTGTTCAATAAAAAAAAGGAAGCACTAGACTTTAGACAAATTCCATTTCAAATAATACATAATGTAATGAGTCATTTTATGTTCCACAAGCCAGCTCCCAAATAATGACATGGAGACTTCTTATTAATTATGAAATTTTGACCTATAACTTAGGCTTGTTCCTACCTAGATCTTATATTTAAATTAACCTATTTATGTTAATCTACATTCTATCACATGGCATTACCTCTCTTCCATCTCGCAACTCCTGTTTCCTCTCTGTGCCTCCTGGTGTCTTTTCCTTTCTTCTTCCCAGAGTTCCCTTTGTTCCCAAAAGTCCTGCCTAGGCCTCTTGTCTACCTATTGGCTGTCCAGCCTTTTATCACACCAATCAGCAATATACCTTCACACAGTGTACAAATACCCCACAACAATATAAGGATCTCACAAGTACATTCACCTTTAAGGGGTCACTTGAGTTCCTCACACTTATAAAACATGGGGAGGAGTTAATACCATTTAATCACACTTGGAAGAGGCAGTTACTTTAAAAATTGTCTTGTAGGTCAACATTTTACTGGGTCTTCCAAAAATGTAGCTCTTTACAAATGAGAAACAGGCATCAGTTAAATAAACTTAGAAGAAAACTAGAGTTGCCAATATATTCATCAGCTATTGTTCTGGCACCTGAATTCTAATGCAGCTTTACACATAGATTCCTAAATCTGAATTTTCTCTTTTCTAAACTAAGGGCAACAGTGTAAGAATGCCACAAAATAGTCACAAAGTCTATCATATCTATTCACCCCTGGATATGAAATGAAATAGAAACAGTAAAATCAATTTTTAAAATCTAGACTAGTCAGGTATTAAAGTTCATCTGATTTCCAGTAGTAAATTTCTGTGCCCTTTGGAAATAATGTAAAGATTGTTACCTGGCTCCCTTTATGGAATGAGTGTTAAAGCAGTTCCTATGATGCAGTGCATACAATGCAAAGTTTTAAGAAGCATGGTGGCCTAAGTCTGTAATCTCTGTAATCCCTGCACTTGGGAAACTGAGGCAGGGGAACTAAGTTTGAGGCCAGTCTGGGCAATACAGTAATATATATTCTGGGGAGGGAGGAAAGGAGGAGAAAGAGAGAGACAACACACAGCGAGAGAGAGAGAGAGAGAGAGAGAGAGAGAGAGAGAGAGAGAGAGAGAGAGAGAGAGAATATGTGTTACAGGAAGCTATAATCCAAATCTGTATACTCTCTAAGGCTCACCAAACCTGACCATCCAAGTCAAACCAGTTTTGGCACATTGTCCTTGGACCTCCATTGTTAGTATTCAGGCATCTATACTGGCCTGCCTTTGGGGTTCTAACAAGATATGTCCTCAAATGTAGCCACTAAGAGCATCTCCTGTGTACATTCACTACATTCCCTTTTAAAAGGGCTCTGCCCATCTCCCCCTTCCCCCTCTCTCTGTTCCTTTCTTTCTCTCTCTCTCTGCTCCTCTGCCTGTCTGTCCCTGTCCCCACCACCCCTTTTCTGTTCTGCTGCTCCTGTCTTCAGAGTCTGGTCTTCCCTATCCCTCCACGCTTTTCCTATAGCACAAATTCTTATAGCACAAATAAAAACTTAAGAGTTAGATATTGGGGTTAATGCTGAAGATCAGAAAAGCAAAGCACCAGCCACTAGAGAGTTCTCACCTCTACCAATGCTCAGACTGTGTCCTCTGACTGCTTAGACTGCACTGCTTTTCATATTGCCTGCTCAGACTGCCTAGACTGCTATGAGCTCCTGCCTCCTCCCACTTTATATCCTTCTCCACCCAGTCATATCACTCCTGTCTCCACCTCCCTAGTGCTAAGATTAAAGGCGTGTGATTTCAAGTGCTGAGATCACCTTTGTGTGAGCTCTGATTCTCTTTCATGTAGCCCAGAGTGGCCATGAACACACACATGCAGGCACACATAAATAAAAATGGTAAGAGGGTAAGTAACTGAGCTCAAGGCCAGCCTGGTCTACATAGTGAGTTACAGGACTGCCAACGCTACACACACACACACACACACACACACACAGTCTCAAAAAACAAAGCAATAAAAACCTAAACAAACAACAAAAACTAACCATGCTAAGACCAGTGCAGACAGCCAGAACTCTCTCGTTATTAAGTTTGTCTTTTAGCCCTTGTTCTGATTATGTCAGTACAAGGCCCAACGTGACATGGACTCACAGCAAATAGTTCTAGGCACCCAAAGAGACATCAATAGGTGTATTAATTCAATGGAATACCAAATAAGGGGTTAGATGATGCCTTAATCAGTAAAGTGCTTGCTTTATAAACATGAGTTCCTAAGTTCAATTCCCAGTATCCATGCTTGTTTGTTTGGGATTTTGGGGGTAGGTTATATTCTTTTAAATGCCCAAAGTGGTGGCACATGTTTGTAATTCATACATTGGGAAGGCAGAGAAAGGCACATCCCTGGGGCTCACTAGCCAACCATCCTAATGTTATCAATGAGCCTCCAGTACTAGCAAAGATTCTATCTCAAAAAACAAGGTGGATCAGGTCCTGAGGAATGATACCAAAGTTGACCTCTGGTGTCCATACACATGTGTACCCAGATACACAAAAGGAAGTCAATACCAGACAGACACCTTTAATCCCAGCACTTAGAAGGCAGATGCAGATGAATCTCTGTGAGTTCAAGGCCAGCCTGACCTACATAATAAGGTCCAGGACAACCAGATACATAGCAAGAACCTGCCTTTACAAAACAAAAAGTCAACTAAGGTTTACTTGAAAAATATTTAACAAAAAGTGTGTATGGTCCCCAAATTCTGAGACTATTAAGCCTTGACCTATAGGTTTATGACTTGGGAGGCTCTTTAAAATTGACTATAAGATGAAGTAAAAATCAAGTCTTATAGGTGTTTTGGTAAACTTTTTTTTTTTTTTTTTTTTAAGATTTATTTACACAGTGTTCTGTCTGTATGTAAGCCTGCAGGCCAGAAGAGAGCACCAGACTTTATTACAGATGGCTGTGAGCCACCAACCAAGGTACAAAACAATATGGAGGTAAATTTCAGGACAACCACCTAAGTAAGAGTGAACTAAAAGCATTTATTCTCGTAGGAATATTTTTTTAACCAAGTTTGAAGCAGATAAAGCAGGATCTAAAACTCTGGCCCAGAGGCAGGCATTACATACCTTTAACGCCAGCATTCAGCAGGCAGAACTCTGTGTTTCAGGCTAGCCAGGATACTTCATAGTAAGATCCTGTCTCAACATTTATATTAATAAAATAAAAATCTGAGTGAGGATTCCATGAAAAGAGAGGAATGGTCCATTCTCTACTTCTAATACTATTTCCTCCTCAGTTCAAACTACCCATTTCACTGAGTTGCAAGCTTGCCTAACTCTTTATACTGTAACTTCCTGCTACTAAAATATCTTTTCCCCCCTCTGTTTTTTCAAGACAGGGTTTCTCTGTATTGCTTTGGAGTCTGTCCTGGAACTAGTTCTGTAAATCAGGCTGGCCTCGAACTCAGATCTGCCTGCCTCTGTATCCCGAGCACTGGGATTAAAGGCATGCACTACCACTGTCCAGAGAATAAAAACCTAGCATCAGCCTCATACCAAACAAAACAAAACAAACAAAACAAAAAACTGATCACCATTGGGTGGTGGTGGTGGTGGTGGTGGTGGTGGTGGTGGTGGTAGTGGTGGTGGTGCATGCCTTTAATCCCAACACTCAGGAAACAGAGGCAGGTGGACCTTTGTGAGTTTGAGGTCAGCATAGTCTACAAAGGGAGTTCCAAGACAGCCAGGGACCAGGGCTGTTACACAGAGAAACCCTGTCTCAAAAAAAAAAAAAAAAAACCCAAACAAACAAACTGATGACCTTCCACAATGATTCTACTATACATTCAAGTGTTCAACTCAGACCTGATGGAGCACACCTTTAATCCCAGCACTCTAGGGACAGAGGAAAGATCTCTGTGAGTTCAGGACAGGCAGAACTATAGAGATCCTGTCTCAGAAAACTAAAAACCAAAACAACAAAAGCTCACAATATAGTCAAACTAAAAACCCAGGAGTCAGCCTTCACTCCTCACTCTCTTCTCTACCTCAATTTCCCACCTCCAATTCTAGTCAATATTATCTTAAAAATACATCCCTTTCTTGATCTCCACATCAGTAAGGAACTGTGGTAAGCTATGTAAAATTAAGTTTATATTTTGTTATATTGTGTTAAATGTTTCCACTTATAATATTTTATGCACATTATTTTTTACCATATTCTATGTATGTATACTTTTCCTGTATTCAAGACATTTTGTATATTGATACAATTTGGGATATTTATCTTGCTGCCCTTTATAGTTCTACCTCTTGTCTTGACACTTATACTCTACCTCTATTTTAGGGATTTACATGTAGGTATATGTAAATAGTTATATTGTTTAAGTATTTGTTCCTGCTTTACTCAGGAAAGTTTTAATCAGTCTTTTTAGCTAAGTTCCCGAGTATTACAGATTATCTTCACTCACATTTCCTGTACCTATGAGATTAGTCAGATATAGATGCTTAATCTTCAATCACTTCATAGACATGCAGAACATGGCATTTAAATGTTTTAATATTAGTACTCCATTGACATGAGACACTGTTGCTCCTGACAGCACCGTGCACTTTCCCGAAAATATGTTGGACACTGTTGTTGCTCCTGCTGGAGTTCAATCTCGCCTCAGCTAATGGCCTGTTGGGCATAGAATTGCCCCCACCTTGACCACTGATTTGGACATGCAGTCCTATGTACTTGCAGGAGACAAATATAGAAGACTGCTTGACCTTGCCAAGTCAGGGTAAGACAGCCATTCTATTTCCCTGCTGTTGTTGTGGTCTGTCAAGTTCTCTTGGCCTTAGCCAAATCTGGGTGTACCAACGTCGCTGTGAGACCTAGGGTGACTGTTCAGGTGGCTTGCTGTTTCTGTCCTTGCTGCACCTTTTGGAAGTTGTCCATCCGCATTTCCTGTCTACTCTAGTATTGTTAATTTCCTTCTCAGGTCTTGATAAGGTTGAAGATTAAACTATCACAACTATTATTCTCTCTTCCTAGTTAGATATATTAGGTACTAGACTTACGTTTTCCAGCTTAGGACAACTCTATTGTAAACTCCATTATGCCCTCACCCTAGGACTAGATATGTAGGTCATTTTGTTCTCGATTTTCCTTTTCTTAGAGCACACTTGTTATTCACTGTTTTGTATATAGTTTTGTATTAAGCCTAAATCTTTTCTTTAGACTAAAAGGGGAATTGTAGTGAGGTAGTCCTTCTGTAGCACTGACCACGCCCATTGGGGGGTGGAGCGATGGGCGGAGAGGACCTGAGGAAGGAGGTCGGAGGGGCCCAGGAAGGCGCTCTCGCTTGCTGGCGTGACTCGGACAGGAGAGGATCGGGTTGAATTTCCTGGTGTTCATCTGTCTAGGTTGTAAGTTATTTCTCCCTGAATAAACATCTATTCGGCCTATTTGTTTATCCTGATCCTTATTTACCGCAATAAGGAACCATCAATATACTGGAATATTATTTTAATTGCAATTCTATACTCTCCCATTCCTATTATCAGTGAACTCATTTTTAATATGACATCTTTAAATGTTTTTCTTCTACCAAGAATGCTTCTCCCTCATCTTTGCAAATACCTACTGAAATTTTTCCAAGGAAAATTAAATGCTTCCTCCTTCCTCTCAATGTGTAGATCTCTTGCTGTTGTAATTATTATTATTCTTTCCCACTAGACGAGACTCCCTGGAGAGCACCTTAGAAAGTCTGGATTTTAGGCAGTACCCAGCACATTGTAGGTACTTAATAAATATTTGAAAAAATAACAAGTTGTGTACATCATGATTTAGATAAATCAGTCTCTAGGCCATTCTCTTTCCTAGCTAAGATTTCAGGCTTATCATATAGTAATGATCTTTTGTTTGTTTTTTGAGACAGGGATTTTCTGTGTAACAGTACTGGCTGCCCTGAAACTTGGTTTTGTTGATCAGGTTAGCCTTGAACATAGATCTACCTGCTACTGCCTTCCAGGTGCTGGGATTAAAGGCATGTGTCACCACCTCTCACCTAGTAATGACTTTTTTTTATTATTACAGCAGAGAATATTAGTTATAAAATTTCAGATGAGTTACTTAAAATCCTTTCTGTGTGTTCACTTACCTGTAAAATACAGAGGAAACTATCTTATTAGTGTTATGAACATTGAATGAGTTAAACACATGTAAAATGTCTAGTGCAATACTTGATATGTATGCTCAAATATTAGAATTATTATTTTTAGTACTACTGTGTCTCTAGGAAAAGAAAGGACTGACAGAGATGTGCTCTCTGTCACAGAAAAGAACACTCTTCAACATTCATGGCAAAATGCTATTCTAGTTTTTCTGTCATTCCCTGTGAGTTTAGTTACCTAAGAATTCTGGTACATTTATCAACAAAGCTGAGGAATGGAGTTTGAATCTGAAAGACCCCACTAAGTTAACAGCATCCTGAGACAACCTATCAAAAGAGGTATTACTCACTTTCTAACCCTTATGTTGATTCTCCCTACAATCAATATTTTGGCCAAAAGTAGTATTGTTCAGTTTTTTTTGTTGTTGTTGTTGTTGTTTTTGTTTTAGCAAAGAAATAAAGTACACCACAAAATAGCTCTCAGTATTATATACTGGGGGTTTTTTGTTTTGTTTTGTTTTCCGAGATAGAGTTTCTCAATGTAGCCCTGGCTGTCCTAGAACTAGCCCTTTTTACCAGGCTGGCCTCAAATTCAGAAATCTGCTTGCCTCTGAATGGAGGGCTGGGATTAAAGGCATAATGTGTTGAAAGTTCTTGTGTTTAAAAATTACTATTATTGGCAGGGTGGTATACATCTTTAATCCCAGCACTTGGGAGTCAGAGGCAGGTGGATCTCTGTGAGTTTAAGGCTAGCCTGAACTACAGATAGAGTTCCAGGACAGCTAGAGCTACATACAGAGAAACCCTGTCTTGAGGTTCAAAATAAAACAAAATAAAATTACTATTATCATCCTACTGAGTTTTAAAAATATATGAGTAACTAAATAGTAAAAAAAAACTTAACATTTTACTTTCAAATGAACTAACATAATTCTTCCTAAAGATTTACATTCAAAATTATCTCCTCAATGAAATAATAATTTACATATCCTTGATCTATATTAAAGATATCATGGGGATAAACAAAACAAGAAGCCAGCATGAGTAACTTGAAAACAATTATATAACAATTCCCTTTGACCTCCTACTGTCTTCTTGTTGCTTATTCTTAGCCATAGACACTAAAATGAAAACCTCTAGGCCAGCAAGAGGGCTCAATGGGTAGGTTCATCTGTCACCAATTCTGAGGATCTAAGTTAGAGTCCTGTCACCCACATGGTAGGACAGAACTCCTACAAGTCTGTCTTCTGAGCACCACTCTCCAACCACGGCATGTGCATGCACGTGAAAACACACATACACACACACACACGTGTGCAATTTAAATAATATGAAAAAATTTAAATCTCTAAAAGGCATTTAAAAAAGAGATGAGAAGAACCAAGTTGCATGGAGCAGTACTGTGTCTAAAAAACCAGAAATGGGTACCAACATGAATATAAATAGCTCCCTTATTCTTGAATGGTTCTGTAATAATTTTACTGTCAAAAAAAATTAAACCCTTTAATTTTATAGGAGAGTTAAGATACAGAATAGTTGCAATATGCCTATCAAACTAATTAGTAAAGTAAGTATTTGTTATTGGTAAGTTTACTGTTTAAGTAATGTACACATACATAACCCCTAATCCTTATTCTTGTAAAAAGTAACTATACTGTTTCTAGTTTGTTTAAAATTAGGCCATAGCTGTCTACTTTGTCTTATACTTCTACACATACAACTTAAAATGTACTAAAAATAAAAGCAGTCCTCTGCGATACAACGTAGCTCTCATAAAGCCTTTCAACTACATCACAAATAAACTCCCCTCTCCAACTGAATAACTATGGCCTCTTTGTTATCTCACTAAGCTGCCTTCCTCAAATTGATTCATAGCACTCTGCAGAATACTACTTTTCTAGATCCAGGTCAAGTTCTAACTTGCTGACCCAGTTCACTCTGAATACCTACACACTTACTGTAACTAAACGCTATTTAGAACTCAGGAGCTGACAATTAACTAGAATATCTTTCCTAAATCTCTACTTTTTAAAGATTTTATGTATCTGAGTGTTTGCCTGCATATATATATATATACACATGTATATATGTATATCATGTCTTAGGAGGTGCTAGGAGGGCAGAAGAAGGTGTAAGATCCCCTGGAATTAAAATTATGGACAATTGTTAGTTGCCATGTAGGTGCTGGGAACTAAAACCCAGTCCTTTGCTTAAGAAAAAAATAAAAAAGCTAGGGCCAGACAGATGACTCAGCAGTCAGTCTTAGCAGTAGGCACCTTTATCTACTGAGCCATTCATTTCATGGATCCTGTGCACACACTTTCACAAAATAACGACACTTCAGAAATCAATCCCAAGAGATCTGATCAGCATATAAAGATTTATGTACAAGAATGTCCATGGCAATATAATTTATACATAAAGCTAGAGAATAAAGTTTAATTAAGAGTTGGTTAAATGAAATATTATGTATTCAGGGACTAGGGATGTAGCTAAGTTAGTGGAGTATTTGGCTAGCATGCACAAAGCCCTGGGTTCTATTCTGAGAACCACATAAACCAGACATGATGGCACATGTCTATACTCCCAGTACTTGAGAGTTAGAGATAAAAGAATCAGAAGTTCAAAGTTACTCTTGGTTACACAGCAAGTTCCAAACCAGTTGACATGATACCCTGTCTAAAAACAAACAAAACCCAACTAACTTTAAAAAAACATAAGCAAACAAAACCTCCCTAACTAAACAAAACAGTAATGTATTATGTATCTGTACAACAGACTTTTATGATTTGTGGTTTGTCTGTGCATATGGGTTGGGAAATATTATTTTCAGGTGTGTGACTTTTGTTTATACTTCATTTGTTTGACTATGCGAAGCTGTGCTTCTTGGCCTGTCTAGAACACCTGATTGTCTTAATGAAGAATGGCTGGTCAATATAGGTGGAGCTGGCAGGCAGAGAGAATAAATAGGAGATACTAAGACAAGAAGAACAGCAAGAGGAGAGGACAACGTCAGAGGCCTGTTACCCAGCCAGACACAGAGTAAGAAGGAATGTGAGATATACAGAAGTAAAGATAAAAGCCCGGAGGGAAAAGATAGGTGGGTTAATTTATGTTAAGAAAAGCTGGCAACAAGCTAAGTTAAGGCTGGGTACTCATAACAAAAATAAGCCTCCATGTGTGATTTATTTGGGAACTGGGTGGTAGGCCCCTCAAAAAGACAAAAGACCAAAACCATCACAACGTATATGTGTGTTCTGTGTGTGGTGCGTGCACCTGAGAATGTGGGTCTGAGCACTAGTGTGAGCATAGTGAGAGGCCAGATGAGGATGTTAGGTCTTGTTCTCTGTGACTCTGCTTTCCTTCAGACGGTGTCTCTCATTGAATCAGAAGATCATTGTTTTCCTTAGGCTGACAAACTAGTAAGCTCCCGAGATCCACCCGTCTCCACTTCCCAATGATGATGGAGTTTTAGGCATACATAGCCATGTGCAGGTTTTGTTTTTTTTTTTTTTGTTTTTTTTTTTTTTTTTTTTTTTTGAGTTCTTGGAATTTGAACTAGGGTCTTCATACTTGCCCAGGAAACATTCTTCCCACCAAACCATCTCCTCAGCCCTATTTTTGTTTGTTTGTTTGTTTTCCATCTAAGATGGGATCTCATGTAACCCAGGCTGGCCTTAAAAGTTCCTATATGGCTAATGCTGGGTTTGAACTCATCATCCTGCCTCTATTCCTCATGTTGAGCTTACAAGAGTTTGTCATTATACACTATGGAATTACTTAAAAGATCATGTTTGCACCAACATGGGGAAAATACTGATTTTTTTTTTTTTTTTTTTTTGAGATTTAATTTTATTTATTTGGTTTTTGGAGACAAGAGTTTCTCTGTGTAACAGCCCTGGCTGCCCTGGAACTAGCTCTGTAGATCAGGCTGGTCTCAAACTCAGAGATCAATGTGCCTCTGCCTCCTGAGTGCTGAGATTAAAGGTGTGTGCCACCACCACCTACCTGAGGTTTTATTTTTGTCTGTATGAGTGTTTTTACCTGGAATGTACACATAGTGCTCATGGAGACCAGAAGAGGCCACTGGATCCCCTGGAACTGGAGTTACAGTTGTAAGTCACCATGTGGGTGGTGGGAGTTGAACCCAGGTCTCTAAAAGAACAGCCAGTGTTTTTAACAGATAAGTAAGTCAACCCTGCAGCCCCAATACAGTGAATTTTCAAAGCACCATTTTTTTTTTTTTTTTTGGTTAAGGGGAGGCAGTTCTCACTATGTAGCCCTAACTGACCTCTTACTCACAGAGATCAGCCTGCCTCTGTCTTCTGAGCCCTGGAATTACAGGCATGTGCCAACACGCCTGACTATGGAAGCAAATTTAAAAATACCTAATAATTCAACTTTTGTAAAGACATAAATATATCTTTATATAAATACATAACAAAAGCCAGGAGACGGCGCACACCTTTAATACCAGCACTTGGGAGACAGGGGCAGGCAGATTTCTATGAGCTTCAGGTCAGCCTGGTCTACAAAATGAATTCCAGGACTACTACACAGAGAAACCCTGTAACGGAAAAAACATACACATGGATTTTTTTTTTTTTTTTTTTTTTTGGGCTTGTGAGACAACTCAGTGGGTAAAACTTGATTATTTCAATCACTTAAAAAAGGAAAAGGAGGCTGGAGAGATGGCTTGGTGTTCAAGTGTTACAAGGCTGCTCTCAATGTCGTGTAACTCAAGCTCCAGTGGGATCCGATGCCTCTGGCCTTTGAGAGTACCTGAATTCATGTGAACAAACACGCACAGAGACATACATATAATCCTACTGACTCTACTACTCCTTCTGCTCTTACTGTGAGATGAGAGACTGAGAATGGAAAATCAACCCGAAGCTCATGGACCAGCTACCATAGTGTACACAGAGTGGCAGAAACAAGACAGATCCTGCCTTAACAAAGTAGAAGATGAAAACAGACTCCTGAAAATTGTCCTTTATCCTCCACATGCCCTCAGTGGCATGCACAGCCCACACTCACACACCTGCACTTACACACAAACAGTAACAAACAGTTTAGAAAAATGAAAATGTCAACTGTTGGGTCTTGGAGTGATTTTTTTTCCACTTTAGTATTTTTTCATGAACTATTTTATAATGAAAAAAAGAGAATACCTTTACTCTAGGGGGAAAAGGTTTTTCGTTTGTTTGTTTGTTTGTTTTTGGGGTTGTTTTTTTGAAACGGGGTTTCTCTGTATAGTGTTGGCTGTCCTGGAGCTCACTTTGTAAACAAGGCTGGCCTTGAACTCACAGAGATCCTCCTGTCTGTGCTTCCCGAGTGCTGGGATCACTACTAGGATTAAAGGCGTGAGCCACCACCGCCCAGTGGATTTTTAATTCTTTAAGGACTAGTGTATGGGTTCATTACTTCATTACTATCATCAGTATTACTTAAGGAGTGACAAAATAGCTCATAAAAAGTTATTTTCACCAACAATGAAATCACTAACAGTAAAAATCACTAACAGTGAATCAAAATTGGTTTAACTAAATTCTCAGCTGTGTTTGTTTGTTTGTTTTACATGCAGTCCATGATGGCTTTGAACTTACTATGTAGCCAAGGATGCCGTTGAACTCCTGATCTGCCTGCCCCTATACCTCACTTACAGGGATACATCACCATACCCAATTTATGTGGTATGGGGATCAACCCCAGAGGTTGCAAGCACTCTGGCAACTGAGCTACATACCCAGATACCTTCTTTATAGTATTTCCAGAAATTTCTAAAATAACTTAGTCACTCTCACTAAAGGGAGTTTCTTGCCTCTGCAGAATTGACTTCCATAAACAGTAACAGGATGGATGACCATGAGTCAAGTCATCACTGAATCAACTTATATTCCAAAGGTTAACCATCTCCGCCATCCTATTGCTTTGTGATCTCTTATCAAAAGAGAACACTGAGACCATCACGGTGTGGTTGTGTTGCCAGGGCTTCAACTTCTTCAGTTTTCATAGCCACTCCATTTCAAATACTGACCTGAACTACCATATCTTTCTCTTTTTTAAGAATCATTTTATTTATGCGTTTGAATGTATGCATACGTGTGTGTGTGTTTGCATACATCTATGTACACATGAAGGTCAGAAGAGGGTGTTAGACCCCTCAGATCTCCAGTTACAAGTGTCTGTGGGGTGCCTAGCTTGTTACCTGGGTACTGGAATCTGAACTTCAGTTCTCATAATGCACTGTGCTTCAAGCCCTTTAACCACTGAGCCATCTCTTCTGCCCCTACTCCCATCTTCCTTTAGGAACGTTCTCCACTTCTCATATACTAACTTCTGAATTCTTCTGTCTGTATTCCCTATCCCTTTTGTCAGAGAAAAAGAAGAATCAAGATGAAGGGGGGAAAAAAGAGTATAAAAGCTACAAGGGAAGAATTAACTAGGGATACTACAAATACAGGAATAAAGAGAATACATCTCAGGTATGATGACCAAAGAGAAACACTACATTACACAAAACAGCCAAGGATACATGACAGACAACCTAACACATCAAATTTGACTGTAGATGTTACCATATTTATAAATCTTGGTGAATCAACTTTATATAGGTGAAACTGTTTCATGGAAATGAATTTCTAGAATAATGTTTTGAACTTCATTTGCCTTTCCAAAATCCACTACAAAAAAATCCAAACTGCCCGCTGCTGGGAATACTTCTTCTAAATGGTAACCCATCTAACGCCAACCATTTCTGAAACCCGCTCCTTCTGACTCCAGGCTCGGCATTCCAAAGCTAACTTCAGTTCCTTGCCCACTGCCCACCTCCACTGAATACAGTTCCATAGGTTCCCAGATGTCCAACCTATTGTGTACTCTATCCACCCAACACAGTCCTCATCCACACTAGCACCACTTCGTGTTCAGATTAACTGCGAGAGGCTAACTAGTTCCCATGTAAAATGTCATTTAGACATTTTAAAGACCATCAATAAGCAGATGGCATACAAATGTATTACCTTAAGATCTGATTTCATTTGAAGCTCCGCTCATATATCTCCCTGCTTAACATATTTATACTTAGCCTCATTCACATCCCAAACTTGACATATCTAAAACTGAACTCTTGATTTTTGATCTTCCCTCCAAATCCCACACCTACTCCCATTTCTCTTTATCTCTCATCCTCGTCTCAGTAAGTGACACCTCTACCCATCCAGTCGCTTGAGCCAGGAAACCTGGAATCATTCATGACACTTTCCTTTCCCTCAGCCTCCACATTCAATCTATAATTAAATGGATTCCATTTTGACATACTTCTCAAACACAGTCACTTCTCTCCCTCTCCTCTGCCACAGTCCCACCTACAAAGATTCCTATTTAGTGGTACAGGTACAACCCAGGAATTAGGACTCTTGCAGGCTCCCTAAGTGTACTATCCTAACAAACTGCTAGCTATAGGAACCAGGTGTCATTAAACTCTCTCACTTCATTTCTACTTTGTCTCTTGTTCACTTAATTCTGCTGGCCTCCTTGCTGGATCTTTGAACACACCAGACACAAGCATGCCTCATAGTTTTTGCCCCTGTTTGTCTCTTTGACCTCCAACAACATTTTCTTAAACCATATCTTTACAGTGTTTCAAGAAGCCCTCTCTAACTAGATCTAGGATTACAACCCAATACTCTCTATCCCTTCTCCATCTCATAGTTCTACTTCTGGCTTCTTCTGCCTGAATCTCTCTTCTCTGCCAATCAAAATTCTACACTTTTTTTTTTATTCTTAAGACCTACATGGTGGAAGGAGAGAACTGCCTTCCCTGAAAACTGTCTCTGACTTCTATACACACATGTGCAAACATAAAAATTTACTTTAAACTTTTTAATGTTTGAAAAAAATGTTAAATTGTATACTGCAATACATAAATGATATATTATTAAAATAGTTTATACCAAGATTATACATGCTTGAAAGAATATCTAGCTGAAAAGCTTAATCCCTTAAAGTCTGGGGTTTGGAAATGCTAATTCCTAGGATGTATTTCTAAGCAAGAAATCCAAAACATTTTATGCTCTTTTAAAATATAGCATTCATTTTGATATCATATTAAGCAACTCAAAGTGACTATTCTAGCAATCCAGTAAGATTACACCATGAAGGCCAGGTGGTGGTAGCACACACCTTTAATTTCAATACTTGAAAGGCAGAGGTAGGTGGATCTTTGTGAGTTTGAGACCACCTAGTTTACAGGACAGGCTTGCAAGTTACATAGAGAAATCCTGTCTCAAAAAACCAACAAAACAAAAATTTGGGGCTGGAGAGATGGCTACATGATTAAGAGCACTGGCTGCTCTTCCAGAGGTCCTGAGTTCAATTCCCAGCAACAACAAGGTGGCTCACAACCATCTGTAATGAGATCTGGTGCCCTCGTCTGGTCTGCAGGCATGCATACAGACAGAATACTGTACACATAATAAATAAATAAATCTTTAAAAAAAATTACACTATATTACACTATGAAGCACTTTTATCTCCTCATAAGATTGCAGTTCTCAAAGTGTGATGTGTCAATGCCTGGCAGGCCCTTTCAAAAGGTCTCAAAGTCATAAGTTTTCAAGAAGAAAGAAGAAGTTGTTTAGCTTTATGAATATGTTGACATTTGTTCTGATTACACAAAGTAAAAACTGTTGTGTCTAGCATAAAGCAAGTTAAATGACTTTAAATTAGTATTAATCTTTGGAATGTTGTCCACTGATGATTTAGAAATAAAGTCAACTGCACTAAAAATGTTTATTTGGCTTTTTTTGAGACGCGGTCTCATGTAGCCCATGGTAACTTTCAACTAAACTGCAGATCCTCTTCCTCCACCACTCAAATACTAGCATTACAGATGTGGGTCACCATGCCTGACTCAAGAATGTTCTTGATGAAGTAATAAAAATAAACCTATGAATGTTTTGTGAACAGAAACATGAGGTATGCATAAAGTGCTTCTCAGTATCCTCGAGAACAATGGTTTCGAGGAAAAGCACTTGTAACTGGGTTTTGAGCTCAACCAGCCTCTTTTTTCATAAACACTACTTTTTCTTGGAAAAAGAACAAACTGGTTATTCAGACATAAATATCTAGCAGACATTTTCTTGAAAATGAAGTAAGTCTGTCACATTAAGGAAAACAACTGACAGTATTTGTTGCCAATGATAAAATCTGAGTGTTTAATGAAAAAAAATTTACAATTTTGGATTATTGTAGCTGCTTGACATCTTCCCAACATGATTTTTTTCCCCATGAAAAAAGGGGGGGGGTGATGATCATAACAAGGGTTTTTTTTTAAAATAATGAGATGATTTAGAAGATCTGCTGAACTCAGTGAGTCGATAATTTTCCAAATGACCAGTGCTTGATACTACTGGTCAAATCCATTCTCGTGCGTACTTGCTCCAGCTATTCAGGAAGTTAAGACTGGGGAATCTCTTAAACAAAATTTTGGAACCAGCTTGGGCAACACAGGAAGATTCTATCTCTTTAAATATATAATCCATTCAAATGCAAGACATACCAACATATGTCAATATAACAGTTGCATCAATATAATTCCAGATCAACACTGTAAACTAACTTACAAGGAAACTAACATTTGTCAATTTTTATTATAATATCAAATGTATCTGATTGTCTGAAATGGCTATAAAATATTTCTCCCTTTTCTAACTGTCCTCTGAGACTACATTTCAATCAAAATTATCTATCACAGATTGAATGTAGAAGCAGAGGGTCAAGAACATGGCTCAGTTGGTGAAAGTACTTGACTGGAAGGCCTGACAACCTTGAGTTTGATCCCTGGAACATATGTAAAAGGAGCCCAATAGGTGGCAGACATCTGTAATCCTCGTACTGTGATGGGGAGATGGGCGAAGCTCAGAGGCTCAGAAGCTGGCTAAAATTTAGTATGCCACACTGCAGGAACAAAAGAGGCTCTGCCTCAAAAACAAGGTGGAAGACAGGAAATGACCTCTGAAAGTTATCCTCTGACCCTTGTATACTCACAGGAGCACATCTGTGCTCACATTCCCTGCCCCTTCCCCACCCTGCCACACACACACCACATACAGACATCAATAATTAAAGGATATAGAATGTTGGGAGTGGTCACACCTTTAATCCAGCGCTTGGAAGACAGTGGCAGGAGGTTCTCTGTAAGTTCGAGGCCAGCCTGGTCTACCTCTGATCTACATAGTGAATAGTGAGTTCTAGGATAGCTACAGCTACATGAAAGACTGTCTCAAAAACAAAACAAAAATCAAAGACTATAGACCCAGATATGAAAATTTAGCGTAGCTGTCTTCTATTAAGCTAGACATTTAAGGAACTTACAAAAATGTAAAAATGCCAACCTCACTAATTTTTCAAGTTTTTTAAAAATATTATTTCATAAAGAAAGAAAGGAAGAAAGGAAGGAAGGAGGGAAGGGAGGAAGGAAGGCAGGAAGTAAGAAAGGAAGAAAGAAAGAAAAGCTAGGCAGTGGTGGCCCATGCTTTTAATCTCAACACTCAAGAGGCAGAGGCAGGAAGAATCTCTGCCTGATCTATAGGGCAAGTTCCAGGATAGCCAGGGCTACACAGAAAAACCCCGTCTCAAAAAATAAATAAACAAAATAAATAAATAAATAAATAAATAAAAATACTATTTGGTTTAATATGAGATGGAGGAGTTTGGTTTGTTTGGTTGTTTTGAGACAGGGTCTCACTATATGGTCTTGGCTGGCCTAGAACTCACTAACTAGGCCAGGCTGGCCTCAAGTTCAAGAGCTCTACCTGCCTGAGTACTGGGATTAAAGTCATGCCTGGTGACGTGACTTTACTTTTTTAAAGAAAAATAACATCCTTAAAATGTTTTTTTTTTTTTTGATGTTTTCTTTTAAATTTATTACATGTATTTAGAGTATTGCATGCTGTGGCATGCAAAGTGGAGGTCAGAAGACAACTTACAGGGGTCAATTCTCTTTTTCCACCATGGTGATGGTAAACACCCCTACCTGCTAAGCCATCTCTCCAGCCATGTATTCTAAGTTCTAATTTGGTAATGGACAATAAGTACAACCCATATTTAATAAAAAGAAAACAAAACTCTTTAAAGCACTCAGTAATTTTTAAGATTGTAAGGAGTCCTAAGATACATCATTTCCCAAAGAAACCTGTCTCTAATTCCAGCAATTCCCCAAATTTCTATTTATATCAAACTTCCCCTTCTCCATAAATAACTGGAGTTGAACCTGGGGGCACATATGAGGCCCACGGGAAATCACGCCTTGACCTGACCAAATCAGATCTCCCTTAGGAATTTGAATTAAGCCTCATGGAAACTAAAGTTTATTTATAGAGCACCAGAGTCCACCAGTTCTTACTGCTGAAGTCCCTGCAACACTTTGGTTCCAGGACATTCTGAAACCTGATTGTTTAGCTTTTCCTGTACTATACAGCTACTATATATCTTTTTGATAATCTCTTTGTTTTACATAAGTTCCGTTTCCTCATGATCAAGATTTTAACACTATGGGGCAGGGTGACTCACATTTGTAACCCCAGCATTTAGGAGGTTGAATCAGGAAGATTGCCACAAGCTGGAAGCCAGTCTGAGAGAAACTGAGATCATGCCTCAAAAATAACAAACGAAAGATGAAGAGAAAGAAAGGAAGAAATCCTTAACACCATCAAGTTCAATATCAATGCCATTACCAAAACTGCTTTATTGGTATCCTTAAACAATCATTAACAGGTCACTTTTCAAGTGAAGATCTGATCTCTATATAAAAATGAAAACTACAGAAAGCTAAAAAGGGAATTGGAATTATAAACTCATTCAGAACAAGTAATTAGTTGCTTGAAAAGGAAGGAAGGCTTAACTCCCCCACCCCTTCTTGGAGGCCATGCTATATCACATGAACATACTTCAACAGCAAATGACTACGTTAACATGTACCAACTGACTGGACAGGGTTTTTCAAGGAGCTTTATGAATATAAAGAGGTACTAAGCCTCGCTTATCAGATAAGAACAATCACTTTAAGTTTCTGATAATGAAAGCAGTATAGTAACAGCACAAGACAGGCAAGCTGACCAATGGCACAGAAAAGAACAGACAGGCAACCCTCCTATACACAGACAAACACAAATGACATTTTAACAGGAGGAGGGAACAGATGGATTATCTAAAACATGGGGCTGGGTCACTGGATTACTATCTTCATGGGAAATTAGATCCACACTTTAGATCATTTTATCTTTTCCACACTGAATATCAAAATCAATTAAAGGTAGAGACCTATATGTAAAAAGCAAAACTATAAAGTTCATAGGAGAAAACAGGACTTAATTTGCCCCTAATTTAAAAGAGAATTACACACACACAAAAAAAAAAAAAAAAAAAAAAAAAACAGGTGTGGTGGCATATGTCTACAATCTTAGCACTCAGTAAGTAGCCTGAAGTAGAAAGATCACAAGTTTGAAGCCAGCCTGGATTATACTGCCAGCAAGACTCTGTTTCAAACAAACATCAAAAGGAGAACAAAATAAATCTGATTGTTGTAAAGTTTATGCTGGTCATGATGACTCATATTTATAATCTAGAATCTAGCATTTGGGAGACTAAGGAAGGAAGGTGATGAGTTTTAAGCCAGCATAGGCTACAGAGTACAACTATGTCTCAAAAACATCTTGGGGACTAAGGAGATGACTCGACAGTTAATGCAGTAAAGAGCACACACTGATCCTCCAGAAAACCAAAGATGGTTCCCACATTAGGTGGCTCAAAACCACCTGTAACTCCAGCCCCAAGGATCTGACACCCTTTTCGGGCCTTCATGGGCTCCTGCATACTCAAAAGCATACAGACACATAGACATAAACAAAATTATAGTGAATCTTTAAGAAGTTAAAAATAAATAAAACTTGAAACTCAGCTTCAGTAAAAGATAAAGCTAAAAAAGGATTCAACAACACCCGTTAGGATGCCACTACCAAGCAGAAAAAAATTGTTGGTAAGGATCTGGAGAACTTGGAATGTCTATGTACTGTTGAAGGGAATGTAAAATGGTACAAGCACCATGGAAAACGGAATAAAGGAGCTTGAAAAAATTAAAAATAGAATTCCCATATGATCTAGCAATTCTAACTCTAGATATATACACTAAAAGATTGAAAGCAGCATTTTAAAGAGAAGTTTGTATACCTATTATCAGAACATTTATAAGTTAGATTCCGAAAATCAGTATAACACTGTCAGGCACAGGCTGGAGAAATAAATAGCTCAGCTGTTAAAAACACTAGCTGTTCTTCAGGGAACTAGTGTTTGGGTCCCAGCACCTACATGGCAATTGGCAACTACCTGTAATTTCTGCTCCATGTGATCCAATATCCTCTTCTGGCCTCTGCAGACACACATGGTACACACACATACTTGCAGGCAAACACTCATAAACATAAACTAAAACTAAATAGAACTTTTAAATAAAAGACTTTTTTAAAAAGGCTGGGAACATGGTTCAGGTTTATAATCCAATGCTAGGGAGACAATAGGATCCCAGGATGGGGCAGCTTGCCAGCCAACCAATATATACCAAGTGCTAAACTCCAGGTCAGTAAGAGACCTTGTCTCAAAGAAGGTGGCCAATGTTCCTAGCAATGATAACCTAAGTTGTCCTCTGGCCTCCACACACATCGATACACACATAAAAATAGATTTTGTATAATTGGGTGATGGTATACGAATGACATTATCCCCTATACTTTTCTATATGTTTAAAGTATTTTATATTTAAGATTATTATTTTGGGGGTAGTGAATGTGGGTGCATGTGGAAGCAAAGGTCAACATCAGGTTGACCTTCCTCAATCACTTCACCTTGTTTTTTGAGACAGGGTCTTTGACTGAACTTGGAGTTCACTGATTTGGCTAGACTGGCTGGCCAGGAAACCCGGGGAATCCTCCTGTCTCTGCCTCCCAGCAATGGGATTATGGGAACAAGGTGCCATGCTGGCTTTCTAGTGGGTGCTAGAGATCCTAATTCAGTTGACCAACTGAATTCTCTCCAGCCCCTATTTTTGTGCTTTTAAGGCAAGATCTCACCATGAAGCCCTATCTGGCCTAGACCTCCATACATAGACTGGCCTTGAATTTGAGGCAATCCTGCTCTGCTGCCTCTACCTTTCTTCCAACTACTAGAACTACGGGTATATACCACTACACCCAACTTCTAATTTAAAATTTTAAGTCAGGCAACATAAATAATGTCCTATGTAGAAAAGCTTATTTTTATGTTTAGTAAACTTCTACATGGCTGTGTTTTTTAAAAAATCAAGTAAAAGAATATGTACATCTCAATTTAAGCAGATAAATAATTACAAGTACATTTCCCCTCTTACAAATGAAAAAGCAGATCTGCAGACAGGAGAAATTAGAAATTTTTGAAAAATTCATGCAAGCCCTCTCTAAGGTATATGATGTTATTTTCTTTATGATCTAGAAATAAACTGTGCCTGAAGATCAGAGTGCAAAACTAGCCACAGCCATACAAGCCAGGCAGTAATGGTACACACCTTTAATCCCAGGACTCAGGAGACAAGCAGGCAGATCTCTGTTAGTTCAAGGCCACCCTGAGCTACACAAAATTGATTCAGTCTAAAAGAGAAACAGCTCACACAAAGGTGATCTCAGTACTTGGAATCCCACACCTTTAATCCCAGCATTAGAGAGGAATATAAGGCAGGAGGAGACAGAATTCATTGCAGTCTAAATGTAGTCTGAAGCAATCTGAGGTTCAGTGGATTGCGCCTTTGATCTGAGCATTGGTAGAGGTGAAGACAACTCTCTAATAGTTGCCCACTTTGCTTCTCTCATCTTCAGCTTTAACCCCAATAACTGTCTCTGGATTTTTATTAATCATGTTACAAGGGTAGCTGATGATGGCAGGAAAACTTCTGACAGTAGCTTCTCAGGACAAAGGTCTCTGCATCAAGGAAGACTTTCCACTTGAGGTCTGAATCTAGTTTCCCTAAGCTGCACAACCAATTTTGCTATACACAGAGAGCACCTGGGCAACTGCTGGCTAATTCTCTGGAAATGTGCTTAACAGACCTATGAGATGGCTCAGTTGGTAAAGGCACTTGTCACCATGCCTGACAACTGGAGTTACATCCCTGGGATCAACTCTTGCAGATTGCACTCTGACCTCCACACACGCACTGTAGAACACATATATGCACATGTTTACACACACACACTCAAATAACTGTAATTCAAAAATAAATAAATGTTGACTATAGTAATAAGAATGATGACCTAAGCATTCCTTCAAAATTCTACTTTTAAAGTATTTTCCTGTAATGTAAGCTTTACAAAAGTGAAAAAAGCAACCGGAACCAATTTATTAGCAAATGTGTTCACACAGCCTTTCAGAACAATTTTACCATGCCTGAAAACAAACACAAGAAACAGGTGTGCTTCCTCAAATACACAAGCAGAATTTAATGTGGAGCCAGTATTGTTATGAAACCAGATTGAGAATAAATAACATTGTAAATATGACAAGATGGTAAAAAGAACTTGGAAAATGGATTTCAGATAAATATCAAAATACTGTTATTGTCTGGCTTTGAGTAACCTGAAATCAGTGATATTATTCAAAATATCACTGCATGGGAAGAGTCTAATTAAACATTTTTTTACTAAGGCAAGAATTAGTCTAAACCCCAAGACCAGCTACAAAATGTGGTTCTATTGTATCTCTTATTTGTGTGACAGTAGTGTGCCTTCATTAGTGTGACAGAGTTGCAGAAAGCACTTGGATGAGCAGACATTTCTCCTGAGTCTATAATATACAATATCACAGGATGTAGCAATGTTCCAGACCCTGAGTTAAGACAACTGGGAGTCAGAGGTCATGGTTTGGTTGAAAATTTTCCCTAATTAATTGTCTTGCTCCTTTTGAAAGATAAAAATCTAATGATAATGAAAAAATATGCTGTAACAGCAGAATCTTACATAACATTCTTGTAGAGCAATAGGTGTGGAAAATTTAAAAGAAATGCTTTAACTGAGGAAAAGGAAAGAAAAACAAATATGTACATATATACCCACAAAAGTTTCTTTTATATAATGTAAGAACAACATGCTCCCTGTGTAGCTGGGGATGCCTTAAACTTCTAATCCTGTTTCTACATCCCAAGTGCTTGGACCTGGTGTGGGCCAGGATGTCCCGTGTATGGGGTGCCAGGAGTCAAATCCAAGGCTTCCTGCACACTAGGCAAACACTCTAAACACTGAGCTACATCCCAGTCCTCATTTCCTATATTTCACCTCAGTAAAAAAGCAACATTGCTCATGTAAACAAAACAAAAAAAAAAACACTCTAGTATTTTCTATAGCCAACTTTATGTTCACATGAAAGTTAGCAATGTGTCCCTTGGGACACTTAACTTTATGTTCAGGTGGAAGACAGCAATGTGTCCTTTGGGACTACCCATCTTTCACAAAGAATATTCAAGACAAAGAAGTTATGAGTTCTAAAAATCTAGACCCCAGCAATGTCACAGCACAGAAGTAAGTCAAAACACTAGGTAAACAGAGTTAAAATAAAGGTAACTTTGTTCTTTTATGATTTAGCTGCACAGCCCTATAAAAGACACAACCAACCTCATTTATGGAAAGGAAAGACACAGAAAGGAAAAGTGGGGGGGTGCTAGAGAGATAGCTGATTGGCTAAGTACCTTGGCTACTCTTCCAGAGGACCTGAGTTCAATTCCAAGCACCCACACAACAGTTCATTATTGTTCAAGGGATTCCCTCTTGTGGCCTCCAAAGACACTGCATTCACATGGTGCACAGACACATAAAGGCAAAACACCACACACATAAAATAAAGGCTAAAATTATTTAAATTAAAAAAAAAAGGTAAAGTGAGGCCTGCACATCTGGGACAAAAAAATATACAAAGAGTCAGAAACTTCTTGTGCCAGAAAGCAAGATGCACTCATATGCTGAGCTGAGAGGACTCCAGAGGCCAAACAGGGAACATCCTGTGCATCATAAAAAATATTGTAACTGTTGGTAAGACACAATACATTAAAACCCATGTGTGCAAGATGATACTAACAGAAAGAAAAAGAAACTGTTCATTTGCTACCAGTAAAGATGATTATTTGAGCTATGGGGATAACCCAAGGTAAAGCACTTTTCTTGCTTCCCATGTTCCAGGCCTTTAATAAGTCCCCAGGACTGCCATTTGTCTGTAGCCTTTCTAACTGCCTATTAATTATACTACCTCCTTACTCGGAAAATATTAAATGGAAAGATTCATCTCAACTTTTTGTAGAAATTATAATTTATCAACCCGTAAGGAAAAGCTTTATAAAAAAAAAACAAAAAACAAAAAACAAAAAACAAAAACAAAAACTAGTCAAAGGAAAAGAATGGCAGAATTTTAAAAATCACCATTTTGCAACTACTGAATTAAGTGACTAAGGTAAGGACCATCATCTGAGGAGAAAGGCTGTTGGTAAAACAATAGTACAGTGCCAGAGGGGAACCTCTCCAGAGTACCTGATAATTACAAAGGGAGGAAATTTCACTGAGGAGTCTGGGCTTCATCATCTTAAAACATATACACAAACCCCACATCATTAACAGACAGCTCTGGTCCTATGCTTCCTAAAACTGTTAAATGGAATCTAACCAAGCCATTAGGTCTCAATATCAGCCTGTACCGATAAAAGAACAAATTACTGGGAGAAAAAAAAGTCAGAAAATTCCAAGAGATGGTTTCTTCAAAAAGCAAAAGCCACTAATCTTGAGTAGCTTCAAACAGTTCTGAGACTAAAGAGACATATTTGAAGGAGGAAAAAAAATATAAATAATAGCAGGTGTGGTGGTACTTGCCTTTGATTCCAGGACTTGAGAGGCAGAGGCAGGGGGTTCTCTATGAATTTAAGGACCGTCTGGTCTATATAGTGAACTCTAGTCCAGCCAGGACTAGACAGTGAAACCATCTCAAGATATAAAATTTAAAATTACTCATAATTGACTTGTGACAAATACTGTAACAATAACTGAGTAAAACAATGTATTTCAAGGAGATGCATCTAAAGGGTGAAACATATCTGCAATAAATAAAAGTTTGTATATTACACATCCTAACATATATCACATATAAATTTTAAAATACAATTGGCAGTAGTGGTGCATGCCTTTAATTCCAGTACTTCAGAGGCAGAGGCAGGCAGAACTCCTGATCTACATAGTGAGGCAAAGCCTGATCTACATAGTAAGTTCTAGGACAGCCAGTCTACATAGAAAAACCCTGTCTGAAAAAACAAAATAAAATACAATAAAAATACAAACAATTGCAGTGATAGACAGAAGGGTAATAACTATACCATCCTTTCTACTTTTCTATATGTTTTAGCTTTCAACAGTTGGGAAAAAACAAAAACTTCAAAATACAGTTCTTCCAGAAAGCCCTCCAAAACAAACTTTGTTTCAACCCTTAATCACTCTTATGCAGGTCTTCTCAGCACAGAACACAAACATACTATTATTTACATTTTATTTTCTAACTCTTATTATTTCATATATTCAGTACATCTTGTTTTCCAGTGACCAAAATATACTTTAGGCACAGAAATCTTTTCATTCATTCTTTCTTCTTTTAGATGGGGAGGTTGTTGGGGTAGGGGAGTCTCACTATGAAGTTCTGGCTGGCCTGGAACTAACTATGTAGATTAGGCTGGCCCTAAACCCACAGAGATATGCCTGCCTCTGCCTCCTAAGTACTGGGATTAAAGGTATGCTCCAACATACCCAAGATGTTCATTTCTTTACAGCTCACAATAAGGTATTCTGCAATCAGAAGACTGCTAAGACCAACATTCTGGTGAAGATAATAGACAGTACCTTAACAACTGAGTTACCTTTTCAACACAACAAAAAGCAGCTTACTTGCTTTCACTCATAGCTACCAAAAGATCACAAAACATCACATACGCTTTTGGAGTTCCACAGAAAGAAACAGAATCTTAGTGAAAAGGAAGAAATTGAAATACAGGTCTTATATGCCTTCCTACTACTGTCATGGGTTTACTGTTACCCAGGCATATGACTTCACTGTAATTGCACTGTTCTTTGATCCAGGCATATTCTATAATACCCTTGACATACAGAACAGTGACAGAATTCGTCCACAACAACTCAATATAATGAAACTTATGGAGCTATATAATGAACTTAAAGTCTCAGAGAAAACACTACTTAAAATTTACTTTTAAATCATGATAGTGTTGGTTAGGAAACGAGCAGATGAGCAGTTGGCAATAATATAAATTCATAAACCTCTATAGAAAACAATTCAGTAATATTGCCAACATTAAAAATGCATACATCCATTGATCTGGCACATTCACAAAAAATTTAATCCAGTAGACACCTAAGTACACGTAAAAAAATGAATTGTGGCTCTAGAAACCTACAGTTAAGAATTGGCTAAATAACTTATCATATACAATGCAACCCTTGCCACTGTTTAAAAAAGAGATACTACACATACTCTATGAAATGATTACCAAGATAAATTGAGTGGAAACGTAAAAAAATGGATATAGTGTCTCACCATTTGTGAAAAACAGACACCAAAGGACATGTAGGTGTATGTATTTATAATGGATATACTCTGGAAGAAGATGCTGCCTTTGAGAAGGGTAACTTGATGGACAGGAGGAGAATGACAGATGGTTTTTCATTCTCACTATGTACCTTTTGAATATTTTGTTCCACATTTGTATTGCCTTTTATTTTTTAAACAAATTTGGGCACCAATATAAATTAATTAATAACTTACCTTAATCCTAAAACTGTTCCCTGCTTTTGTACCATCAAAAATTTAAATAAGGCTTAAGTGAATTCAGAAATGAATGCTTCCAGATAAGAACAAAGCATCCTAGATGAAGAAAGCATTGCCTCAATAGTTTCACTTCTAGATTCTATAAGAGCCTGGTCCAAGTACAGAGGAAGGCCACAATAAGTATTTCCAACTACCAAACTAGCCACTGCAATAACTCCTTTAAAAGTGTAGTCACCAAAATACCAGAAGGACAACTGTCCTGATCCTCAATGTGGTTATCACAATAATTTATACTGTTGGTGGGGGGAGCTGAGTATCCAGCCCTTTCCAACACAGGATGACATATGTTCCCTCAATCCCCAAACCCCTGTGCTTCCTGGGTCATCCCTTGGCTCCAAGTGCAACATGGCAACCAGAAACAGCACAATAGCCAGCTGAACCACATAAAGGCCAGTGTTAAATGAGGAAGTGAATAGTGTATTTACACGTTAAAGCCCAAGAACATAAGGTCCTAAAGTTAACATGGCAACCAAAGTAAGGCTCGTGAGAATACCAAAGAAAGAACACAAAGGCAAGGAAATTTCAAAATAAGGCTGATTTATGTCCCACTCCCAAGAGTCTAGCTGAGACATAAGGTTAGCCAGACAACCAAAAATCAGAAAATGCCCCTCCCTTTTCCATTCTCCCCACCAAACAACAATTTAGCTATTCATTTCAACACAATTCAGCAAACCTCTTTGCTAGTAAATAGTTTATCTTTGTGACCACACGTTTTGGTGTACACCAAACACTCAGGAGGCATCGGCAAGCAGATCTCTGTAACTCCAGTCTTGAGACCAGCCTGGTGTGCACAGGAGTTCCAGGCCAGCCATGGCTACATGAGACCCCAATTGTCTCAAAACAAAACAATCCTCCCCACCCCCATGGTAGAGATAAGAGAAAGTTTCTAAGAGTGACAATACAGCAGCAAACTAAAGAACCCAGTATAATCTGTCGACTGAAATTCCAAGTCCTAAGTCACTAAAATATTCTTGTAAAGTTCCTCAGTTTAATCTTTTTGGAATTTGCCCATATAAAAGAAACTTCACTCATTATTTAAAATTAATAGTTCTGGACAAGCTGTTCAATTGTTTCAAGTTGCCTCTGTTTTCATATGGTCACAGAACATCAGTAATGTTCGCTAAACTGAAACACTATAGAAGAATTCTGACTCCCACCCCCACCATCAATCACCACCCTCTATAAAGAACCTAACAGATCACACAAAGTTGGCTGATCTCTTCATTTCCGTTCTGCTGCTGTTGTTTCTCAAGCCTTAAACTGTGTGTGGCACTTATCCCTTTCTTACCTAATACTGTAAAAGCAACTCAGAATTTAACTAAAAAGGAATTCCCACTTTAGTTTCTTTTTTATGCTCCTTAGTCCTTCTTGACATGGCTATCAAAATCCCCTGCCAGAATACATGCGTTGGACTTACTCCTAAATTTTGGGGAAGTTTGTATTGAGGGTTCAGTACGACGACCAGAGTGGTAGAAAGGGAAGTAATTCTAGAACTAGAAGTTGCAGTCAGTTTCAAAAGGAGGGTCAGCGTGGGACACGTTGGCTCTAGAAGGCGTTCGTAGCCTGGGAGTCTCTAGGGCAACACCAGAAACGAATAGTGCTTTGTCCTTAAATCCCTCGCATAATTTAAATTCTCCCTCTCGCATCGGAGCGACAAGCCCACTATTGGGTGGAAAGTCTAGCATTGCCTGGGAAGAAGGCGGGCGCGTGGTCAAGGGGCTCTTTATCCCGCAGGTCCCTGCAACACAGCAATGCGCATGCGTCCTGAGGCAGCGAACAGGCACCCCGAGCTCCTTCACATTCGAGCATGCGCAGTCCTCCATCTCGCCGCAGGCGACAGCTCACTATTTGGCAAGGGGGATGGGGCTGGGGTATGATGGTGAGGGAGGTTGGAGGCAGGGGGCGCGTTTGTGTTTCCTGAATGCTTGAGGTAGGAAGAACAGACGGCTGATAGGCTCTGGCTTCCTCAGGCCATGAAACCAGGGTGTAGGAAATGGGGCAGAGAATAATACATGAGGGGAAGTGTGTGTGTGTGGCGGGGGTCAGTCACTTCTCAAGGAAAACCCCCGCACCCCGACAGGCCAACCCCCTTCCTCGACTCTTGACACACACACTCACCTGAGAACGGCGGCGACAGCTGCTGGTCCCGGTCCCCCTGCGCTCGCCTCATACTGCCCGCAACATCCGGGACCTGCGGGACCGCCGATACACAAATACACACTCTCGGAGCGCGCACACACATACAAACACACACATACACACACACACACACATACACACCGACACACACCGGCCTGGGCGTCCTGTCGTCAGCACGTCGACGCAGCGAGCGCGTACCCGCCGGGCCCCACCCCGCGCGGCCTCCTCCCCCGCCTTCCCGCCCCGCCCCGCCTGACCCCGCCCCGTTCGGCCCCGCCCCGATCAAGGCTCTCCAGCTCCTCCTCCTTTAAGACTCCGCCTACCTCCCTTAGTGCGCAAGCGTCGCGAGGCGGTGCCAGAGCCCGGGGATTTGAGCGAAGGCGGAGCCAGAGTGGAAAGAGGCGGGAACTCGGAGGGGGTCTCGTGCAGTGCACGGAAGATCGCGCCGAGGTGCGAGGCTGGAATGGAAGAGGCTGAGAGCCAGGGACCGGGTGGGTGGGGCCACAACAGGCATTTCACAACTGAAACCTAGATGTGCAAGTTGTGGATTAAAGATGACTTTGCTCTTATTTTCTTTTTTAGCCAACTCTCAGTAAAAATGTTTTCTGGTTTAATGATTGCTAGAGACTTTTTAAAAAGGAACTTTTACATTTTGTGTTGTTTGCTTTGTTTCTTGAGATAGGGTCTCACTATGTAGCATTGGCTGGCTTGGCACTCTCTTAATGGACAGGCTGGCCTCAGATTCATAGAGAATCATGCTCAGCAAGTCTAGCCTACAAGTGCTAACATTTATAAAGTTCTTTACTTGGGTGCTGTGTGGCACTCAGGAGGCAGAGGCAGGAGGAGTTCTGTGAGTTTAAGTCCAGCTCGGTCTACATACTGAGTTCCAGGCTAGCCAGAATTACATGGCCTCAAAAAACTAGATAAGTAAATTAGCATCTGAAAATAAAAACCAAAGGACCGTTCTTTCTGGGAAAGGCAGAAGGTATGTGTGCGCGCACGTGTGTGTGTGTGTGTGTGAGAGAGAGAGAGAGAGAGAGAGAGAGAGAGAGAGAGAGAGAGAGAGAGAGAGAGAGAGAGAGAGAGAGAGAGACCAAACGGGAAAGAAGCTGAGTCTGTGACAATTTATTGGCTAGGACACCTGGGGTCCTAGTTTGTCTCATGTCTTAGCTCCTATGGGCCAAACATAATTCAGGAATTGAGTAGAATTGTTTCAGAGCGTCTTGGCCCTGGAAGAAAACAGTCATCTTTGCGTTGAAATAATGAAATCAGCAATGAAATATTTGTTATGTTCTTTGCTTACCTTAAACGCTAAGAAAAAAAAATATTGCTGAATCAAGCCTCTCCAAATCTAAAGCAGATTCTGTCTCTCTTGCATGCACAAATCGCACGTGCACTTAGCGCTGGACACAAGAGAGCAACCCCATGACTCAGTAGGTCCTGAGGTAGGTAACAAGGTTTCAGCCTGTTTGGGGAATGGCTTCCTGGAGCCCTCCTGCTTTCCAGGTCTGTGGGACAGTCTCCAGGAGACTGTGCTTCTGTCTCTTGCCACATGATTCTTAGCACCACATGGCTGGTGAGCCTGTTCATCAGGGGAGGCTGGCAGCCCATGAGCCAGGCCATGGAGATTGGAAAGAACCCTTAACAATGCCATGCTGCCTCCCATGAGATCCGGAATCCCAGTTTTAAATGTCTTAGGAATCACGGGCAAAACTTCCCCAAACCCCCAGGACTTATACAACCAATGTTCCACATAAAGTTATTATTGTTGTTTATTTTCTGCTTTGTTTTGGGGTTTTGGTTCTTGCTTTAAGACGATCTCACATAGGTCCAGCTAGCCCCAAACTCACTATGTAACAGAGGCTGGCTTTGAACTCCAGATCCTTTTACCTCTAGCTCCTAAGTGCTAAGATTGCAGGTGTGCATGACTATACCCAACCAATTTTTTTTTTTTTTTTTTTTGCATTTTAAAAATTGGAGATCCTAGATTCTTTAATAATGTGGTTGGTGTGCTTGCCTCTGAAACAGGAAGAGCTCTTGTTACCTATTAGGCAGTTGCCTGAAACTTTCCAGTTAGATTTCATTTAGACTATCAACAAACATTCATCTCTTTAGCTGAAGCCAGAAAGGTGTTTTGTCCTTGTAAAAATTCAAAATGTCCCAATGGTAACCCACTGACCAGTTACAAGTCACTAGCTCTTGGTGACACTGAGGCTGTTTAATTACCTATTCTCTTGACTTAGAATTTCATAGAAGAGCAGAGAGAGGAAGAAAGAGAGAGCCCCTTGGGAAAGGACCATGGGGAAGAGGTGCAGAAACGAGCGAACATCTGTTTCAGTTTCCTTACAATTGAATTCAATCCTTACAGCTTAGCTAGACTCTGCCTGGGATATGGGAGAGGACTCCTCCGGGTATGGAATCTGTGCCAGGGGCTTGTCCACACTGGGCCTGAATCCCCAGTGATCTGGAGGTCCATAAGAGGTCTTATTGCCATCTGTAGCTCTGTGCAATGAGGCTCCCATTTTACTGTGAGGACCACACCGCCCACCTGAACTATGATCCCAGCAGCCTCTGCACAAAGGGCTTTGATTTGGTGTGGAGCTGATTAAACGATTGTAGATGTCCTTGGAAGCACTATGTGCAAGAATTTTAAACAGCTTCTCCTTTTTAATATGCACTTCCTCTTCGGTTTTAATTATTTTGTTCCTACATTTTCCCTTTCAATTTACTAAAATCTAGAAATGTAATTAGAGCAGAGGCCAGGCTCAGAGAAGGCTGCCAGGATTTCTACAGCATGATTAAATATACCAGGCATCCCTTTAGTGTGGGACTGAAAAATAAGATTCTCATTATTATCTTTCCCTTATCCAGGAAAGAATCGGCACCACGTACCGATCCGGATTTATTGAAAATGCAGCACTAATTAAAAACTCACCCAGCCTCTTGACAAGGCTTGGATAAAGGGGAAAAAAGTTCAGTTATTTAATTATTTCCTCCATTTAATGTTTTGTTGTTGTAACCACAACAAGCAAAGAAGCCCTCATCGCTCCTCTTTCCTCAAAATAAAATTTTTCTCTCCTCATGGGGGACTTAATGAGGCTTTTATCTATGCAACAACAATCAAGCTTACAATGGCACCAATTCAATTCACTGCTCCTTGTGATGCTAGGAAACATGCAGAACTCATTTTCTTAATCCAAAACACAAACGAAAAAATGTTCATTGGCTGTCATGAGCCAGATCTGGGCAAGGGATCTGTCCCCAAAGACCCTGAGATGTCTGGTGTTTATTTGTTTTGCCAACAAGGATCTTGGGCTCCATTTTACAGTTCAATAAGAAAAGGCACAGCTTTTCTTGGAACCTAGGGGAGGTAGAGGCAGGCCAGCCTGAAGAGGAATATGAACTACCAATTTAATTTTTAGAACTTTAAGGAGTTAAGTCTCTTTTTGTTGTAGAGTTCTGCAGTTAGTTCAATGATGACCTTGAATCCCCCTGGCCCATTCCCATCCAACCCAATGGCTGCCAAGTCAGGGTCCTTTGTAGATATGGATGTACAGGAAGACTGATAGGGTATACAGTCCTGTGCGTTGGCAATGTTCAAGCCTAAAAAAAAAAGAGAGACATGTGATACATTCAAGGACACAGATGTAAGACGACAATCAATGAAAAATAAACAAAACAAAAAATAAAACAAGAACGTGACCGCGTTGTTTGAAGCAATGATGAGGTTAATAGAAAATGGACAATGGAAGCATGTTCATTGGTTAAATTTCATGGTGGAGCTGTGGCTTAATGAATGAGCTTCTTTTCTGCAGTCTCGAGTTCAAATTCAGCACTAACATTTACTATGATATAAATATAGACAAGACTCACATTTTCCAACTTACTATATGGTGGTGAGTGGGCACTGAGTAATATTTGAACACAGTTCAGTCTCTGCCATGAGTAGACTTGTTTATTTTTGTGTGTGTCTTTGAACACGGACTTGGGGTAACTGTTCTTCACTCACCAACCTCAGCCTCATGTATCTACCATGCTTACTTGGTGCCTCTGTGCCCTTTTGTGGAATTCTCCAGGCAGCACAGAATCCAGGAAACACAACAGCATAGCCCTCCCAGCCAAAACACTGCCTCTTGCCAATTAGGGCTCTTAAACAAACTCTTTGACCTTGGAGCCAGTTTCCTTACATTTCAACCAGAGTACCTGGTTGCCAGTATTGTGCCAACTCTGGTTCTATCCACCCGAACTGGAATTTCCTTAAGATGTACTGAAGAACTAACAAGAGCTCGAGAGGCTGACTTGAAAATTCAGGTGGAACCCAAAGGCTGGTGGAAGAAGAACCATCAGCCTCATCACCATGGCTACAAAGGATGTCTAATCCTGCCTCCATCTTTGTGCTTTATGCTGCAAAACTCCAGCCCCAGGTAGCAGCACCCAGCTGACCAATCAGAGGTCCCATTTGAGACCCCGACCACCAAGAGAGCAATGAGGAAAGGTCTCCCTGCTATGGTGTACGATGCATGATGCACAGGACTCCTGTCCTGAACGGTGTCTGTGGCAAGGGGCTCACAGGAAGCAGGTCAAATGCTTTCCCTATCTCCTTGGTGAAATGGACCATGCATCATGTGATAATACAAAGCAGTGAACGATATATTTGTTCAAAAGCTCTTGGCATATAAAAGGTATTCTGTCATTTTACTTCCCTCTTTAATAAAACAAAAGGCTGGGAATGATGTACTTACCTGAGTATTTGATTTCAATAAGCTTATAGATATTGAAGTTCTAAATTTTTAACCCAAGAAAATGGCTGGGAAACATGCTCTCTCAGAGGTGAAGCACCAGGCAAAGGAACAGAGAGACAGAGAGAGAGAGAGAGAGAGAGAGAGAGAGAGAGAGAGAGAGAGTGCAGGGGAACTGCAGATCTGAATCCTAGCGTCAGCTTGGACCAGCCACACAACGCCACCTGAATGTCATTGATCTTCAAGACCCACCCAAAGCCAGATGCAGCAGCTCTGTGATCCCAGCACTTGGGAGGTTGGGGCAGGAGGATCTCCCATGAGTTCAAGACTTGCCTGGGCTACATAGTAAGTTCCAGGCCACCGTGGGCTACACAGTGAGACACTGTTTCAAATAAATCAATGATAAATAAATAAATATTGTAAAATTTACTGGAACTTATCACTTCAAAATAAAATTTAGAAGCTCAATATTTGTTTTAAATAAAGAATATACCAAAGGCAGGAGGCAGAGATAGGCAGATCTCCGTGAGTTTGGAGCCAGACTGACCAATACAAGTGAGCTACAGGACAGCCATGGTTTTATAATGAGACCCTATCTCAGAAAAAAAAAAAGGAAGGAAGAAAGAAAGAAAAAGAAAGGAAGAAAAGAAAAGAGAGGGGGATATACTAAAGAGTAGATTTTATTCACTTTGCATGCCCCATTATGAATTATTATCAGTGTATTGGGAGGGTTGTTTTTCACTTTTTGTTTGTTTGTTTGTTTGTTTGTTTGTTTGACACAGGGTCTTACTATGTAGACCTTGATGGTGTAGAGCTTGCCAGGTAGACGAAGCTGGCCTCAGACTCACAGAGATCTGTGTGCCTCTGCTTCCTGGGTGCTGGGGTTAAAGGTATGCCCCATCATACCTGGCTTTTTTCTTTTTCTTTCTTTTCTATTTTGAATAAGATTGATTCACCTGTTGACATCTGCCTCAAAATAACATTTACCTAAATGCAGATACTTATAATTAACTTGGAGGGGGAGCTTTTCTACCTCTACTCACATAGGAATTACTTTGAATTTTATGATTTTAGATTAGCCTTGCCATGGCTCTACTTTCTTAAGGTGAATTTGATTTCAAATGAAAGTTTACTCTGTGTTAGAATTCTATTTTTTTAAAGAATTTAATCTAAAATTCAATTATGGAAGCTTGGTGCCCAAGTGAAAAGTCAACTGGGGATTACTGAGTGCTCCTCGGGCATGGAGTTCCACCAGGTACTAAAGGATGGGTCCAAAGAAATCACAAGATTGTTCTGATTTTTAGACTTTTCAGTCCATAACAAAACTAGGCTATAACTGGGAGGAACCTCAGAAATTGTAGCCTCTGATGGATGCTTGTTTCTCAAGCTCTGGGATGCTTGTTTCTCAAGCTCTGGTCTTCTGAAGATTTGCCCATGAGCTCCAAAGAAAGAGAGGACCAAAGTGATTAGGACAGACCAAGCCTCTCCCTGCTAGTTAAGGGCAGAGGTTGGGCACCATCTTGTTCTAGTCTCCTGGCACCTCTCATCAAATCTTTTAGGAACTCCCATAAATTCCAATTTCAAATAGCTTTTGAATCTACAACTTTTCACTGTCTCATTCAAGGTGAAACTAACATCCTCTTTGGTTTGGGCCTAGAAAGTACTGACTGATTTTCTTAATCTTTTTGTTTATGTTTTTAAGTTTGAGACAGAATCTCACTATATAGCTCTGACTATTTTAGCGATCATTATATAGACCAGGCTGATCTCTATTTCAAAGAGGTCAGCTTCCCTGCGGCTGATACCAAAATTGTGTATCACCATGCCCAGTGATTTTCCTAATTTTTTTTATGTATCCCTTAATTAATTTTTCACTTAGCAACTAGAGCAATCAAACAAAAACTGAAGTCATTTGTAAGTCCCCATTAAAACTTTGGACTGGGCTGGGACTGGTATTACCATGTCTATAATCCTAACACTAAGGAGATGAAGCCAGGAGTTCAAGGTCACACTCAGTCACAAATCAAGGTTGAGGCCCGCCTGAGCTACAATGAGGTTCTGTCTCAAAAGACCAAACAAGGTACTGAAGAGATAACTCAGCACTAAATATCACTTGCAAAAGACCTGAGTTTGGCTCCCAAACCGGCAAGGTGGCTCATAACCACCTGTAATTCCAGTTCAGGATATCCAATGTCCTCTTCTGGCTTCTGCAGGCACCAGGGAATATACCCATGCAAGTCCTCACACATACACATAAAATAAAAATGCTTTGAAATTCTGCACTGGGAATGAAATCCAAACATTGCACAGCCAGCTGCAGAAGCTTAAACTCATGTTCAATCCTATTGCATGGCTTTGTTTTCTGTTCTTGCCCCCGTCCCACTGGCCACCTACCAGAGTGCCCAGAAACCATCAAGCTCCCTGCCTATACAGGTTTTGGCAGTTACTGTTCCTCTGCCTGGAGCACTTTCCCCTTTGCTCTTCACAGACTGCTTCTGCCTCTTCTTCCAGGACTCCATTCAATTACCAGACCCTCAGAGACCCTTCTCAGGACTCCATTCAATTACCAGACCCTCAGAGACCCCTCTCTGACCACTTAGTTTCTTTTCCAACATAGCACTCTGGGTTGTTTTAGTTTGTTTCTGTTTTTTTGGGGGGGTTTGTTTGTTTGTTTGTTTTGGGTTTGATTTCGTTTTCAATACTAACAATAACTTATAAGTGCTTTCGAGTAATCATTTGTGAGTCTCCCCTGCTGAGATTATCAGCTCCCTGGGGACATGTCAGTTCTACTGTCCCTGAAGTCCTGGTATGTAGCCCAATGCTGACCATGGATAGAAAGTGCTAAGCACAAATTCACTGGAAGAGTAAATGGTGACCATAACTTTGTCTGAGGTCAGAGAGGACCCTGAATGAGTGCTCGAAGGTGTCTTGGTTGGCTTTTTTTTTTTTTTCTTTTTGTCAATTTGATACAAGATAGAGTCATTTGGGAAGAGGAACCTGGATTGAGAAAATGCCTCCATCAGAACAGCCTGTAGGCAAGCCTGTGGTGCATTTTCTTGATTAATGTTGATGTGGGAGGGCCCAGAACATTGTGTGTGCTGCTACCTCTGTGCAGGTAGTCCTGGGTGGTATAAGAGCTGACCGAGTAAGTATGCACAAGTAAGCATGCTCTCCCAGGCCCACGCTTGAGTTCCTGCCTCCAGGTTCTTACCTCGAGTTCCTGCTCTGACTTCCCATCATGAAGGACTGTACGCTGTAAGCTGAAATAAACCCTTTCTTCTCTGAGTTGCTTTTAGTCGTGGTGGGTTTTGTTTCATTTTAGTTTGTTTTGAGACAGGGTTTCTCTCTGAGGTTCTGGCTGTCCTGGAATGCACTCTGTAGACCAGGCTGGCCTTGACTTCAGAGAGCCACCTGCTTCTCCTTCTCAAGTGCTGGGATTAATGGGGTGCCCCCCACTACCTCTGCCAGTGGTCATAGTGTTTTATTGAATCAATAGAAACTTAACTAGACCAGGCTTGATAAAACAAACGAACAAACAAAAACCAACTAGCACAGAAATTGCTATCTGGATTGTGACAGACCTGCCCATGATGCATTTGGGAGGGCTGTAGAAGGACTTTAATGATCTGTAAGGTATAATATGAAATAAACCCTTTCCTCCCCAAGTTGCTTTTGGTCAGCATTTTATCACAGCACTAGAACACAAACTAGGACAGAGGTCTAAGTGGAAAACCGATAAGCAAAGGAAGTAATAGAGAAGACAAATGAGGAGGACAAACCATCCAGATAGAGGCTAGAGGCCAGGAAGGGTGTGTGTGTGTGTGTGTGTGTGTGTGTGTGTGTGTGTGTTCACCTATAAAAAGTAGTGACTGAAAGGCAGAGAGCAAGAGAGAGGCCCTGTGATAGTGGGCTGGGAGGGCGTTGGCAGAACCCACAGAGATGAGTGAAGCCAAAGGGAACTTCTAACGGGAGTTAAAGGGCTGCTGGCAGGAGAGGGAGGCCATCCCCTGACATCCCCTTTCCTTGTTTCCCCTTATCTCTCTGACTGTGCCTTCTGACATATCAGACTCTTCCTTAGCTGTCTGAATCCTGGCTTTCCTTGGAGCCACTCACTTCCTTTTGTCACACTGTCCTTACTTGCCTGGAGATGGCTCACACTCTCAGCTCCATTGCCATCCATCTGCTACAGGATATTCCCAGCCTGCCCCGGGGCCAGGCCCTTCTCTCCAACCCCAGACTTACCCAGCTACCTGCTTCATCTCCAGACTTCTCTCTCACACCAGTGTAAGTCTGGGAACTGGGAGGCACGCTCAGCTCTCCCCCCCCCCCCCCCGCCACATCCAAGCCATCACTGAGTTCTGACACTCATCCTTTACTCATACCTCAATCCCACCCACTTCCTTCCATCTCTGCTGACATATCCCCGGTTGTTCTGTGGATCACAAAAGCCTCCTCCCAGGCCCCTCAGCCTTTCATTCTCTATTCTCCAGCCAGAGTGAACACTCTGAAATGCCAGCCTAATCTGATCACTTGTTTGCATAAAACCCTTCAACGGCGCCACACTACCCTTAGGGAAATAAAGTTCAGACTCTTTCATAAAGAAGAAAGACTCTGCTAGATGACCTGTGCCCTTGTGACCTGGGCTTTGTCTCCAGGCTCCTCCTTCCCTTAGCAATGGCATTTCCAGTCATACGCAGACCTGCTTCAGTCCCTGGAGTGGAACAAGTTCTAGATTTTTGCCCACATTACCCTCCCTCAACACATTCCTGGGCCCTCACTCACCCACTGCTGCCCATGTTCATTTTCTGCTGAGGGACCAGCAAGATGGGTGAGTGGGTAAAGGTACTTGCTGCTGAGCCTGATGACCTGGGTTCAATCCCTGGACACCATGTGAGGGAAGGAACAAGGCAACAACCCACAAGTTATTCTCTGACCTCTATATACATGCCACAGCATGCAAATATGTACTATGACATCCTCCCTTACACACACACACACTAAGAATAATAAATAAAAAAGCGTTTAATTCTCTGCTGATTGTTGAGGCTCTTTACCTAGTCTTTACCTAGTTGCCTGTAGGACACTGTCTGTCTGGTGTTCAGATCCCTGAACTACTTCTTTTTATATCTCCTGCCCTGCACTCTTATTTCACGCCCCAATATTGCTGCCAAAACTGTCCACTCCTAAGGGCAGGGGTTTTCTTTTGCTTTTTTTTTTTTCTCCCCTGTAATTCTAGGACCAAGCAGCATTCCTGGCACATAGCAGGTGTTTGGGATAAATGCATGTGGTCTGAATGTATAAATGAATGAGTGAAATAAACATTCCTTTCAAGAACGTGACTCCTGGTCTTTGGGGCACAGAAGCTTCCATTAGCTTCCTCTTCCTGCATCCATTGTTTAGCCAGGAACTGGTTCTGAAGACAGGGATCCTCTTCCAAAAGGTTCCTTGACTCAGGCCCTCTGCTGGGAGCCAAGCTTCCCTTAAAAGGCCACCTTATCGGAAAGTGCCCGTGATGGCATTTATGAGACCTATTTTTATCTGTGCTGGAAAGCCTCAAAGTTAATTCCCAAGCCAAAGACATTAAACTCAGGAACGTGGATGAGCAAGGAAGCATCTTGGAGATGCCTTTGAGTCACGGCTTTGTTTCCTGTGGAAGAGCCTGGGATCCTCCCCATCACCAGCCCTTGTTTTTAAGGACTGCCTGCCTCTAAAAAGCATTTGATCTTACTTTCGTTAAAACTAGATCCCGTGGCCCTTAATGACCTGGGCTGTGGTGTCATCTTCCTGGGATTCTTTCTGCTCTGCTGGAGCTCTCAGGGCCAAATGAACACAGAGCAGCTTGCCTAACAGCTCCAGTTTATTCAAACTGGTTTGCCAGCCCCACCCCCAAATGGAAATTAATCACTGCACTGGATGCTGGAAGGAGGCAGCATGGCCAGAGGGAAGGGCTCCCACCAGGCCTGGCCAGAGGAATAATTGGACAGAAGCTGCAGAAGTAGGGAGAGGACCCCAGCAGGGCTGCCCAGCAGTCAAGGGCCTGTGCCAAGGAAAGGGTTTGGTATGGCCACTGCAGAGCTAGAGAAGGACTGCACTGGGGTGGGAAGGGGGGTGGGAGGGAGAACCAGGGAAGGGGGGACAGTAGAGATGGAAGGGGTTGGAAGAAAGAAGAGACAGGGTGCAGGCGTCCAGGCGGGGTGGGGTGGCAGAAAGTAGGTCAGGGTCAAATGGAAGCCCCAGAGAGATGGTCAGACCTATCCCGGGTTGTGTCGAGAAATCTAGAGCTGGGCCAGGCATGGTGGTGCATGCCTGTAATCTTAGCAATTGGGAGGCCGAGGCGGGAGGATCAGGAGTTTCAGATCAGATGGAACTATGTAGTGAGACTCTGTCTACTGTCTAGAAAGAAGAAGGGGAAGGGAATATAAGGGAGGGAGAGAAGGAGGAGGACAAAGGGAGAGAGAGGCTTTGAATGTTGCTTAATTAGCAAAGCCCTGGCTTTAATCCTGAGCACCTAAGAAATCAGGCAAGGTAGCACACACCTGCAATTACAGTATTCAGGAGGTAAAGGCACAAGGATCATAGGTTCAAGGTCATCCTCAGATACAATATGATATTGAGGCCAGCCTGGGCTATATGAGACTGTCTCCAAAAAGAACAGAAAGAGAAGAGGGAGAAAAGCAAGGGGGAGGAAGGAAGTGGGGGAGGGGGAGGGGAAAGAGATGGGGAGAGAGAGAGAGAGAAACAGTATCAAAAATCTGGGCAATGTAACAATGAATGTTCTTACTTCCAGATGATTCAAGACCTGGTCTTTACAGAGGAGTGTCATGGTGTACCCTATACTCTTGCCACTTGAGGGGCCAAAACAGGAGGATTATGACTTTGAGTCCAGGCTGGGTTACATAGCAAGATAATATATTCAATAAATAAAATCAGGGGCTGTAAAGATGGTTCCGTGGTTAAAAGCACTTACAGCTCTTGCAGAGGACCCAGGTTCAGTTACCAGCACTCATGTGGTGGCTCACAATCACCCATAATTCCAGTTTCAGGGCGCCAATGTTTCTTCTGACCTCCTCAGGAACTGCATGCATGTGGTAACACTTACGTACACCGAGGCACACACCCATACACATCAAATAAATAAGGGTTGGGGAGATGATTCAGTGGCTAAAGTGCTTGCCTTACAAACATGAGAACCTGAGTTTGATACCCAGCATCCACATTTAAAAAGCCAGGCCTGATGGTATGCTGGGGAGGCAGGCACAGGCAGATCCCTCAGACTCATGGGCCAGCCAACCTACTTGGTGAGTCGCCAGTGAATGAAATACCCCGTCTCAAAAAAAATGTGTGTATGGAGCCTGTGAATGACACCCAAGATTGCCCTCTGGCCTACACACACACACACACACACACAGAGAGAGAGAGAGAGAGAGAGAGAGAGAGATCCTGCTTTCACCACCATCCCCAATGGGATGGTGAAATTAGGAAAGATATACTTTGTTAAAGAATAATGGAAGCTGGGAAACTGGACCTCTTTGATCCTTTCTCTAGCAAAACCCTTCTCTGGTTCAGGATCTTTGTCTCATTTCTTTTTTTTTTTTTTTTTTTCTTCCCCCTTTCCTGTACCCCTTCCTTGGTGCTATAGGTACACAGGAGAATCACAGTTCCCTGGGTATATCTGCCTCATTGGCCACTCTGGGATAAGGACCAAACAAGAGCTTGGAGCCCGGGCAAGTCAGAGTGGCTGCCCACCCCGTATGCCTGAGGGATTGCTTCCTGGAAAGTCTTGCTACAAAGATTCCCCCTGGCTATGCACTGGGTGGCTGAGTCAGGCTGCGGGTGGTTTATACTTTTCAAAGGGGCTTGCATCAGAGTGAACAGCATGGGGCAGATGCTTCCATAGCCCAGCCTTAGAGTGACTCCAATCTACTTCGGCTGCCCCAGTCCCCTCTGCTCTACCCTATTCAGAAAGACTCCAGAGGCATCTCAGGGCCAAGATGGAGGCTCTGCTTCTTGGATGCTCTGGTTACTTCGAAGATGAAATACACTTTGGAAGCCTCAGATATCTATTTTTCAAAGACATGCCCTTATTCACTGGGGCAGTGAGAATGCATATGGGTTGCTCTGTGTGGGCAGGAGGCAACGTCCTCTCTAGATGAAAAGCACAGCACAGCCTTCCAGAAAAGCAGCAGACTACGGCAGGGTCAAGTGACTGCTCTGCTTCTAGGGGCTACGGCGAGGAGTGCAAGCCACCCCGCCTTCTCTTTCACTGAGAAGTTTTGATCACTCATACATCTTCTCCCCCAACGCAGGGTAAGGGATCATTTTGATGATCTCATTTTGGACAAGTGAGAAGCAAAAGCTTTTTAACTCTGACCCACTCGACTGCTTGCTATGCAGTGGGCACTCCGGTGTGTAGGCAGTGGGTGGCAGCAGCTGCCAGACACCTTCCCCCGAGGATGCATCAGTTGGTACCAAAAGCCTACATCAACTCTTTCTCATCTTCCTGCCAGTAGCTGCAGGTCCTGGAAAAAAGCCAGGAAGTCCACCATGAGCCCTGCCTTCTTCCTCAGCCCTCACCCTCCAAGAACAAGAAGGGCTAGCTGGAGAGCCTGCCGAGGAAAAGAGCTGATGGTTCTTAGACACATTTTCCAGCTGTCACACCTGCTAACACGAGAACTCACATGTGTATGCACGCACGTGTGCACATACACACACACACTCAGCAATAAATTCAGTGTCAGGCTTTTGTGCTCCATCTGTCCCATGCTCAAAGCAATGATGATAAGAACATCCGTCAGCAAACCGTCAGTCCTTGTCTCCTGCCTCCTTCCCTCCCTGCCTCCATTCCTGTCTTTCACAAACATTTGATGAATGCCTATAGTCAGCTGGTCAGTCTCTGATATTAGGCTGTGATGGAAGTGATGTAGCAAAAGGGATACCTGCCTGGTGGTCTTAGAGCACACCTGACCAGAAGGCCTGTCTCCTTTAAGCAAGCAAAGAGGTCTTGAAAAGGAGAGCATTTCCATTTTCTTCTTCTCCTCTTCCTCCTCCTTCCCTTTTCTTTCTTTGAGGCAGGGTCTAATGTAGTCCAGGCTGAAGTTGAGCTCTCTAAGTAGCTGGGAATGACCTTGAACTTCTGTTTTTCATGCACCACCATGTCTGGTTTGTGAAGGGCTGGGGATAGAACTCAGGACTTAGTGCATGCTAGGCAAGCAGTTTGCCAACTAAACTATGTCCCCAGCCATCCATCTTCTTTTAAGATGACAAATGTCACTGATCAGGAGAAGACGAAGATCTACCACACCCTGTAGGTGGTATTTGCATTTCAGTCTATCATAGACAATTCCATCCTAACCCCTTCACACTCTTCCTTCCCTACTGACAAACTGGCTACTTCCTTGATGTGTGTTCTCTGTGATGACTGGACAGGTGTCAGGATTTTGGACCCTTAACATGAGAGGATCTAAGAGGGAACCGTTAACTCTGTTTGATGAAGACAAGTCAGTTAACCCTTGAACCAAGTCCAAGGACTTTGTTATGTATTTACTTGTATCATCCTTCCCCCAGTGGGAACCATAGGGGAAGGGTTCCAGGCAGCCTTCTGCTCCACAGTCTCTCTGGCACATAGCACATTGCTACGGTCTGTCTCAGTGCATACCAATGCAATGTGTTGAATGAACAGAGTGGCTAGAAGTACCAAATGGAAAAGGGGATTCCGAGCAAAGGGAACTCTGGGCTCAAAGGCATGGCAGTAAATACCATACAAGGGAAGCTGCAACTGGTTCTGGTGAATGGGAGTGCTGGGAGTGTGAGGTGAGTGGGATGGAGGAGGCTGAAAGTAGCAGGAGCTGATGAAGGGAAAATAGACACCAGTGGGCTCCTGAAGGGCTTTTTATGCTGCGTTGAGAAGGTAACGGTGGAACCTTGGAAGTGATTTCTGAACGAAGTGACAGGATCAGGTTCTTGATTCACAGAAATAGCTCTGGCAGGGTGTTAGGGTGAGAAGTGAGCTCCAGGGGGAGTACAGAAGCAGCAAATGGAACCTTCAATTCAGTGCCCCCCTTTCTCTTCCTGAAGCCCCCAGCAACTCGCTTGGACAATCTAATCTAGGAGAGTGGTGCCCCCTGCTGATAAGGTCTGGTACTGCACTTCCCTGGGCCACCAGGAAAATAAAAAATTTGGACCTGAACAAAAAGTACCTGGAAGCCTTGAGCACAGAACTACAACTTGAATGAAAATAAGAGTGTGCCTACTTAAGAAGAGAGGGGCCCATAAGGACATTTTGGGTAATGACTAATGCCAGATAAAATATAGAATGCTGGCTAAATTTGAATATAGAGACATATACTAAAAATGTGTTGTTTATCTGAAACTCAAAGTGAGATAAGCAGACTGTATTTTTATTCATTAAACCTGGCAGCCCTGGAGAGTATCTGGAGGATCCAGGAGGAAACTAGAAATTCAACTGGATGGACTGCTGCGGTTGCTATCCTGTGCCCTCAACCTTATGACTCATTCCTAAAGCCACGGAAAACAATCAATCACCTTGTTTTACAAGGTGTCAAGTTGCACTGCTCTGTTTGGGATATCAGTGTGTGTGTGTGTGTGTGTGTGTGTGTGTGTGTGTGTGTGTGTGTGTGTAGACAAGGTCTCTCTACATAGCCTAGACTGGCCTCGAACTCACAGAAATCTGTCTCTGAGTGCTAGGACTAAAGGTGTGCACCACTATGCCTTGCTAGGAAGTCACTTTGAATTAGAGGAGTCCCATGATTATGATGGATCTTGTGTATGAAGGGAGTATGGATCCTTTCCAACATAAAAACGAACCTACCAGCTTGGTGTCCACCTCTCTCTCTCTCTCTCTCTCTCTCTCTCTCTCTCTCTCTCTCTCTCTCTCTCTCTCTCTCTCTCACACACACACACACACACACACACACACACACAATCCTCACACCACACTTCATGGAGTTCCCAGCCTTCATGCACAGAGTACTTGGGGGCCTGTGGTCTGAATGTAGCTAGTCTAGGATCACAGGTAGGAGGAAAAACATCCAGTCAGATTCAAGATGAAACATGGTGTCTTTGATCGCTCTCAACATCCAGATGCCACAACCAAAACTGAGAATGGGAAGAAGCACTTGCCTTGGCATATGGCTTGAAGCGCTTCCTTCTTTCACCTTTCCCAGAAATCACAGGGTATCTACCCATTTGAACAAAAAGTGTATTTCAGGGGAAGGCAGAAGCAGCGAGCCACACTTGAGGGCTTGTGTCTCTGTGGGCAGAAGCCACTGACTGATTGCTCTTAGTTTTTCCTCCCTCTGGGTCCCCTTCCCGCCCTTCCTGCCAATGGCAGACAGGGCTCCCTGGCTCCAAGTCTGAAGAGCATGCCTGTCAGATGGCTTCAACAAGGCAGTGGCTACTCTCCAGTATATTCTGGATGACCCTGGGAGTTGTGTGATTAAACCAGTCTGAACATACTGTAGGGAGGGTTCAGGAAGAGTCATCGGGGACTCCTTGCAGCACGTCTTGAAAAGCCCCTAGGACGGCCATAGCCTGCCCTCCACCTGACCACCCATGGAGGACAAAGGCCAGGAAAGTTTGCCTGGGTGTCGGCCAGGGGAGGTCATTTGGGGCTCACAGATGGCTCTGAATTACAGACACTTTCATCATCCGTTGCTTCCCTGTCTTTTTTCCAGCACACTTGGCATTGCCCTCCCCTCTCCACTAGCTCCACTGGGTTGCACTGTGGAACATGGCCTCCAAACCGCAAGGTTATGCCTTTCCCAGTGCTGTGAGTTGAACCCAGAGATTCATTAATGCTTAGTGCTCTGTCTCTGAGGTACACCCCTAACCTTTTCTATTTTTTGTTTTGAGATAGGGTCTTGCTAATAACTAGGCTGGCCTTGAACTTGCCATCCTCTTAGCACTGGCCCTCAGCAGCTAAGATTACCAAAAGTGAAACACTGTACTAGCTCACACTGAATAATATAGCACATGCACATTCCTAGTGAAATGCCCTGCGACGTCTAATCAGAGAATATATTTACTTGTATAATACTGGGGATTAAACCTTGGGATTCACAAATAACAGGCAAGTGCTCTGCCTCTGAGCTGTGCCCCTAGTCCCAGCTCCCTTTGTTTTTGTCCTTTGAGATGGATCTCATGTAGCCAAGGTTGATCTCAAAGTTGCTATTTAGGTAAGGACCTTGAATTTACCACCTTCATCCCCTGCCGAGTGCTGGGGATACGGGCATATTCTACGGCGTCCAGTTTTATGCTATACTGGCAATCTAAGGTGCTGCCATGGACTTCATGCACACTCAGGCAAGGGCCCTACCAAGTGAACTGTATCTCCAGCTCCCCTAGTAAGTATTTGCTTTTGGGTTTTGTTTTGTTGAGAGAAAGAATTTCATATAGCCCAGACTAATTTTGAACCCTGTATGGAGCCAAGAACTATCTTGAATTCCCAATCCTCCTGTCTCTACCTTCTAAATGCTGGGATTACAAGCATGACAACAATGTCCCTGCCCCCACTTTTTGAGTCAGGCTCTCATTAATTTGCCCAGGTTGACCTTTAATTTGCAACCCACCTTAGCCTCACAAGTAGCTGAAATCAGAGGCCTGTCTACAGAGAATACCATTTTGTCCAACATCTTCTGCAAGTGAAAATAGAATTTATCATTGAAATAGTGCAATGATTACATTCTCGTTGGAAGAACATGGATAGCCTTTCTCAGTTTTTTGTTTGTTTTTAGTTAAAACATTCTTTTCTAAGCTGTAATGATGTTGGGCATGGTATTACACACCTTGGAATCCTAGCACTTGAGATGAAAAGCCCGGAGTTTGTATGTGTTTCTTAATTATGTGTGTGTGTGTGTGTGTGTGTGTCTGTGTCTGTGTTGGCGTGTGTGCATGTGAGTGCAGGTGCCCTCCAAGGTCCAAGGTATTGGACCCTCTGGAGCTGGAGTCACGGGTGGTTGTGAGTCACCAACATGGGTACTGGGAACCCAGATCCAGTCATCTGCAAGAGAAACAAGTGTCCGTAATCCCTAAGCCATCTCTCCATCACCTAGACAGGAGGAGTTGAAGTTTAGTCCCAATTACACATTGAGGTCTAATCTACCCTGGGCTGGATGAGACTCTGTCTCAAAACAAAACAGAATAAGCTACCTATAATGCTAATAGATTTTATTTTTCTATTTCTATTTTTGGAAGCCAGTACTATTTGCTATTAGTCCCCAAGTTTTTTGGAAGTTCTACTAGGAATTCCCAGAAAATCCAAACAGCTGAGATCTACCAGCTCAGCTTGCTGAAGGTTAAAGAAGTCTGGCCCAATATAGGAAAACGAATCAGACATTTGGCTCCCACCCTCCCAGAGCTGTGTTCTTCCTTCAGTCAATGTACTTTGGTGAATGTACGTACCTTCCTGCTTCAAATGTGGGAGGCTGCTCCTGGCCCCAGCTCTCCCCAGGAGTGTCTTAAGGACAAAATGGCACGGCCTAAAGAGCCCTGGGAAAGCAGGGCATTATAAACATGAGCTCACCGTTCCTGCAGACAGCTGGTCTGTTTTCAATGGGAAGGGCAGAATGATCCCACAGAGACTGAGGGCAATTTCTCTGCCAGGGCATCTGGGGGAAATGACCAGTTCTGCTTGTAAAACATACAAACTGTTCCCTGACAAGTGGAACCAGCTATTGGAGGCAATGGGCCTCCTGAGGGGCTTCACTTTCCTTCCTTGGAGGGCCAAAGTCCAGGAGACAGCCACAATTGGAAGACATACCAAAGACCTACAGCTATTCACCTAACCTTCTAGCTCTTAGGTTCTCCCATCTCTGAAAAATGGGCATTTGTTCAGTGTTCCTTGCAAGTGTGTTACAGGGGAGCAAGGGTACAGAGTTCTACAGGAACACTTAATACCTGCCCTTTCACATCTTTTGACAAGCAGTATCGTTTTTATTTCTATGTTTAATTCCAGGATAGCTCTCCTTAAGATTGTACCCCAAATAGCGCTTGGGCCTCTCTTCCTGGCTGTAGACAAAGATGGAAAATCAGTTTGTCAGGAGTCTGAGAACAACGACCCAAACAGAGAAGGCAGGCCTGATGTTTTGACCAAAATAGAGCTAAGTACAATGCAGCCCACAGTAAAAACACAGGGCTTAGGGAAGTCTGCAGGCTGGGTTCCTCCCTTCTACGCATAGCTGAGAATTAACTGCAGAGGAGGGCCTTTGATCTTTCAAAACCTGAGGCATCGGGTTGCCCAGGGTTAGCAGATCAACATAGCCTGTTTGAACTTGCCTGGTATTTCAGTATCAGGCCTGTTAGAGACTAATTTCGTCAACTCTGGAACTCTGGCCTTCTGTTCCCGTGCTCCTGCAGGTAGCGTGCCAGCCTGAACAAGCTGGTAGCTTAGTTATTAGGTATCAAATTAAGTAGAATGCTGCCTCAACTGAAAACCATGATGGTCCTGCCACACATTCCCATGGAAACTAACTGGAGAGAGCAGACCAGGCGAGAGAGTGCGGGGCAGCTAAAAACCACTTTTCCTGCTTAGCATCAAGGCCAATGCTCCAACCTCTCCTGCTTTCATCTTCCTACACGCTAGTCAAGCCTCACCTTGCCCAGACACCTTCCTGCATCGCTTGAGTTTCTGAGAGATGTGGTTTGTCTTTCAGCCTCCTTATTTGACAATGAGCCTTCTAGAGGCAAGCACCAGCCTCAGCTCCTGCATGCTCGCAGATGGCACGACGTGTCAGATGAGCAGATAGGAATACCCAGGAACTGGACTCCCAAGCACTCAGCTAGGACAAGCTGATCCTATGAGCCATCTCATTGCAAGCTGCTGAAACCAGTTTTGTCTCGGTGACCAGGGCTGGATACTTTCAAGATAGCCAATGGCTGGGAGGAAACTTCTGTTTCTTGTTAGAACAGTAGACACATATGATGGCCACCTGTTGACCCTAGCCCTGGCCACAGCCTCTAAGCACCATCCAACCCACGGGAGAACACCCACGTGTAGTACAGGAAACATCCTAAAGGGTGACGAGAAAACAGGGAGAGGGGAGGAGAAAGGAAGTCAATTCCACCAAATACATTTAGAATTCCCTCCAAGGGGAAGTTCGAGAAGGGAGAGAGGCAGAGCATCATGACACCCAGCCCTTAGGGAGCACAAGGGAGTGTGAGCAGGGAAGGGCTTAAAAGGCTGGGCAGAGGGTGGCAAGGCAGCACTCAGGAAAGAGGCCAGGCTCCCATCTGGAGCCAAGGGGCGGGGGCTGGAACAGATGGAAGGAAAGTTGCAGCTGGTGGCAATGCACTTTCATGTGTAAAGTTTGGTCCTTGGAGGATTGTGATCCAGCTCTGAAGGCAGCAGTGGGCAGGTGGCTCTGCTCCACGCTCCTCCTTCTCCCCCCATTACCACCCAGAGCACTTGACAGCTGCTCTGAGCCACCCTGCCTTCCGCCAGCATCCCTTTCAACAGGCAGAAGCTGGCGTGGTGACACCTTGGCACACCAGAACAGCAGAGGACTGAGAGGCTTCAGCTGAAGTGGGCAGGGGACTAGGAGGAACGAATCCAGGCCCCCACAGGGGGCAGGTGGGCTGAGAGCAGAAGGAAGGAGGGGAGGAATCAGGAAAAACATGTTCAGGGGACCTTGAAAACATTCACGATTCATGCACAGGTTCTGGGTTAGGTCTGGCTGAAGCCAGTGGATTTTGAGGTCCTGGGCCTGTTTCGACCCCTAGGTGTTCCTTAAGAACACACCTTTCGGTTTTTTTGTTGTTTTTTTTTTTTTTTTTTTTTTTGGGTGACTTGACTCGCTTGCTGCCATGCTTTGAAGTGATTTTTACATCCTCTGGCTCTAACAGCCAGCCACCTGTCTCAGCATATTTAGAGCTCGCCCGTGGGAACAGAGGCTGCTGGCACAACCCTGCCAACTCCCAGAGCTCCCCCTGCTCATACACACTTCTATGTGCTTCATGGGGGAGCCTTACCACCCAGCCCAGCCCAGCCCAGCCCAGCCCAGAGAGCAGCAGCAGGGTCTCCAGCTTCCAGCTTGCCTTTCTTCTCTTTATTTGTGCTAGACTGTGCAAAACAAGAAAGTAGCAACCTGTCTTGTTAAACCCCAAGTGCTTTGTTTAGAATATTCGATCTTACTTCCTTTGATTTTTTTTTTTTTTTTTTTTTATAAAAAGATTGGAACCCAGTCCCTTATCATGACTGTATCGTGACTGAGTCCATTTTTCCAAGATGTCACCATTGGAGATAATAACTTAAGTGTTTCTGGAGCAGCCTCTCTCTTCCTAGTGGGAGGTCTTCTTTGTTCCTTTCCCAAACTTGGCATCAAGACCGAGACCTATGGAAAGGAGAGGAATGCTTAACTTTCATGGGAGGACATGAACCCTGCCAATGATCCGAGGAAGACAGCCTAGCTTCCCAAAACTGGGGATTTACATACAACACACTTTGTTTTGGTTTTGCTTGTTTGGAGACAGGGTCTCACTATGTACCTCTGGCTGTCCTGGAACTCACTCTGTATACTAAGCTGGCCTCAAACACAGAGCTCTGTCTTCCTCTGCTGGGATTAAAGATGTGCACCATTTTGCCCAGCTTTACGTACAACAAACTTTGGAGGACTAAATTTATGTAGCATCCTCAAAGACAACAGAACGCCATCAAATGAAAAGAAAAACCACCCAGACACTGGCAACACACACACAATACCAAAAGAAAAATCAGAATCAAAATTTCCCAGCTATTTCTCTTGGCTCTCATACAGTACCACAGGTGGCAGGGGAAGTGAGCATCAGACCCTGTCCCACTCAGGACCCTGACAGCTCAAGCCATTAAAGGACACCACTAAGACGGAATGTACAGGAGGAAGGCTGCATTACAAAGAATGCTTCCTTCTCTCCTTTGGGAAAATGTTCTTTAGAATAACAAGGCAAATTTCTGCCATTTCCCCTCTGTGGCCCTGGAGGCACTTGCTCTGGATGGAACTCACCCAGGAACACCAGGACGGTGCCCACCCACTGCATGGAGCTGATGGGGTTGGCGAAGAAGATCACAGAAGCCAAGATGGTGAAGAACTTCCGTGTTGTGGTGAGGATGGAGCATGTCAGGGGACCAAAATATACAACTGTCATGAAGATAAAGCTCTAAAAAGAGAAAGGTATACGAGACCGAGCATTGCCATGAGTTACAACAGACACCAGAGCTAACAGGCTGCCCCTCTTCACCCAGCCAGCCTTCCAGACTGACACGAGAGGGAAGGCAAGTTTTCCTCCTCCAAAGAACTCACCTGACCCAGGGCACTGGTCAGGCCAAAGAGCAGGATGTTATAGATGATAGTCGGGTATCTCTCAGCAAAGCTTAAGAACTCCCAGAGCTCCCCAGTGAACAGGATCCCTGAAAGATTCAAGAGGTAAACAGCTCATCTTATGCTTACCCATACACCTGCACGCAGCCTGCTTAAATACCATGAGGGAGGCTGGGTGAGGAACCATATGTGGGTTTATTCTGGCCTGGTACACACCTTTCTCAAATTCTTGTCTTGTTACAGAAACTAACTTGATTTTCCAAGAAAGGCTCCAAAGTTAATGATTTACATCTACCAAAGTGATTGCTGTGGGTAGTCTGGTTTGTGCCTGTAATCTCAGAACTTGGGAAGCTGAGGCAGAAGAGTTATGAGTTCTAGGCTAGCCTGAACTACAGAGGGAGAAAATGCCTTAGAAAACAAACAAAAACAAAACCAGCAATTTAGATAAAACAATTAGAAGCAGAGATCCACTGGGAGTTGGTGATGCACACTTTTAATCCCAGCACTCGGGAGGCAGAGGTAGGTAGATCTCTGAGTTTGAGGCCAGCCTCATCTACAAAGCCAGTACCATGACAGGCTCCAAAGCCACACAGACAAATCCTGTTTTTGTTTGTTTGTTTTGTTTAAAAAGCAAAGCAGAGATCCTTAGATGCTGTAGACAGACCTCTAAGTCTCCTGGAACTGGTCACCTCCAATTATCAGTAGCTTTCTCCATTAACCCTGTCATGCTATGTGAAAAATGTGCTCAGATTTGAGAAGTTAGGAACCACAGATCCACAGATTCCAAATCAGAGGTTTCACACGTGAACTCCATTCGGTATACTCCTAAATTGGCAAGCATGAGCATACTAAAGTCTAACCACTTCAGGAGAAATAATGCTCCTAGATATCCCTGTGTGCTCCACCATGTAGCTTCCCACAACATCTGGCACATGTCTACCCCTACAGCGGCAGTAACAGGGAGCAGAGAGGCACCGCCAGCACAGGTCTTTCCAAGAAGGTCTCTGGGGGGGGGGGGGTTGGACAGAAGGGCATGCTGGAACCAAGTCAGGCCCTCGGCAACTGGCAGCAGAGCTAGGGATGATGATCAGAGCAGTCTGCCCTCTGGTGATCTGTGCAGAGAACAGCAGAGTGGCTCCTTACCAGCACCGAGCAGCAATGTGGACCAAAGGTTGATGTTCAACATCATGTGGTTGGAACCTGTTTGGTAATGAGCCCGCATATGGTCCTGGGAAACACCTGTCAGTCCATCCAGGGTCAGAGACAAGAGCTGGGAAAGGAAAGGGAGCAGCTGGCAATGAGGCGGCCAGCAGGGCCCCTTCCTAACCTAGGACACCAGACCTTCCCCTAGACAGTTCAAAAAAAGGCTGCCTGTGGACAGGTGTAGGTGATAGACAGAGATTGTGCTAACTGTCCTTCTGGCAGGCACTGGACTGACAGGCTAACTGCATCACAATGGAATGGCAATCAGAACAGAACAGGAGGCCTGCCATTTCCCACGGGGACTGGAACAGGCCTTGGCGAGTAGGCCTCCTCCCTACTCTGTTCAGTAAGAACTAACTCTAGAGACTAGGTTCTGAGATCTGACTGCCTGGCCTAGAATCCTGACTGCCACTTATGTGACAATGGGCAAATGACTTAGGTTCTCCTCAGTTTCTTCAATGGTAAAATGGAGGTAACACTACCTGTGTTAGGAGCCTGTTATAAAAGTTAATCAATAAAGATATGGGGCAGGGCCTAACACTCAAGGATACCTCCTGTTGATTCAAGTCTGGCTTCCATGTTGCCTGAAAACCTAGGGAAGCACACGCCACTTAATCCTCCTCAGTTCTTGGGTCTCTGTGAGCTCACACCAGGATCTAAGCACAGACCCCAGAGCACTCTTCTCCAGGATAGCTTGCTTAGCTAAAGCTAAATATTTCAGGCTTCTATGTGGCCACAGCAGAGCCAGGGTCCTTGCATCGAAGCCCAGCAACAGGAGTCAGGTGACAACACACCCTCCCTCGGCTTTCTGTCTGCCTCAGTTGGGGCTGTCCTTGATGGAATCTGCTAGAAAAGACTGCTTTCACAAAAGGGCTGCATACCAGAAGAAGCTCTCCAAAACCAACTGTGTGTTCTTCTACCCCAACCATTTTCTTGGGCTTGTACATGAAGAGAGCTACGCCAGCCACAATTAGCAACACACACAGGTACTTGGCCAGTGGGTACTTCTTCTTCAGGAGGGTCACCCCAAGGAGCATAACTATTGGGGAAACAAAAAATAGTGACAATTCAAGCACCCACTGGAATCTGTGACCCCAACACCCTCCTTCTAAGAGCCATGTCAAGACTGAGGGAGAGGCGAGGGTGAGAGCTAGGAGGGGGGTCGGGCTGGCACCCAGATAAAAACGGTTGAGCAACAGGCTTGAGTATTGGATAAGGTGGAGAAGGGCAAAGGACAAAAGTCCAGGAAGGAACTGGGCAAGGGTGGAGAACAAGGGAAAGGAAGACACGGCCAGCCCAAATGGGACTCGGGGCATGAAATGACAGTGCAAATACAGGGGATACTACAATGGCTGAGGACACAAAATAGGCAAGGTCAGCTTCTGGCTCCCACTCAGCCTGTGTACACACAGGAAGCAACAGATGGCAGGAAGACCCCCTAGAGAGACGTATGATAGGATGTTAACACTCAGAGGGACTCACTACTCTGGCTGGAGTGAAGGGGGAGGGGCAAGGAGGAAGAATGAGCACAGAAGACGAGACTGGACCATCTTCTTTGCTTACCTGGGATTGGCTTGCAGGATTTACCGAGGACCTGAAATAAAAGCGAGCAAGTAATTTCTGAGCGCCTGTGGTGCGTCAGGAAGTATAGCAGGTGCTACATTAAAAGGCATTAGCATTAGACCTGTACTTGAGAACTTGGCCTCAAGAAGCAGCCCTATCACGGCCAAACCCACACCTGTACCCCAATTCTATGGTCCTACACGCCATACTCTTCTCAAGCATACTCTGCTATGACCGTCCCCGCCTTCTTTTTTTAAAAAGTCTCAAGTAGCCCGGGCAGACCTTGAACCAGATATATAGCTGAAGATGATCCTGAACCTTTGAATCTGACCCTCCGGCTTCTATCCCGAGTGCTGAGATTGTAGGCCTGTGACACCATGCCTGGCCCATGCGGTGTTGGGGATGGAACCCAGGTCTTCATGCATGCTGAACGAGCTCTACCAACTGAGCTAGATCCCCAGGCCTCTAGGACTGTTTCTTTTTATTTCAATCACAGACCTGAGGGAAGACCCCTTAGTCCTGTCCTCACAATTTTGAGCCAACTCTCCTCTCACCCTGAGATTTCACCTGAGTTGGATAGTTGACAAACTGTAGTGCCGAGTTGCTGGAGACCATGGCACCCACATAGGAAACAGAGCAGGCAGCATAGAGCCAGGTCCGAGTACGATCCACCCTGGCAGTGTCAAAAAACTGGATCACTGGGAGAAGACAAAAATAAAACAAAAACAAACAAAACATACAAGAGAAACCCGGTGGGGGAAGGATGGACTACTAAGGAAACGTTGAGGCCATATGAAAGGAACTTGTCCATCAAATAAGACAGCTATGTCTATCCTCTTAAGCTGGGAAATTTCTGAAAATTATTCATCTCTCCAGTTCCCCTTAAGCCTAACAAGACCACATGCAGAGTGGAGGTAGGGATTCATTGAATTCTAGAAAGGATGGCTTAACTCTGCCAATAGGCTTCAAGGAACAAAGACATGTTTGAAGCTGCCATACAAAGCAAAGTCAAAGGGATAAAGGGGAAAGTGTTCTAAGTATTTTCAATGGTGACTTGGAATACAGAAGACCCAGTCATTTCTGACTCAGAAGTTGGCATAATTTAAAGACCTAATATTTTAATCTCATTTCACAGCCATTGGTTTTACAGACTGCAGAGAGGCTGTTTAAATACTCAAGGGTATGGGGGTAGGGGAAACTTAGATTTTAAAGATGAATTCATGTCTAATGCCCAGGGAAAGGAGGATGCACCCAACAAATTACTATGAGGTACTCACAGATCTTGGCAAACATAGCATTGATCACACACTGGATGAAGACCAAAGTTAAGGCAAAGGTGAACGTCTCCTGTTTGGGTCCTTCCCCATACTTTCCTCTTGTTCTAAGATGAAATGCATGAAAAAGAGAAGAAATTAGTATATGTCACTCCATGTCATCAGTATGTTTAGAGCCACTGAGGGCTTTGTAAGTATCGAGCTTTTATGGATGTAGTTGAGAGTTAGTAAGGATCATTGAGTTTATTTACCCAAAGGGCCGATTTGATTTAAACCTAGAAACTAGATAGGCTAGCCTACTGATACCATAACCTAAAGAAAGAATATCCGTTAAGAATACAGGTAGTGGCAACAAGGAAAGTCATAGCGGGATAAAAGTATTCCAGTAGGAAAGCAAGAAGGAGAGCAAAAAGATTAGCGGTCTGCAAGAACCTGAGAGTTCAAAAAGAGAGCTGGCTCTTGTAATCAACAACTGTAAAAACAAAAACAAAACAAAAACATCTAAAGATAGAAAAAGAATCGCATCCCCCAAATCCAGAAGCCAGCCCGCCCTGGAATTTTACAATTACAAGGATGCTCAGCCGGCAATGCATAATAGCAGAGTGCAGAAGAGGTCAGAGGGCCGGGCCGGAGAAGGGGGAAACCTGTAACAGACACAGGAAGCCTGAGGACGGTGGACGTAGCACGCCGGCCATGGTTGGGAGATGTTTGTTTGCACTCTTGCCCCCCAAGGGTCCACTCACATCTTTTCCTGTAGGATCCCATAGTAGAAATAGCAGACAAAGACACCCAGGAAGCACAGCGGCAGGCGCAGCCGGTCAGGCACCAGGGATCTGCTAGCGGCCATGAGACGCACGGACGAGTCGGCCGGAGACCCGCTCAGAGCAGGTAGCGGTAGCGGCGGCGAAGGCGAAAGCTCCAGGCGGACATCGCCTGCCGGCGGCAGGGGCCTCATAGGAGCTGCGTGCGACCGCCGCCTCGTAGGACAGGGCAGCCACCTCCAGAACTGCCAGTTCACAGCTGCCGAGCAGAAAATGCCTCCCGCCCCGGCAGCGGCATTCTAGGAAAGAAGGCAGGTCTTGAGACCTTGGCTCCCTTTCTGGTGGCCAAGAAAGCCAGCCATATCGAGGTTAATGCTTCATCCCCTAGATTTTTCCGATCAGGCAACGCCGAGGACATCTATAAGCCAGAGCTCGGCGGGGAGGCCTAGGAAGCAACCCGGCGTATAGTGATGACGTATAGGTATGTGGACTTTACCAATTGGCTACGAGGAGCGAAAATAGACAGATGGGCGGAGAAAGAGGCGGTGAGGCCAGGAGTGAATCAAAAGGCGTCTTTTTTTTTTTTTTTTTTTTTTTCCTTTTTTGCCGTCGGCTCTTCATAGAGCCGTAGCGCCCTCTAGCCGCTGCCCAGCGTCGGTGACTCGAACCCCGTCTGTGGACGTTCAAGGCCTGCCTGAGGAATATGGGTCTTCTGACACTTGACGAGGTTTCTAAAGCAGGAAGTCCGTTGAGAACGTTCCGTGATAAATCAGGGCTCTTGTCACATAAAGGCAGCACAGCAGTGTTACTTAAATTTTGAGCCATAGTCTTCTCACTCTGTAAACTAGGGGTAATTAGTAATAACCACCCCCATCACCCCATATTCTGAGGACTAAATGAGCTAAGGTTTGCCAAAGTGTTTTACAAACTGTAAAGTGTGCTGAGCAAGTCTGAGGTATTATTAGTCATCACATTTTCTCAACTTCTATCTTATTTCCTCACCTCTTAGAAGTGAAAACTTCAAGTTTATTGAAATAATTTGATTATTTTTTTTTCTTTTTTGAGCTAGGATCTCACGTAGCTCAGGCTGCCCTTGAACTTGCTATGTAGGATTGAACTCACAATCCTTTCCTCTCCACCTCCCCTCCAAACACTTAAGTAAGTTGTTTTCAAGGCCTTCCAATCCTCATACACACCCCTTCCCGTTACTGGGATCATCCTTGAACTCCTCCCCAATCCAATGATTGGATCTCCACCTGCGTGCCTAACACCAAGCCCCCAAATCCCCCACCTAATAGCTGGTCCCATCTGCAGGCAGCCATGGACCTCCAGGCTTTTCTCTTCTAGAAGCCTGGCTTCTTTGGCACAGCCTCAGGCAAAGGAAGGAAAGGCCAGGCCACACCACACCCGTCTCTGGGGACCTGACTCACCAAGGTTTTGGGGACACGCCAGACATCTTTCAGGGCTAGGAGGACTAAGAGGTGATAGGGTCCGTCCCTTGCCTAGTGTCTTCTTTTGGGAAGAGGGGTTCTCACACTGTTACTCTTGCCTTTTGCCTTACTCTAGTGGGTTCCATTTCTGCCTCTTAAATTTACCAACTGGGACCACAAACAATTCACGGGACCCGGGTTGAGTTTCCCCATGAGAAATCAATAACATAATAACCAACAGGAGAACTCTGTGGTTAGCAAGCTCTGGCTGCGGAGAGAAGTGATCATGGTCCCTTCCAGTCCTTACTCCCCAGCTTGGCATGGTCTTTTTGGAAGAAGTTATTCATTTTTTGACCTTCCTTCACTCAAAGGGTGGTACTTATATTTCTCTCATCCAACAGTTACCATATTCCCAATGACGTTTCATTTAAAGCCCCTAACTTGGTATGTGATGATTACCAAACCAATGGATAGTAGTTGGAATAGGGTCTATCCTGAGGTCTTCTGGGACAGATATAATTGTGCGCATTAGGGTAAGCTTTCCATCCAATAGAATGGGAATGTCTTTTGCTTCCTAAATGCTGTGCACTAAGAGAATGTGAGGATGGCATCGAACAGCTCTTACGGTGCAGCACCAACTGAAAAGCTACGAAAGGAAAAGAAGAGTTTCTGTGTCCCTCCAGGGCTGTGCACGGAGACATAGGCATGGTAGCTAAAACCTTAATGCTGTCTTAGCTGCATGTCATTCCCTGGTCTCATTTCACTGCTAGAGCAGTGTCAAACTGTCTCCCTTCAATTGTTCTCATGTTCCCTCTCAGGTCCACTGGCCCTCAGGAGCCTTTCCAGACTATTGTTAGCACCTTCCCTAGTGACTCTCATGTCCACTTGCAGGCCACGTCGTGCTCTCCATTCTAGACAGGACCTCGAGAGTCTACTGTTAAGTGTGTCTTTGTGAAGAGTCTCTAGTAAGGCCCATCCTTACAGCAACTAGACCATGATGGGTTAAATGGAGGCTCCTTCTCTTGAAGACAGACTAAAGTGACAGTTATAACACCTTCCATTCTACCCCACTCCTCCCATCCCAAGTATTCAGAAAATCCAAACTGCTGGAATACTTATTTATTTGATCTATCAACATCAAGATCTGCAAAAAACAACCTCTAAACACAAGATAAGAAACCTTGAACATTAACATTCTTCAATTTTGTGTAAGCTCTGCCATACGGAAAATATACAAACTTCAAATAGCTGCAAAAATAGTGTCTTTGGGAGAAAATAGAGTTTCTACATCGATACAAGAAAATAGGCATTTTTCTAATCCAACCCAACCCTGGAGCAGGTGGAGGGTATGGAGCCACTACATGCCCCCTGGAGGAATGCCAGCTCTCCCTCTTCCCACTATCCACTCTGGGCTGGGACGCTGCTTAAGACAATCTTTAGTCAGGGTACAAGTGAGATGAAAATGCCACTTGGGAAATCTCGTGGTCCCCTGCCAACAGCTGAATTGGTCAAGAGTCCTGGCCCCGAGGACCACTTTGGTCAGCTCCTCTCGGAGGGAGGCATCTGGTCTGCTCTCCTCTGTCTCTAGAGGTGGAGCTATAAGGAAGTCTGTGGCATCTCCCCTCTCTCATTCACAGCCAACTTGTTCCATAACAAGAGCCTCCCATGAGTCATTTGAACTCACACTCTGGGCTAGAAGACTCAAGACCTTCTAGTGAGGGAAGCGGCAGTGTGAGTTGGGAGCTGCCTAGCTGCTGGTGGAGAAGGCAAGTCTCCTCCCTTTTGGAGGGGCTGACATCCACCAAAGGACCTGGGGCTTTGACACAATAAATGAAAGTGCTCAAAGGCCAAGAGAGAAGGGCTCCTCCATCCCCCAGCTTGGGAAGCTTATGAGGAGCTTGCCACCAAGGCACTAGTCTCCATGGTAAAAGTGTGTGTGTGTGTGGGGGGGGGGTGAGTGGGGGGCTCAGACTACCAAGGAGCTCTGGAAAAGCACGGACTCTTCTGATGGTGGCGTACGCTGCCATGGCTCAAATGGCAGTGAGGAGGCCTTGGAAGCTTCTGGATCCTTCCGAGGTGGTGCCCTGGGGCTGGCAGGGGGAAGAGGAGAGCCAGGGCTGGAGGGGCAGTTCCGGAAGATGAAGCCCATGCTGGGGAAGAGGGGCTTGATCAAGCTGACAGGGCAGAAGGCTGAGCCAGTTGGGTTGAAATGGACTTTGTTCTTGTCAGGACAGGAAGTCAAGAAGGCCAAATCAGGGCCTGGGGACCTAAAGGATGGAGAGAGGCACAGACACGTAAGTACACAGAAAGACAGTCAGTGACAGAAGGGAGACTTTGCTTTGGCAGGGTACCCTGAGAGCTGGTTCCCTGTTCAGAGAAGGCAGTAACCTGAGCAAAACCTAAAAAGTTCTGCCACTTTCGAGGCCCCTCAGGTCTCGCTGCTGCAGTGGGTTTTGCCAGAAGCAGGGTTCCCGGCTAAGCCCTTTTGTCATCTGGGGTTGAATAATGCCCTGTTTCAAGGATGGCACGACACGCATGTCACAGGATATTTAACAGCATCCCTGACTGTACCAACTAGGTATCAACCAGATCATGTCCCCAGTTATGACAACTAAAAATGTATCTTGGCCTAGGGTTGAATGTCCAAGGCCCTGGGTTCTATTCCCCAGTATAGAAATATTTACCATATAAGGGATTTCTAAGTAGGAAAACTGGTAAAAATGAAGAAAGCCCAGGAGTTCTTAGGAAATAACTGATCAACACCACGTTTCTTAAGGTCTAATGCAGAGTGGGAAGCTAAAGGAGATGACGGCGAGACTGTTTCTGGCTCCATGAACCTGTGACACAGTGAAGGCCAGTTACAGCCTCCCTTCCATCTCCGTGCAAGGTGTGGAGTGAGGGAAGCTGGAAGAGCCCAGCCTATATAAGCTAAGAGAGGAAGCCTCTTTCCCCCACAGCGCCCCAGAGGACCAAAAGCCTGAACACTAGGCAGTGCAAGGACAGTAACAAAGGCCTGCTGACAGCCATTTTTCTCCAGAGCGTCTACCACCATGGGTTGTTTTCTCCCTCAGCTGAGATACAATTGGTGCCCTCAATGCCCGAAACCCAGGCCTGGCCAAATCTTTACTCCCACACTATGACTAAACTTCCTGGCTGCTATCGAAACCACAACTTCCAGTGTGAATCTGCCCAAATGAATACAAAGCTGCAGGAGAAAACACAGCAAGCTCTCCCAGAGCTGCAGAGGGGACTGGGGTGGCCTCTGCAACAGCCACACTCAAGATGGTAAAGAGATTGGTGGGTGGCTTCTGAACCTTCCACTGTGATCTGAGAATATTCCAAAGTTCTTTCTGGCAAAAATTAGAGACTTCTTTCTGGAAATTCATAACTCTAGAACTGAACAGCCAGCCAGGGGGTAAAAAAGTACTGGTATGCTCATTCTCATTCATTCCTTTCTGTCTGTCTGTCTGTCTGTCTGTCTGTCTGTCTGTCCCTCTCTTTCTTTCTCTCTCTGGTTATGGTCTAACAAGTCCTCATACTTTCCCCAGGGATGGTTAAAAAAAAAAAAAAAAAAAAAAACATAGAAGGAACAAAAGGCTTAGGTTTCAGATCTCTTTCCCTTCCAGCTCCTGCTGTGCTTGTGGCTGGCATGTGGGCAGAAAGCAGGTTTCTATGGAGATAATGATAAGCAAAGATTTAAGTGCTCAGAGTAGGTAATGTCAACAAGTTTGATCATGGAAAATCTACGAGACTGATCTTCCAATGTTGACAGCACCTCAGGCTGGAGAGGGTGGTGACTGAAGAAGGCCCTGTCAGGTGGGATAACACAGGCTTACCCATGCCCCATGCTGTCCTCCCTCCCATGCCCCAACCGTGGGATGTACTCACGTGGCCTCCTCAAACACACGCACTCTCTCACAGCCTTCTGGGGGCTCCCGTTTGAAGACGTAGCTATGATTAGGTCGAGGGGAGGCAGCAAAGGCAAGGACTGGAGACGGACTGCCATCTTCTAGGGCGGCTGGGTGGCTTGGAGAGGAGGCTACAAACAGAGCATGGTTGATCAGGGGAGACAAAGGAAAGCCTCCATTTCCCTGGCTCAAGACTTCTGTGCAAAGGGGGCCACATAGCTCTGCTATTCAGGCATATTTCATACTATGCCAGCCACTGAGGATGGGGTGTGTAGTTCATCTGTAGAGCAGTTGCTAAGCATTATGAGGCCACAGGTTCTATTCCCAGTACCGCCACCAAAGGGAACAAAAATTGCTGAACTGATAGAAAAAGACTCCTTTTAGTCCTGTATTCTCAGGAGCCAAGAAACTACCTGGATCTCTGACACAAAGGAAGCTACCTGCTGTCCCTCTACCTTCTCCTGGGAGCAGTGCCATGGCCAAGGAAAACTGGAGCTTCATCCTGCCTGCATGTTGGAAAAGCTATCCCCTCCTTGCCGAGAGTGCTCCTGTATTAACTCCAAGAAGCAACCTTGACTCTACCCCACTCAGAGTATAAAATTTCTCTCACTTTCCATCCTGTAACTGCACTTTGCCTAGGCTGCAAATATTGACTTTAACTGTGTTTCTCTTACATTTATTCCTCCTCATTCTGTGCCCTGTTTGTTTCACTGTGTATATTGTTAGATCATGCCCTTGGATAGCCTACCTCCTGGGGTTAGTACCAGCAGTGAGTCAGATGGTGTGGACAACAGTGCTTTCCAACATATGGTGTTAGTAGGAGTCCTGCCTTATTCTAAGTGGACAGCCAAGGTGTGCAAGGGAGACTAGGGATTCAGAGCCAGAATGCTGAGGTGTCAGTCTTGGCCAAACATGCAGGACCCTGAATAAGAGACTGTGTTGTTTATCTAATTTATAACTGCCTTGAAGCTCTTGTTGGATATGAGTCAAGGGGACCCGTGAACAGAGATGCACTGGCTTTCTACCCTGGCACCCTGAACCCAGCCAAATAACAGAGATGGGAAAGGCTGCTCTTTTGGGTTAGAGACTTTATAATATAAACTAGGAGTCAGAGTGCTGTAGGACCATTATTATCACAGGTACGGTGTACAGAATGATGACTCACAAAGATACTGGTTAGTTCATAATAATGCCAGGCCTGGAACTCTTCATAGCAAAGGCCAGTAGATCCCCTTTCCTGTGGCTCAGAGCCAGCTCTAGTGCCTTGGCTCCATGACTTACCTTTGTCACTGGGGATGGATGTCAGCTCCTCAGTGGCACCCCGGTGCTCCTCACGGTTGGCCTGGCCAGGAGGCTGGGGGGACGCCAATGGCACAGAGGGAGAGCTGGTCATGTTGCCTGGCTCCAGGAGGAGGAGGGAGTGGTCACAGCTGCTATTTTGTGGAGGAGCTGGGGCACGGTGCCCATCAGGAACCTCAAGTATCTGAGGAAGGAGAAGAGACTCAGTCCAGGGCCTTCTCAGGCCTGTAACATTGCAGTGACACACAACCGCCCCCCCCCCCAGGGGACTCCTGCATAAAGTCTCTTAGCCTGGAGGACAGAAGACTGTCGCTTCCTTAAGCCATTTATTCCTTGACCTACCTTCAGTCTAGGAGAAACTCTGTTTCTCCCAGAGCATTTTTGTTCTTTTTCCTCGTGGCTTGTTAATCCAATACACAGTCATGTTCATTTGTGTGATGTGATCAGTGCCCCTCTGTGTACGAGTCTCTTGGACACAAAGGTGATTGATACACAGGGTGACATAATAGGGGCAAGGTACCACAACAGCGTGCATGCTATAAGCCACTGCAGGACAAACATGCAGATGGTTATCATTCATTGAACACCTATTGCCTTCCTTTTTAAACATGCAGTGGTATTTGGATTCCCAGGGAACTAGTTGTGTGTATTGTGTTTGGGGGCACATGAAATCCCACATATGTCCAATTTACAAGGCAGCCAGAAGTCGGGTATGATGACACATGCCTTTAATGCCAGCACTTGGTAGGTAGAGGCAGTGATTTCTGTGAGTGCAAGACCAGCCTGATCTACATAGTGAGTTTCAGGACAGCCAGAGTTACATAGTGAGATCCTGTCTCAAAAAAAAAAAAAAAAAAAAAAAAAAAAATTAAATAAATAATACTAAATTAAAAAAAAAAAATCAGCCAGTTGGTAAATAACAAACTGAGGCCTGTAGCCATCAGAATTATGTTCGTACAGCCCAACTGCCATTCCCTAATTGAACTGTGTCAGTATAAAAATGTGCCCGAGACTACAAAAGAGGTAGCTGGTAATTGTGCCTGTGTGATAGGGAGAAGGGTGTATAAGGCACCAGGGCATGAAGGGTTGATTGATACATGTCACCAGTAGAGACGGGGAGGGAAGTGGCCTGAGAGTGAGGTGGCATGAGCTGAGGACCTGTGGGTGAGGGTGCCCAGTCCTCGGGGACCTGTCAGCTGACAGTCTCCTCTATGCTCATCTTGAGTGTCAGCACTATTGAAGTTAGAACCCCAGTGGAAACAATCTCTGGGCATGTCTGTGAGGCATTACTTAAAGTAGGTTGCCTGAGGTGGGAAGACGCCCCATAAATGGGCATGGCTGGGGTCCCAGACGGAATAAAAAGTAACATCAGACTGAACACAAGCATTCACTTGTGTTAGTTCTCTGTTAGTTTGTCACAGCGAAGATAAATAACTAACATGCCACCACCTGGTCTCCACCACCAGGTTTTTCTTAATGACACCCACCTATCCCTGCTCTTCCTGTGCTTAGGTACTTCAGGAAGATAGGTATTTACAGAGCTACAGCCTGAGAGGCCCCAAAGAGTGGCCTTGTCACCTGCCCATGCAGGTGCAGCCAGTCAGTACACTCACCCTTAGCAGCTCCTCTTCACCCTGCTCCTTCACAAACACCTCTTCCAGCTCCTGGTTGAGTCCTTCTAGGCTTCTGTGCAGGCAAGGGCTGAGTCGCAGGACAGGGGATCCTGGCGGGAAGCTGGGAAGGGATGCCTAAGGAGAGGCAAATGAGGCAATCACATGAAGTCCCTATCAAGCCCCAGCCAGTTACCAATTATGAGCAGGGGTGACATCACGATCATACCCATAGCTTGCTTCTTCACCTTTTTTCCAAGTTGGGGGGGAGGGAGATGAACTGGATACAGTTACAGATGTGAACAAGCCCATTATGAGGGGTTTTCTTCAGGAGCTAGAGCTTTGAGGCATCTACAGAGTGTTGTTAGTGTCACTGCCTTCATTACACGTGATTGTGGGTAGAGGAAAAAGGCGCTAAGAACAGGGAGAGACCCTTCCACTGCAACTTCTCCTGACCATCCAATTAAGCCATGAAACGTCAATGCAGCTCGGTGCTGCAAGGCTGGAAAGAACTCTAGACAGTATGAAAGCCTGCCATGAAGGAAGACAGAGGGGGCCTGGTGGGCAGGGGAGACAGCATACCCTCACTGCTCCCCGGACAGCATGGTCTCCTTGGACAGGGGAGCTCCGCTCCTTTTCCTTCCCACTTCGGCTCAGCTTTGTCCTCTGCAGCTGTTGCTTCAACTTGGTGATCTAGCGGCCAAAGTTGGAGGAGAAAGGAGAGTGAGGCAAAGCCAAAGATATTGGTTCCTTCCCCTAGATGAAGCCCCTGTCCATGAAGCTAATTGAAAGGGACATGAATTTCATGTTTTTAATCTCAAAACAACTCAGTAGTGCTGAATCCATGACAATCAACTCCTCAATAAAGCTGAATACCCTGCTTCTACACTTGATTTTTTTTCATTGCCATGCATGCCCAAGGTAATCAGTATCCAAACAGAAAACATCTAACATTATGGTTATGGATTGTAATGGACACTCTTCCACTAAGATCATGGGGTGGACATGGTGGTACCTGCTTTTAATTCCAGCACTTGAAAGGCAGAGGCTGGGAGATTTCTATGAGTTCCAGGCCAACCTGGTCTACATAGCAAGCTTCAGGACAGTTGGGGGTACATAGAAAGACTGTCTCAAAAAAAGTAAAAACAAGCTGGGCTGTATTGGTACACACCTTTAATCCCAGCATGTAGGAGGCAGAGGCCAGTGGATCTCTGTGAATTTGAGACTAGCCTGGTTTACAGAGCTAGTTCTAGGACAGCTAAGGCTGCTACATAGAGAAACCTTGCCTCAAAAATAAATAAATGCAAAAGAGGGCAATAGGTGGTCTGTTTTTCTATTTTTAAGAAGCCTTTTCAGGAGGCTGGAGAGATGGCTTAGTGATTAAGAGCACTTGCCACTTGCTGCTCTTGCTGTGGACCTGAGTTCAATTCCCAGCACCCACATGATGACTCACAACCCTCTGTAACTTAGGTTCCAGGGGATCCAATACCCTCTTCTGAATGCTGTGGGCATCAGTCATGCATGTGCATAGACATACGTGTAGGCAAAACATTCACACATATAAAATTTAATTTTTTTTTTTTTTTGAAATGGGGTTTCTTGGTGTAGCTTTGGAGCCTATTCTGGAACTTCCTTTGTAGACCAGGCTGGCCTCAAACTCACAGAGATCCAACTGCCTCTGCCTCCCAAGTGCTGGGATTAAAGGCATGCACAACCACTACCCAGCCTCTAAAATCTTTTAAAAATGTTTTTCAAAGGTTAATTTTTAGTTGTGTGTATGTGTGTGGATCTGTGTATGCAGATGTGTGCAGCTGCTCATAGAGACCAGAAGCACTGAATTTCCCTGGAGCTAGAGTTAACATGTAGGTGACTATGAGCTGTCTGACATGGGTCAAGAACAATGTATGATCTTAACTGCTGCACCATCTCTCCAGACTGGCTATTTTTCTTTTTTCTTTCATTGAGACACGGTTTCACTCTGTGTAGTCCAGACTGGCTTTGAGCTCACAGCAGTCTCCCTGCCTTAGCTTCCTGAGTGTTGGAATTATAAGCATGTGCCTCCGTGTCTGGATAAAAGTGGCATTTTCTGAGAACCAATAACAATTTCTCAAATGATATTCTCAAGTATCCCAAAGGCTTTGACACCAGTGAGTAAGGAAATCCAACCCTTCCCCTTGTTTAAAAGTAAACTACACTACAGAAAAATAGGTTCTCTAGAAAAAGGGCCGAATTTCATCTTGACTCCCAGCTCCTGTAACAACATAAGCTATCACTAATATTTTTTTTGTAGTCATGGAGAAACAAGCCTACTGTAATCCCAGCACTTGGGAGGCTGAATCAGAATTTGTAGTCTGAGGCCAGCCTAAGACATACAGTAATATCCTGTCCTCTCTCCGGCCAAAAGAAAACCCAAGCCAAACAAATAAGCAAACACTTTTGAATATGATTCCTATCAGACTTGTAATTCTGGGCCTTCAAACCCTGAACAAGATGCAGGACTATATGAATGGGAGGGAGCCTAATGGAACTCAGAAAGTAGATCTGCTGCCCACTGCCATAAAAGTTGTAATGACAGTCAAGAAGAAACCACTTTGTTAAATTACTGTTTGAGATTTATTTAGTTTATGTGCATGAGTGTTTTGCCTGCACACATGTTTGCCTGGTGTCTGTGGAGGTCAAAAGAGGACAGTGGATTTCCCCAGAACTGCAGTTACTGATGGTTGTATGCTACTACATGGATACTGGGAATGGAACTAGGGTCCTCAGAAAGAACAAGTACTCTTAATCTCTGAGCCATCTCTCCAGCCCCTAGAAAATGCTGTGTAATTACAGTACTGGGGACTGAACCCAGAGCTAAGTAGGCGCATCTCCCAGCCAAAGAATGTGCTTTTAGACTTGCTACTGTGGATCAATCAGACCATGAAGACTATGACTCCCCACCCTTCCTGTGCAGAATTTGTTTACTCTGCCACTCAAGGCTTTGAGAACTTTTTACATTTCCACTTGGCCTGAAGCTTGCAGTCCAATCCCTTTCCATTTTCTTAGTGCTCTAAGCATGAAGGAGGGCAGAAACAACTTTCCTCTGTGAACAGGTCAGGGATGAGTCGTGGTAAGTTGACCCTTCCTTTGGAGCTGCCACATGACACTTCAGGCAGAGTTGGGTTAGAAGCCTTGGAATTCTGACCTATGGTTTTCTCTCCGCAGTCTCAATGCCTCCAGCCCTCCTGGGGCAGAGGCAGGACCAAGACAAAGCATTTAGGAATTCAGATTATTTTTCTCTTCTTTTAAAAGAAAACTAGGTGGATGATTAAGTAGTAAATGAGGCTGAGAGCTCCTGATTCCCAGGGGCTTGTTCCTTGCCTCTCTTCAGTCTCTGAATCATTTATCAGAGTCCAACCTCAAAGTAACTAAAGCAAACATCTTCCAGTCTGGATGCCGAAAGCACCAGGAGCCGCTGGCTAGGGGTTTTCTCTAACAAGATGGTCTGTGGTCCTACAACCAAGCCAATGGAAGGCTGGAAGTCAGTTGGAGGGCCATTACCTCAGGAGGAAGCTGGCAGGAGGCAAGGGAGACCGGAAGTGTAGCTATCCTATGGTAAAACTCACATAGGAGGTTGTGGAAAGAGGGCAGTTACCTCTTTTCGGTGGTCTGTGCTGCCCCATGATGCTGATCGCTTGTGCATACAGAAGCTGGCCCGCTCACCTTCTGGCTCTTGCCAGGATAGGGGAGTCTGTAGAAAGACATGCAGTAAGACAGGCAGCTCTGCAGGCAGGAAGCTGACAGGCAGTTTCCTGGATAGAGGTGGTAGCCTAGGAAGCCTTCTCACATCTGTTCAACCTCATGGACACACCCAGCCTGCTTCATTCTTCCAGGCAAGGAAAGCCACGTACATGGCCTCATCCCAATTTTTACTCTCCAGTAAACCTTCCCCGAGGCCTAACAGTGTTGACTTCCTCTCTCCGTTTTTACTGTGTATTTGATGCGGGGGATGGAACCCAGGGCCTTCCATATGCCAGGCAAATGTTCCACCACTGAGCTACATCCTCACGTCTTCCTTATCAGTTTCTTTCATGTGTTATACTCCCAGTCAGTCTGTGTGCAACCCAATGGTGAGGCCAAATACTGATCCCCTCCCAAGCACCTTCAAAAGAGCCCTACATCCTTTATCCTCACCCGCTGTGTGCCCAGCTAAGGCCAAGTACCTGGAAGCCCATCAAAAACAAGTCACCAGACAGGATTCCAAAGCAGAACCAGGAGAATGGTGGCAACTGTGTAACACCGTGCCTCAAGCTCATTTCATCACACAGGGGGAGTGTCAGGGACTCTAAAGTCCCCCTGAGCAGGCAAGCAAAAGATAATTGCTAAAAATGGAGCCAGAATTCTAAATCCAGTACTGCTTCTTACCCCTTAGCCTGATCATGCCTCCTCCCGACCAGCCTGCCTTGCTCCTCACGGAGAAAGTCTTTCCGTTTGCTGTCTTCCTTTCCCTGCTGCATGAAGGCAGGGGGTCCAAGATGGTGGTGGAGGAGCCACCACCAAAAGAGGAAGCTATTGGCTTTAAGCATGAAGCTCAAGAGGACCAGATCCCTCCCCATCACCAACATCCTACTTCCCTTCCAGGAGAGAGGCCAAGCAAGTACTCCAGGGAGACCAGCTCCTCTCTGACTACTGTGCACAGACTGCCAAAAACACAGGGCCTGGGAACTAGCTCCTCTAAGAGAGCTGCTGACCTCCCCTGAGAGGCTGCTGCACACAGAGAGGGGGAGGATCAGGGGAAAACAAGACTCCTCGCCACCCAACAGCTGCTAAGGGGAGCTCACAGGGCAGTCTGAGCCAGGATTGCCTTGTGCAACAGCTGCATGCAGAGAAGCCACTGCAGACAGAGCCTCTGGCCCTTCCTGTCTGCAGCTGCCCATGGGCAGGACCTTTACCAGGGCTGTGTAATACAGCCAGGGTAAGACAACTGGCATAACCAGGGAGCATATCATATCACCAGGCCCATTCCCATCATTCTTCCGTTATGAAAAGCACAGCCAAGAATGCACCCCAAAGTCCTCAGGTGACGCTGGCTCTTACAGTCTCTGGGAACCAACTAGCTGATCTGCCAAGTGTCCATGTCTCTCTAAATCAGGGTGTCAGACCCCAGAAGAGCTACACGGGCTGACAGGAACAATAGCCCATTTCTTCTTCAGCAGCTAGGATTCTGCAGACACCTGCACGCTCTCCTTTCCTGGTATGCCTAAGCCAAGCTTGCAGACCACCAGGGCTGCTAGTACAGCTGAGTGCCACACATCCCTGTCACCCCTGGAAAAGGAGCAAAGAGCACAGAGAAGAGGTGGCAAGCCGCGAGGCTGATGTTCACTCTGCCTCTGAGAAGACACTGTGCTCACGAGCAAGTGGTGAAGGAGGGAACACCCTGGGCTGCTAACACCTCTCCAAATGCTTCAACTACCTTCTTCTAGGAGATGGGAAGGAATAAAATGGAAGTGTGGACTGGCACAGGAGTGGAGGAAGGAAGTGACAATTATGGCCTTTAGGATCATCTCCTCTCCCAATCCATTTCCCGCTACTCTCTCTCCTTGGCAACACCGTTCCACTGACTACTGTCCACTCTGTGTAGATCTAATGTTAAGGGCACCATTTGACTCAACATCTACTGCCTGCCCAAAGGGATCACACCCCAGCCCTCATCCCAGATGCTCTCTGTCTCGCCCAGGCAAACTCACCTCTCTCTCCTTTTCTGGACCTCACCCACTGGTCTGTCCCTAAGCCTCTGAGCCATTTAAGATGGTGTGCCTGACATCTTGCCAGAGTGTCCTTGTAAGAAAGGGGCTGAAGGAGTTGGTATATACTGAAAGGATAAAGCAATGTGACAACTACAATAGAGACTGGAACAACGTAATATAAGCTAAGGCAGCCACTGGAAGCTAGAAGAGGCAAGCGCCTCCCCTTCCTCCCCCAGAGCATGGTATCCTGAACCAGATGCCGTGCACCTGCATACAGTACCAGCACTTGGGAGGCTGAGGCTGGGTTCTGTATTAGGGACCCTACTACAAAAAGTAAAAGAAAAAATGGCTTCTGAGAGCATGGCCCTGACAATACTTTCATGTCAAGCCACTGCAACTGAACTTAGAGACTTCTGGAGTCTACTAAAACTCTGAAAGAATACACATCTGCTGTCTTAAGTCATGAAGTCTGAGGTAATTGTTAAGCAGGCTGACTTCCCAGCTGCTTACAGGCTGGTGTGAGCACTGACAAGCCTAGCTAGTGTGGCGGTCTAGCCTTCTGCCTCTCAAACTGCAGTGAGTATGCCAAGTGGAGAACTGGGCCCCTGGTTGTTCAGGACCCTCCCTTCTGAGCCTCATGACGAAGGTCTAGATCCTGGTGTCCTTGGGGAACAGTAAAGTCACAGCTAAGACTCATCTCAAGGAGGTCACCAGGTAGGGCCGGGCCAAGCTGTGGGACGGCAGTATAAGTGGTCATTCTAGATGTCCCTTTGTGTAGAGAAGAGTCTAGGCACAGAAGACCAAAAAGTCATGCTGGTCAGGGAACTCGTGCTCTAGAATGGACTTGCTCCACACCCTGGCTAAGGGAGCCACTGAGCAAGGAGTGAGCTTACTCACTACCTGTGAAGGGAGCAGCCAGCTGTGCAGCTGCTCTGACTTTTCAGAACTGGACATGCATGGGTAGAGTAGGAATGCCTTGCCAGGGATTCTAAGATTCTAGGGCAACATATAGAAGGATGGAAGGATGTAGAGGTGGAAGACAGCTTCCCAGGGAGCTAACTAACAGAGCAACAAAAGGAAGGAGGATGGAAATCTCCACACTGGAATGTCATCTTTGGCCTCCAACCTAGCTAAGTTTCTACCACGAGGTCATGACTAGAAAGGGGAAGAGTTCAGGCCCCCAAAGTCTCTAGTGCCCTTGGCTCCTGAGCATACTCTAATCACAGAGCTGGGCTGGGTCTATCTTATTTTATTTTATTGATTTTCTGAAATGATTTCTCTGTGTAACAGTCCTGGCTGTCGTGGAACTCCCTTTGTAGACCAGGCTGGCCTCGAACTCACTGAGATCCACCTGCCTCTGCCTCCCAAGTGCTGGGACTAAAGGCGTGCATGACCCACAACCACCCAGCTTGTCTAGGACTTAAGAACATTACCCACAGTACCTGTTAGAAGTAAAAAGCAGGATAGGACCTAGCTGGGGAGAGATGGTTGGTCAGAAGCCACATGACAAGCTCAATTCAGCAAGGAGATAATCCCTTAGGACTGACCAAACAAAGAGGCTCTGAGGGTGGTCCACTGGCCAGCACCGAGAACTCTGGCTGCAGGTGGCCAAAGCCACCGTTTCTAACTCAGCAGTGACAAGACGACCCTCAGATTTTCCATCATGGCTCCATTTTCAAGTATTTGCTGTACTGTCAAGCCATGTACTGAGCCACTGGTGAGGAGGGACCCCTCACCCCCGCCCCTGCCACCAGGTGTGTTAAAGCCCGAAAGGAAGTCCTCTCTCCAGCCAGTGAGCTGCCTACTCCTCTGGCCTTTGGGATGCTTTATGATAATGTCTGTTAAGGACTTAGGCTATCCTCCCCTCCTCAAAAGGGGGGGGGGGAGGATAAGTCAGAGGTATATGCAGGAGAATCACAAAGGTTTCCCATCTTACCAATTACTGAAGAAATGGAGATGGCAAGGAGCAGAGAGTGTGTGTGGGTGGAGCCAGGCAGGGCAGGTACCCAAAGTCCCTTCTGTGGGCAGGATGCCACCAGCTGGGGAACTTTGCTCAAATAGCCATCCCAGCTGTGGTAAGCTGACTTCCTCCCTCCAGAAAAATACGGCTTAGATGCTTTGCACAGCAAAAACAGAGAGAGGTGACCACAGCCACTAGCATGCGCAGCCATCACTGGCCCCTGTCTGGGCTTCAACACTAGGAGAGGCCAACCCAAAGCAGTTGGTGACTAGCTCTGGGTTACCAAATGGCCTGAGGGAAGGGTGGGCCACAGAGGAGAAAACACACTCAAATAAGCCCAGGCCATTCTGCAAACCTTCTCTCAGACACAGAACTTCTCACAGAAAATGGAGATGCCACAAGGGGTAGGGCTGGAGAATAACTTCCGAGTCCTTCCTGGCCCTGTTCTCAGGAAGTTAATGCTGGGGACACCTGTTTACACCTTTCACATTGTTCCTCCAAGCTCAAAAAATGCTGGGCTGGAGGGATAGCTCGGGAGTAGAGCGTTTGGCTAGCATGTACAGGTCCTGGGCTCTGTCCTCAACACTGCAAAAGATACAAACCACGCACGGAGCAGGACTTCCAGAATACCCCTCCCCAGTTGTCACACTCACACCCCTTCCTCCTTCCCAGAAGAGCTGTTTCCCCAAATGAAGACCCTCCCATAACCCATTTGTTCCTCTTGCCTCAAATATGGGACCTAGCTCCCATGTCAATCTGGCTGCCCGGGGATTGGCTTCCTACTTGACTGAAGACTCACAACATGGCCAGGAAGGGGAGCCTGAGATTGCTGACAACACTGCCATAGACTCAAAATGCTGAGAGCTGTCAATCAGCGTCTGCCCTATGCAGAGGCCTGCAGAACACAGCACACCCAGAGCTCTAATGACAGGTGTTCTGTGTCTAGGGCCTGGTTCTGCCACTGGCTTGGCATGAGCAAGGCCCCTGGTCCCTCTGGGGGTTTTCTGGGAAGGTGTTGCTTTGCCTCAGCCATCACGGAAAAGCACATGCCTGGGAGTGTCGGGTACGGCATGGCCTCTAACACGGGAGCTTAGGCACCCAAGAGAGCAGAGTAACAAGTACCTGCCAGCTAAGCTGAGTGAAGCAAACCATGAAATGCTCCACTACGGTGGCTAGAGGAGAAAGGGCCCGAGTGAGAGGAAGGGTAGGGATAGCCGGCTTGCTCAAAGCAACTGGAAAAGGTCTGGCATCCACCATTCCCTACGGCTGGAAAGCTTTTAATGAGCTCAGTGGTAGAGCATTGCCTTGCATGCTCGAGGCCCTGGGCTCTATCTCCAGCATCACAAAGCTAACTACTAATTAACTAACTACATAAGCTTTCGAAGGCCTTACTAGATCTAGCCTCCTCCTCCTCTTTTCCTTTCCCCATACTCTCTGGAAATTTCTTTACCCATCCTTTCTGGGTGATCTTTTGCTGTTTAGAAGGGAAGTACAAGGTCTTCTGGGGAGAGGGCAACTGAGCCTAAGGCTTTCACAGTGTAATGCCAGTGCTAAAACTGGTAGCTTGTGCCAGGCCAGGGGCCTCGAGCAGGAATTTGAGTGGAGCCCAAACCTAGAAGCAGAAAATTCCCTGAAGAGCAGGACTGGAAGATGGGCAGAACACATACTTGGGGTTGGATGCTTATGCTGATCAGAATTCTCCCACCTCTTGCCTGCAGCCACAATATTGACAGGTTGCTAAGAGTTCCTCGAGGGCTGGAGCCCATCCCGGAGAAAAGGAAAGCTGGAGGGCTGGGCCTTGCCAGACCCATGGAGGCACATCGCTGACCTCTGCCTTGCTGTGGCAAGAAGCCCAGACTTGTTATATAAAAGATCTGGCCTGCAGCTGGAGCTGAAGCAAAAACATGCAGTTGAGAACCCAGGCCACTCCACTTGGCCAGAGATGTCTGAGGCCAGGCCTGCCTAAGGGTGACAAAGAGAACACTATGTGGGGAGTGGGATGGCCATTTTGCAGAAGGCTGGCAAACAGGAAGTGACAGAGGTGGGGATAAGTGGGCTGCACAGATGCCTGATGTCTAGCAAAGGATAGTTATATACTTGAAGCAACCTCAAGTCACATTCCTACAGAAAGCCCTCCTTGACTAAGTGCGTTATCTGGCCCGAGTCAAAGAGAAAGGAGTGTGTTCCCGTAGGGTCACGAGGAAGAAACATAACCCACCTTGTTACAAGGATAAAGGGAGGACAGAATGCCCACTCCTCTCCCCTCCCCTCCCCTCCCACCTGCACATCTAAAGACGACCACTGATGTCACCAATTATTTTTGGTACACACGGGCCATTTCTGGGAGAATCTTGTGCCTCTAAACTTTGCCAGACACCCACACTATGTGACATCCCTTGGCTGTCTGTTCACTGATCCTCAGGCTCAGGAAACCAGGCTCAGAGAAATCAAATCTTGTTCCCATTGAAAAGGAGTGAGCATTCAAACCCTCATTGATAACATTTGAAAATGGATCTCATAAAAAGAAAGGAACCAATCAGATGTGCTGAGGAGGCAGAGTGAGTTGCATGGGAATGGGGTCCTTATCCCTTGGCATGCATGCAGCATGCATGTGGGCAGAGCAGATACACTCTACTCAGCATACAAAGGAAGAGCTACCTCACCCCATCCTGTTGTGTTACCCAGAATGGAGAACTGAGGCAAGCTGGGTATCCTTCCCTACATTTCCACCTATCGAAGAACAACTCAATTGTTTTGAAGTTGAGCAGGACTCAGCCTAAGCTGCCTGCAACTGGAACCTTATTCTCACCAACTTAACTGCTAAGAAGACTGAAGTCCTGAGTCAGACTAGGAAATATCTTTGGGTGATTTCCAGATGAGATGACTTTTTGCTCAGGCTAGCACTGCCTTATCCAAAAGATGGACACGCAGACTGGATGGTCTGTAGAGGTCCCTTTCAAGGGCAGGACTCTTCATGAAAACACAGACTACTCCTATTGCTCTGGCCCTGGCTCAACACCTCTTTGGCTACTTCCTCGACTGCCTGAGAGAATGCAAACTGGACTGAACGTTGGCTTTAGTTTACCTTCAGGAAGGCAAACCTCATTTCAAAACTCCCAAGTTCCAAAGTCAGGGAGTTCCCACATGTAAACCCTGAAAGCCAAACTGAAAACCCCAGCTTGACATCTCTCTTCACCAGGCAGGTGGAATGCAAACTCTTTCATTTACATTTACAAAGAAAAACAACAGCAACAACAACAAAAACTGTGGTAGACAGTAGAAGATGAAAAGCTTCTATTAACAACCAGAACCCAAGACAAGTCATTTCAGTGTCAGAACTTGTAAGTGATGGACCAGAGGCCCCTCTCAGCCAGCCCTTCTACCCATCCTGATCCCATTAGGAGATGGCTGTATTACCTGGGTGGCTTTGTCATTGGTACAGCTGGTGAAGGCCCCATCGGCATCTCGTGGCCACTGGCCCAGAAGGTAGGAACTGAGGACGGTGTCCAGGGAGAATGTACGTCGGACCTGAGGTGGCTGAGGCCTACACACTGACTTTTCTGGGGCCACCGAACATGGGACACTGGCTGAAAGAGAGCACAGCCCGCAACACCTTGACGTCAGCATGGAGAAAAGAGTCATGGTAAGCAGCCTGCTCTCTTGCAGGATGCCTCATCTGCAGACCGTGTCTTCACTCCCTTCCTGAAAGAATTCAAAGCAGCAAAGGCATGTCCTGTCTGACCAGCTTTCCTGACTTCATTTTAGCACTGGGAACCATTTTCACATTGGAGTTAGGGGTTACCTTGTTTGTTTGTTGTTTAGTTTTTAGAGACAGGGTTTCTCTGTGTAGCTTTGGATGTCCTGGAACTTGCTCTATAGACCAGACTGGCCTTGAACTCACAGTGATCCACCTGCTTCTGCCTCCAAAGTGCTGGGATTAAAAGTGTATGCCACCACCGTCTGGCTTTAGAAGCTGTTTTAGACTCTGAGCTCAGAGCTACCAAGTCTCCATAGTGAGGAGCTCTGTTTCCCAACCTTAGAGGGAACTCCATGTTCACAAAAGCCAGGCTTTCTTCCCCTTTTTTATTTTCTTCCCTCCTTCCTCCCTCCTATATCCATTTTGGGGTGTCTACCCTGCACAAGCTTGGCTCAATTCATTAAAAGAAAAATCTTTTCTTCTTTTTTGTGCCGCTGGGGACTGGATCCAGAGAGCCTTATATAGGCTAAGCAAGCATGCTACCACCAAACTGTATTCTACAACTCCATTTTTCCCCCACTTTTTTTAGATAGAATCTTTCTCCGTTGCCCAGGATAGCCTTGCATTGGCTAGCTAATCCTTCTGCCTGTCTCCCAAATAGGTGAGATTACAGGTGTGTACCACGATGCCCAGCATGGAGGAGTCTTCCTATTTCCTTCAGCTCAGGCAGTTCCAGGGGACTGGCATGGAGAGAACCATAAAATACCAAGAAAAAAACCATCCAAGTCCGAAGACCTTTTCCTCCCTCCTCTGTCTCTTATTTGAATGACAAAAACAAAAACAAAAGAGGGGCCATTATAGATGCATTCATTTTATTTTAAGTGGGTTAAAGCTTTCTGGGAGAAATTAAAAGTTGAAACTGTTTTTAAAACATAAGGGTTCTGGAATCATCTGGAAGTTTCAGTGATCTGGGTTGACCCTGTTTTCCATGGCCACGTTCAAAACACTCCACTATCTGCAGATCTATAAAGACTCTCCTTCAAACAAAACAAAATACTTTCACATCTGTAGTAATCCCTTGGTAATTTATGTGTATATTCAGCACAGCAGAAAGAACTGGGAACTGTAGGTATAAATAGACCAGAAGAGGTTTATATTAAAGAGACACAAAAAGATTGGCAGCTCCTCAAAAAATTAAACAGAGAATTCCCTTAGGGTCCAGAAATTCTCTATGTATGGACTCCCCTCAAAAACAAAAACAAAAACAAATAAAACCCCACAAAAATAAAAAAAGCAAAGAAAACAAAACAATAACAACAAAAAACCCAAACCTGAAAGCAGAGATTTGAAAACTTATTCATGCCCCCATGCATGACCATAGTAGCATCAATTATAATAGCCCCAAACTGAAGGCAACCTGAACTACAACACGGTGCAAGGTGAAATACACCGGGCACAGACCGGCAGGCAAATGTCGGATGAGTCATCTTCATGAGGCATCTGAAATAGGCAAATCCATGGGAACATGAAGGAGACAGAGGTGACCATGGACACAGGATGAGGGGGAATGGGAGTCGTTGTTAATAAATACTGTCTGGGATGATAAAAAATTCTAGAAATGTACTTATGCCACTGAATTGTAAACTTAAGGTGTGTAATATGATAAATTTTATATTATTTATATTACCACTGTTTTAAAAAGTGATACCAACAATGTCATATTCTCCAAATTAATTTATGTTTACATATTTTGAAAGGCTTGTAGTCAATATAAAATAAACTATACTGTATTATATTTTGTCTTATTTGGGTCATTATAAAACCCCAATTCAAAGTATCAACTGTCTACTTGTTTGCCATTTTTAAAGATTGTATGATACCAAACAGTAATTTGTTTCACTATTTCTATATTACTGAACATCTGGTTTCTTCTCTAATATGGAGCACATCAATGTTAGCATATTGCCAACCTTTATTCTTAGTTTTTAATTTAACTTTTGTCATATTTCTAAATCATCTTAGCCAGGAAATATTCACTTAGACAAACTTAAAAGTGACTTTTAATGACAAAAGTTGTAAGTATAAATTGTATAGAAGTCAAGAAATATGTAAACCAAACAAGCAAAAGACAAAAACAACAAAACAACAAAACAACAAAACAAAACCTTATCACCCAGAGACAATCACTGTCAATATCATTATACACTGATGGGTATGGTGGCCCATGCCTTCGATCCCAGCACTCTGGAGGCAGATCTCTAAGTCTGAGGCCAGCCTGACTTACACAGTGAGTTCTAGGCTAGCCCTAGTGAGCTCAGGGCTACATAAAGAAAACCCGTCTAAAAAAAGAAGTATCATCATGCAATCCTTATCTTCTGAATGTGGATACATACACATTTTAAAATTAAAAAATGGGCTGGGCAAGGAGGTGGTGGCACATGCCTTTAGTTCCAGTACTCGGGAAGCAGAGGCAGGAGGATCTCTGTGAGTCCAGCCTGGTTGACAGAGTGAGTTCCAGGACAGCTAGGGGTACATGGTGAAACCCTATCTCAAAAAAATTAGTTACTTAATCAATAATGGAAGCATATCATAATACTGTTTGGCTGTGTTGCCACCTCCTTTTCAAATCAATACATTCTGATCACAGCACACTTTTGCAGGGACATTGGGTGTTTTTGTTGTTTGGTTTTTCAAAACAGATTTCTCTGCATAACAACTCTAGCAGTCCTGGAACTAACTGGCTCTGTAGACCAGGTTGGCCTCCAACTCGGAGTTCTGCCCACGTCTACCTCCCAAGTCCCATCACCCAGCATTTTAGCTTTGTGAACTGTCTCTTTATATAGCCTAATCAGGCCTAAGGATTTAGATTACAGGTATGTACCACCATGTCTGGCAATACATCATTTTAAGTGATCATAACATCTCTATGCTAATATTCTCCAAAGGCCCTTTCAAAGCTGGTAGTCAGGAGCTAGAAAGATAACTCGCACGGAAAAGTCACCTGATGCCAAGCCTAAAGACCTAAATTTGATGCCCAGGACTCATTGGTGGAAAGAAAGAACCAACTCTGGAAAGTTGTCCTGGTTGTCCTCTGACCTCCACTCTCATGCCATGGCTGTGCATGTGTGCAACACACACACACACACACACACACACACACACACACACACACGCGCGCGCACGCGCGCGTCAAAAAAAAAAAAGGCCAGGTGTCCAAGGCCGCCATTGTGGCCCACTTACAGGTCCTGTACGTTTTGCTCCCCCCTCTACATTTCCCACCGCTAACCAGACCTTCTTTCCCTGGCCTGGTGTTGAAATCTGAGCTATTTGCTGGGCCAGCCTAACTGCCTCCAGATCCTGGGAATCCCCTTCAAGGAGTGTCTCAGATGCTTGCGCCTTGTGTTTGCTCCATATACTTTGTACTCTTCTTGTACTTACTGTTCCCTCTCTTGGGCTGCAGGTATTTGTGACCCCTAGATAATGAATAGCCAGTGAGGTCAGGCTCTGATTTATCTTCGTAGCCCCCAGTGTCTACAGCATAGAGCTGGCACTTGGCAAGAACCCAAATACTTGAATAAACTGAAAAATCTATAGTGGAAAGAAAAAAGCTTCTGAATCACACCACTGGATCCATGCAGATCCATACCAGCCACTCACCCTGAATAAAGACCCCCACAGCCCTTTGTCTGTCTTTCCAGTCTCGGAGGCTCTGGAGGGCTCAACCTCTTCCTTTACTTTCTTGTGACCTTGTTACTGCCGTCAAGTTAGTGACAAGCCCACTAGTTCAAGCCTCAAGTATACCTTCCACACAAACGATTCAACTGCTCATTATTCTGCACAGAGTTTAAGATGTAAAGTGGCAATTCAAATATTCCTGGAGCTTCTGGTGTACAATAGTAATCAGCTCCGACACTGAAAGGCTAAGCCTGTCCCTATCAACCCAGTGAGAAGGCAGAGCCCTAGAAAGCACCTTTGCAGTATCACATTACAGATAATCAAAGAGGCAGGTGAGCAAATGACTGGCACACAAACTAGGGTATCATAATCCTAGAGGCTGCTTCCTCCTCCAGGGCTGAGGAATAGTGATAGATAGAAGAAAGGTCATTCAGAGTCACCTGCCCCATCCTCTCAGCTGGAAGACTCTCCAGAGACCCTGAAGTATCTTATGCATATATGATATTCCTCAGTGGTGCCCCATTACTACAAAGTACTTTGGCTTGCCATCACCTTTCCCTCTCTTGTCAGCCCTGGAAAGGGACAGGAAGACTGAAGAAAGTCAAGGCACAAAGAAGCAATGTCTGACGACACCCCTCATCTCAAGGAGGTGGCAGCAACCTAAACCAAGCCTCTCTTCCACCTGCTGCTGGATACATGGAGCGGGGACTGCCTTTTTAGCTCCTCTTAGGGACAAGATATTATAAGAGGTAAGGGTTGGCCTGATTTTGGGTCTCTTGTAAATTCTATTTGTTTCTTATGAGGCCTTTGAAATCTGTCACGGACGAATCTATCCCCTTAGGGACAACTGCAACCACACAGATTTTACACTGGATCCCATCATCCCTCTCTAGTCAGAGAGCTACTGCTGGGGTCCAGTTTCAAGAATAGTGGAGCAAGTGGTACTCTGATAGTACCAACAGATAGGGTCCAGGAAAGACTCAGATTCTTGGAACTGGTATGAGAATCAAGCATTATTCCACTTAATATTATATTCTTTCTAACTGCCTCTAATCAAAATTGTTCACAAAGGCTGTGTGACTTGTTCCTCCGTAGATACATAAAAATAACAAATAGTAAAAGGGAAATTTTTTTAAGGAACTAAGATAGAAAGGGAAGGAGAGAATGGCATGAAGGAAAGCAAGTGTCCAAGTGGGAGGGTGCCCTGTATCGGCTGCTGGCAGACAAACCTGCAAAGACCTTGCCACACTGAGCCCACCTGCAGGACCCACCCCTTTAGATGAGGTCACAGCTGGGCCCCAGCCTTATCTCCACAGTGGCCACATCCCAGCTCAGGGTGCTGGCTCAGCTCCTAGCTAGCCACAAGGTTGAATTACCTCCTTTCTCAGAGCTCTTAGGAAGATTCCATGGTCCCTCCCAAATCCCCAAATTCTTGGCATGTCCCAGCCCCTTTAAGGAGACTAAAATGCCATGTTTCTTTCATGCCGAGGAAATAAAGGAGAGGGTACTTTAAACAGATTGGATTTTTTTTTTTTAAACTAGATTAAAAAATCTGCTTATTTCATAAACCTCCCCCGAAATGGTTTGGCAAGCACCTGCTGTTTTGGGCACCAAAACTGATTAAGAGCTAAACCAAGGCATCAATTTCCCCTAACAACAAATCAAAGCCAAAATCAGATGTGACTCTGTGCCATCCTTAAAGGGGCTGCAGAGTAGGGGACATGGTACAGTCCCAATGCCTGAAAGGGGCTACACAAGCAGCCTAAGTCTCACAGCTGTGTCCTCACTGTAGTGTGACTGCAGATAGCACCACTACCTTCATGGACCTGCCTTCTCTAGTCCCAAGTTAACTCCCAGGGATGCTGAAAAGAAGAGAAATGCAAATATACTCTAGTCCTTTAGGAGGATACAGGGGAGGAGGTGGAGGAAGACGAGCCTGCTGAGAAGCCTGTTCTGAGCAGGTTCTATCTGTAGGCCTATACTTTCCAGACTGAGAAGGGGCATCACAGGCCTGGGATTTGAACCTAGGACCTCATACACACTCAGCAAACACTCTACCACTGAGCTACAATGCCAGCACTCTCTTTACTTTTTATATGGGGACAGGGTCTCAATAACTTGCCCAGAATATCCTTGAATTCAATCTTTAGCCTAGGAAAGCCTTACTTACATACATTCATTCCTTCTGCCCCAGCATCCTAAGTAGTTGTGATTACAGGCCTGTCTCATCAAGCCTGGCAAGGTATTTGTCTTTATGTGAAAATCCTTTCCTTTACTAGGGGCAGCCTACTGCTGTCCTGGATACTGTCTGAGGTAAGTGGTGCAAAAAAAGGCATCAAACAGCTTATAGCTAGGCAGGTGGCACACGCCTGTAATCCCAGCACATGGCAGGCAGAGGCATTAGGAACATGAGTTCCAGGCTAGCCTTGGCTACATACACAGTGATCCCTTGTCTCAAACAAACAAAAATCAATAAAACCTCTTAAAGACTTGGACATAGGTAGCTATAGATGAGTGCTTAGGTTCCACTACTTGAAAGCATCCCTATTAGATGTCCCATAAGTGAGTGAGGCAGTGGGGACTCGGGGGCCTACCGGAAAGCTCTGGGGAGTGGACTCTGCCCTGCATTTGTGTGATTACAGCTAAAGGATAGGAAGTGTTGAGAAGTCGAAACTGTCACTTGTGGCTGGAAGATGGACTGGTTTCATTTCTGGAAAGCGCCCCTCTCAGATTTAGGAACGTGGGAGAGAGACAGAACAATTGGCTCCTGTATCAGAGAAGACAAGCCAGTATCATGACAGGCAATGACAAAGCAGCCAGCACTGGGGCACGGGCTGGGTGTCTGCAGGAGGGTGGGGTGTCCTGTTTACTGCACCATGGGGTATTATCGGCCCATCGCATGCAGCAGCCTCCACAGCTCAGCCACCTGGCGAGGCACCCTGGCACCAGGCCAGACCATTTCCCCACGCAGCTGAGCAGTGGCTGGCGGATGCTTTGGTTCTTGGGCAACAGCAAATGGGAAAAACAAAGCAAAACAGCACACGCTAGATAAGAAGCCTTGGGTGCTATCTTCCAGAGCCATTTGGCCCTGTCTCCCAACTGCTACACTTGTATGGCTTCAGGGAGAGGGGCTAAGAGAAGAGAGGCCCAGCAGTCAGGTGGTATCTGCCTAGGGGACTGTCAAGGGACCCAACAGCACACACAGCAGACAACGCCTTTAGTAAGTAGGTTTGAGTGCCCACTAAGCATCAACTGGCCGATAGTCTCTGCTCACCGGAGGAAGACAATAAGCTACTGGCAGGGTAAAAGGGCTAACAGCACCAGTTATCTACTGCTAGGCATACCCTAGGGGATATCCCCCAGCAAAGGAGCTTTCATAGGGCCACCAAGTCATCTACCCCTCCCAAGATCCCTCACCGGAATCTACTTAAGCCTAACCTTAGCAGAGGACCTCAAAGAAGAGGTGATAATGCTTAGGATGAAGACTACCAATAATGTAGGACATGGGACATTTCTGCTTCTTCTCAGCTTGGTCAGGGGAGGGGACCAAGAAATTTGCCAGGAGAAATCAGCCCTGACCAAAGGGTTCTGGCTGGGTGTCTGGAGGGACCACTCCACCATTTCACCAGCTTCCAGGCCATGTAGGAGGGAGAAACCTAGGGTGGAAAAACACTACTCTTCCCACCACCGCTGGCATGTGCCTAGTGTTCCTAGCACACCCCCAAAATGAAAGCAAGCCATTATGAGATTTTACACCCAGCAAAAGCTCGACAACTAGCTGCTTCAACAAACAAGATATGAGTCATTTTCTCAGGTCGTCAGGCTTTCAAACATTCTTAGCACTAGCCTTCTCACCTCCCCTCTCAAGAGAAAATAGCCCTTATTGTAACAAGAACTACAGTTATGTTATAGGAAATAAGAAAATGCAGATGAGTGAAGACCCCAAACTAAAAGCCCCAGCCAGAGATCGCCACAGTACATGCATCCTTGATCTTCTCCATGCACATATTTATGCTTGTGTTTGTTTTTTCTTTTTCTTTCTTGGTTTTTTTGAGACAGGGTTTCTCTGTGGCGTTGAAAGCTGTCCTGGAATTAGCTCTTGTAGACCAGGCTGGCCTCAAACTCACAGAAATCCGCCTGCCTCTGCCTCTGCCTCTGCCTCCTGAGTGCTGGGATTAAAGGCGTGCTCCACTACAGCCCAGCCTATTTTCGTTTTTCAATCAATGATCTTCACTTAGGGATGAGAAGCATGTAGGGACAGCACAGTACGGCGGGACACTGAGGGGTCCTGCCTTGTCCTGTCCACTGTGGTGTAGCACTTGAGAAATCTGGAGAGCAAAAATCAACGAACAAATTTGCAGTAAGTAGGAGACTTCCCCCAAGCAGCCTCACAGGGATTGTCTTTCTATTTCTGGACATGTGCTGGGCTTGACAGGTATGGATGGCCTCATGAGCTCGCTATGGTTAGAGGCCGCTTTACAGCTTAAGTCAGGGGCACATGGGTTTTGGAGGGAAGTTCTGGTAAAACTGAAACCCCCAATATGACTGTTAGAGGGTTAGAAGGATCTCCATGGAAAGCCCATGGAGACCCCATCCATCCCGGCTGGCTGTGCTAAATCTGGAGCTCTGAGCAGGTTTCCTTTGTTCTTTTTTCCAACACTGAAACTTGAATTCAGGAAAGCAGTCTATCTCTCAACTATAATCCCAACCTGACTAACATTTCTTTCAACGCTAAATCACAGCTAACTTCAACTTTCACAGGGAAAAGAGACTCAGAAGAACTCGACTGGAGCGGGGGAAAGTTACATCATGTTTGCCCTACTGAGAAGACTTTACCCAGAAAAGAGAGATGGTGTTTGTGTACACACAAAGAACTTCTCAGCCAAGCCCTCCATCAATCACTAGCTCCATATTTAAACATCCACCGCAAGAAAGAACGAGTGAAACCATTTCTGGCTTCATGTCTGACTTCCCAAAATGTAGCTCACATCTGCAGGCAGCTGGAGGACTGGGCCAAGAGAAGCCTTTCTGGAGATGTCACTGTGGGAAAAAAAACAGGAATACACTAATCCTGTATCTTCTAGGGGGCAAAGGGTAACCCCAGAGTGCATGCGCTAGCATCAAAGAAGCAGACTGTCAAGCCTCTGACATTTGTTCAGTTCTCAAGAAACTGTAGTTAGGAGAAAAGGAAGTCGTGTGAACTTTTCACCCTTTATCTCAAGTCTCTGAAGAGGAGTCCTGTAGGACTGTAGCATCATTCTCAAGACAAAATAAATCACCAGTAGTTACTGATGGAAGCATGCTTTCCATTAGGATCTAATGGGGCCTTAAACACACAGTAGTGTCCTCCCATGAAATAATCCTCACCCCATGGTTGTTTGAAAGGAATAGGTTCCTTGGGGACATACAAACTCAAAAGATAGGCAAGCACCTTTTTCCTTCCTTCACTCCTTATAGCAATGATTTCCATCAAACAGAAGAAAATCCACGGCACCCAGGCAACTCTTAAGTTGGCTTCCAAGGTTAGTGTGGCGAAGGGAGAACCAGATTGGGGAGGTTCATCTATGATGAATGCTGTAAGAGGACAGCATTCCTGTGAATGAAACTGTACTCTGGCTTCCGTGAACCCCACACTCCCATGCATTCCCCTGTGGGGCAGAGTCTCCAAGATTTTACAATGAGTGATAGGCATCACCTCACTTTGAAAGGTGAACTCCTTTCTCCAAGGTCAAAGTGCAAAGTGAGGCCCTTTATTTCCCAAATAGAAGATTTTTCAAAGAACATTTTCCACACTTGTATCTTAGTCAGACTCAACTGTTTCATGACTTCTTGGCTGCTATGGTTCAGGAAATCCTTGCTAGGAACTAGATGATTCTACCTGGGACTCAGAACATTGATTTAGTCACTGGGCATGTTGGGTGGGCCAAGGAAAGATGAAGACAATTTAAAAGAGAGACAAGTTCTAGTGAGGAAGGTAGAACCAAGTAAAAGGGAAAATAAGATTATGTTATTTTCAAACAATTAGAATAATTTCCATTTTGTGAATAAACCATTATTAATTTTAACTCTATCTAGTGTGTTTTCTTCCTGGCTTCCAGCAAACTTCTAGATAACAACACATGTTTCAGGACTAATACCCAATTTAATACCATCCAAGCTACACAAAATGCTTATGAATGTTGGCAAAATTGGACAGCCCTGTTTTCTTGCCTTCTCCCACAAAATACGTTTGTTTGTTTTTTTTTTTTTGTTATTGTTGTTGTTGTTATTCCTCTTGTTAAATTGCCCATGTCGGTATTCTTTTCAATCTGTGTTAATTCAGAACTGTCTTTATGAAACATTCAATATAATATCTCAATCATGAAAAGTCAACAGATGCCAAAACTACTGGGCCAAAGGTTGTGGGGGAAAGGGTATTTACACAATGCCAAAGTGTCATCCCATAAACCGCTTAAGAGGAGAATAATGGGTTTTTACAGTGGGAAATCTGGTGGTCACCCCCTAACTTGATCAAATTTAGCATGACTAGGCTGGAGGTACAGCTTGGTGACATAGAACATGTGTATGAAGCATTCGTGTTCAATCCCCGTACCCCATCTTCAGTGACAGTATTACTCCTTAGAAACAATCTGGTATTACATACTTCCTAAAAGAACAGTATGAAGACACAGCTTTACCCATGAAAAGTTTATTTTTGTTTTGAGACAATATCTCACTATGTTACCCTGGCTAGCCTGGTACTCACAGAGATTCACCTGCCCTTGACTTCAGAGTGCTGGGATTAAAGGTGTGTGTCACTATGCTGGGGTCAAATGTTCGTGTAGGAATGCTTCACCCAAATTTCATCAGACTCCAAATCCTAACTTCCTACTAATGGGAAACACGGGGTATAGAAGAAAAAGTTAAATGACACAAGGGAAATGGGGAGAGAAATACATGGTCTAGAAGAGCTCCAAATGACTTCTTTTTGTTTGTTTGTTTGTTTGTTTTGAGACAGGGTTTATCTGTGTATCCCTGGCTGTCCTGAATCTTGCTCTGAAGACCAGGCTGGCCTTGAACTCAAGCCTCCTGAGTGCTGGGATTAAAGTCTAACACCACCACTGCCCAGCCCAAAATTACTTCTGAAAAAGTATTATGGGGAAAGAATGCTATGAGAGATCAAAATGCATTGTTTGTATGTATGAAATTCTCAAAGAATAAAAACATTAAACAAAGAAATGTTATTTAAAACAAACATGGGGTGGCAAGATGCCTCAGGAGGTAAAGCACAACCTGAATTTCATCCCCAGAACTCATATAAACATGGGAGAAATGGGACCCGAAAATAAGGAGCTAGGGAGATGGCTTGGTGGGTAAAGTGTTTACTGAGCAAGAATGAGGCTCTTCCATGGATCCCCAGCATCCATGTACATAAAAGCCAGGTACGGCAGCAAGCATGTCCTGTAATCCCAGAATCCAGAGGTGAAGACCAGAGAATTGCACGTGCCTGCTGGCCACCTAGATAGACTAAGCTGGGCAGTGGTGGTGCACACCTTTAATCCCAGCACTTGGCAGGCAGAGGCAGCTGGATGAGGCCAGCCTGGTCTACAGAGCTAGTTCCAGGACTGTCAAGGCTACACAGATAAACCTTAAATTTAGAAAAAAAAAAAAATTAAAGATATCTGACATCAATCTCTGGTCTCTACAAGTGTACACACATGTACATGTAAAAATCATTTCTCTCTCTCTCAAGAGTGCATTCAGAGTAGGGAAAAACTGGGTAAGTTCCTTTGTGCTAAGGATATAGGAAGAGCACTTGCCCAGAATGTGTAAAGCCCTGAGTTCCAACCCCCAAACCAAGATTACAAAGCAAGCCACCAAATGGGAAGTGTGGAAACAGACTAGATATTAAATGATACACAGCCACAGTTAATTTCCTCGGTGTAATAATACTGTGAAGAACGCTGTCTTTATTCTCAGGAGAAGCTGCTGAATTAAAGAGGAAAGTGTCACAATAATTTCAAATAGTTGACCCAAAAGCCTGCATATGGATGTACGCACACATGTGAGGGTCTGTCTAGACATACATACATTGATGAACACAGGCGAACAGACAGACTTGGACAACTTGGTCCACATATCCAGGCTAGCCAGGGCTACATAATGAGACTCTGTATAAAAAAAAAAATAGTTTTAGCGGGAGAGTCTAGCTTGACAATGGGAAGAACTAAACTCTCTCGGCAGCATTGAATGAGGGAGATTGTAAAGTGGTCTGTCCCTGAAAACAGCACCAGGAAGAAGTCATTACAGGTTCCTGACTCAGTATCTGCCCTTGAGGGCAGAAGGTTCCAACTCCTAACAGGTAGAGAAGAGAGGGCTGCTGACCAATGCAGCTAAAGTAGAACCTCAGAACTCATGCTATCATCTGGGGCACAAGACAGAAAGGACAAAGTCAATGCTAAGCATGCCTTACTGAAGCAACTAAGACAGCTGTGTTGCAGGCTCCCACATGTGCCTGCCCATCTCCTCCCAAGCAGGAAAATATAAATAGTGATCAATTTACCTGTGGCTGACCACACCAGAAAGCCTGGTCACGTGGCTGGGAAAGCTGCAGTAACCATCAAGCATACTCAGGAGGACAGAGGGCTTCCTGGCTTGCTCTACTTCACTAGCTTGTACTCTGGCCGGAGCCCATACACTTAACCTTGGTTTTGGTTCATTATGCTCTGGGCTGGGCTAGGGATGTTTACAAGGGATAAGGGCTCAGAACCAAGAATGTTAGTTACCAAATCTGCTCTGCCTCATCTGTGAAAACCTGTGAAGGATTTGGGGGTACAGCTCAGTAGTAGAGTATTTGTCCAGCATGTCTGGGGCCCTGGGTTCAATCCCTAATACTGCCAAAACAACAACAACAAAAAACAAACAACAAAAAAAAAAACCTGTGTGAACTACCTTGTCCCACCTACAGAAATCTGATCATCTCTTCTTTGAAGCTTTATTTCATGTCCCCAACTTCATGGGGGACATACCACAAAGACGTCTACGTCCAACCCAATGAACCCTTACCTGGGCCCTGACCTTCTGGAACTAAACTGGAAATAAAGTGGCAAATTACCACGCTGTGCCTTGGCTGTGGAAAAACCCCAAAGTGTGCTGGAAGACATTCCAGGGCAGCCCCTGCTCTGAAGTCCTGGTCTTGTCATGCCAGTTGTTCAGATTTCCTAAGAGAGGCACAAAGGTTATACAGTGCCTCCAGGGTAAGTCAGCCTGAAAAGCAAGGCTAGATGTGTAGAGCCTAGACAACTGCAATGAGCAGAAGGAAGCAGCCAAGGGCTTGTTCCCAGGTTACCACTGCACAAGAAGCTTCCAGAGGGTGTGGCAACACATATTACTAGAAGATAAGTGACAAACCAGATCTTCTCCCCCAAGCTGCTTCATGGTAATGTCAACTTCTATAAGAGAATCCTTTTTACTGGAAAAAAAAACAAAACAAAAAAAAAAAAAAAACAAAAAAAAAAACAAAACAAAAAACAAAAAACAAAAAAAACCAAACAAACAAACAAACAAACAAAAAAAAAAAAAAAACCAGATAACTGGGTCCAGGGAAACAGTAAGGGATAATAAGCACCCATTTGTCCTATCCCAGCTTCTGAGACCCAGAAGGCAAGCTTGGACAGTCCTTTGTAAGCAGACAACACTATCATCTATACAATGACTTCCACACAGACATCTAAGCTCTAGACAACCTCCTAGGAATTGGGGGAAGCCTTGGTTCATCCTCTTACTCTTATTCTGGCTGTCAGCCACCATCAGTTACAGTGGGTCAAGAGAAAGCCAGAACAGTGGAAGGTATAGGCACGTATGTGAAGAGGGTCTCAGAGGGAGTCTATATAACTTGACCACTTCCTAAGGACAAGCAATCTGAGTACAAGCAGGGGCACTCACATAGTAAATGTCCACAGGTCTAACTTCATATAGCTGCCAGGGCCATGAAATAATCCTTTAAGGACAGCTAATTACAGCCAGCAACAGCAAGCACCTCTGATAAAAGATGCACACCAAAACTGAAGATTTCCAGAAGTCTGCCATTTAAGAAAATAATTTTAATTTCTAATTATGGCTGTGCTTGTATGTCTGTCTGTGGGTTTGTGTGTGTGTATACAGGTACCTGTAGAGGCCGGAAGAGGATGTTAGATCCCCTGGAGCTGGTGCTACAGGTGGTTGAGAACTACTTAATGTGAGCACTGGGCACTGAGTTTGGATCCTCTGTAAGAGCAGCAAGTGCTCTTAAACCCTGAGCCATCTTTCCAGCCACAGAAAACTTTCCCCCCATGTTACATAGTAGAGTAGGGCTAAGTTTGCTGACACATACCTGCAATCCCAGAAATCAGGGCAGGAGGATTACAAACTCCACAGTAGCCTGGGCTCCATAGAAATAACCTGGCTTAACTGACCAAAATAAGTAGAATAGGGTTCACTCATTCCCTGCAGCATAGGCAAAAGTGACAAAAATGACTGAATACCTTTAAGGAGTACAGCCAGACAGCTCAAGTGCTTTGGTGTGAGAGGAAAGGGTGGGCTACAGCAAGGCCTGTCTGTTCCTCTAACTCTGCTTATAACCCAGACCCAGCCTCTTTGGGCCTGGGGTTAAGGGAAAGCTGGACCAAAGGGCACTTCCCTTCGGGTGAGCTCTAACTCCTGCCCCACTTGGTGCCGTATCCTGCACAAAGCCGCACAAACTCCCCTGAGTCTTAGCATATTCACAAGGCAGAGGGTACAATAGCCTAGTATGTCACAGAAAAGCCATCTGGCCCAGGCCCATAACCTGGCATTGCTTTCTAAGCCAAACTCACTGATTTAGCCCTCTGTCTTCTCCTATAGAAATGTACGGTAGTGTTATTATATGGCTGTGGCACAGATCAGTGACGAGCAGAGAGTGGGAGAATGCTACACTTCCAAGAGCGGAGGCGTGTCCCTTCAGGAGACACTGGACACACAGAGCATGCTCAGTGACAGCACACTGGGGCAACCCAGCACGCTGGGTCACCTGGGTCACCGTGGGGCAAGGGCTGCACTTGCAAACACAGAAGCTGGCACCCAGTCAGTTCCCAGGATCTGATACCAATTTTGTCCAACTAGAGGACAAACTGCAGGCTCCTGAAAGGCAATCTAACATGGAAGCAAAACCCTGACTTCACCCCAGCATGGGATGTTCTTCAAAGCAGGTCCCTAACTTCCTGGGTATCAACTGTTCCATCTGTTAAGTGGGAAGAATAAGAGATGTTACCAGCATGTGGAAGTGACCCGATAGATTTAGTCTAGAATTTATTGGTTAAATGTGTATTTGGAAATGATTTGAAACTGATTGTTCAAGAGTAAGTATACGGAGCTGGGTGGTGGTGGTGCATGCCTTTAATGCCAGCATTTGGGAGGCAGAAGTAGGCAGAGCTCTGAGTTTGAGGCCAGCTGGGTCTACAGAGTGAGTTCCAGGACAGAGAAGGCTACACAAAGAAACCCTGTTTCAAAACAACAACAACAAAAAGAGTAAGTACACGGGATACATTCATAAGATTTTCCTAGCACACATGTCAATTGCTTTACTGATGGCTTGCTGTCACATGCATTTTACACACACGTACTTTCCTATACTCATACTTGACGCTCACATCTTCACTCACATATGCACATATATGTACATATGGAGAGACCAATGTCTTCCTCAATTGCTTCTCCACTGTATTTCAAAATCTTTTGCTTTGTTTGGGGAGGACAGGTTCTTACTGTGTAGCTTTGGCTGGTCTGTAACTCAGAGATTTGCCTTCCTCTGCCTCTTGAGTGCTTGGATTAAAATCATATCCCACTACACCAAAACTTGAGTTTTTTGTTTTTTATTTTTGTTTGTTTTTGTTTTTTTTCGATACAGGGTTTCTCTGTATTGACTTAGAACCTGTCCTGGAACTAGCTTTGTAGAACAGGCTGGCCTCGAACTCATAGAGCCTCCCGAGTGCTGGGATTAAAGGTGTGCGCCATCAACGCCTGGCTCAAAACTTGAGTTTTAAAAATTATTACTTGTGTGTGTGTGCATGATATGTGTGGGGATACGGGGAAGTGAATGCCACAGTGCTCATGTAGAGGTCAGAGGACAACCTTCAGGAGTCAGTTCTCTCCTTCAACAATGGGATGAAGAGACTGGAGCTTGTGAAGCACTTGAGCCACACTACTGGCTCTACCTCATTTGAGACACGGTCTCTCACTGAACCTGGAGCTCAGACTCAGTAAGCATCCAGCCTATGGGCTCAGGGATCTACCTATCTCCACAGCCCCATCGCTGCAATTAGATGTGCACCACTGCACCCTGCTTTTACATGAGTGCTGGGGATCCGAAGCAGGTCCTCAGGCTTGGGCAGCAAGCACTTTACCAACTAAGCTGTCTCCTAGCCCTTCCTTCTTTTTCTGTTTTTTACTTAAAGACACAAAACTTACAATACAAACAACTTAAAGACACAAAACAAACAACAAGAAAGCATCATATAAATGGAAACAACTTTATTATACAGAAGTGCGTTTATAATATTTGTTAAATAGGATTTTTCCTTACAAGGTTGTGAAGTAACTGGAAAAAGAAAGGTTATACACAAGCATACAAACATTAGGACACAAAATAGTTCTAGAGAGAGGAAAGCAATCTTGTAGAGGGGGTGAGTTAACTCCAAGAAGCCAGCCAGGAATGATCCCTGGATGATGGAGCTTTCTCCCAGAGTTCAAGCCTCCATTGTTCTGCCTACTGGGTGCTATTAAATGTCACAAGGACCCCACTCCTAGTTACCCAAAAGGGAGATGAGGGATGTGCTTAGGCACATCATGTGCCCCGGGCTGCTTTCCCATCAGGAATGTGGGAGTGGTGGTGCCAAGGGTTATCCTACATGGAGGACTAAGTTGTTTTCATGGCACAAAGCCACTTGTGCCCACCCCCTACCATAGGAATGCACCATCCACATCCCCCCCCCAAGGCAGTTTCACATAGTGACACATAAGGAAGACACTGTCTCTTGCAAGCACCATCTAGTCATTTCTCCCTCACACAGTTCCAAATCAGTAGCCATAACCATGACTCCACAGAGGCAGGAACATTAGTCTGGCCCAGTTCCCCACCTGTCCCTGGTGAGCCACTCATTTCAGATGGTAACTGCAAATCCCAAAACAGCCAGAAACACCGGAAAGCCACCACCATGCCACACATGGTGGGCTGCACTTGCCACCATCTTTCCATTATCTACCAACCTACAGCTCATGGGACAGATTCAAGTTGTGGAAAACCCATTGTGTGATCACCCTGGGATGCTGAAGAAACAGACTTAACTTTGCAGCCCATTTCCAGTTCAGTTTATCAGGTGCACTTGGAGCCTGGAATACAGATATACAAACAAAAGGGAAACAAAAGCTGGAGATGTGCTAGGCAGGTGGTGGGGATGCCTGGCTGGGGATCAGGTTCACAATACACTTCTATGTGTGGGAAGAGACCTCTGGTTAATCAAGCAAAAGGTCTTTGTCAATCACATGGTTGTAGGCAAGTTATTTCTTTTCTGGGTCTCAGTTTCCCAGTCTGCAAAAACAAGGAAATGCCACCCTCACCAGCAGGACACAGCGAAAGTCAGTGCACAACATTTGAGTACCAGTTATGAGCAGCAAGAAACAAACAAATGAATACTGTCAAGACAAAGCTATTTACGTCTCAAGTTCTCTGAACAATACAGGTGAATTTGGAGGCTTTCAGATTTGGAATTCTCAGGCTCTTACTATGGAAACGGCCCTTTATCACTTTTTGTTGTTGTTGTGAATACAGAACGATTCGTGTGACAGTCTACTGAGAAAGCGTCCATGTGCTTCCCTCAGGTTAAGAGGTGCTTGTCCTCTTGGATGTGGTTCCCACAGTCCTCTTCGCCCCTCTCCATCTACACTATGCTGTATTTACTATAAAAGACCTCTGCTTGCATCCCCTCTGTCATCTACGCTGCCACCACCTCCCTGCCTCCTGGGGCCTATGTAATATCTGATGGGCATGAGTTAAGCAGATGACCCCAAATCCGGGTACGGTATGTCAGGTTTCTGCCAGCCCACAGCCGTGGGGCAGGGAACGCACATGTTATCAGTGGTGGTTCTCCCAAAGCCATGTGGGAGATCGAACAGGCTCAGGAAACTCTAAAGTGGGGGGGGGGGGAGTGTAGAGGAGGGCAGAGGGAGGAAGAGGAGGAGGAGGAAAAAGAGGAGGGAGGAGGGAAGAAGGGAAAAGTGCTGCCTACTCCCTTAATCACATGTTCCCTCTGTTCAAAGTCACACCCAGCAGGGCAGGTTTATTAAACCATTTTGTCTAAGTCACTAAGAGCCATGGTTGGCAATGAGGAAACAGACTGGATAACAGTCTAGGGTTTGGACAATGATCACAAACACATTTCTCCACTTTAGCAGGGGAAGGGAAGGAACAGCAAGCAATACCCGATGTGTTACTGGATGGTACCTGGCATGGGGGGGGGCGGGGTTTTCAACCTGATCACACTTGGGAAAGCCACTCTAGGGTCCACTAGTAATTCTGCAGTCTGGCCTAAAAAGCCACTGACTCATTTTGCAATCCTGCTTTTCCTTGCTGTACTGGTCTATCTGGCATTAAAGGACACAGAGTGCTCCTCTTAGTCTCCTTGACCCATCAACCACACCTCCTTCTAAGCCAAAGCCAGATAGTTCAGACTTAAATCCTACACTATTTGTCTATTTCTATGGATCAACCTGGTGATTTGCCCCCACTCCTCCACCAGCTTTAAATGTGTTGGGAAGAGAACCTACAGACCTAGCAAGGACTTCCATGGAAATGCAACATCTTTGCCACCAGCTGGGCCTGAAGCCCAAAAGCCAGGATGAAAAGGTGACCACTAATTTAAAGAGAGAACACTGACGATGCTTTGTGGAGTGGGCAGGTGGCTGTCCGGCAAGTAGCTGGAGAGATACCACAGCGAGGGAACAGTGTATGGGGGACTAGAAGTGGGAAAAGCCATTATAAACGAGACTGAGGGAGGTGTGGCTCCTTTCTCCACTCCACTGCCTTTCCAGCAACTCAATCCAACAAGTATTTATCGAGCATGACACTCCCCATCTGCCCTGGTCCTCCCTCAGCAAAAGCACTCAAATCTGTTCAAGCTGCAGGGTGAGTTCCACTGCACTTGAACTTGAGACACGAGGTACCTACTTCTTAAAAAGGCATGCACACAATTTCCAGGATGGAGCAGAAGGGCTTGCAGAGATATGAGAACACTGCTGACCAGACAAGACCATAGCAATGGCACTTTGTGTGTGGGTACGGTGATTGCGACAGAACCCAAAGCCTTGTACATGCTGAGCACATGCTCTACCACTATGCTACATCCCAGGCTCTAAAATGGTCACCTTTGAAAGACAAAGGACAGAAGACAAGACAATAGAAACTTAGTTTAAGTTTAGGGAAAATACACTGACCAATTTAAAAAAAAAAAAAAAAAAAAAGGAAGAAAATCTATTCAAAACCTGGTAGTTCTAAAACTAGCCTTACAACATATTGAATATTCCTTCATTCTGTGCCTTCTCCAGCTTGCATTTATAATTCATTTGCCTGTGGATGTGCTAGCACCAGCTTTTGGAGCTGTGTGTCAAATCCCACCTTTGGTCTTAAGACTTCAATGATCTCCTGAAGGTTGTCACTTCAGATCATAAGATAAGGGATTCGGGTGGCAGAGCTGGCAGTACACTAATCTGTGCCCTGACAAGATGGTTCCCTGGAAAAAAGCTGCCTGCCATTAGCAGATAGGGAGCTATGGTCAGAGGGGAGGCACCCAGATTTACAACTCCGCTCTGCCAAATACTGTCCACCATTTAAGATGACACATTCTGGCAGCCTCCAATAGCATGCACCCCCAATTCTTTCTTAATCATGGTCCAAATGCGTGAGAGCAATCAAATCCCTCAGAAGAATCTTCCCAGGCCTCCACACACACCCCTTTTAATAGGGAGCTGGAAGCATAAACTGCTAATGCGCAGGCGGGCAAAGCCTAAGGCACTCCATCCTCCCTCCCCCAGTGTCAGCTGTCTACTGCTTATGAGCAAACCCGCAGACGTGTGCCCGAACATGGCAGGGTAAGTGTCTGTACATGGCCAAGACTTCAGTTCCAGGTTCCCTAGGGCTGGACTTGCAGTTTTCCTATTATGAAATACTCTTGATAGTGTTCTTTTAAGTGCATTTAAGCTGCTCTTGATTGGCTGTGGTACTCCCACACAGGAAAGTCAACTGAAGCTTACTCAGCCTGAAGGATAACCATTTACACGACTCCAAAGCTAGGTATTCAACTTTGTTGTGACTCTAGGGAGAGAGCAAAGTGCCAGAAAGCTAGGCTGTCCAGTGAGCATTGTAAGCTGGAAGGGTTCCTGTTCACAGCCAGCTGTGCCCAGGAGCGACAGCCCATCCAGAGTTCCACATGGCAGGAGGAACTGGAGCACAGATAATTTATGAATTTCAAATAGCATCCTCAACTCTTCCCTCTCTGAGACCAGGATTTGTTTTTGACCTAACCATGTGAATAGATTTGGCTAGTGTTTGGTTAATTCATACTCTGCAAACCAAATAATGGAATCTGTGTGAGGCTGCAACTCAGGCAGAGGAGAAAACGGAGAGCAGTTCCTACCCTTGGCTTCTATCCCTCTTTTATGACAGGCGAGAACAACTTCTATACCAGAGGAGGGCAGAAATGATTGCATGATCAAGAGATTGTCCACACTCCTTAAATTAACTTACTGCTGGGCATCTGTGGTGGTTAATTGTCATTGCCACCTTGTCAGGGTCTGGAGTCATGGAAGGGACAAGCCCCTGGGTATGACTCTGAGGGATTGTCTGGCCTGCAGTCCCATGGACTGCCTACAAAGAAACTGAGCTGAGCACCAACATTTGTCTCTCTCTGTAAGCCTTGAGTCCCTTCTCCTTGCTTCCTTGTCCTGATGGGCTGCCTCCTTGGACTATGAGCCAAAATAAACCTTTTCTTCTTGGTCAGGTATTTTGTCTCAGCAACATGACAAGTAACAAATACAGTATCCACTTGTCCTATGAAATAGGAAAGAAACACCAGGTTTACCTCTCCAGCCCATAGAACAAGAGCAAGACCAGGTTAAGTCCATGCAGAGCGCGAGCTAGTGTCAAACAGTGCTTGATACATGTGACAGTACCTATAAAGACTCTAAAACCAAACCTGTAAGATGTCACACCACGAGGTCTGAATCCTTTAGCAGAAAGACTCAATATGAGACTGGTAAGAACCTAGCGGCGGTTGTTTATTCCTAACAGGTCTAAGATCAAGGAATAGTGTGGGCCTATATGACACTTTGACTTCAGCAGAGAATGGAGGCAGAGAGTTCTCCTGGATATTCAGGCCACCAACTTCTTTGGCAACACTCGAATCCACATCACTATGAAAATTTTGTAACCCTGCCTCATGTTTCTTAGAGATCCATATCTGGAACCAGACATGGATCCACTTACCACCACACCCCATAATGTTCTCACCCCTCTTCTACTGGCCTCAACTCTGTGCTATATAAGGATTTCTCATATTATCTAATACTGTGCTATCCAAAACAAACAAACAAAAACCTTAAGAACACATGGACCATACTCCTGTGAGTACCCAAAAGACAGGCAATCATCACAGCTAACGACATCCTAGCAACTGGAGGCCCCTGACTTCAGGAAAGTCATCGCTACTGATAATTACTTAAGGGTCAGGTGCTTCAGAGATGCACTTTTTACCAACTGTGACTGGGCCTAGCAAAGCTATGGAAGATAGCAGTATCAGGCGAGGAAAAGCCTGAGGGTTTAATGCTTCCCAAACAGAAGCTATCTCAATGACAGGTTACAGACAGGCAATTGTGGCTCTTTAAGGAAATTAACTGTACCCCCGAGCTTTATTATAACAAGATGACTCTTTTGGCAGAGAAAAGTCCCAACTCTATTTTAATCTTCTAGCTTTGTGGCCACAAGACAGGCCACAAGGACCACAGTTTGATGAGCACGTTCTCTCAGGACCTCTAATATACAACCTCTTTGATATGGCTTCATATCCATCTAAACACCCATCTTCCAAGGGCTAAGTTTTCAAAACAATGCAAGGAAAGGCATTAAATAATTAGCAATGATACCCCTAATAACAATGACACCTTATATTCAGGAAATAGCCACTTAGAAGAACACTCCCTATGTCCCTCTGGGGAATCTAGTATTTTAGAACAACCATGACTGCAGCTAACGCTCAATGATCTGTTCAGAAAACTAAAAGGTAATGAGAAAAATTCAGTACAGAAGACATGCCTCAAGTGATTTCCATCTCACTTTTAAAACATGTTCTCTGCACTTTGAGTAGTTAGGTTGAGGGTAGGGGCACATAAGAGGGGGAACAAATTTGTTTAACAGTTAAGCTTTTATGTAAATTCAAATGAGCTACATCTACTGAACACATGTCACCTGACAACCGTGGGGGGGGGGGACCTGTATTCTCACACGTGCTCATCTGCCACAAAGACTGAGAACTGACTAGAAACAGATGGCTCCTTTTCCCCTAAAATATGAGAAGGGATACAGGATTGTGACCTTACTCTACCTTAGGGTTTTCTGAGGAAGTATACATTACACCCTCTTGAAACTGATTTTTTGGAGTAAGAGTCACATGTACAGTTTAGGACAAGAATAGATGACTCAACTCTGCCACTAAGAGCATGAAATCAGACACAGATAACGTCTAAAGTGTGTGGCTCTGTTCCAATAAAACTTTATTTACAAAAACAGGCTCAGGGCCAGGCATAACCTACAGGCTATAATTACCAACTCCTGGTTTAAGAAGGTTCTGGTGGAGTATGGTAGTTCCCAGGCAGCATCTGGCTTCCCAGGTTTGCTGGAGAAATAATTAGCAAAGTTTAATTAAATGTTATCTTCATGGGGTGGGAGATGTGGCTCTGTGGTAGTGTTTGTACAGCATGCACAAAGTCCTGGTTCAATCCTTAGCACCACAAAATAAACCCAAAACTACTGTTTCTATTCCAGGGATATGGAGACTGAAACACTTAGGATAGATAAGACTGGAACCCAGAAAAATTCACTTCCTACTCCTATTATATCTATCATCGTTGGTTCTGGAAGAACACAAAAGCTAGCAGCCTCAAACTGGCTTCAGACACAAAAGATAATTTAATGCAAGGGGCAACTGCAGTAAGAAATGTACCCAGGGTTCCAATTACCCACCAGTGGCTTAGCTTTCTTAGAATTTGCCCTCATTTTTCTCTTAGTTATTCCAGCTCCAGCTCATAAAAATGAAGCCGTTCCTCGCTTTATGAAGACATCCCTTCTGGATGAATGGTCACAGAAGGTAAACCCACTCTTTGCACCATAACCCTTTATATAAGGCCTAATCTATCTTGTCAAAAACACAGCAGGGTGTGCAGTGTGAGATAACTGCACAGGCAGAGTATTACATCATTTGGGATGGGAAACAGAAACAGTGACGACACTTAATTGTTCCTGAAACCCAGTCCTGGCTCGCAGGCCTTTTTAAACTGTTGTGTTTCCGAGCTCTGTTTAGAAAGCTCATTTTAAAAGATGACAGAATAAAAATGCAAGAGGCCCTGAAATTCTGAAACCTGCAGCACTGGTTTGAGAGCAATCTGGGTTTGCTCTTTGAAGCCTGAAAAGGCAGTGGGCTCTCTCCCCAACAGTGCTCTTACAGTAGCTCAGTGCAGAGCATAGCAGCTCGCTCTTAGCTCTTACGATATAGATATTGCTGTGCACAGATGAAGAAAGGGAGTCCAGAAACTTCCTCAAGACTACACCAGCTGGTAAATGGAAGAGCCTATATTCAAAACCCAGACTACTAACACCGTTCTTTTCAGGGTCTATGACAGCAAGGAATTTCCCTGTTACATGTCCTAATGGCCTAGAGGAAAACATTCCTGTCACTTCCCCAGGCATAGATGGACTAGAAACAACCTGAAGATGCATGAAGGTGAGGCTAACATGCACAGGGCTAATATGCCCCAAGCCAAAGACCAGGGGACCCTCCCCCACTTTAATGCTAGGCCACAAAGACCACCAATGGGCTCTGGCTACTATTTCCTTTTGCTCTCCTACCTACTGAAAACAATAATCCTACCCCATACACAAATGTCTATTTAATATCTCTGGGATATTAACAGGTGGAGAAACAATGGACCAACCAAATACATAATGTAGGAATCCATTCAATCTGCCCTAAGTCACCTGACAAGTTGCACAGCCCTCTAGGTTCCTGTTTTCATCAGTATCTTTAGAGACCCTGCAAAAGGAGACCATGCAAAGAACCCAAGCACTCAAGCCTACATCTCTCCCCTTTGCACAGCATTCACCCATGCTTTCCCTTTTAATGCTAGCTCTGGAGGAATCACGAAACAGCTGCTCTTAAAATGGTTGCTAAACAATTTCTAACTACTGCACAGGCAAGGCTTCTGTTGATTTCTACCAAGTGATGGTGGTTCTGGTGCTTGCTGCTCTAACTTCCCTGGGTTTCAAGGAAGCCCAAACAAAACCAACAGGTTTGTAGTCTTGTGGTTTGCTTTATAGTTGATGATAGGCATGAGTTTGTCTGGGCATTGCCTTCTACACCACCAGATTCTACACATACTTAGACTACTTGGTCACCATCTTGCTACCAGATTTGACCAAGTTCTGCGTTCCAGGATGTGATACTAACACATACAGTGGGGTCCAAATAGACTTGGCTTTCTACCTCAAAGACCTGATGAGTCCCATTCCTACCTAGCAAGACTCCTGTAACAGAATACCTTCAGGAAGGGGCCATACAACATCCAAGCTTAGTAATCTCCAGAAAGTTTAAGAGTCTGGTTTAGAGCATGTCACATTAAGATGGCATGGACATAACTTTTGTACATTTGGTACAAACTTAGGCTTAGGAAGTGTGCAATGATCCTTTCACATCTGGTGTGAATCAAATGCAAACTTCACTTTTAACTTATTGCCAACCTCCTCATGCAAGTAGGTTCCTTTTCCGTTCCAAAGGGCCTGCATTTGTGGGTCCCATCACAGCCTTGAGTGTGAAAGCAAGGTTAAATTTGCTCCACCCTAGTTTCCCCACACCCACCACATCAAGCTGCTATTAAGAAACTGCTTCGGCGCTGTTCAGAAAGTGGGGTATTTGCCACAACATACTTGATTGTAGGCACTCCACTGCCACGTTGGCTGGGAATGCTCAGGACAAAACCACCTTCGGAGCTGGCGTTAGGTAGGGTGCAAACTGCCCAACTCCTATGCACAAGCACACACGCACATGATGATTGGAATGAGACAGCCATATTAAGCAGGTCAAAAATATGGGAACATACAACTTCTGGGGTACACCGAGAGGAAAGTAGAAAATCGGGAACAGAGGTGCGTTTGCACCACGGTAAAAGCCGTTAAACCAACTTATTCCAACGGGCTGCGTTCAAATAAGCTCCTGGAAGAGGCATAATGGGAAGCGCACGTGAAGTGGTGGAGAAAGGAACTCCAGAGCCATAGAAAGGGACGCTGGGGCCAAACTCAAGCTGGAGAAGTAACACATGGCTCCACCCGGCTCTCTTCCATGCCCCTCCCCCTCACAGAGCAGGCGTCCAGCGCCCACCGGCTCCGGCTTCCAATGAAGCCCACGACTCAGGGCGCCCACAACACTCCTTGCACCCACCCCAGCGCTTCTCACTACACCCGGGCAGACACTTCGGGACACTTTTCGGTTACGCCTCCCCCCACCCCCAAGCTAACTTCCATCTGCCAGGTCCCTCCTCTCCCGGCCCCCTCCACAGAGTTGCACCCCACGTTCGCCTTTGCTCCCTCCGCCCTCGGAACACTGTGCGCCCCTTTTTCTCTTCCCTCATCTCCCATCCACTTCCCCCTCATTTCTCCCAGTACTCTCCAGCCCCTCGCCCCAGCACCCGCTCCGACCCGGCTCACCTGCGCGGCCACCCCCGTCCCGGCGCTGGTGCGGCTGCTGCAGCTGGAAGGGGACCGTAGCCCTGAGTGGCTGCAGCCCGGCCCGGGGGGAGCCAGCGGGCGCCGGTGGAGAGCATCCCCGCCGGAGACCCCCCGCCCCTCCACGCCCCGGCCCCCAGGAACCTCCGCCTCTGCCGCCTGCTGCGGCCCCGGACATGGCCCACCCGGCTACCTGCTGCCACAGACCCACGGCGAGCCCCACACAGCCCCCAACCCCCGCGGCCGCTACTTATCTGCCCTACGGGCGGGGACCAGCCTCTCAACCCAGAGTTCCAATTGGCTTACAGAGGTCCAGTACCTCCCTTCAACCAATCTACGGAGGGGCTCTTCCTATTCAGAGGATGATTGGTCTGTGTGCTCAGCCATCAACACAAGACCCCACCCTCTAGCTTTTCTTTTCTTTTCTTTTTTTTTTTCTTTAACGTCCTTAAGGCTGCCGATTGGTTCTTCCGGTAAAGGGCTGGTTCTTCCGCACCGCCAATGAGAAGGCTTAAAGAGGAAGGTCGTCACACCCACTCCCAGGTAGTATGCAAATGTATGCCACGTGATGTCAGGCTGTGCAGGGGGCGGAGCTCGATGTGGGTTGGAATCAAACACTAATGAAATCTTTATATGGGGTAGTATCAAACTAAGCAGTTCTAGAGGGACTGAGAAAACTTAACTTTAAAAGGCATTACATTTAGTTTAACCCAAAAACATTAGTTTTCAATTCTCATGAGATTTCACGCTGCTAGCAAACTCCAAACTGAGTTTCTATATATTTATACAAGGTTTGCCTATTATTTGCATGAGCTTTGCATAAAATTCCTACATTTACTGACTACCGTGCCTCATGTGACACATATTTGTCTTTTGAGCTTCCAAGTCCCTTCCTGAGACCGCTCCAATCTCAATAAAAAAACAGCTGTTAGCCTGTAAATTAACTTGAGACTTTAAAAGGGAGGTGGGAACTCCCCTGCAGAGCCATTCCTTGTAAGCCTATCTAGCATAACAAAGTGACTGATAAATGTGCCCAAGTTTGATAGTGACTCGATTAGGAAATTTTGGTCGTCCCAGCTCAATGCTCTCTGACCTACAAGTCAAAGTAAGAATGGATGGTCCCCAAAGAGAATACTTGCAGTTGTGAAAATTATATATTATACATATGAAGATATTTTCTGGAGGGGAAAAAGCATTTAAGATATTATTAAAACTTATTGCTTCTCAAAAGAACAATAGATTATCCTTGGCATTTTGTTCTATATATGGCAGACACAAAGTCAATCAACCCTGAGTTGTCGGAGAGAAGGGACCGTCCAAGTAATTGGACAATTCTCTCTAGATTTATATTTAGTTATGAATTCTAATTTTGACCTTGCTACCTATTTGTCTTTCTATTTCAGGCTTTGCTGACTTTAGTGTTAAAAGAAAGGCATTCCCCTGGAGCCACACTTACTAATCAGAGGAGAGGAAGTAAACTGGGAGTGTGATATGAGGGTCACTGTGGGATTAAATACTGAAAGCAGATAATACTCAAAGTGGGAATTCAAGAGTTGTTGGATATTAAAATCAGCCTATGAACATGAAACAAATGGAGGCAACAGAACACCGTAGAAAGATTTTCTTTGCAAAGATTTTGTTGCTTCAAGATCTGACATATAGATTCTTTATAATTAAAGAGAACTATCCCCTTTCCATGAAGAGGACAATCTTATCAAATGCAGGTAAGAATGAACAGAACCTGATGATCTGAATTAAAACCCAGACACTATCAAGTTAGCTCAGCTTAAAAATTATACATCTCATGGCTGGGAATGGAGGTCAGAGGAACAGCACTTGCTTGGCATGCTCAGAGCCCTAGGTTTGATTACTGGCATGGGGAAGGGGAGATAAGAGACACTTGTGTTCTCAATTTCAATTAGTTCAACACTTAGTACACTTAAAAAAATCCTCATGACTATCTGGAAAGGATAAAACATAAATTTGTACATGGTACAAGTAGACAAACTGAGGTTCAGAGTCCTTTTGATTCCTATCTCAGCCCTCTATGGAGTCCTAATACACTATTGTGCCTCACACCCTCACTAATAAAATCAATACTAAATAGCATCAAATTCAGTGGATTCCTTTCTCCGTGTCAGGTACATATCAAGTACTGTGCATATTATTTCATTTAGGGCTCTGTGGGGTGGCTATTAAACTGAGTCTTTGGAAGGAAGCATCAGGCTCATGGTTGTTCTGTAGGCTGACCACAGAGCTCAGCCTTGCTTGACCTCTATGCTTATAAAGCTTTTTCATGAACATTTGTCCAGCACTATATATCTGGCTGGTGTGCTGACATCTGTCTAGTGCTTTATAGTTTTCACATCATCATCTTAGTTAATTCTCATGACAAACATGGAATGTAGAAAATGCAAATGATTGCCTTCACTCTACAAGAGTTAGGTCACAGTGGCTGGACTACTTGTCCAAGATCTTTCGGCAGACACAGAACTTACAGCCTTGGTTTTTTAATTCAGCTTCAAACATTTTACCAAATAACACTTAACTTCCTGACCACTGGAACTGCCTAAGAGAAAAAGGGTGAACTGTGTGGTCTCTTGAAGATTTTTCTGATAATGTATACTATTTTAGTATACATGTATATAGATATTTAGATTGTCTCAGGCCATGATAAGTGGTTTTTATTGGATGAGTATTTTAAGCGTGTGTTAGTGATAAAAGCCTTGAACTGAGGGCTTTTGAAACACATTAGGCAAGTGGCTTCTTTCTGTGCAAGAATCACCCCAATCTATCAACTTTACAGACTTGACATAAGAATAAATTGACACATTACTTTATGGATGCAATTTTGCCTTGGAGAGAGAAGTTAGACAGTTCAAAGAAACAAAATTTAAACATTTTTCCAAATTTGCCAGTATTGAGTCACTAAAGGAGTCAAAAATGAAGAGTTGGATCTTCTGAGTACAGAAAGCTATGGTCTTTTCTGATAAGTTGCTGGCAAAAGACACTGAAGTTGACCCTAGCTTATAGGGTCATGGCATAGAAGTGCAGGCACGAATATAACTCTTGTCCTCTATTAGGTATCATGCCCCAACAGCCGTTTCTACCCGATAGCTTCCCCTAGCATGGACATGGTGGCAGGATAAGGACCTCATCTGAAGATCGGCCCTTGTCTGCCTCTACTAATGAAAGAGTCCAAAGTCAAGGCTCTGGAGAGGCTATATGATACTAAGGGGAGATGCTTCCCATTACAGAGCACCTTCTCACTTGTTATTGTTTCCATTGTCATCTTTATTAATATTATTGCCAGCAATTTCTTCTTCACAGATTTGTTGAAATTACTACTATGTCTCATATTCTGAACTTATAGAATAGCAAAAATATTCCCAGGACCAGAGAGATGACTCAGCAAATACCATCAAGCCTGGATTTGATCATAGGTTTGACCTACATAATGGAAGGAGAGAACTGACTTCCACAGTTGTCCTCTGTACCTCCAAAAGCATGTCAGGGTACACACACACACACACACACACACACACACACACACACACACAAAGTAAATCTTTAGAGAGAGACAGAGAGGTCATCCTAGGTGTCCCATGTTTGAAGCTCCAGGTTCAGTGTTTCTCAAAGTGACCTTTAACACGCCAAAAGAACCTTGTAGCAGTACCTGAAAGGAGCCTGAGCCAGGCATGGCCTTTAATCCCAGCACTCAGGAGGCAGAGGCAGGTAGGTCTCTGTGAGTTCGAGGCCAGCCTGCTCTACAGAGTGAGTTCTAGGACAGCCAAGGCTACACAGGGAAACCCTGTCTCAAAACAAAACAAAACAAACAAACAAAACAAAACAACAACTAACCAAACAAAAGAACAACAATAAACAAACAAATAACGGTTGTGGTTTAACAAGAAAAGTAGATTCTACTGAGTGCAAATGGGGGTTAGGGAGAGGGAAAGTGAAGCTGGAAAAGTGAAAAGGAACTAACAAAGAAGACAGAATGCATGGGCCATAGCAAGGGACAAAATGTGTCAGAGAGAATATAGAAGGTCAAAATCCAGGCCAGCTGGTTATTGTGGGAGTAAGGCAAGGGATACAGGGAGAGGGAAGCTATCAGAATGGGAGAAGTTGCTAAGGGATAGGAGCCCCCCCTTCTGTTCCCATAACCTCATTCATATCCTCAACCCTCCTTTCCAATCCCTCTCAGGCTGCTCTGCTCCTTTAGCTCTGACCCCATTTCCTCAGGATTTCGTTCCCTGAGGAGCCGGGCCTGACATTTCAGACAGAGGCTAAGGAAAGCAGGTAGGTCAGAAAGAGACACCGAGTGTCTGCGTCATCTTATATTCTGCTTTATTATTTTGGAACTATGGGGCCAAAGACGTAAGCATGCAGACATTTACCAGGAAGTTCAGAGCTGGTTCCCTGGGGGAGAGAGGCTGTCAAGACTATCTACTGTCTGCCAAGCAATTCATTGCTATTGGCTGTCATATTTTGGAAGACAGAAATGCTGTACATGAAGCCTAAATGGATGCCTAGGGCAGAATTTGAGCCTTCAGAATTGTGACACTCCCCTTGGCTATGACAACTGTATCCTCTCTTGATCCAATGGCCACAAGGTAAGGCCTCCCTGCTGACTCTGACCTGTGAATTTTCCCAGAGCCTTTTTATCCTAGGCAATCCCTCAGGGTCTTCTAAGGCCCAGACCTTTAAAGTGTCTGTTTGAGGAATAGCTATCCTGACTATGCCTGTAGGAAAAATAATTCCAGCTCCTTAATTTCTTATCTGCAGCAGCTGTAGTCATCCCAAGAGCACTCTGAGATTAAGGGTCTTCTGGATTTTCATTAGAACCTCTTAAACACCAGGTATGGCAGTATGCACCTCCAATACCAACACTTGGAAGGCAAAGGCAGGCTGATCTCTATGGGCCAGCCTGCTTTATATAGAGTTTCTAGCTAGCCAGGATTCTATAGTGTGTCTGTCTCAAAAACAAACAAAAGCCTTAAACAATTTAGTTTGCAATAGATAAAAGACTACTGATATACTTGCTATATGTAATCCTCTATTTTTGATGTTCTTGAGTACCTGACTGGCCAAAGTTCTTCTTTTTCTTCTTGGTAATAGTCTTTATTTTATTTATTTTGTTTTGTTTTTTGTTTGTTTTTTTCAAGAGAGGGTTTCTCTGTATAACAGCTCTGGCAGTTCTTGACCTCACTTTGTTGACCAGGCCGGCTTGAACTCACTAAGATCTGGCCACCTCTGGGATTAAAGACATGTACCCCCACCACCCAGCTGTGACAGAGTCTTATGTATCCTAGAACGGTCAAGGATGACCCTAATTTATTAATCTTCCTTCCTGATCCTCCATGCAAAGCTAACAGACATGTTTGAATGGCCATACTCAGTTTAATGTGGTACTGGGGTTGGAACTGGGGAGACAAGTACTTTATTGACTGAGCTACATCTCATCCAAAGTCTCTGCTGGGCTACGAACCTCAAGGTAGGAACCGTGTGTTTTTATTTTTAAGTGTGTGTGTGTGTGTGTGTGTGTGTGTGTGTGTATACATGTGTGCAGGTGCCAGCAGAGGCCAAAAGGCTTCAAATTCCCTAAAGCTTTACTTACAGGAGGGTGTGAACCACTCACATGTGAGTGCTAGGGACCCAACACTGGTCATCTAGAAGTGTAATAAGTGCTCCTAACTGCTACTTCAGCTCCAGATTTCTCATTTTTGAAAATAGACAAGCTTCCTGACAAAACTAATGTCATCTTGCTTTTGCTTTATAAGTGTTTTTATAAGTATGTATATATGTAAGTATGTGTACCAAAAGGGTGTTGGGTAATTCCACTGGCATTAGAGTCATAGATTAGTTGTGACCACCATGTGAGTGCTGCACCTGTATCCTCTGCAAGAGCAGCAGTCACTCCTAACCACCAAGCCATATTTCTATTGCCTTGCTTTTGTTTTAGAGCTGGGGTCTCATATAGCCCAGGGTGTCCTCCAAATCATTATAGAGCAGACTACTCTTGAATTCCTGATCCTCTTGCCTTCATCTCCTAAGTGCCACCACGCCCAGCTTGAAACAGGGGTGTCCTACTCTTTACTTTGAAGCCTGTCACTGTGCCCAGCATGCAGAGTGTGATTCATGGCAAAAATACGTTAGAATATACTTTAGGGCAGGTGATAGAGCTCAGCAGGTGAAGATGCTTGTGGTCAAGCTTAAAAACCTAAGTTTGATTCTTGGAACCCACATAGAAGAAGAGAACTACAGGTATGGTGTGGCTTGCTTATGTCCTTCCTCCATGTGTGCCTAAATAAATAAAAATACACTTTAGAGGGCTGAAGAGATTGCTTGGCAGTTAGGAGAGCTTGTTTTTACAGAGGATTTGAATTCAGTTCCCAGCACCCACATCAGGTGACTCACAAACTCCTGTGACTCCAACTCCAGGGACCTTGGTGGTGTCTTCTGGCTTCTGTGGGCACCCACAATCACATGCACATCAAGTATATATGCACAAATAAAAAAAATAATCATTGTTGTAAATACACTTTAAAGCTGGATGTGGCGGTTCATGCCTTTAATCTCTGCATTTGGGAGGTAGAAGCAGGTGATCTCTGTGAGTTCAAGACCAGCCTGGTCTTGCCAGGACAGGAGAGGTTGTCAGCCAGGTCAGCCTTGGAGGAAGCAGTTGGCATTGGTACCCCACACCTAACTCCTGCCTTGAGATAAACGTATACTGGTGAGGTCATGTTAGTTCAGTATACTCTCAAGGGACTGTGTATAAACCAAAAGACATACTTGCTTTTTCCTACTTTAGAGTTCTCTCTACTCCAACCACTGTTCTCATTTATATCCTTTATGTCTGCCTCAAAAATGTAATTGTCCCTTGATAGGAGATGTCATTTCTGTAAATATGTTTCTCTTATTGGTTAATGAATAAACCCTGTTGGCCAATAGGAAAGCAAGATAGGTGGGACTAGGAGATAAGGAGAATTCAGGGAGAGGAGGAGGAGAGTCAACATGTAAGACCAAGAGAGCAGAGGTCCGGGCCCTCTCTCTGGTAAGATAAGACCACATGGAAACATTTAGATTAATAGAAATGGGTTAATATTTAAGACAGAGCTAGCCAATAGGAAACACTAGTAACAGGCCAAAAGCTTTATATCTAATACAGCATCTCTGAGTGTTATTTGGAGCTGATGAGGCAGTGGGACCAGGGCATCAGAAACTCCCCCCCCCCTTGTAACAGTCCCCGAGGCAAAATGCCACAACACTCTTGAAATTCTCCATCTGATTTCCCATGCAGTCCCTCTCTTCCTCTCATACCATTCGCCAAGTCAGGCATCAAAATCCTATCACAGACACTGTAAATGTAACAACAGAGGTGTTATTTCAAAGTGTTTCTTTAGTCTGATTTCCTTCATACCCAGAGCTTAGGCTCCAGAGCTCACTTTCAGAACCAAAATTATTTTCTACATGGGCTTTAGTAATAAGCAGTGTGGTGCAGGTGGGTTCCCGGAACTTCAAGGCCACCTTGGTCTACATGGCAAGTTGTAGGCTAGCCAGGGCTACACAGTGAGAGCTTGTTTAAAATAAATAAATAAAATGTAAAGACTTTTGTGGTAAATAGCTGTGGAGTGAAACTATATTTATTTACTTATTTATTTGTTTTTGAGACATAATCTCACTGTGTAGCCTTGGCTGGTCTAGAACTTCTAATGTAGACCTGGCCTCAAACTCATAAAACTCTTCAGGCCTTTGCCTCTTGCAGCTTGAACAATGGGAATTTCTCCTGTAACTCCACCTTCTTCATCGCTATTTGTTCCCACTTCCACCTCTATCCCATAGTCTCCGCACAGTCCCTGGCTAACCTTACCAGATACTAACTGTCTTCTCAGGACTAAGGGGCTTTATAACCTGCTAGTTCATTTCATACTAGCTTCTAGACACCTTTATTATGTCTCTCAAGCATGCGTGTATGTGTGTTTGTCCTTTCTCTCCAACTCTGAGTAATGGGACCTCTGCTGTTTTATCAGCAACAAGTACAAGCCACTGCATCCAGCAAGGCTGAGGTGGTATCCGTTAAGTATCTGTTTCTCTAACATTTCTAGAAACTATTGAATGGGAGCTAAAAACCATACAGATCAAAAGCAAGGAAGGCTGCAGGTTTTGTGAGGCCTACTGCCATTGTTGATTCTTTTTCTCTTCTTTCCTCTTTTGCTCCTCTGTTTTTTGTTTGTTTGTTTGTTTGATTTGTTTTTGTTTTGTTTTGTATGTGTGTAGGCTAGGTAAGTGCTCTACCACTAAGCAGTGCCAAGTGTTAAAGAAAAAGCGTCCCTGTGTTTAGGTGTGTGTTATGCACATGTGTGCTTGTGGATGAGTGTTCCCATGCATTTTGGGGGTCCACAGGAAGTTGCCAGGTGTCCTGCTCTATCATTTTCTGCCTCATTCCCTTCTTAACAAACCTGGAGCTAGACTGGCAGACAGCAAGCCCCATTGATCTCCACACCCTTATAATGCTAGAATAACAGGCACCCAGCTATGCCTGGCTTTTTACATGGGTGCTGGGGATTTGAACTCAGGTCCCTAGCCAGCATTCTCTTCCACAGAGCCATCTCCCCAGTCCTAATCCCAGCTCTTGTGTGTTTTGTTTGTTTTTCCAAGGCAGGTTTCTCTGTGTAGCCTTGGCTGTCCTAGAACTTGCTCTGTAGACCAGGCTAGCCTCAAATTATCTTAGAGATCCACTTGCTTCTGCATCCCAAATGCTGGGATTAAAGGAGTGTGCCACCACTGTCCAGCCCAGTTATTTTTTTTTAAAGACATTTTGGTGTTCCTCATTTAAAAAAAATGTTTTTAGAGCTATAAATGTAGAATTAGGAGGAGAGCCTTGGAAGGGACCTTTGACACTGTTTCATTAGCATCTTTGTAAATCTGTTCTGACTGAAGGAATAAAGCCTACTTACATCCCAGCCAACTTTTCAGATCGGACTGAATTCAGTGCCTATTCCTGGCTTTTCCTGTGGATTTCCTGTACCCAACACATTTATTCCACAAAACGGCTCTAGCACAACTAAATGGCCTTGACAGCCAAGTCTCCAGCTAATAAAAAATCCCAATGTGCCAGGTTACCACTTCTCCTACTTAGGTTACCTAGTGGCACTTAAAACAATGCTGTTTTCAGAACAGGTGGCTTGTTCAATAGACAAGCCATCCTACCAGTGGTCTCCAAGAGGACCTGCTCCCATTCACCTTTGGCAAAAGCCTCAGTTTACAGAGTAGCTTGTATTCTGTTTGGGGAGGAAGCAGCTTACCCTTGCTCTCCCCATGCCACTTTGATAACATCACACAAGCTGGCACCTTTCCTGGAGGTCCCACCCAAATGTTCTGTCCAATTCTCTGGCCTCCTGAGTTGGCCCAGAATGTTGAGTCAGAGTACAAATAACCAACTCTTGTTTGATTTCATGGCTCTAAACACTCAATTCTGAATCTTCCCAAACACATTAGAAATCGTAGGCTTCCTGAATCAGTGAGAACATCTGTGAAAGCTCAGGGAGCCCCTCGCCTGTGTTAACATCGGGGCTCTACACACAGGCTAACCATAATGCCATGGCCTATGTGCCCCTACCTCAAAGAACTTAAGACAGTAAGCCTCTTGCACATTATCATATTTAATTACCCCACTGTCTTCATGATTACTCTATATAGCAGGCACTGTTACCCTCAACTAAAAGAGTTAGGACACATACCGATGAGTGACAGCGTGACAGCTCCACCCATTCTCAAAGGCTGCTGCATAGTCACTACTTGAGGAGACAGTGTACTAGGTCAGACCCACAGTTTTACGCCTGACCCAGAGGTAAGGGTCAACATTAGGCCATACAGGCCACACTAGTCAGGACACAATGTCCTCATGTCCCATACACCTAAACTCCAAAACTCTAATTTTCTGTATGCTGCTCAGAAAATATGGAGGTGAGACTGATAACATCTAACTGCCCTTGGCATAGAAGTTTAATTTCTCCACTAAAACATTGTCATGTGTGTGCTTTGGTGACTAGGTTGGGGTCAAATCCATTTTTCTCTGAGTTTCCTACCTTGGAGAAGGAGAAAAGATTGCGAATAGGGGGTTTGCACTAAAGAGAAACCAGAAATAAACCAAGGGAGGTGGTAGGGTGGTACTACTCTTTAAGGCCTGGCAGTACAGAGTTCTTTAAGAAGCACAGGTCATGTGCCAAGGCAAGCTGGAGAGCTCATTGTGGGATCAAAGAGAAGCTGTTAGAGGAAGTCCTGGGAAAGACTTGGATGAAAAGAGCTGGAATCAAGAGAAGAATCTATCAAGATTCAGGAGGCAGAGACAGGTGGATCTCTGTGAGTTTGAGGCCAGCCTGGTCTACAGAGTGAATTCCAGGATAGCCAGTGCTACAAAGAGAGACCTTGTTTCCAAACAAAACAAAAGAATCCACTCGGGAATGAAAGTGTGTTTTAATTCTGAAACCACTAAAAATCAAGAGAAAAGGATTTGCCCCTCATTCTATCTCCCTATCCTGGACAGCAAAGCAGGGGGAACTCATGCCTGATTGAACTGTGCTCCCTCCAGAGCCAGAAAACCCTGGCTGCAATGCCTGCCCGGCCTGCCAAAATGCTGCCAGGCATAGTGACTGGCCACCACTCTGGTTGATAAGTGAAGGGTACCCCCTTTTATTGCCTTTCTCTCTTTGCTCCCTGTTTAGTGTGCAGTCACTGCCTGGCAGGGAGCCTCCAAGCAGGGGTTGTAGAGTAGGACTCTCCAGACAGTATTTAAAACACAGTGATTTATGAGCTCCTAGGAGGGCCTAGGTGGGAAAGCAGAGAAGACTCCAGACTAGTTTCCACAAAGCTCCAGCATCCCACTGACAAGAGTCAAGGTATTCATCTTTTTGATGCTTGTGACTTCAGGCCAACTTTGGGACAGGGTATAGACTTCACTTTTCCTGGGGCCCAAGACCCTGGTTCTGTGATGAATAAGACCAGTGGAACTGGCTGGGATAAGACTAATGGACGTCTGTGCAAATCCTTAACCTTGAAATAAGTGAAGTGAGCAGCTCAGTAATGCTAGTTTTGTAGGATTTATTTTTTTTTTTAACATGAAAGAATTCTTTTGAACCCTCCATGGCTCCAAGAAAAGCTATTTGAAATGTCCCTTCTTATGGGGCCATAAGGTTAAGTGCCAGGGATGGTAGGCTAAATGCCAGGGATGCTGGTTGCATGGATGTTGGGAGCAAGGCTAATGGCATCCCTGCTGTGGACTCAGGAATACCAGACCCAGCCACTGGTTGCCCAGAGAGATGCAGCCATTTTGACTTCTAACTGAAGGACACTGCTTTCTGGGATTCCCTCTTCTGTGGTGGGAAACAGAGAAGCACATACCCAAAGGATCAACGAGGCCTATACCCAAAGTGTACAGGCTGAGAAGGAGACCATGTGAGAGCCCAGGGTAGGGTAATTTATGTAGTTCAGAATGTGGTTCCTGCTGGTGGAAAGAAGATGCATTTTGTGAGTGCTGCATGGTAATTGCACTTCATAAGGATGATCTCAAAAGGTCAAGGGATGGGTCTTGAATAGCCCTAATGTCCCCGAAACAGTCCATTGTGGAGCTATTGTTTATACATGTAAAGAAACCCTTCTTAACCCTATTCATACTTTTTTCTTTGGGCCCCCAGAGTTTTCCAAGAGAATAATTACATACTACCTTATTCAAGAGCAAAGCCTATCTCTTTTCAACAACAACAACAAAAAATAGTTCAATGCACATTTCTTCAAATATTATGCTAGGTTAGGGGACATACAGATGGTCATCTTTGAAGGCACTCTGAACCCTGATTTTCAAAATATTTCCCAATGACCTTTGGAATTTAGTAAGCAGATCTGCATCTATACCTATTTCATACACATGGATTACAAAAACAAACAAAAACCAAAAACAAACAAACAAAATCCTCAGCCTCTACCTTTCTGCAATCCTTTTTAAAAACTCTTATTTATGTGTATGTGTGTGTGATTGCATGAGTTTATGTGTACAACATTTGTAGAAGTGCTCGTGAAAGGCCAACCAAAGAGGATACGAGATCCTGGGGAACTGCAAGTATAGGTCACTGTGAGATGACTAGTGTAGGTGCCGGGAAAAGAATCTGGGTCCTCCACAAGAGCAGCAAATGCTTAATAGCTGAGCCACTGCTCCCTTCTTGCAATCTTTTAATTTGGCCTCATATGGTAACCTCCACTTTGATCTATTTGAATGGCTTTCTCTGTACTCTAATATGTCTTCCTTAGCAGACAGGATAACCAGAATTAGGCGTTATTCTTTAAATGCAAATACTATATGGATGTCACTGCTAAGTTAATTTACTCCCTCTATCCACTTGTTTATATACCCAGTAGTTATTGAATGCTGCTGGCTGTCATGCACTTGACTAAGTGAATAGAGTACACACTGCCCTCATGGAAGCCACCATCTGGGTATGTGTTTGGGAAACAGAAGGTAAAGTCTCCAAATACCACACAAATAAATATGTAACTACAACCTGAGGCAAATGTTATGAAGAAAGTACAGGGTGCTATGAGTGTAAAAGTGGTATGTGGTATATTCTAGAAGGCTTGGAGAAGGGTCCCTCGAGGAAATGACATTTGAGCTGAGATCTGGAAGAGTAGTGGAAAGAGATGAAGCAGAGTATGGGAAAGAATGTTCCAGGTGAAGTAAAGAGCACACATGAAGGTCCTGTGAAAAGGGGAATCAGTGTACCTCGAGAACTACAGAAGGCCCATGATGCTGTAGCACAGAGCATGATCGAGGGTTGTATGAGAAGGATATGGAGAGTCAGCATGAGGACTGCCCATGAGGATGCTACAGGCCTTTCCCATTGTGGAAAGGCACATGAAATGAAGGTTTGTACAAGAGTCAAAAGTCGCTCCTTTTCCTCAGATTATTGTTGTTTTCCTTTCTCCTCCCTTAGGAGCAACAATGATGGTCTGAATTGCTAAGAACTTTCCTAGTGTCCTGACATAGTGTGGCAATGCCTACGTGGCAGCAGATGCCCTCTAATTATTGGGTCAGCCTCTGTCAATGTGGATAGAAGAGCAGGGCGGAGGGTGGGTGGAGTGCTTTGCCTGAGGTATCAGCATCACAGTGATGTTTGGAACGGCCCCAAGACTATAGTCCTTCTTTTCAGATAACTCTATCACATGTGCCCTCCCACCCCCACTGAAATGCTCCATCTGCCCTGCCTCCCTACAGCAGCTTTGCTCCCTCACCCAAACTGGGGAAGGTGTCCTGATAAGAATTCTGACTCTGCCCAGCTCCTTGAGTCTTGTTCTGAGGAGCTTAGGCCACAATTTTGTTGGGAAGTGTGTGTATATACATATCCTTAATTGTATCCCAGAGGTCCTAATGGAAGCCATGGGTTAAGAGGGTCATGATGGTCACGCTTGGCCTTTGGAAAGCCCTTCCTGTCATCCTGACTTATCTTGGGAGAATGTGGCTTTGTGTAGTGACAACTTCTGGCAAGGCTGGGCAGGTAATAAAATGACCATATGCCCACTCATCCTCATGAGATTTCCAGAGTAATAAGTATGTCATCACAATAGACCTGATGGTGTAGACCTGTCATCCTGGCTACGCACAGCACAGGGAGAGGCAGGAGGGCAAGTTCAAAGGCCTGCTTCAACTATGGAGGGAATTCAAAGCTGCCATGAGTAATTTAGTAAGACATTGTCTCAAAAAAACGCAAAATAAATAAATAAATAAATAAATAAATAAAGGCTAAGAATATATATTACTTAGTAGCAGCGTACTTGCCTGACATTTGTGTGGTGTTGGGTTCAATCTCCAGTACCACACATACCTCTAAGATTGGACTGGAGCCAGCTAGTTGGTACAAAGCTGAGAAAGCAGGCTGGAGAGATGGCAACACTCACATACATACATTTTTTAAAAATAAAGAAATCAAAAGGAAGTAAATGAACAAAGCAACATCTGTTTTTGGTTTTTCGAGACAGGGTTTCTCTGTATTGCTTTAGAGCCTATCCTGGAACTAGCTCTGTAGACCAGGCTGACCTCGAACTCACAGAGATCTGCCTGCCTCTGCTCGAGTGCTGGGACTAAAGACATGCACCACCAACGCCCAGACAAAACAACATCTTGAAATAAAGCTTTAAAAGGCAGAAAAGGGCCGGGCAGTGGTGGTGCATGCCTTTAACCCCAGCGCTCAGGACACAGAGGCAGGCGAGTTTTCTGTGAGTTCAAGACCAGCCTGATCTACAAGACTACAAGAGCTAGTTCCAGGACAGCCTCCAAAGTCACAGAGAAGCCCTGTCTCACAAAAAAAAAAAAAAAAAAAAAAAAGTAGGTGTGAACCACAAGCTAGTTTGAGCTAGTTTGCATTAAGTGATGAAAATGCCTTTTCTAGTGGTAGCTGACAACTCTCATTTTAGCCAGCCAGTTGATTCTCATTTAAGTACAGTTAGTCACAGAGGAAGTTTGGGTAAACACATGTATGTAAATGACTCAGGGGGATCCATTCCTTGTCATTTCTGGGAAAGTTTATTTCCACAAATAAAAAGGCTCTTATTTTAAAATTAAGAGAGGCCAGGCAGTGGTGGTGAATACCTTTAGTCCCAGCACTAGGGAGGCAGAGACAGGTGGATCTCTGTGAGTTCAAGGCTTAGTTTACTGAGTGAGTTCCAGGACAGCCTCCAAAGCTACAGAGAAACTCTGCCTGGAAAAACCAATCAATCATAGAAGGCAAAGTCTTTTTTATTTTTTTCCTTCTAATTTTAATTAATGAATTTATTCATACTTTTTGAGACATAGTCTCTCTGTAGCTTTGGCTGTACTGGAACTTTTTCTGTAGACCAGGTTGGCCTCTAATTCAGAGATCTACCTATCTCTGCCTCTCAAGTACTGGGATTAAAGGCTGGGGTTAAAAGTGCCACCCTGCCTATTGAGTTTTTTTTTTTTTTTTTAAATTTCCTTGAGGTTAACCAGTTGTCAACAAAACATTTTCATGGTTCTTACAATGGGTAACAAAAGTGCGGCTTTTTGTTTCCAGTCCTAGGGATAGCACCTCATGCCAGACAAACTCTTCATCACTGAGATATGACCAGAATGTTTAAGGTGAACCTTTAATATGATATAGAGTAATATATAACCTGCATCCCAGCTTTCATGTATTTCATGTATGCATTCTGTTCAGTTTCACTCATTACTATCATGTGCATTTGACAGAGTTCAGCACTGGTATGACTGGGAAGCCAAAGAGAACAAGAGAGCAGATAATACTAGAGAAATACTTATGGAGCAAATTTTGTCTTTATAACAAGTCCTCTGTAATTAAATGTGGCCACCACAGCCCCATCTCTATTTCTCATTCAAACTTAAAAATCAAGAGTCTACTAAAGAAGTTGGAAATGAATAGGATTTCACAGAAAAATCACACACACACACACACACACACACACGCACGCACGCACGCGCGGCGCGCGCGCGCGCACGCACGCACACACACACACACACACACACACACACACACACACACACACACACGCACACACACCCCTAGGGTCTCCCGGACTGGGGATGTGGCTTAGTTGGCAGACAAGTGCTTACCTAGTGTGCACAAAGTGCTGGGTTTGATTCGTAGCACATTATAAAAATAGACATGGTGGTATTTGCCTGTAATTCCATCCCTTGGGAAGTGGATGAGATGGGCCTGGGCTCATTAAACAAATAAAACAAATATTTTTTGCACCATAGTTTAAAATTTTAATTCTGGAACTATCTTAGATGGGCACTTATACACAAATCTTCAAGGGAAGAAATAAAGGACACATTTAAGGGGGACAATAAAAGCTGGAGGAGGGTCAAAGGGGCAAGCAGACACGGCAATGTTCTGACATAAAGACCCTTAATACCAGGGAAATGAGGATACATTATACATTAGAACTATAGTACAATGTCACATGGTAGTTGCAGCTTCAATTACGAAGACCATAGAGAAATATAGAACAGGATAAGTATTCTAGTTTATTTCTTTGTTGCTGTGGTAAACTCCAGGACCAAATGTAATTGGGGAAGGAAAGGGTTCATCTGGCTTACAGGTAACAGTTCTAGGGATGCTAAGGCAGGAACTGAAGCAGAACTCCCCTTGGTCAACTTTTTGGGTGACCCGCCCATGGGTGACACTGCTCACTTTATGTTAGGCCCTCCACATCAATCATACCCCTTCAGAGGGCTGGAGAAATGGCTCAGTAGTTAAGAAAAAACACCAGCTGTTCTCCCAGAGGACCTGGGTTCAATTTCTTACATCTACAGGGTGACTCACAACCATTTGTAACTCCATTTCCAAAGGATCCAATAACATTCTCTTCTGACCTCTGAGAGCATTAGACATGAACATGGTACACAAACATACATGTAATCAAGTATTTATACACATAAAAGCGTGTGTGTGTGGTTTCCAAGTAGCAGTAAATTTTAGAAGGTCTCACTTTGCTCAGCAGCTTGTCTTGTGTTGTTATACTGGGTTAGTTTCTGAAAGGCAGAGGGAACTGCAGGCAGGTGAAAGTGATGCTCCAAGCTGCCTCCTGTGAGCAGTTCTCCCAAGCTGATGACTTATTTGCTGTATGCTCTCACTTCCCAACTCGATACCTACCTTATATCAGATGCTTAATATCTGGTTGATGAATAAATGAAAATGCCTGCAATCTAAAGTCTCAATCCATGATTACTATGTGCATTCCACCCTGAAGTATAAAAAGGAATTTGACTTTCTTGGAATCCAAAAAATGAAGGGCCATCCATAATGACAATTCCCTGGTCTTCTTGATAAGTGAATTTGGGCACAGAGAACCCAAGGAGAGACAGTCTGTTAGAGAAAACCCAATTACACTGAGGAACATATGTTGCCCTGAGGCCTCTGCTGCCATAACAACATCATGTAACTATAACTACAGCCCTGGAGGGCCCTGGCCCCGTCAAATATGGAAAAGGATGTCTTCATCATAAGACAGCTTTGTGCTCAGATAGACTTCCCTGGAGGGCTTGGATCAGGGAAGGGAGATAAATTAAGTGGCAGAAAAGGGGGGGATGGAGGTCAGGAGAAAAGAACAGCTCCTAAAGCAGCATAATGATTTTTTTTTAAAAGCAATTTTCAAAATGTGGTTATTTGACTGTTTAGCTTTGGTGGTTATTTATAACCCCAGCTGCAGAGGCGGGAAGCTGTGCTGGCGCCTGTTGGGATCTATCCAATAACTTCCCCCAGGGTGGGCTGAGGGTGGGGGCTAAGGACAATGCAAGAACCAACTTAACCAATGGCCAGAACATTAAGAGAAGCTTCAGGCCATATCCAGAAGGGGAAAGAAAGGCCCACCCATGACTCTATTTTTGTTTTTATTTTTTTGTTAAGACAGGGTCTATCCAGCTCTTGATGACCTAGAACTCTGTGTAGAGAAGGCTGGCTTCCAGCTGCCTGCATCTGCCTCCTTGTGCTGGTATTAAAGCTGGTATGAGCTACAACAGCTAGCTACCCCGACCCTGAAGCCCTATGCATGCCCCCCACACACACTTTTTCAACTGTGTCTTGCTATGTAAATCTGGCAAATCTGAAACTTACTGTGTTGATCAGGCTGACCTTGAATTTGCAGTGATCTGAACTTGCCTCAGCTTTGAGATTGCTGGCATTAGAGGTATGCTTCACCAGGCCAGACTGACTCTATTCTTAAGGCAGATATAAAGAAAAAAAAGTTTTAATATGAATTATGGTGGCATCAGCAATCTCTGAGATTCTCCTAAAGGGATAAAGGATAGATCAACCCTTTCAGCTAGAAGTTAGAGATGAGATGGGTCTAGTTACAGTAGCATTGTCTTGAAAGGGTACAAGCAGGCGCCTCTCACTTTACAAGGCAGTATCTGTACACAGAGGGAATGTCTTCTCCCTAACCCTGCCAGGATATACACCTGGTCAGAGAAGAGATGATGACTGGTTCTTTGCAAGTCTTTCCTAACTAGTCATCAGCTGGCAGCGAGGTCAGGAACACAGAATTTGGTACTACTCCACTTACTGAGTCCCATGGATGGCAAACAGCAAGAGTGACGCTGGAGACTGTGACAAGCCAGACAAAGTTCCCAGCTTTAGGAACTCTAAGGTTTCTGGAGCAGGCAATGAACAATTACACTTGTATTTGAAATATGGTACCTACCATTTTACTGGTAAAGGACTATTTTTTTTTTTTAACTCTTTGGACTACTTTTAATAAAATCACTTTGTTGTAATGAACTCACGAATAAAACATCACAAAGCTAGATTAGGGGAGATGCTCAAATACTAGCTGAATCCCAAACTCTATCTCAAGCTCTGTGAACTGCCACAGTTAGAATGGTTACTCGGAAGCACTGAAAGTTGGCTCAGAATTTTACACTTTCACTATCAAATACATTTTTTATTCACCTATCCACTGAAAAGGAAAAACTATGACAGAATTGAAACTAGGGGAAAATTCGCCTCATACCCTCTTTCATGACTCATGTGTCCTTCTGCCTACACTCCGTCCTTCCTTGTCACCTACTATTACCCTTTCTTGGTGGACTTTAAAGGAAACCGAGGAACTTCTTAGGGCTCTCAGAAATGTCAACTGAGGAGACAAAAAGCAGATACAAGTAAAAACAATATCACACACACACACACACACACACACACACCCGCACTCTCTCAGTCAACTTCAGCTATCCCTCATCTTTGGCTAAGGAGACTGCAGCAGCATTTTAACTAATCTACTTTGGGCTTCCCTGCCACTCTGATCATTTCTCTAAAAGCTGCCAGAAATAAATCTTTAAAATGCAAGTCTGATCATGGGACTTCTCTGCATCAGTACCTCAGTGCCAGCCCACTACCTCCAATCCAGTCTCCCTACCAAGGCAAAGAAGACTCTGCATAAATCGGTTCCCAGCACCATTTTGACAACAAGACACAATGCTTGTTCCACACCTCACTTCTGAACATGCTGTACTCTTTGCATGGAAAGCCCCTGTTTTCTGTGTCACCTGATTAAATTCCATTTTCATTCACCGTTCTTATGAATCCTCTCCTAAACTTTCCAGATGAAATACTTCACCCCCTTCTCTGTACCCAGTAGATCTTCTCTATCCTACTTTTTTCATTCTCCATAGCATTTTAGAACTATGGCCTGTTTCCCTCACTAGGCTCTCAGCTCCACTGAGGGAAGATGGTGTTTTCTTCATCTCGGTGTGACATGATGTCCCTATTAATTGCTGGGTTTCTAAACCTGAAGAGAGCTTAAATAGACAAATGCAATGACTGATACCACATGAAAATACCAAACATCAGGATGTTGTAGTCATGATTAGGGAGACTACAAACACAAAAGCCATGTTTCAGTCCTTATTCTATCTCAGGAACTTGCTGAGTATTTAAAAACACTCATTTCCTTTATTGCTTTTACAACCACTTGGTAAGCTGGTCATTAGCACCAACAAAGATGAGAAAACTCTGATCAACTTTAAAAACTTGTCCAAGAGCAACCCAGAGAGAAGGAAAAAAAAAAAAATGACAGAGCTTTTTCAATTCTAGATCTGACATCAAAGCCTTGGACTTGATGCTAGTAAAGCTGATGAATAAGGGGAATAGGAATTATGTTCCTCTAGGCTGTGAAATGGGGTGGGGAACAAAATATCTACCAAACTTTAAGAGAATATACAGGCGTCAGTGAAAAATAATGTCATTGTACTCTACTACCTTACAAACAGTATATCAGGAAAGACTTTCTGAAGAAAGAAAAGCTGTTATAGAGGGTTGGGAGATGCATCCAGGCAGGAAAACCATATAAGGAATAAAGGCAGCAGAACAATGGGGAGTGCTTAGGTGAGCTGCTAGATAAGGATAAGTAGAGGCATTTGGGTCAAGAATTTGAACCCAACAGTCCTAATGAAAATAACTCAGAGTAAAGGTTATAACTGGAAAAAATGGAAAAAAAGTAAATAAGATTTAAAAAGAAGAAAATCAGGAAAAAATACTGGGGGAGAGAGGTAGGGGCAAACTGAATGAGAGAGGGAGAAGGGGAGAGAAAAGGAGAATGAATGCAAGAGAAAATACCTTTAAGAGTCTACTTTCCCCATTCTAAACATCCCTAGCTGGTCTATTCTTTTCTCAAGAACACATTTTTTTTTTTTTTTTTTTTTTTTTTGCTATATGATCATATTTCTATCCTAGTAGTGTTAAGTTTTCATCTTTTCCACAGAGTGCATTTTCTTTCTTTTCTCTTTTTAAATTTATTTGATTTTTGTGCATTGGTGTGAGGGTGTCAGATCCCCTGGAACTGGAGTTACAAACAGTTGTGAGCTGCCATGTGGGTGCTGGGAAGTGAACCCAGGTCCTCTGGAAGAGCAGCCAGTGTCTTTAACCACTGACTCATCTCTCTAGCCTCAACAGAATGCATTTTCAAAAGATAAGAGCCATAGCTAAACAAGACTATAAACTAACAAAATACTGAACACCTGTAGTGATGTAAGAGGTAATAATCATCTGATTGAGTATCGAGCATTCACCACCATGGGTTGAACATGGACTGGGGACTCTAGAAAGGCTGGTGCAGAAAAACTGAAATATAAAATAAATACATAGATTTCTTTTCTTTTCTTTTCTTTTTTTTTTTTTTTTTTGAGACAGTGTCTCATGTAGCTCAGGCTGTCCTACAGCCCTGTAGCTGATAACCTAATTAAATTGAATCTCCTACCTTCTGCTCTTAAGTACTAGGATTACAAATGTGTGTCACCACAACCAACTTAAAATGATGTCATTCAAATAGTTAGAGAACATTCCAGAGGAACCCCAGGAACACATCTGCAAGTGTAAAGGAACAGTAATAGTATGGCATTAAATACACAGACGCTCAAATAAACAGAGGAAGAAATGTGAGCTATTGTATGTGCAGTGCAACTCACATAGATTATTCAAAGGTATTTATGCTAAGTACTAAAAGTGAAATACGAAATTCTGCCTGTGTCAACAATGGCTCAAGCTATCCCCAAGGAATGTGGGCTAAGGGTCTGGAACTGTTAACTCTAAAGAGTCCTCTGTTTAGCATATCAATCAGGTGTTTGTATTCTGTTCTTTAAATCTCTCTCCTGAGGTTCGCTGGTCTCAGATTGAAATTCTGACAGGGGCTCTTGAAATGCTCACTGGATAAAGGCACTTGTTCTTTTAGCAAGCCTGGTGGCCTGAGTTTGATCCCTTAGACCCCATAAAGGTGGAAGGACAGAACCTACTCCACAAAGTTGTTCTCTGAGCAAACACACACACACACACACACACACACACACACACACACACACACACACACACACACACCAGGCGCACGCAAATACGCAAACAAATTTGGAACCAGAACCTACTCTACAGAGTTGTTCTCTGAACACTCACCCAGTCATGGGTATGTACGTGTATACACACACACACACACACACACACACACACACACGCACGCACGCACACACACATGTACTCAAACAAACAAATTTGGAACCAGAATTCTAATTTGGTAACTGAGCTTGCTTTGATCCCACCAAGTCACTCCTGGCCTAGTCTCAGTTCTCTCAAGTCTTCTGAGGTTAAAACTTCAAGGCCTGCTAACCACTTTCCTGCCTTTTCTTTTTTAAAACAGGGTCTGACCTGGGTAGATCAGACTAGCCTTGAACTCAAAAAGCATGCACCGCCACACCCGGCCGGCTCCAGGCTTTTCTTCCTAAGACTCTTCTTCCAGCCTTTGACCTCCTTCTCTTTCCTATGCCCTTTTATTATTATTTAAATACTCATTCATTTTGGGGGGGCTCCAGTGCCTTTAAAAATATTTCTTTCTCCACCTCTCATCCCCAGTTCGTGGCTCCTGCATTTAATTTGGGCTACGGAGGTCACATGGCTGAATGGAGTTCAAGCTTCTCCGATTTTGGTACAGCGCCCTCATATTCATTTCACCTCCTCGCCCCCTCTCCAGCCACCCAGAGCTCGCAAACCAAAGCAGAATACTGACAGGCCGGGGGGCGTTTCACCGCAGAGCTAAAGTGGGAATTCTCTGACGCTACGGAGAACGGCTTTGCATCATCCTGTAACGTGAACGTAACTTACTTGCGGTTCTTTTAATGCAAGGGCAATGTCTCCTCTACCAGACAGGAAACTTCATGACCGACATAACCCTGCCAATCCTTTATTCAAATCTCATTCACACCACTCCGGCACACAGCATAGGTCTTAGAACAGTTCCTTAGGCAAAATGTCTCTTCCCAACTCGGAGTTAGCTTGATAAACGGAAACGTCCTTTGATGGATTAGGAAACGAAAGGGTTAAAGCTCGACAACCTGGTGGATTCTGGGGTTTTCCTTCCTCCTCGCCAGAAACTAAAACGACCAGGAAGAGAGGATTTTGCCCAAGATAAAGATGAAAACGGTTAACTTCAACTGTCAGACGCCTGCCCCCAACAATCATGGCTACCTAAGCCCAAAGGATACTAAAATTGGCTGGCCCAAGGTCTCATATTGGTGTCCTTTCCTGCCCAACTCCAAAATGGCGCTCACTAGCCTCTCTGAAAGCTGCAAACTTCCCAGTATCCTCTCTGGCCTAAACGTCAGGTGACGTGAGCCTCAGCCGGAAGTGAAGGAAAAAGCGCTTCAGCCCGCGGCGCCTGCGCAGAAGGCTTTAGACGCTGAGAGGCAGGAGGCACTTGGGATCGTCCGCAGGGTTTGGGACTGCTACAGAGGCCGCCACGGAGCCCTCCGGAGCCCCCGTTCCTGCTGCTGCTGCTGCTGCCGCCGCCCGAATCGGAACCGTTGGGCTGCAGCCGCCGGCAATGCCGCGAAGGAAGGTGAGAAATGGCAGAGACGGGGTGGCGGGTTTCTGAGGAGAGTCGATTGAGCAACGTGACGCAGTTGGCCACGCCTCGCAGTGGCTGGGTTCCAACTTCCCGCTCCCCCGAACCTAGCCTAGCCACCCTGCCTCCTCTCGGTACCAGGCAGAAAAATGTGGGCCCGACCCTGGCCTCGGCCTATGCTTCTAACTATTCCCGCCCTCTGCTTGCCTGGATCGGAGGCGTTCTTCTTGCTAATTGGTTGCTGAAACGTCTCGAAGCATATTGATTGGATGGTGACGCCGCCTGTTTGGGCCCAACGGTCACCTCCCCGCGTGCGTGGGCGGTGTCTAGGTCTGGCCCCGGTACTCTGCCACTGGCTGTGGAGAATGCTCGCTCTTTTCCTCATTGGCCTAGCTTCGCAGTCTGTTCTTGTGGCGGGTGTGGTTTAGCAAGGCCTGGATTGGGTCGCACAAGGCTCCGCCCTTCCGGATAGAGATGGCGATAGGTGCAAAGGCGAGTTGGGGAGACCACTTGGTTTTCGGTTGGGGGGGGGCACAACAAAACAGAGGAATGGGTGGTGGAAAAACCAGCGCCCACTCCCAAGGGATTCCTTGCATGCCTGTTGCATTCTCAGACATCCTTTCCACTTATTTGTTCAGTTTGACATTTCCTGGAAAGTGCATTTTGGAAAAATAGCACAACTTGATGGAATTAGAAGGATCTTTTGAATTTTGAAATCACCCAGGAAATACATGAGCCTGTGTGTGGTGTATGCACTTGAGTGACATTGTATGCCAAGGCCTGAGCAGGACATCTTCCTCTATGGCTTTCTGGATCTACCTGTCTTGCCTCTCCAGTGTTAGGGTTCTAGGCTCTTGCAATTTTTCTTTCTTTTCTTTAATGCATGCTGGGGATGTGTACTGAGGCTTTTATGCTTAACAACAGGGTGTGTGCTCTTGCCTGCTGAGCTGTCTCTCTAGCTGAACATAGGGAGGACAGCTGAACTGCTCTAGGCTGCTTGTCAAGCAGAGGCAAGCTAGAACTACAGAACAGATGTAGTGCAGTTCCACAGATGTGTACTGACCACTTGCTACATGTTGTTTGCTAGGGATTTAAAAATTATGAATGATCACAGTTGAGTGGAGAACACAGGCAAAGAAGCCTGCGGTATAGCCTCTCCCTGAAATTATGTGCACTGTAAGGAAGCAGTTAACTCAAGAAAATGGTGAAGCGTTAAGCCAGGAAGAATTGGTTGAAGGTTATGGATTCCTGTCTGGGTCATTGGATGAGATGACCTTAAAGATTGCCTTTTATTTTAGTGATACTCTGTGACTCTGGAGCCTTTACTCATTTATGGTCAGATTATGAATGAAATATATGGATGGATAGATGGCTGGTATTCATATTTCTGCAGAAATCATTTTTCATGGAGGCTTCCCAAGTTGAATATTTACATTAGTGTCTCAAAATGACCAGAGTTGACAGGTTGTGTTTATGTCCAGGCAGACCAAATGCAAGAGACATACAACATATATACTAGTATGTTGGAATAGGTCCAGTCTCCTTTTAGCATTTTCCAAATAACCAGAATTCCTGGAAAAAGTAAATTCTTACAGGGCGTTGTTCGTAAACCTTTAATCCCAGCACTTGGGAGGTGGATCTCTGTAGTTCAAGGTATATCCTATCACAAAAAGAAAAAGAAGAAATGTAAGCTCTTGCTGGTATAGTGGCACACACCTATAGTCCTAGTGCTCTGGAGACTGAGGCAGGAGGATCACCATGAGCTCAAGGCAAACCTGGGCTATATGATACATTCCAGGCTAGCCTGAGCTATATAACAAGATCCTGTTTGAAAAACAACCCACGTGTAAATATGTTAGTGACTTGTTTGATGGCAAATCTTTCCTAAACTACCCTCATTTAGTGTAACATTACATTTCAATTTCCTATAGAAGCATTAGTGTGTTTAGTGTGGAGGTTATTTGCAGAATATATGTGTTCCTTCTAAAAATCTAAGAATGATTAACTCCAAACATACTTAGCTCTCCTGCAGCTTATTGTGTGAATAACACATTTTGACCTGGAGCTAGGGTGTAGTTAATTCAGTGGTGTGTGGTTAGTGCCTTGAAGCCCAAAGTTGGGTCCTCAGTGCATCCCAGTCCTGCCCTGCCAAAAATATTAGGACTGAAGCTTGAGGTGCTGTAGTGATTTCAGTAAATTTTCTTCTATTTCTGGCATAGTGTAAGTTCTTAAAAGATAAAAGTAATCTTGGCTGGAGAGATGGTTCAGTGGTTAAGAGCACTGACTGTTCTTCCAAAGGACCTGGGTTCAATTCTCAGCATCCACGTGGCAGCTCACAACTGTCTGTAACTTCAGTTCTAGGGGACCCTATGCCCTCACACAGATATTCATGTAGGCAAACATCAGCTCACATAAAATAAAAATAAATAAAATTTTAAAAAAAGTAATCTTAATAGCTAATCATTCCTCAGGAGGCTATCTGACAATTATGACTGGGGATGCAAGGTGAGTTTTAAAAAAAACTAATTCAGAGCACTTGTTGCTCTTTCAAAGGCCTTGGGTCCTGATCCCAGGACCCACATGGTGGCTCACAACCATTTGTGACTTCATTTCTCTTGACCTCTAAGGGCATGTGTGTGATAGACATATAGGCAGAGCTGTCATAGAATAAAATCTAATTAAAAAAAAAAAAACACCAAAACTTTTTGATTACCTATAAGTCTTTACTATAAATTCCTTTCCCAGCACTTATAATATTCATGTGGAGAAACTTCAAGGGCAGGTGGCTAAGAAAATAATTTGTGTCTTTTGCTACTTAAACTCTTTTGGTATTAGAGTTATAGGCCATAAAATGTCTATTTAGTGAGGTTTTTTGTTGTTGTTTTGTTTTTTTAATTCTTTTTGCTTGTATACGATATGCATGTGTATACATTTGTGTATATAGATTTGCCATAAATATGTTGGCAGGTAACTGCAGAGGCCAGAGGAACTTGCTGAAGCTCCTAGAACTGGAGTTACAGGCAGCTGTGAGTTACTATGTGGGTGTTGGAAATTGAACCCAGGTCCTCTGCAAGAGCAGCACATTCTCTTGACCAGTGAACCATCTCTTCTTGAATGTGTTTGTTTTTGTGTATTTTTTGAGGCAGGGTCTCTTGCAGCTCTAAATGTTCTGTAACTCATGCAGACCAGGCTGACCTGGATCTGACATAGATCTTCCTATCTCTTCTGGGATTAAAGGCATGTGCCACCATGCCCAGCTGATGTGATTTTTGTTGATAGTTTGAATAAAATTTTCCCTTAGGTTAAAAGAGGCCCTGCATTAACATTTTATATACTACTGTGTACTTTTCTTTTTTAAAAAGATTTAGTTATATTGGTCTAACTCTGTGTATGTATGTATGAGTACAGGTGCCCCAGGAGGCTGGAGGCATTGGTTCCCCTGGAGCTGGAGTTACAGGCAGTTGTGAGCCACCACGTAGGTGCTGGGGATTGACTGAGGTCCTCTGTTTGAGCTGTATACATTCTTAGCCACTGGGCTATCTCTGCTTTTTCTTTTTCTTTCTTTTTTCCTGGCAGAGCTTTGCTAGCCAGACCATTTTGATTAGGGTGTTTTGTTGTTGGGTTAGGTGCTTTTATTTCCAATCTGTGCTAATCTCTTATGAGAGTTCTAATGATTCAATCTGAACTGTTTCAGAATTAGGGATAATACAGTAAGAATTACTTCTCTTTCCAAGTAATTTTATTTGTAGGTTATTTCACTAACGTGTGAAGTGAAGGATGGTTCCTCTGAGCAGGGAGGGAAATTGTGGTGGAGTCCTTTCTTACATTGGAACTTGGTGCTTCAGCATCACTGTTCATTTTACTTCCAGTGCTAATAGAAACCCACACCAAATGCTTCCATGCTAATGTCTGGATCTATGGTATTACAGAGAAATGCAGGCAGTAGTTCAGATGGAACCGAAGATTCCGATTTTTCTACAGATCTCGAGCACACAGACAGTTCAGAGAGTGATGGCACGTCACGACGGTCTGCCCGAGTCACCCGCTCTTCAGCCAGGCTCAGCCAGAGCTCTCAAGGTAAAGGTCTTTTTTGTTTTCCTCACTGTTCCTCCCAGTGGACAGACCATTTTGTTGTGCTAGTATGAACTATGAAGGGAGACTGATCCTTTAGCTTGGTGTAGGTAATAGATTGTGACAAAGTGTAAGGCAAATGCAGAAATACCTGGTCTTCAAAATGATTTCCGTCAGATACCATGTCCTGTTTATAGGCTGCAGCTTGCATAGATGTGACACACAGGTGTCTTGAGTCTTTTTTGTTGTTGTTGTTGTTGTTGTTGTTGTTGAGATTTTTGTAGTGTTACCAGTCATCATAAAATGGTATGAACTTTTTATGGATGGAACCTTCATTTCATCACTTTGTAAAAGTGGCTTAGGGGCCTAAATACCTATTGAATGTATTAGTGAGGCTTATTGTGTCTAAAAGCATGTTTAATGTAGAATGTAGAGTCACATTTGATAGATATAATAGTGTGTGAATAAATACCCAGAATTTTGCGTTGGTAGTGAAAACACAAAGGGCTTATGGTTGAAGGTAGGTGGAAGACTCTCTAGTGTACTTAGCCATTTGGGCTTATTTGGTGGGTAGCCTTTTGTCCCTCATAGTTCTGTTCAGTGTGGAAGAAAGGTTTTAGCTAATACACAAAGGTGATTATTAGTCTTCCATGATAGAGTAAATAGAAAAAATTATAATACGGGGCTGGATGTGGTGGTGCATATCTTGAATCCCAGCACTTTGGAAACACAGGAGTGCAGCAAGGCCAGCCTGGTCTACACAGAAAGTTCAAAGTTAGGCAGAGATACATACCAAGACTCTGGCTCCCCACCCCCCCCAAAAAAAACCCCAAAATATATTTATTTATGTATGTATTATCTGTGATAGATAGATAGATACAGACATATGGATGGGTGGGTGTGCATATATGCACAAATAAATGTAATTTGTTAAGGAATCCTGTGGAAACCCAAAGATAGGGAAACCATATTGTTGTCTGGTAGGAATTCAGTAGGATTTTACAATTTGAAAGGTGAGAAAAATTTAGGCAGAAGGAACCATATATGCAAAGAATCCTAAGGGTTCTTAGCTATGTCCTAAAGGTTATGGTATTCAAACAGCTAGACATATGAGCTTGGGGGAGCATTGCAGTTATTTTATTTTTTTGGCCATGGAGCTGCATAACTCTTGAGCATCAGCCACAGGATAAGACCACCCTCCCTAATGTGAAATATAGACAGCCTGGTGAAAAGAGCCTCTGAAAGTGTATGGGCTTGGAGAAATGGCTCTGTACTAACTTAATCTCTCCTGACAGCTTGAGAATTTCAACTCCTTTCACACATTGTCATAGGATGTTGTTATTTAAAATATTCTTCAGTTTCAGCTTTGAATCTGTTTCCTTGTTGGAGATATGAAAGATCTATGAAGGCTTCAGAGTAGATTCTCTATGGGAAGAACACAAGGAGCTGGAGTGATGGCTCAGTAGTTAAAACACTTAGTTGCTCTTTCAGAGGACCTGGGTTCAACTCCCAACACCCACGTGGTGATTTATGCCATTAGCAACTCCAGGAAATCCAATGCCCTTTTCTGCTCATACAAAAATAAAGCTTTCAAAAAAACAAACAAAAAAATCCAAAATTTAGGTAAGTTTCATTTGTTTGTTTTGAGCCAGTTTATCCTTAGGTAGCCCAGGCTGGCCTGTAAGTTGCTATCATTCTGCCTCAGACTCCGAAGTACTAGGAACACTTATGTCACTAGGTCTGCTTAACAATTTTTGTACATTTGGAATCCATTATGACTTTGAATGAGAATACATGGATAATCAGAAAGAATAAGTACCCCCCCAATACATGTGTATTATTTTGTTAGCTTTAGGATATCTGTATTATGATGGCCTGTAGCAAGGGAATAGGTGATGTAGTTAATACTGGTAAAGAACTCTTCTCACAATAAACTTGAAGAATATGTTGCTAGTGTGTGTGTGGTTTTTTTTTTCTCTTTTCTCTCTCTCTCTCTCTCTCTCTCTCTCTCTCTCTCTCTCTCTCTCTCTCTCTCTCTCTCTCTGTTTTCCCCAAACTAAGGTAAAAATTTTTCTTTTTTCTTTTTTTTTTTTTTTTTTCCGAGGCAGGGTTTCTTTGTGGCTTTGGAGGTTGTCCTGGAGCTAGCTCTTGTTGACCAGGCTGGTCTCAAACTCACAGAAAGCCACTTGCCTCTGCATTCCAAGCGCTGGGATTAAAGGTGTGCACCACCACCGCCTGACTAGAATCTTTCTTTTTCATGGATAGAGAAGCAAGCTTGGAGACATTAACTTGCTCAAATGCCACATATGTTTGCTATGTGGCGTGGAATTGAATGGAGTAGTCTTTACTACAGAGCTTAAAGTCTCATGCTCTGTTGTTATATTGTTACATCTGAGCTAAACTCCTTTACCATGGGTTATTTAGTGAGATTGATATATTCTAAGAACTTGGTTGGATTTTGTGAAATATGAAGAGAAGGAACTGCATTCTTATTAATCATTCTTATTAATCATTGTGGATGGGAATAAAATGGGTTTTTTTTTCTTTTTTCCTTTACCTTTTAAAACTGGGATCAGATTCCAGCCCTGTTCGAAATTTGCCATCTTTTGGCACTGAGGAACCTGCCTATTCTACCAGAAGAGTGACCCGTAGTCAGCAGCAGCCCACCCCAGTGACTCCAAAAAAGTACCCTCTTCGGCAGACTCGCTCATCTGGCTCTGAAACGGAACAGGTGGTTGATTTTTCAGACAGAGGTGAGTGGGTGTGTATGACTTGTTTGTCAGAGAATCTGGTCGGTTTTCTTGCTGACACTACAGCAAGATAATGTCAGTTTATGTCAGCAAACACTATTTACCTGATTCCTTTTCATTTGTTTGCTTGGGGTTTATGAAATGGGGTTTGAAGTATATATCCTCAAATCTGTGATCCTCCTGCCTCAGGAGTTGCTGGGACTAAAGATGTGTGCCACTGTGCTCAATTTATCTATTTTCTTACTGTCTTGCACAGTCTTATTTCAATTGCTACTGTTAAGGTCCAAGCAACTGAAGTGTATTAGATTGGATGTGTAATCCCACCATGAAGAAGGTGTGACCCCGATTTTATTAGAGCTGTGACTATTAGTCCAGACTGTTGACTAGAAGAGATGTTGGTAATTAGCAGGGGTAAGTTATGAGGCTTTGGAGCAGATCTATAAGCTACTGAGATTCTTCAGCCAGGCAACATGGATGGTTGGTTTGTACAGTTTCAAATGGTTTGCCCAGTTTCAGGGTTTTTTTTTTTTTTTTTTTTAAACTCTTACTTGTAAGAATATTTTCATATAAAAAACTAATAATTTTTAAATTTTTGTTTTTATTATGTGTATTGATGTTTGGTCTGCATGTAACCTTGTGAACTAATTTGTGCCTGGTATTCATGGAGGTCCGGAGAGGGCATAAGATCTCTTGGGATGGGAATTAAAATTGTTAGCTTCTGTGTGGGTGCTGGTAAGGAAACCCAGGTAGGTCCCCTGGAAGAATAGCCAGTGATCTTAACCAATGAGTCATCTCTTCAGCCTTAGTACTTAATTCTTTGGTTGTTTATTTGTTTTGGTGTTGTTTTGTTTTGTTTGAAACAGGATCTCTATGTAGCCCTAGCTGTCCTGGAACTCACTATCTAGATCAGGCTGGTTTTGAAATCACAGACCAATAGTTAAATTTTAAAACAAGAATGATCTGGAAATACTGGTTGGCCATTTATCCACAGAAATTACTAATTGGAGCTGAATAGTAGTTGTCACCTTTGGATAGACAATAAGATTATTTGACCATGTCCAACCTGTAGTAATCTGGATTGTAATCCTCAATTTAAGAATGCAGTTGGTCAGATGTGTTAGTGTACCTCTTTAATCCCAGCACTCAGGAGGAAGAGGCAGGTGGATTTCTGAGATCAAGGCCAGCGTGGTCTGTAGCGCTAGTTCCAAGACACAGAGAAATCCTGTCTCAACAAACAAACAAAAGAATGTAGTATAGTTTCTGGGGCCAGAGATATGGCTCAATGGTTAAGACCATGTACTGCTCTTTTTCTCTCTTTTTTTTTTTTTTTTTTTTTTTTTTTTTTTTGCTTTCAGGGTGGAGGTCTCTCTACCTATCCTTGGTTGTCCTGAAACACACTATGTAGACCAGGCTGGCCTCCAGCTGACAGAGCTCTGAATGCCTTTGCTTTCCAAGTGCTGAAATTAAAGGCACATGCCACCACACACAACACAAATAGTGCTTGTTCTTAGAGAGAACCTGTGTTAGGTTCCCAGCACACGTCTGGTGACTCACAACTGCCTGTAACACCAACTCTAGGAGATCTAGCACCCTCTTCTGGCCTCTGCCAGCATCTACATTTTGCCAACATACACATAATTAAAATAGAATCTTTATAAGAAAAAGAAGAATATGGTATCTTTAATCCAAGCATTTGGGAGGTAGTGGCAGGTGGACCCCTATGTGTTTAGGACCAACCTGCTACATAGGAAGTTCCAGGCTGGGCAGGGATAAAGAATGAGAATGTCTTTTTTTAAAGAAAGAAAAGAAAAAGTATGAATTTCAAGATTGTGTGATCCCAGCAATTTTAGACACCAGACATGTTGATAATATACACACATACATTCAGAAAGCATTCATATACTTTAAGTATTAAAATGTTTAAGTCTTTTTTTTTTGGGGGGGGTGTTGGTTTTGAGACAGGGTCTTTCTATGTAGTCTTGCTTTGTTGTCTAGATTGACTTTGACCTCATACAGAGAATGCCTGCTTCTGCCTCCTGAGTACTGGGATTAAAGGAACATACCACTATATCAAGCTTTCTTTTTTGCTTGTGTATTGCCAGGAAGGGAAATGGGTTGATTATTTATTTATTTATTTTTCCAGTAAAGAGCATAATACGTTTTGGTGAATTTTTAAAATGACAGTAAATAGTCTTGTCTTCTAAACAGTTACTTGGAATGGTGAGAACATGGTTTTATCATACTTGGGTGATTTTGGTAACTTTTCAGAGACTATTTATATTCAATTTTTGATTGCTTAGGAGAAACATAGAGAAGAAACATGTAGTAAGGGAACCTCAAATTTATATTCAATCAGAATGTAAAATTACACCAAAGTGATGATTTCAATGTCTTAATAGCAGATAAGTAGGTAAAAATTACTGGTTAGATCTTGGAGGTCTATAGACATAGTTTATTTGTAGACTGCTGGCATAGCATGTATAAGGCCTTGATTTCGTTCCCTAGCATGGCATAAAACTAGGCATGGTGGTACATGCCTATAAGCTCAGAGCTAGGGAAGTAGAGGCAGAAGAATCACATATTCAAGGTCATTCTTAGCTACCTAGAGAGTCTGGGCTACGTGGCATCCTGTCTTTTAAAAAAGCTGTAGAAAAAGACTGCGAAGTTCATAAACTCTTCAGTCTAGAGAATCTTCAAGTAAAGGGACCCACTCACCAGTTCCACCAATTGCTTTTTGTTTAGAAACTAAAAATACAGCTGATCATGATGAGTCACCACCTCGAACTCCAACTGGAAATGCCCCTTCTTCTGAGTCTGACATAGACATCTCTAGCCCCAATGTGTCTCATGATGAAAGCATTGCCAAGGACATGTCCCTGAAGGACTCAGGCAGTGATCTCTCTCATCGTCCCAAGCGCCGTCGATTTCATGAAAGCTACAATTTCAATATGAAGTGTCCTACACCAGGCTGCAACTCTTTAGGTGAGTGTGCCCCAGCGTTGTGACTGTTCTGTGGTACAAGGACTCTGTTGTGACCTAGCTTTTCAGACCCATCAGTGGTTATGTACTCAGAGAATTCATGAATAAAACCTGTTCTTGGCCTATTATCTGTGTATAATGTAGTTGCAAGGAAATATAGCTAATGAACCATTCACCTCACTGTATGCTTTTACTAATGAGAAAGTCCCACCTCTCCTCAGCAGAAACAAAAATGGAAATGCCTCATCATGGGGCACATGGTCCATGCTTACCGATACAGTGTAAGATAATGCCTAATAATGGATGCATGGCCACAGCTAATAAGGAAATGAGGAAAACAGAATTCTTAAGAGGCTGTACATCTAAGAGCCTGAGACCTGGCCTTTTAAGACCAGGAGTTTCTAATCCCTATGCCTTTGTGTATTCAGTTAGTATAAGTAGGAGAAACTTCTCTGATAAGTGTCTTGTTTTATCAAGACTTTTAAGTTTTAGTGAATCACTTTAGGAATTCTTGCAGTGATTTGAAGCTTATTTGTGTTGCTTGAGTGAACTGAGGTGTAGCTCTTTCCATTGAGCCTTTGCCTGAAGTTGGAAGGTGCTGACTGATAGATAAGACACGTTTCAATATGGATTTATCTTTATGCTTATACTGTGGTCTATGAACTGTGCCAACAGTGTTGTGTGTTTTTAAAGGTAAATACTTTTAAACATGCTTTGTGAAAGATACTAGTGATTAGAAACAGTTGGGAAATTGGTGTCATTAGACTTGCTAAACTGCTAAACAGCCTTCAGTTTATAAGACATTCAATCTCTGAAAGCTGGCTTGCAAAGTAGTGACACTGCACTCTATATGTGGTGTTTGATCAGAGAATAGTTTTTTCCCTGTCTTAAGAAATGGCCTTATATTGCTTAATGGCAAGGATATATTTTGAGAGCATAGACCTTGACAAATTTAGATGATTTAGACTACTGTACACTTAAGCTATTGGTTAGTTGTGTGTATTTGTATATATAGCACAGCCTATTACTCCTATATACCAGTGAACAAAGCAGCCAGCAGTAAGCCAAACATAACTTAATACACTCAACATGTATGTTATGGTTGCTAGTGTAACGTGGACACTGCTTCACTGTAAACTTTTATTTAAACAGAAGGACTCCACTGAAATAAATGAGCTGGGTATATTGGCAAATGCCTTAACTTCAGCACTCAGGAGGCCTAGGTAGAAGAAAGTGGTTGAGCTCAAGGCTGGGCTGGGCTGTCTAGTGTGACTATCTCTGAATAAATAAGAAAATGATGAAAAATATGACCTAAACCAGTAGCATAGTTTCTAATATGTCATTATGTGTTATATAGAATTAATTGTATGTGCTATATTTTTCTATGATTAGCATAGTAGGTTTGTTTATATCAGTGTGACCATAAATATATGAGTTGTGTATCCAACTTTACATGTTGTAGTAACCGCAGTATCATAAACTGACAGGAACTTTTCAGCCCCACTATAATATTATAGAACCCTCGTTGTGTGGTCTGCTATTTTTGTTTTTAGAGGCCTATTGTTTACTAAAACATTAGGTAGTGTGTGACTATAAGTGTGTAGCTCTCTAAAGTTATAATCTGTTTCCTCTCATCTTAATTTTTTGAGATAGGTTTTTGCTATGTGCCCCTGACTAGCCTGATAGTCACTGTGTAGCCTACAATGGCCTCACATTTATAGAAATCCTCTTTTTAAAAAAAAAAAAAAAAAAAAAAAAAAAAATTAAAGATTTTTTTTTGTTGTTGCTTTAAGATTTCTTTTAAGGTTTCTGTATATTATTGTTTTGCCTGCATATATGTATGTATACCACATTTGTGTCTGGTTCCTGAAGAGGTCAAAAAAAGGTTATGGGATCTGGAGTTACAGGTGGTTATGGGTGCTCAGATCTGAACCTGGGTCCTCTGGAAGAATAATAGTATTCGGATTTTCTGAGTCATCTCTCCAGTCCCCAGAGAAATTGTTCCAGCCTACCAAGTTCTAGCATTACAGGGATGTTTCAACCATGCCTTACTAAAATACAGTCCCAGAGAGCTGACAGCCTGAATGTCATAAATACCATTCCTTCATAGTTGGATTATTCTCACCTTTCAAAGCTTACTCTGTGGATTATGCTGTGGAGTTTTTTGTTTGTCTTTATTTTTATTTATTTTTGAGATTTTCATGCTGTGTATTTTGATCATATCCTTTCCCCCAACTCCTCCTTCCAGGATCAACCCCACTTCCCTGCTGTATCATTTTTAAAATCCCACTGTCTTCTTAACCCCCAAATTACAATTTTTCACCACGAAAGAATGGTGAACTTTTTGAAAGAAAATTGTGTGGTATGTGTACAGATGCACGAGTCAGGTACACACCTGTGGCAGCTAAATGAGGACGTTGGGTGCTCTTAAAAAGGGGAAGGTTTTTGTAGGCTTGCAGTTTAGCTTGAGTTTATCTTTTTATCTTATTAACATTGTCTCTCTGCTCTTTGCATCACTGGTGTTTTATAATCCTCTTGGAAGAGACGTGTAACAAAGAAATAATGTTCAGTTTTCTGTATTTTTTTGAAGTTTATTATATTATGTGTGTAGGGATGGGTGCATTTGTCACAGCATGGGTGTGGAGGACAGAGGCCATATTTTTGGAGGCTGTTCTCTCTTTCACCTTTGTGTGGGTTCCAGGGGTCAACCTCATGCCAAGCTTGAGTTCCAGGATAGACAACTCCATAGTTAGAGACCCTGTCTCAAAACAGAGACTGACAGATTGCCTGAGGGACCCAGGAAGATGGCTCTGTGGGTAAAAATGCTTGCTTGTGACAAGCCTGACAATGGAATCCTCATAAAGCACCTGTTAGGCACAGCATTCCTACTATTTTGATAGGAGGCAAAGATAGAGTTACTGGTGGAAGCTGGAGAGCCAGGAATGTTGATACACAGCACCCAAAACAAGAGAGACCCTGCTTCAACAAGGTAGAGGACAAATGCATCATCTGCAAATCTTTGTATACATGTAAACAAATGTACATATGGGCACAAATAACATGTAAAACAAGAAAGGGTAAATATCAGGTGAAGGACTGAATGCAAGTAATGGACACTTAAGTCATGAAAAGGATATAAAGCTAATTTTCTAGTTTTAACTCAGTCATGGGTTGTTTCTGATTTATTAGTTGAAGATAACTATATTTAATAGAGAAAGTGTAAAATCACAGCTTCAGATTGGTTATCCTAACTGTACAGAAATTCATTGAGATGTTTGGTTATTCCCTGTGTGATTTTTTTTTTTGGGGGGGTATGTAGGCTCTTTATAATATTAAGTTTTAATAAATTATGAACAAAACAAAAAACAAGGTAGAAGTTAAGAACTAATTTCCACATTACATACATACATTAATAATAATGATACCTGTCCAGCTGGGTGTGGTGGTGCACACCTTTAATCCCAGTACTCAGGAGACAGAGGCAGGGGTATCTCTGTGAGTTCAAGGCTGGCCTAGTCTATGGAGTGAGTTCCAGGATAGCCAAGGCTACATAGTGAAACTGTCTCAAAAAACAAGAACAAAACAAAAAGCTGTCTGAAAAATGTAAGAATGAATAGAAATATAGCTCTGATAGAGTGCTTGTTTAGCATGGCTTAGGTCCTGGGTTCCATTCCCATATGCCAGTATAAAGGAGAGACAGGAAGACTGCCTTTTAGTTAGAGCAAGCTTCCACCAAGAAAGACAGGCTAATTTCCCTATCTTAGAATTTAGCTATAGAAATCCAAATCTTTAAATATATTCATTCTTCAAAAAAGGTATATTGAATCTTGCTCAAGATTATCAAAATAATGTTTCCAGATTGTAGAAATTGCCATTTTCTTCATTTTTAAATGAATTTCTTTTGATTATTGAAAGGAGTTAAATCCTAGTTTTGCATAATAGAAAGAATAGTATACTTCTTTTCAATTCATTAGACTGAATTAATGTAACAAAGCTTTTGCTTGTTTTTTAGGACAGGGTTTCTCTTTGTAGCCCTGGCTATCCAAGACCAGCTGGCCTCAACTCAGATTCGTCAGCCTCTGCCTCCTGAGTGCTGGGATTAAAGGTCTGCACCATCACCCAGCTACAAATCATGAACTTGATAGCACTTCCTTTTGGTAAAATTTATTTGTTAAAATGGAACAGTAAAATAACAGACTTGTGTCAAGAAAAATTTCACTTCCTAAGTTTGCATGTTCTTCCTGGAAATTAAGTTTTCCCTCCTTTAACAGGACATCTTACAGGAAAACACGAGAGACATTTCTCCATCTCAGGATGTCCGCTCTATCATAACCTCTCAGCTGATGAATGCAAGGTAACTGTGTTCCTTTCTTCAGAGTGTTCTCGAGAATGCTTGTTACTTGATTGGCACTTTGATAAGCACTCAGGGTACAGCAGTAACAAGGGGACAGGGTCTTGTTCTTACATGCCAGTGGAGGAAGTAATGAAAGAAAAAAATGTTTGTTTTTTTAAACAAAAGTTAGCTATGGGAACAAATAAAAGATTTATCACACATGATGAGTGTTAGGGAAGAAATGAACAGGGAGATTTATCTTTAGAATTTCAGGAACTTTACCACTAGCACATTCATTCCCTTGGTAACTGACCTCATATTCTTCTAGGGACTGATCTTTTCTACTTAGGCAGAATTTGCATAGATAGTTAATCCCACCGTTCCACCCTATGTTTTAACAAATCCGTGAAGTTGTTTTGCTTTTCAACCATTTTCAAATGTTCCTTTTGTGTTCATTTCTGCAGAATACTGTTCCTCTCTGTTTCTATCAGTCACATCTATTCTTGGCTAGTTCTTTTAAATTCTTCAAAAATACAGTTCTTAAACAACCTTGGAGTTTGAGACTCAAACCTAAGGTCCTCTTTTGTGCATTCCCGCATGGGTTCCTGCTACCAGGGCGGAATCATGCTAATTATGGGGAAGCAAGAATTGCAAATAGTAATTAAATAGAAGGCTCAGGTAGTCTTTGGATAAGTTATCCAAACTAAGTACTTTGACTACACCAAAGTGTTGGTTGACTTTTTTTTTGTTGCTGTTCCTTTGCTCACAAGGCCTGGGTCACAGGTTTATGCTTGTGTGAGCAGGTCTCATTTGGAAAAGAATTCAATTTCCTGTTCTCCTTGCTTCAGGAACTTGTTCATATTTACGAGGTCTCGGGGTGGAGTTGGGAAAGTGTTTCTTCACATGTTTAAATTTTCACCAAGTAAATCTTGAAATGCTTACACCAGGTATTTTTCATTTAGTTTCCATTCCAGTTTCTGAGTTCCTGTTGTCTTCCCACTGTCTCCCTTCACCTGGCTGAGAGCAGGCATGGCAGTGTCAGCACCCGGTTCAGAAGCTGACCAAATACTTGTTCTTCTTTCTCTGAAGATAACTGATAGTGTTTTATAATGCTCCTCTATTGCGTATCTTTAAATTTAGCAATCTGATAGTGCTTTGTTTTACGTCAGTCTTCCTGAAGCGTAGCTTTGAAGAGCATGACTTGAAGCAGTATCTGTAAAGTACCTTAAACAGTTTATTTTAGAAATTAGAGGAAACTTTCAGACCAGGGAAGAAAATCCTAAATAAAGGGAAACATTTATGTTGTAAATTTTTCCTGTGTGTCATGTACAGGGGAAATGAGACAGCACCATTCTTTTTACTGTTGGACTGTGCTTGGAGGAGGGCACCAGGAATCAGGGCCTTTGTACGTGCTAGGCAAGGCTGCCAGTAATGAGCTACTTCCCTGGCCTGATGAAAGCTCTTAAATTTTAAATGGCCTGCATGTACATGATTGCTCTTGCATTTTCTAGTGAACCTTTTTATTGCCTTACATTTTTTGTGGCTGCATGTAACTTTTTATGGATAACAAAGGATTCAGGTGACAAAGACTAAAAAATCAAAAACTGAGCCAGGCAGTAGTGGAGCACACCTTTTAATTCCAGCACTTGGGAGACAGATCTCTGAGTTCAAGGCCAGCCTGTGATCTACAAAGTGAGTTCCAGGACAACCAAGGATATATGTATACATAGAGAAACCCTGTCTGGGTGGTGGTGGTGAATCAAAACCTAAAACACCTGTGATCAAGGAGTTTGCATTCTCATGGGAAAGCTTGTAAATTAATAAGTAAATACAAGTTTATGTAATGATAAACACCATGAGAAACAAAAAGAGAAAGAGAGGGATTTTTCCAAGGTGGAAGTAACATACTGCTTTTGGTAGAGGAGGTCAAGGAAGCCCTCCCTGAGATTGGCATACAGTCTAGAGTGTGGATGGTATCAGTAACAATATTTAAAGACCCAGGAGTGGAGGTAGTTAAGAAGGTATAGTAAGTGCAGTGGCCATGACCTGGAGATACTGTTGTGCTTGAAAGTAGGCTGTGGCTGGAGCATGATAGGAAATGAAGAAGCAGAAATGAGATCATAAAGGCTTCTAGGCCTTATTACAAGGATAATGTTTTTATTCTGATGGCAGTGGAAGCATTTGGAGGGTCCTGCAGAGGAAGAGTATGTCATTGAAACAACTGTTGGGCATATGGAGGATGACTGGGGAAGAAAGCATGACACAGAATAGATGCATTGGAAGTCTGCTTAGTTCTTACAGTAAATGGTAGCTTGGACTAGTGTGGTGTTGATAAAATGTCTAAGAAAAGATTGGATTTAGGATGTGTTTTGGAGGGGAGCAAGCTAGTAGGAGATGGGCTCAGTGTAGTGATAGGAGAAAAAGAAGTGAAGGATTACATCCAACTTTTAAATTGATCAGCTGTTAAGATGGTACTATTTGTTGGTTTGGAATGCCAGATATGGGAAATATTGGTGGTTCTGCTTTGAGCCTGCTAAGTGATTGAGCCCAATAGGCAGGTAGATATGAGGTGTCAGTTCCCAAAGGGTGAGACTGAAACCAATGAGAGCTGATGAGATTCTCTGGGATCTTGTTTGTATGTTTTGGTTTTTTGAGACAGGGTTTCTTTTTGTAGCCCTAGCTGTTCTAGAACTAGCTCTTATAGACCAGGCTGCCTCTGCTTCCTGAGTGCTGGGATTAAAGGCATGCGCCACCACTGCCCGTCATCCATCTCTGGGGTCCTGTATCTACAGAGTTCTGTGGACTTGAATTTAGGTTTTCCACTTTTACTTTTCTCCAACCCCTCCCCCCATCCCCTTTCCTAGTCATTGAGGTGGGGTCTCGTCTCCTTATGTTGCATAGGCTGCTCTTGAACCCCTCTATAAACTATAAACAAGCAAATGTCACCATGCCCATCCTGAACCCAGATTTTTCTGATATTTTCTTCTTCTCAATCCTTGTACCTCTTCCCAGTTTCCTATCAGCATAACGAAAAGAGTTCAGACCAGAGTCATTGTTCTTACTGAAAGTCTCAACTTCAACATTTAGCTGTGATCATTTCTTTTCCTTGATATTTAGTGGCTGATGTACTGTGTGAGTCTTGCTTCATCTCTTTCTAATAGAGATAGCAATAATCAATAATAAGAGTATTTTTACTTTTCAAAGAATAGTGCAAATACACAAATTCTTATGCTTTAAGTATATGTAGTCTTAGAAGCAGGTGAATTTATTGACATTGTTGATGGTTGCAGGTGAGAGCACAGAGCCGGGATAAGCAGATAGAAGAAAGGATGCTGTCCCACAGGCAAGATGACAACAACAGGCATGCAACCAGGCACCAGGTATGGGCCTTGTGAAAGCTCTGGCCAGCCAGTTTGAGGTCTGTTTTTTTTTTTGGATCTCCTTTGCCCCTTAACTGTCTTTATAGGCAATTCATGCCTCTTGTTTTGCATGGCACATGAAAATCACTTGGTCTTCCAGACTTCAACTTGAAATCATGTTTGTCTTTCAACTAGTAATTTTTCATAAAGCATACACTTCTTTCTCATAAGTGGAAGAATCAAACTATTTATAATAATAATAACAATAATAGCAGTAGTAATAGTATAAAAATAACTTGGTTATTTGAAAGGTCACATTGCATTTCCATTTCCTCATTTTACATCCTTATTTTAGCCCATTGTGGTTGGCTTTCAAACACCTTTGACTTTGCTGGTGCATTTTCAACATCACCGATGGTATTTCCTCAGTATTTGACACTTGCCAGTTGTGCCAGCTTTTACTTCTTTTCTGTGATTTTCAGAAAGCATTTTTGTTCTGTCCTAATCTTCCTCTCTGAACATTGCACGTAATTCCTTGCTTCTTCCTAAATGACTTTGAACTTTCTGAGAACTCTATATCATTACCAAGATGAGATTACATATATATCCTTCAAGGCTTGGAACAAGTCTTAGCTCTTATAGGAATTCTTCTGAGACCTTCTGCAATTAGTAAATCTTTCTCATGTATTCTTCTCATGTACTTCCCCTAAATGTCAGCCTTTGTAAAGTATTAGTCATAGCTGTCATCTATCTGTTTCTGCAGTTAGGTTATAGGTGATTAGCACAGGAGGTGCAGTGGTAAGAAAGACAGTTGCATTTGGAGATAGACAGTTGCATCTGGATCTCTATACTTTGGTTCTCTTGTTAGCTATGCTGTCCTGGGCAGGCCAGCTGGGAAACTTCATTTCTTTGTTAATATGAAGGAGTGAATAATGCCCACCTAACCTCAGTGCTTGGCAGGCAAAAGCAATTTGTAACTAATTCCTATACTTTTTTTTATTATGTCATAGGTTTTATTCTTGCTGTATTTTTTAAAATATCATTGATGGAACATTAAGTAATGGTACTTAAAAATCAGTATTTATGCAGTTAAATGATCTTTATTTCTATATTGATAGAGATTTCAATCTTATTTTAGGTTTTTTGTTTTTGTTTTTTGAGACAGGATTTCTCTTTGTAACTTTGGAACCTGTCCTAGAACTTGTTCTATAGATCCTGCTGGTTTCAAATTCACAGAGAAGCCTCTGTCTCTGCCTCCCAAGCTCTAGGATTAAAGGCATGCACCACCAACTCCCTGCCTTTCAGTGTTTAAATGAGAATCTTGCTGTATAGCCCTTACAGGCCTGGAACTGGCTATGTAGGCCAGACTGGCCTGGAATTTATAACTGTCATTGTGCTTCTGCTGGGATAATAAACATAAATCACAAAGCTCTACCCTCTTCCTTACTCTTCATTCATATTAATTAAAATACATTTGCATTCCTGAAAAGGGGCAGTAAGAACAGTGATTTGGACAGTAAAAGAACCTACCAATTTATAATTATAAATTAGCATATTATTATTGGTGTGGCTGTACTGTTTCTGGCAAATTGTTTTGTTTCTTTAGAAAAATTATTATTATTTTTTTTTTTAAGAGCTCAGTGTGGTAGCCCATCTCTATAATCCCAGCACTTTAAAAAGAAGGATTGCCAGCCAGGACTATATTAAGAATACCCTTCCTCTCTCTGTTTAAAAAAAAAAAAAAAAAAAAAAAAAACGCAAAAAGAGGGCCAGAGAGATGGCTCAGGGGTTAGGAGCACAGCCTGCTCTTCCAGAAGTCCTGAGTTCAATTCCTAGCAACCACATGATGGCTCACAATCAGCTGTAATGAGATCTGGTGCCCTCTTCTGGCCTTCAGGAATACATGCAAGCAGAACAGTGTATACATAATAAATAAATAAATCTTTTTTTTTTTTTTTTTAAAAAAAAAAAAGGCAAAAAGCCTGACATGGTAGATTGGATTTGTTATCCCAGCACTTGGGAGGTAGAAGCAAGTTCCAGGTTTGAGGCCAGCTTGGATTACATGAGGTCCTAAAGGAAAAATAAAAAACCTCAAAAATTTTTTTGGTGTTTTAAAGCTTATCTTCATAATGAGTGTTCTAGCTAGCTTCTCTGTTTTGTTTTTCTTTTAGGCACCAACAGAGAGACAGCTACGGTATAAGGAAAAGGTGGCTGAACTCAGGAAGAAAAGAAATTCTGGACTGAGCAAAGAGCAGAAAGAGAAATATATGGTAAGGAGAAAATCCAGTCTGTACTTGCCCTGAACTCCCAGAACACTTGAGCCTAAGTTGTACTTTTTAGAGTATCTAGTTGTTTCCTAAGAGGATCCAGTGAATTCTAAGGGTCTCTTTTCTGTCACCCAGTCCCACCCCCTGTTGTGTGGAGACAAAGGAGCTAATACAGGTGAAACAGAGCTTATACTTTTGAAAATTCCATCCTCTAGGCCTGGGAATACAGCCCAGTTGGTAGAATCTGTTCACTGTAGTTTTAAGTGATCACATTGGAGGAGGTTTGGCTCTGTAATCCCAACTGTTATGAAAATGAGGCAAGAACATGATGAGCTCTAGGCCTACCTGGCTACCAAGTGAGTTCCAGGCCAGCCTCAGCAATCTCAAAAGATTCTGTCCCCAAGTGATAAATGAAGGGCTTGTAATATACCTCAAAGTGGTAGTGTGTACAAAGGCTTGGGTTCAATCTGCAATACTGAGAGAGGGGAGCAAATTTGCCTACTTGAATAAAGACTGATGACATTAAAAAATGTCTGTATATGGTAAAATTCTCAGGGACTAGAAATAGAGCTGAGCACCAGAGAACTTTGAATATAATATACATTTTATAATAAAAATGAGGAGTAGCATATAGAAGATTAATCTACCTAAAGATAGCCACAATTAGCATTTTATGAAATTCCTAGCTTTTTTTTTTTTTTTTTGAGACTGCGTTTATCAGTGTAGCTTTGGAGCCTTTTGTAGACAAGCCTGACCTCAAACTCACAGAGATGTGCTTGCCTCTGCCTCCCAAGTGCTGGGATTAAAGGCGTACACCACCACTGCCCAGCCTTTTTTTTTTTGTTTTGTTTTTTGTTTTGTTTGTTTGTTTTGTTTTATTTTGTTTTGACAAAGAGTTTCTCTGTGTAGCCCTGGCTGTCCTGGAACTCACTCTGTAGACCAGGCTGACATAGAACTAAGAGAGATCCGCCGGCCTAAAGGCATGTGCCACTACTTCTGGGCTAGCTTTCTCTATTGCCACTATATAATTTGTCATTTTCATGGTTATGCCATGGCACCTAGTTGTCTTTTCAGTTAAAGACCTTGAACTAATGTCCTATGTGAAAGTCTTCAAACCTTTCCTTTATGTTATTCAGATCCATAGGGTGAGGAGAGGCAGCCTCTGACAGACATTACCTGTTACCATTTTGCCTGAGCTCAGTTTCCCACACCCAGCGTGTAGGTACTTGTAAATAGCTTCTAGCTCAGCTTGGCATCCATGGGAACGGAATTAACCAAGTTCTATAGACAATATCACCACCCCTGCTGTTTTTCCTAGGAACACAGACAGACCTATGGTAATACTCGGGAGCCTCTCTTGGAAAACCTGACAAGTGAATATGACTTAGATCTTTTCCGAAGAGCACAAGCCCGGGCTTCTGAGGATTTGGTAAGTACAAAAACTTCCACAGTGAGGGGAAGACCCTTAGGAGAAGCCCTTAGAACTGCCAAGAAAAGTGATTAGCAACCAGTCTGATGGAATTGGGTACTTTACTGCTGAAATCTATTCCCTTCCCCTCACTGTCTTTAGAGATAGTCTTCCCATTTCCATGAAAACACGTCACCCTTTGGTTATCCCTTTTTCTTAAAAATTCTCTGCCTCAACTAAAAGATCCATTTTGGCTTGAGGTAGTGAGGTTGGTTAAAACTCTGGTTGCCATTTTGTGTCAGTTGGATAAAATTTGCAATTCTGAGAACCTCGGGACTTGGGGGTCTGTAGCACCATCCTTTTGTAGAGGAATGGTGAGGCAGACTACAATCAGATATTGAATTTATTGAATTTTGACAAGGGTGTTTCGTCTTGTTAAAGCAAGTTTGAAATTTTTAGGCTCATGCCATCCTCCCACTGATTATAAGTCCACTCCATATCCTTGCAGAAATACCTTTTTTTGTTTGTTTGTTCATATGGTCTTGTTATATACATGTGGTTGTCCTAGAATTCACTAATTCTGGCCACTGTCTCTACTACTAAGATTGCAGGTATGTTCAACCATGTCCATTACTTAGAGAGAATTTTTAACAGTTTTAGCAACTGTGATTTTACCTGTGATAAAACGATTTAAGTGTGCTTTGGGAAATACAGATTGTAGTGTTCATTTCACCCCCTCACTCCTTCCTTTTATTATGTCAGTTGCAGGAGGCAGGGCTTGGTGGCTGTTCTGGGCTGAAATACTTATTGGTTGCCACCTCCTGCTTTTCTTTTCCATCGTGAAGATAATGCCTAAGGCCAGCCTTTCCCAGTTCTCTCGATTATTACTACAAGAAATAATTGTCTAATTGCACTTGTAATCCTAGCCCTTGGGAGGTGTAGGAAGGAAGACCGGGAGGGCACCTGCTGACAAACAGGCCTAACCTGAGTTCAAGCCCCTCAAGATTCTTGTGTAAGGAGAGAATTGACTCCCTATAAGCTGTCCTCTGTCATCTACTTGTATTTATATAAACAGTATAATTAAAAATTAAAAACAAACAGAACCAGGAATGGGCTAAGATTGTAGCTCTTTGGTAGGGTGCTTACCTGGGATCCAAGAAATCCTGGGTTCCATCTCCAGTCCCACATAACTCAGTATGATGGTGCACACCTGTAATTGCAGCATCTAGAAACGAAGGCAGAAGAATCAGGAGTTCAAGGTAATACTGATTACGGAGTGCATTTGAGGCTGAGCTAAAATACAAAAGACTTTTTTTTCTCTTAAAGACTCCTGGGTAGTATAGCTGACAAGTTTTCTGTGTGATTTTCCATGCTTAGGTATCTCATTAGTGGCCATCTCATGGATAAAGGCCAAATCTAGCTGATTATTTTTGTAGCTTAGCTGCTGGCCTTGCAAAGCATATAAGAACAAGGATAATAGGGGCTAGAGATCCCTCAGTGGTTAAGAACACTTGATGTTTTGCAGAGAACCACATTTGGTTTCCAGCACCCACGTGTGGCTGACAGTCACCTATAACTCCCAATTTCAGGCATTTGATGCTGGTTTCTGACCTCTGCAGGCACTAGGCATGCATATGATGCACATATGTGCATGCAAACAAAACATCCATACACACCGATAATCTAATTTTGAAATCAAATATAAGGAATCCTAATCCTTATGTGTTGTTTTGGTTTCTTCTTGGCAATAGGAGAAGTTAAGGCTTCAAGGCCAAATCACAGAGGGAAGCAACATGATTAAAACAATTGCTTTTGGACGCTATGAGCTGGATACTTGGTACCATTCTCCCTATCCTGAAGAATATGCCCGACTGGGACGTCTCTACATGTGTGAATTCTGTTTAAAATACATGAAGAGTCAAACAATACTCCGCCGACACATGGTATGTTCTCTTGAGTCCCACTACTGTGCCCATGGCCATGAGGGTGATGTTACTTGGTTTCCCAATTATGTCCTAGAGAGGACATAAATGTACAAGAGATGACATCTCCCAAGTGCCCGTAGCAATGGATTAGAGACCAAAGGAATTGAAAATCACATTTCAGGGTGTCCCTCTGCAGGACTAGTGCTGGTTGCTACCTACCTACATCCTGTTCAGAAACATTTTTTTTTTTTCCTGTCTTTTGTTTCTTCCTCAGAATATGAATTACCTCTCCCTATAGTTTGTGTTTGTCCCAAACTCCAAGAAGATACGTATATGTTTTATTAGCTAAGACAGGACAGTGTGGCTCATATTTTAGGTGGTGGGTATCAGTGTGAGTTGAATGAATGCATGTATAAGGGAGACCCACTTGTAATGGATGATGAAGTAACAGAATTGATTGATAGTTTTTATTTCTGAACGTTCTGTGTATTAAAATAAGATGTATACTCCTTGGTCTAGTGAATTATAAGTATAAAAGCAAGACTTCAGAAATGCAAACTTGTTCTCCTTTCCATTGTATCAGATGTAATCACTTGTAATCACTGAAATGGCTTCTTTGCCTTGGCTAATGTTTTAAACAATTAGCTGTTGCATTGGTTTGGCTACCATGGAAAGAACTAGCAGGAATAAGTGCCAGGCTTTCTTGGACTGCCAGTCCCCAAATCATGACATGGAGATTTATTATGAATGCTCTGCCTTAGCTTAGGCTTGTCCCACCAGTTCTTATAACTTATTTAAAACTGTCTCTTCATCTCCACTTTGCCTCAGGGCTTTTTACCTTTCATTCTGTAAGTCCTACTTTCCTGCTTCCTTCATGTCTAGTTGACTAGTGCCTGGCTGGCCAGCTGGCTGGCCCCTGTTGTCTCCTTCTCTTTATCCCTTGTTCTTTCCTCAGCCTAGATTCCTTCTCCTACTTATCCTCTCTGCCCACTAGCCCTGCCTAACCCTCTACTGCCTAGCTATTGGCCTTTTAGCTTTTCATTAGGCCAATCACATGCCTTAGGTAGGCAAGGTAAAACAAATGCAACATATCTTTACATATTTAAACAAATGAAACACATCTTTACATAGTTAAACAAATATTCTAGTTCTTAACAAATAAGAGGAAGAGATAGGAACATAGATGGAGCTTTCAAACAATAGTTACCTGCAAAAATTAGAACATGATACCATTCCTTAAACACACGCATGCACGTATTTGAGCACATCTGTGCTTGGGAGGGACCACAGCCTCATACTTTACCGGGTAAGTACTGTACCATATACTGTACCACTGAGTTATATTCCCAAACCTGGAACATAATTCTTGAAGGGTGTGTATATGATTTTTTTTTTTTTTTTTTTTTTTTTTTTTGTTTGTTTCAGATAGGGTCTTTAGCTCAGGCTAGTCTCAAACCTGTATCTGTTTTCCCATCTCTATCTCTTGAGTACTGAGACTACTAGTGTGGACCAACCACTGTGTCCAGTGCATCTTTATTCTTGAGTTGTCAAAAAGATGTAGTAAATTGTTTAATAAGAATCTTTCTGTGTGTGCGTGCATGTGTTCATTACACACCATGGCATACATGTGAACATAAGAGAACTACTTGTGGTAGTCTGTTCTCTCTTGCTATGTAAGTTCCCAAAATTGATTTCGAGTCATCAGGCTTGGCAGCAAACATTGTACCTGCTTAAAACTTTTCACTGGTAGTGTATGAGAACTTGGCTCGATGCCTAAGATGCTGGGCACTAGCCCCAGAACCATTGATGGAGCATTTTGAGAAGAAGAAAAGGAGGTTACTTTGGAACCAAGTGCTTTCCAGCTTCCTGCTGCTTAGCCAGGCCTCCTGCCTCTTAAAATAAGCCATCAAAGGGCTTTCTTTTTGTAACATAAGGCAGGAGGTGGGCAGATAGTTAGTGGCTCATGTTCTTCATCATTGTGTGTCTGTTTTGCAGTCTGGAAACAGATGATGAAGGTAGGATGGTAATGGGAAGTGACTGGTAAAGGTGAGCGTAACATACTTAGCAACACTAAGCTGCCAGAATAAGCTGCTTAAGAATTTCCTGTTGGCATGGAACATTTTATTGTAAGCAAGGATATTCTTATTTATCGGGCTTTTACGTTGTAGGTGATTTAATATCTTGGGCTGAGATAATGCCAAAAATAATCCTGAAAACTTAAGCCAAACAGCCATAGAAATGCCATAGATATATTGCAACAGCTTAAGAAGGCTTTAACTTCTCTGAAAACAGTCAATTTCACTGTCCTCAAGTGTGTTCTACTGTCCATTAACTCAGTTAACCAATTTTGTTTGTTTGTTTGTTTGTTTTTGTTTTTTTGAGACAGGGTTTCCCTGTGTAGCTTTGGAGCCTGTCCTGGAACTAGCTCTTGTAGACCAAGCTGGTCTCAAACTTACAGAGATCCACTTGCCTCTGCCTCCCAAGTTCTGGGATTAAAGGCCAGTTAGCCAATTTTAACCTGCAGTTCCTTTTCTCCCTTAAGGAACAGGGTTGTAGGAAAATCTGATTGCTCATGTAAATTCCATTCTCTTGTAGGCCAAGTGTGTGTGGAAACACCCCCCTGGTGATGAGATATACCGAAAAGGCTCCATCTCTGTGTTTGAAGTAGATGGCAAGAAAAATAAGGTAAAAAGTGGATTTGAGAGAAAGAGATGCTAGCATCAAGCGTTGATGGGGTTCCAAAGGATTATTTTGGGAATAGGGATTAGTTTTGTTTCAGCATAGTGCTGGTACCGTCGTTCTTTTAGGCTTTGCTTTGGTGTTTTTTTGAACTCTCTGGTCACTGACCCTTGTACAAACTCTTTCTTTGCTTCTAGATCTACTGCCAAAACCTGTGCCTTTTGGCGAAGCTTTTTCTGGACCATAAAACGTTATACTATGATGTGGAGCCTTTCCTGTTCTATGTTATGACAGAAGCAGACAATACTGGCTGTCACCTGATTGGATATTTTTCTAAGGTCAGCAGGATATCATGATTAAAGTTTAAAAACCACAGCAGCATTATGGCTATTGGCACTAGGGGGCTCAGATCTCTGATTGGGAAGCAGATGATGGTAATAGGCTTTCCATAAGCAAAAGTAGAAAGGTGGGCACATGTATCACAGATAATTCCATGAAAATATTCTGTTTGGGCTCTTCCTCTGTTACCCAGGCTGGCCTGGAATTATTATGCAGCTTAAGCTGGCATCAAACACAGGACAGTCTTCTACCTCAACCTCCAAAGGGCTGGGGTTATAGACATGAACTGGGATACCTGACTGATACTGTTATTAGAAAGTTCTAGTTTATTTGTTTCTGTGGATTGGAGCCATTAATTACTGGCCTGGACCTTCCCTGTGAATTTAAAACACATCTTGTAGTTGAGCCAACTCTTCGGCTTTGCTTTCCTCTTTGTTATTAGGTTAAAACCAGGAACGTAGTATAGTTGCTTGTTCTCCATCTGGGTTCATTACAGCATAGCTAGTCCCTTTCATGGTAATACCTCATTGTCTTTAAAAGATGCAAGGCCAATACTATTTCAAGAGTTCGTTTGTCCATCTGTTCTCTGTTGTGTGATCCCAATCCAGATGACCTTTTAATTCCCGAGATTGCTCAGATCTACAAAACAGATAGAGAAAAGTACAAAAGAACAACTTGGGAATGGACTTAGAATATGCAATGTAATTAAAGAAATTATTGGTGGTGGCTCACGCCTTTAATCCCAGCACTCAGGAGGCAGAGGCAGGCAGACCTCTGTGAGTTCGAGGCCAGCCTGGTCTTCAGAGCTAGTTCCAGGACAGGCTCCAAAACAATACAGAGAAACCCTGTCTCAAAAAAACAAAAAGAAAAGGAAAGAAATTGTTGGGAAACCTCTACAAATATAGCTAGGGAACTCTGAAAGAGAAAGTCCTTTTGATTTCCATTTGACTGCTTTCTATGCGCCCATGCCTCATCTTCCCATGTTTACCTGACACAGCAGTGCTGTGTGTTGTACATACTTGAAACAACAAACCAGAAATACTGTACTTCTGTACCAACATTGCCTCCTAGCAGAGATATGTGTGGGTATGTGTATAAAGCCAGTTCTCCGGGCCAGTGTGAAACTAAAAGCTTTTGTTATTGATCTAAATTTGGATAATGGCAAGATGTAAGGGGTGCTAGGTACACAGTGTGTGCTTGGAGGAAGAACGTTCTAGTAACCTGTAGGAGATTGTTCTTCGGTGGAATCCATCTAATCTCACACGGTCATAAAAACAAGGTGATGAACATGAAGCTGTTTCTGTATTCATTTTACCCTGAAGGGCCTACAACTTAGGTGAAAGCTATGGCCACACAGATTAAACTCTACCTACATTCTGTATTTTAAGATCTAAGTTTTACTGATGAACATTTAAATGGACGGGAGCTGGTAGTACATAGAGTATAGTGGGCTTTATTCCCACCACTCTTACATCTCCCTGCTCTTTCAGCTTTTCTCAGTTTAGCCCCTTTCTGTAATCTTTGGTTTGTATGTTGTTTCTCAGTTAATACATAACCAATCACACTTATTTTTCTTATGTTTTTTTAACTGCTGTAGGCCTATTTCAGTATAAGAGTGAAAATTCATTTGATGGAAATACTTGTGTATATTTAAAGACTCAGTCGTTCCTCTGGACCTTGTATGTTCAAGGATGATTAATCTGTATAATAAAACTGATTACTACAGTCATTGCATATATTTATATATATGTATATATATGACCAGGTCCAGCTTATTAGTTTCTTTCATTTTGTTGAGACAGGGTCTCCCCATGTCCTGGCTGGCCTAGAACTCACATAGATCCAACTGCTTTTGCCTCCTCAGTGCTGGGATTAAAGGCCACCACAGCTGTGGTTATGGGTTTTAATGTAACAATTAAAGTACAGTGTGCCATACAATTCATTTCTTAGACTGTACAGGGCAGAGGCTTCTAATATAATGACATGTTTTGTGACCGGTGTAGTCTTCAGTTTCCATTGTTTCGAGAAGGAACATTTTAGTCTGTCCCTATTTCCTCTTGACCCTTCCAGGGCCTCCCCTACAAATTGGCCTATTCTGGGTATTTATAAACAGAATCAGGTATTGTGTGATTTAGTTGTTTTTTGACCTTCCAGGGGAATTCTGTTTGGCTTCCTGTCTTCCCAGTGGGCAAGCTATCTTCTGGAAAAGTGTTCCTTAAAGAGGGCTCCTAGAAGGTCTTCTCAGCAATCTTGGCTTTGGCATGTTTTTAGAGTTATCTCCCTAAATTGGCACTTGAGGTCTGAGCTAGAGAGGTCCTTAGGTGAATAGCTTTGGCCATCATGATGTGGTAGCAGCTATGGGCCTCAGAGTCACTTCCTAGGACTAACAGTAAATTGATTTTTTTTTTTTTGTTTTGTTTTGTTTTGTTTTGTTTTTAAGTCTAGGATAGGGGTATAGTGGTGAAATTTCTGGTCTCATGATCTACTTGTCTGTTCTTGATTTTAGGAGAAGAATTCATTTCTCAACTACAATGTGTCCTGTATCCTCACCATGCCTCAGTATATGAGGCAGGGCTATGGCAAAATGCTCATTGATTTCAGTAAGTGCTGCTGCTGAGCATCAGCTCTTCAAGGCTGGGACCCTGGGGATGTTGTTGGTCACTTTTGATGTGTGCTCTTGATAGTACCTAACATGTAGTGGAAGGAAGTACCTTGACAACTGTTAGTGTTGTATATAGAACCTGGAGTTGCTGCTGAATTAATAGGAGATGCAGAGAATAATAAAGTAAGCTCTGCAGAATTATCCCATTTGAGACTGAAACAGCACAGATGCATGCCTATGGCTTAAAGCTGTCCTTTGATGCTTAGGATTTCACTTATGTAAGCACTTGTGGAGGTAATCCATGTACCTGATTCAGGCTTTGGGTATTATACTCACTCTTCATTAATCATGGGTATCTGGTTTGAATTTGCCTACCCACTAATATGTACCTCCCATTTGTTTGTTAGTTTAGAGCGTTCATGTGGAGGTCAGAGAACAACCTGCATGAGTCTTCTCCCTTCTCCATGTGGGTCCTGGGTTTAAACTAAGATCATCATCAGCTTAGTGACAAGTGTTCATTTAAAATGGCTGTAAGCATCGTGCTGAAGTGATGGTCTTAACTGCAGATGTTAAGAAAGGCTCTCTGTAGACATGAATTACAGTATTATGTATAGGTTGTGAGTACAGTGCTTCTGAATCAACAGGATGTTTTGTAACATTTTTTTTTAAAGTATCACAGTGTTTATTGAGAGATAAAAGTATATAAAGTCAGGGCATGAACATCACTTGATAAATTAAGTAGACTTAATTTCAATACTATAATAAGAGGAGCAAATTCAGATTCTATTTGTTTCACAGCCACAGAAACCACTTCAAGGGCATTAAAGATCTCTCAAAACTGATCAGTTTTGTGCAAGTAAACCATGTTTCTTTTAAAAAGACTTGTGTACTCGCCCAGGCTCAAAAAGCCCATTACTAGAGGTAGAAATATAGGCAATATACTAGTTGTAAGATGTTTTTACACAGAAAAGGACATTAGACATAGAAAATTTGATGGCTCTGGCCAGAGGTTCTCAAGAAGCAGACTTTACTCTCCTTTGAGCATTGGTTCAACATTCATTCCCAACTCAGTATTCCCAGCCTAGTGAGCATAGCCACGTGACAAACAAGAATCAGCTTTGTGCTACCAGCGTCTGTGTTACTGAATTTTAGTCAAAGGGAGAATGGAGGTTTGGCTGGAAAAATGGCTTAGTGGCTAAGAGCACTAGCTGTTCTTGCAGAGAACCCATGTTCAGTTTCCAGCACCCACATGGCAGCTCATAACCAGCTATAACTCCATTTCCAGGGGTCAGATGCCTTCTTCTGGCCTCCACACATGGTGCACATACATATACATTCATATGTGTAGACAGACACCCATATACATAAAATACAAATAAATGTTTTAAGTCTTTTTTGTCATGAGTAGTATATGTGATACATGTGTGTATATTCACATGTGATAACCAGAAGTTGATAGTGTCTTCCTCCATTTTTGATTTGTTTATTGATAGAATATCTCACTAAACAGAAATCACTTTGACTAGTCTAGCTAGCCTGCATGTCCTTCAGATCCCATCTATGCCTCCAGAAAGCTAAGTGTATTGACAGACATTGTGATTGGCCTTCTTCTATTAGGGTTCTGGGGGGTCACACTCTGGTTTTTATGATAACATGGAAAGTACTTTATCTGCTGGGCCATTTCCTTGGCCCCTATAAAAATTTTGAATTGATATTTATTTGTTTGCTTGAGTCAAGGTTTCACTGTATAATAGCTCTGGCTATCCTGGAACCCATTCTGTAGATCAGACTGCCCTCCAATTCAAAATATCCGCCTGCCTCTGCCTCCCAGATACTGGGATTAAAGGCATGTGCCTCTGTCATATGGCCATATTTATTTTTATTTTATGTATGTTGATGTTTTGCCTGCGTATATGTCTATGTGAGGGCTTCATGTGTCCTGGAAGTGGAATTATAGACAGTTATGAGCTGCCATGTGGGTTCTGGGAATTGAATCTGAGTTGTCTGTAAAAGCAGTCAGTGCTCTTAACCACAAAGCCCTTTCTCCAGCCCCAAGAAAAAAAAATTTAAACTAGACATGGTGGATCGAACATATAATGCTAACACTCTTCTCTTCAGAGGATTGCCACACATTTATGGCCAGCCTAGTTTAACTTAGAAAGGAAGGGAGGGAGAGTGGGTTGTTACATTTTGTAATTTGGATCTACGAAACAGATGGAAGGACTTGCATCTCTCTCTCTCTCTCTTTTTTTTTTTTTTTTTTTTTTTTTTAAGATTTATTTATTATGTATATGGTGTTCTGCCTGCATGTGTGTATGCCTACAGGACAGAAGAAGGCATCAGATCTCATTATAGATGGTTGGTTGTGAGCCACCATGTGGTTGCTTGGAATTGAACTTAGGACTTCTGGAAGAGCAGCCAGTGCTCTTAACCTCTGAGCCATCTCTCCAGCCAGCATCTCTGTTCTTAGAGCTCCTTGTGAAGGCTTCCAGGGTTGTTTCTAAGTGCCTGTTACAAGGTGCTCAGATACAGTGTAAATACACATTCTTCCACTCTTGTTTATATAAAGCCAGTATGTCTTCAGCAGCCACACAAAACCATATTCTGTTGCATGGCTTGCTCTGTGGTACTGCAAAGCAGATGTCCTTAAGTCTTCTATGTTTGCACACAGTTTTTTGCTGTTAGAATGAGATTTAATGTTGCTTGAAAAAAGTCTAACAGTGCTTCCCAACCATATGGAAGCAGAAACAGTGGAGAAGATTTCACTGCAGGTTCAAGGCCAGTCTGGTCTATATATAGTATATTATAGGCCAGCTAGCACTACATATTGAGACCTTGTTTCAAAAAAGCCCCCTCACCCAAGGGCTGGTGAGACAGCTCAGTGGTAAAAGGCACTTGTTGCCAAGCCTAAGGACCCAAGTTTGATTCTCAGTACCCATACAGTAGAAGGAAAGAACTGATTCCTGAAAGTTGTTCTTTGATTTGCACACCAGCATGCACACAAAATAAGTAAACATAATTTTTTAAAGCCTCCTCCCTAAATAAAAAGAATAAAAACAAGTTTGTGGTTTTTCTTGGCAGGTTATTTACTTTCCAAAGTAGAAGAGAAAGTTGGCTCTCCAGAGCGCCCCCTGTCGGACTTGGGACTCATAAGCTACCGAAGCTACTGGAAGGAAGTGCTGCTCCGGTACCTGCACAACTTCCAGGGCAAGGAGATTTCCATCAAAGGTAGGTTGCACTTGATGACAGTGGCCCCCATTCTGTTTAATCTGACTGTGACTAGAGAGCATTACAGAGACCCTCGGTGCAGGGCTGAAGATCCTGGAACATTGGGTCCTGGGAATGGTCATAGAGTGTTTTTTTTTTCCCATCTGGAATTGTTAACACTCAGTTCTTGTAAAAACCAAGAGGAGGACCTGGAGAGATGGCTCAGCAGTTAAGAGCAGGCTGCTCTTCTGGAGGAATCCAATTCATAGCTCACATGTTGTGGCCCACAACTGTATGTAAATCCAGTTCTAGGCACACATAGGCATGCATCCAGGCAAAACATCCATATACGTGAAATACATACATACACACATGAATATATATCATATCTTTAGAAATCAAGAAGAAAGATTGAAGTATTTCGAAGCATTAGAATTTTAGGGAAGACATCTGGCCCTTTCACAGGAAGAATTTCTAATCAAGATTGACCTTGATTTCTAAGGGGCCCAGAGTAGCTTTTTGCCATTAAATCTGTTTTTGGTTGTTTCTTGGGCTGGTCAAACATTTTGATCAAGTAGCCTAAGTGCCACAGATTTGGGCTCTGGAAAACTACATGAGACGGGGCTTTGGGAGACATGGGTGTGGGGGTCTGTGCTTCAGCTGCGATCTCAGTAGTGCCTCTGTTACAGAAATCAGCCAGGAAACAGCTGTGAATCCTGTGGACATTGTCAGCACTCTGCAAGCCCTTCAGATGCTTAAGTATTGGAAAGGCAAGCACCTAGTTTTAAAGAGACAGGTGAGAGTTCCCTCAACTGCCTGTGGTGTCCTCAGAGCTTAACAAAGCTCACTGTGGCTGCACTATCCACAGTTTACTTCCCTTAGAGGGTGTGATTGGAAGCTCCTAGCCTCGTTCCAGCTGGCAGCAAGGTCCACGTAGCCTTTGTTGCTAAGCTTATTTCCTCCCTTGTCCTTATCTGAGCTTTGGATAAGCTCTGTCAGATCTGGATGACACAAGCTAAGCAGCTTTGTGTGGCCTAACACTTTTGTCCATCCATGCAAGTTCTCATAAGTTCGAGGATTCTCTCTCATAAATGGTTTGGGATTATTTTGTCAAATGCCACCTCAGCTCATGCCATTTTGCATTTTTAGTTACATGTAATAAGCATAAATGAATTTATAGTTTTCAATTCTCATTGAATGCAGAAATAGTAAGAAATAGATTAGAGAGGAAAGCAGTTTGCAAATCCAAAGATAATATCATGTTTTACCTTAAATATATTATTGGAACCTGGGTGAATCTGTCCCTAGTCATTTTGGACTCTGTTTTAAAGTGTGTTAGTTCCATGTATGTAATAGTTGCTCATTTATTCTTCTTCACAGGACCTGATAGATGAATGGATAGCCAAAGAGGCCAAAAGGTCCAACTCCAATAAGACCATGGATCCAAGCTGCTTAAAATGGACCCCTCCCAAGGGCACTTAAAGTGACCTGTCATTCTGAGCCAGCGAGCCCTAGCAGTAGGAATCCGTACCCTAGGGATCTGTCTGTCATTTCTGTTGCTCTTGTGATTGGCAAGTACAGTATCCTTTGGGAAGGCCACCCCCCCCTCAGGACTGTCCTGGCTCCGACCTTCGTGTACACTGCAGACACTAGTTCTGAGGAACTGTTGTTTCGGCCTCAGTGAGGTTGCCTGGACGGATCTGTATTAGGCTCAAGTACAGATCCTCATAGCACTGACCCAAGGAGTTGTGTTATGGTACTGTACCTGTCCAGTCACTGGTTCCCTCCTCATGTTCTTTAGCTCCGTGAGGTTTGTTGTGTCCTGAACTTTGTGCTAGTGCTTTTTCCTGCCTGGTCACCAGACCTCCAAACATGGTTGCCACCGAAGGGCCCTTTGCAGTTATTCCTTACACATTCTTCGTGAAGGGTGGGGAAGAGGCAGCACTTGTGAGTATATGTATGTCTACTGGGAGGGGTCCATTCATCCTGGATTTCATCTTATGGTTGCTCTTTTTTTCCCTCCGTATTTATCCAATGACTTGCCTTTGGTCAGGATCAGGCTGACGTGAGCTAGGTACTCCTGAAGCATTTCCCAGGAGATCACAGCACCTGGTCTATCTGAATGAGACGGGGTGAAGAGGAAGAAGAGGTGGTGATTCCATGTTTTTTTCCTTTGTATTCACTTGTGGGCACTGGGGCAGTATCTTGTTGGAAGGAAATGGTTAATTTTTTTTCCACGGCAGAAAATGAATGCCCCCCTCTTTCTTTTTACTTCTTGCCCCCTTTTATGTTGGCAGTTGCCAAATACTTTAACAGTTTTCTTTTGTGCCACAAGTTAATTGATTAATCACACTGCAGACATTTCCACCTGCCTTTGCCAGTCTGGCATAGGGCAGCTGTACTTCCACATAAATTGCACTGATTTTGTCCAGAGCTTCCTGGGAGAAGTGGAAAGTGCTTGAAAACGACTTCTGTTTCTCAGCCCATGACTCAGCAAGACAGAGTGGCCACACCACTACGGTTTGCTTCCCCTTTCAACAGTGCCTCCCCCTAAAACTGGCTGAAGTGCTTCTATCCCTCCAAGAACTTCATTTCCCTTTTGGGACTTGCCACCATCATCCTGTTCTCTGGTTTCCTATTTTTGGTGGTGTTAAGTGAAGGAAGAAATGTTCCCTCTAATTTCTCCCTGTCCCATTATATAACCTGCTATCTTGGGGCAGCTTTGGATGTCTGACATGTCACCCTTCCCAACTCGGTCTCCTCCAGCACTGCTGTCTTCACGTGGCACCCTCACCACAATCCTAACTCTGGTCATTTGTGCCTTTCTCTTGTCATCTCTGTACACTACTAACATTCACTGTGGGTTGGAGGGAGCTGATTTTAAGCATGTCCAGTGGCAGCGCCCTCCAGTTTCAGTGTCACTGTTAAAAATGTATCCAAATGCCGCTTCACTGGGGGTTTTTCTTAAGGGGTCAAGGCCTTTTACAGATGCTGAACCCTTCCCCACATGTGGTAGAATGTGCTCTTCTATATCTACTCAATAAAGCATGTTCTCTGCTCAAGTCTGATTAATCTGAGGCTTGTTTAGATGTGGAAGTGGCTTGATTGATCTGTGGCTAATGGCTCGGTGGAGTGTTAGGAGTGGGGTTTGTAGCTGTGGATCGTTTTCCCCTGTGAAATAGATTGTTGACAGAGTGAGTGAGCGTTTACTCTGAACTCCTTCCTAATTGGTAGAACAAATGGAATCTGCCTCTGTCTGGCTCTAAGAACTAGTTGTGCTCAATAGTGGCTAGCTGGTTTAGCTGATTCTTCTGCCTCTGGTTTGGGGGTGGAAGCAATGGAAAGTAAGGGGTGGAGGTGCCCTGAGTGCTCACGGGAGCCAGACACTCGTGTCCCTTTTCTCCAGTATGTACACCAGTTGCGAGTCCTGTCACCTCTAATCGTTACCCAACCTAGATTGTGCTTCTGCAGACAGTCACATTTTGCTTGTGTTTGTTTGGGCAGGAACAGGGAGGCTGGGCACTACCATCTATCTGTGGTGGAAGGTGAGCTGTGTTTGGGGTGGATTTGCTCACTGGCAGGCCTTCCTACTGCAGTTGTGAACGTTTGCAGCAAAGGGAAAATTGTTTAAGATAAAAAGGTAGTTAATAGCCAGGCTGTGGGGGCGCACACCTTTAGTCCTAGCACTTGGGAGATAGGCAGGTAGATTTCTGTGAGCGTGAGGCCAGCCTGGTATACAAAGCTACACAACCCTGACTCCCCAAAAAAAAAAAAAAAAAAAAAAAAAAAGTTGTTTAACATGGACCATGAGAATTGGATGCTGAAAGACAAAGGTTGCACTATCTGGAGCCATCACCACTAACGTTTGACACTAATCAATATGGGAGTGTTCGCCTCCCTTGACAGCCCACTTGGCTTTCCCACCTGTGGAAGAAATCTGGAACGATAGTCTACAATTGTTCCTGGGTCTGATTCCCGTGGGGGGGATACCTGTGTGGGGCAGCATCTGTGCGCTTACTACTTACCTGGACCCCTGTATTAGCTACATGTAGTTTGCTCATATTGGTTATACAGAAGGAAGCCTGGAGCCTACTGCAGCACAGGAGCCAGGAAGTCAGGATGCTCATTCTGCCCCACTTGAGATCTGTACTACCTCTATCATAGCACCTTCTGCGTCGGGCTTCCTAATGTCTAATCATCCTTTATCTTCTAGGTAGATACATTTGTTAGAAACAGCCATGTTTCTAGAGGCTTCTTTGCAAAAGTACTTATTACTCTGCTGAGTACTTTCAGATACTGAATAAGAGCCTTGCTTCTCTCGCTCCAGAAGCCATGCCGTGGTGAGGTCTGGTTACCTGATGCCTCTGCTGTTTTCCCATTTCTTATGAGAATAATGAGTCCTGCTGAGTCAATTTTAGCAGTGTAGTATACACTTTATAGAATGCTGTGGTGCTTCCGTCTTGGGCTTGGCTGTCTTTAGTTCCTGTAGTTGTAAACAGATTGTATAGCTGGGATCAGGTACTGCTGGAATGGAGTTGTCTGTCAGGCTGGTTGGTCTAGATCCGGTTCTCAACCTTCCTAATGCCTCCACCCTTTAATACAATTCCTCATGTTTTGACCCCAACCATAAAACTACTTTTGTTGTTACTTCATAATTGTAGATTTTCTACTGTTATGAATCATAATGTCAATGTCTGATATGCAGGATATCTAATAATGCAACCCCTGTGAAAGGGTCTTTTGACCCCCAAAAGGTCATGACACACATGTTGAGAACCACAGGTCTAGATCTGGTTAGGGCTATGGAGCATCTAAAGCCTATAAACAAAAATAGAACACAGTTTGCTTGCAGCACACATCACTTCTGGAACATGAAACCAATGGAAATGAGCATTTGGATTGCTGTATAAGAGTAGTCCTAGACCTTCCTGCTCTTCCTCTGAAGAGTAGTTGCCAAGTCAAATGATTAGTTAGAGTGGCTGTTCTTGTAACAGGGTCAGGCAGCAGGGCTCTGGGCCACCATCCTCTTTTCTGTTTGTTTCTGGCCTTTGGGAAGCTGAAAAATGAATTAGGGTGTGTGTATGTGTGTACATCTATGCAAATATGCACACATTTGTTTATAGTTCAGGAAATTGCCTTTGCAGTCTCTTCCCAGACATGGGATTATTGAAGCCTGATTTGAGAAGCCTCCATGGTAAAGTAGGAAACACATCCTTACTCAAGACTCTGAACTAGTTCTTGGAGTGTGCTTGAACACAAAGAACCAATTCTGGTGAGTGAAGAATAGAGGAAGGTCTGGCTCACTGGCTGCTGGGCCTCACAGGGTGTCTTGAGAATAGAAGATGAAAACACCTTGGCTAAATAATAACATGTGATGTGTGCTAGGAATTGGGTTTTGCTTTCAGGTCTTTTGGCCACAAGCTTGCATATGACTGCCTCTCCCAGACTGATGGGGGAGGAGTGTAAATTGCTCACTTCCTTTGTGGTATCTTAAGCAATGCCAATGAATGTCACTAAACCAGAAACAAGGCTGGGCAGTGAGGGAAATGGCCCCCTGGGCGAAGCGTCAGTCTGTCCCTCCCCTCCTGTGCGGTGCCTTCAGGTACATGTTTGGATGCCTGGACTTTGTTTACTTGAGCCTTGGAGTAGAGAAAATAACCTGGGCTGTTGACCACTTTGGCTCGATGGTGCCTCCTGAGTGTTCCATGTGAGAGAGAAACATCTCTATTCTCTACAACTCAAGTTCCAGTAGGGGAGGGCTTGTTTCTGGAAACGGCTTACCTTGAACTTCTTCTTATCTCACAGTATAGAGCGTGCTAGACACTGCTGCATCCCTGTGTGTATGGAGGCCCTTGTGAGTGGCTCACTTTCCTCAAGTGTGTGTTGGACTTGGGATTTTGGAGTTTGGTGCTGGTAGACCAGAAGCAAAGCTGGCCTGAGGCATTTTGGAGAGACTAGGCAGGACTGAGGCACTCCAGCTGACAGCACCAAAAACCCACACTTAGGGCTCTTGGAGATGTCATTCCCAACCTAGCTCAGGAATTCACAGGCTGGCCTTGAATTCCTGATCCTCCTGCCTCCACCTCTGAATGCTGGGATTTCAGGTGTGAGGCACTACACTCACTTGAGTCATGCTGAGTTTCAGAACTATAACTGTCTACTCGGGCAGCCACTGTTTCAGTTACCTATACTGTGTCGCTCGCAAGAGACCGATCCCTTGGAAACCCACCATGTTGAAGGACAAGCTCAGTACTTAAAGCACCAACGTCATCTTACCACTTAGCAGAGTGGGGATGGAAAGAAGTGGAGAAATCTCAGAGGCAGCTGAATGGATGATTACCAACGAGAAACCTTTACAAAGAAACTGGCGTTGCCACACACTAAAAATCACTCAAATGGCAGCAGTGTTATATGCAGAGATGAGGAGCTTTGGGGTAATGTGCCAGCTTTGAAAGAGGCTAAGTGCACAGAAGTGGGCTTCCAGAATTGGTGCATCTCAGTTCTCTCCCAAAAGCCATTAGGGTTTCCAAGGCTTTCAAATACCCAGTGGCATCTGAGCTCCCATCCAGTACTAGCCTACTCTGTGAATTTTATTTTTCCTAAACCTCCCAAACTTGAAACATCAGAACAAAAGTCATCTCCCTTGCAGAGTCTCAAGTCGGGTGACTGTAGGGAGCCATCCTGGGATGACATCCTGAGTGGGTGTGCTTCTGTGGTTGGAATGTACACTTGGGATGTTTCTAGGATTGGGAGGTGAGCGGATGAAGCATATCAACTGGGAAATTCTGCTGTAAGGACAGACTCCAAGGAAGAAGTCCATACTGTCCCCTGTTCCCATATTTGTCTCTATGTGTGAGAAAGAAGAAATCCTTGAGGTTGGCTTGGATCTTACGGTAAACAGAAAGTCTTAGAACAGGTTTGCTATAGGTCTAGTGAAAGGCTGGCTGGACATGGTGTACAGAACTGTAATTCTAGCACTCAGGAGGCTGAGCCTACAGGAAGATTGCAAGTTCAGAGCCATCTCCGGCTGCGAGAAAAAATGGTAGTCTTGATTTAATTGGTCATTTCTCTTCAGTAGCCTCTGTGGTCACACCCAGGCATTCAAATGCCTACCTTCCTTCCTGTTTAATAAACTCTACCCCCCCATCCCAGTCACATGTAGAGAGAGGATCAGGGGCCTGGGGAAAATAACCATTTCCTCTTTGGGGTGACGGATATGGATGATGGAGTTTTTTCTCTTTTTTGGTGGTGCAATGAATGAGTGAATGAACTTCCTTTGCTGTTAACCCCACCCATGTAATTCCAATGTGTTCCTGGTTCATCCCCTATCATTTATGTTCCTGTGTATACTTGCGTACTTGCATGTGTGTACACAGCATGAGAAGGCTAGAGGGTAATTCTTGGGTGTTGTTTCTCAGGTGCCAAACACGTGTTTTAAGGTCAGGGCTCTCATTGGCATAGAGCTCACCTGTCTTTGCCCTCTGCTCCCAGCACCATGATTACAAATTCTATCATGCCCCGTTTCTTTTTGTTGTTAGTATGTTTGGTTGGTTGGTTGGTTTTTCCAGACAGGGTTTCTCTGTGTAGCCCTGGTTGTCCTGGAACTCACTCTACAGGCTGGCCTCAGACTCATAGAGATCTGCCTGTCTCTGGCTTCCCAAGTGCTGGGACCAAAGGTGTGTGTCACCACCATTATATATAAATTCTGGGAGTCAAACTAAGGTCTTCATGCTTACATGGCAAGTACTTTTCTGACTGAGCTATCTTCTGTCCCCTTAGCAATCTTATTTCCAGTGTTTCCCCTTAGATTTCATTCTGATTAAGGGACTTATCAAAAATTACACTTATTAACTGGGCATAGAGGTGCTTGCACTCAAGAGGGGATCTCTGAGTTCAAGGTCAGATTGGTCTACAAAGTGAGTTCCAGGACAGCCAAGGCTACACAGAGAAACCCTGTCTTGAAAAACGGGGTGTGTGTACACGTGTGACTTACCACATGTGAGTGATCAGAGGATAAGTTGAGAATCACGTCTCTTCTTCCACCAGGTGGGTCTTGGGGATTGCATCAGGTTTGGCAGCAAGCACTCTACCCTGAGCCATCTCACTGGAACAGCATCATTTTTATTTTATTTTTTGAGATAGAGCTTCGACATGATGTTTAATCTGAATTCCTGGGCTCAAGCATCAGGCTTTTAGGCTTGAGACTACAGATAAATAGCACCATGCTTAGCTTCTGATGTTGCTAGACATAACAGGGTCCTCTGTCATTGGCAAGGGTTTCCCCCACAGATTGGAGCCATTCTGTCTTTCTGGAACTCTATCCTGAAATGGGACAAAGCTTTTATACAAGAGGATTGACCTGAGACCAAATTGCAATCAGGAGGACTGAATTGGAGAGGGTGACTCCTTTAAAAAAATCTTTTAGCTTTAGTGTGTGTGTGTGTGTGTGTGTGTGTGTGTGTGTTGGTACACTCATGTCATGATGTGAATGTAGAGGTCAAAGGACAACTTGGAAACTTGGTCCTAGGGATTAAACTCAAGTTGTCAGGTTTGGCAACAAGTGCCTTAACCCACTAAGCCATATCATCAGCTCAGACGGTGACCTCTTTAGGCTGGCGTGTGTCAGGAACCTAAGGAGAAGAAGGCACCTGACCCCACTCCTTCCCACCCCAAATGCATGCAGTGCCTTCCCCATCAGGATATTTCTGTTTGTATTGCCATTCTTAGCCAGGCCCCAAGGTCTTTTCCCACCTGAGGATGGACCTGGGCAGAGAGTGCTCTCTGCTATTCTGACATCCTGCCCTCTATCCCATACGGCCAAGAAAGCTACTCGTTACTGCTCACTTGTTTATTGAGCGCCACTGTTTGCTGGGCATGGGATATAGAGTGTGAAGCTTATTCTGTAATACATAGAGCCTGGGTGCAGGGGAGAGCTAGGGCGCTCCCACCTGCGAGGCAGCGCTGCTCTGTGTGCCATTGCTACCTGATGCCAAGAGTCCCCAAAGTAATGCAGGTTCTTTGCATGAATGCCTGAGCTGAGCCCGAGCCGAGGACAGAAGACACCAGACCACCGTTGGCCTGCAGCTCTTCATCTGTGATGCTCAGGGAAAGATGGCCATGGCATCCTTTGGGGCTCACTCAGAACCCTGGCCATCCTCTTCTGTGCCCAGGAAAAGAGCTATGTGTTGCTGGTGATTGAGAGAGTCTGGTCTCCCTCTTTGACTCTGAAGGTCTTCTCTGGTCACTGCTCCGGGCCTTGCACCCTGGTGGTGTGTCTCCTGTCTGCAGGTTCCTAGAGCAGTGAAATTACGGGTTTATCTGCCACATCTGCAGCCAGCCCTCGGTCATCCTCCATAGAGAAGGGAATGGAACTCTAAAGTCCAAAAGATTTTTCTGGGACATGGAATGGAATTGTCACTGACCAGGAAACTGGTTTTGTTACTAGCTCACTGTGTGGCTTAGGGCAAATTACTTTCTGTCCCTAGAAAATGATGTCTCTAAGAAACCAGCTTACCCTATGCATATAGAACATTCATTTCAACTTAATAGAGTTCCAGATATCCTCTGAAAGACCCTGAGAACATCTCAGAGCCAGAGAGGCAGTTCATTCCTGCCTTTCTTCCCAGTAGCCGATGCTCCACCAAGGAAGAAAGAGGACCCCGAAATAAGTCAGGTACCACACTGAAATCACTTGGAGCTCAGTGTGACCTGCATCTGGTCACTGTTGGATCCGCTGCCCTTGTGATGGCTCAGTGGCTCTCTGCACCTCCCCCAGACTGAGTCATTTATTTTGATGCCTGGCTTTCAGGGACCACTTGAGGGTACAGTTCCTGTTTGGGGGCACAGGGTATCACTTCTCTCATGTGGCTGCTCACTTAATGGCAGTTGTTGACCAAGAATTTCTAAAGACTAAATTCCTGACCTAGGGCTCAACAAGTAGGACTTCACAGACAGAAGATAGGGGATGTCTGCAGAACATCACATCCTATGGCTCCACAGAACCTTAGAGGGCATGGGCTGGGGAAGATACAGCTTCAAGATCATCAGGACTGGCAAAATGGCTCAGAAGATATCTGTCACTATGCAGCCACTCGAGTTGGGTCTCTGGCACATGATGAAAGTAGAAAAACTCTTCCAAGGTGACCTCTGACCTGTACACACGTGCTGTGGCACTCACAAAGACCAGCAGAGGCCTCCCATCCCTTGTACCACAGCTCCCACCTCCCATGGACCCTTCTGCAGGATAGAATGATGTGGGAGCCTATTCTATCTGATGGCAACAGGGTGCCTGGCTGTTTTCCCATGATGCCCTTGTCACCCTTTAGATGCCTTCTCCTACCTTCTATTGACAGACCTCTCTCACCAAGGAGTTCCTGCATTATTCGTCCCAGCTGATACCCTGGTGAGGGAGAAAGAAGAGGTAGAGAAAAAAGGAATAGTAAAGGAGGGTTCCCTAAGGACAGGCAGAGTAGAGCTGGGCCTTCCAAATGCCACCATCCTCACTTGTGGGAGGTGAAGCAATGCCCTGGATCCCTTCATTCATCCATGGCTTTACTCATGAAACCCTCTTGCTAGTTCTTTCACCAATATTCCCATGTTCAGAATCTAGACTGAGTATTAAGACTGTAGAGTGACCAAAGCCCTGGGTCTTGCTGTGCAGAGTTGCCAGGTTGGGAACGACAACCATGTGACAACACAGGACTGCACAATGCAGTGTGCCTAGGAGACCATCATTCCCAGGCCATGGAGACAAGCAGCCTGCTCAGGGGAGGGGCAGTCCCACATTAGCTGCTAAGGATGGAGCTGTGAAATCAGTAACCAGCCCCAGAAGGCATGAAGGGGCTCGGCATGTTTCACACTGCATTCAGCAGTTGTGGGTACAAGCTGGTGTTTTCTGTGTTGTTTCAATTCATTTGAGATAGGCTCTTGCTTTGTAGTTCAGGCTGGCCTATACTTTGTAATCCCTCTGCCTCAGCATCCCAAGTGCTGAGATTACAGGTGTGAGCCATCACACCCAACCCCTTTTGTGAGTCCCTTTCTGCTGAAGGGCTTAAGCAGAATAAAGCCTACCTGGATTTGCAGTTCTAACATCCTCAAGGAGCAAGGGGTTGAATCGCTGAGCTCTTCCTAGTTGATCCTTTGCTTACCTGGTAATTCTGAAGCTCTGGCCTGGTCTCCTACCCCTACAGGCACTCCCTAGGCATGCATATCCCACCCTCTAGGGAAATAACCAGAAAATCCATCTTCTGGTCAAGTCACAGCAGTCCTTAATGGTACAGCAGTGCCAGCCAGGCATGCCCCCAGCCAGAGCGTCACTGCTAATTCCAGGGTGGCTAATGGCCAGCACAATGTGCCCCACCCCAGGGAGCATGCTGAGGGTAGACCAGGGCAGCACTCACCCATTCTTTCCTTTGGCTGGTTCGGACGTATTCCTGGGAGGAAAAAGGGGATGAAATTTGTACTGCTTCCCGGAGGCTTAGTGAGAGTGTGAGGGGCTCTTACGGGAACTCTATCCCCATTGTCCTTGCATGACAGTGGGAATGTTCCCATAGGAGACAGTAGAGCATGCATGGATTGGCATCACTGGGACTTGGCACCAGCCAGGAGGCATCCTTGGGAAAAGTACTTAATATCAGGACCTCAGTTACCTACTGGGCTTATGGGGGTGTTGTTGCCATAGAGGTCTGGTGAGGTTCTATTGTGCTGAAGGGAAAAAATGTTTTTGAAACAGCCTCACCATGTAGTCTAGGCTGGCCTGGAACTTGCAGTGAGCATCCTGTTCTGCCTCCTGAGTGCTAGGATTACTGGCATGTGTCACCCAGCCAGCTTAAGCATTTTGTTTGTGTTGCTTGTGCTGGGAATTAAACCTAAGGGCTTAGAAATGGCAAGCACGCCCCTTTTACCATTGAGATCCATGCCAAGCTCAGTGCTTCATCATTTTTAATGTCGTCACAAGTTTTGTTTGTTTTTAGTGTGTGTGTTTGTACAGAAATGCAAGTCAGAGGCAAACATTAATTGTCTTCCTAAATCAATGTTCACTCTTTTTTTTTTTTTTTTTTTTTTTTTTTTTGAGGCAGGGCCTCTTGCTGAGCCTGATGCTTACTAATTTGGTTTGACTGGCTGGCCAGCAAGTCTCTAATATCACCCTGTCTTTACCTCCCCAGTGCTGGGATTACAGGCATGCTGCCTAGCTTTTCATGTGGGTATTGAGTCTTAAATTCAGGGTCTCATACTTGTGTAGCAAGAACTTCACTAATTGAGCCAATTCCCTGATTATGCCCCCCACTCCTTTTGAGACAGGGTCTCCTCTAGCATAGGCTGGCCTCAAATTCACTATGTAGCCAAAAAAATTACCTTGGACTTCTAATCATTTTGTATGCACCTACCAAGTGCTTGGTTTACAGTCATATGTCACCATGTCCCAATTATGTTCCATATTTTGGCCTTTCCCCCACTGGTGGTCCTACGTTTTGCAAATCCTTGCTGTTATGAACAACTTGGTAATGCACCCTGTAGTACAAACATCTCAGGGCTCATGTGACATTCTCATACAAACTTAAAATTCTCTGATGTGAAACTATTGGTCAAAAGTATACACCTGGTGTTGGTGGCGCACGCCTTTAGTCCCAGCGCTCAGGAGGCTGAGGCAGGTGGATCTCTGAGTTGAAGGCCAGCTTGGTCTACACAGTGAGTTTCAGGAAAGCCAAGGCTACAGAGAAACCCTGTCTGAAACAACAACAACAACAAAAAGTGCACATATTTCCTACTTTGATGCAGCCAATGTGCTCCAAATGGACAGCAAAAGCACCTGAGCATGACCACTCAGGACATCACTGAAGAAAAAAAGTAAGCTGAAAGAAACTGAGCTCTGTCTAGTATGACTTATGTTTGTCTCCTGGGACAGCTTTCTTGTATCCAGTACCCTTGGGCACACAGTAACTGTTCTTGACTGCCCTGAACTGGATGGAAAGCTTGCCTAGCTCATATCTAGATGCTGCTGTCCATTTCACAACACTTCCCAACAGCCAGGTCTGGAGCCAGGGTGTAAAGCCTCAGTCTCACTCCTCGTGTGCTGGACATTGCCATTGTCACTCTCCAAAACATCCTGTTTAGATTATGACTGATAGGGACAGTGTCCTTCACCATCCCATGGGCATGTTGCAGAAGCCAGTCAGAACTATGCCCACTGGCTTTGGCACTCACCCTCTACCCGCTTCCCCATCAGACCATAGAACTGGCGAGTTCTGCTTCTCTTTGTCTCCTGAAGCTGGAGTTCAATGCTGGCAACAGGGATTCCCTGGAGAAGCAGAGTTAGCATTAGAGTGTGGCGCTGACAAGGAGATGGATGGGGAGCCACAACCATCTCAACTGCCCGGCACTAGGCTCTTTTGCATATTTACCCCAAACATTGTTTTGGGTTTTGTTTTTTAATATGTATTTATTTTGTATACTGTGTTCTGCCTGCATGCCAGAAGAGGGCACCAGATCTCATTACAGATGGTTGTGAGCCACCATGTGGTTGCTGGGAATTGAACTCAGGTCCTCTGGAAGAGCAGCCAGTACTCCTAACCTCTGAGCCATCTCTCCAGCCCCCTCAAACATTATATTGATGATGATATAAAATTTCACCTGCTGTGTTCCTGGTACTGTCCTAGGCATTTTCATTTGGTAACTCACCTCATGAAAATAGCCCATTATTATTGCTGTCAGTATTTTACAGATGAAGATATACAGGTACATAGAGATGAAATAATATGTTCAAAAAGAAGTGGAGTCAGAACTTGAACCTAAGCCATCTGGATCAAAGGGCAGGCTCTCAAACAGTCAGAGTTTCAGCATAAATATAACTACCATTAAGACTGGAGTTGGGCATGGTGGCATATGATGGTAACCCTAGCACTTGAGTGGCTGAGGCAAGAGCATTGTCTGAGCTACATAGCAAAAACACTACCACCACCACACACAAAGGCAGAAACTGGAGGTTATACTGGTCTATATGTAGTTCCAGGTCAGCTAGGTATACATAGTAAGACTGTTTTAAAAATCCGTGTGGCTGGGAGGTGGAGGGGGGCAGGGGGGGGAGGTGCATACACCTTTCATGCCAGCACTCAGGAGGCAGGAGCAGGTGGATCTCTTGAGTTGGAGGCCAGCCTGATCTGCAGAACTAATTTGAGGACAGCCAGGGCTACACAGAGAGATCCTGTCTTGAAAAGGGGTGGGGCATGTGACCCCTGTTCATTTTACGTATGTGGAAACTGAGGGAGCTAGTAACCTTAATTGGGGTAACACAGGAGATGCTGAAGCAGGATTCAAAGGTCTTGAGAAATACCAGCCAGAAGTGGCTGCCACTTAACATTGCAGGGCAACCAGGGCTAAATGACTGTTCTCTCCTCTATTGTCCCAGACTTAACCTCCCTAGAGCTGGGCAGCCTGGAAGTTCTACATGGGGTCTGGATGGAGCTATTGACCCAGAAAAAGCCATTTTAATCCTCTAGCCTAGCCCGATTAGCAAACATTCCAATAGCTAGCTATAGACCTAAGTTCTCTCTTCCCACTCTGTCTATGACCTTGAATCTGGGGGAGTCCCTATGACCATCTCTGAACAGAGACAGGTAGGAACCACCTTTACATCAAGGCTGGGAACTGGGGACAGCTCAGACTCAGCTGGTGTAGGATCTCAGGACTCCAGGGACCCAGCTGGGAGTCAGGGAAGCCCCATGGGCTGTTTGGGGCTTGACACACCAGGTTTTCACGATAGATTGTTTTCTGAGTCTTGGCCTAATTTAGCCTCCCAATCTGTCTCCTCCCTGAGCTGTAAGTGGCTGGGGCAGCTGTCGCCAGCTGGAGTCGCCCAGCCTAGCCAGAAACCAGAGAAAAGTCTCTTTGGAGATTTAGGCCCATCTTTGAAAAGCTTGCAAAAACCACTTTGCCTTCATAAAGGGCATCCTTCAAGCATGAACTGGGAAGAGTGGTCTTTTACGAATGAAATAGAGCAGACCTTTCTATCCACCAGGTTTCTGCCAGGGGCGTGGGGAATGTTAGGGGGACTATCCTATTTTACCCAGGAAGCCCTGGGCACCCTCGGAACTGGAGCAATGAGATCATCCTATTGGTAATGACACCTAGCAACCGCAGTGAGTCTGTCAGGACTTCTGGCCATCTAGCCTAGCCTAGCCTGGCAGAGAGGCGCTAAAGGAGAGAGGAGGGGACAAGATTCGCTCCTGCACTATGAGCTATTGTCTGCAGGTGGAAACCAGAACTGCGAATGCCATGTGGAATTGATGACGCTTCCATGTGGCCTCGCCCCATGTTCTCTCTGATCCAACAGGACTTTTCACACATTGCATGTCTGTCACTGACTCAAAACAGAAGAAAAAAAAGTCGCAGCTGCAGAATGAGCTAGGGTCACTTTCTGTCTTGCAGGGGAGAAAACTGAGGTTGAGAGTAGCAGGATTCAGTAGAGAAGCTGAGACCTGAACCCAGGTCTCCCAGGCCTGCTGTCATCTACTGCCCATGTTTCCCTAGTCAAACTAGAGAGGACCCCTTAGCAGAGCTGTCTCTGCATGGTTTTTCCTGGGGTCCCATTTCAAATCCTCTTTCTTCCTAGGCTGACCCTGAACTCCCTATGGAGTCAAGAATGACCCTGAACTTCTGATCCTCCTGCCTCAACCTCCTGAGTGCTGGGATGACAGGCAGTTTTATGTGGTGTTGGGGATTGAACCTGGAGCTCCATGTATACTAAACAAGCCCTTTAGCAACTGAGCCACATCCCTAGACCCCCAAGCATCTAGGGACCTCAGCAATGTAAGCAGAGTGTCTCTTCCCGGGACTGCTGGGAGGAGACAGGCTCCAGCTACTCTCCTGGTTTCATGGTCAGAGATTGGGAGCTCCAAGGTCAGGGTGTCCACCTCAGCCAGAGGTATTGGATCTCAGAGCAGGTTGGGGCTCCAGTGACAGTACCAGGGACTTTAGCAGATACTGCCATAGTCAAACACTAGTTCTTGTCAGGAGTGTTTCTCTGTGTGAGACAAAATAGTGCTCCTGTTCCAGTTGGCCCCCCCAAAAAGAAATTCCCTGACGCTAAGATACAGAGTCAGAACCTAGCTAGGGTGGAAACTGTACTCTTGAAGCAATACATCTTAGACAAACTCCTTGCCCTCTGTGCCTCAGTTTTCCCATCTGTGAAATGGGGAAAACAATGGTAGTTTCCCCGTGAAGTTGAAACAAGTTACTGTTTATGATACAGACATACAGTACAAGGATTATAGTAGGTGTTAACTAAATGTTTCTATACACACAGCATACAATTACTGCTCTCACATGTATAAGCCAAATGTACCTCTGGTGGCTAGACAGATCAGGGCTTATGGCCTTGACCCTCCCCATTCAGGGGAGTTGACCTGCCTGTCTTTCAGGGTTAGGGGTACACTCATGTTATCCAGGCAGCCTCAGAAGGGATCTCCCAGCCCTCCACCATGGGCCATCATCTCAGAAAGGTACCTTCAGGTTCACGGTCACCCAGGACTCTGCTTCTGTGCCGAGTGTCAGTTCCTCTCTGTCCCCTGTTGTAGTGCACACTGATGGCCCAAGCAGGAGAAACAGGGCAAGGAGGGGCAGCATGGTGAGCAAGTACTGCTCTGTCTGGGAAGTCCGGGCAGCCCCTCTCAGCCTGATGCCACCTCCTTCAGCAGTCTCCACTGGGCCACCCCAGTGTGGGTGGGAAATCCCTCCTTGTTCTCCAGGCCTTCCAGCTCCTCGGCTTCCTTCCTGTGGCTAATCCCATCTTTGAGCTACTTCACTAACAGTCAGTCGTTCTCTCTGGCTGATTGACCAATACCATCAAGAGCCTAGACCTCCCCATAGCCACCCCCAACATTTGATCCCAAAGCTTAACACTGATGCAATACCAGCCTTACCTTTGGCTGAGTTCCCTCCCGTGACAGGTGCACAATGGCATGGTATAAGGGGCCTGGAGATTACAGCTTGCCAGGAACAACCCCCAGGGGAGTATCTCTATTGTGAGAACTGGGAAGGGAGCTATATGGTGCCAGTATGTCACTGCTGATCAACCCTCCCTCCATCTCTATTCTTTCTGCACTCTCCCCATCACAGCTCCTATGTGTACTTAGAACACACTGCTTGCTCGGGGAGGCGTCAGTAAAGAAGTGAGGCTCCTTACAAGTGAGAACTGAGATTTGCCAGAAAATAGCCTCAGACACCAAATGTCAGTCATTGACCCTCAGTGATTTTTTATGATTGCCAAAATGACATTCTAACACTGAACCACACTTATCCCCTCTGCTTGTAGGCCCTGTGCCTTCTTCCTACAAACTCCCTGTCCCTCTTTCTACAGACTCCAAGTTCCTGAGCATGCTCAGCCCCTGTCTGTTCAGATCCTCCCTCTCTCTGTCAGCCTAGTACAAGGGCCCTGTGCTCAGAGACCCGGGGTCCACTTGTAGCATCATTGTTGAGTATTGTGACCTCTGGCTATTACTTAACCCCTCTAAACCTTAGGACCCTCCTGGGTTAACAAAAGGCTGAGGATACAATGAGATAATGCACGCAGAGCATTCAGCACAGTGTGGAATGGTAAATATTTAATGTCTGTTAACTACTATTATTGTTGCGTTTGTTTGTTTGTTTGTTTGTTTGTTTATTTATTTATTTATTTTGAGATGAGTTTCTCTGTGTAGCCCTGGCTGTTCCAGAACTCCCTCTGTAGATCAGGCTGGCCTTGAAATCAGAGATCCACCTGCTTCTGCCTCCTGAGTGTTAAAGGCATGTGCCTCCATGACCTGTTAACTATTATATTACTATTATTGGGACTGAATGGGAAGATGACGAAGAAAGACACTGGTGGGCTGCAATGGGAATTGTTTTAGAATGCCAGCACATGCTAAAATGTAGATTTCCTGATTCAGGAAATCACCCCAGGGGCAAGATACCCAATACCTCTACCCTCTTGTTTGGGGTTTTCCTCACAGGAACCACTTTTCACTTCTTCATTTTACAGATGTGGAAACAGTCAGGTCAGGCTTGATCTAAAGGAGCAGCCTAGATACCAGTGCCATTAGGGCTTGCAGGCTAGCCTGGAAATCTCAGCACATGCCTCTGGACCAGTCAGATTGACCTTAGCCTCAGTTTCCCAGTCTGAAAATCTCCTAGGGCGGGGCAAGTAGTTCATGAATGACTGGGTAAAGTGCTCCCAGGCTCAACACTGGTCTTGAGGCTCCCCCAACCTTGCCGGCGAAGGAACCACCATGCTTGGGGCAGGATGTGGTGGACGAGGCGGGAGGCATCGGACAGATGAGAAGGCGGAGAGAAGAGAGAGAAAACCCCAAAGGTCCGGAAGGCCAAGAGGGAGGCAGGGCACCAAGCTGGAAACCGCGGCTATTTGCAGCATCGCCCTAGGTTTGCGGTTGGACTGGGGCTGGAAGGCCTGGCGACCGGGTTCGCAACCCCGCCCCGGTGTCCTCGGCCACCCGGGCGAGGCCCTGGCCGATGAGTCCCTTTCGCTGCAAGGTTGAGGCCCGAGAAGCTTCTGGGCTGGACCACAAAAGCCACAAGGAGGATAAGGCCACCGGAGGAGAAATGCGTGCGGGCCTGGTAAGTCTCAGAAAAACGCAACGTGGGCGGGGTCCAGCAGTCTGGGATAGGCGGGGCTTCGGCAGGTTATGACTCCCGTGCTACCCATTGAGGTCGGGCACACTCGGACAGGCAACGCCCTCCATTGGCCGAGCTGGGCAGCGCCCAGTTCCGACCGAGCTGAGCAGTGCACCCTATCGGCTGAGGCCGGCAGCAGCCCTCACCGACCGATGCCGGCTGGTTCAGGTCCGGAACAACCGCGTGTGGGCGGCCGGGTCGGGGCGGCGTTCTGGCCGCGGGGCGGGTTGCGGCCTCGGTGAGGCTCGCTGGGCGCCGGGTGGGCGCGAAGGATTGCTAAAGGCTGCGGTTTGGCCAGGATCACGGAGCCGAGAAGAAAAAGATGCAAGCGAGTAGGGATTAAAAAAAAGAAGACGAGGAAGAAAAGGGAAACACTAGATCCCGCGGGCGAGCTGAGGGCAGGAAGCCGACGCTTCCAAGCGCCCACTCGGCCAGAGGAGGGGGGTCGTGGGCCCGTTGCACAGGCCGGCTCCAGGAGGCCAGGCGCATTCGGCTAGAGTGTTCGTTCACCTCCTGGAGCAAGAAACAGGAATGAGGAATGGTGGGGTTGGAGGCTCGGGTGAGAGGTCTCGGCTGCCGAGAAGACGCGCTGTTAGAAAACGGTCTGGGGACGCCACAGGACCCAGTTTCCGTCCTTCCTACGCCCTTCCAGCGCCCCCACGTGGAAGCTTCCGACCGACTCGCCGCCCCTCCTAGACTGCCTGTGCAAGCGTGTCGGGAGCTGTGTACTGGCCTCTGATGACCTGTTCTTTGCATATAGCAACAATGGGTTCCTTCCAATTGGCGGGGAATAAAGTGGCTCAAGTTAGCCCGGAGTCCAGACCTGGGGAACATCAACAAATACAAACCCTGTGCTTGGAGCCCTCGGTTGCAACAGCTTGGACACACCTCTTTCCCTCATCCTATCACCTTACTGCTCCTTTTCATTGATGAGAGATTTACTTGACACAGCAGGGCATCTGCAGAAGAGCAGGCACAGTGGGCAGACCTCTACATCTCTATTCACACTGGGAGGTGGAGCAGAGCCCTTGCCCTTGCGCCAGACTTGAGGTGGACAGATGTTTGCCTACATTTGGAGGATTTAACCCAAATCTCTCATGCTCTTGGCATCTCTAGTCCTGTTAGGCTGTCGGCCTCCGCCTCCCCCATCTTTGGAAGGGTCTAGAAAGTGCCTGATGTGTTGCCAAGTCTACTGCTAGCAGATCAGAATTGTGTTGCTTTGGTTTGGTTTTAGTTCTTTTAACCTTTTGTTTTATATGCAATAGGTGTATGTGCACTAGGTGTATTCTCTGCCCATGGAGGCCAGAAGAGGGCGTTGTGAGCCACAATGTGAATTCCGGAAACGGAGCCAGGATCCTTTGGAAGAACAATCAGTGTGTGCTTCACAACTGAGTCATCTCTTGAGCCCCTAGATCAGAATTTTGAGAAGAATCACGAGGGGGGAGCCCCTGTTCTCCACCACCCTATCACCAGCTCTTCCCTTCCCATCAAAGACACAGGCTCAGGGGTACAGGAGCCTGGGGCCATCCCTTGGCTCTTTTCCTTTCCTCTCACGTCTGGGGGTGGGGTGGGGGGGCCGTCCTGACACAAACCCCTTTAAAGTCAGGCACCGGCAGGAAAAAGGAGCACAGGGTGGGTGTCAACCAAAGAGGCTCAGAGTAGAGTGTTTAGGTTCAAGTTACAGCCTGGGCACTTAACCATGGGTGCTGGCTACTTTAGATAAGCTACCTAACTGTTTTGAACTTCCCTTACTGTAGGAGGGAGGGAGGGAGGGAGAGAGAGAATATGATTATGGGTGCTAAAAAGATAACACGAGAACTTTGTGCAGCATTTGGCATTTGTTTAACTCGCTGTCAGCATATAATAAATGGCAGCAATTACTGCTGTTAATAATATAATTAAACGACAACATCCATCTACATTCCCTGGGAAAGCCCAGATTAAGGAAAATCATCGGGGCATTCCCTGATGTTTCGCCATCCGGTTGCTTCTTAAGGATGGGAACTAGGTGCCTGCCATCAGACTGGGTCTCCCTGTATGAAGTCTCTTCTTTAGACAAAGTTCAGCACTCTAGATCTTAAAGGGTGCACCCAGGGAAGCTGGTGAAGCCTGGTGTCAGGAGTTGTAGGTTCTAGTATTGCCCTTTGCCTCAAGGGGAGTCCAGGAACTTCTCTGAAGTGCTCATCTGCAAGCCTTAAACCCTCTAGTCTGACCCCATTAGTGAGGGGGAGGGAAGCTCTGTTTAAAGTCCTCCCTCTCATCCTGGAGCCTGGTCTGAGTGCTGGAGGAGAATGAACTGCTAATTGAAAATGTTTATAATGCATTGCCCCTGGTCTACCGAACGGAGCCTCCTGTTCCCACTGTCTTCAGAACAGCTTGTTGCTCTTGTCTAAATAGACTCCGGTGTGGAAACAGTGCCGTGGAGTGGGAGCCTGGCTGGCTGGACTCCGTAGGGGCCTGGGGTTATCTTTGCAGGACATACTTTGTCCTGATTCCCCTGACCACTACCTGGATGCCTAAGCCACCACAAATGGGGGTGCGGATAGCTGGAGATGAGGGGCCCCCATGCCCTCCTGGGTCCTTCCTAGATCTGCTCAACCCTTCCATAGTCTGAGGTGAACATGGGACAGATGGGAGAGAATTCCAAACCATGTCTGGCCCTGTTGTGTGAGCACTTAGGACTGGGACAGAGGAAGTTACAGTCTAGATGTTCTGAGTTCCCTGGGCCTACCAGGCCTGGAGCTGGGACCTGGGCTCTGCCATTCCTAGTGGACCTGATCCCTGTTCCTGCAGTTCTGACCCTGCAGGTGCAGACAGCCAAGGTTAGTTCACATCCCATCTCTGCTCAACCGTTTTCTTTACCCGTATGGGGGTTTTATCTATGTATATGTCTGTGCAGTATGTGTATGCCTGGTGTACATGGAGGCCCGAACAGGCATCACATGCCCTGGGACTGGAGTTAAAGAAGGTTGTGAGCCACCATGTGGCTGCTGGGAACCCAACCATTGTCTTTTGGGAGAGCAGCCAGCGCTCTTAACTGCTAAGATGTCGCTACAGATCCTTGTTTGATTTTTGAGACAGTCTCACTCTGTAGACCAGGCTGGACTCAAATTCAATCTTTCTGTTTCTGTCTTTCTAGTGCTAGAATTATAGGCATATTCTACCATGCCCAGCTGAGCCTTTCTTAAAAAAAAAAAAAAAAAAGTTCACAAACAAGGATCTGGGACTTCTAGTCAACCTGGGCCATGCATGACTCTTCAGCAAGTGAGTTGGAATTTTGTCCAGAGCATGTGGGTGCCTATAAGGTGGCGTAGAGATAGCTCACTGGAAAATCCCAGGGATGCCCTGCGGTGGGGCTGGGTACAGCCAGTCCTGAGCTAGAGAAGAGCTCCGTGACAGCAGAGGGTTCCTGGGTCTGAGGTCTGGAGGACAGGAAATGGGAGGCATTGGGATAATGAAAGAAAATGTGTCTCAAGGACAGTTGGACAGTTTGAAGTGCCTGACTGTCCAGGGGGAGGTGCATGGGGTCCAAAGAGCAACGAGCAAAGTGAAGCCAACACATGGGGCTGTTAGGGAACACCAGGAAATTCCCCCACTGGTCAGGGAGATGACTCAGTTTGAGGATCTCAGTGCAAATATCAAGAACCTACACAGACGCCAGAGAGTGGTGTAAGTGCAGTCCCACACGAGACAGGAGTCAGAGCCAGGAGAATTTCTAGAGAAGTTCAAGGACGGATAGCCTGGCACGCCCTATGGGGTGGAAGGCAAGAGCTGACCCCCGAGGCTGCCCTCTGACCCCTGTGATGAACACATGGTTGGGGGGCGGGGACCCCCAAAGAAATGTGAAGGAAGAACTGAAGATGAAGACTGCAATTCTACACCAATGAAACGGATCAATTAGAGTCGGCAGGACAATGAAATAAAACTAAAAGAGGCGGCTGGCATGGTCTAGGATGTCTCTAATGTGATTGCATCTGTTTAATAACATGAAAAACTTGTCCATTTAAAAATAGATACATGCAGAAGCCATGGAAGTATCAAACCCTTTTGAGAATAACGGATTAATCTGGGAAGCAGCTCACCTGTGGGGAAGGAGAGTGGGAAGGGAGAAGGGATCTAGGAGGGGCAGAGGTCGGCTCCATTTTTCTCTGCAAAGGGTTGGTTTTTAGTGTTTACATTTTTTTATTTGTGTGTATGTTTATGGGATGGGAGTGTGCCCATGCCACAGGGTGTGTGGTCATATGACAGCTGTGGGAGTTGGTTCTCTCCCTCCAACATGACCAGAGACTAAACTCCGGTCATCACAGTTGAAAACAAGCAGAGTCATTTTACCAGCCCAAGTTCTGCTGTTTTAAGCTTGAGTGTGAGTCTGGTTTTGCACACCTTGGTGTGCCTTATGCAGTGAGTAAATTCTGGGAAAGAAAACTGTAGTTGAAGTCTGAGAACCATGGAGGAGAGTTTCGAATGTGGCTGGGGTGGAGTGCTTGCCCGGTGTGCCTGAGGCTGTGGGTTCAATTCCCAGCAATGGGCAGGGATGGGAGGGAATGGTTTGTTTCAGGACTTAAGGGAGTGTCAGTGACCTCACTAGCTGGTGCAACTGGAGGGGTAGTTAGCCTCGAGGCAGGGGGCTGACCATGCTGAATTCTGCAGGAGTCACTGAGTCTCAGTGCCCAGGGGCTGGTGGGCAAGAACAGTGTTGAGGCTTGAAGATTCGGGGAGGCTGCAGCCAAACCCCAGTGCCTGGGCATGGAGAGTGGGTGATGCCTAGTCTTGGCAGGCAGCAGGGTGAAGGATGCAGTGCCAAGCTGGGCAGAGGGGCTGCCAGGGTAGAAGATCAGAGGAGCGGATGGGGGTGCTGGGGCACTGTCAGGGCTTGAAGCTGATGGGGGTGGAGGGTAGGGGATCCGCAAACTCGGGGGAGGCCAAGAGGAAGTGGGTATTGCCAAGTGTGTGGTGGGAAGCAGTTGGTGCCAGCTTGGGGCTGAGGGGCAGAGGTGGGTACCTTAGGCCTAGTCAGTTTTGTAACATATACAGTTCTGTTGTTACCATATTGTAGTATCCTGGAGCTTCAGGGTCCTCTGTATGGAAAAAGACAGCTGTGCTCAGGGGTGGGGAGATTGGCCTAGGCAAGGCCACCCTGTGAGTCTAATGACAAGACCTGGACTGGAGCTACCTCTGTTTTTGATATGTGCAAACCCTGTCAGTTGCATGGTGGGAATGAGGGAACATATGACGGAGGTATGAGGAAGGGCTCCATGCTGACCCAGAGCCAAAAGCTCTGCTGTGCAGCAATGAAGTCCAAATGCTTTCAAACGGGGCAGACAGAAGGCCACGAACACTACTGGGCACATGTTCTAGGCCAACAGTGGAGTGGACCTTTTGATTCTGGGCCTTAGGGAAGGGGGGGTCCCACACAATCTGCAGCTTTTACAGAACAGCAAAAAGTGAGAAGCTTTATATCCAATATGAATTTATTTATTTATTTATTTATTTATTTATTTATTTATTTATTTATTGAGATAGCCCTGTCTGTCCTGGAACTCACTCTGTAGATCTGGCTGGCCTTGAATTCACAGAGATCCATCTGCCTCTGCTTCCACAATGCTGGGATCAAAGGTGTGAACCACAAAGCCACTTAAGAATTTATTTTCAGGGACTGGAGAGATGACTCAGTAGTTAAGAGCACTGGGTGCTCTTCTGGAAGACCCAGGTTCAATTCTCAGCACCCACGTGGTGGCTCATAATAGACTGTAACTCAAGTTCCAGAGGATCCAACACCTTCACACAGACACACAATGCACATAAATTTAAATAAATCTTTTTTTTTTTAAAAAAAGGATTTATTTTCAGAGCTCAGTATTAATCCAAGCACCCAGGAACCTGAATCTTGAGGGTTAATGTGGGTGCTGGGAATTGAACCTGGGTCCTCTAGGAAGAGCAACAGTGCTCTTAACCACTGAGCCATCTCTCCAGCCATCTAAGGGTGGTTTATAATGGAAGCCAAATGCTCTGTGATACCACAGCAGACTTTGAAAGGCAAAACACACTGAGAAGACGACACTGGTAAGTGTCTGAGACTGACCTTGTTAGTCAGCCTGTCACAAGCAAGCCATGATCTGGGTCTCTGAGGAACAGAGATCTCTGAGGCCCCTGTACATGCCTGGAGACAGAACTACAGGCTTCTCTCAAGTGTCCTATCCTGTGACCCCAGGAACAGGAACTGGAGGTCAAGGGGCAGAGGTCAGTTGGCATGTGCCTCCTGGAGAGTTTGGAGCACAGTGGACTAAGACCCAGAGAGAAGCCACACAACCCAAAAGTTATCAGAAGTATGCTTAGGGCCGGTGACTGAAGGAGTCTGTGGCATTCTAGAAGGGCAGTAGCTTAAGCTACACACAGGGGATCGAGCCTGGCTGGACGAAGATGGTGCAGTATGAACTTTCCCGGTGTCCTTTGAGCAGAGGAGGAGCTGGTGATGGCCTGAACCATTTACCATCTCCACCCTCTCTCTCTCTCACTTTGGCCCAGAGGTGCCTGACTATTTGGAAGGGCGGGGTATGCAGTGGCTCCCAGGGGCTGCAGGACAGGACCCATTTAGCCTCAGCAGTCATCTGACCCCCGTGACTCAGGCCTGGCCCTGCCCGTGGAAGGCACAGGGCCAGTCTGAGCTCATCTCCAACTGCCCCGAACAGAAGTGGTAAACAAGTTCACCTTCCACCTCTCCCCTGTGAGGAAGCAGAGAAAGGACTGAAACGAGGCCCCCCCAAGACACTTGCAGCACCCAGGTGCACCCCCGGGGATCAGTTGGTGCGTCCTGGGCTCTTGCTGTGGGCGAAACTTTGACTTCCCATATCCACCCGAGTGCTCACAACAAACCTTGTGAGGACTGGAAGATGACCAGGGCTCCTGGAGTGGCAAGGGCTCAACGGCTGAAGATACATGAAGCACAGTCTAGGACTGGTGGTCACCAGAGTAATGCCTTATTTTACCGACATCTGCCCAGTCCTTGAGATGTTATAGGAAAATATTCATTGTCTATTGCTCCAGCTTGTCTGGATCACAACACAGTGGCGGGGACCGTTGTCCTCTGATGTGCCTACTCTCTCACTGTGGCTTCGGGCCCCTCTCCTTTCCTCTCTTTCTCTTCCTGACTCTGCATTCCTGGGCTTCCACTTTTCAGATTCCTCACTCTTCCTGCCTAGGTGGTTGTCATTGCCATTCATAGTCACCAGATGGCAGCAGCACACCATCTGTTCTCATCTGTTCTCGTATTGCTGGCACTTAAGCACCTGACTCCAGGAGAACACATTACACTTTTTTCTTTTTTGAGACAGCGTTTTTCCTGTGTAGCCCTGGCTGTCCTGGAACTCACTCTGTAGACTAGGCTGGCCTGGAATACGCACCATATTTAACTGTCTGTGAAACTTCAGGCACCTGATCAGGACATAGCTGAAGACAGGAGCTTGAAGCTCCCAAGCCAAGGGCTCTGCTGATTCCTCCAGGAGGCCCCTGCCAAGGGCCCAGAACACTTATTCCTCACAGATCATCCTTCCCAGGTACATACTAAAGGAATAAAACTCAGAGAGGTGACGATAGGACAGTACTTGTGTCCTGAAAGGGACTTAAATCTAAGCTTTGTGGGTTTCAAACCCTGGGGATTTCTGAGTGTCAGGGATCCCCAGATCAGGTCACTCACTGTCTCTCACACATAGTCTCTTCTAGCACCCCTTCCACAGACTGTTGGGTTTCCTTCAAATCCGCCCCGAGATGGGCTTGGATGATCCTGTACTGGATGCTGTGGGACTCAGAAGCGTGGGTACCCTCTGGCATATCCTCCGCCTTTCGTCCCTCTGCAGCTGGTGAGGGCAAATGTACTCTAAGAGTCCCTGCTGGGGGAAGAAGTCTAGGCAGGCTTCCCGGAGGAGGCAGGCAGGTATCAGGACAGGACAAGAGGACCTCTGGGCATGTATGTATAGGGAATAGGGGAGGCCTGGCTGGCACAGCTCTGGAGTCAGCCTGGGTTCCCTGCTTACCACACCCGCACCCCACCCCCTCACTCCCTGTCCCACTGGGAGGCCCCTGTGGACCGGGGGCCAGAGGGTAAGGGTGGAGTCCTTCCTTGGGCCTGAACTGTATCCTGAACAGGCTGTGGCAGTGCCCAGGAGGAGCCAGAGAGTGGCTGCCACCCCCCATCCAGGGTCCCTCTGTAATTAGGGCTATTTTTAGGTCCCTCTTCCTTCCTATTTCAGGCCTCTGGACTAGGCTTGAGAGTGGGCTGTCCTGGGGCCGTGGCCTGGATCCGCTAAAGTAAGCTGAGGCGTGGGAGCTCCAGCCACAGTGCAGACCACAGGTGGGCGGAGTCCTGGTCCAGGGAGCTCAAGACGTGGCCAGAGCAGGGCAGGGGGAGGAGGACCCCTCACTGACCTGCTCCATACTGGCCCATCCCTCTGCTCTCAACCCTGCTGGTCTGAACAGTTAGCCTTGAGCCTCAATCTTAGAGATTGGGTACCCATTATCTTTGGGACAATGGCCTTGCAAGGGAGGACACAGAATGTTCATAGGAAACAATCACAATGTCATGTGTGTATTCATGTTTGTGCCGGTGTGCAAATTGATGTGTGCCCACATGGAGGTCAGAGGTCAACTTCTTCCTCTATTGAGCTCCACTTTTCAAAAGAAAGGGGAAAAAAACCTATCTTTTTTAAAGGAAAAAAAAACATTGTCTCACTATGTGACCCTGGTTGGTCTGAAATTCATTATGTAGATAGGCTGGCTTCAAATTCACAGAAATCCACCTGCCTGTGTCTCCTGAAGGCTAGAATCAAAGGTGAGCACCACCATGCCTGGTCCATGTGGTCCTTTAAAAATGTTTTAAGTTCATTATTACTGTAAGTTTTTGTTTTGTTGTTGTTGTGTGTGTATGTGTGTGATGTATATATCTGAGTGCAGGTACATTTTGCCACAGTGTGTGTGTGTGTGTGCGTGTGATGTATGTGTCTGAGTGCAGGTACATTCATGCCACTGTGTGTGTTTGTGTGTGTGATGTATGTGTCTGAGTGCAGGTACATTCATGCCACAGTTTGTGTGTGTGTGTGTGTGTGTGTGTGTGTGTCTGAGTGCAGGTACATTCATGCCACTGTGTGTGTGTGTGTGTGTGTGTGTGTGTGTGTGTGAGTGCAGGTACATTTATGCCATTGTGTGTGATGTATGTGTCTGAGTGCAGGTACATTTGTGCCTGTGTAGGTCACAGGACAGCTTTTGGAGTCAGTTTTCTCTGCCACAGTGGCTTCTTGGGTCTTGGGCTTGCAAGGCTGACACTATTATCCACTGAGCTGTCTCCCTAACTCATCGATTGCTCAGACTGGTCCCCAAGATCTTTTGTCTCAGTCTCCCAGTGTTGGGAATACAGGAACATGCTGCCACACCCAGCTTTTTGTGTGGTACTCATGTTTATGCAGCCAACACCCTGCTCTCCGAGCCATCCCCTGGTCCCTACAACCAGGGTTAACAGAGCACTGTGTGCCAGGTGCTGTCCCAGTCCTTTACCTGTATTAATTTACTGTTGACCACATTCTGAGGTCAGGATTACTATACCCTTATTTTATAGATAGGGAAACTGAGGTTCTCAAATATTTCATCGCCATGGCTGGACTTGGTCTCATAATTTACTCTGTCATCTTTGTCTTTGATGGGGTTTGAGGAAGAAGGGCATCCAGACATTGGTTTCTTCCTGGTCTGTTTCCTTGGGTCTGGGGCTGTTAAGCATGGTGTGGCCTGCTTGTCTTTCCAGGGATGGCCCAAGGCCTGTCCTGCAGGAGGAAGGGTGAGTCTTGCCCAGCTGGTTCCAGTTAGGCTCCAGAAAGCTGGCCAGGGGTATATTTAGCCCTGGTTTCTTGAGGAGCCAAAGATCTTTCATCCTTGGAGACGCCAGCCACAGTGGGACTTGGCTTGCCACAGCTGGGACTCTGGGCTGCAAGGCAGAGAGGGAAGGGTCCAGTGTGAACTGGCCTCTCCCTGACACTAAGAGGTGGTGACAAATGCCAGTGTCAACTGGGGCAACTGAGCTGGACTTTGATGGTAAGAATCTGTCCTTAATGATTGAGGGCTACGGAATATATTGGAGGCAACAACAGTACCTACTGCATTTCTTCCAGCTCAGGCACAGCCTGGCTTAGTTCTTCTCTAGGGTAGGCTTATCCTCTGTATTTAGTCCTGGCCAAAGCAGCAGGGTCCATCCTACATCAGGAAATGTAGGCAGACAATAAAGCCTGGGACATAGGAAGGGGCATCCTTTTTATTCTTTTTTTTAAGAAAGATTTTTTTTTTTTTTAAGATTTTATTTTATTTTTTAAAGTGCCTATGTTTGTGTGTGCACCCTTGAGTGCACTGCCTAAGGAGACCAGAAGAGGGCATCAGATCCCATGGAGCTGGAGTCACAGGGTTTGGGAGCAGCCCAACATGGATGCTGGTGATCAAACGCAACTCTTCTGGAGGAGCAGAAAGTGATCTTAACAGGTCTGTCTTTCCAGGCCCTATTTATTAATTCTGAGAGTTCCAGAGCCCAGGTTGGCCTCCTGCCTCCACTTCATGAATGCTAGTGTCATAGGCATTTGCTGCTGCACTCAGTTTATGCAGTGCTGGGGATCAAACACAAGGCTTAGTCCATATTACACAAGCACTCTACTTTCTTAAGAGACTCACTGATATGTTTAATGTTCACATTTGCAGAGGGTGAGAGGGTTGGGGGCCAGTAAGCATAGACAGCAGAAAGAGAGGTCATAGCATGTCGCCTATGTTGACTCTGTGGAAGGTTTTGTACATCCTCTCTGTTCCCCTGGGCATCATGGTGCCAGGTGGGCTCTGGGCTGCAGCTCTGTTGCTGTGCAGGACTGTGTTGCTGGGTGTAAGTGACCTCCAGGTGACTGTGGCATTGCAAGCTGTGAGTAGCTAGGATGGTGGTGACTCCAGTGTGTGTTTCTGAGGGGTTCCTGGCAAGTGTGGTGGCAGAGGCCAGATGAGTCGCTTTAAACAGCACCGCTGTGAGTTTGCCTCTGTGTGAGACTGTAAACACATGGGGATGCTGGTTCGTTTACACTGTGTGTGTGTGTGTGCTGTGTGTTTGTGTGTGTGTGTGTGTGTGTGTGTGTGTGCTGTGTGTGTGTGTGTGTGTGCTGTGTGTTTGTGTGTGTGTGTGTGCTGTGTGTGTGTGTGTGTGCTGTGTGTTTGTGTGTGTGTGTGTGTGTTGTGTGTGTGTGTTGACTCTGAGTATGACTGGATATATGACTGCAGTGTCCTAGTAGCCACCCACACCTTCCTACTGCACACAAGGCCCGATCCCAGTTGAGGTTCATGCCCCATTGCCCTTCCGGGGACCCCCACCCAAAAGCCACAGACCTGCGGGTCTGTGAGCAGGAACCCTACTAGCTGGAAGCGGCTGTCTCTCTTCTAATCCTTTCACCCCCACTCCCTCCAACCCATCCTCCACAAGGCAGGCTTCTACCTGCCCTGGGGCGGAGGCTGGGAGAGAAAGAGGAGCCGGCTGCCTGCCCGCCTGCCCGCCGCCCTCTGTCGTCTCCCCTAGCAGACAAAGAGCTCACCCTGGTCTCTGTGGGCGTCTGGGAGACGCTGGGGGGATTAGCTCCCCGCGCCGCCCTCTCCCCATCTCATGCCAGCCCACCCAGCTGGCACCAACACCTCAAGCCCAGGGGTGGTGCCCTTGCCACAGCTTCTGCATCAGTGCGCGTGAGCGTGTGTGTGTGTGTGTGTGTGTGTGTGTGTGTGTGTGTGTGTGTGTGTGTGTTGCAGACTGTTGTGAGGTGGGTCCCAGGGCTTCACCTTCCGTGCCTGGCCTGGGTTAGGTCTCACTTTAGTTTCTCCTCTGCTTTCCCAGCCTGAGTGCTTGGTAGTTTAGGTATCTGCAACCCACCCACACATGCTCTTTTTGTCTCAAGACAGGGAGGGAGGGTCTTATGTAGTCAACACTGGCCTCAAACTTGTCTTCTAGCCAAAAGTGATTTTGAACTTCTGTTCTTCCTGCCTTCAGCTTCCGGGTGCATGTCCACACCTAGTGTATGTGGTACTGGAGATCGAACCCAGCCAGGGCTTTGTGCATACTAAGTAAGTGTTCAACTAACTGAGCTATATTCCCTGGCCTCTTCAGTTGATATCCATGTTTTCAAACCTTCCATGACCTCATTTGTAACCCTTCCCTACTGTTCATAGCAGCTCAGAGCTCTCCCTCATACCCTTGTCTTTGTGGGGGAAGGCAGGATTGGCTGTGAGCAGAGAGAGGGGACCTCTCCAGGGGGGTGCTTGAAATGGCACTGGAGGTGGCATTGGAAATGGCATCGGGCGGCACTGGGAACTTCATTGGGGGTAGTATTGGGGTGACACTGGGTATTCTTTGGGGTTGGCATTAGGGGTGACATTGTGTCTGACCTTTCTGGGATACTCCCTGTAGTTTGTCCTCCATATAGAGATGTGAGGTGATGGTTGGGGCCTCTATGACTTTTAGATCTTAAATCTTAGCATCATCTTTGCATTGTGTAAAACTAGAGATGGTCTTCCAAGCCCTTCTGTGTGTGCTGTGAGATTTCTGCAGCAGAACCCTCCATTTCAGAGGTGTTTAATGCAAGGCTCTGAGCATTACGAGATTTACCCAAAGTCACTGACTTGAGAGTCTGAGCAACAGCATCTGCCCTGTGACCCAGGACCTCACTTCAGATGCCTCACAATCCGTGTCACCTGGCCCTTACCTCCTGAGGCCCTGTTTCCTCCACTCCTGTGTTCTTGGGAAACTGGAATGGGGACAAGCCAGGGGGAGCTTGGAGAGATGCCTGCCCCTCCCTGAGTCACACCTCATCTTTAAATAGCTGAGGCCCATTCCATGAACAGTTCTCATTGTCCAGCCCATACTTTAGGAGTATCCATGGAAACCTTCTCTCCTGCTTAGTGGGCTGGGATCTCCTTTCTTCTTAAGACCCTCCCCCAGGGACTGGAGAGATGGCTAAGTGGTTAGGAGCACCTGATCTCTTCCAGAGGACCCGGGTTTGATTCTCAGCACCCATATGGCAGCTCACAACCATCTGTAACTTTAGTTCCAAGGGATCCAATGACTTCTTCTTCTGGCCTCTGAGGGCACCAGATATACACATGGTGTGTAAACATACATGCAGGCAAAATACACACATTAAAAGTAAATAAAAATTGAAGCTTAAAAAGGTTCTTCATATTCTTCTCCTCTATTAATGCTAGTGTAAGGTGTGGCCCCTGTTCCTGGTGCTGCCTCGTCTCCTGTTTGGTCTTCCATGGAGCTGTGGAGGAGCTGGCCGTCTTTTCTCAGGCAGTGTGCTTCCAAATAGGAAGCTGGGATATCTCAATGAGGTGAGGAGGCCAGAGAGGTTGTGGATCCAGCCCAGGGGTCTTAGATATAGGAAGTGATCAATAAAGGCAAATAAATGAACATAGAGGGTGAGTGGGCAGGTGACCATATGGAAGTGGGTAGGGTGGAGAGGAGGCTCATCAGGGTAGGCATGTGGGTAAGTAGGTCAGTGCATGGATATGTAAGATGGAGTGGGAGGGGGACAGGGTGTTTGAAGTCTACGTGGGTCATTAAGTCATGGCTATGGGGGTGAATGAGAGAATGAACAGATCATTAGGTTCTGCTCTGACTCCCCTTGTCCTGACCATCCTTCCTTCCCTGTGAGCACAGCACGTGACCTCAGTGGGGGAAAGTGCAGGCCCAACAGGTGCAGTTCCAGAGCCGGGAAAAGGAACTGTCCCCATGAGCATGTGGCACAGGTGAAAGGAGTCTGGCCCAGGACAATGATGAGACAGTGGCAAAATGTCCTGACAGCAGAGAGTGGACACAGAGGAGGCAAATGAAAGCTGAGGCAAAGCCTGAAGGGGCTGGAGATGTGGTGCGGGTGGCACTGTGCAAACACTCTCTGCCCTGCTGGAGTTCTGGTCCTTTCCATAGGGAAGGGCCTGTTCTGCTCTCTTCCGGAAATAGCTCCCTCGGCCGTCTGTTGGTCCTCTGCCTATGTAAGTACCATCATGTCCTGATAACCTGTTGGAAGCCAGGCACCTTCTGACCATATTTAACTCTCACAATGTCCTTTTGAGGTTGAGATAGTGAGTACCTACCCCCTCGCGGGAAGCGGGAAGCTAAGGAATGTGGGCTGGGGGCATAGCTCAGTTGCTTAGTTAGCATGCATGAGGTCCCTGGCTTGCTCCCCGGCACACACTGAGTATAGCGCATAGTTGTGCGTGTCTATGGTCCCAGTGATTGGGAGATAGCGGAGGTTCAAGATCATCCTCGATACATAGGGCATTTGAGCTGACCTGGACTAGCTGAGACCCCCCATCTCAAAAGAAGATGTGGCAGAATGGGAAGAAGATGGGGGCTGGGCGGTGGTGGCACACGCCTTTAATCCCTGCACTGGGGGGGGGGGCAGAGGCGGGCCTGGGAACAAGGGAATGGTCCAAGGGGAGACCTCCCAGAGTGGCATGCTGAGCAGAGGCAACTTGATTTGGGGGTGAGACTCCTAGAAGCCTTGTCTGTGTGTGGGGAGACCAGGAAGGGGGATGGCCACATTCTTGGAAAAGCCAACTGCTGCATCCATGCACTGAGGCCAGCGTGCTGACCTGTGGCAGGAGAGTGCTTGGAGCCTTCTTGGGATGTCCCTTTGCCACCCAGAGTGGTGGCAATCTCATTTGGGCATTCCTTAGAAATCTCTGAAGCTTGACAGTTTGTGATTTGAGGGAAAGAGTCATGGGGGCAGGTTCCAGGGTGTCGAAGCCGGGTGGATCAGAGCTCACCTGAGGACCCCCAATATGGGACTGACAGATGCCAAGGACACACTTCCTGGTGACTGTGGGGACTGTGAGAGGAACCTTTCTCAGGCCAGGCCTGGCCTGAACAGCAGCTTGCCATGCTTCTGGAAGCCTGTGGCCCTGTCTACAACCAGGTGGCTCAGGACTCTAGTGTTCTGGCTGTGTGAGCATCTGGGTAGAAGTGTGCTGGCTTGGCTAGCAGGCAGTGTGGTCCCTCCTTCATCTCCCCTGCCTCTGGCCAGCCTCCTTTGATGCTTCCCTCGCCACAGACTTCAAACAGGCTGCCAGCCCTGCTACCCTACCCGCCTGCCTGCTGTAATTAGAACTCCCCTGAGCTCAGCAGGCCCTCTATCAGCGACTTCTCCTTTCACTCTGTTTTCTCCAACTCTGACTCCCCCTTTCTTTCCAGCTCCGTTCCTGCTCCTCTGTTTAGATCAGGGACCAGTTCTGAAGGGGAACCCTGAGTTCCCAGGACACTGAGGGTAGTGTTTTCCAGTTGTCAGTGTTCCATTTGATCAGAGGGGAACCTCAGTGTGTTTAACACAAGTGTTAGATTGGCCATGTCCTTGTTACTGATAAGTACACTGACCTGGGGTTGGAGAGATGGCTCAGAGGTTAAGAGCACTGGCTGCTCTAACAAAGGCACTGAGTTCAATTCCCAGCAACCACATAGTGGCTCACAACGTTCTGTAATGAGATCTGGTGCCCTCATATGATGTAGAAAAAACGCTGCATACAGAATAAATAAATAAATCTTTTTTAAAAAAGTACACTGAGCTGGAAGCTCACACACTGCTCTCCATGGCCCCTCCTATATAGGGAGGGCAGGATGGCTGGTTTGGGGACTCAGGGTCCCCAGAAGTCAAGATAGGACACATGTCTCTGACTGGGCCTCACTCACTGGTTTTTAGTTCCAGGTAGTTTTTGCAGGTCCTAAGTGGTGTAATGGACATCTGTTGAGTGGATGGGAACTGAAGAGATGTGGCGTTATAAGCAGTGACTTTCAAAAGAAGTCCTGCCTGGGGGATGTACAAGGATGCTTGGAACCAAAGCTTAATAGACCAGGGAAGTTGCTTGTATTAACCAGACCTGGGCAAACGGGGCTAGCCCCACCAACCACAGATGTGCGTGTGTTTGAATCTGTGTCTGTGTGTATTGTAAGGGATGTGGGCTCTGTGTCTGTAAGCAGAATGACTGTGGACATGCTCTGCATGCACATGCCATCTGTATAGACAGAAGGGTTTATGACTAGATATGTGCGTGAAGTGGTTGTGTGAGTGAGGCAATTGTATCAATGTCTGAATCCTGAGAAGTCCTGCCTGTGGGTATAACTGTATTCCTGCCTTCGAGGAGGAGAGGACTGGGATGGGACGGGATGAGGATGTAGCTCACGGACAAGGCTCTGAGTGGAATCCCCAGCGTCACAGAAACCCAGCAAGCTGGCACACATCCATATTTGGGAAGTGGAGGCAGGAGGATCAGAAGTTCAAGGTTATCTTTGGCTACACAGAAAGTCCGAGGCCAGCTAGGGCTACATGAGACCATATCTTTAAAATAAGAAGTTGAAGAGGTGGGTGGGAATGCAGTGTGCATGGTGTGCTTCAGTGTGAGCACTGAGCTGCTTTCTCCCTCTTTCTCTCTCCACTCCTTTCTCCCTTTCTCCTTCCTTCTCTGCACCCATTGTATGAAGTTCTGCCCACCCCCCACTCCCCAGGTCACTCTTGCTCTCTTTACTACAAGGAAGTGAGGGGCACAGCCCACCCCACCCCCAACCCAGGTCCAGGGTAGCCTCAGGAGAGCCCCAGGGTCCCTCCTGGCTCTCTGGAAGCAGAGGAGTTAAAGGAGGGGGCTTCTTCTGCCTTTCCTTCCCTTCCCCACCCCCAGTCCCAGAGCTGTCATCTAGGCCCTGAGTGTCATCTGTGCCCGGCAGTAGTCCCTTATGCTCTGAGTCCTTACCTGCAAGGGTCTGTCCACATCCTAAGACCTGGCTCGACCCTCTCCCCTCCTCAGCAACATCGGCCTGTTTCCCTGGCTCTGCCAGCGTGGCGGGGCCTGCGGTCTGAGGTTCTTGGCTGGGGAGGAGGCTGGAGGAGTGAGGAGGTTTTTTTGCCTTTAGAAATCAGGGATTTGGGCTGAGGTTGGCTTGCTCATTCCAGACAGACTTGTCCAAGCACAGCTCTGCTGCACAGAGGGTTGGGCTCTGGTGCTGGCCAGCTCCTGTTCCTCCTGCCACCCTTTGAGGGTGGCTGGCTTGTGGGTGCACAGAGCTCTTGCCCTGGAGAATCCTATTGAGTTGAGGCCCGAACTAAGCCCAGGAACTCCTCAGTATGATGAGAGATTAGGTACCCTGGACTTCGGCCGAGCCGGGCACATACACCCTGAAATAAAGAGGTGGTGCTCTGACTTAGACAGCGAGAGGTACCGAGCTGGGTCCCCTGTACTCCTATAGGGCTCAGGAGTTAGAGGCAGGAGGATTATGAATTCAGGGCCAGCCTGAACAAACAGCAAGGCCCTTCTCCTGCTGCATCTCCCCTTCTCCCCCAAGAAAACAATAAATGAAAGGAGGAGAGAATAAAAGAGGGAAGGAGAGGGAGAGGACCGCCTTGAGCCAGGACCTGAGCAAGTGCCTGAAGGTCACCAGAGCACAAAAACAATCCAGTCCATTCTGTTCCCCTAAAACCAGACTTGTGGGCCTCTGGAACTTATTCCAGCCAAGGGGCCTCTCCAGACTCTGAAGCCCGACCCTGGCAGTTTTCTTTCTGCCTTAGTCTCCCACTGATGTTTTGGGGGAGACTTGCTACTTGGAAGCTCAGGGAACATGTAAAGGGATATCCGTGGTGTTCCCCCCAAACACTCAGTCTTTTCTTTCTTCTGTGGTTGTATTTATTTATGATTGTGTGTGTGAGTGTAGATGTGCAAGCCCGGAGAACACTTGGCTGTCAGAGCAGAACTTTCAGGAGCCAATTGTCTCCTTCCACCCTGGTTGGGGGACTTGAACTCAGGTGGTCAGGCTTGCACAAAGTGCTTTCCAGGCCAAGCCATCTCTCCTGCCCTGTTATTTATTTTTTTTTTCTTTACATGTATTTATTTAGTGAGGGTGGCAAGTGCAAGCTACCGCATACATGTGGAGGTTAGAGATAGAGTCTATCTTCTTCCACCGTGTGGGCCCTCTGAAGGAAGGAGCTCAGGTCCATCTGAGTTGGCAAGCAGGTGTCTTTTCCTGGTGTACTCTCTCTCAACCTCCAGTCATTGTGTGAGCCTGGGTCTCACACTGTACCTCTGGCTGACCTGGAAACCACCTAGTGGCCCAGGCTGGCCTCCAATTCCCGATGTGAATGAGGGTGGCCTTGAACTTAATATCCTCCAGCTCCCGAGTCCTAAGAAGCAGGCCTGAGCCACCCTGTGTGTCTGTCGTTCAGCTTTTGAGAAGGAGGCATGGTCCTCAGAACACAGGATGGGAGATGGGGGAGTGGCTAGAGCCCCCATATCTGGTCCAACTCCCCCTTGGTCCTGTGTTAATTATTTTTGTGTCACTGTGGCAAAATAACCAACAGGAACAGTTGAGTGGAGGGAAGATGCAGGCAGAGAGCAGGGCAGTGGGTGTATGTGGCCGAGGTCGTTGACACAGTGAGGGATCAGGATGCAGAGAGACAGACAGACAGACAGACTGACTGACACATACACACACACACACACACACACACATCCCAAAGGAGAGAGAAGCTGAGTTTGACCCTCAAAGCCCTCCCTTCCCTAGCAAGGCCCCTCCTCCTAAACAGTTTCCTGATTCCATTTCAAACAACAATGCACTGTCTCCTCCCTAGACCCTAGAAATCATAGACACATCCAGACTCCTCAGGGGTGGGGTGTCATAGGGAGGGTGGGGGAGGGGTGAATCGCAGTGGAAAGAACTCCTAGGTTGTCTCCCCTCCAGCACTCGAGGGCTGCTATGGGGGAGATTCAGAGGACAGAAACTTGGGATTTCAGTGACTCGGGAGCTTTCAAACCTGTTACCTCTAAAACAAGGCTGGTGAATGGACACAGACTCCAGGCACTCCCTTCTCCTCTATTCAGAGAGTCTCAGAGTGGGCATGCATCATTTGGTTCCTGCTTCTAGGAGGAGAGAGATGATGGGATGACCAAGCATGGGCAGATCTAGAATACAACCCCGGAGACAGATTCCCTTCCCACTTCCTCCTTGGTGGAAGGTCAAGGGGCTACAGGGCCCAAAGCAGGCTGGTTTCCCTCCCTCGAGAGTGTCAAAGATGATACAAGCCATCCTTCTGAGCCATCGTGCTGGAAACTGTGTTTGGAGCTGACAGACGCAGTTGGGCCTCAGGTGAGGAGGGCTCCAGTTTTGGGATGCTTTTCAGTTGGTACTGAAAGACAAATGTCAGATACCATCGCCATTTGGTTTCTCGGTTAGGCCCTGAGATGGGTCAGCATTTCTTCTCCCAGTGATACCAGAGTAGCTACCTTGAGGCTTAGGGTAAGGATGGCATGGCTGTCTGCACCTCAGCCTGGGTTCCATACCCAGCTCCCACCTCACGGCCACCGCCATGCCTTTGTTCTTTATGAAATTCCTAGGATAATTAATTGGTCTCCCAGCTCCATCCAGGGAAACTGGAGCTGAGTCCAGTGAAGAATGCAGAGTAGGAGCCAGACTCAGGCTCAGAAGTAGACCTCTGCAGGCTCAGTGCTCCCGACAGGAAGTCCTACCAGGTAGCTGTTCTCTCTCAGAGATGGGGCCAAGCAGGGATACCCATTGGCTTGTGGGCAGCACCCTGACTCCAGGGGCCCCAGACAGAGATGCCTTTCCATGCAAGTGGGAACCCTTTGATCTGGTTCCAGCCACCCCAGGAACTCAGGTGTCAACATGATCCCTGTTGATCATGGACCAGCCATTCTAGAGCATATTCCTCACCACTACAGCCCCTCACCAGAGACCCCCTTCCTCTCCTGGCCCACTAAACCATTAAACATCAAGTTCATCTCCGAAGTCTCTCTCCTTCCCTCTTTCTGCTCTGCACTGAGCTGTTACTGTGTACCAGGCATGTGTAGCAGGCACTTTATCCAGGTGATCTCACTAAGTCTGCTTAATAGCAGGCATCAGTAATTCCCCCAGTTTGGGGATGAGGAGCTGAAGCTCAGGGAGGTGGAGTAACCTAACCAAGATCACAAGATCTCTCTGCTAGGGAGCTAGCAGAGACAAGGGTCAGGTATCCAGTAGGGCATAGAAGAATGGGAATAGGGGGAGCTGGCAGCTTGGGAGGGGCTTCCGATGTCTGAGGAGGAACAAGCCCCAGCTTGCTTTCATAGTGTGGAGCCTCCAAGCAGAAAAATTACATTGGGAGCACTAAGAGCTAGACCGAGTTTAGATCTTGCCTTCAATATCCGACTGTGTGACCTTAGGAAAGTTCCTAAACCTCTCTGTGCCTCATTCTCCATTCTGTACAAAGAGAATAGCAATGGTGTCTTCCTCCCAGGTTTGCTTGGAGGAGAGAGTTCTAGACACCAGCGATGCATGGCTCTAGTGCTGTGTGTGTTTGGACTATCTGCTACCTCTTAGATGCCCCTGCCTCTCTCCACTATCCTATGTGAGGAACAGGTGACCCTGCCTTCAGTAAGGGTCACAGGGACCTGCATTGCTTGCATGCTACCCAAAGGTTACTGCTGCCTCCTGACTGTCACCCTTGCTACAGTTTGCAGGTGACCCAGTGGACGCCTGCATCTTCTTGCTTTCCTGATGTCTGGGTGTGGTTGAGGATACAGCTGGAGAGATTCATGCTCAGCATGAAGGAGGCCTGTGTTGGGGAGAGAGTCCCCTGGGGACTGGCAGCATGAGGCAGCCTAGGACTAGGAGGGAGAGGGCTGGTGAGGGACAGCCTGGGAGGAGAGGAGATGGTAAGTCAGGCGAGGTGAGGGATAAGTCCCACAGGACAGGTGGCTGAGCCTGCAGGCAAAGGGCCTGGCAGACAGCAAGGGAGATGACCCTAGCGCAGGTGGCAGATGAAGACATCTGCCAGGAGAGCCCTAATCTTGCTTGCTCAGGAGAGGTTAGGCCTCTCCTGGCAACACGCAACACTGCTAAAGGCTAACTGGGGCCTGCCCCTTCTCAGCTGAGTCCTTTCCAACCCCACGGAGCATCAGCAGCAATGACCCTTGGGCCAACCAGAAGGCACAGGGCACCTGGCCCACAGAACAGACCGTTGTGTCCCTTTGACCTGGAGGGACAGTCAAGGCCTGAGAGTCAAAGGACAACAGGTTGGGACTTGGCTGGAGCAAAGTAATGGAGGATCTCTACTGTCCCTTGTCCCCTTCCTCTCCCTTACTGTTTTCATCCGTGTTACATTTATTTATTTATTTATTGGGGTGGGGTGGGGGCTTGTGCTGTGCCATGGCATGAGTGTGTGTGTGTGTGATCAGAGGACACTTGCAGGAATAGGGTCTCCCCTTCCACCATAGGAGTCCTAGGGATCAAACTCACGTTGCCGGACTTAGCAGTGAGTGCCTTTGGCTTCTGAGTCATCTTCCTGGTTCCTATCAGTTGGTTTCAAGACAGACCTTGTACCCGAGGCCATCCCCCTGTCTCAGCTTCCTGGGTGATGGGCATACAGGTGTGTGTCATCAAACATGTGTGTTCCCTTAGATACTTGTTCTAGCACAGTGTCTGGGCACAGAGGTTCTGAGTGACTCTCACCCCACATGCTGGGCTTAAGACAGATGGTCTGTTGTTTCTGCGGGGTCCTAGAAATGGTGATGGGACAGGAGGCTATGGGCAGGGTCCTCAGAGGAGGTGGGGGAGGGGCTCCAGTTTCGGCATCACAAGTATCCAGTGAAAGAGACCCAAAGGAAAGTTTCAGGGATGTCCCTTAAATTCAGTGCCTCCCACGGACCATCAACGGGAACCACCCATCACCATTTTTGCACCTGAAACTTTTTTGGTGCCAAAAGATCTGATGTCACTCCACACTGAAGGCTAAGGTCTGTCACTTTCTAGGGGTGTGACTTGGGCCCATCCCCAAACTCCTGTGCCTCTGTTTCCTCATCTGTGAAATGGGGCTAATAGCACTTGCCTCACAGCATTATTTGGAAAGTGGCCAGAAGGTGCCTGTGCATAGAAACTGCTTCGTGGATGTTTGTGACATGTGATAAGGAGGTAGATACTTCAGAGCAGTAATGTCTGTGATATCATGGTTTGGCACACACATTGAAGCACAGAACCGAGGGTGGGGATGGAACTTAGTTGGTGGAGCACTTGCTAGCCTGCATCAAACCCTGAGTTCCATCCCTCATGACTGCCTGCAACTCAGCACTCAGTACATGGAGACAAGAGGACCAGAAGTTCAAAGTCCCTTTCATCCTTAGAGGAAGATCGAGGCTAGCCTAGGCAATGTGAGACCCTGTTGCAAAAAGATGGTAGTTTTTTTTTTTTCTTTTCTTTTTCTTTTGAAATAAGGAGAACTGTCAACAACTGCTATGCCTATGCCTAAAGCTACCTCCCACGCTACCCACCTTCAGCAACTGGTCCAGATGAACCTCTGGTGGCCATTTTCCTGCCTCAGTCTCCTGAGTGCTGAAATTACAGGCAGGCATGTACTAGCATACCAGGTATGTGTTGATTGCCCCCCCATGGCCATGCTTTGCTGCATCCTCTGCTGTGGACATCAGGGCTACGGTTAGAATCACTATTCTAGACAGAGTATCTTTGTCGGTGGCATCTTCAGTCTGCCTCAGGAACCGCTGCTCTAGTGACCCTGACATGGTGGTCATTCCCACTAAGGCCCCGTATGTCACCTCTCATGAACCAAGAAAAAGGGGACTCAGGATGGAGAGTGGGATTGGGAGACTCCAGACCTGGCACTCCTTGCCTGCTGTTCATCCTGCTGTTTGATTGGTCAAACCCCAAGGATGTGAGAGGGTCCTGCATAGGGGTCTCCCTGAGCCCCAAAGCTGCCAGAGAGTCTGGTGAGATATCAGTACACAGTACTCACTGCTCCCGCACCCACAAGCTCTGCCCAGATGCAAGGTTTCACAAGAAGGAGGTGGGATTGCAGCAGGCAGGGTGGAGGGCAGACTCCAGAGAAGACTTCCCACCAGACCCACGACTAGGGGTAGCGAGGGACGGAGTTTTCTGGCATTGGTATGAGTTTGAGACAAACGGCAGAGTTGGAGAGGGGACAGCAGGACTGTTGTCCTCTGCTGACAGCCTGATGTCTGCATCCCAAGAGGGTGAGTATGTGTGTGGTGGGGAGTTGTTAGTCTCTACTGTCATGGCTCAGCATTTATGTGTGTGTTGGAAGGAGAGAGGAGGAGGTCTCCATCCCTTTAGCTCCTGGGACAGTACTACCTTCTCCATACTCTTGGGTTCCCTGATGTCCAGATGCACCTCCCTGTCCACGCTGTAGAGCCACTGCCTCAGGGCTGAGCTGTGGGCCCTGAGTCCCCGCCCATCACCTCAGCTCAGACTATCCTCCCCCCCCACACACACAGTGCAGCCCAGGGCTCCCTTTGAAGAAGCTGAACAGAGCTATTCTAACCACGTCAGCAGGGCAGCAGTGGAGAAGGGCTGAGTGAGGATCTCCCAGGCCAGGGACCTGAGCAAGGCCGGCTCCCATCAGAGACAGCTTGGGCTCTCCCCATTAGCAGCTGTAGTGAGGGTCAACCCTGGGTGATGACTATATTCCAGACATGGGGCATCTGTTCTCCCATTCTGGCTGAGAGGAACTATGTGGTCCCTATGGCCTCCAGTGTCCCATCAAGCTGTCTGCCTGTGAAAGCATCTACACTGTCCTACATACCTCTACCCAAGGCGCAGGTTATAGCAGCCTTTCTCACTCTATGAAGAACTTTGGCTACTCTGGTGGAGAAAGGATCTGTATCAGACAACAGGAAGAGCCTTGCACGACCCAGATTGAACACACGGATCCCAGCTCGGAGGGTGTTCAGTGTACTCGATTCTGCAGGCTTTGCAGGGTCAACCTGCTGGGTAGCACGTGACAGTGCATGAAGGGTTTTCTAGACAGGGCGTAACTCACAGGTCACATAAAATGCTGGGAAGAGCTATCCATAGTGGTGTATACCCAGCAGTCATGACAGAGGCAGGAAGATCAGGAGTTCTGGGATATCCTTGGCTACATAGTGAGTATAGGGCTACCCTGAGCTACCTGAGACACTGTCTCAAATAAATAAACAGCAATCCTGAGTAAAGAAAAGTAAGAAGAAAGGTCCTCCCATGGTGCTAGGAGAGGGGCTTGTCTGGCTCTGGGTGGACACCTAAGGTCACCCAGTTAGCCCTTGGGGGTCATATAGGAGGTCAACGCAGGCATGCTCTTGCCTTAGATTCATTGCTCCTTTACTTGACCAGAAGGCAGCCTCTGGGGTTAGGATGCTAGGCTTGGATCTCAGCTTCTCCCCTTGCTGATGCTGGGCATTGTCTGTCTTCCTAAGGATGAGTTCCTGTTAGGCCCTCACGCAGTGCTTGGCACTTAAACACCATTGGGTGGGCTAGGCATTAGTTGTTTCTCCAAAGGCCCTTGAAGTCATTCACAGTCCTCTAGAAAGTTCTTTCTGCTGTCTGCCTTCCACCTCACCCGGGGTCATGACCTAATGCCATCTTTTTAGTTTACATTAGGAGTAGGGCAGGTGGGTGTGTTGGTCCCTTCTGGCCTCAGTTTCTCCCAGCTTAAAGCTGGTTTTGCATTCTGCTTCCCCCCTCCTCCCTCCCTGTCGCTCACCCACCCACTCACCCACCCACCAAGCCTGCATGGTGAGATAATGTCTAAGAGATACTCTGAGTGACTTGGAGGAAGAGGCCAGACAGTGAGTGACCAGAGGTGATTATCTGGCGTGACTAAGGCAGCGGTTTCCCTCCCCCAGCTGAGCAGAGGGAGGGACTGCCTGCAGAGGGGGTGCGCCTTAGAAAGGGTGGAAGTGAGGAAGGGGTGAGGCTGGACACTGTTCCAGGGAGATTTTCATACAAAGCAAAAACAATGCCTTCTCTGTGAAGGCCTGGGCCAAATGGCCTCTTCAACCTCTGGGTTTTATTCTTCTTTGGATGGTTCGCTGAACTTCACCCCTGTCCCTTGAAGCCTGGGGTTGGCCCAATCTTGACACCTCGGGCCAGGCCACGCTGCTTTGTCCTGCTGGGGCCCAGCCTTGGGGGCCCTGGCCTAGACTTGGAGCTAGAAGCAGGTGAAGGCTAGGCCCCGCCCCACCCCGGCCCTGCCCTCTGATGCCGCCCCGCCCCCTGGCGGGCCACATGCAATTCCCACTTTGGCCTCTGGGTGCCGCTCGACAGCTGCGGTTGGTCCACTGCACCCACCTCTCTACCCCCAACCCCCCAGCGGGTCCTCACCTTCTCTCGACCTTTTTCTGGTCCTCCCATTCTGCCACCCCGCAGCGGTTGCTTGCATTTAGGAAAAGAGAAACAGCCATCCCTAGGAAGTATTTTCACAAACATCTCATTTGATCCTTTTGTTGTTAGTGCGGTGACTGTTATCATGTCTCCTATGTGCCTCTCTGAGACAGGAGGCCAGGTGGCCTACCTCAGATCCATGTAAGAGGGAGAGCTCTCTTAGGAAGAGAGAGTTGAGTCTTCAGAGCTGAGGGGGTGGGTGGCTCTGATGCCTGCTCTCGCTTGTATGGGGTCCCAAGGAGGAGGAGGAAAAGAGTCTATGTGGCCTTGGGCAAGACCCTGCTCTGATCTTTCCAATATGAGTTAGATTTCCCTCTTGGAGGGGTGTGCAAGAAAATCTCATTTAGGAAACAAATCCTAAAGGCAAACCGTGCATATATGGGCAGTTAAGGCCAGGTTGGGTGAAGGACCCTGTTCCCTGCCTATAGTCCCTGATTCAGCGTCCCTGCTCTCTTCCTGCACCTGAGGGTCCTGCACAGACTCTTTCCTGGGCCAGTGAAGAAAAGCAAACAGGAAGAGAAGGAGAAGGCCCTGCTGCCATTGAAGGCGACAGTCACCAACTAGAGGTTGGGGGCAGCTCTACAAGTGTATACACACACACACACTCCCCTATCATAAGGCAAGAAGAATGTCCCAGAAGTCATTGCTTCCTTCCTGTTGCTTTAAGAACCAGGCAAGATCTCCCCTGACCTGCCTCAGCTCCTACCCCTAAATTATATTTGTTTTAACAAAATGTTTTGGGACATAGGGTGTAGCTCAGTGGTAGGCCTTGAGTTCAGTTCCCCAGGGCCCGAGGAGAAGAAGGAAGGGATGACTTCATTTAAGAAGTTACAAGCTGGGCCTGGTGGCTCAGTCCTGTAATCTCAGTGGCTCAGAAGCTTGGGTGGGAGAATCATGAGTTCAAGGCCTACTTGAGCTTCAGAGTGAGTGCCAGGCCAGCCTGGACAGGTTAGTGAGATAGACTCTGCATCAACAAATTAAAAAGGGGCTGGAGGAATGGTAGAGCGGTTGAGAGCACTGGCTGCTTTTCTAGATGACCTGGGTGCAATTCCAGCTCCCACACGGAAGCTCACAACCTTCTATGTCAGTTCCAGGAGATCCGACACCCCCTTTTGGCCTTCCCGGGCACTGTATACACATGGTACACAGAGATACATAAAGACAAAACACTCACACACATAAAATTTTTAAATCAATATTTTTTGTTGTTTTGTTTTTGAGACAAAGTTTCTTCTCGGTGTAGCCCTGGCTATTCTGGAACTTGCTCTGTAGACCAGGCTGGTCTTCAACTCAAAGATCTACCTGCCTCTGCCTCCCAAGTATTGGGATTAAAAGCATGTACCACTACGACCCAGCTAATTAATAACTTTTTATAAAGGGCTGGAAAGATGACTGGGTGGTTCAGAACACTTACTGCTATTGCAGAGAACCTAGATTCAGTTCCCAGCAGCCATGTGGTGGCTCACGACCACCTGTAACTCAGTTCTAGGAGATCTGATGCCCTCTTTTGACCTCTGTGGGCACTTTGTACACATGGTACATTTAAATACATGCAGACAAACACTCATACATAAAATCAAAATAAATATTTTTAAGTTAAACTTAATTTGAAAAAAGCTAGGGCTGCAACTCAGTGCTTGTCTAGAGGCCTGAAGAAGGTGGCTTGGGTGGGTGGGTGGGGTGTTTCTATTACTGAAAATACAGTTATGCTAGCCCTGAGATTATCATAAGCCTCAAACAGAAGTCAGCAGGGTTTATGGCATTCGGTCCAGAAGCCAAAGACCGGCTTCTGCTGGAGGAATTAACATCTGTGCTTCCTTCCAGATCTTTCTAAATATTACAAAAACACCCACAGACCTATTCATCTTGGCAAATCATTCCTAACTCCTGAGCTTGGTCTGTGCACATAATGCCTGCTCTCTCACGGGGCCACAGAGAGCCTGCTGTTGTGTGGCAGCCATACTCTGATTAGTTTGGCCTCTTTCATCAGTGAGCATGTGTGACTCTTATGTTCTATCTTCTAGGTGACACTGGGACAGAGTCTCCTGAGTCCTCACACTGGTGTGAACATGCTCTGCCCAGCAGGCAGGACCCGCAGGGTGTGCATTGGCTCCCTTACTACCTCTAGAGGATGCACTCTGTCTTCTCCCTTAGAGATACAACTGTAGGATAGGAAAGCCAGAAAGTTCTTCCTCTGGTCTAAACCAACCCCATTTTTTCTTCCCTGATCCTCCGATCTGGTTCCTCATCTTTGGGGTGACAGCTGGCTGTGGTCTGGGGTAGATCCTCTGTCCCTACAGACTGATGATGTATGTGTTGGGAATAGAGGACCATTCCTCTCCTTATAAGACAATTCTTGCAGAAAGGGGAGAAAGTTCTGGAAAGGACCCAGGAAACTCAGGATAATGAGTACTGCCTTATTTTCTGAGTGCTCTGGGTCATGGAGCCAGGGGGACTTCCTGCCTCCCAGGTTCCATTGTTTGAGAAGGATACCAAGTCCTCTCAGCTTGAAGCACTTAACCAGATTTATAAAAGTTTGAGGGGGCAGTGGCTACTGCAAATGCCTGAGGGAGTGCAGGCAGAGCTTGGAAAAGAACAGAGCTGTCCTCCCTCCCTCCCTCCTTAGTGGCCTTAGTCACTGGCTGGTTCCACCACCTGCCCCAATGTGAGGCTTTAGGTTGGAGATGTCACTGTGTACATGCCTGTCTCTACACTCACCAAGCAGCTCAGGATACCAAGGTGCTTGGGACTAAGGATGTGGGAGGGGTCAGCATTAACATTTTGGGGTTTACCCAGCCCACAGGGCTACTCTGTTAAAACCGAAAACCTGATACATGTGATATGAGCCCCGAGTTGCAGCACAAGACCCATCCCCCTCCTCCAGGCCACTATCCTTTTGCTCCTGCTCTTTGCCCTTGGAACACTGTCCGCACATCCTTGAAGTAAAACTCTGCCGAATACATACAGCATTGGGTGATGATCTAGAGGGCAGAAGTCACTGTTAGAAACACATTCCAAGGAGCTGGAGAAAAGGTCAGTGCTGAAGAACACTTGCTTTTGCAGAAGACCTGGATTCGGTGACCAGTATCACATGGGGAATCATATCCCTTTATCACTCCAGTTCCAGAGGGTCCAACACTCTCTCCTGGCCACTATGGGCGCTGAACATGCTCGTGATACACATATATACATGTAGGCAAAACACTCAGACATAAAAGGTTTTTTTTGTTTGTTTGTTTTTGTTTTTGTTTTTTTTTTTTAAAGAAAAACACATTCAAGGTTGGGGCTGGGTGGTATGTGGCTGGGTTGGGGGAGAGTGTTTGCCTAACATGAATGAGGCTATGGCTTAACACATTTTGAAGGCTCATGCCAGCAATCTGTGATGACAGCCTCTGACACTCAGTGATGCTCAGTGACCCCCAGGAGATGTTAGCAAGTGGGTACCAAGCACCTGTTATCTTGCTACTGGGGTGGCTGGGGAAGGAGGACAGAGGAAGGGAGGGAGGGGTGTGTCTGGGGAATTTAACAAGACTCTGCTGTCAGCAAAAAGGAAAAGAGGGCTGGGGATGGAGTTTCATGGGTGGACATTTGCCTAACAATGTGCAGGGCTCAGGTTCCCAACTTCAGGCCTTAAAGAGGTGGTGGCCACGCCTCTTTAATTCCAGCGTTTGGGAGGCAGAGGCAGGAGGATCTCTGTGAGTTCCAGGTCAGCCTGATCTCCAAAGAGAGTTCCAGGACATCGGAACTGTTACACAGAGAAACCCTGTCACACACAAAATAAATAAATAACTTAAAAAAAAAAAAAAAAAAGATGGGCTGGAGAGATGGCTTAGTGGTTAAGAGCACTGGCTGCTCTTTCAGGGGACCCAGGTTCAATTCCCACATGGCAGCTCACAACTGTCTGTAACTCCAATTCCAAAGGGTCTGACACCCTCACATAGACATACAGGAAGACAAAACACCAATGTGCATAAAACAAATAAATCTTTGGAAAAAAGAAAAAAGACTCAGGGAAGGAAGATCAGCCACTTTTGGTGGGACTTTCCTACTCTTCTTACAACTCAGCTTGCAATCAGAGCTTGTAAAGGGTTCTTCCCACGATTATAGATGGCTGGCCTTGGGAAATAGTGTCTAAGACACCCTGCTTCCCCCAACCCCAAGCACGCTGGGCTTGGCAGTAGACAACTATTGGGGAATGCTGATAACCTGATAACATGCAGGTTCCTGGGAGAGCTGTGAGGTTCGCACTTTGTGGGGTCCCACGCCTGTGTTTGGAAAATGGAAACTCCATCCCTTCTCCCTTCAGTGGGAGCATACCTGATCTTTTTCTGTCGGGGAGGGACTCCATTGGTTCCCGGAGAGGGACACTGGTGGAGCTGAAGTAGCCTGAGGGATGTGGTTGGTGTTCTATAGCACCCCCCATTCCAAGGCCAGGCTTCTGCTGTGGCCTGGGGAGGAAATGGGGGATGGGGAGACATTTGCTCAGGGGGAGGAGTCAGGAAACAAAGTTGGAGTTCTGTGAAGGTGAGTGGGCCAGTTGGGGGATTGAATGGTTGTGCTTGGGTCCCAAGGGTCCCTCCTTTTCTCATAATCTCTTTCTCTATACAGGTAGTGCTAGAGGCTGGACTTTTTCTTAGGGCCCTGAGGTGTAGAAAAGAGCTACAAGGGGGTAGTACAGTGTCCCACAGCAGCGCTGTGTGGGAATGATGAATTTGTCTGTCAGGGAAGTCCTTCTTAATGTCTAACTTCAAGTCTACCTGCTGACAAGAAAGACATCTTCTCCCTTAGGCTGGGGGCAGGAGAGAGGCCTGACTCACATCTGTCCTGTTTCTGAAGCTGCTTAAAAATGCGCGTGCGTGCGCGCGCGCACACGCGTGCACACACACACACACACACACACACACACACACACACACACACCTCAACCCAGCCAGGCCATATTCTTTACCCTTGCTTCTCTGGGCCTTCTCTTGTCCCCACCCACCTCCTATTCCCAACCCAGTTGGAATGTCAGGAACCTCCTATTCCTGCCGACACCCTCTCCTCAACTCCTGGCTGCTGGGGGGGGGGGGGAGCAGGCAGGAAGACCAGTTTTTCCAGCCAGCTCTGAGACAGTGGAGAGACCTGCCCGCCCCCAGGGGCTCTTCTGAGCCCAGGCGAAGGCAACTGAGGCCTCCTTGGAATGTGGCTGATCAGGCTCCTGCTGCCACCGACCGACTGAGGATGTTGAAGACAGCCAGAGAGCAGAATTTCAGCCTGCTCCCTCACTCCAGGTTTGGTTCACACTCAGAGGCACCCAGCTTTTCTCACCTGGCCCCCTTTCCCTGGAGGCTGGGGTGGAGGTCTTCTCTAACCAGTATTGGGCGGTCCTTCCTGTCCACTTGACATTTACTGGCCTCTAGGAGGCCCTCTGGAATTGAGAGTGTGAGGGTCACTTCTCCCCCCCCCCAGATGCAGGGTACCCAGTGCTGACTCTGTCTCCATCCCTGACATAAGGACCAGCCCAGAGCTTGGTACAGTGCACCTGGCTAGTAATACCCACCTTACCTGGTATGGCTCACCTGACCCAGCCTGTTCCTGGCAGCCAAGGCTCAGAAAAGCACGTGAGGGGGTTCTCTTGACCCTTTGTTCCTTATCCTACACCAAAACACAGAGTCCCTTCCTTCCAGGAGTAGCTTCTGCTCTGGGCCCCCTGGAAGGCCATTATCAGGGATTTTCTCTGGAACCTTTTCTCCCTGGGTGAGCCTTGACCCTGGAACCTAAGTCAAGCGCTTACTAGCAGCCCATTTCTGACTTTCCCTGGGGGCTTTGGAGTCCCTGCTGGTCCAGGACAGCTCAGTCCGAGGCTTATGGTCCCTTTGGAGTATGCTGCAGGCCACGCAGGTGGTGTTGTGGGAGGAGGCCAGAGGCAAAGGCTGCATTCCTGCAAGGCAGGGACCCATTCAGTTTCTGACAGTCAGGCTGCTCTGGGGCATATGGGTCTGTAGATGCAGTTGCTTCAGTAAAGTAATATTAATATTAGCAGCCATGAGACCTGCCACGTGCTGTGTGCTTACTGTATGCCGAGTCCCAAGAACTTCAAAGAGCAATTTCACATAAGCCTCATGACAACTTTACACAGAAGGTACTACTATATTATTGTCCTTTTACAGATGAGCAAACCGGACTTTTAGGTCCCAGTTTGGAGGGACACAATTCAGTCTGTAAGCTGCAAAGAGACCCCCAGCGTTCTCTGAACACCAAACGTGTTTTGGGCTCCACACAGAGGCCTAGCCTTCCCGTCTGAGTGACAGCGATTCCATAATCTAGGGGTGGAGCCAGGATGGAGGCTTGCTTCCCCTGTCTGTTTCCTACGGATTCCGAGAGGTGGAGACAACGACAGGAGGAAGTTTGGGTAAATCAAGACAGCTCTGGGGCCCTGGGGCCCAAGTGTTTCGCCATAGATAGGGGGCTCCATGGGCGCATGTGGGGGCAGAAGAGTTCCAGGTTGGGAGGTGGGGAGCTGCAAGCAGACCTGACCCTCGGTGCCTGGGTTCTGGAATTCCTGTCTGAGGTCTCCTGCTGGTGCCCTTGGGGCATCTCTGGTGGGTGGGGTTGCTGTCAGGCTTCTGTTGTGATGTTCTGGGCGGGAGGGCGGGTACAGCACAGGCCCTGACCTGGTTGGGCAGGTTGGCCCACCCTGAGTGGCACCTGTGACCAGGCGCCAACCCCACCCACCGCCCTTTGAAGTCATCCTGCCGCACTCAAAGCCCAGCCCCAATTCTGGGTCGCCTCCCCAAAAAGACTTGTGGGGTCCTCTCAGGAGAAAGCTGCTTTTGCCTAGGGGAGGTTGTAGTGGGGGGATAAGGCAGGCCCAGGCCTGGCTGGAGCGGGGCCATCCTTCCCCCACACCACAGTCAGCCCCTTTGGAGTTTGGGGCTGGGGTCTACCGGGATTGACAGGAGCCCAAGGGGAAGGAGAGAGAGAGAGAGAGAGAGAGAGAGAGAGAGAGAGAGAGAGAGAGAGAGAGAGAGAGAGAGAGAGAGAGAGAGAGAGAGGCAAGAGGGAGGGGCTAAGAAACAGGATTTAAATTCAGGAACCTAGCAAGATGGGCAGGTAGGCTGGCCAGAGTGATGAACCTTTGTTAAGGAGGCGGACTCTCCCGAATCACACCACGCCCCTGCACCCCACCGTCTGCTTGCGGTCAATACACGCAGGTTGCTTTGTTTCTACCCCAGTCTTCATCAGCGCACCCCTCACGCTGTCCCCCTTTGTGGCTCCGCAGTTGGATTTGGTGTCTTAAGCGACACCAAGGGCGGTCGCAGCTTTAGGAGGAGTCCCAGCGCCGCCTCTGGAACTTCGCCCCGCGTCTCTGCGCGCAGCGGGTTGGCTTAGCACAAAAGCCACCTGACTCCACCCATCCCTCTTGGCACGTGCGGAGTCCCGGTCTCTAACCTAGTCCTGGCCCGCCGCCTCGCCTCGAGGGGAGCGACCTCTAATCCCCCGGGCTCCTCAGAAAACCATTAGGCGTCGGGGCCGCGCCCCGCGGGCCCCCACCCGGCCATTTGGGTGCCAGCTCCCGCCGCCCCTCTGTCGCACCCCACCACCGCCAGATTTCTACCGCGGCGGCTGTCTGCTCGAACCCGGGACCGCAAGGCTGGCCTTGTGCCTGTGCCTGCTGTGCCTGTCCGGCGAGACCAGGATCGTTGTGTCCATGCCTCGGCTCTCTGCCACTTTCTGCCCTAGCCCTGACAGTTTTGATCTAGACTCTTTATCCCCCTACCCCAACCCGAGTGGCTAGCTTGGTGGGAAATGTCTGGAAGCCCAGATTCTGTTCACCTTGGCATGACCCAAGAACCCATCTCCCAGAAGTTGGTAGATAACTTTGTTACTCCAAAGCTGTTTAACCAACTGTAAACTGATGAATTAAGATATTGGATGAAGCTGGTTTAGTAAGTTAATGGGGATCTTACAGTGTAACCAAAATCAGGGACCTAGATCTCCCTCCAGACTAGTAGGCACCATCTGTGACCTCTGTCCACATAGTATAGGGAGGGAGAGACAGCCACCAGTGACCTCCCAGGGGATAATGGTATCTACCCTTACCAGAAAAAAGAACTCCCAGAGTGGGCATTAGACTTGGAGAGTGAGCGAGGAGGTGCCCCCAGAGATCTCAGTTGAGAGGGTCAAGGGGAGGGGATTCCTAGGAGGATAGGGCCTCAGTCATCTGTCCCCTTGATTGTTACAGATAATCGTCAGCTGGGGGGGGGGGGCTCCAAACCCATGTGATCAGGAAGGGGACACCTCATTAATGGTCCAAGCATTTCCCTCTCAGGTTAAATGAGTTCTGCTTGGAGAAGATTAAGTCTTGACAATTGCTGAGCAGGCTGAATTTTTGGAGCAAACATAGCGGCCCAGAGCGAATCATTTTCTAATCAAGATGCATGGCAGACACAGGAGAAATATCTATTGCATGAAGCAATATGTGTAATTTTAGCTGAATCTTGCTTTTCTCCTTGTGAAATTCCAGCCTTTATCAGTCAGGTCCATTGGTGTGTGTTTAGTAATAACAGTTTTCACTTACTATCACTTACCCAGTGCCCATGACTGTAAAAGCACTGGGAAGGTTAGCCTCCTTTCCATACTTCACCCATACGTCTCTTTAGTTCAGGACCACCATGCATGAGATGTACATAGAGGGTATAGGGGGATCTTGAGGCCCTGGGATACAGAGGAAGACCCTAGTCTCAAAAGGCAAGGGGCTAGCCCAAAAATAGAGTACCTGTCTAGGTTTCATCTAGAGCCCTGGAAAAAGAAAAGAGATTAATGTAGGGAATACTTATTGAGTCTCTACTCTGTGCCAGGTATTATGATAGGTGCTGGGGCTGTGGATCCAGTAACAAGATCCAGTAACATCAAGATCTCTGTCCTCTTGAATAGATATTCTGGTGAGAAAAATAAGTAAGAAAATATAGTCAAGAATGGTGGTACATACACACACATACAACACACACGCACACACTTTGTTTTTTTTTGAAATAGGGTTTCACTGTGCAGCCCTGGCTGTACTAGAACTCCCTATGTAGACCAGCCTGTCCTTGAACTCACAGAGATCCACATAACTTTATCCTACTAGTACTAGGATTAAAGCAGGCAGGCATGTATAATCTCAATATTTGGATAGCTAAAGCAGGAGGATTCAAATTTCAAGGCCATCTTAGATTTATAGCGAGACTGTTGTTATTATTATTGTTGTTGTTATTATTAATATTATTATTACTGAGGCAGAGAATTGGATGGGCAAACTGGACAAGTAGGTAGGAGATACTGGGGGAAAGTCTAGTAACTTTCCTTAGGACTGATCCTTCATCATGTACTTCTTCCAGCAATAACTGGGCCTTTATCTAGGACCAGTTTCCTACCTGATTCCTCAGTAGATCCCATATATATCACATTTTCCCACAGTGTAGATGAACCTGGCTTCACACACACCTGGTGTTCCCATTTCCAGCTGATCCAAGACTTGGTTCCTGCCCAGAGAAGAGCTGTTGGCAGTTCCAATTCTGGGGAGTACCGAAAAAGAGGCTGGCACACCTTACACCCTCCCACACAGCATCTTTCTTCATCTGCCATCACTCGGCACCTCAGTTTCCTCCTATGTAGAGTTATGGGGTTCAACTTAGGTCTATAAAGATTCCTCCCACAGCAAGCAACTTAATCTCCTTCTAGAAACTGTAGGCTTTGGTGGAAAATTCAGTTTTCCCACCTAGCTAATTTCCTACCATGTGTTCTACAAATATTTACTATGAAATTACTACATGCCCTGCCCCATGCCAGGTCTTAGGACTACAGGTAAGAAAGCACCTAAGACTCAAATGTAAGACCTTGTATTGGAGCCTACTTCTCTTTCTATTTGATGGGCAGAAGGCCAAGACTAGGTTAGGGACTGGTGGTTGAGGCTCAGGATGTAATTCATTTTTAAGAGTTTGCCTAGCATGCACAAAGCACTATATAAACTGAGCATGGTAGAGGTCAGAAGATAGGAGCAAGAGCATCAGATGTTCACAGTCATCTCTGACTACATGCTGAGTTTGAGGACAGGCTGGGATACACGAGACCATATCTTAAAAAAAAAAAAAAAAAAAAAAAAAAAGCCAGGTGGTAGTGGCACCAGCCTTTAATCCCAGCACTCAGTACGTAGAAGTAGGCAGATCTCTGTGAGTTCGAGGTCAGCCTGGTCTACAGAGTGAGTTTCAGGACAGCCAGGGCTACATGGAGAAACACTGTGTTGAAAATCTGAATTGAAAAACAAAACCCTCTTTTTATTCAAGCACATAAAAGTAAAAGCTAGATGTACATAAATATACTTTTGTTGTAAAGATGAGATGAAAGGGCTGGGGATGTACCTCGCTTGGTAGGGTGCTGCCTCTTAGGCTTGAAGCCCAGGAGTCAATCTCTGGTAATGAATAAACAGGGCACAGTGAGGTGGGTGACCATAATCTCAGCATTAGGGAGGTAGAGGTGGGAAGATTTGCCGTTCAAGGTCACTGGGTGTGGTGGCACATGCTTTTGATCCCAGTGCTCAGGAGGCAGGCGGATCTTTGTGAGTGTGAGGCTGTCTTAGTCAACATAGAGAGTTCTAGGACAGCCAGAGCTATGTAGAGAGATACTGTCTCTAAAGTCAGAAGAGGAAGGAGGAGGAAGAAGGGAAGAAGAAGAAATTATAAATTGTACAAGGTCATTCCCAGTTACATAGTGACTTTGAGGCAGACTGGATACCTGAGACCATGTCTCAAAAATAAATAAATGAAGCCCGGTGGTGGTGGTGTAAGCCTTTAATCCTAGTACTTGGGATCTCTGTGATTTTGAAGCCAGCCTGGTCTACAGAGTGAGTTCCAGGACCACCAAAGTCACAGGGAAACCCTGTCTCAAAAACCAAAACCAACCAAACAAATAAATGAGGTGGCACAGTGGGTAATGGTGTCTGCTTCCAAGTCTAGTGATCCAGTTCAATTCCCCAACCCACATGGTAGAAGGAGAACATTAACTCCTGAAAGTTGCCCTTTGACCTCCACATGTGTGCTCTACATGTATGACTGCTGCCTCCAGATAAATGCATAAATATGTGTAAACAAACAGATAAAAGGTAAAACAGAAGCCTGGATCAGATCTAAGAGCTAAGTGATCCTGGACTTAGGCACCATCTGCCTTCACCTTTTCCTCAACCCCTGCTCATAGAGGTGCCCCAAGCTGAACTCTGAGAACTGTCATTTACTAACAGCCCACTGTATTTCATTTTCTTGGGCGAGGGGTCATTCCAGAATGAGGATGTTAGCTTCAGAGGCAGAGCCAGAGCCAAGACAGACTCAGGGCACCACTCCTGGCTGATGATCGTCAAGCTGGCAGCACCCTCCTTGGATGGGAGCAACAAGAGGGAGTGTTGGTTTCTAGGGAAAGCTGTTTGGAGCTTAGCACTTCCCCAGAGGCAGCGGAAGAGGATGAGTGTGTGTCCACAGGCTTGGGAGGTGGCAGGTTTCAGCAAGAGGAGGCGGCCTAGGCTGCTGGCACCAGTTGGCCCCAGCACCCAATACTCCGCCCAAGGCCTAGTGCAGACTCGGTCTGCACGATACCACTGTACCACCCTAGGGAGAAGTGGCTGAGTGCCAGAGGGATGGCACGAAGACTCAGAGACAGGGAGGAGGAGGTCATAGGTTGTGAGCAGGGCAGGGACACCAAGAGGACCAGTCCTGGAGACAGTCAGTTGCCACTGCCAGCCTTGCTGGGTGGAACCAGACAGAACGTCTGCCATCCCCAGGTCTTGCTGAGAACAGCTCTGGGAAACTTACTGAGGACAAGGCTTTCTGGTGGCTCCTGGGGGCAGGTCAGGGCTGTGGGGCAATCAGATTGGAGAGAAGAGGAGGAACCCCAGGGCCATGGGACAGTGTTCAAGCCTGGTGACCATAAGCTGGTGCATCTAAGGGAGGGTCCTGCTTTGCAAGGTGAGCAAAACAGCTTTGGACCAATGATACAGGTTCACTGAACTCCTAGGCAGCACAAGATGGTCTTCAGTGGGACGAATTCATTTCATCCTCACAACACCCTAGAAGGCAGGGATGCTGAGTATTGCCCACTTTGTAGGCAAGCACAGCAACATGGGAGGTTTGAGTTGATCCTCTTGTGCTGGGGAGATGGCTCAGGGAGTAATGTGCTTGACCCACAAGCATGAGAACCTGAGTTTGGTCTCCAGTATTTAAAAGCTAGGTGTGCCTATCTGTAATCCCAGCACTGGGAGGCAGAGATAAGTGGATAATGGGTACTTACTGGCCGGCCAGCCTAGCCAAAAATGGCCAGTGTTCAGTGAGAGACTCTGTCTCAGAGAAGATGCCTCAGAGAAGAGTAAAAGGCACTTGCCACTAAGCCTGACAACCTGGGTTCCATCCCCAGAGCCTACACAATGTAGGAAGAAAACCAATGCCCATAAATTGCAGAGCCATGGGATGCATGTATCTGTGCACATGGGAGTGTGTGCACATACCCCAAAATAACACATAAGTAAATGGGATTAAGAAAAGCGATGGCATAGACCTTTAACCACAGTACTCAGGAGACAGAGAGAGAGAGACCCTGTATCAAAAAGTAAGGTTGTGGGAAGGCTGGCAAGATGATTCGGCAGGTAAAGGTGCTTGCCACACTACTTTGGCAACCTGAGCTCAGTCCCTGGAACCCACGTAAAGGTAGAAAGAGAGACCCTACTCCATACAGTTGTCACCTGACCTCTACAAACACATTGGGCCTATAGCCCTCCCCCATAAACACACATATACACAACAATAAACACAAAGGGAGAAGCTAACAGGGAAAGACACCCACCATTATCCCTGGCCTCCACATTTGTACGAACATCTGCACGTAACTTAAAGAGTCCCTGCACTGTTGGAAGACACCTATTCCTGGTGGTATCTGAGACTCTATGAGGGAGGCAGACAAAACATAAACAGAAAGTCCTTCAAGTCTGTGTGTGTGTGTGTGTGTGTGTGTGTGTGTGTGTGTGTGTGTGTTTCAAACAGGGTCTCAAACAGACCTTGAACTTAGCCAAGATTCAAGACTGATCTTGAACTCATGACCCTCCTGCCTCTACCTCCCAAGTGCTGGGATTGTGGGCTTTTGTTGCCATGCCAACTGTTTCACTGCTCCTCTTCCTCCCCTCCGCCATCCTCCCTCCTTCTCTGCTTTCTTCTTTTGACAGTAGTCAGGCTGGCCTTGAATTTGCTATCCTTCTGCCTTAAGCCTCCTGAGTTCTGGGATGACAGGCACAGGCACCACACCTATTACTTACTGAACAGAGCTACTGTGTGTATAGTGGGCCCCCTTTAGTTAGCCCATGCGAGTGACTGCAGTTCTCATGGTTATACCAAGGACAATTCCTACTTCACAAATGAGGAAAAGGGTGTCCAGAGACATTACACACCTCATGGTGACATAAGACTAGGTGGTGGTCACGGAGCAAGGAAGTGACAGAAGTAGAATCCATACCCAGGTCAAGGTGACTCTGGGCCTGAGAAAGGGACCTATTAGTGGTGGTGGGTCCACAGACCAGCCAGGAACCTGGCATGCAACTCACAGGGAGAAGGTGTTTCTAATAAATTGCAGAGGAGCCTGCGATGGTGGTGAAAGTCTGTAAACCCAGACTCTGGAGGCAGGCAGATCTCTGTGAGTTCAAGGCCAGCCTGGTCTACAGAGTGAGTTCCAGGAGTATCCAAGGCATTCCTCTGTGTCTGGAATGAAGTTTATGGCCCTGCCCAGAGGGGGCGCTCTGTTAGATTTACAGGGTACAGGGGGGTCACAATCAGTGGGGGTGGGGTAGGGTTTGTCATAGGATTCTTTTGTTGTTTTTCTTTTCCTCCCTCTCTCTCTCCCTCTCTCTCTTTCTCTCTCTCTGTGAGGCACAGTCTCCTATACCTTGGACAATGACCTTGGATCCGTTATACTCTTGCCTCAACCTCCCAAATGCGGACAACATCTGCCTGGACTTTTCTCTTTTAGAGAAATCAAGCCAGTGGTTGGGCAGGAGGGAGTCTCATCGTCCACGCCTTCCCTGTCCATGCCTTTTCTCTCCCATAGCCTGCCTTCTTCCCCCTGGGCTGGGCTTCCAGCTCTTTCTTCCCCCAGGAGCAGTGAGTTTTACCTGGTCAGGAGGTCTCACCACATCAGGTGCGACCTCACTTTCACAGAAACCAAGGCTCCACTCCCAGCAGCCCTGGATGGAATGCTCTAAAGGAGGGTAAATGGCCACAGGTTTGGGCTGAGGTGAGAGGTGATCTGGGAAAGTTCTGAAGAGCCATCCTGAAGGGAGGAATGGCTTCTCCCTGAGATGTGTGTATGTGTGTGTGTGTGTGTGTGTGTGTGTGTGTGTGTGTGTGTAGGGGGGGGGGAGCAGGAATGCAGGAGGGGACCAGAAAAATGAAAGGTGTTTTCTTCCCAGGAACCAGCCTGTTTGGAACCCTGAGGCCTTTACCTTCCCCCGAGGCCTTAGGTAGGTACTAGGGGCCCTCAGCCTCAAGCTGCTTAGCCTGGTTCTTGATGCCCCTGGGTCCCTGACTGTCTTCAGAGGCCAACAATAGCCCCAGTGTGGCCACTTCCTAGCAAGACCCCGACACACACACACACACACACACACACACACACACACACACACACACATCCAGAGGAGACTTGCCTTACCCCTCTTTAGGCCCTGGACCCCAGAATTCCTACTTAAACTGTTGTGACACTGGCTAGGTCTGCTGGCTCTCTCTGCATTTCAGCTTCCCCACACACTCTCATGAAGCTTTCAAGCCTCGGGTTTATGTGGGGGTGGGGTGTTAGGGAACCAGAGGGCAGACCACCGCAGCACCAAGCCCTTTGGTCCGCAGGGCTTCCTGGTTAACACAGGAAGATGCTGTAAGGGTCAAGGTTATTCACACCCTGCCTATCTGACCTTGACCTCTGTGCTCCTAGTCTGCCTTCTGCCTTCTGCAACCCAGTGAGGGGAGATGGGGGTGTTCTGTGCCCAGAGCAGCCCTCCTGCCACAGTCTGAGCCATTAGTGGGTATTTGTCCTTTTTTTTTTTTTTTTGCAATGATGGGGCTCAAGTCCCGGGCCTCACACACATTAGACAGTGCTCTAACAGGGAGCTAAGTTGTCAGCTGCAGCATGTGTTTCTGGTACAAGAATTCAAGGGATTAAACCAGGCATGGTGGCAGGCACTGTTTTATAATCCCAGCACTTGTGAGGCTGAGGTACAAAGGCTGTGAGTTCAAGGCCAGCCTGGGCTGAGTCCTTGGCTGGGAACAGGGTGTCTAGGGGTACAGTGAATGTTGGCTGGAGCTCCTTTGCGCACTTCACTAGTCTGTGAGCTTGTGTCTTGAGGAGACCCTGACAAAATTGCTGCTCCTAACAGGTGACACGGTCTTGCCGTAAAGTATCCCTGTCTTTCCTGGAAATCCTCTCTGCTCATCCCAAAATTGCTCTGATTCTCTAGTTCCTGCCTTGGCTGCCTGATGCTTCAGCCTCTTCCTTCTCCCCAGGATCCCTAAACAGTGTGACACTCAGCACCCAGGTCTAGGGGTGGGCAGTGACAGAGGATCCTCAAGCCCAAACCAGCTCCTGTGTCTCCAGAGAGGAAGGCCTCCTTGCCTTCCAGAGAGGATGGCTGGCCCCAGCTCTGAAGCAAAAGTGCTTCCATGCAGGAGGGAAGGAAGCTGGCTCAGTGGGAGAAAGATGAAGCTGGTCCCCCACGTGTCAGTGAACAAATTGGGCCAATTTGGTGTGATTAGTGAAGAATTCACATCTGGCCAGCAGAGGCCTCCCCCAGCCCAGCCCAGCCTGGCTCCTGCTCCCCATTACAAGCTATTTTCTCTGACGGCTCCATTTGTCTCTGGAGTGGGGGATTTGACAGTTCCCTGGCCAGCCTGGGGGGCCTGGCTGTGAGTGAGAGGCCCAAGGCCAGGCTGCTTGTCCACCATGAGACCTGATGCCCTGCAATGCCGCACTTCCTACAGGTCCAGACACCTGTCCGTCTCATCTCTGTGCTGGGTGAGAGCACCCACAGCGAGCCTGGGGTGCACTGCCACTGAGCTGTCCCATGCAGGTTTCCCTTGGGTCACAGTTGGTTTCTCTCTTTGCACCACAATGCTTATGTGTTGAGTTCGACAGAGCCTTGTGTGTGGAAGAGCCAAGGGTCTGGCATTTTCTGAAAGAAAGCAGCTGGGCATGCATGCAAAGGGAGGGTCCGCTCCCCACTTCCTCACCCCTTCTACATCCATACCCCTCCCATAATGCCTCTGATGCGACCACTGTGGAAGGCTGCTGCGCAGCTGGAGGGCTCACCCCAGAAATGGCTTCAAGGTAGTATGGGGGTGTGGCTTTCAAACTTTTGGGTCTTCCTCCCCCAGCACTGACCCCAGGTTGCCTGTGTCAAAGGCAATTTGGGGCTGTTTAAAGGAGTCTGACCTAGGGGTCACCTGGGTAAATCTCCTCCTTGAGGAATTGCCACCAGATGGCAACCTGAGGCTTGTCTCCTCCAAGGTGCTGCCTGGTTGGCCAGGCATCTCCAAGCTCTGCTGTGTGTGTTGTGTGTGTGTGTGTGTGTGTATGCACATGTATGCCATGCAGACATGTGTGCCTGTATGTGAGGTCTACATGTGTCTGTGTGTAATATGTCTGTGGCAAGGCATGTGTACATTCCTGTCTGCATGTGCATATACATGTGTATGCATATGTTGGCACATGTGTGTATTGACCTAGGACATTGGTCCCTGGCTGAGAGGTATCACTGGATAATGAAGGAAGAGGTCCTAGACTTCAGTGCAGTGGTGGGTGAGCAGCTTTGTTGTGATGACACATATTTGGGGGTGTGCAGTGCAAGCATTTTGGGCCTCCCAGCATTTTGCAATGGCATGTGGGTGTCATAGAGGACAGGGAAGAGTGGAAAGACGTCTGCAATTGTGCCATCTCCAGTCTTCAGATCTGAGTAGAGGGAGTCAGCAGCCATCCTAGTTTGCTCCAGAATGAAAAGCTGCCTAAGATGTGGGCCTTTCAGTATGAAAGCTAGGACAGTCTTAAGCAATCTCTGACAGCTGGTCACTGTCCCCTAAGCCCAAGTCTCAGGCCAGGCGGAAGGGAAAACGGTTTTCTGTCTTGTCTGCTTTTTATTTCTTTAAAAAAAATTACATTTATTTATTTAGTTATTTGTTTATTTATTTATTTATTGTGTGTGTGTGTGTGTGTGTGTGTGTGTGTGTGTGTGTGTGTGTATGCACACATTCATATGTGGAAGTCAGAGGACAATTTGCTGGATTCACTTCTCTCCTTCTATCACAAGAGGCCTGGAGATCAAACTCAGGTTGTCAGGCTTGGTGGCCAGCATTTTTACCTGCTGGGTGTCATCCTGGATCTTAATTCAATCCTTACTTGGCTGTAGCTTGGTTCTCTGTTATTATTCCTAGGTCTGCAGCTGTTTTTGTTCAGGGTAGTGCTGGGATGGTGGGAGGAAGTTCTTATAGGGGTTGGGTGGTTTATCTCATTCAAGCCGAGAACCACAGTTTGGGGTGGACCCTAGCAGTCAGATCGCCCTGCCCTCCCAGTATGCAGACCACCCAACACCCATCTGTAATTACCAGATGCACCTTCAGAACACCCACTGTTTGGCTGCTGGGGCTATTATCCCATTTTAGAGATGGGATAACGGAGGTGGAGTCAGAGGCCTTAAGGCGGAGTTGGGGGAGAGAGAAGCAAGGTCTCCTGGCTGTCAACCCCTGCCTTCGAGTCATCTGCTCTGAAAAAATAGACCGCTTTCTTTTCTTCCTTCTATTTATTTATTTTTTGAGGCAGGGTCTCATATAACCAAAGCTGGCCTCAAGCTCACTCTGTAGCCAAGGGTGACCTTAAATTCCTGATCCTCCTGCCTCCATCTCCCAAATGCTGAGATTACAAGCATATGCCACATAGGCCTGCTAGACAGCTCTTTTCTTGAGATTAGGAGTAAGTTCTGTCCCCATCATCAGGCAAGCTGCTGATCCTTCCAGAAAAAGTATTCTGGGCTCTACTCCCCAAACATCAGACATAATTCAAGATGGAAGAAGAGGTCACCCTGGCAAAATAGCAAATGCAGAGAGGGCTTCAGAAAAATGTAGACGTTAGACCCAATCCAGCCTTTGTTCATGTTGGCCTCCAGGAAAGGGAATTGAAAGAGAGGCAATTTAAAAATGTTTTGAAGCCTGGGCAATGGTGGTGCATGCCTTTAATCCCAGCACCAAAGACAATTCCAGGACAAGTAGGGCTGTTACAAAGAGAAATAATGTCTCAAAAAAAAAAAAAAAAAAAAAAAAAACCACACACACACACACACACACACACACACACACAGAGTTTTGACAAAAGAATCCTGTACTTTGTGTCCACAGCCTCACCTGCCTTCCTTCACAGGTCCCTGACCCAAGAGCTTCCCTGAAGTTCTTGTCTGCATGGACCTAGGGCCCTTATACTCTGTGGACAGGAGGCTGGGCTGAGTTTGCCCTTTCAGTGGAACGGGCTTGGAAGCAGGATTTCAGAGAATCCATTTCTGCTAATTCACTATGCATCTGAGGACACTCAGCTGTTAATCTAGAGCCTCAAGCATCCTAGGCAAGTTCTCTACCCTGAAACCAGAATATGTGAATCATAGCTCAGAGTCACCCGGCTCCCTTTTCTAGGTTGAGGGCTTGTGTGGGATTTTTGGCTGGCAGGAGGGGGCCTGGAAATCTTCGGGAGCTGGTGCTGGGCCTGGGGCTGAGCTTGTATCCCGGAAGGATCCTCTTGGGAACTGTCCCTTCTGCAAAGGCTCCTCTGCAATCTTGATAAGGCTCTTGGGGAACCTGCTGACCCCAAGGCTGAAATAGGGTATCCTCTCAGAGTGCAGTCCTACAGCAAGACACCTTGGCTCCATTTTGGAACTCAGTCGTACCCAGCTTCTCCTGGAGGAGAAGACTCAGGTGGGGTGCGTGCCTGTTTACACCCTGTTGAAGTTTGCTTCAAGCCTAAGGCAACTTCCTGTTTGTACCAACAGGTCCAGAAGAGATCAAAGGCCAGGGCTGGTGAGTTCAGGGGCCAGGAATTGAGGATGGCCATCCAGCCACTGTGTCATGGGAGGGTGGTAGCCTTGGAAGGACATCGTGGGGAACAGAGCCCATCCCAGGGCCCTGGGCCTAGGCCTGGCTGGGTTGATCTTGTGGCAACATCTCTGGGAAGCCCTGAACATCCAGCCATGCCTCGTTCCTACCCTGTGTGAGAGTGAGCACCACTACCACCTTTCTGATCTCTGGTAGTGTCCTGTCTCATCCAGACTACCGATCCCTCTCCTCTCACCAAGCCCATCTAGGCCCAAAGCCTCTGCAACAGGGGCAACCGCCCCCCGCCCCCCGCCCCCCCAGCACTCCACGGTGGACAGCCCCCTGCCCCTCCTCCGCGGCGGGCGTGGCCGCAAGGCTGTCACTCACTAGGAGGAATGCAGACGGCAGGGCTGCCCTGTGGTCACGTCTCCGCCCCACAGGCGAGGTAGGCGCCCAGGTACCCAGCCTGTGGGCCTTGGGAGCCCGCCAAGCTGCTGATGAAAGGCGCTGCCAGATTAACCCTTTCTTGCCCGCACCCCCTCACTGCCGCCGGCTGCTGGGTGGTCGTTGACCTGGAGATGCACTAGGCATGGAGCCTGAATGGGCAGGCTAGGAAGGGAGAGGCTTCAGCGCTGGTGGTGGGGAATCCCAATGGCTACAGACCAGTTCCCCCTGCCGCCACGTGCACACTTCTCTGGAAACAGGCCTACGAGTTACAGGACTCTCCATTAGGCACAGCTGAAGAGCACAGGGCAGAGTCCAGAAAGCCTTGCATCCCTCTTCGTTTTAGGGACCAGAGACTCAGCTCAGCTGTGATAAATGCCAGTGGGCTTTTAATTTCTCCCCAGGGTAGGGAATAACAGCTTAGATGGAAGGCTGGGGCCTGCCAGCTCTAGCAACCTCCATTCTGCCCCCAAGTGGCATCTCGGGCTGATACCTAGGCTATACACTAAAGGGGAGAGAAGACGGGGTGCAGGGGTGGGGAGGGTGTTCTTGCCATCGCCCCGAAACTCTCCTGCAACCCCCAAGACCCGGGACAGTTTTGGAAGCTAGGTATGGCGTGAGATATATGGTGGGAGATAGGTTTAGGCACTGCCATCTTTCTTTCTGTGTCTCGCCTTTGTCAACATCTGCCAGAACTTTGGCAACCTGGGCATTAACTGAGCCATGGTGTGTGTGTGTGTGTGTGTGTGTGTGTGTGTGTGTGTGTGTGTGTGTGTGTGGTGGTGGTATTCTGTGGCCCTGGGGCTGTGCCCCCCCCTTCCTGGGTCTGGGTGATAGGCTCCTGCTCTATGAGGAAGGTTATACCTTTGATCTTGAGGTCCTTGTTCCTGTCCTATGTCCTGAAGCCTGGGCTCCAGGTCACACTTCAGGTTGCTAGACCCAGCGCGCTGCCAGGTGGAGCCATGCTCATGTTCCACAACACATGCAAACCCTCCTCTCTTATTGTTCTATGAGTTCTAAGGATCCAGGGGCAAGGGGAAACCTTTTGTTCTAACTTGTGCACTGGAGTATGTGGTGGGCAGGTGAGGAGGGCAAATCTCTAGGGGGGGGCACTAAAACTTCGGAACCTCAAGTTCAGCCCTCCCTAAGCTCCACCCCTTACCTGACAGATAAATCACATCTTTAACAGTGGGCCATGGCCGGAGAGCTCCCATCTCCCCTCGCCTCTCTGCCTATGAGGGGCAGGAGATAGGAGGTCAAAGGAGGCTGTGACCCCTCCACAGCCCTCACTGCCTCTATCTGTTTCTTCCCCAATGACCTCTAAGAACCTCACACTATGGTACCCTGCAGAGGGGTTTCCTGTGAGACCTGGTGCCATTGGTTTGGGTTAGAACTGGAGTTAAGACACCAGAAAGAACTTCCTGATCTCTGTGTTCAAATGTAACACCTTGAACACCGGTGCCTTGGGTAGGCCTAGTCAGCCCAAAGGTATTACTACCTCCAAGATAGGCCGGAAATGCAAAAGGTATTTATTCATTTATTTGATAGGTTAGGTTTCGGTGGACTTCAAACTCAGTATGTAGCCCAGGTTGGTTCCAAATCCACAATCCTCCTGCTTCTAGAGTGGTGGAATTAAGGGCAAGAGCTACCAAGCCTGGCTTGCAAGTCATCCTCAACGCCCCATTCCTCTCTCTGTCTAGAGCTGTCAAGTCCCATCTTTTCTGTAACTGCTACTTTAGTCGTTGGTAAGAAGGGTTCCTCTTTTTACCCCTGCCTCTCTCCTGACCCACTTCAGCCTGTTCTCACCAGTCCCTGAGACTATTGCAACAGTGGCTATTTCCCCTAGCTCCAGGGAGCACCCCCCCATCCTCCCTTCCCTCCTCCGCACTGCACTAAGAGACATCCTAGAACACAGGTTGGAGCATGCACTCTTACACTCAAAAACCTTTGAAGGCTCCCCATTGCCGGCAGGATGAAGTCCCAGCGTTGCCTGGCACTTACAGCCTGCCCTGATCTGGTGCCAATTTACCTTGCCAGCCTGGGTCCTCATCTTGTACTTCATGCCCTTCCCTTTTCTCATCTTACCTCAGACCTGCTGTGTGTGTTCATGGCCGACGACCACCTTGGCATACCACACAGATGGGCATGTTCTTGACTTTTAGGTGTTGTGGGTGAGGAGGATTAATCCCGTAATCCCATAAATAAATATGGCTTTACATACTCTTCTAAGCCCAGCCTATCCTTAGGAACTCACTCACAGAGAAGCTAGAATAGGGACGGTGCAGATTCACACGGGGTCCCAGAGAAGGCTTTGAAGTGTTAGAAGCACCTGGTGGTTGGGGATTCAAGTTACCCCTTGAATGGTGAGGATGTGAGTTTATTTACATCCTCCCTTCAGAATGAATGTTTGTACACTGCTTTCTTGACATGCCCTACCTAGCCTGGTTTCCATCCTTGAGTCTTTTTGAAGCCTGACTCCAGGACTGAGCGCCTGAAGAGAGAACGTTGCTCGGTTGTTTTTGAGAGACACCTTTGCGCACAGTAGACCTTTAACAGCCACTTCTACTTCTGAAGTGCAAGCTTATTCACCTGTCCTGAATAAGCATGGCAGCGGCTTTTACAGAAAGTGGTCTTCCAGGAGGTGTCCCACAAGGTCTGGCACAGACACACAGGATGGGTGATGAGTTAATCTCTTGGATATTCCTTTTGGTGAAGTTCTGGTCTTTCTCCATCCAAATGTGCCCTCTGCCAAGCCTCTCCCTTCCCAGGTACCTTGGAGGACTTTCGGAACTTTGACCCAGTGGCTCTCCCACCAGAGAGGCAGGACATCCTTGTGGGATGGAGAGGGACTATGGGGAACCATGGTGGAACCGTGGTGTCCTCAGGTTGGTAACCCAATGCCCCAGCCTCCTGGGGTACCCCACAGGCTCCTTTGTCAGCTGACTACAGATTGGGAGAGAAAAGTGCCCTTTCCTTGCCCCTCGACTGTTTCCACTGTGAAACACCTCAAGTTCTGCACCTTCCCAACATATCACATAGGAACAGAGAGGGTTGGGAGAGACAGGAGGGCAAGCTTATCTGGAAATAACCCTGAACTAGAGACTGTCTCTTGCCCCATGCTTCCCCTGCTCCACCAGGCAATGCCCCAAGTTTCCCAGTTCAGATAGCTGCCTCATCCCTCCCTGGGACTTTCCCATCATGGTGTGAAACTTAAATCAAGCAAAATGGAAAAACTGTTGAAGTCATGGAGGTGGGAGGCTGACCCATCTGATGTTAGCCTAGCCCTTTGGACCAGATTCTTGGTGTAAGATCCCCCTTTGGGGATCCTTTGTTCTGACAATGGGTACCCAACCTCTGCCTCCAGGGAACATGAGTTCTGACCTCAGGAAGCTTCCTAGTCTAAGGCCATGGAGAAGCTCTGGTTCTGAGGACCTCCCAGGCTATGAGAGACACGGGACAAACCAGGACATCAGTCCCAAGCACCACTGTGTCAGTCAGCAGTGAGGTGTCCAGCAGGGTGTCCACATCCCCCAGATCCTTCCTTTCCTCAGATTGCCATGTCTGGTCCCCACCCCACACTGTCTTGCTTTGGAGTCCAGGCCAGTGGTAGGACTGGAGGTACAGGTGGCCAGCAGGTGGTGAGATCCAGGGCGGAGGAATGTGCCTGGGGCCTGGGCAGGATGCCACTGGACCTTCCCAGCCATTCCACCTCCTCCCCATGCCTGCTCACCCTATCTCCTGCCAGCCACCATCATAGTCCCTATGCTAAGGGTCATAACCAGGTCCCAGCTTCCGTGTGGAGCCATTCCCAGGACCTGGCCTCTAGACACAAGGGGCATCTTGTGGGCCATTAGTCACTGCTGTAACCGCCACTTCATTAACTCTGACCTTGTGCTGGCTTATTTAATCCTGGCAGTTAAATACTGGATGACCCTCATTTTACAGGTGGAAACTTGGGGGACACTTGGGGAGATGGAGTTAGGATGCAGTATTCTTGTGCAGCCTATCCCAAGGAAGCTGTGGATGGGACTCCTGAGACCTGGGGGGAGGAGCCAACAGTGGACCTGCAGCTCCAAGGGGGTTTGCTTTCAGCTCAAGAAGGAAGTTGTCCCTGCAGTGACAGGAATTGGACATGACTGGGATTGGGCACAACAATGGCTGGGGGAGTGGGCTCAGTGAACAGGCATACTTTCCCCAGCACCTCCTTCTAGCCAGGGGCCCCCTCTTCTCCAAGCTGAGGAAGCAGGTGGGGATGGAAGCTCCCTGGAACCCCTGGCCAGCATAGGCAGAGAGCCTGTGCCCTGCTGTGGCAGCCCAGCTTCCCCACTGTCTTGAGGCTGCCCTGTGGCCCAGGCTTCTCCTTGGAGTTGGATGCCTCCAATGCATGGCAGTGGTCCAGCTTAAGAAAGCCAGGAAGATTCAGCTTTGTTCTGCAAGACTTCTGCTCTCTGTTGCCCCCCCCCCCAGCTTCTACCAGCTTTCCTCCCAAACACTCACTCAACCCCCAGACCACCTACAAACCACCCATTTGCCCAGACCACACAGCTCCTGTGCCCAGGATAAGGACCTCCCCACCCCCACCCGCTCAGCCTGTACCCCCAAGCCTAATTACTACCCTGGCACCTCCAGGGCAGGGGCAGGGGGGCACTGACCTCTGTTTATGCTTGACATTCTCTAGGGCAGAGGAGGCTTGTTTTCCTCTGGACATCAAGGGATAGAAGCAAATTAGAGAGAGACCCTCAACTGGACCCCCTCTGGTCGGTCCCTCCCAACCCACCGCATGCCACCACCTGGTTCATGGTTCCAGGCTGCTGAGATGGGGCTGGGCAGGAAAACAAAATGCTGAGGGCCTGATGTTTGCTAGTCCATCCTTCTGGGCATAGTAAGAGGACAGAGGAAAGACCAGACTCTGGTTCTGCCTTGTAAGTGAGGCACTGGGGAGCATGACCCCCCCACACACACAGGGGGGCACTGCAGGGGTCTCTACCAATGATGTGTGCTGTTCCTTTAGGGCCCAACTCCCAAGTGGGAAGGATAAAGCTGGTCATCATGGTCTATAAGTACTCTTCCAACTGAGGACCCTAAAGCCTAAAGGGTACTTGAGAGAGGCCAACTGATAGTAAAGGGGCCTTCTTGCAAAGAACAGGCATACCAGGTGGAGGCTATAGAGGGCAAATGGCCAGAGGCAGTGGATGGTGCAGGACAGGCCTTATATTGCCTCTACTGTGGTGGGGGATGGGTTGAAAGTTGAAGCTGCCTTATGGGGAGGCAGAAGTCAAAAGCACCCCCCAGAGTTGGGGGGGGGATTGGCAGCTGGTGTGTTCTGTTTCCCTGTGATCCAAGACTGTGGGAGAGAAGACACCTTTCTGAAGGTTCCTTAGGTAACTCCCTCTGTAGCCGCTACCCTGACCCAGGTCCTGCTCAGGGAATACAGGGACCAGTCCTCATGCATTGCCCAACTCAAGCCGGGCTCAGAGGGTGCCTAGGGAGTGTTGAATGAATGTAGAATGGCTGTGGAGAGACTGAGGCAAGCTTGCATAGGAGAACAGAGTCTGTGGCTCAGGCTGAGCTGGGAGGGAGGGGTAGGGTAGAGGAGTAGGTGCCCCCGTGGGTGTACCCATACCCAGGCAGGGCTGAGTCAGGCTGGGGCCACCAAGGCTGGTCCAGGGCGGATGAGGTGGTCTCTGTGGGGTCCCTCTCAGGATCCATTCTTCCCCCATAATTACTTCTGATTAGCTTCACCACAACAGCCAGACTGCAAAGAGAGGGGTGTTTGGGGCATGGGGGAGGGGAGGACAAGGTAGAACAGAACACTCAGGACAAGCTCTGGCCCCCAGCTGAGATCCCTCCCTGGAGCAGCTGAGTGAGAGGTGAGAGAGAGAGAGAGCGAGAGAGAGAGAGAGAGAGAGAGCGCGCGCGCACACACACACACACACACACACACAGAATGAGGGTGGGGGAGAGGGGAGTTCACTGGAAAATTCTGAAGTGGCCCCATTTACACAGGCGGGGAGCTACAGTAAGCCAAGGGATCAGGTCCTTTAGACAACCATGGCATTAACCCAAGATGCCCCTTCATAGCACCAAGGAGGCAGGGGAGGGGGCAGAGCTTCAGGCAGGGGCTAAGGGGACATGTGGACTATTTCAAGCTAGAAGGGATTTGGTGTTGGCATGTACTCCCCCTGAGCAGCTCAGAAAGTTCTTTCTGGTATCTCGCTATCGTTTCTACTTGGTCCTTACTGAGTGGAAGGACCTTCAGACAGATGTGCTCCCATCTACGGATTCCCTGTCTTCACCTGATCTACTTGGAGTGCTCCATGGCTCCATGCAAGAGCCATGCCTGCAAGCCAAGAGGCTGGGGTCAGATCTCCCTCACATTCCTCAACAGGCCTGGCTCAGGCTATTCAGGCTACCCCAGTCATGTTCCGACTGTGTTGGGAGAGAGAACTGAGCACTAGTAATAGGAGTGGGTTGGAGGACAGAATGGTAAGTCTGCTTTCTGCCAACCCCCTTCTTTGGGGGAAACTTACTATACAATCAATAGTATTAGCCACTTTATCATTTTTATTTAAAACATTTTGTGAGTACACAGTGCTAGGGATTGAAACTCAGGGTCTTGTGCATGGTAGCTAAGCACATGTTCTAGTAGTGAACCCCTGTCCTGTTTTAAAAGACAGAGTTTCTAGCCAGGTGGTGGTGGTACACACCTTTAATCTCAGCACTTGGGAGGCAGAGGCAGGTGGATCTCTGTGAGTATGAGGCCAGCCTGGTCTACAGAGTGAGTTCCAGGATAGTCAGGGCTGCTACACAGAGAACCCCTGCCTCAAAAAAATTTATATAAAAGATTATAAATATAATGTTTTCCAGGGTTGTCTCAAATTTGTAATCTTCCTGCCTCAGCCTCCTGAGCATTATAATCTCATTGAGATTACAAACGTGTGCCACCATGCCCAGTTTAGCTAGCTATTGAAAAGCAAAATGCTGCTGGGTGTGGTGGTGCACACCTTTAGTCACAACACTCAGGAGGCAGAGGCAGGAGGATCAATTTGAGGCAAGCATGGTCTACAGAGCAAGTTCCAGGACAGCCAGGGATACACAGAAAGACCTTGTCTTAAAAAAAAAAAGTGGGGGGGGGGCTGGAAATATCGGTCCACTATATGTTAACCTAACATGTGCAAGGCCCTGAGTTCGACCCCCAGCATAGCATAAACCAAGAGTGGTAGTGCATGCCTGCAGTCTCTGTTTTTGGGAGGTGGAGGAAAGAAGATCAAGGTCACTCTCCTACTATAAAATGCTTGATCTCAAAAACAAAAACAAACAAAAAACCCTATGTATTCAGGTGCAGTGGCTTGCTTACACACACACCCCTACCTATTTAGGAGGTCAAGGGAAGAGGATGACAAAGTCACTGAACTACATAGGGAGCCACTATCTCTGAGCATGGGATTACATGTTTAATAAACACGCTGCATTTTGTCTTGGATTCTTCCGGTTCCCAGACCCTGTGGCAGTCTAATGGATGCCTTTCTGTGGAGCAGAATCTACTCCCTAACCTCAGGAAGCCTCCTCATATGTGATAAAGCAGGGCACCACAGGCCAGGTGATGGCTTTCTGGTGGCAGTGAGCTGCCTGGAGGAGGCAGCACTGGGACTGGGCACGGAGGATGCCGCCCGGGCGGCGCTCCCACGACCCGGGCAAGGCCGTCTGGGCGCCGTCTCCGGTCTCGGGGCCTGCGGTCGGGGCACAGCGGGGCCGCGTTTGAGCCGGTCAGCTCCCTGCGGAAATTACAGGGGCGCTCCGCACTGCGGTCGCGCCCCCCGGGGCAGCACCCGCCGGTTGGAGGCGTTTAAATTGAAAGCAGCTTTGGGGAGAGGGGGCGGGCGCGGGCTGGCGAGCCAGGGGAGGGGGCGCCGGGCACAGCGACCCCATTGTCTGCACCCTCGGAGGGGCGGAATCCTGTGGTGAGTGCGGCGGCGCCCCCTCCCCATGCGGGGTTCAGAGACACTCCCAGCCGGTTCCCACGCTGCCCAGAGCCTGGCGGGCTGTGACCCTGACTCAGTCTCCACCTGGCCCCCAGCTGGCACCAACCCCTCTGCTCGATCTCTGTACTCTGATTCTGTTTCTCTCCGAGGACTCAGAAGAACCATCGATCTGATCAGGTGTCCTTGGGTCATGGAAGGTCAGGGAAGCCTAGGTTGAATCCATTGCAAGGCTCAGTCCACCTTGGGACTTATCTTTACCATTTGGGTCACAGGGTCTTCCACAGAAAGGAAAATATCTCATCCCCTAAATGTTCCCTGTCTCTGGGCAATTTGAAGGTAGTTTGAACCCATGTTTGGAATGGGATTCCAACAGGAAGGAGGGTGCTACCAGCATCTGAGGGACAATGTCTAGTTGCAACAGACCTCCTGTGTGGTGAGGCGTGCTTGTAATCACAATACTAGGGAGTGGAGGCAGGAAGAGCAAGTTCAAGGTCATCCTTGGCTAGAAGTTGGAGGCCAACCTGGGCTACATGAGACCCATCTCAAAAAAAAGGGGAGGGGAGAAAAGAAAAAAAAAAAAAAACAGTAAAAGGAGGAGGAGGAAAGAAAGGGGCTCTCATTTATACTTGTCAGTAGGTACGTAGGAGGTATACTGCTGTGCTAACAGAGCAGAGGCTGGGCAATCCTGGTAAACTTCCTGGAAGAGCAAGCTGTGGAGCCCAGCTGGAAGGCTGGAGGCTGAACAATGTTCAAAGGAGAGAGGTTCAGGAGGTGAGGTGGAGCCCAGGAAGCAAGGCCATTGTAAAATGAACAGGTCCTGCTGGAGTAACACGATTTGGAAAAAAGAAGGTGGGCGGTGCCAGGTCCTGGTACAGTCTCCCTGGGTATGTAGAATGCTCCCCTGTGTGGCTTCCTAGTTCTTTTTCATAGGGCATTGGACACCTAGAGGCTGTCCCTGGGCTCCTGGCACCAGGTGCAGGGAGCTGGGTTTGTTGTTTCCTGGACCTGCAGCCCCAGAAGTTGTTTGCCAAGCTTGGTGCCCAGGGACCGTCCAGCAGAGTCACATGTTTCTGCTCTACCTCCTGGAGGTTCCCAGTGGGTAGCCAGGTATGGGGTCAGAGATGGTGGGACCAGATTCCTGCTACAAGGAACCTGAGACCCACATGTGGTTGCAAGAAGAAGCAGGGGCTGGTGGTTAGATGAGGGGGCTCCAAGGGAGACTAAGATACAGCCTGGGAGGAGGGAGACTGGTGAGGGAAGCAGAGACTGGGCCAGGGGTCTCCTCAGAGGTGTGGGGGTTGTCAGAGCTTTCTTTGTCCCTCCCCACCTCTGGACAGCCTCCTTCCCTGAGACCACATCCTTTCCTCCAAGGGTCTGGCAGATAAAGCAAAATCTCCAAACACGATTTAATGATGAGGCTGGAGACTGGGCTCTGGGCTTGGCCTGACCTTTTTCACCTCTTCTCCTGGCCCTGAGTCCAGAGGAAGAGGCTATCATGATGGGCATCCCCAGGTGCCATGGGGAAAGGAAGAGGGGTCCAGGCTAGGGATAGTGATCACAGGTTCACCCCTGTTCAGATCACTGGTTAGACTATTTTTCCTGGGGAGGGGGGTAGGGAGCTGGTAAACCCCAGGTTCCTGTTGGATAGGAATTGACAGGAGGGATAGGAAAATCCTATCCTCACAGCTAAGTAGCCTCAGGATATCCCAACTTTATATCCCATCTTTCTCTTCAGAAGAGCTCAGGGTATCTGCCACCCATCTCTCTTGGGCATTTACCCTAGAAACCTGGATAATTCCTTTGCTGTGGGGCGGAGGAGAGTTGGAATGGTAAAACTGAGGCTCTCAGGACTCTCCACACTCAGGCCAAGGGCTCTTCAGAAATCCCTTAAGACATTTTTTTTCCCTTCTTCCCTGCATCTCATAATTCACATCATCAAAGACCAGGCAGACTTTTACACACGCGTGCGCGCGCACATACACACACACACACACACACATGCACACACGCACACTCTGTGTGCAGGGGCACTTGTGTGAATGCCAGGAGACATATTTGTGGAGTCACTTCTCTCCTTTTACTTTTATGTGGGTCAAGCTCAAGTTGACATGCTAGTACCTTTACCTGCTGAGCCCGCCATCTCCTGAGCTCCACACAGTCTTCTTACATAGACTATTCCCCTCTATCCCTCTCCATCTATACCAGGTTGAGCCCAGAAGGGAGTGTGTAGATCACACAGTTTGGGACTTCAGTGGCCTGTCCTTCCATGGCCTAACCTGCCAGCCGGCCTCCTGAGGAAGGTGCAGTCCTGAGGCTGGGTCCGCTGCAGACTCTGGACCCTGGATGCCTGTCTGGGTTCAGCACCTGCATGGATCCTGTAGAATTCTGGGAAGGGATACAGCTGGATCAGACTAGAGTGAGGCTCATTCACCCTCTGGGGCCATCCCCATTATCAAAATGTCCCAGGGCAGGTGCCATGAGCAGCAGCAATCACAGAGAGCCCTTGTTCTGGAACTCAAGCCTGATTTGTCTAGAAAGATCAGGCTGGAGGAGGAGGGCCCCCGCAGACGCAGTTGAGAAAGCCAGGTGCTCCAGGTGGCCACTCAGGGCTGCTGTAGGATGCAAGAATGTAATGCTACAATCCAGCCTCTGCACAAAAGGGGGTATTGGTGATAGTGGCCATAGTGGTGTCATTGACACCTCTTGTGTCCTGCTTCCCATGATTCCTTCCTGGAGATGGAATCCTGCTGTGAAATCATCCCCTTTATCAAGTAGCCTAAGAGGTTCCCTCTCTGGCTGCATCCTCCTTGAATTGTTTTTTGAGAGATAGGTTTCTCCGTGTAGACCTGGCTGTCTTGGAACTCACTCTGTAGATCAGACTGTCCTCGAACTCACAGAAATATGCCTGCTGGGTTTAAAAGCATACATCACCACCGCTATTTCTTTTTCAGAAACCCTGCCATGTTTGTCTCTGTTCTGGGGCCTGAACTCTCTTTGGAGCCCCTGCCATGATGTTGCCACACTGTCTGTCTGTCCATGGCTTTAATAATTCTACTGATACACTCTTTAATCTCCAGCCATCCATCTCAGGGTCCACTTGAATCACGTGCCGCACCCCAAACCTAACAACTGTGTAGTCCCAGAATCTAAGATCCTAAATAGGATGTGGTCCCTAGGTACCAAGATGTCAGTGATTGTCATGGTAAGAGCTTCAATTGTGGGCTACCCACCCACCTCAACTGCCTGCTCGGTCATAAGGTGGTCGTGCGTGGGCAGTCAAGCATGATCCTGGACTCTGGCGAAGGCTGGATCCTCACAGGAAGACCACAGTCCCCCCTTGCCTCCACCTAGGCCTGAAAAACCTGCAAGAGAGAGGAAGATGGGCAGGAAGCTGAAGGAGAAAAGGTTGGTCTAGATGGCTAGGTGGGGTTGGCCATTCCAGGGCATTAGGGTGCCCTGGAAGGGATGTGGCATTGCTAGTGATGGTTGGAGGGACTCAAGAGACAAAGAATGAGGAAGAAGTCTGGTTTGGCTACATTCCCCTCCTCCACCAGCCTGGCTCAGACCCCAAGGGGCAAACAGGGCTCTAACGCAGCTTTAGGAGAGAAAATGCCTCCAGGACCACACCTCTCCAGGCTTTAGCCCTCTGCCTCAGGCTGGAAGCCACTTTCAGCCACTGTCAGGCGGAACCCTGGGGAGGCCCAGCAGCCCTCTCACAGGACTGATTAACAGCAAACAGCTGGGGGCAAACATCTGCTCTTCCCCTAGGGGAGGCCAGGTCTTGTTCCGTGGTTAGCAGATATCTGTCCCTGCTGAGGAGCCAGCACTGCCTTCACTGGCCTCCCCAGAGCCTGCACAGAGAGTAGACAAACACTATGGAAGCACCAGCCTTCAGGCGAGGGGCTATATCCACGCTTTGCCGGTGGGGAAAACTGGGACACAGGCAGGTGCAGGCTCCCACAGTCCCACAGAGGTCACAGTGATGAATGGCTCTTTTCTGGCTTTCAGGTGTTATCAAGAGTCTTGTGTAGGAGCTGGAGTATCTTTGGAGTATCAGGAGGCAGGGTAAGAAAGCATGGCTCCTAGCATCTGACAGCCACTCCAGTGCAACCCTATAATAGCTTCTGATGGATAGCCAGGTTGTAGTCACGTGGGCATCAGTAGGTATGGAGCAGCCCATGAGATAGGTCCTATGGCTCTCCCTGTTTCACAGTGAGGAAACTGGGGCTCAGGAAGGTGATTTGGCTTTCTCATTATCTAGCTAGACCCAGAAGAGGTGCTCCGGATACCCAGATGTTTCTGTCATTCCTTTTGGTGGATATAATCGCTTTCATGTGATTCTCCATCACCCCTATCAGTGTCCAGCTGGGCTGGAAGAGCAAATCCCCACCTGCCTGCCCTCTGACCTCCTCTTGTCTCATCCCAGAAAGATTAGCCTAGGGCACTGCTCCTCTAGCTCAGCTTGCCCAGTCCAGGTGCTGGGGCTGCCCAAGGAAAGATCAAAGGTCAAGTGGTGACTTCAGTGTCCTCTGCTCAACCCTGTCACATACTGGGGTTCCACTACCTGCATGGGTGGAAGGAAATGTCTTAGGTGATATCTGGTGTTTGGAAAGTGAACCAAGTACAGGTTTATATTCTGTCATTTGCTGGCCTGGGGCAAATGGCTTACCCTCTCAGAGCCTCATTGTTGCTATCTATAAAGTAAGGCATATCAGGCTTTGAGCTAAGAACAGGACCAAGTTGAAAAGGATTATCAGAACACCGGAGTGCCTTGTGGTTGCTCACTGGAGGATCTAGAGGGGCTGTTTAGAAAAAGGGAGGTCCAGAAATGTAGACAAGTCTGTAAAAAAAAAAAAAAAAAAAAGGACATGGTTGGTTGGGGAAGTGTCTAGATTTCTAAGGAAGGATGGACTGGTGGATGGGCTTCTAGGCGCCAGTCCTCTATCCCCACCCCTAACCCCAGGGAGAAGAACATTCCTTCCAGGTCTCCTTGCACTTCCAGGCGCCTGGGAGCCTGACCTGCATGGGAGCCCAGCCTACCTGGAAGCAGAACAGGCTTCTGTCTCTCCTATGAGTCAGGGCTGCTGGAGGGGCCAAGGGCACCCATGTATTCCTGTGAACTGTGAAGCCCCTCAGGGGGCTGTTTCTGAGGCCCCACTGGGACCTGTGAGAAACAGGTGGCTCAGTGGAGTGTCTTTGAAGCTGAGGGGCAGAAGCCTGTGTGAGGGTCAGCTTGTGGCAGCTGTCCTGCCTACACTAGCAGCCCCTGTGATGTGTCTACAGGCCTGTGTTGGGTCCTGATTTGGCACCTGGAATGCAGTCGAATCATTTTCCCTACCGATATCTCCATCCCCATCCTGAGGCCCCAGAGGCAAGCTTCCTGGAGACCTCCTGAGTCCCAGCCCTGTTCCTGTAGCCATGGTCTGTCCAGGGAGGCAAGCCTTAGTGGAACAACGGCCCTCTGGCATAATGGACAGAAGCTGGAAGTGAAGGAGAAAATGATAGGTTTCTTGGGGGAAGAAACACAGATGGCCTGGAGGGAAGGACCAGGGCAGAGAGTCAGGTCCAGGGACATCTGACCCTGCCTTGGTATGTAACTGTTTCTCTGTGACCCCACCCACCCACCCCCTACTCGCCCATTTTACATCTTTGACCAGAACCTCAGATGTCTTTCCCCAGTTGGTTTGAGCTGTCCCATCAAAAATGGGCCCAAAAGACGAGCAATGAACGCCTATAACTGTAGATATAGATTTCCCTTGCTCCCTGTTGCCTGCAGGAAAACATCTATGCTCCTTCATCAATCTTTCAATGACCTCTACTAGAGGGCCCCAACCCAAGCTCTTTCTCATGATACCTGAAGTTCCCTGTTCACCCCTTCTCAACCATCTGACGTAAGCCCAAATGTGACTTCCATTGTAGGCTGAGAAACTGCCTTATTGATGGCGGCTGTGGCTGCTGCTCCAGCTGATGGAGTGATGGGTGGCTGACAACTGGGGCTCAACTGTTTTGTGTGCTCAGCACCCACTGGCTGGTCCATAGCAGTTGCTCGATAAATGGAACCTAGCAGTTGAATGAGTCCGTGGTGAGCAGACCCTGCCCTTCAGCTTGGAGGACTACCATCTTCTTATTTTGGCTGTTTGCCAAAGTCTCACCCATCCTCTGGAGTCACCTCAGTGCCCCTAGACCCTAACCCCTTCCTGGAGGCCCCCATCTGTGAGGTTAAGCCACTGTGCCAGAATGTTCCTGTTGACCTTGAGCCCAGTGACCTTCCCATTGCCCCACAGGCTTTTTGAGGCCAAAGTTGAGTGAGTTTCCCTTCACATTGCTGGACTAGTCTCAATGTTGGTATGACCTCAAGACTTTAAAATTGGCAGGAGTGGTGGTGAATTCCTGTAATTCCAGGCCTCAGGAGACCGAGGCAGGAGAATTGTGAGAACAAGGCCAGCCTGCATTATATACCAAGCTAACTCTCATCCAGGATCACCAATTAGTGGGTGCACCAATTAGTGCATTTCAGGGACAGACAGACACACAGTTTCAGCTTCTCAAGTGCTTGTTATCCCAGAACTTGGGAGGCAGAGGCAGGCAAATCTCTGTGAGTTCAAGGCCAGCCTGATCCACACAGAGAGAGCCTGTCTCAAACAGTACAGCCAACAAGTGATTTAAATGGCAGTGAGTGAATTTTCCCATCTTGTTGGAGTCTTTTGATGAGTCTCAAGGAGTCCCTGAGTCATTGCTGTCCCTGATACAGACAGCATTTTATTTCTTTATTTTGAGAGGACTCCTAGGCTGGTCTTGAACTCCCTATATAACCAAGGATGGATGACCTTCAACTTCTGATCATCCTGTCTCCACTTCCTGAGTACTTGTGTTGTAGGCATTCACAACCATGCCCATTTTATTTGGTACTAGAGAGCCAACTCAGGGCTTCATGTATGATAGGTAAGCATTCTACCAACTGAATTGCATCCCCAACACTTGAACAACTTGAATGAAAGACAGCCACAGTTGTCTTCCACCTGCTCCTTCTGCATGTCTGCCATACAGGGAGAGGGCAGACCCCTCCTGACATTGGTAGATCAGCAATCGGGGCTCTGGTGTGCTTGTATTCCTTCTCAGAATGGAGAGGAGCTCCATCAGAACTGGGAACTGGTCCCCACTGTCCTGGAGTGATTGACTCCCACCCTTGAAGCTCTCCTCTTCCATGCCCCCTGCTCTGGCCCCAGGACAAGGATGGGAGTTTGGCTCTCTTCCCCCAGCCTCCCTACTGGGGACCCTGGCCTCATCTCTGAGGTCTTGCCCCTGCTGCCATAGAGCAGGTTTCCAGCCTCCACTAGGCTCACCTGCTTGGCTTCTGTCCCAGTGGACACAGAGATGTTATCCCTGGGGAAATGGGCCTCAATGGGGGCATTGTTCCCTCCCCTTCCAGAGTAGGATCAGGGAGGGGACAGGGCAGAGACTGGGAATGCCCCAGGTACCACACAGGCCTGCTTTGTCCTCCTCTTCCTCCCCCCACCCTGCCCTCCTACCTGGCCAGCCCCCTCCCTTTCACCTACCTCCCCAGGCTTCCTCCAGGAGTTCCTTCACACCTTGAGGCAATGCAGCTGCTGCAGGGGTGGAGCTTAGGGTGGCCCTGGGCAGTTGTATGGGAGCAAGGTGTCCCCACCACATCACAACCCTCTTAGGAGCTGAGCCTTTGCTTGGCTATGACCATACTCATCTACCCAACTTGTCTGTGTGATACAAATGACCCAGGAACACTGTGTCCTGGGAGACCCTGCCTCAGGACACACCCTGCTGGGGACCACCTTACTTAGGGAGCACTATGTCTGGGGTGAGAACCTTGCCTAAGAGCACAATGTCTGGGGAGATACTGGTGAGGCAAGATCCTACCTGGGGAGCATCCTGTGTGAGGAGACCCTGCCTAAAGGACAATTCTACCCTGAGACTACCTTACACAATCCAGACTTGGTCCCATCCTGGCTGCCTCACAATCGCATGGATAGCCTGCCAGGATGTGTGACAGTTTAAGGGATAGATCAGTCCCCACCATGTGCACTTGTAGCCCCCAGTACTGGGGAGAGTAAAGCAGGAGGAAGCCCTTGAGTGTATGAGTTCAAGGCCTGCCTGACTAATTTATCCAGACCCTGGGCTCAAAGAAAAGTAACAAAAAGGTCACTTCCTAAGAGGAGCTGACCCCAGAGCCACAATTCCTGGGGCCAGGTGTGGGCTCAGCCAGCAGTTAGTCATGTGATTCAGGTAAGCCACTATATATTGGAGGTCTCATAGATCAGGGTCAGTCCATTTTCTCCACGTTCTTTCTGGGCTCTGACCTTGGTGAGCTTTGAGTCTGTGAGACTTCCTCCTGGAAGGGGAAGCCAGGCTGGAGATCTTAGAAAAGAGCCCTCCACCCTTCTCTGACCTGAGCCTTTTCCCCAGAGCAGAGTGACAACCAAAGAACGCTAATGGAAGCTGGCCCTGGCCCTGCTGCAGGTGACACTGATCTCCAGATCCAGATCCGGTTTCTGCCCTCGTGGCCCCCAGGCCCCTCACACCTGCTGGGTCCCCTTTGTTCGGTAGGCTGGGAGCACTGGCTTCCTTTCATCCTCCTTCTGCTCCATTCATGCCTTAAGCCGGGCACCGCCTCCTGCCTCCTGGCTGGGTACTCCTGTGATGATGGCTGCAGGCTGTCCAGGCAGCACCCAGGGGCTCTGCCGCCACTTCCTCTCATCTGGAAAGATCACAGCCAAGGGAGATGGGGTTATGTTGTTCCTACTCTGTAAGGCAGTTTGCGGGGGGGGGGGGGGGTCTGGGTTTTTGCTGATGAAGGTACAATTTTAAGGAAGACTTCTTAGAGAAGGGACAGCTGTCTTGTGGATTTGATACACACTTAAACCCAACTGGGAAGGGGCATGCTTAACTACTGAGAGAGGGCTCCATAGTTAAGAGCCCTGAGGACCTGAGCTTGCTTCCCAGGACCCATGTTAAACATCTCACAACTGTCTGGAGCTCCACTCTTCTGGCCTCTGTAGGAACCCATATTCATGTGCAAATATCCTCCACCACCACCATACACAACTGCACATAGTTAAAAATACAATAAATCTTATTTTTAAAGATAAACTCAATGGAGGGTGTATGAGCAGAACTTGGTCTTCCTTTCAGGACTGGCCATAACTATTATTCACCCATCCATTCATCCATCCATCCATCCATCCATCCATCCATTTATCCATTCACTCATGGAGTACTGACAGCGAGACTCTGTAGAGGATCTACTGTAGGTATGGAAGACATAGCATTGGGTACCAAAATCAAGCTATCCTTGCCTTTACATCATCTATGCTCTTGAGTGGAGGAGGCAAGTCAAAAACAATAGAAGGATATGGGTTGGTTATGACAACTGAGGCACAAAATTAAGATGGGTAAAGGGACAGGAAGTGGTTGAGAGATATACTTGATAAGAAACTCAGCTGACCTCCCACTGGAAGGTGATAGGAGCAGAGAGCCAGGTGGAGAGCTGGGGGAAGATGTCTCAGGCAGTGGAAAGTGCAAAGGCCCTGGGGTGGAGGAGGTGGGAAGGGTTTGCTTCTGTTAAGAAATGGCAAGGAGTTCACTGGGGCTTGAGTGGAATGAGAGGAGAGGAGAGTGTAGAAGATGAGGCTGAACTCAGCTCTTACAGGGCCTTGCAGACTGTGGTTCCGACTTTCAACTTTATTACAAATAAGATGGATAAGGAAAACAGACAGGTGCTCCTCCTTTGGGAAATTGGAAGTGTTGTTCTTTTGTATTTCTGTTATAGGAAGGGGGTGTGTCCTCTGTGGGGATCCCAAGGTAAGGGACCATGTGGGAGAGCATAGCAGGTTCCATAGCAGGAGAGGATGACCAAGGTGGAGGGACAAACATACCAGGCAGATGGAGCTTGAGTGAGAAGTTTGTTTAGAAGGGGGACTGAGGGGAAAGGTGAAGAGAAATAGAGACATGGGGAACAGAAGAAAAGAGAAGAGAAAGAGCAGAGAGAGAGAGAGAGAGAGAGAGAGAGAGAGGAGCTGGAAAGAAAGCAAGGAACAAAGAGCAAAGAAAGCAAAGACAGCATAAGTGCTCCCCACTTCTACACAAGGGTGGAAGTCTGACCTGCTCCCCACTTCCCCGAGAAGCTCTTCTAGAAGGTTGCCCCTGCACTGTAACTTTAGAGCCTGCCGGTGCTCTCCCAAACTGCTCCAGACCAGCTCTCCGTCCAGACTATGACGTTAGAGCCCCGTAGGACTTTCTCTCTGCTTCTGTGTGCTTGTCACCTTGCCTCTGTGTGGCAGCTGAGGCTGCCCATTCAGTGCCATCTGCAGAATGGCAGGCATCCATTTGGAGCTGTGAGAACCAAAGATACAAAGGCCCAGAGAAAACTTGAGCGAGTGAAACCTGGAGAAATCCCAGACTTGGAAGCCCTGAGGACTTGGAGAGTGAGGTGCATTGAGCAAGGCCTAGCTCTAGCCTGGCCTTGATGTCGATTGTTAAGTCACTTCCTGTGCCTGGGCCTCAGTTTCTGGGCGGTGAAAGGGGGCAGTTGGATGGAGGGTTAGGCATCCTCACAGGCACTTGCCTCCCTCAGGAGCGTGCTTCTCAGGATGTGGCAGCCAGTGAGGAAATATGCGATGAGAAGGCTGCATGCTGCCTCTTGAAGGTGTATGCTCCGCTCCAGAATCCACGGATGGGGATGGAGACAGGGGTGGGTAGAGCCCCAGGAACAGTATCGAGTGTAGGTGTACTTTTTTAGGGAATCTGGAGTTCCTCAGGATTCTCCAAAAAAGATGAGGATGGGAACATAGAATGACACGAAGCAGAAAGGGCTAAGAAAGAGATACAGAACTTTCCATTGCTCGGTTCACATTTCAAAAACAGTTTTCAGTGTTTGACATGCTCTTACTACTTACTTGGTGTCAGGCCCTTCGAGGGAGTCAAAGACGCATGGGGGCACCCACAAGACATGTCTTTTAACTGGGGCTAGCTCCCTAGTTGAGTGTTTGTCTAGGATGGGTGAGGCCCTGGGTTCTACACCCAGAACTGTCAAAACAAAAAGCTGTTCCTTGTCACCTGGTGAGGGCAAGCCTGTGCCCTTCACTGATCAAAGGGCACCTCCTCCTCTTGTCTTCTCTGGTCCTTTTTACTCTCCCGAGAGAGACAATTCAGAAGGGTACTTCAGTAAGCTTGATGATCAGAGATGCTACTAGTGACTTTCCCAAAGTCATACAGCGGATAATCTGCGACTAGAAATGAAAGCCACTTCCCTGGGGAGGCTCGCTGTTCCTCCTTCCTCTTCCCACTCATCTCCCTCCTCCCTCTCTTCTCTATTCCTCATCTCCTCTTCTCCATCCTCACTTATTACCGTCCACTAAGGGAGCCATCGGGTTCATCTCAGGAGCCCTAGCCACTGCTGGATGTCTTCTCCATCACGGGGTCCTGCAGTACACACCTGCTGAGACTGGTAGGCTGGCTTGGGACTGGAAGGTACAGAAAGAGAGGTGAGGTGGGGAGAGATAGGCACCTGATGAAGGATACGCCCCCCCCCACGGGGCTCCTGGACACACCCCCATCGGAGGCTTTTTGATGTTGTTGAGGATAAGCTGGGCCTCAGCCCACGCGAAACTCTTCACACACACACACACACACACACACACCTCCAGCTCCAGGCGGTCCCCTCTACCTTGTCAGGAGCTGGCCCTGTGCCTAGGTCCCAGCCCAGGGTGCTGGGTGGCAGTGAGGGGCGGGAGGCTCCGCGTGCTTCTGTGTTTATTTATTTGTAGGTCCAGCTTACACATTCCAGGCTCTGATTACCCCCGGGGGCCATGAGGAGGGACACGATGCTGCTACAGCTGCTGCTGGTGATGCCTGGGCCTTTGATGTTGGAGAGGAGAGATGGTGAGATGCTGAGGAGTCCCTGCTTTTCTGGGGTGTGCTTGTTGGGGAGCCCCAGTGATGTCACCTCTACAGACCAAGGGTGATAGGCCCACAGCCAGGCCCAGGGGTAGCAGCAGGGGTCAGAAAGCAAGGAAGACGAGGGGGTCCTTCTTGGAAGGGCTGCTTGGCTCACAGCCCAGCTGCCCCTACCAGGAACAGAAGTCATCCAAATCTTGTAACAAAGAACCAGCCTCCACCCTACCCGGACCTGGACAGAGTAATGCAACCCACGCTGAGGTCAATGTTAAGGAGTCAGGGGCACAGAGGGAGTCTGTCATTATTGCCAAGGTTCTGTCAGTGGACCTTCTTGTTTCTCAAAGGGGTGCCCATGAGTGACGAGAAGTGCTTGCCCATGTGTGGGGGAATGACTGTGTGAGTGAGTGAATGGAGATGTTGGCACAGATGAAGGACACAGGAATGACAGCTGGGTATGAGATGCATGATGACGGTGATGAAGAAGGTGGCCGCAGCGGCAGTGGCCAGCTGCAGCCACCAGGACCCCATCGACCATTTTTTTTATCTCTATCTGGATATGACTTCAAAAGCTGCAGATGTGAAGTAGTATAGAATGGCCTTCCTTCTCCACCCAGATGATCCCTGATTTAATATCTGTGTCTACACTAGGTGATGGTGGTGCAAACTTTATTTTTTATTTCCTTAGTTTTTCAAGACAGGGTTTCTCTGTAGCTGTGGAGCCTGTCCTGGAACTAGCTCTGTAGACCAGGCTGACCTTGAACTCACAGAGATCAGTCTGCCTCTGCCTCCTGAGCACTGGGATCAAAGGCATGTGCCACCACACCCAGTGACCTTGAACGGCAAATCTTCCCCGCCTCTACCTCCCTAATGCTGAGATTATGGTCACCCACCTCACTGTGCCTCATTACCAGAGATTGACTCCTGGGCTTCAAGCCTAAGAGGCAGCACCCTACCAAGTGAGGTACATCCCCAGCCCTTTCATCTCATCTTTACAACAAAAGTATATTTATGTACATCTAGCTTTTACTTTTATGCTGTTTCTAAATGTGCAAATGTGCTTGAATAAAAAGTTTTGTTTTTCAATCCAGATCTTTCTTTCTTTCAATCCAGATCTTTCTTTCTTTTCTTTCTTTTTTTTTTTTTTTTTTTTTTTTTTTTTTATGGTTTTACGAGACAGGGTTTCTCTGTATTGCTTTGGAGCCTGTCCTGGAACTCACTCTGTAGACCAGGCTGACCTCGAACTCACAGAGATCCACCTGCTTCTGCCTCCCGAGTGCTGGGATTAAATGTGTGTGTCACCAATGCCCAGCAGTTTGGTGCAAATTAAAAAAAAAAATCCATATCTACTCTCATTTACTTTTTTGCTGTTGTTTGGAGATAGGGTCTCTTAGAGCTCAGGCTGGCCTTGAACTCCTGATTCTCCTGTCTCCACCTCTCAAGTGCTGAGATTACAGATGTCCACCACCAGCCCTGGCCTTTTCCTCTCTCTCCCCCTCACTCTTATTTTACTCTGTGTGTGTGTGTGTGTGTGTGTGTGTGTGTGTTACTGGCGACAGAGTAGGCACTATGCTCTATCCCTAGCCACGCACCCTCTCCTGAACAATTCAATGGTTACCCCTCAACATTTCCATGTATATTTCCCAGGAACAGGGCTATTCTCTTCCCTAACCAAAGTGTAGCTATTAGTTTCATCATCTTGCTTTTATAACAGTATTTCACTTAACAACTCTACTATTCACGACCATATCCTAGTTTTGCTGCTTAGCCCAATATGGTCTTTTGTTTGTTTGGTTGGCTTTTTAAGATTATTATTATTTTAATTATGTATGGAGAATATAGGTGTGCATGTAGGTATGTACACATGAGTGCAGTGCCCTTGGAGGCTTGAGGCAATAGCTTTCCTGGAGCTGGAGTTAAAGCAGTCGTAAGCCACTTGACATAGGTGCAGGCAACCCAGCTTTGGTCCTCTGCAAGAGCAGCAAGTGCTGTTAACCTCTGAGTCCTCTCTCCAGCCTCAGGTTGGTTTCTTTTTAGATAAGGTCTCACTGTGTAGCCCTGGCTGACTTGAAATGCTCTATGTAGATGAAAGGATTGCCTCCAATGTTTACAGACATGCTACATGTCTGGCCTGTGGGCTTTAATGTTTTGCTTTATTTTGTTTGTTTGTTTATCTATATTTGTATATGAGTATGAGAGAGGGAGGAAGAGAAAGATGTGTGGATTTTTGCATGTAATATGCCTAGACACCAGGAAACACCTGTGAAGTTGATTTCCAGGCCTGAACTCAGGTTATAAAGTATGCACTGTAGAGCTGTGCTGTGGTGGCACACACTTTTAGTCCCAGCACTTGGGAGGCAGAGGCAGATAAATAGGTGGATCTCTGAGTTGGAGGCCAGCCTGGTCTACAGAGCAAGTTCCAGCACAGGTTCCAAAGCTACACAGAGAACTCCTATCTTAAAAAAAAATTTTTTTTTTTTTTGCTCTGTAGGTTGGCAAGCTCCTTTACCCCTGCTGAACCATCTCACAGCCCCTAATATGGTCCTTTTACAGGATTTGCCCCTGAGACTCATAGGGATTCATTTCAAGGAAGAGACAAAACATTGACAACTATCCAGGGACTCAGGAACATGAAGAGTGGATCCTGAATGAAATGGAGGATAGCAGGCATAGAGGAATGGTCCCAAGTCTCCCACTGGCTGGGCATTTAAAATTCGGCAGGTCTTGACCTAGACCTGGGCCCCTTACCTCACCAACATAAGGATCCTCCTCCTCTAGACCCACTCTGAAAGTGCTTAATGTCTGGGTGCCCAGCTCTCCTGAGCTTCCACACTGGCTCTCGAAGACTGGGAAGCTGTGCCTCACCCCAGGCATGACAGATGTCCACACAGCAGACAGAAGTCTGTGTGTCAAGTTAGCAGCCCAGTTGCCTGCTGTGTCCCCAGTACACAACCAACAGGGTTGGGAGGGGAAGGAGGAGGCAGGGAAGGCAGGAAAAATTGCATGCCACTTGTTCGGTGAGTCCTAGGCTCCACGGGACCAGTGGGAAAGTGGTCTCTGCAATTTCATGATGGGCAGTCTATTCACAGTTCCCCTGGGCAACTGAAGTCCTCCCCGTCCCCTGAGGCCTTTTCTAGAAACATGCCCCTTTATTCTCCTGAAGAGTTCTAGCCCCTTCTAGCTACAGAGGGTTATACTCATGCCCATGCATCAGATAGTGAGTGCCCAGAACCCAATTCCACTTTGTAGATTGAGTGAGTGAGTGAGTGAGTGATGAATGAACAGCCAGCTCTGCTTTCCATCCAGAAGACCAAATCAGAACTTGTTCTTATGCTTCTCGGGAACCACAGGATGAATCTCTGGGCTGCTAATCGCGAGGTCTGGGCTTTTGCTTTATTTCATCTAATGGCCAAATCCAGTCACCTCCAAACAGCTCCATGGGAACATACAGAAGAATCTGGGAAGCAGAAGGTGGACAATGGGGCTAGAGGGCCTGTTCTTCATTCCTGCTCAAGGCCTGGTGGGCAGAAGAGGAGTGGTTTGACATCAAGAAGGACTTCTTGATACGTTTTGGGGTGTTCTAGATGGTTCTTTGCTCCACCTGTGCAGAGACAGTAGGATGTCAGAGACAACTTGCCAACCCTCACAGAGGGTCCTTTTGGGCCTCTCAGGCCCATCAAGCCTCTACCCGTCAGGCGTGGGTGGCTGAACTGTGGATGGTTGGCTCAAGTCTATATCCACTGTCTGCGCCAACCCGGCCAAAGGTGCCCCCTGCAGATGCTTGGTCTGGGATAGTGTCCAGACCTTGGTCCCCAAGGTCCTCCCACCCCTGCTGGACAGTGGCCTCTCCCAGTGACTCAGTCCTGACGTCGTGGGGCAAGCGGAAAGGCCATGGGCGTGGGAGGTGGTAGCTCCCTCCCTCCTGTCCTCACTTCCCTGGTCTCAGTCCCCATAAACTCTTTCCCTCTTGACATCCCTGTCCTTTCCCATGAGCCTTTTGGCTGTCAGTTATTGCCTGGCCATGGGTCAATGGACACAAGTAAAGCACATGAGAGCTCAGGTTTTGTATCTTGTCCCCTCTCTCTATACCCCACAACGACATACCAATGGGCAAGTGCGGGCTACCCCAACCCCTCAGCTGTCTATGCCCAAGATTCCGGATCCTCTGGCCTATCCCTGCCCTCCAGAGCCCCCTGTAAGTGTGTGATCCCAGCTCTTGATCTCCAAATTGGAAAGGATCCCTGGTTCCCCAACCCTCTCCCTGGAGGCCAAGCACCCTGAGCATCCAGCTTTGTCCTGCCCACACCCTGCCCAGTGGCCCCCTCCTCCACCCACTTCAAAGCCCAGAACTGGCAGCTGCTAATTACATGCCCCCCACCCCCCTCGCTCGTTAAGTGTCATTAGCCCCAGTTTACAAATGAGGAAACTGAGACTGGAGAAGTGGAGGACGTCACCCCCTCTATCCCCACCTTGGCTCCTAAGCCAGGGCTGGCACAAGGTCTGGGGGACCCTGCCAAGACTTCCCTTCCTAGGAGGATTTGGGGGCTCATTGGCCTTTCTCAGCTCCCACTTCCTGTTTTCTTCCAGGTCCCTTCTTCCCTTGTAGCCAGAGATTTCAGGCAGAGCTGTGGAGCCCCTGGTGTAGGGCAGCATACAGCTTCTCAGAAACCAAACACAGCAAAATGCAAATAGGGCCCCCAATTACTCCAGAGTCAGGGCGGTGGCACAGGAGTAATAAGACTTGGGGAGTGGAGGGACCCCCGCCCTCCTGCTCATCTGCTTGCCAGAGGCCCTTGATGGGAAGGTGTTGGTGATGAGGGGCTGGGGGAGGTGGGTGGGAGCCATGCTGACGCTGATGAGACTCTGGAGGGCTCTGAGTTGATGCTGTCAGCTGGCCGGCCCTGCCCTGGGGACCAGAGAAGCCCTGAGTGTCAGCCCTCCGTGGGAAGGCGTCCCTCTGTGGCTGGGAGCAGGGCCAGCTGCTTGACCCTGCTTGACTCAGCCGAGTGGGGCTTAAAGGTCTGTGAGAGCTCTAGAATGTCCCCCAACAGAGAGGAACAATGGATCTTTACAGAAAGAGAAACTGAGGGAGGGGTGTGATTTGTTTAGTAGGGATCACAGAGAGGAGGAAAAGGCTGAGTTTGGAGAATTCAGTCAATACAACTAGGGAAAGGAAAAGACTGGAAGACTGGAGAGTAGGGAGGAAGGGCAGATGCAGAGTGTTCAGGCTGTGTGGGGAAAATGCATTGGCATGCAGCTGTCACCTTTCAAAGTGCTGGCCTCTCAGTAAATCCCCTCCTTCCCTCTCCTCCTCCTCTTTTAACTGTGTTTCAGGTAGCCCAGGCTCCCAAATTCACCACATTCCTAAAGGTGACCTTGAATTTCTGATTTTCCTGCCTCTAATTTCAAAATGCTTTGATTATAGGCATGTGATAGCATACCTATCTTCCGTGGTGCTGGGAATCAAACCCAGGCTTTCGTGCCTGCTAAGAAACACTCTACTAACTGAGCTACATCCCAGCTCTTCTCACGATAAATTCCCTGTTGACAAGTCCATGACAAAAGGGACATACTAACGGGACCACTAATTTCTGATTGGTTTTGTTCTCATGAGTCCATGAAGGAAAGTATCTGGGTTGCAACTGTAGCCTGAGAGATAGGGAGCTGGCTTGAAGAAGAACTTCGGACCGCCATGATGGAGGGCTCTGACCTAAATAACCAGTTGGTACACCAAAAGGCATGCTGCCCTGTCCAATCTCCACTCAGCATGGAGTGAAATGCCTGTGAACTGTATCTGTCATCATAGGGAGATCTGGCATCTGGGAAAGCTGGCAGTGACATCACTGTGGCTTTGGACCAGGTGTACAGACTCTATTTGTGCCCTGGCCCTGCAGCTGTAATGGTCTCCCTGAGACCTGGGGTGGGGGAGGGCTTTGGGAGGACACATAGAAGTAAAGAGCCGGAACCCAGGGTTCATCTCTTGGGCATCCTTTTGGTCTGGTGACTCCTTGTAAGGGGCCAGTGGTGGCTGAAGTGGCTTGGGAAGGACCCTGCTGAAGGCCAGAAGGGCAGGTGTATGGGGCCAGCAGATAGCAGATTCAATGAAGATGCTCAGTGGGTGTCTCTACCCTTCTTTGAAGCCCCTCTCTCCAGTGGCTTCCTGTGACACATGCTCTGCCATGGAGTGTATAGTGAGCAGACCTGTGGATCCACCACAGTAGATCACTGTGGGGTCTCTTCCCTGCTGATAGCTGTAGTTTCCAGGCCTGTGCCCCCTCCATGGAGGAAATCCTCATTGAAACCCTGCTGCCAGTAGGAATCTCTTCCTCCCTTACTCCTTCAGTAGTGAACTCTTAGATTCTTCAGGATCTGGCTGCTGGGCCTTGTGCTGCTGTGTCTGAGCTCCTAATCATGTCTCCATAGACAGAGGTTTGTCCTCTTGGGAACAAGGGGATAGAGGCGGCAGGATTGAATCTTGTGCAGCTCCAACTTTGTTAGCTATCCGTACTCTAGGGAGCCATGGAATATCCCTATCCCTCAAGTGGGTACATTTTGGACAGGAATTGCAAAGCAGCCATTGTTCCCATCAAAACACATGTGCTACTGGTTGGAGGTGAGTTACTTCCCCTTCCTGGGCTTCAGTGACACCAGGTCACCTGCAAAGAGCCTTCTAGACTGAAGTGAATGTAGACCCATAGAATGTCCTGTACCTCTTCAGCCCAGTGAGGGCTTCAGCCCAGTACAGATCATCTCCATTCTCTGCTGCTGCTCTGACCTTTGGTTTCCTCTCTTCCCTAAATGACCTGGACAAGGAGCTAGTGCAATGACCAGAGACCGATCTTTGGTCCTCTCTCCCGGCTCAGGGCCCATCACAGAGCTCATGCTCCGTGAAAGCTTATTGGAGTGAAATGACCAAGAAGAGTTGGGAGGGACCCTGGTAGGAAGGGGTCTGCCCCAGGAGACACTCACCGGGAAGCGGATGGGACAAAGGTGGCAGGGGGTAAAAGAGGATGAGTATGCCCAGGGTCACACGAAGGTTGGGGGGGCTCTGGCCTGAACTCTTGACTCGTAACCCCTTGAGGTGGCAGGCTAACAGGAATGGTTTGGAAGCAAAGATGGACATAAAGAAAATGAATCCTGCTCCCCAGAAGTTTGGGTTGAGGGAGAAAGCCTTCTGGTCTATTCTGGACTGGGAGAGCCCACTCTGGGACAGGGGCAAGAGATGCAATGTGCCGGTCAGTGGTGGTGCATGACTCACAGCACTCGGGAGGCAGAGGCAGGTGGATCTCTGTGAGTTCAAAGCCAGCCTGATCTATAGAGCGAGTACAGGACAGGCTCCAAAGCTACAGAGAAACCCTGCCTTGAAAATCAGAGATAGATAGATGGATAGATAGATAGGAGAGATACAGTACAAAAGTCTCTCAGAGTGGCTCTAATTGTATGACCCAGGAGGGAAACCAAAATCACAGGGGCCCTCAGAGCCAGGTCCCTCAGGGAGCTGAGGTCCAAGGTCACACTATTCCGGATGCTCTCCCTGTTCTCCCCGCTGAAGTCAAGGGTCTGGGACCTGGGGAGGTTTGGGAATAGGGTTACCTCAGGACCCCATGACCCACCTCCATAGAGGATTAAAGAATCACCCATAGCATGCCTAAGGGTCAGAGCCAAGGGCAGGCGCTGAAATGGAGATTCCTGCAAAGGTGCCAGGATTCCAGCACCCAGTCTGCTTCTCCAGTCTCTAGCCCACCCCCATTTTATTGGCTTCTGGGGCTTTTCTCTGGGTCATTGGAGGGAATGGTTGGGGGGCTGCCATGTCTGGGAACCCCTTCTTCTTTTTCGTGAGTCAGTGGTTTTGACAGCATGACTTTGGACAGAGCCCCTTCTGAGAGACCCATCAACTGAGTTATTGGTGACCAATCAGCCAGTCGGCTGGAGGAGGCAATGTTCTCATGTACTCAGGGTACAGGAAGGAGTACAGGGAAGTGCCATCTAAGTGGATGCTGGGATGCTGAGGCACAGAAAGTTAGCTGCATGAGGAAGTCTTGGCAGCTTGCACGGAAAAGAGACTGGGGCATAGGAACAGAATGAAGTCGGCTTCCTACTTCAGACACATCTCACTTCCCAAACTGTGCCCACCTGACTGCCCAATGCCAGCTTCCAACCAGTGTTGGGTGTTGCTTGAGGCTAAGACTCCAAGGCCCCCAGAGAAGCTAGCTGGCAGCCTGGGAGAGACATGGAGGAGAGATGATAGGAGCCAGGAAGCCTTAGTCCTGAGGCCAGAAGGTCTGAGGGGTTGGATGGTCCTTCCTCATAGAGCAAAGGGAAGGGTGGCAGGGGTGTAGAGCCTGGATGCAGGCCTGGGGCTGGAGCTGGGATGCCCAGTCCACCCTGTATTCACCCGGTCCCCCCCACTCCCCGGGCTCTGCTCTTAGCTTGCCTGGCTCCCAGATCTTCCCAAGCCAGCAGCCTCAGCAAGAGCCTGGAGAGCAGGGTGCTGCAGCTGCTGTGAGGTTCACAGGAGCCTTGGAGGGGGTTGATGGGAGACTGCCAGGCGCCGCTTAATAGGATTTTAATTATACAGCTCCAGTAAGAATTTTTTCCCCCCTGGGCTTGGGCCCTCACAGGCACCTCCATCCCCACCTCAGCATCTTCCCAGCCCAGGCAGCCCACTCTCCCAGGCCCCCGCTGGCAGCCCTCACCCACGGAGGGGGGAACTCTGGCCTATCTCCTAGAGGCTCAGGGAGGGCCTGGCATCTACCCCTCCATAATCTTGGGCTCCTAGGGAGGGCCTTTCTTAGGGAGCTGTTGCTATGAGATCTACATCCGGGACTCTGAGTGGCCAGAACAGGGTGTGACAGCCACTCAGCAACCTGATGGCCTTGGTGCTCATTTTTCCAGGGTGATTCTGCCCCACGCCAGGCCCTTTTGAGATGATTGTCTCATGTGACGCTGCTTACAACTCTGGAAGGCAAGCCGGGCAGATGGAGTGATAATCTCCACTTTACAGATGAGGAAACTGAGGCCCCAAGAGTGGGTGACTTGCTCAAGGACACAATGAGTAAGGAGTCCGGACTGCCAACCGACTCCAAGCTCCATGGCCTGCCCTTAGTCTGCACTGCCAGAAGGAGCTGGGTCAGATGTGCTGGCCTTGCTTTAGGAGGCTTCATTTCAAACCAGCATAGTTTCCTGAGCCTTTAATACTAGACCTTGGGAAGTGAATGCAGGAGGATCGGGAGTTGACAAGGATCATTCTAAGGGACTTAGTGAACCCAAGCTGCTCTATATAAGACCCTGTTTCAAACAGGGGAAGGAGGGGAGGGAAGCAGAGAGGAGAGGGAAGGTGAGGAGAGATGGGGAAGGAAGGAGAGGAGAGGAGAGAAAGGAAGAAAAGGGAGACAAGTCCTGCGTCCCCTCTCTTGTCTATAACATGAGCCATCTTATCCCTTTGGTCTGAGTCAGGTCCCTTTATTCGTGCCATCACAGCTCCTGTATGTGACTGCCGTAACTCAGTCACACTGTGTTGCACAGCTGGTTATCAGTAAAGCCTGTCATTAGCCTAGCATGTCCTTGACCACCAGGACAGAGCTTCCTGGTGCCCAGTAGCCAGGCTGTACCTGTCCAGTGACCTGCTTGGATGTAGTTGGCCTCTTGGCCCCTCTCTCTCATCAGGCAACGTCAACAGTCATGGCAAGTCAGTGTGACCGATTCCCTCAGCAGGAGCATTTTGACTAGGACATGCTTTTGTGTGTGTGTGCTTTTTTTTTTTTTTTTTTACACTATAATTTTGTTTTAGACATACATAAGAGTTTCAGAGAACAGAGACTTCTCATATGCCCACCACCATCTCTCCCCTGGTTTTGCATACTTTATCAGCCTGTATCATTTGTCACAACCAAGAAGCAAACTTTGGTACACTACTATGAACTAAACTTGTTATTTCGTTGGAATTATGTCATTTATTATACTTTTAATTGTCATTAGAAATACATGGATCCATCTATTTTTTAACTTCAGTTTTATTTCATGTGTATGGGTGTTTTGCCAACATGTATGTTTGTGCACCAAATGTGTCATCGGATTCCCTGGACTGGAAGTATAGATGGGTGAGAGCTGCCACGCCACGTGGGTGCTGCGAACTGAACCTGTGTCTCTGGAAGCCACCAGTGCTCGCAACTGCTGAGCCATCTCTCTAGCCTCTATGGATGTATTTTACATACGATTCAACAGTTTAAAAAAAATATATATATATATGCATGACAGTATGGCTCTCTCTTTATCCTCTCCTGCTCAGGGGTAATTCTTCTGTTCCTTTATGCCCATTTTTTGGTACCAGATAGTGAGTCTCTGGCTGCAGCAGTCAGCACCTTGGGCCAGCCCTCATTTGAGCAGGAAGGTAGCATTCTTACCTTCATGCAATGGCACCATCCCACCAATCCTCGATCAGTTCAGACTGCTTCCTCAGGCAGCCCCCGGGACATGGCCCCTCCCCCGCCCCTGTCCATTTTTTTTTTTTTTTTTTTTGTCCATTACTGGGGTGTTGACAGTTACTTCCAGTACTCTCTTGCCCCCCCAGCTCTGGGAATAGAATAGATACTTGGTATTGGAGCTGAGTAAAAAAGAAACTGAGGTTTCAGGAAAGCTACCTATCTCTCTATCTTGCAGGGGGCTGTGTCCCTCAATACAGTGATGGAGCAAGCAGGAGGGCGCAGAAGACTCAGTGTCTGCTGTTAGGACCCCACAGTCTGTGTGGGAGATGCTCACCCATCCAAGCCTGGACCCTGAAGGACTTTAGCCAGATGCAACCAGGTTGTGTGTGGGGTTCTCTGGATACAGCCATAGCCCATCTCTGCTGGGGATGTGTGTGGGGGGGGGCGGAAGCTTTGTGTGTTTCAGATGCAGCATAAGGCCTGGCCTCACCCCTGGCAACAGGAGGAGGCTTTTAGCCCTTTCTGCCTCACCCATCATCACTCCTTCATCAGAAAGCCCTTAGAGAGCAACTGTGTCTGAAATCTCCCCTCAGCAGGGTATGGTGCTCTGTCTCCCACCTGGCTCCCGGGGCAGGGTGGCACACCGGCACACCACCAATGTTACCGAGGGTTTCTCTTGGGCTCCCCATCACAGCTATCTCATTCCACACTTCCCCCCAAGACCCTAGGAAGGATACCGAGCGCAGACCGAGGGCAATGCCTGTGGTAACAATCCGTCCACCTCAGGAGATGGCCATCTTGACTTGCCACTGACCTCATCTTGTCCTAGGACTGCCTCTGCCAATCCCAGGCAAAGGAGGGAAGGTGGCTGAAGATGATGTCTGCTATCCCTGGCAAGGTCTGTCCCTCTGCTTGTCAAGCTGCTCCTGGGGAGAGAAGCCCAGGAGTAAAGGACAGTGGGAGTAGATCTCAGGGTGTGAGTATATGCTTCATCTGCTGTGGGGCCTAAGCCCAGGAGAAGCTCTGGAGCTGGCTGGTGGGGGATGGAGTACAGCAGCATCGTGGCCGGCTGCCGTGGCACGAGATGAAAGGCCAAGAGTGGGGCTGCTGGCAGACGGACAGGCGGGCCGAGTGGAGGCGTGGGGTGGGGGAGGGGAGATAACCATCTGCAAGGGCTGCCAGGTGTAGACATGGAGTGTGGAGGACGCCCGGGTGGAGTTTTAGCCCCTGGGATCAGGGCAAAGAGCTTGAACTTGGAAGGGTTCCCTGTGAGGTCATCTTGTCCAGCCTGAAGAGCCTTAAGGCACTGGGCCACAAACCAAGCAGGTCCTTTCTGGGGATGGCTTCGGAGGCTGGGTGCTCCTCTCCACCTTGTACCCATTCCCTAGTAGTGTTTCCTGAAGTCTGAGAGCTCAATCTCTACATTTAAAGGGGCAGTCCTCCATGTTAGTGCTGGGCCCATCTTGGGCATTTCTTTGATTCTAATTTTTTTTTTTTTTATTAGTATTATTGGCTGGCACTCCACCCTAGTCTCAACGTTGGAGAGAAAGTTCTAGAACCCTCTCTTAACCTCTCTACACTCTCCTGTTCTTCTCTAGTACAGGTTTTTACCTTTACTGACTTGGAAATTTCTTGCTCCATCTCCCCCTAAAGTCCATGCCTCTTCTCTCCTTTCTTCATGTCGCAATACAGGAAGCTGTGTGTGCCTAGGACCCTCCAGTAAGCGCTGCCCTCTGAGCCAGAAGAAAACCCTGGCCCCAGCCCTGTTAATCATGACCACACAGAACCAACCTCAGTCAGAGAATACATCTTATCTCTAAACGTTTGCCCTTGAGTCCCACTCAAGAACGTTTTACTCTGAAAGTTTGCTTTTATTGTTGTTATTTTGTTTTGTTGTTTGTCGAAACAGGGTTGTTTTGTTTTGTTTTGTTTTTTTTTCTGTATGGCTGTGGCTGTTCTGGAACTCACTCTGTAGACCAGGCTGACCTTGAACTCACAGAGATCTGCCTGCCTCTACCTCCCAGGTGTTGAGATCAAAGGCATGTGCCACCGCTGCCTGACTAAAATTTTAATATGTAAAGAGAAACTGTGTCTCCACGACAGAGTCAACTGTGAAGTTCATACATGTGCTGGGATGAAATAAATAGAAATCAGCTAGATGTGTTGTTCCCTGATGGAATGTCTGTCATGTGAGGTCTGTGCTCCATTCACAGTACTGAAAAAAAAAAAAAAAAAAAAAAACGATGTGTGTCAAGACTGTCCTTACTGAGGACAGGAGCACAGCAGGTGTTTCTGTTCTTTGCTGTTGTTTCTGAGATGGAAGGAATCTAGGGCAAGCCTTAAATTGCCCCTGTAACCAAAGGTAGCTTTGAACTTCTGATCCTTCTGTCTTTGCCTCCTGAGTTCTGAGTTTCCAAGTGTACACCACCACACCCTGTGGTGCTGGGCACTGAACCCATGACCTTGTGGATGCTAGGTAAACACTCTACCAACTCAGCTACATCCCCAGGTTCCAGGTTATTTATTTATTTATCTATTTATTTAAAAATGACAGAGCTGGCTCTCCCATAACCAAATTCTCTGGTTTAGGGTTGGGGGTGGCGTTCAGTGGTAGTGTATGTGCTTGGAATGCACAATGCCCTAGGTTCACTGAAGGAGAATGCTTGAACATCTTTAAGACTTCCAGGTTTTCCCCATTTACAATCTGCTAGAGCATGTGAAGGGACCTGACCGGCAAACCCGAAGCCGCAGGATGTCCACAACACAGGGTGCCACCACAAAGAGTCCTAGGTCCTAGTGGGAGTCCAGCATCAGACATGTAGTGGAGACCAGGGGCCTCAAACCAGACCAATGACTCTTTGCAATGACCACTTGCAAGTAGAGAGAGATATGGGCCAAGGATTATAGGGCATGACTTGTTGGGTCATGCTGCAGCAACCATGATGAGATTTTTAATTCCATAACTCTTTTTCTTTATTTTATTTTTAATTTTGGAAAAAAATTTCATTTTTTTTCTCTTGAATTTTATTTTGTTTTATTGGGGGGCAGTGCAGGGGCAGAGGGCAGATGCTAAAGTACAGAGATTGAATGGGATCAAGATACATGATGTGAAAAAAACACATAGAATAAATAAATGTTATTAATAGAGTAAATTAATTTATTAATAAAAAGTTTTATAAAAGGAAAGAAAACTATGCAGCAAGCTTGAGCTATATAGTAGAACCCTGTCTTGGAACACATGAATAAATTGTTGGTGACAATGTTAAATAAGCATTGGAACAGAAGTCCTATGGTTTAGAAACCCATTGTTTAAAAATAATTTATTTATTTTTTTATCTAATGTGCATTGGCATTTTGTCTGCATGTGTGTCTATGTGAGGGCTATGTCAGTGCTGGGATTTGAACCAGGGTCCTCTAGATGAGCGGTTGGTACTCTTACCCACTGGGCCAATCTTTCTTCAGAGGACCTGAGTTCAATCCCCAGCACCTACACAGTAGCTCATAACTGTAACTCCAGTTCCAGGGGCTCTGATGCCAATGCACATAAAATAAAGTTAAATAAATAAATAATATACTATTAAAAAATAAGTTCTTAACTTTTTCAGTGTTGCTCTAATGCAGATCCGAGGATGAAGATCTTGTTTGCTTCAGGGGACTGAAGAAAATAAAATGGGGGGGGGGACGGACAAAAACAAACAAAAAAACCCAACAACTTCTGCTGGCAGATCTCTGAGTTTGAGGTTAGCCTGGTCTACAGAGTGAGTTCCAAGGCAGCCAGGGCTACTCAGAGAAACCCTGACTTGATAAAACCAAAAAGAAAAAAGAAAAAAAAAAGAAAGAAGAAAAGAAAAGAAAGAAAACTCCCGGGTTCCACTTCAGTATTTGCAAAAGAAAGTTGCAGGTAGTGTCAAAGCTGCATGCTTCTGTTTCTCTGAGTCCCTGGGTACCCACACATTAGCAAGGCATTCAGAATGGATGCACACTGCGGGTGGGAAGCATCCCACTCTACACCCTCAGCTGTTGGTTTGTACAATATAAAGGACAGACAAATGAAAGTTAACAGCAATCTTTATGCTGGCTATTTGATGGATACTAAACACTAAAATTACAAGGGTTAATTTTTTTGTTGGGCAAGTTTAGATTTTATTTATTGTGGGTGGGATAGTACATATGTGTGCCACAGCCCAAGTGTAGAGGTCAGAGGACAACTTTCAGAAGTGGGCTCTCTCCTCCCACCATGTGGGTACCAAAGATGGAACTCAGGCAGTCAGGCTGGGCAGCAGGCATCTTTACCCACTGGACCATCTCTCTGGCCTCATTTTTGTTTGTTTTGTTTTTTGAGACATGGTTTCTCTGTGTAGCCCTGGATGTTCTGAACCCCACTTTATAGACTAGGCTGGCCTCGAACTCACAGAGATCCACCTGGCATTTGCTTTGCTTTTTTGAGATAGGGTCCTGCAATGCTACTCTGGCCAGCCTGAAAGTTGTTATTTAGACCAACCTTGTCTTGAACTCACAAAGATCTGCCTGCCTCATCTCAAAGCATGGTGTTTTGTAAAAATATCTCAAGTATAATTAGATTTACATGATTATAATTTTAGATTTGCTTACTTTTATATTTAGCCAATTTAATTTCCTGTTCATTAGTTGTAGTTTACATGCCACCTTAATTTTAATAGTTAAATTGGATTTTTTTTTTTTTTAATTTGTGGAGGATAAATATTTCTCATTGTTTCAGAGGACAGAAAGTTCAAGGTCATGGCCACAGTAGATTCAGTGTCTTCATAAGGGTTCTTAGCTTCATTGATGGTGCCTTCTGAGTTCTTACGTGCAGGAAGAGCTAAATCAGAATATTTTAATCACATAAATACTTAGTCATATTAAAATTATCGATTTACCCAATTTTTTAAAAGTTTTTTTTTTTTTTTTTTTAACAGAGTTTCTCTGGTAACCCTGACTGTCCTGGTCTGTAGACCAGGCTGTCTGCCTCTACCTCCCAAGTGTTGGGATTAAACACATGGGTCACCATTGCCCAGCTGCCTTTATACAAATAAAAAAAAAAATGTTGTTATGAAGGAAGTATATTAAGGCAGGTAGGAAGCTTTTGTCTTATTTATTGATTTCAAAGTCCTACACCTAGACATCTTTCTTTTTACACTTATTTATTGTGTGTATGTGTGTTTATATGTATGAACACACATGCCATGGTACACCAATAGAGGTCAAAAGACAACTTATGAGAGCTGGCTCTTCTTTTATATGGATTCTAGGGGTCAGACTTGAGTGGTGTGGCTTGGAACTAAGTGCCTTTAACCACTGGGCCAACTTGTAGATCCTATTTGGCTTTATGTATTTTTCATTTGTTTGTTTGTTTTGTTTTTCGTTGCTGTTTTAGAAGTTGCTATGAAGACCTGTCTCTGCCTTGATAGTGCTGGGAATGAAGACTTGAACCACCAGGCCTGACTGTTTTTGTCTTTTTTTTTTTTTTTTTTTTTTTTTTTTTTTTGAGACTGGCTTTTATTTAGTCCAGGCTCTCTCCAAACTTATTATGTGCTCAAGGATGATGCCACACTTCTGATCTTCCTACCTCTACTCCCCAAACACTGGGATTACAGGCACATCCCACTAGAATCAGTGTCAGAACATGTTTTATTTAATTATTTATTGATTCATTCATTTTTATGATAGGATGATAGGGTCTTGCTATGTAGCCACAGGTGACTGCAAACTCATGATCCCCCTGCCTCTGCCTCACAAGTGCTGGAATTACAGGCACGTGCAACCACACCTTATTGCTTATTTAGCACACAACGTGTGGCCTTCCAATTGTACTTTGGACTTCTTGGTATGGCTCCAAAATGTCTTTCCCATCCAGCCTCTACCTAGATCATCTGCATGCCACCCTAGATCAGGAGGTCTCTTGGGACACACAGACGTTTTGCTTTGCCCGCCCCTGGAATGTCCTACAGTTTCCTAGACTCTGAGTTCCAAACACCACCTTCTGCTCACCCTCATCCCACTACGCCTCTCCTGGCTCTGGCAAGCAGCAGGTTCCCTCCCATGTGCCCACTCATAAAGCAAGGGTTGCAGGTATGAACTGGCCTTCTTTTGGGCCGGAATTGATGGTAGGGGTGGAGCCTGTGGAGATCAGAGTTTAATGCGGGGCCAATATACAAATATTGTCTTCAACATCTCTAAATCTGTGGGCTAGGGCACTGAAGATACTCAAACTAGCTGAGGACATGGACTTTGCCTGGGCTATAAGCCATGAAGGAGGTTCCAGAGAGGCAAGACTCTTTCTTGGCCCAATTGCCATCTCCAGCCAGGGGCTCAGTGAGGACAGAAGGCAGAGAGGACTCTTGCAGAAACTAAGGGTTGGTTCTGCAGCTATGGCAGAAAGGAAGGAGGAGGTAGTGGGGAGCTGGTAGGTAGCCAAGCAGGCAGGGGCAACATGGTCGACTGAGGATGGGCGGGATGCTGAGGAAGCCAACATGCTAAGCGTAGTCACTAGCTCCCACAGCAGAATTGTGGGTAGGTCGAATGAGAGAAGTGACTTGCTTTCTCAGACTTGCTATGTGCTAGGCACTGTGCCACTGCTTTGTACCTCATGTCATGTAAACTTCTGGAAGCTTCTACTCATGAGCCCTTTTCACCTGGGAAAAAATTAACACAACCCTGAGTATTAAAATAGTAATGCAAGCCAGGCAGTGGTGGTGCACACCTTTAATCCCAGCATTCAGGAAGCAGAGGCAGGCTGATCTCTGTGAGTTCAAGGCCAGCCTGGTCTTCAAAGCAAGTTCCATGACAGTCAGAGCTATTACACAGAGAAACCCTGTCTCAAAATAGATAGCTAGATAGATAAAAGGGAAAAGGAAAGAAAGTTGTCCTTTGCCACATGTGTTCTGTGGCATCTGTGCATTTACACACACATCACATCACATACACTAATCACATAAATTAAATAATTAAATCTTGGCTGCTTATTTGATGCTGCAGAATGTAGAACACCCTTAACATTTTTCAGGGTCGACTGAGGTTAATCGATACTTCCATCAGTGATGAGAATGTTGCTCTTCATAAACACATAGCACAAAATGGTAGAAGGAATTGCTTGTTTGTTTTTGAGACAAGGTTCAGAAACTTCTTACTGTTACCAAAATTTTTGTAATGCATAGTTAGTTGTGTGTGCCAGCTCTTGGGAGACCAAGGCAGGTAGATTTCTTTGAGTTCTATCTACCCAGAGATGTGAGGCCCTGTGAACCAGTCTCAGTGCCAGGCACTGGGGCACAGAAATGGGCATAGCAGTCTGATCCCTGCTAATAAGAGTTGCTCTTAAGCAGGCAGATCTCTTTGAGGCCAGCTTGGTCTAAAGAGTGAGTTCCAGGACAGCCAAAGCTGTTACACAAAGAAACCCTGTCTTAAAAAACAAAACAAACCAACCAACCAAACAACAACAAAAAAAGAGTTGTTCTTCTATACAAGGGAGAAAGAATGTCACCAAAAGAAGTAGGAGGTGCCCCAGTCTGCACAGGAGGCCCCACATGCAGAGAAAGCCATGCAAGGACGGGCTAGAAAATGGGGGTGTGGGATTAGTGACATCACTAGAGGTCATGTGACCATTTGGAGGGGGCTGCAGAAGGGCAGAGAAAGGGCTTTTGGTTGTTTGGTGGGCTATGCCTACTCCCTAGAGGGAGATGAGACAAGGAGCCTGGAGTACCCAAGGCTAAGGCCAGTGGGTTCCAACCATGGTAGCAAAGATCTGGCACAGCAGGGCCTCCTTAAAACACCTCCAAGGCCCACCTGTGCTCCACCCAGTCTCAGGACCCAGTCTTGCACATATCTGGATGCCCCGCCCTGTTCCTTACCTCTGTCTTGAGACACTAGCAAGGAAAGGCAAAGGATGCTGAAGGCTGGACCACGGGGAGAGGGCGGATGTCTTCCAGGAGGTTGTTGAGCTGTCTGTCCACCTCACCAGTCTACGCAGCTGCCCACAATACACTGAAACAGGTTAGCTAAGCGAGCTGGAGCTTTCATTATTGGAATCTTAGAGGAAAGCCGGTCAGGCAATAACCAAAGGGTACAGCCATCAGCCTATGAGGAGAATTAAAACAAAAGTAATGACATTTTTAAAAACACAACTGAGAATGGGGACTTGAGAACTACAGTCTAGATTGGGAAGCAGCCTTGATGTCCTTTTTTATTTTGTGTTTTGAGACAGGGTTTCTTTATGTAGCCCTGGCTATCCTGGAACTAGCTCTATAGACCAGGCTGGCCTCGAACTCACAGACTGCCTCTGCCTCCCAAGTTCTAGGACTAAAGGTATGCAGCCACCACCACTTGTCTGGTGTTGATGTCTTATAATATAATTACAGGGATCCCATGAGGTTGAGCAAGCCAGTAAGGACCTGGAGAAAAAGCTGAGCATGATGGCACACACCTGTAATCCCATTTAAACATGGTGGCACACACCTGTGTTTGGGAGGTTGAAGCAGGAGAGCTGCTGTGATTGTAGCCAACCTGGACTACAGAGAGTTCTAGGCTAACCAGGGCTTCATAGTGAGACTTTATGTGGAATCCAAAGAAAACAAACAAAAAACAAAAAGAAAATCATCCCCCCCCCCCAAGACCTAGAGAAACAAAAAAGTGAGGAGGAACATTTATACTCCTGTTTACAGAGCACTGGGAGTCATGGAGGGCGTCAGAGAGATGACTGTGACAGCAGCGAGCTGTGAGGACAGGGTCGATGAACTACCAACTACAGTACTCTGCAAATGCAAGAGGGTACTGCGTGCACGTGCACACGCGTACAATGTGGATGTCAACAGGGACTTTCTCATTGATGGCTGACTTGAATGTTCTCTAGGTATGAAGGAGGGGCTGACTTGCCTGATCTCTCTGGCCCATTTCCAGAGTTTCAGTCACATCTGGGAGTGTATATGGGTGTGTGTGTGCCCACTCAGGTGCCCATGAGTGTGACTGCTCTCCACCACATAACTCCTGTTGGACTCTGTGGTTAGCAGGCATGAACAATGCTGTGACATGGTGTTTGAGGTGACTTTGGCCTCTCTATGGGGATGTAGCTGAGAAGCATGGGATGAAGTCATGCAGGACTCTATGGGAGTCGGTCATGGCAGGTGTGCCCACAGGGGTGTGTGTGTGTGCCGGTAGAAGGGGAGATTAGGGAGGGTCCAATGGTAAGGGAGGCTATGTGAAGGAATTTTGCTGTTGCAGGCTCATTAAATGAAAGAACAGACAAGTGCATGGCTGAGTAGGGCTCTGATTTTCAGTGTAGGGACACCTGTGTAGAGAGATGCCATGAACCAGACCCCTCCCTCCCTTCCTTTATTCCTTCCTTCCTCCTTCCCTTCCTATGTGCATTGGTGTTTGGCCTGAATGTATGTCTATGTGAGGGTGTCAGATCCCCTGGCATTGGAATTACAGACAGTTATGAACCACCATGTGGACGCTGGGAATTGAACTCAGGTCCTCTGGGAAAGTAGCCAGAGCTCTTAACCTCTGAGCCATCTCTTCCATCCCCAAACCCCTTTCTTATTCACTAGTCTATTGAGTTCTCTGTTTATATTGAATTGAACAGTAGATACATTTTTGAGACAGGACCTTACCTAGGTTATAGTACCATAAACTTACTATGTAGTTAAGGGTGACCTTGAACTCCTGATCTTTCTGCTTCTACCTCTTAAGCGTTAAGTTTCCCGACATGCATTATTATGGCTAGTTTATGCAGCCCTGGAAACCCAAACCTCTGCAATACATGCCAGGCAAGCACTCTACCAAATGAGCTACATCCCAGCCCAAGTGCTGTGTATCATTGTAAGGAAGCCAATATCCAAGCAGAAGTAGACCCCAGGACTTGGTGCCCAGTGTTCTTGCCCAGGGTTTCCCCCTTAACATGTGAGAGCCTAGTTAGGAGACTGAGAGACCATTGATGCCTTTTAAGACTAGGCATGTCACTGGGCGGTGATGGCACACCTTTAATCACAACACATGGGAGGCAGAGACAGGTGGATCTCTGTGAGTTCGAGGTCAGCCTAGTCTACCTAGTCTACGGGGGTGGGGGGGGGGGAGTTCCAGAACAGCCAGGACTGTAATAGAGAGAAAATCCTGTCCTGAAAGAAGAAACAAAGAAGAGACTGGGCGTGTCCTTTCCAGCACTCACACACCTTTGGGACCCCAGGTCAATGTGCATCTGCTCCAGTTCTCAGCCTCCATCCCTGACCTCATCCTGATCCACCTTCCACCATCGGCAGGCTGAGCTGTTACCCGGAACCCCTCTCCCTGTACCACCTTGTCCCTGCCGTCTCCTTGAGGCCCAGGAGCAGTTTTTTGGGCACAGTCCATGCTTCCCCAGCGAGGTGCTGCAGTTATTGTCCTGGTGCAGGAGGGCGAGGGGGCGGCCTGTGGGCGTCATGACGCCGGGCTGTCTGCCCCTGCTCCTCCCCTTGTTATTACCTCTCCTCCAGGCTCCCATTAGCCAACCTGCCCCAGAGGCTTCGCAGCGCTGCGCTCCTCGGCACCTTTGTTCCTTAATTATCACTGGGGAGCCCCACTCACCTGCCTGCCACTTTCTAAGAAGCTGTCTGGCTCCCCTTTGCCGCCCGGCACCTCCAGGACCTAAGCCCCTGCACCCCTGGGGTGGGGGCTGAATCTAGCAGCGGCTTGCCCCAGCCTCCAGCAAGCTACAGTGCCTAGGGCTTGGCCCAGCCTCAGCCCCTGGTAGGAACCTTTTCTTTTTGTCCCTTCCACCTCCTCTGGGAAGTCTACCCTGATTAACCTGTTTTAGCTATCAGAACTGATAGGGACTTTAAACCATCTGGCTACCTGGGTTGGACCACCTACCTAAGGCACTTAATGAATAGTCAGAGAGTAGAATTAACCTTTGCTTGAATGCCTCTTTGAACGGGCAACTCACTCTTTACTAAGGCAGCCCTGAGATGGATGGGGCTGTTAAAAAAAAGAAAGAAAAAGGAAAAAAAAAAAAAAAAAATCACTTCTCTTTGTACATTGCTAACCCTTCTTGCCGGCACTCTCTAATTTTCATGGATTTTCTAAAGCCACCTTGCTAAGTTTCTGAGTCTACACTCACTCCTGTCCTCCATGCTAAGGTTCACGAGTACCCACCATGAACAGGAAATCTTCCTGGCTCTGTCCATAGGCACTGGGTACCCTGGCCCACTCTGGGATGTATCCTTGCACCAGCTCTAGTCCCTGACTTTTGTCTGGCCCAGGCCTCTGCTACAGTTCTCCAGCAGACAGGGCAAGGGAGGAGGTGAGGGGTGAGATGCCTCAGGCCAAACAAGCTCCCAACAAGTCTATAACCTCCAACCACTGTGGAGGAGGGCTCTGGCAGCACACCAGGTCGGGACTGGGGATGTGGGGGAATGGGAACCTGAGGAGTCAGTGGGAGACCCCGTCTCCTTTTAGGGATTAATCACCAGGATTAATCCCTAATGTGTTGCATTGTGGACATAAGGACTCATAGACTGGCTACAGACGAGGGACAGGAGCTGAGCTGGCTCATCTACTCACATGGGTTCTGTTCCCTGGGTCTCTAGGGTGCTGTGCTCCTGGGGGGGGGGGGACCAGGGGAAGCTAAAGATATTCTCAGAGCTTTTCTCTTTGTATTACCCCTAACGCCATAGTTGGACAAAGGAGGAAACAGACAGAAGGAGCCAGTGTTCCATTCAGTTTCCTGTTCCTCCCATCCCTCTTCCACCCTCCTCACTTTGCACTCCAGCCTTGAGATGGTAGCATGAGATGGGCCCTCACTTTGTAGCTCTGGCTAGTCTCAAACCATAAGAGTCTCTTGCATTTCTTACTGGTATGCAACAGCAGGCCTGATGCCCTACCAGTTCCAATCTACTTGGAGGGTCCCCCTACCCCTATTTTTTTTTTTTTTTTTTTTTTTTTTCAGTACTGGGGACTGAACCTAGGACCTTGTGCATGCCAAGCAGGCAATCTATTCCTCCAGTCCATAGGTTGCCTTTTAAAACGTGTCTTTGTGATTTTTAAATATGTCTTAGTTTCCCCTCAGACTGGGGTTCTGTGAGAGTGCCGTGCCTTTGTGCTTGGACTGAGGCTTAGAGTACTGCTTCTTCCCAGGGGGCGAAGCAGTATCTTCCTCAGACTTGGACCCAGGAAGTGTGGTGATAGCAGCTCCACCCAAAGACTTAGCTCTGGACAGCTGATGTCCCAGTAGTGCCTGGGGACACCACAGGGTGCCTGGCACATGCCGAAGGGTTCACTGGACAAACAGCAGCTGGGGTGGAGGACCAGAGTCAGAAGGCCACCTCCAGCTACCAGACCGTGACCTCAGCAGGCTGCCTGTGTTGCTGTCCGGATCTGACTCAGTCCATTCCCTGGGCCTGCTGCTGGGCGGCCATGCCCAAGTCAGCCCCAGGAGGCCACTAGCTTTCAAGAGCTCCACCCTGACAGAGGCCATTTCCAGCCCTGCTTGCCCACTAGGGGTTTCAACAGGATGTGGGGAAGCCAGGGGACAGAGGTCACTCTCTGGACACTTGCTCTACCACCTTGGACCTTTCCCTCTCCAACTGGAAGATTTCAGCCTGGGGTAAATGCAGTTCTGGACAGGCACCCTCTTCTCAGAGTCCCAGATACAGCAGGCACCCCACAGCAGGCTAGGGCAGAGGCATTTTACCCCACAAGGTAAAGGAGGCAGTTTCTCCATGATGGCTATTCCTGAAGTCACCCCAGAGTCATCCTCCTTAGATAAAAATGAAGCCAATTCTTTTAGAATGTTCTAGAGCTAGGGTCTAGATGTCTGGAGGATTCTGAACGTGGAGGGCACTGAGCTCCTGGCAGGAAGAAGAGGGCATTGACCACAGCTGACATTAGCACTCATGCCTTACTTGGCCAAAGGGCTCTAACTCAGTGTGCCTCAGAGGGTTCTTCCTAGCTAACCCCCTCCCCAATAAATCTGGTAGCCAGCTCCTGCATCACTCAGAGGCCATGTACCCTGCCTGCCTCTGGGGCCCTCAGGTCTCCCCACTCATCCCACCTCTCCAGGCTAAGACATCGTCCTCTTTCATTTTGCCATGGAATTTACTGGCTTATTTGCTTGAGTAGGGCTAGGGTGCCCCTGTGCCATGGGATGCATGTGGCTGGGTCAAAGGACAATTGGCAGGAGTCAATTTTCTCCTTCCACCATGTGGACCTCAAGGATCAAACCCAGGATGTCAGGCTTGGTGGCAAGAACCTTTAGCCACTGAGCCATCTCACCAACCCTAAGTCACCTTTCTGTAGATCCTCCTTGACCTCAGGCCAATCTTTGCCTCAAGACGTTTCACCGACCATTCCTTCCAAGTGGAGTGGTCTTCCCAACATTTACCTTTTTTTTTTTTTTTTTTTTTTTTTTTTTTTTTTGCCACTCAAAACTTAGGTAATTTGCCATGACTGTGTCCCATGGCCCATTTGAGGAGGTACCCTGGGTCTCTGAGGCTGTCATCTCTCTGTCCCTAGCCCCTTCATCTCTTCTCACGCTTGCAGTGAAGCTCTGGTTTCTCGATCATCATCCGGCCCCTCTTCTTTCTGGTGAGATCCCGGATCCTAGCACAGGGCTGGTCTAACCAGTGCTCCCCTGTTAAGTGAAGGTACATCCTGGGGAGGAACACACATATAACCCTCAGACTGGCAGAATTGGTACAGAGAAAATCCCCAGACACGGCTTTACTGGAACTCAGGAAGGACTGCCAGTCTCTCAGGAAGCAGGATGGGAATGGAGAACCGGCATGGCCTGCCACCATCTCAGAATACAGGTTTGGGTATGATAGGCAGATAAGCCAGGTCCCCCCTTACACACATACCCCACCTATGATTCACTGAATGCCCACAATCCAGATGGGACAGGAAAAGTGTGCTCCTCAAGTCTTGGAGCCAGGCACCTCCACTTAGCTCTGAGGCTGGCTTTCCAATGCATGGCCACTGTATCAGACCACAGGTTGCAACCCCAGGCTCTCATTCTGCCTACAGTCCAGTGTGGCTTCTCTGTTCTTCCCTGGGGGAGGCAGGACTGAACCTCTCACTCATACAACCCCCCCCCATCTTATCAATAGCTGGAGAACAGCTTGGGACTCTTCATCTCTTCAGTCCAAGACACCAACTCGGACCCTCAGAGCAAACCCACCAAAGGGTAGTCGGCAGAGCAGGTGGGAAGAAGGGCCCCATGTTCTTACCCACATCCTCTGCCAGGGACTTCAGGTTGTACTGGCAAATGCATGTGCTGGAGGCAGCTCCATCCAGTTGCTCCTGCTGGCTCTTTACTCTGTGACCTTAGAGAACTCAACTTTTTCTCTTTCTCCCTCTATAAAATGGAAATCAGGGTGTTTAATTCAGCAGGTTGCTTGAAGACTAACTGGGAAAACATAATAAGCACTTAGCAAAATTCTGAAAAGCACGTGTCATCTAATAAATGGGAGGCTGGTTCAACCTCTACTCCCTACCTGCTGTACCCCTGATGGAAGCTCGTCTGCCTGGCTCTCAGGGGTTTCCAGTGCACATCCTGATCTTTCCAATCCTGTCTCCAGCTCCTGATTTCTCTGCTATGTCCCTATTGAGCCTGTCATGCTTATCCCTCTGCCACACTCTTGGCCAAGCTGCCCTTCTTGTACCCTTCTCCGGGAAGCCTTCCTGGGCTCGCTTCTATTCAGACTGTTCTTTCTGCCCAGCCTGGCACAATAACTGTGCTGTCAGAGTGGCTGGCTATTTCCATGCCGCCTCTTCTACCCAGGTTGGCACCTGTGGACACAGAACCCCTCCTGGGCTTCCCTAGAATTTGCTGCAGCAGCAAACATATATGACTCAGTAAATAACGAAACAGCAACACTCTAGAGCGATATATATGAATGGCGGGAGAGGCAGGGGAGCAGGTGTGGGAAAGGCTCCCAGAGGCTCAAGGAACTGGGCTTCCTGGCACCAGAAACTGGACTTGGTACTCCACAAGCCACTCCTTAGTCCTCACCACCCTGTGGGGTAGTAGCGATCCCATTTCACAGATGGGAAGATGGGGGCTCAAAGAGGTGCTCTGACTTGCCTGACATCACGCGGCTAGAAGCTGGCAGGGCAAGGTTTGGGGGAAGGCATTCCAGGGGCGCAGCCTGTTTGAAGGCTCCAAGGTGGAGGCTGGGGTGGTGATATTGGGTAACAATGCCCTGACTGATGGGGCAGAGAGGAGCATGTCAGGGAATGCACTGGTTTGCCCATTTGAAGAAGGAGGAGAAGGCTCTAGAATCTTTTTTTTTTTTTTTTTTAACAGTCTGAAGAAAGGTAGCAAGACCTTCTGAGCTAACTGGTTGTAGCTCCAGAATTTTCTTTGCTCTCTATTTAATTTTTTAATTAGTTAATTACTATTTTGGAGACAGGGTCTCATTATGTTGGAAGGCTGGCCTTGAACTCATTATGTAGCCCAGGCTGGCCTTGAACTCATTATGTAGTCCGGGCTGGCCTGGAACTTTTAGTTCTCCCGCCTCAGCCTTCTGAATGCTGGGATGACAGGTAGGTATGGCAGAGCCCTTGGAGGCCGAGTGGTGACACATGATCTTGGGGTTCTGTGCACACCCCTTCTCTGTAAAGCAACTTCATCAGTCACCTATCCAAAGTCCCCATGCCACAGACTCTGCCGCTGTCACATACCCATTGGTCCTGGCACATGTAGGGTCTGACCTATGCCTAGCAGCACTCAGGGAGGTACCAGCCTGCATTCTGCCTTTCTTCGCACCCTGACTCAGAGACCCTTCCTGCTCCCCAACCCCACTGGCTAGCCTCCCTGTGGGCAGCTGAACCCAGCTGGAATAACATGGTCCCTTCCCTCCCACAGGCAGTGGACTATTTACAGCTCACTAGGGCCTTCACGCCCATGAGCTCACTGGAGCCTCCCTGCCCACCCTGGGAATCCAGAGGGCCACACACCAGATATCCATTTCATCCACTGGGAAACTGAGGTTGGACCTTAGCCAGGGACTGCCCAAAGCCCAACCTCTTGACTTTTCTATTTTCCCAACACCCTAAGCTGAAGTGGGGAGTCTGGGGCTGGAGCCAGGTGGGTGGAGGGTTTGATCTGCTGAGTTAGCCCATCCCAAGGGCCACAAGGAGCTGCAGGGGCAGCAAGCCAGGATGGCGGAGGCGGAAGTTTTCATGTCTTCAGCCACGGGCAGGGCAAGGGCCTGGCAGAAACCCCTTCAGGGTGGACACAGGGGGAGTAAGGCCTGCAGACTAGTTCAAAGCATAGTTGGACTGGTTACCTAGGTGAAGGCAAAGGGGAAAGGAGGCTCCAGCCTCCAAATTCAACTTGGCAATGAGGCATAGGTAGTTGTATGTTGGCTGCAGCTAGAGGAACACCAGAGAGACACCAGGGGCACTGGAAGGGCACCAGGTAGATGCCAGGGCTACTTCCCATCCACAGATTGCTTAGGCAGAGTTGCTCTGCCATGGGGACTGAGAGCAGTCTAGCCCTCCCGTGTCATCTCACATCAAACTGGAATTCCTCTGTTCATCCGCTTCCCCTCTAATCCTTCAAACCTTCCAAGAATCTGTTCCCTCCTTCCTAGGTCCCGGTCAGTTACCCTCCAGGATTCTTCTTCCTCCTAGTAGGTTCCAAAGGGCTCTGAGTGCCTCCCCAAAGCCTCTAGGATTCCCCACCACCATCAGTCCAGAAAAGTATGATTCTTTGTTCTGGGTCCTGAGAGGAGAAGTTCCAAATCCCATATAAGACTAAAGTATGCTTGGGGACAAGGGCCGTGTCTTCTTCCCCATCAAATGTGATAGCCTCCTGACTAGTTCTCCCTGCTTCCACTAGGGCAGACTCTACCCATAGGGGGCGCCCACACAGTACTGTTGAGGCACCTGCTGGCTCAGGGCACTATGAATCACCCTAAGGGAGATGGGTCTGGAAACCAGTATGTGGCACCCAACTGCTCCAGCACCCTTCAGTGGCCTGTGACAACCAGGAGAGAGAACTTTCAGACAAGGAGAAAGGCTTCTGACTTGGAGTACAGGGTGGGAACTAGATAGCAGATACCTTAAAAGGCATCTTGACCTTCTAGGCTCAGGGAAGAGCTCATAAGACCATATTGTCCTTGACCCTGCACTTACTGGCCTAGGCTTTTAAGCAAAGCCCCAACCAAGAAATCCCTACATCTTTCCCCAAGTCTCTAGGAAAGAGTGATGAGTCAGCTGCAGCCATGAACTCACCCTAGGCAGTAAAAACAGAAAACAAGCAGGCTCTCCTGAAGGAAGGGGGAGGGGGGAGGGAGGGGGAACAGGGAATTCCCATGCTGTGCAGAAGGCATCAGCATCCTTTGAAGTCCTCAAGAGTGAAGCAGCGTCCTTATGGCCCCTAGAAACTCAACCACATCAAAGGCACCTGAGGAAGGTGTCACATACAGTCACAGTCACACAGTGACCAACCGAGTCCCTCAGAGGAGTTCACAGTGACACACATGGCTGACTTGAGGCTATGACACCCAGAGACCCACCAGGCAGTGGCTTCTATATGGTCACACTGAAGTAAGCACTGAAGTCAGACTCTCAGTCACACGTGCAGACATCTCAGGGTCCCACATGGCCACATATATCCAGGACAGCTGTCTCCATGCAGTCCCACACAGATCACAAGCGACAAACCACAGGTATGCAGGCCACCACCCCTGTCTCCATCTGCCTAGCGCCCACTGGCTCTCAGAACCTGTCTCTGGAACTCACACACACGGCACAGTCAACACTCCTTTCTATGCACATGGTTGCACAAACACAGCCACAAGGTCACATGCAGCCACTACTGCATAGCTATCACACCATGTGCGGAGCCACGCCCAAGTCACAGGGAGTCACACACGCATTCTGTTACACACCCACCGCATCCAGTTACACACTAATCAGATGGCCTCATCCACATGGGGATCAGCCGTACAATCACAGACACCATCTTGCAGACACACGGGTCTGTGAAACCTCTGGCACTCAGTTCTGATGGCAGTTGGGCCCTGGGGTGGGAGCCCAAGAGTGTGATTCACACAGTGCCCCACCCCTCCCTCCTCTTGGTGGCCCCTCCCTGGCACCCTCCTTTGTAAGCACTCGCTGTATGGTGTTGACCAGGCTTTTTGGTGAGACCCTACACATTGCCTTGGAGAGGCCTGAGTACCACTAATGCCTTCAGCACAATGTCTCTTGCACTGAGCCAGTGAACAAAGCATTCCAAATAAGGTCACTATTTCCCATTTTGGGGATATCTGTTTCTACAGGAGCACTTGAGTGACCTTGAGAGAACTTGGTCCAAACACCTACCTGCTCCAGGGTTCAGCCTTAAGGACCTGCCCACCTCCCACACTTTAATTTCTTTTGGAGGCTGGAGAGATGGCTTAGCAGTTAAGAACATTAGCTGTTCTTCCAGAGTATCCATCCATGTTTGATTCCCAGAACCCACACGAAGGCTCATAATTGGCTGTAACTCCAGTTCTAGGGATCTGATACCTCTCTGACCTCTGCAGGCACCAAAGTAGTCACAGACACATATACAAACAAGACACCAATTTATATTTTTTAAAAAATTAATTTTTGAAAAATTAAGAAAAATCTCCTTTGGTTTTTCAGTGTTTGGAGGGAGGTGCTAAGTTGGGGAGGCTGACTGATTCTCACGTGATTGATACCACTTATGACAGAGGTATGGGGACAGACTCAGGAAAGACTCCCTGTGAACTTGGCCTTCTCTTTTTGAGGGGGAATATGCTTTGAAAGAGAGCTGGTTTAGGCCGGGTATAGTGGCACACACCTTTAATCCCAACACTTGGGAGTCAGAGGCAGGAGGATATTTGTGAGTTTGAGGCCAGCCTGGTGTACATAGTGAGACCTTGTTGGAGGGTTGGGAGGGGAGGTAAAAAATACAAACAAACAAAAAACAAAAAGCCAGACACTGGTGGCACACACCTTTAATCCCAGCACTTGGGAAGAAAGCAAAGATAACTTAAAGACACACTGTACTACAGTCTAAAGAGCTGGGTTTTCATCCAGTTTAGTATGTCACCTCAGGCCAGCCTTGTTCCCTCCTGGACTCAGCTACTTCACGTGTCTCCTGAGGGACATACACTAAAATGTTTTCCCATCAAGCTGTTTATTAATATGCAAACTTCCAATCCCACCCCATCTCTCCAGGTTCCAGAATTCAAAATCTACTGGTTCTGGGGACTTCAGGTGGTTTCTAGCTCTAAGGTCTATAGCAGTTAAAGGATGAGGGACGTAGCCATGCAGGCATGGCTTTGAATCCACATAAAAAGCTGGACACAGCACACATGCCTGTGATTCCAGCACCAGACCGGGGGGGGGGGGTGACAGGAGTGTCCTGTGGCCCCCTGGCCTGCAGTGGAGCTGAACTGGTGAGCTCCGGTTTCAGTGGACAGCGATTGAGACGTCTGATGTTGACCACACACACAAACTCACAGGGACCATGGTAGCTGAGCAGCCCCACAGGGTGGAGGCTGAGGGCTTGTCCACAGACTGCCAAGGGCCCCTCCCTGCCCTGCTGGGTGCCTGGCACTCAGAGGCTACCACCACCTTCCAGGCTAAGCCACGTCATCTTGCTGGTTTGGAGGCTTGGGCCAGCTTGGAGTTTGTGGTTGAAGCAGGTGGTGACCGAGTCAGAACTTTCCAGCCCGACGCTCTGCAGAGGCTGGGTTTCCAGGGTGGGCTGGATTATCTGGGGATTCCTGCCACCTTTACAGGGGTTAAACATGCCAAGGTCCTGCAGGACCCAGGACAGAGTCCATCTCAATCCCAGGCCTGGGGTACTTGCCTTGGGGGGGACAGAGCAATGGCAAGGAAGGTCCCTGAGACCACAGTGAGAGTTCTGTTTGTTTTTCACTCAGTTTCTTCCATTGAGTCAATCTGCTTCCTGGTTCTGCTTAGCTATTTTCCTGATATTTTGGGGACAGAGTCATACAACATTAGCAGGCACACAGCACATTCCTCTAGCCTGTGATGCAGCCCCCAGTCACACACATCATCACACACAGACAAAAAAACATGTTACTGGCTTTCCAGGGGCTGGCAATCTGCTGGGCCCATACTCTCTCATTTCATGTTCTAATAACCTCATGCATAGCACAGCTGTTATTAACTCCATCCTTCAGATATGAAAAGTGAAAATCAGAAATACTAAGCCACCTGTCCAGGGGCACTTAGTAATAAACTAGAGAGTTGGGGTTCAAATCTCTTGTCCCTGCTCTAGAGCCCAGTCCTTCAACTACCTCTCCCAGCCTCGGTGGGAACCCCTCTAGACACAGGGACTTGTAGATCCTTCTTAACAAGGCAGCCTCTGTGTCTATGTTGAAAGAAGCCAGCCTAAAGCTGAGCTTCTCACTGAAGTAGAGGACACAAGATGCACCAGGATGTGGAAGGCTTGGGCTGAGTCTGGACTGTTCAGAAAGCACGTTGTTAAAAATAACTTTATATGTACCTGGTTCTCCATTCCTGTGGCTGCTATTTGTTGTCTTGCATTCTGACCTTAAAAATTGGAGAGGGTCCCTCAGAGAACTCAGTAGTACAGGTGCTTGTAACCAAGCCTGACAACCTGAGTTTGATCCCTGGGACCCGTATAGTAGGAGAGAGGCAACTTCTAAAAGTTGTCTTCTAGTGTCCTCTCCAGTGGTGGAATGGAGGGGGGGGGCGGGAGGAGGCATGTGAGTACAAGGACACACGAACTCTCTCTCTCTCTCTCTCAAATAAATAAATGTAAAAACGACAACAAAAAGGATTTTAAAAAAAAATCACAGAGTAAATGGGGTGTTGGTGGCATACACCTTTAATCCCAGCACTCTGGAGGCAGAAGCAGGCAGATCTCTGTGAGTTTGAGGCCAGCCTGGTCTACAGAGCCCAATAAATAAATAGATAAATAAATAAATAAATAATAAAATGAAAATTACCAAGCACTAGGGGTTGAAGTATAGTCTAATGCTAGAGTGTTTGCTTACCATACACATAGCCCTGGGTTCTATCTCTAACACACAGAAAACAAAGCGAAATAAAACAGTCACACAGGCCAGGCAGTAGTGCTGCCCACCTTTAATCCCAGCACTCGGGAGGCAGAGGCAGGGGATCTCTGTGAGATCGAGACCAGCCTGGTCACAGATGGAATTCCAGGACAACCAAAGCTGTTACACAGAGAAACCTTGTCTTTAAAACAAAATAATAAACAAAACACCAAAAAGCAAAAACAAAACAAAACCAGTCCTACAGAATTAGTGGGCAGCCCCTCATGGGTTTGCAGAGAATTCTGACCTCCCACCTCCTTTGTGGGATCCAAGTCTTGACTCTGTTCATTGTCCTGCCTGTCTGCAGGGATCTGGCTTTGCTCAGGCCACCACCAATTCTCTTGCCTGGCCCAGAGAGACCCATTAGCAGCTGGCAGTTGTTGTCTTGTCTGTCTCTCCTCCTTTGTTCACTTAAGAGTCTATCAGAATATTCTGGGAAAACCCAGAGAACCTCTCCCCAGAGTCAAGAGGCTGGGGTTCTAATCCCAGCTCTTTCACTTCATTGTGCAATGTTGGGCAAGGCCCTAGGCCACTCTGAGCACAGGTTTCTTCATCTGTGAAATGGGGACAGAAATACTTGCTGCACCTGACAGGGTGAGGCCTAGCTGAGATCCTGAGAGTGAAGGCATTCCACATGCCACTCGGCAAGGACCCTCAGAGGACACAGGAGGAACCTAGGGTGACTCCAGGAGTGGCTGGAGAATCAAAGTTGTCCTAAGCATCTCAGGATGCAGGACACTATGTCAGATGCTGGCTATGGGAATTGGGAGCTGGGATAGGCCTAGCTTTGTACCTGCATAAATTCTACAACTTGGAGTGACACCTCCAGCAGTCACCAAGTGCTCTGGGCTCAAATGACATGATTACAAGGCCAGAACTCCTGGCCTTTTATTTTCCATTTTGCTTTGTGTTTAAAACAGAGTCCAGTGTATCCTGGGCTGGCCTCAAACTAGTTGAAGCTGACTTTTAACTTCTGATCCTCCTGCCTCTACTTCTCAAGTGCTGGGATCAGGAACTTGTGCCACAATACCTGGCTTTATGTGGCACTGGGGATCAAAACCAGGGCTTTGTGTATTCTAGGCCAGCATTCCATCGAGTGAGCTGAGCTTTATACTCAGCTTTTGCTTCCTGAAACAGGGTCTTACTACAGAGCCCAGGCTAGCCTTGAACTTTCACGTGGTATGCGTATGCTCAAGCACTATTGCAACTATCCATGCACACCTATGGTATATTAGGTGTCTTATTCTATCACCACTTTCCTCCTCCCCACCCCCTTAGAGACAAGATCTCTTACAGAACCTGACTCTCACCATTTCAGCTAAGCAGGCTGGCCACTTAGAGTTCCTGGGAGCTACCCCCCAACACTGCAGTTAGCAGTATGTCCAGCTTTTGCATAGGTGCTAGAGATTTGAAGTCCTCTTGCTTTCACAGCAAGGGCTCTTAGCCATTGAGTCATCCCCAGCCCCTAACCCCCAGCCTTGGACCTTTGATCCTCCTGCCTCAGTCTCAGGTCAGGTCTGGCACCAGGCAGGTTCAGTAAGTGAGCTGAGGAGGGAGTCTGGATATGTGAACCCCAGACTACATGCAGTTACCAGGTACTTGACTGAATCTTCACAGTCCCTGGAGGCCCGGCTTGGTATTGTGTGACATCACAGATGAGGGAACTGAGACCAGAGAAGTTTTACTCGCCCAAGTCACTGCAGGGTGGAGGCAGGATTAGAATTAGAATTCAGACTGACTGGGTCTCCAAGCTGGTGTGCTCCACCTGGCTGCACTGGGGGAAAGGGCAGGATCCAAGCTGACAGCCTCCTGGGAAACAGCAGGAGGGAAGGAGGCAGCTGGAACCTTTGGCAGAAACCTGTCTCCTGTTTGTCACCCTGTGGTCTCAATGGAACCCCTGCCACTGGGATTTCTGAGAGAAGAGACAACATCATATCCCCTCCACCTGCCACACGCACTCATTTCCATTCATTTATTAGTTCCTGTTCACAGATCCGCTCAGCATGTGTCAGCCCTGTGCTGTGTGCCATGTTCACACCTTGCAGGCCTCTATCCATGTAGAGCAAACCCCACCAAGAGCATGTGACCGGAAGTGAAGAAGCTGCAGTTCCAGTGAAAGCCAAGAGGCAAAGTCCTGCACCAGGGGACTCTGACAGGAGGCTGCAACACAAATACCCAGGACAGCTTGATGTGGTATACCAGACCTGTAATCCCAGCACTCGGGAGACTGAGACAGGAAGGTCATGAATCTGAGCTCAGCCTGGGCTATATGTGAAACCCTGTCTCAAAGATGACAAGAGCTTAAGGCCAGTCAGTTCCATTCATGCCAAAGTCACCAGCAGACAGAAGCAGCAGCCAGAGGTAAGAAACCTAGAAGGAAAAGCATGGAAAGGTGTGCAATGGAAAGTGTACAAGCCAGGGTGTCTGAGGGAGGGTTGTGATCCCAGAGAGTCCTTCAAGGGATGCCTGGGGAGTTCTGTTTCTTGGCCCAAGTACCTAGTTTGTAAGTATTTGTTTCTGTTGGAGTTTTTGTTGTTGTTTTGTTTTGTGTTTTGAGACCGGGTTTTTCTGTGCAACCTTGGTTGTCCTGGAACTCATTCTGTAGACCAGGCTGGCCTCTCTCTCCAGAGTACTGGTGGATGGCCCTGCCACCACCACCCAGCATGTTGTAGGTTTTAAATTCATTAGTTCTTTCTCTCTCTCTCTCTCTCTCACACACACACACACACACACACACACACACACACACGCACGCACGCACGCACACAGAATTCGCTGAGTGGATTCTACACCAATCTCCCATGTGTATATATAACAAGTTCATAAGAAGAACACACTGGCCAGGCGGTGGTGGCACACGCCTTTAATCCCATCACTCAGGAGGCAGAGGCAGGCGTACCTCTGTGACTTCAAGGCCAGCCTGGTCTACAGAGTGAGTGCCAGGACAGCCTCCAAATCTACACAGAAAATCCCTGTCTGGAAAAACACAACAAAAAAGCACATTCCCTGGTATGACAGCAACCCTCTATAATTCCAGTACTGAGGAAACTGAAACAAGAGAAAATGTAGAGTTCCGAAGCTACAGAGTGAGACCTTGTATCTAGAGAGAGAGAGGAGGTGAAGGGAGGGAAGGAGAGAGCGGGCAAGCTGGAGCCAGAGTGGGATGCCTGGTCCAACACAGAGAGTATGGCCTCTTTTCCAACGCCAGAACTTACTCTCTGAAGGGCACAGGGACCAAGAGGGGCAAAGTTTTTCCCAGGTTCACTGGCAGACCATCTGCATAACAGGCACAAGGCCTCAGCACAGCACAAATAAAGAAAGGAATGGGAAGAAATTTAAATATACAAAACAAAAGACACACCACTTCTTTTCCAAGACTGTCTGGGAAAAACTGAGCCCCAAACTCCAGGATTTGCCCCACCCCCACGCCTTCCCTCAACCCAGGAGAAACCAGAGTGGAGCCAAGAGCCCTGAGTCAGGAGGCCTGCACTGGAAAGCCAGCTCTGTGAATACAAGTCGCATTTTCCCTGACAAGACATTTCAACACGGGCCTCAGTGTCCTCCCCTGTAAAATGGAGCTAGAAAAACAATGTACTTCACAAGTTGTTACAGAGCCCAGGTGTCAAATGCTTCAGGGAATACCATGTGCATAGCCCATGCTTTAATGTTTATTTTATTTTTTCTCTTTGAGGTGTGGGGCACAAGACATATCATACAATCGGAGGTCAGAGAGGAGCCTGTTCTCCTTCCATCAAGTGGGGCCTGAACCACTTTGCTGGCTACTTTTAAATCCTCGGGCATCTGTCTCCAACCAACCGTACTCTCAAAGTCTCACCAGCCCCGGCTTCTCGTGTTCCAGCTGGAGCTTCAGGCCCAAGCTTCAGAGTGATTCCAGGAGCAAGTTTACCAAGTTGGAGGAAGCCAGGCCGGGGAGGTGGCGTTCCAGGCGGCGGCGTGTCAGCAAGTGAGTCAGGGCTGGGCTGGCCCTTTCTGGGTCCCTGGAGGTGGGGGAGGGCTTGCTTGCCTCCCTGGCTCTGCGCCCAGGCTGGGTTTCTCATTTGCATATATCTGCATGTATGTAAGTTTCACCTGCTTACGTTGGCAGGGCTGGGAAAGACACCTGTGCAGAAGGCACTGACAAGGCCGAGTGGCTGGCTGCCCGCTGGAAGCTCAGCCCAGCTTGGTTCATGCTTCATGGATCCATCAAATACTTGGAAGTCTCTTGGCTTCTTCCTTGGGGTCCCCTGGTGGCCCAAGCTACTGCTGCCACCCCTGCCTACTACAGTCATCAAGCCCACTTGGGGGCTGGCTGTCTCTGAGCCACTTTTCTCTTCCATCCCTTCCTCTCTCTTGTCCCTGCCACCATACCCTTGGGGGTTTCCCTCCTCACTGAACACCTGACATACTGCAGGCACCTCTTCCTCAATTCTCTGCCACCTGACCCCTTCCCCAATCCGCCATGGTGCCCAAGGTGCCCCTGGGAAGCCCCTCTGCATCTGTCCAGGTTCTACCTTCCCACCACTCAAGGCCATCCCACGCTCTTGGTAGAACACTGAGACCCTTCACAGCCTGCAGCCTCCATAGCTCCCATCACTTTCCCACCTTGCAGCTGGGCGAACAGAGCCCCCCTGCAAGTGCTATTTCTGTGCCTTACCTGTGAAACACAAATAAGAACATGAAGCCCAGTAGTGACTAGGCATGATTAGTATTATTTCTTTTCCTACTGCTTTCATTCATGACATTGCTCTCCGGGGGTCTCCTGCTCCCTCTCAGGCCTTCTCTGTCCCCCAGCCGTTACGATGACCAGCTGGCTGAGGGTTCCAACTGCAGCTTTTAGAAAGGGTATTTGGCCCTTTTGTGCCTCAATGTCCCCATTTGTAAGTTAGATATCAACTCTACCTTATATAGAAATATTGTGATAAAGAGAGGCATTTAAAGCCTTAGCATAGTGCTTGGCATATCGACAACATATGATGGTGTAATTATTACTGTTATCTAAAGAATAGGTCTCAAATCCCCGTAGCATTCCTTCTGCCTCTAAGGCCCTGAGACAGGGTCCCCAACATCCCTTAGTACTGTCTCAAGACAACAGGCCTTCATCTATATCCTCCAGAGTCACAGACATCCAGAGGACCATGATATAGCCCTCTAGTTCTTTTTTATGAAAAGCAACAAAGGCCCCATTGGGTTGAATGAGGGTTGATGACGGTTGTGAATACAGGCTCAGCTACCCCTCCACAGTAATTTTGAGGCACACACCATCCAGAACTTGGGCTGCAGAGAACTAATGGACAATTGCCACTGCCTCCCCCTCACACACACATTTACAGAGCACTGAGCCTTGAAGGAAGGGCAGTCCGTCCAATTGGCCTAAGCAGCTGCAAATGTTAACAGTGCATTTCCACATTGTACACACTTTCCCAAGGAGCTGCTGACCCTTGGCACAGCCCCCACCCTGCATCACAGACTTCTCTGCCTGATGTCTTCTCTCTCACCACCTCCTCCATCCCTTTTCAACAGGAGTTGAAGAACTCCAGGCTGGGTGATCCTCTTCCCAATGGGACCACAGAGGGTATTCAATGAAGCATCTTGAAGGGGCCCCAGAGTGGATATAGGAGATGCTGTTTTTTCTTCCAACCACCACATGGGCCTTCTGGATGGCCTGGACAGGAGAGGGAGGGGGTGACAATGTTCTCTCTCTCTCTCTCTCTCTCTCTCTCTCTCTTTCTCTCTCTTCTGGTATAAACAGAGAGGATTTTGTTTCTCCTTGTGCAGGTTGTGTGTTGTTTTGCAGACATCATTGTTTGTCTCATTTTGGGAGTGAGGACTGATTTTGCAGGGCTCCCTGGGCTATCTGAAGTCTGCTCCCCAAAGCAACCGTCTCCTATCCTCCTAAACCCAGAGCTACAGAGGTGAGGCAGATAGTCCCAAGGACTCCAGGGCAAAGTAGCATCCTGGGATGGCCAACATCCTACCTCCCTTTGAATAACCTGTGTGTTTAAATGGTGGTGTGCACAGTGCTTTTGAAGTGTGTGTGTGTGTGTGTGTGTGTGTGTGTGTGTGTGTGTGTGAAGGGTATGGGAATGGTCGCCTATAAGCCTGCTCGGTCCGTGTCTATGGGTTCTGCTCTGTGGGTTGGGTGTCCCTGCACATATTAGCTTCCCTATCCGTTGCCCGTTAAGGCATTTTCTAGCACCACGTCCCCTTCCAGCCTTCATCTGCTGAGGAAGAGGACTGCGGAAAGCCCGAATTTCTATGCAGTACTAGGGTCTGAGGAAGGTTTCAGACCTAGGCAAGCCGCCTTTGGTCCAGACCCGGCAAATTCGTAACAGACGGGTTGGCCTCCAGTTTAGCTTGCAAAGTTCTTGAGGGCGGCTGGCGCTCCCTCTGCCAGGTTGTCCTCTACCAGGCCTGCTCCCCGGTGAGGGGCCCTCAATCCTCTGGTGAGCCCTGTAACCCTGCATCACCCACCAGGGTTCAACCCCAGTTCCCGCGCTTGGGGAAGTGGCTTCCTCCCAAGCTTGGCGCTACCGAAGTCTTTTTTCCAACACTCCCGACTTTGAGTAAGTTTTCTTTTAGGGGACAGTGCCCTGGTCAAAGAATTATTCATATTTAAGCTCTTAGCATAAGTGACTTTTCATATTCTTGTGTATTAAAAATACCCGGGTCAATCTCATGTAAACTTCTTGAAGGTAAACAAAGAAAACAGGGAATCCAGGAGTGAGATGGGGTTGTCGCTGAGATCGTGTGTGAGCCCCACACCAAGCGTTGCCTGGACCGGGTAGGGATGACCCCAAGACTTCTCCCCTCCTGATCCACTTGCAGCATCTTTAGGATTATTTGGAAAATAACACGCAGAAAAAGCTCTCAGGAGGCGGCGGGGGGGGGGGTCGTGAAAGTGGAAGTGAGCTCAAAGGAAAGTCCCCAGCCGGGACTGCAGAGGCCGTCAACCGCCAGCACAAGGACTCACCAAATACTGCACCAGAAAGAGGAAAGGATGCCGGGTGGTTCCGAGTCTCAAGCAAAATAGGATGAGGGAAACTGTCTTCTACAGGTGGCTCCCTCCCCAGGCCTCCAAAAGCCAGGGCTCTACCGTGGTGCGACGTGGAGACGGATGGCTGGGAGGCTGCTGCAAGATTGAATTATTTAGTTTCCCAAACCGAATTACAAAGTCCAAATAGAACTTTAAAGCTTGTTGAGAACAGACAAAACCAAAACCAAAATTTCATTTGGGTGCATGACCACGGAGAAAGAAAGGAAATGGTTCCAAAACGACCCCCAAGACCGCAGAATTTCTATTTCTCTGAGCAGGTTCAGGTGCGAAGAGGACTTGTAGTTTCAGAGCTCCACGCCTGATCCAGGCAGCACTAGCCACCTCTTACACTGTACTGAGCCCTGCAAATACGCTGCCTGCGGAAGCCGCGTGCTTTCGCACTTGTTTGAGCCCAGCCTTGGCTGTGAATTGCCCGGGGGGAACTCGCTGTTTTGGAGGAGGAGGATTCTGCTACGGAGGAACCCGGACACAAAGCAGCCTCAAGCCAAGTTAATAAAACCCAAGTATGAGCCGGGCATAGTGGAGCAGGCCTTTAATCCCAGCACTGGGGAGGCAGGGGCCCCCAGATCTCTGAGAACTGGAGACCAGCCTGGTCTATAGAGCGAGTTCCAAGACAGTCATAGCTACATAGTGAGACCTCATCTCAAGAAATAAAAAAGACCCATGCAGTTGCTGATGAGCACTAAGGGAATCAGGTTGCTCCAATACCCCTGCCCCAAGAATCCCCCATCCTAGCCCCCAACAGACATATATAACCACCACCACCACCACTGGTTAGTTTCCTTGAAACTAGGCTCTTCAAAGATGATTCCCCCAGACCACCCAAAAAAAAACCCCACAAAACAAAACAACAAACAAACAAACAAACACTGACTGGGAGAGTCCCTACTTTTGTGAGCAGCAGGAGCTATTTGTAGTAATAGGAAAGGGTTAATTTGTCCTTCCTTCCTTCCTGCCTGCCTGCCTTCCTGTCTTCCTTCCTTCCTCTTCTGCTCCTTTCCTCCTCCTTAGTTTTATGTTCTTGGATTCTGGATTTTGCAAACCACAACAGAGGGTTGGATTCTCAGTCCAGCACCCTCCTCTCCCAGTGCCTTCTAGTAGGAACTGGCCAGCTACTTGGAGGCTGAGCTGGGAGGGAATCCAGACCTTCCCTTTCCCCATTCTCATCAAACACTGCTCTCCCTAGCCCTTAATGCCATCACTACTACTTTTCTTAAGGCTGAGAGAATGACCCTAAACCATTCTTAAGTGGAGACCCCAACCAGGAGGGGTCTCCATTTAAGAAGATGCCCAAGGTCCAGCAAGGGGGATGGGATGAGGCTGGTGGTGGTGGAGTGGGAGATGAAGTAATAGGGTTTTTGTCAGGATGCAGCGGGCCGCTTATAAATCCCTAAGTTTGCCACACAAGTACAGGTCCAACTTGACTTCGGAGTGCTCCTAAGCACATGGGGAAGCTTAGCAAAGGCGTTTACGGGCTGGAGAGATGGCTCAGCCTTTAAAGGCTAGGTTCACAACCAAAAATATAAGAAAAGGCATTCACCCTTACTTTGGAGATGATCCCAAAGCCATACACTGCAGAGCCTGCCAGAATGCTTACCTCTGCCCTTGTTAGGTCCCCCACAGAAAGGATTCTGACTACCTGACCCCCTTATGAAACCTGCCCTGACAGCCAATCCCACCTCTTCCTTTGATTCATGCAGCCAGAGCGGTCATCCTTGGGAACAGAAGGCCTGCCTTCTGAAGAACTGGGCAGTCAGCTTGGCAGTGGTGGCTCATGCCTTTAATCTCAGCACACAGGAGTTCAAAGGCCAGCCTCATCTACAAAGAGAGTTCCAGGACAGCCAGGACTACACAGAGACCCTGTCTCAACAAACAAACAAACAAACAAACAAACACAACAACAATCACTCCCCTCCAAAACCCCAAAAGAGCAGGACTGTGCTAGAGAGAAAGAAGGCTTGGAAAGCAATGTCCTCAGGAATTAGTTCATAGCTCCAGCTCTAAGGAGGTAGGCATGCATGGCTAGAACCTGGGGAACCTGGGGAAAGGAGGTCCCACTTGAAAATAACATTTACCCACCAAGCAAACTCCCACACGTTTCTCAGCCAACCTGAGAAAGAACTCCAGGATTACAGGGCAAGGCAGCATTTTCCTGCAGAACCTAATTTCTGTCCAGTGGGGAGATGGGGGCATTTAAAAGCAGATTACTTTCCTCCTGTTCATGAGTTGCTACAGTCTCTATACATTCCCTGAGACTTTCTCTTTTTGTTTATTTTTTATGTGTACATGTGCACTGTCCATGCACAATGTGCATGCCTGGGAACCAGAAGACAGAAGAGGATGTCGGATCCTCCAGAATTTTAATTGCATGTGGTTGTGAGCTGTCATGTGGGTGCTGGGAGTTGAACTCAGGTCCTTTGGAAGAGCACCCAGTGCTCTTAACCACTGAGTCATCTCTCTAGCCCCAGACTTTATTTTATCTGCCCACAGCCTAATGCCTTCATCTACTCCTCCAGTCTTGGCTTTTTCTCTAATAGCTGTCTTCTTTTCCAATACCCCAACATTGCTACCTTTCCTCTAAGCCGTGTGTGTGTGTGTGTGTGTGTGTGTGTGTGTGTGTGTACAAACATGAAAGTGGCTTGCACAGCAGAGGGATCAACTGTGTTGGGCTTGCTAGGGAATCTGAGTAGACTTGTGGGCTAAGGGATACAACTGGACAGTGGTGGTATATGCCTTTGCCTTTCATCCCGTCACTCTAGTGGCGTAGGCAGTCAGATCTCTAAGTTCAAGGCCAGCCTGGGCTACATTTCAGGACAGCCAGCACTACAGAGAAACTCTGCTTTGAAAAACCAACCCTAACCCAAGAAAAGAACTGTCTCTCATTATGTAAGGCAGCCTAGATATGTGGGAAAGGTATTTTTCTATAGGGTAGGCATATGAGCATATATAATTATATGTTTGGATTGCCTTAGTTTTGAGAATGATATCAATGATTTGGCTTGTAATACGCGTGCTTTTTAAATTTAAAAAGTATCACATTTATTTTGTTTTTGTGTTGTGTGCATGTGTGTGGGTCCATGCTTAACAAAGCCCACATGTGTAGGTCAGAGAAGAGAGCTCTTGGGAGTCTGTTCTTTCCTTCTACCATATGGGCTCTGTGGAATCCAACTCCAAGTGTCAGGTTTGATGGTAAGTGCCTTCATCTGCTAAATCATCTCATCAGCTCTAATTCTGTGATTTTATTCAATGAGCTGTTCATATTTGGATATGCAGATGTATATATATGTACCACATCTTAAAGTCCGTGTTTGTGTCTGGCAGTGGTGGTGCATGCCTTTTATCCCTTCACTCAGGAGGCTAAGGCAGACAGATCTCTTGAGTTCGTGGCCAGCCTGGTCTACAAAACAAGTTCCAGGAGCCAAAGCTACACAGAGAACCCCCCCCCGGTGGGGGTGGAGATGGAGGGGTGTTTGCAGGTCTATAAATGAGCCTCTTGTCATAGAGGGATACTGGTATCTGACAGCATATATGTGGTGCTTAGATGAAGTTCCTATGTATTTTTGCACATGTGGTAACAGATGCTTGCAGGCATGGATACATGTTCATCAAGGCCTTGTGTACTGTTGAGGCAGGTCCGGTACACAGCCTGGAAGTACAAAGGAGCTAGCCACATTTTCTGTGTCTTTTCAGGATCTATCAAGCTAGATTCACCCCCACTCCCAGATTTTGTCCTGGTTCATGCGAGGCTACAGTTTGAGCAGAGTGCCAGGAAAGGCGGGGCTCAGTACATGCGAATCCCAGACAGCAGATTCCCTCCAGCAGCCTCAAGGGCCTGCAAGAGCTGTGGTGTCGCAACCAAACCGGGGCCCCTGGCGGAAGCGGAAGACTGTACTGGGGGTGGTGAGGCGCAGTCGCGGCGGTCACAGCGTGCCAGGCTCTGGGCACCCGGCGGGGGCGTGTGCGCCACGCGCGTGCGGGACAGGCTAGGCGCCAGGTGGCACCTCCAGGCCCCAGCGTCTGTTTACCAACAAACTACCATCGCTCAGTAGCTATGCATTCCAACGCGCTGAATAAGGAAGCGGCTGGCACTGGCGATCTACTTTCCACTCCCTCGCAGAGCCAAGGCAGCGTGGGGCCAAGCGGGCCCGTGCGACCCGCAGAGCTCTAACACAAGTTCTGAATCTGCGCAGCGTCTCTAGTTACCACGCAGCTTCCCACTCCCCTTGGCCATCCCAGGTCCAATTTCCTAGCACTTTGGACATTGTTATCGAGATTTCCTGAGGCTACCGGTCCGCGCCGAGGTGCACTGCCGGGAGCTCGCGCATCGCACCTCACCCCTCCGGTTTCCCCAGAGTGTGCTAACGGGGAGGTGGGGCGGGAGGGGAGGCGGGGGGGGCGGGCCCAGCTCTGGACCTCCCTGAGGTCACCATAAGATAGCCAATCCGAAGTGTCTAAGTGGGCGGGGGACTCCGTGCGGTCCCGGGATCCGAACCCAGAGGAGAAGATGGGGACCCAGAACTTGAGGGGGGAGGGGAAAAACCACGGGGCACCTCAAAACCCCTTTCTCAGGTTCGAGCTCACTGTCAGAAGAGGCTCAGAGAGACATTTTCCCTGGGATCTGAAGTTTAGGGGTGGCTTGCTGGGGGTGGGAGCTCATCTGCCTCAATTCTGGAAACTTTGAAATGTGTTTGCATAGAGAGTAGACGGCGGCGTGTAGGGCCATGGCCTAGGCCCTGTGGCCTGGCACCGGCCTCAATGACCTCTTTACCCTGTCCCCCTTCCTGGCCGCCTTGTTTTCCCGGACCTCGCCCCCGCTGCCTACCCGCTTGGCCTGTCCCCCGAAACCGCAGCTTCCCCCGATTTGTCCTATTCTCCAGCCTTATGGCCATCTCCTGTCCTATTCCTGCCTTGGGCCAGCAACTCCAGGGGACTCCTACCTGCCCAGCCAGCAACTCTCGGCACTGCCCCCTCAGCCCTTCCACCCGCCAGCAGAACACCCTCAGGAACTCGAAGCAGGTAAGTGTGGCCGCGGAGGCTCTTCTCATTTCTGGGGTCTGAGTTGTGTTTTCATAAATTTCGCCCTCTTCTGCTTGCACGCAGCTAGCGGGATTCAAATATTACTCGGATTCCACGGAATCTGCGGTAGGGGGAGGGAGAAGGAATGGGGGAGGAGCGGAGTCGAGTTGATTTAGGTTTCTTTTTTAAATCCGACCTGGTTTCGATTTGCAGTTTTGTGAGGCCAGGCAGGAGGGCCTCCTACCCCACCCACTGGAGCAGTGGAGTTGTGTGTGTACCTATGTGAAACGGAAAACTGCTATAATCCAGATACGGGGGTGGAGACTCTCCTCATCCTTTAGCCCCTTCCCGACATCATCCTTATCCCAGAAACCAGTATGCAAGCCAAACAAACAGTGGTTAACAGACATCAGTTCCCAGCTGGAGGTAGGTAGGCAACTAGGCGGGGCTCCTTTTCCTTTTCTGGGCCCCACCCCCTTTTTTCCTAGAGGTGCCTAACCTAGTCTGGTAGCTGGACCCTGCAGATTCTGGTGTAGTACCCTACCAACCATTGTTCAAAGAGTAAAGTTACAGACTGGTCATTCTCAAAGTCTTTCCCTGGCCACCTCAGCCTTGCACCTAAGCCATTCCTACCATCTTCACCCTTAACTTTGGGATAGATTAGGTCCAGTTCCTATTGTTGCCTGCAGCAAATCTGAGCTCCAGAGAAAGTGCTCCCTGGAAGGCCTCAGTGAAGGCAAGGGACTAGCCTGACTTCCTAGGCCTGACTTTTGCGTAGCCAAACTGATAGCCCTTGGCAGGCACTGCAAAGATGCTATCCACAGACCCAGTTGTACTGACTTCCCAATCCCATTGCTTTGCTCCATCCAGTTGTCCTTGGCATAATCCCCAACAATGCATATCTGCCAGAGGACTTCACTGTAGTCAGCCCCGCGCCCAGATCTCTCTCTCTCTTTTTCTCTTGTCCCTCTGACATAAATTCATGAACCCCCAGAACCGGAGGTCAACCTAGAATCTCAAATTCCTTGTTTTATGGTTGGAGAAACTGAGGTAGGAAGAAAGGATGTGAATTCATTTTCCTGGAGGAATGGAGCCAAAAAGGGGACTTTAGGGAACTTCTTAGAACCCCCCAGAAAACTAACCCTTTCTTCTGTGGCAGAGCTGGGGGTGGGTTTGCTGTGTTGCTGGGTCTGGTTAGAGGGAGGACAGTGGGGGGGGGGGAAGCAGTACTTTTATACACCTCTTGAACTTTACTTTTAGATATTCTAATATACACTGCAGAAATAGAAACAGGAGGAGCCTGAGTTTGAGGACAGTCTAGGCAACTTGACATATATGGTGTATATGCACGTGGGGACAATGTGTGCTTTTTTTTTTTTTTGAAACCTGAACTTACCTTGGGAGAGTTATTCTGGCAATAAGGTGGAGTTGTCGGTCTGTCTTCCATATTCTGCCTTCCCTTGCTAGGGCCAAGAACAATGGAGTGGAGAATTCTTTCTATTGCATATTTTACCCGGATCCAACGAAAAACCACAGATGCTCTTGTTCACAAGCAAGTATGTCTTTAAAATAGACCTTATCATTTCATTATTGGAACTGTGTGGACTGCCCGTTCGTGAATGAACGATTGGAGAGTGATAGAGGGCTTGGGGTCTGCTAAACCCACACTAGGAGTGCAACTCCGTCCCAGGGAGGCTCTTGGCTCGCGGAGCGCCTCACCAACACCCCATTGAGGCCGCGGGTGTGGCGGCCGCGCCTTCAGGGAGGCTCGGGAGACCCGTTATCGCGACCGGGGTAGATCCAGTCGTGACTTGCCGCAGCTAGTGTGGAGAAAGGCAGCTGTCCCGGAAGTCACCTGGAGGGTGATCTGCTCTGAAAGTTCAGCAGTCCAGACTGTCTTCCTTCCTTTTCTGCGCGTCACCACCCGAACTGTGCGGTCCATGCCGCGGAGGAGGAGCGGATGCTCGTTTGGCTCAGGCGAGCGGTAGGGTCGAACTAAGAGAGGCGGGGGCAAGCTCCAGCAGAAGCAGAAACCCGATGGTTTTTCTGGGAATTGGTTGGGGCTGGGGTCAAAGGGCAGGATCTGAGAGCCCCGCAGCCCCCAAGGTGCGGTGAAGCATGTGGGGGGTGGGGGTGGGTGAAAGCAGTGGTGACTATGGCCTGAGAGCGGGGACCCTGACGCGTGTCGGGTGAACCCTGCTAGGGATGGATGGCGATCAGAAGGACAGAAGCTCCTCCCGCAGGGGTACAACAGGAACGATCTCTTGCTCTTGCCTGGAGTCTTCACAGCAGGCAAGCACCGAATGAGGAATGAGGCGACTGTCAACCCAGCATTTTGTCGTCCTGGGAGGCATTCTGCCTCTTCATCCACGCACTGCTCCCATCCCCTTGGACAGTCTCCATATCCCGTAGAGTAGCCCGGGTTGGGGCCCAGGTTACGGGAATGGAAACCCAAGGCCTGCAACTGAGCTTGGAGAACCAGGCCGTCAGGCAGGGGTGGTACAGGGTCGGGGGTGGGGGTGGGGGAGGACCAGATCTTATGCCACTACCTTACAGCTTAGCCAGAGACTATCTGCGTGGTGGGCTGCTGCATTTTCTGGACCATAGTCACTTTCCCTGCCATGAGGGAACTGCTCTGCACTAGCAAGCCCAGGGGGAAACCAGCTATCATATACACACATCAATCTGGCTTCAAGATCCCTGAAAAGGGCTCCTCTGAGCCAGCCAGCTGAGGGGGAAAAAGGATGGTCACATTTACTGCAGGGTACACTAAGGCTCACTAGCAGATTTATACAGACCTCTCTCTCGGAAGCCAGAGGGAGCCAGGCGGAAACTACCACTGAGCTTTGAGCATTACTTTTAGGTTCCTTGGGCCTTGGATTAGCAGCCCTCCTCATCTTCAGACGGTAGCTCAGCCCTCCATGAGTCTTTTGCCTTCCCTCTATTGCTCTGTTCCAAGCAGGTACCTCCACAGCTATTGAACCCCAGCCTCCCACTGTGGGTGCCAGGGTACCTTTGCTCTGCTGCTCGCTGCGGAGCCCTTAGTGCTTTCTACTCTGGGGTCCCAATTGTGGTAGCTTCAACAGGGCAAGAATGGCAGCTTGAATTCACTGTTGTCAATGTACACAGGAATTGAAATGGCAGAGAAACAGGCAAGGCTGCGGCCATCATTACACACACAGCACGCAAGCTGAAGCCCAGATTGATGGTGGTGGCTGTGATGCTTTTGCTGATTCCCCATGGCATGAGCCTAGGGAAATACTTGGCTCACCTGGTCACTCCACATGCTTACAACACAGCCTTCTGCTGCCTTCCAGAATCAGAGAAACCGGTGCTGTCCCTGCAGCCCTCCCAGCAGCCCCTGACTGGGAAGCTACACAAACCTAGAACAATCTCCTCCAGCCTGCAAGTACAACACCAGAACCAGCGTTTCCAGCATGTGTGCATGCAGTACCTGGCCCTAACATCAAAGCTTGTACTCACCCAAACCCAGGTAGGTCCAGTCCCATCCCTGAGTGCAAAACTTCCTAGTCCCTGGTTTCTGAGAACTTACAGAGGACTCCCATGATTCTGCTGACACAGCTCTCCACTGAATGCCCATAGATGATCCACAGCAGAGGAGAATTGGGCACAAGCAGAGGACACCCAGACCCGAAGTTGGTACTGAGGGACTTCTAGAATGGAGGGCTGGAGCAAAGGTTGGCAGGATTCTCTCTGTAGTTAAGTCCCTTTCCCATTCTCAGCCCTTGCACAACACTTCTAATCTGTCCTCTTTTCTTCCCAAAGGTAAAGATCTGGCTTTAGAACAAACACTCCAAATACAAGAAGCTACTGAAAAAGAACTCTGGAGATCAGGAAGAAGACTTCTCTGGGAGACACCTCTCCTTGTCTCCGTGCTCTCTGAATCCTCCATCCATCTGGGATCTACCCACCGGTGGCTATGACAATGGCTTTGGAGCCTGGTATCTACATCATTCCCCAGATGTGCTGTTCCTGCCTCAGATGATGTGAGTCTGGAGAAGGGCTGGTCAGGCTCCAGCTCTCCTGTCAAGCCCAGGACCAGCACACCTGCCCCCCTTCTGGAAGGAGAGGAAACAAGCTCCAGATGGATTTTTCTCAAGACAAGAAGCAAAAGGAGGAAAAAGAATGGAGTGGAAGTCTGGTTCTCCAAGCCAGATAGCTAAATCAAAGGCTTTAATCTTTGCGCAGGTCCCCAGTGCTGCAGGACATCCCCCTCCAGTAGGAGAAAGGATTTAGAGAGAGCTTCACTGGCTAGAGGTGAGGCTGCTACAGAGTTGCCATTCCTTCACTTTTCAAACCACAGAGGCCCACCACAGCCTAAGATCTAAGTCAGGAAGAGAACAAATAGTATTTCTGGCCGGCACCTTGGGCCCTACCAGCCCATCCATGAACAAAACTGAAAGTGGACATAGAGTCTGTTGTTGGCCACCCTGCTTTTCACCCACCAGCTATTAGCCTATTACCTTCCTAACTGGAGGTGTGGTCCAATGGTCGAGTAAGTGCTTAACATGTAAAAGGCCCCAGCACCAAAACAAAAATATGGAATGCTGGCCTGTGGGCAATTCGTGCTTCTTTTGTTTAAAAGGCCCTCTGTCCCCATTTCTACCCTTTTTGAGCTGATAGGTCCTGGGCTTAATCCTCCATATACATAATACAACCGGTATGTATTCAGAGCATAGGCCCCTCCATCCTTGATGCCTAACAAGTCCACCTGCACATATACTTGGAAGCCTAGAATGAGAAATGGGACAAACAGGTCCTCTGGATCAATGCAGGCATTGCTGCCTCCAAATAATGTGAGGTGTGCCGGTGGTGGTGGTGCAAGCCTTTGATCCTGGCATTCAGGAGGTAGGGGCAGGTGATCTTGTGAGTTTGAGGCCAGCATGGTCTACAGAGTGAGTTCCAGGACAGCCAGGGCTGTTACACAGAGAAACCCTGACTTGAAAAACCATAATAGTAATAATAATAATATTAATAATAATGATGATGATAATGATGATGGAGTAGGCTGGCACTTCAGCTCCTCACAGTTGCCTCTGTCCAAGAATCTGCTCCAATTCACCATTATTCTGTCCAGCATTCCCAGGCACTTGCCATTTCTCAAATGGCAAGCTTCAGAGATTAAAATGTATACAAAGATAAAACAAAGCAGAGCAAGACAAAAACAGCCTCAGTGTCCTGTGTGTTATGCATTATTGTCCCCTGAATTCATCTTGGTTGTTCTAGTTGTTCATCTTTTCTCTGTCATCTTATACATCCTCTCCTTGACCAGAAGTCATAGACACTAGATTTTTTTTTAATAATTTATTATTTTTATTTTATGTGCATTGGTGTTTTGCCTGCACATATGTCTGTGTGAGGGTGTGTGGGCACTGGGAATTGAACCTCTGAAAGAGCAGCTGGTGCTCTTAACCGCTGAGCCCAACGCTAGAGTCTTGTTATGCTTCTGTGCCAGCTAACTCTGTGGTCTGGCTCTGGAATGTCCTAACAGTGCCCACAGCATCATACAAAATGCTCATACAAGGGATGACCAAGGTCAGAGTGGTCTTTGGCGGTAGTTACCTCCTGGGCCAGCTATGGTATGGCGGGAGCTGACCACCTCACAGCCACCATATTCTACTCAGTCTAGGTTTGCCTTGGGAGAGGATTGAACTAGACCAGTCCTTCTGGAAGAAGTGAGCTGCTGGGGCTGGAATAGCTTCAGACTACAGGAAAGGGTGGGAGAAAAATACTAGAAGGAACTGGAATTCTCTGTCTAATACACATCTATGATTCTCCTGCTGGGTAAGTCCTAGGGATACCACCTTGGTAGGGACAGGTGCTTTAGGCTAACACGTGGCTGAACAGATGACTGGAGGCAGTGTGACCAGAGGCAGAGGAAAACAGGACAGAGGCCATGTGGGCACCATCCGGAAGCCAGCCAGTGTGGGCTGATGGGCTTAGGGCTGGGTGGGAAGGCTGGTGAGCTCCCAGAGCATCAGAACCTGGCAGCACTGTGATGCACTCCTTGCCACAGATCCCACCACACATACAGCATGGGGGGTGGGCTGAGGACAGGGTCAGTCATTCAGGGAATTCAGCCCAGAGTAGCCTCAGGGACCGGGGAGGAGCCTCCAATTCCAGGCAAAAGGCTTCAAAGGCTAGTTTCCCTCCCACTGCCTGAACCTGTTCCCAATCACAGCAAACAGAGGGCACCAGTCCCAGGCTGAAAAGCCCAGTAGGGCACTTCCAGTCAACTCCAGGCTAGAAAGAAGCTTGGTTGGGGTCATAGGGAGGACAGAGAGGGTATCACAGTCAGTGGAAGTGTCTCATCTAGGGATGGCTGCAAACATCCCTTCTTTGTCCCTGTACTGGGTCAGTGGTCATACCCACTCCCCCAAGATTTCCCTGTGGACAACAAATGCCAGATCATAGACAGAGCAGAGTGAGTGTGCCCACTGCAAAGGTTCTTTTCCTTTCTTCCTTTCAAATCCTCCCCTGACCCTTAGACCCTGGCTCCATTTCTCTAAAGGGTGCTGGCCCCAAATGGCTCCTCTGGGTCTTCTCTGAGGCCGAGGGCCCTGGGGGTAGCTGTTCCCTGCCATGCAGGCTACACACTCCTCTTTCCACAGAGCAAGATAAGATCTACCGCCCCATCTCGGAAAGCCTCCAAACGCAGATTAATTGGACAGCCCAACACGAGTCGCATAGTTAAAACAACAGCCTGGGTTGTAAAGTTAAGTAGCAGTAGTGTAATTGCTCTCTCAGCCAGAGCGGCCAGCTGAGCCTGCGGCACCCCCCTTCCCTTACCCCTTTCCAGGGAGAATGAGCCACTTTTCCGTTTGGGAGCTGGTCCAGTTGCCTCGGACTTCTGGGTGGTGATGAGTCTGAAGGAATTCCAAGAGGAGAGGTGCCTGGCCTCCACCTTTCTGACCACCAGGGTTACTGAAGGGGAACCCTGTGGTTTCTTCCCAGGGCAAAGCTCCACTGGGGACACAGGCTCAACAAAGGAAAGGGAAGACTGAAGGTAGACTTTGGTCTCCAAAGAGCCCCAGCAGCGATGCTTGCTTTGTGACTTTTGTTGAGTTTCGTACCCTCTCTGTGCTTTATTTCTCATCCCCTCAGACAAGAACATTAATAGGACTTGCTTCGCCATATGGTTGTGATAATGAAATGAGATAGTACTTGTCACAGCCTTGACACAGTGCCTGGAGTACAGCGACCACTTTATACATGACATTCACATCTGCCACTGTGATGACAGGAGAGAGCAGGTCACTCAGGGGGAGTTCCTATAGCCATCTATTTACCTCTTGCTTAGGTAGCTAGCCCTGCCTCCCCAAGGTAGGTAGGAAGGATGGGGCTGGAAATGCACCCCAGCACCTCTCAGCTGATAGAGAGAAGGACTCAATCAAGGTCCCCTACTCCAAGTGGACAGCTGCTTGCCCATCTAAAATCAGCCGAGGCTGCAGAGTGGGCAGTGTGTCCAGGCAGTCACTCCTATGATCTCAGCCCCCCGGGAAAGTGGTCTCCTTCTGGGTAGCTCACCCCCTCCACTCCCCTGTACTATTTTAAGGTATGACCCCCCCCAATTCTCTCCCCAGACCAAATGAGATTCAATTAATTCAATTAAAGCAATTTTGGAAGCAGCTCCTGAAGGCTTTGGATGTGAGCTAATTACCAGTAATTTGCTTCTGTGAAGAGGAAAAGGTTACATGGGGTCTAGAGTGGGGAAGGAGGAGCCCCCTCCTCACCAAATGCACCCAGATCTAGAAGGATTCCACAACAGCAATCTTAGCTGCCCTCCCATTGGCCAAATTGCTTGCAGGTGGGAATAGGGAGAAAGTGGCGGAGGGAGTAGGGTGGGAAGGCGCTGGAGTGACAGGACGCCCCTCCTCCATCCCTGAGTCTTTGTGCCTGTGTGAGGTGGGGGTGGGGAGCTTCCCCCCCCCCCACTACAGGGCTTCATAGCTGATTACTCAGCCCCAGCCTCCCGGGATTTCGGATGCCTGGGCTTGCCTCTGGGATGCGATCCAGAGGCAATGGAATGGTATCCGGGTAACTGAGGCCTGTGCAGAGGGATCTTCAGAGTTCAGGGACCTTCCTAGAATTTATAGAGGATATGGGTCAATGGGGCAGGAACCACTGGAGGTGGACAGTGACTTCCTGTTCCCAAGTCTCATGAGATGCCCTTTCTGTTCCCGCCCATACTCCAGCACTTTCTGATTCTGCCTGGCGTCTAATCCAAACCTCTTCCATTGTCTTGGCAGCAAATGTACTGTCAACTTTCTGGCCCCAGGGCCAGTGAAGCTTCTTCCTCCCCAAGAGCTCATTACAGGTAGGTGTTTCTGACCCCACCTCACTTTGCCTAGGATAGTCCTTTCTTTGCCAGGCCTCAGGTAGTCTAGAAGCTGAGGAGAATAGGGCTGAAGATTGAGGAAGCTAGCGTACCCCATTCCTTGGGACATAATCCCAGGACATAATGCTTTAACAATTAGGATGCAGAAGAAAAGTCAGTCATCCAGAAATGCCCATCATGTCCCTTCTCCCACCTCCCCAGAAGGGTCCTTCAGCTCTTTTTTCTCCCTCCACATCCCCTCTCCCAGCAGCAGGGCTGTTGGAGGTGGGTCCAGTAAATCCTTGAGGGCTGCTGGCTCTTCACAATGGACAAGCTTGGAGAGGGAAGCCTGTGTCTCTGCCATCTCATGCCTCTAGCTCCCATGCCCCAAACAGCTCGGATCCAGCACCAACAGAGGGCTACAAAGACCCCATCATTCTAGAGCTCATGCCTACTGGACAGCCTAAGGATCCTATAGCGCAGGGTTAACAGGAGTGTTGGGAGATAGAGACAAGAGGATCAGGAGTTCAGGGTCATCCTCAGCTCCATAACAAGTTCACAGCCAGCCTGGGCTACATGAGACTCTGTCAAGGAAGGAAGGGGGGGAAGGGAGAAAAAGAAAACTAGCAAGAGGTTGGTGTGATAGTGTATGTCTCTAATTCCAGCATTCTGGAGTCCCAGGCCAGCCAGCCATATATGGTACTCCATCTTAAAACTAAATTAAATAGTAAGTAAATAAATACATATATAAAAAACTCCAGTTTCTCTCTATTGCTATCCTCCTCCCCTCCTCTCTCTCTCTCTCTGTGTATGTGCAATGTGTGTACAGGAACACAGATCTCTTTATTTCGATCCTCTGGCTTTTCTTACCCCATCCCTTTCCCTGGCTAATGTTTTCTGGACATATTTCCCTAGGTGATTCTGGGGAAGGAGGCTGAATGGCCACAGAAATCTAATAAATTGATGATTTTATTTTATTTTTTGCTTGTAGAAGCCTTGCCTGCATCTTTCTCCAAGCTCTGGCTAGAACTCCCACCCTGGAGCTCCTTCTGGAACACCCATGGCTCCCAGACATGCCCATAGCATCCAGTGCAGCCAGTTGAAGGCTAGTTAAGGGTGGAGGCTTTCCTCTGAACTTCTCTGTGGACCTTTCTGTTTTCCTGCTCTGACACTGACTCCAGCCTCAAGGAGGGTCAAAAGGACCCAGAGCCCCTGGCTGACAAAGAAGGCTTGGAGCCCTGTGTTCGCCACAGCTTGCTGGGTGACCCGGGCAAGTTATACACTCTCTGAGACTCACATGACTCCCTGTTTGGTAGGGACAGGTGGTGTTACCACCACTTTTCCCTCAAGGCTAGAGTTTTCTAAGGCAGACCTCAGAGTTTCCCATTAGACTGACAGCTCTCCAGGAATAGACTTTGATTCCTTGAATCAGATAGGATGCCTTCTGCCGCTCTTTGCAACCCCACAGTTGGCTGACATTGAACTGCTGAGCCACTGAGCCAGGTCGGACTGGCCCAGAAAGAGTAAAGGAGTGGGCCCCATGGAGAATGGCAGGTTTTCTGATGTGTCTCCTCCTCCTGCCAATCCTCAGCTTCTCTGGCTCCCAAATGGAGAGATGAGTTCATTTCCAGGGGATGGTGTGACTGCAGATTCCACACAGGACATGTTTCCATCTGGACTGGCTGCCTTCCAGAGCTCAGTGGGACCTTAGGAAGATGCTTGCCACACTGCTCAGAATGAAACTGTTCTGTCTGTGGCTCCCGTTGGCAAGCCCATGACTAAAACACAAGGCAAATGATTAGGTTAAAGTGTGCTACCCTGGCCTCCTTCTCTGTTCACACAAAGGGAGGGAAGGTCCTTTACATGCTCCCCCAAAACCGTGGTAGCCAGAGGTCACTCTGAGGCTCCCGGCTCAGTAGCTCCTTTCTCTACCCATTCACTTTTCCCCCAGCCCTGATATTCCCTTTATGAGGAAGGCCTACACAGCTACTGGCCCATTCCTCTCTCTGGACAGAGGAGCTGCTCTGGGTCTCTGCAAGCTGAGGCCTGCCATTGACTGCTCCTCCCAGCCCTGGAGCTGTCGGGAATTCTTTTGCTCCAACAGATCCTCAGGGGAAGACAGACTGCACGAGGCTCCTGACATGCCTCTGCCTAACTCCTGTCACATTCCCTGAGCCCAGGGGAATCAGCTGTGTCCACCAATGCAGGGCCTTCTACCCCTGTGACCCTAGGCCTTTGACTTACCTCCTCAGGCTTATGCCTCCCTCCCTAAACCTGGAATCTGCCTTAAGACTCAGCTCTGGGCCCTTCCAGTCTTTGGCAACTCCATCTGGAAAATAAGAAATAAACCCCCTTGCACTGCTAAGAAAATTTACCTTCTTTCCTAGACAGACTTTATCAAGGGTCCCCCAGAGTGCATCTGTTTGCTGAGAGACTCAGGGTAGGGTACTTTATCTCTCTGGGTTTTTCTTTGCTCACCTCTGCATCAGGGTTAATGAGCAAAATGACACATCCAAAGGCCAGGCATTCTTCCTCCCTCCCTTCCTCCCTCCCTTTCTTTCTTTCTTTCGGACAAGCTTTCTCTGTATAACAGCGCTAACTCACTTTGTAGGCCAGGCTGGCCTTGAACTCACTGATATTTCCCTGCCTCTGGCTGAGTGTTGGGATTAAAGGTATAGACCACCATTGCCGCCTTTATTTTATTTTATTTTTTAAGTTTGTTTTGGGTCAGAGTCTTCATGGGTAGTCCAGGCTACTCTCAGACTCACAACCTTCCTACGTCTTCCTTCTTTTCTAAGTGTTGAGATTTCGGGTATGCTCGACTTTTTGTTCATGAAACACCTCTCTACCTCTAACCTCAGAGCACCTCCATCAGGTGTGGGAGAAGGGGAACAATTGTTTTCTTTGGTATTTGTGATTGACACCTAGAAATTCTGAGAATTCTACAGAATTGCACACACACACACACACACACACACACACACACCCCTCCTAAGATTAAGAGACTTAATGTGGTGACTAAATACAGGATACATGTAAGATTGCAGTAACAGTTCTCTCGTATGGCAATAGAAGAGGGGAAGTGTCCCTCTTTAAGGGAAAGGTTAAACAAGCTGCTGTCAGGGTACACCCACGGCTCCTACCATTGTCCTTTCTGCTGGTCCCAGGGTATAGCCGTTTCTAAGTGACTGTCCCTTCAATAAAGCTGAAGCACAGCAGATTTACATTGGAATCAATAAAGCCCTTTCACCATAGAAGAATTCTTTTTAGGATTTGTGCTCATGTGGGCACGCAAGTGTGTGTGTGTTTGCCCATGCATATGTATTCATGAATGGTGTGTGTGTGTGTCTATCTGTGTATGTTTGCACACAAGTATGCCACAACTTTTGGTAGTCAGTTCTCTGGACCCCTCTTGTTTCTGCCCTGTGGGGTACCCTGACCTTCCGACGTTCTGGGGCAATCCCATCTCTGCCTCCCAGCTCACTGTAGAAGTGCTAGCATTACAGCTATGCCCAACCATGGTTGTACCAGGTTTTTCTTCTCTTTACTTTTTTTTTTTAACATTGGTTAGTTTCAGGAATCAAACTCAGGTCCTCTACTGGTGGTGCGGCAAGCACTTTTGTTCACCGAGTCCTCGAACCCAGCCAGCCACCTAAAGAGGTATTCTACAGGAGATCACCCCACACACAGGAGGAAGGCTAGCTTTGAACATCCATTGCCGGTCCTAAGACCTCCCTAAGGGTCACAAGGAGTGTCTGAATTGCCCATAGATGATTTAATGGAAAAGGAACAGCAGTTTGAGTCCTCATCATGGTGCCAAGCTTTGTGCCAAGCCCTCCACACGCTTATGTGCTAACCCATCTCATTTCTTCAGCAGCCCTAAAAGAGAGAGACGATTAGCTTCATTTTATAGGTGAGTGGAAGCAAGATTCAGAGAGGGCAAGTGACTGGCCTGAGGTTACACAGCCTCAGGTATATCACCTGTAAGATGGGATCATGCCAGCTAGTTATCAGGAGTCAATAAGATGAGGCTCAGGAAAGCTCTTGGCATAGAAGCTGTGTGCGAAGCTGTGTGCCGAGCACACAGTAGGTCCTCAGGGAGCATCTTCCTGACCCAGAACTTTAGAGCAGTTTCTTCTGCTGCCTTCCTACCAGCCTGCCTCCCACTCCTTCAGGCTGACACACTCCTCCAGCTGCCCCTGCTCCCTGGACTGAGAGTGCCTCATCCTTCCCATGTCTCTCATTGGTGATTCCTGAGCTCAGGGCACAACTGACTGATCCCCAGGGGTGGGTGTGGGCCTGTGCCACACGCGTCGAATGACGTGGCTGGATGCACTGGGAAGGGTGCACTCTGTTGCTATTTGCCAGGTGTGAGGTGAACTGCCTGGGGGGAGGGGGAGGGGGAGGGGATGCCCCTCCCTCACTGCAGCTGATCCTCCAGGGTGTGGAGCCTCCTGCTTACTCAGCAAACACTGCCATCCTGCACTGATTTGTCCTGGGAGACAACCCAGGAGTTTGGGCCCATCTCCCGTTGGTTCCCCTTCTGAGGCTGCCCGCTTCCCTGGCCTCAGCATCCTAGGACTCCTCGGGTTCAGCAGGTCAAAGTCCTGATCTTTCACCCCCCCAGGCAGCTCCTACCACTCCCCAGCCTTCTGGCTGACTGAGGAAAGCTCTCTAGGGGAGCTCTTGGTTCTTGCAGGGGCTGAGCGCCCACTTGGAACAGTCTGTCCAGATGTATTCTGGTACAGGTACAGGGGCCCACCCTCAGAGCTCTCTCATTTTCTGTGTGACCTCAGGTAAGTGGCACAGTCTCTCTGTGCCAATATCCTGATGATTAGAGGACGCATGTCCTAGCAAGGACACAGTTGCAGTCTGTTCCTCAGTTACACAGGACGGTTTCTGTGAGCTTGGTCCCCCCTCCCATCATCTCCATAACAGCCTGCCTAGCTGGAGGCAGTCATCACTGCCCCTACCCAGTCTGGCCTTCCATCCCTCGGCTGACGCTGAGAGTGGGCCTGTGTGAGGGTCCCAGGAGCTCTCCGTCTCTTTGTGCTTCATCCCCTGACGCTCACAGAGCATCCTGATATTCCAGCTGCACAAGACACCTCCTGGGGTGAGGCAAGGTGCTCAAGACCCTGCCCTGGCATCTGCCCCCTTGAGTTCTTTCCCCAGCTCTGTCCCTAGGGATGTATACAGAAGGATTCCCAGGCCCTTTCCCTTCCAGGCCTATAACTCTCCCCAGGGTGAATAAAACCATGGCAAAAGCCCATGCCTGTGCTCTGACCTGGGAGGGAGTCCTGCAGGGACTGTGGTGGCACTTTCAGAGCTGAGCCAAGTGTGAGAAGCATGTCTGAAAGACAAAGGAGAGAGCAGGCTCGAGGTGGTACCAGAGGCAGGCACCTCTGTGAGTTCAAGGCCACAAGGAACTCACAAAGCTACACAAAGAAACCCTGTCTCAAAAAACAAACAAACAAACAAACAAACAGCCACAGAGGAGAAAGCTGGGGACCAGGATGGAGGGGGAAGTTAAGGGAGGACCTGCTGGGAGAGGAGCTGTGGGGCTCCATGGAGGAAAGCTTGTCTGTCATTGTTGTTGACCCACATGGCTCCCTCAGCCCCCACTTTCTCCTCCTCCTCCCCTCCCACCATCCTTCTGCCCTCCTCCTCTGGGCCCACAGAGGAAACTCAGCTCCAAGCACTTTTTGGCCTACCAGTCTGTGGGATGCCGTAAACAGCTTATTACAGTGATTAACACTGCAATTAGAGCTGGAGAAACAGGGGCATGGACTGGCTGCTGGGTCATGTCCCACCCCCACCCCACAGAGTGCTCTCCCCTTCCCCTCCAATCCACTCTGGGCTTAGTAATCCAACCAGGGCCCTCACCTAGGAGCTGCCCAGAATTGGCCCATTTCGTTCATAGGGTGTCCGTCCCAATAGGGCTTTTGCAGGAAGAGAGAGTAAACATGGTGTATGGAGGCTGAATTTTAGGAGGGCTAAGACCCTCTCAGGGACAGGATTATGACAGTCCTTCTCATCTACTTCCCTAAGAGTTGTCTCCTCCACCCAGAGGAACGGGCCTTTACTTCTCCAAGTTCAATGTGTCAGGGCAGCTATTGGCCCACCAGAGAGGCTGGAAACAGGTGGAATATCATTTTTAATGAACTCAGCATCCAGGAAGGACCCCCAGGGATCTTCCGAGCCTGGTCCTTCCCTCCTGAGCTCTAGCCTGACATCACTCAAGATGCCTGCCTTCACTATTCTCATAGGCTTTGTTCCTTTCCATCCCAAGGGGTTGGGGGAGGCACTGCAGGAGGGGTCCTGGGGGAGTACTTCATCTGCTTCTGGTCCAGGAGGTCTCAGCTCAGGGTTTGAAGTCCTTCCACAGGCTGTGGCCATCTGTGCCTGTCACACAGCTCAGGAAACAGAGGCTGGCCGTTTTTGAAGGCACCCAGAGTTGGTGGATCAGCAAGTGTAGCAATACAAAGATGGTCAGTCAGCCAATGCTATGGGTGAGGATAGAGCCCAGGCTGAATGGAGAGCATGGCAAGTTAGATTGCCAGCATCCACTTCCATTTACTAAGCAGGTTTATCGAGTGTGGCATACCTTGTTAAGCATTATACTGAGCCATCCCACTTAATCTCCCCCACCTCCAGCTCTTTTGGTTGGTAGAATCATCCCTATGTTACAGGTGAGCAGACCTAAGTTCAGAAAGGTTAAGAGACTTGGCCAGGACCACATAGCCAGTAAAATCATGAAGGCTGGATCCAAAAGACTGCAGAGTGCACATTCCCGACCACAACATTAAGCTTTTCTTAGGGCCTTCCCTCCCCTCAGACCTCTCTAGGAAGAAGCCTGCTTCAGGGCTGATCATGTGGGACAGGTGGGTGCAGCTGTGGTGACTCCAGCTTTCTGACTCTGACAGACAGAAAGTCCATCCAGAGGACTCAGTCTCTGTGCAGACCTGGGTTCAAATCCCAGCTCTGTCTTGGATTTTCCATGTATTCTCCACAGACTCTTTAGCCTCAACTTTCATTCTCTCCCTTGTGTTTTTGGGTTTTTTCAAGACAGGTTTTCTTTTTATAGCCCTGGCTGTCCTGGCACTCTGTAGACCATGCTGGCCTCAAACTCAGAGATCTGACAGACTCTGCTGGCATTAAAGGCCTGTACCACCACACTGTCCTGCTCATTGTTTTCCTCTCCACCCCCTTTTTGTTTGTTTGATCATTTGAGGCAGGTTCTCATTATGTAGCCCAGGATAGCTTTGAATGCATCATGTAGCTGGCCTTGAAATCACTATTTAGTCTAGGCTGACCCTAAATTTCCAAATCTCCTGTTGCAACCTCCAGATCTCTAGGATTACAGACCTGAATCACCATATCCAGCCTTTTTTCTTCCTTCCCCTCCTCCTTTTCTTTTTTGGTGCTAGATATTGAATCCAAACCTTCATGTATGCTAAGCGTAAACTCTACTACTGCCAGAACCTCAGTTTTCCCATCTGAAAAATGGGCACTATCCCACTCACCTGCCACACTGTTGCTCACCAAGTAGTTAACAAATGCCACCTGTTATGTAATACTAAGACGTGGAAACCAGTGACCTTCAGGCACACTGGGGTTCCCTAGTCTGCCCCTTCTTTCCCTGAAGATTGTCCAGAGACAATGCGTGTAGTCAAGCAGCACCTGGAGGCTCTGCAGTCCCACCTTGGCATGAGGCCAGGTCCCTCCGCTAAGCTCTTGTCCCCATGGGGCTCCTCCTCCTCAGGGTGGGTAAAGGGCAAGTTGACCCCTGGCCTAGAGGTGGGCCTGGAGGTGAGGAGAGGAGGAAGGGGAGGTCAGGGGTGGGGCTGACCCCACGGGAGGTCACCTGGGCAGTTAATCCAGCCTGACAGAGCTGGGATGAGTTGGGAGGAATTAGGCCCTTACGACATCCTTTTATCCGTCACCGCCTGCCTGCCCGCCCAGCCTCCCTCCTTCCTTCCTCTCTCTGCCCTTTTCTCCTCTCTCCCTCCCTTTGCTGGCAGCCCAGCCCTAATAAAATGCAGTGTCTCCAGCGAGTCTGCCCGGCTGCCGCCTCGCAGCTCCTGCCTGCACGCAGCCCTCAAACCAAAAGCTCAGTGCAGCCCCGCCTGGCAGCTGCCAGCTTAACCCTTGCCGGTCCAAGCCAGTCATATGGGCGTGGCCTCCCAGGCTGGCTTGCAGGATGGGTGAGGCCTACTCGGAGAGGTACAGGCCAGGGTAGGGGCTGAGGTCCTGTCCTGAGGACAGGGCATCCAGGTAGCATGTGCTAAGGGCCTTCTCATCTTCACTGTGTCCTGGCCACATAGCAGCCCCCAGAGACTCCATCCATACGACACTGGCTGGTGGTCCAAGGCTGAGCTGGATCATAGTGGCAGCTGGGTGGTGTCCTGACTTTCTAAACAAGAATGCAACTGTGTGTGTGTGTGTGTGTGTGTGTGGTGTGTGTTGATAGGTGAACCTGAGTATATTCTGCACTTGTGTGTTGGGGGGCCTAGTTCTCTTTGGTTTGTTGTTATATTAGTGTGAAGTTCACCTGTCTCTGGTGTGTGTGTGTGTGTGTGTGTGTGTGTGTGTAAGGGGTGCTATTTTCCTCAAAGGGTGATGATTTTCTTCAAGTGGGACTTCATGTATGTGTGACAAGTGATATCACCATGTGTCTGTCAGCTGGAAAGCTGCATAGTGTTGTTGTGCATCCATGCCATCTCCTGGCACACACACACACACACACACACACACACACACACACACATACACACACACACACACATTTACCCTCCCTTCAGAAGCCTTGGAGTTGGGATCTGGAAGAAGGGGTCAGCATTTCCAGCATAGGCAGTCAGTGACAGCATCTTGAATATTCTGAGCCAGGGCCACACCCTTCCCAAGAAGGCAAACACAGGCCCCCTCCCCCCATCTCATTGCTTCCCAAGCCCAGTCTGAGGTCCCACCAGCTACAGAAACAGTTCCTCCTGTTGGCTGGTCCCATGCTCACCCAAGCTAAAAGGGATAGATAGGAGGGTGAGGGGCTGGGAGTGCCTGGGCGTGGAGGCAGGGGTTTTACATGCATGTGCAAGCATGTCTATGTGTGAGCTCAAGATCAAAGAGCAGCCCCGAGCTGACCTGGCAACAGCGGTGGCAGTAGCGGTGGCAGAGGACAGCTGGCTGACAGAAAACGCCTAGCCACCTAGCCCTCCATTGGGAGCCTCCCACCCAGGCCTGCTCACAGTGTGGGCAGCCACAGGGTCAGGAGCACCTGCCCCCAGCTCAGCATCCCCTAGAAGAAGAGGTCCCTCCCCACTTAACACCCACCCCCAACTCCAGACCTTTCCTTGGGAGCTGCCTGCCATGAGTCTCCAGTTCAAAGAGCACTGTGGTTATTTTCTTCTTCATTTTTTTTATTAACGTTATATATAAAGACTGGTCCAGTAAGAAAGCAGAAATGAGAAGGCTGGGGAGGGGTGGGAGCTGGCTTCATTCCTGTCCCCTTGGGGTGGGACTGGGAGACCCACCACATCTCTCCTTACTCCTGCACCTCCCACAAAACCCAAATCCAGCAGGAGCCCACATTCCCTCTTTCGGCTAGCAATACACAGGGAGATTGGTCCAGGAGGAACAGGGTCACATAAATAGGAAACCACAAGGGAGGAGGCTGCTTCTCTTGGTTACTCTTTAAAAAAAAAAAAAAAAAAACCTTTAATATATATATATATATATATATATATATATATATATATATAACTAAGTCTTTTACCTCTCCTTTTCTTCGATGTCTTACCACATCAGGGGCAGAGGAAAGTTAGCTTTGGGGGGACGCCTGGGCCAGGGAGAGGCAGTGGTACCAGCCCTCTAAGCAGCCAGCCTCACCCCTAAGGCACTAAGTCCTAGGCCTCCTCTTGTCTCCTAGCTCCTCACTTGCATCCTGTAGCTGAGTAAAAGCAATCTGTTTCCACAGCTGCCGAGAAGGGGGTGTTTGGGGATTTGTCTTGCCTGGTATATCTCTGCAGGGAGTTGGGGTTTGACCCCCCCAGACTTCCAACTCACTGGGACAAAAGGAAGGGTGGAAGGGGACAGAGCAGAGCTGCCCCCCCCCCCCCCGAGATGAGTGGGATTTGGTCCTAACTGTTAACAATGCCCTTTGTTGTCCTATGTTTCAACAGCTTTTAAAACCAGAGTTGTGCAAAGTCCTATACATGGAAGAAGATATTGGGTCCTTAGGAAAAACACGGGTGGACCTTCTCCCCAGGGAAGGAGCGGAGACTTGGCTCCTTTAATCCTTCCCTGGATATTAAAAGGCTCCCTCATTTGGGGGGAGTTTTCTTTGGTTTAACCCTCAAATCTTAAATGAGGGCTGGAGAACATCCAGTGCTAGGTCAGGCCCCCACCTTGAGGATCAGCTGTGATGTGATGTCCAATGTCTTTTTAAAAAGTGGCTCAAGAGTGGGTTGGTTGCCCCGCCCGGATGGCTTGGGTCTTGCGGTCAGTGCTGGAATCCATGGTGTCTGGTGCCCCTGCCCAGGCTGGACCTGCAAATACTCCGGCTCTCTGCATTTTGGAGGTCTCTACTGTGTTTGAAAGACTGGAAGGTGATGATCCATCTAGAGGCAATCCAGGTTCCTGGAGCAGAGAGCATGTGCTGTCCCCACTGGAGTGAAATGCCTCAACATCTGGAGGGCACCCCAGTCTAAGCAGGGGGAAGGAGGTTGGTTTGGGAGAGCATCCTTGGTCCATGCATATCTCATCTGAAGGTTCTTGGGTCCCTGGAAGAAGGGACAAGGGAGGGGGGAGGGAGTCTTTCCCCTGTGCCCCTCGATGATTCCTGAGTGTCACTAGGATAGGGCATCTTCTGCCTGGTCCTGGGGGTCCTTCGTAGGGGGGGGCGCAGGCCAGGTGGGTGCTCAGTACACAGCCCCAGGGTTAGGCGGAGGCCCAGGGGAGGCATGGTGCAGGGTAGCCGGCTGAGGTGGCTGCTGCTGTAAGTGGGGTCCGCTGAGGTTCTGTGCGTGGTACCAGGAGTTGGTGGGGTCCTCCAGGTAGTTGGGGGAGGCACTGTACGGGAGAGGTGGGGGCAGCTGATTTCGGGTGGGGGCTGGAGTGGAATGGGAAGACGTGTCCCAGAGGGCTGGTGATGGTGGTGAGTTGCAGGCCATGGAGTCGCTGTTGTTGGGACTATGCTCCAGGGGCACCTCCCCATTCTTGTAGAGCTTTTTGAACTTGGAGCGGCGGTTCTGGAACCAGATTTTCACCTGGACAGAATAAGAAAAGAGCAGGTAGTTAGCTTCTCAGGGAGGCCAAAGGGAAACTCCACAGGGAACCCAGCCTGGGGAAGGCAAGAGCAGTACCCAGCCTCTTGGGGAAAGTAGGCAAAAACCCCAGGGCCTCCACTGCCAAGCCAGCATCTTTCTTTCCAACTGGAAAAGAACTGTGGTTGGGAACATTCTACTGGTCCAGTTTGCCACTTCCGAAGTACGACCTTAAGCAGGTTACTTAACCTCTCTGGCCTCACCTTGCTCTCATTGCAAAATGGGGACCATGACAACACTATCGCCTACCTCAAAGGGCCACTATAAAGCTCAAGAAAGTTAAGATATATAGAAAACTTAAACCGCCTGCTAGATAGCAAGCCCTCAATAAAAATGCACCCTAAGCGGGATCTGGGCAGTTTGTAATATTTTGCCCACATCAGAGGCCCTAAGCCGAGGCTCACAGACACACAGGGACAAACACACACCCACACAGGTATCTCCATACAGCAACATACCCACTCACAGCCTCATGAAGCCACCAGACAGTAAAGCTATAAATGCATGCAGATACACCCAGATAAGAACACCTCCATTCACACATAGGTGTGAAGGGTTCTTGGGCTCTTGCTGGGGGTTGAGGGTGACCCAGGAACTCAGGAGCAGGTGAACCACCTGGATTCCCAACTCCCTAAATTTTCCTTGGGGTATCTCCCCCTCCCCCTGCTTCTCTCCACCCCATGACTGGTACAAACAATGAATCAGCTCTTCACCAGGTGACCCAGATTCCCGATGGACCAGGCCCCATGCAGCCCAGCCACAACCAAGGCCAGCCTGTCAACACCTGTAGAGAGCCAGGCACCCAGCATTCCTCCCCAGAGCAATGAAACTTCTTGGTGTTTAGGGACAGGTAAAGGGGTAGGGGTGGACCCCACTTTCCGACTCCTTGTCTTTTAGTAGAGAACCTCTCTGCCTGACTTTTGGGTGCGAAGCAAGACCATGTTTTTACCCAAACAAACATTTTTATGTACATGCTAACTGGTGCTCCATCATAGACACTTGCCTTCTGTTTGCAAAATGACCCATAAAGGACTTTCCTTCCACCTTACATGAGTATCCCCTGGCATATCGCCTGAACTCCCTACATGCACATACATAGTCTGGGAGAGAGGCAACATGGACTCCTATATTCTGTAGCATTGGTGAGGGTCTTGGTAGCTGGGTGTTTTGGGGTGCAGGGGAGGGCATCTCTCTGTGACAGACATACACAGTTGCATAAAAAGATGCACACTGCCCCCTTCTACATTCGCTACTGTAAAGCTTTCTACGGAGGCTGAAACTTAAGAGTCACTCAACCCATAGGCAAGAGTTCCAGCAATCGGCGGCGGCTGAGGAGCAGGGGTTGGAGTGTGCTTAAATGTCCAGCCAGGCTCACAGGTACCTAGGGAATGCCCGGTCCCTCGTGCTCCCATCTGCCCGCGGTGACTCTGGAGCATTCAGTACTAACCTGTGTTTGTGTGAGGCCCAGCTGTGCAGCTAGCTCGGCGCGCTCCGGCAAGGCCAGATACTGGGCTTTCTGGAAACGGCGCTGCAGGGCAGCCAGCTGATAGCTGGAGTAGATGGTGCGCGGCTTTCGGACCTTCTTGGGTTTGCCGTTCACCATGCGTACCTCGGCTTCCGGCTCCTCTTTCACCGACACTGTAAGAGGGAATGCACCAGCTTAGCTTCGGCCTGCGATCCTCTCTCCCCGCGCTCTCCAAGATCCCCTCACTATCGAACGCCGCACCCTTCGGCCCACTGATCTCTCCGGGACTTCTTTGGAGGAGCGTTGTGCCGCCCGCGCCCAGGGAGGGAACCGCGGCGACCGAGCCGGACCGGCGGCCGCCCACGACGCGGCGCTCCCAGCTCCGCACCCCGGCCCTGGAGCGCCGTCCCCGGCGCCAGCAACCGCCTAGGCGAGGACCGCGCGGCTTCGCTCACAACGCCTTCCCGGCTCAGCCTCTCGCCTGCGGACTGTCCTCTAGTGACCCACCGAACCCGCGGCGGCGTCTCCCACTCCGTCTAGTCCTCCCATCTCCTTTTAATAAGCTTCCTAGTTCAGATAATGTGTTTCAGAAGAATTGCAAGGATAGTACAGGCATTCTGTCTCTCTTTTTCCTTTCCCTCTGTTTTCTTTTTCTTCCTCCCTCCCCCTCCTTTCTTCCTTTCTCTTGTTTTTCTCTTTCTTCCTTTCCTCTGTTGCTTTCTTCCGTGTTTTTCCTTACTGTCCTCCCCACATTTCTTTCTCGTATCCCCACCTCTGGCTTTCTACATCTCTACTTCTCGGTCTCTCCTTCCTTCATTTCTGTGACTTCTTTGGGTCTTTCTCCACGTGCCCTTCGCTACTTCAGGTCTCCCCCAGATGGCTTCCAGAGAAAGGGCCCCGGAGCCTCCAGTCCTCAGGCCCTCAAGCCATCGCGAGCTGACCCACAGGATCGCAGCACTGAAGGTTCCCCCTGATCACCCAGAACGCGCTCCCTGTGGCCCCGACTGCCCCGGTGTCTCCAGGAGACCGCGGCACACAGAGTCGTCCATCCTCTCTGGAGGTCATCTAACCCCATCTCCTTCAACTCTTCTATGTCTTACTCTAGAGATTTCCCTAGATTTCAGCTCCCATTCCTAGACTTCCTGTCGCTGGGGGACCTTCCAGTGCCTCGCACCCTCCCCATAACCGCGGCGTCCTCACCTGGGTCCTGGGCAGGCAGCGGTTGCTCCCGGTATGCTCCATACTGCCTGTAGGAGCCCCCGTACGTATATTCCGACTTGGGCGAGTAAGCGCCAGTGCCAGCGAGCCCATTGAGATTGAACTGGTGGTGGTAGGTGTAGGGGTTCACCGTCTGGCCGTAGGGCTGGCCCGAGTAGTAGTCATGCTGGGGAGCGCTGTAATAGCCCAGATCAGTGACCGAAGACTCGGGCAGGGTGGGTGAGTCCTTGGAGCCTGCATGGCAGCTAAGCGAGCTGGAGATGTCGGTGAGGATGCTGCTGAGCTTGCGATCGAAGGAGCCGCTCATACTGGCGGGCGCCGCAGCTCCCCAGGCCTCCTCCGAGGAGCGCCGAAGAGGGCGGACAGGAGCGCCGGGTAGGCGGAGGAGCCCAGGTGGGATGTGTGTCCAGAGGGCGAGGACAGGGTCTGGTGGCGTCTGGGGGAGGGGTGGCCGAGGGGCGCTTAGACCATCGCTGGTCGTCGGTCAGTCGCTGCGTGCCTCTCTCCGCGTCCCAAGCCACAGTCAAATGCTGCCAGCTCCGCCCGGCCAGCCGGTTATAGACTCAATGTTGGAGTCGCAGAGGGAGGCTCCTACACGCTGATTGGCTGCAAGTCTTGCCTTCGAGGCAAAACATGCTCGCGCTTTCTCACTGGCTCCCCCAACCCTCTTTGTTGTTACCCCAAATGCACACACACACACACACACACACACACACACACACACACACACACACACACACACACACCACCGCCACGTTCCTCCTATGCTCAAGTCCAGATAAATCCTCCAAAGCAGGGGATGTGTGGAGGGGGCGGCTGAGCGGAGACCCCAGCTTCGTGGGTAGGGGTGGGCTTAGGTGAGATGAGGAAGGAGGGGAATTTGTCCATTGGGTATTTGTGGAAGGAGGTGGTCCTTGGAGATGTACGTGTGTACTATGCAAATGACAGATAAAGTGGCAAAAACCCAGGGTCTGTGAAAAATATTTTGATCGTTTTTCAAATCCGGAAAAAAAATTGAAAAAGAGCTTCTATGTTGAAAAACAAAGTTTGAGTATAGCAATATATTGCCTTTATGACGCTGCAGTCATGAAATGTAATTTTTTTTAAATCATGAAGGAAGAGTCTCGACAGGCAAAAGCATTCTGGGCCTGCAAAAGTCCTAAGTTGAACTGAGAGCACCCTACTGGAACAAGGCTGCATGGATTTAGGGGCTGCTCTAGAGAGTGGAGGTACCCCAAACTGTGTGTGTGCGCGCAGTTTCAGAGATGGACCAGGTTGAACTGAAAGAGTAATGAGGCTTAATGAGGCTGTAGTCCCCATGAGGCTGGCTTTCTGTGGACGTAAGTCGGTCTTGGGGGCAGGTTCCGAACAATATGGGACAGCACTTGGGAGGTCACACTTCATTGGGGGTCAGGGATAGACGAGTTTACATGTTCCACGGAATCCAAAAGGTTTGCTGTGCGTGCAAGAGTGCCTGCGAGAGAGTGTGTGGTGTGTGAGCGTGTCCGTGTGTGAAGTAGTGGGCGTGCAAGATTGTGAACTACCACTGTCAGCTGTGCAATCACGAATGTGCATAGATCTCTTGGACCCATCCATCTTCAATAGTAAAGAGCATGGCACGCCACTCAGCTCCTTCCCTCCATGAAGACCCTCATCAAGAGGCTTCTCACGCTGGAGCAATCTCCAACCCCCTTTCTCCCAGTCCTCTGGCTGTCAAAGCCCTTTCCCAGGTAATAGTTGCTGATTAGGGTGCCCCCCCATTTCTCTATTGCATCCCCACTTCTGCTCCCCAACCTATCCCAGGGAGAAAGAGAGCTTCTCCCAATTTCAATTCCTCCCCCCCCCCCCCGCCCCGCCTTCCTTACTCTTCTGGCACTTTGTTTCTCCTTGCCTTGCTAGCCAGGACGCACCACGTCGAGGACACGCAGTGCCAGCGCGCCACCTCGTGGTTGCTCCTGGGTTTTGCAGTCTGTCTTAAGGCCGCAGTGGAACCAGCCCCTGAGAGAAGAGGGGTCTCGTTCTATGTAGAGTGTGTAGGAGGGCTCAGTGGGTCTCTCCAGTGCCAGACCCTGACACAGGATCCCAGCCTGGAAAAACATGGGCTTGGAGGGGGCAGAGGACCTAGGTCGGGGCGCAGGGACAGGAGTAGTTGACCGCCTGGCCTGGGCCGCCCTGGGAGGCCGCCGCGTGGGAAAGGTGGGGGCGGGGGCGGGGGCGGGCGAGGGGAGCGCTATCTGTCTGTCTATCTGAGCGTCCCCCCAGCTCCTATCGCCCGCCGCTGCGAGCTCGTGGCGGGGCGAGTTGCCACCCGCTCTGGCTGCCCTCTGTTCTTCTGCCAAGAGGGCGCCCAAGGAGCCCGGGGCGTTGGGGGCAGGAAGGGCACTGGGCTGACGGCTCCCCTCCCAGGATGCGAGCGAGGGCGGCGGGCAAGGCCCGCTTTGGAGCCCCCAGCTGCCCACAGGGAAGGGACAGCTTTGGGCGAACCCTGCCTCGTGGGTTCGCTCATTCATTTGGGGTGAGAGGTGATTCAAAGATGCCCCAATCTCTCCTCACCCCACCTAGGCCTGGCACAAGAGCCTTGGGGTTATAGTGAGTTGTTTTAGGGTAATTTCTAAGGTCTGTTGTACTCTAGAAATGGACACGGAAATCACAACATCAGCAGCGTCAAGAGGCATTTAAGGCCGGGCGTGGTGGCACACGCCTTTAATACTAGCAGAGGCAGATGGATCTTTGTGAGTTCGAGGCCAGCCTAGTGTACACAGTGTGTTCCATGACAGCCAGGGTTATGTAGAGAGATCCTGTCCCGGGAGGAGGAAAAGGAAGATGAGGAGGAAGCAGCAGCATTTGTTTGTTTGGCTCTTCGAGACAGGGTTTCTCTGTGTAACAGCTCTGGCTATTCTGGAACTCGTTCTGTAGAGCAGGCTGGCCTCAAATTCACAGAAATCCTCCTGTCTTTGCCTCCAGAGTGCACCACCTTGCCCGGTCAGCACCATTATTTTAAATATGTTTTTTATAATTTATTTTTAATTTTATGTGAATTAGTTTTTTGCCTGCATTTATGTCTGAGTGAGGGTGTGTAAGTGTTTGATCTTCTGGAACTGGAGTTATAGACAGTTGTGAGCTGTCATGTGAGTGCTGGGAATTGAACCCAGGTCCTCTGGAATGAGCAGCCAGTGCTCTTAGCCACTGAACCATCTCTCCAGCCCCGGGAGTAATATAATGCAAATACTTATTTGACGGTGTGTGGTTAGCACCTTGTTGTCTGTTGCACAGTATGCTGGGGTCTGCCTACCCCATTCACCATCATCCTTCAGATACCTAAGATAGTCTTTGGGAAATGTTTGTTGAGTGGCCAAATAAGAGGAGCTGAGTCCCCTGTGTACTGTTTTGTTAGAGGCCAGTGCTAAGCTTGAGGTTTGCTTGATGGAACGCTGAAGCAGGCACAGGACTTATTCTCGAAGGAAATGAGTCCTAAGTTGTCCCTGAGGGGTCCCTCAGGACAGCAGGAAAGGAGCTACCAACAGCTGAGTGATAACTGGGTGGAGAGGTAACCAGAGGATGCAGTAGGACTGGTCTCACCCATTGGACCTCATCTGGTCCAGCAAGATGAGCAAGTGTCAGCTAGCCACAGTCCTGCTTCTGAAGGAGGGGGTGAAGCAAGGCAGCTGGTGACAGGTGACAGACCTCTGGGAGGCTGGCAGGAGTGAGGAGGGGCATTGTTTGGTGTCAAGATCGATTACACACACTGTCTCTGGCGTGGAGAAGAGGTGCCTGCTGATGGCGCTGTTTCCTGGAGACCAGGTATCAGGCCCATTGGGTAGAACCCACACTTCACAGAAAGTCAGGTAGAGGGGTGTGTAGGCAGGCTGGCTTTCTTCCTTGCCTGGGGCCCTGGCGCCATCTAGTGGTCATAGTAAAAATGGTCTTGTCTTGCATTACTCTGTTTTCCAGTGTGTAGAAGGAAATAGTGGGACCAGCTGAAAAAGGCTGCGTAAATGCTCGTGAAGCAGCCTAGAGCATAGTATAGGGTATCAGTGGTGGGGAGGCCCTAAGAGGGGCGCAGGAGCGAAGCCAGGGACTCATAACTCAGTCCTGGAAGTGGATAAAGACCATGTACTTAATTCATAGGCTGCAGGGAACCATTAAGTTTTAGCCAGGACCAGGCATGGTGGTGCACACCTTTAGTCTCAGCACTTAGGGAGGCAGAAGCAGGCCTGGTCTACATAGAGTTCCAGGATAACCAATTGTCTCAGAAAACAAACAACAAGTTTTAACCAGGAGTGGGACAGGATGGGAGTTTCATTCTAGAAGCATCTGGGCTGTTCTGTGAACAGTTATCAAGACTAAAGGCTAGAGGCCACTGTACTCATTCAAGCAAGAAGAAAGGCAGTGGGGTAGAAAGGATTATTTGCAGGACTGTCGGATGCAGGATCTTGGAGATGGACTGGGAGTGAGTGTCAGGGAGAGAGGAATGGAGAGGTAGCCCCCGATCTTCGGTTTGGACAGTTGAGTGGAAGGTGGAGGCATTCTATGAACAAGAGAACTCCAGGAAGAGGGCTGCATGGTGGGGGAAGAGGGTGTGGTTTGCTGGAAGGAAGCAGACATGCATCCTGATCCAAGAAATAGCATAAGTCAGAGTTGTGAGCTCAGCACTCAGACTGAGCACAGGCCAGAAGGCCACACACCCAGCACCCAGTGGTCTTGAGGACAAACACCATCTTGATCAATGTCAACAGAAATCACAAATCAGATTTTTATATTTTTAATATTTATTTCATTTTATGTATGTGAGCATCCTGCTTGAATGTGTACCTGTGCGCTATGTGTGTGCCTAGTACCCAAGGAGGTGGAAAGAGGTCATTGGATCCCCTGGGACTGCGGTTACAGATGGTTATGAGCCGCCATGTGGATGCTGGGAACTGAGCCTAGGTCCTCTGCAAAAGCAACAAGTGTTGTGTTCTTAGCCACTGAGCCATTATCCCAGCTGCTTTTTAACCTTTATGTAAGTGGAAGTGGACAGTATGTACGCTGTCATCTCTGTCTCCTCCTCCTCTCCCTCCTCTCCCTCCTCTCCCTCCTCTCCCTCCTCTCCCTCCTCTCCTTCCTCGTCTTCTCCCTCTTTTCGTCCTTTGCAGCACTGGGGATCGCGTCATGATGCTGAACACATGCTGTATCGCTGAGCTACTGGCTTTTCGAGCTCCTGTTTTGTTTGTTTTGTTTTTGTTGTTGTTGTTTTGTTTTTAACTCAACATTGTATTGTAAGATGTATGCATGTTGTAGGGTATATTGGCACATTCTGTGTGAGCTTCCTGTCACGGACTACATCACCGTGCATTTATCTGCTCTACAGCTGACAGGTCTTTGGGTAGCTTCCAGTCTGGGGTGATCCTAAGTATCGCTGAGAGGACTGTTCTTGCACCTGTCTTTTGGTACACGTGTTTTGTGCCTGAGGGTGGAATTGAGGGCCATGTGGCATGCGTGTGGGTGACTTTAGAAGATGCTACCAAGCAGTTCTCTGGTGGAGTCTGAGCATCAACTGAGACACCCCAGAAAGTCTGTCCAGCAGTGGTTGGTTGGCAACAGGCCACATGGTTCTGAAAAATTGGTCAGCAGCCAGGCGTGGGAACACACACTTTTAGTTCCAGCACTCGGAAGGCAGAGTTCGAGACCAGCCTGGTCTATACTGAGTCCAGTACTACCAGGATTATATGGAGAGACCCTGTTTCAAGAAGAAGGAGGAGGAAGAGGAAAGGGAGAGAGAAAAGGAGGGAGGGAGGAAGGGAAGGAGGGAGGGAGGGAAGAGAAGTCTGGGAAGCAAGGAGACTGCACAGAGCCAAGGAAAGTGGCAGCTGGTAGTCAGAGGTGGGAGGCACTGCAATGGGCCCTGAGTGTGGTGGAGGCTCTGAAGGAGAACTTCCAAGAGGAGGATGTGGCCATCAAGCTCCAAAGGGGCCATGTGGCTTGGCTGGGGCAGCATAGGGATGCCATCTCATGAGGAAGGGTGCCATGTCTCATGGAGTCGGTTGGTGACGTGGGGAGGAGCAGGGGGCTGTTTCCAGCCGATGCTAAGGAGAGAGTGGGAGGGAAGGAAGCTAGGGCAAGTACAGGCAGCTCAGTCCTGTCACTGGAGAGGGGCAGAGAGGGCGGGAGCTGGAGGGTGCCGGCTTGTTGGGAGCAGGGGTGTGAGTGTTTGAAATGGGAACAAGCCTGTTTTGATGTCAGTTGGAGCCAGTGGGTGCCAGCACTGTCCCTGAGGAGGTAGGCGGGAGGGAAGAATCTGGAAGCCCATCAAAGCGGTGATCTCTTGTGTTGAGTCAGGAAGGAAGATGAAATGATAAGAGGCAGCTCTTACTCTGGGCCAGGCAGGCTCTGCTCAACGAACTCGAGTTCATGCACCTTTCCTAATGAACCTTGAGGCAGGCACTCTCATTTCTGCCTTTCGACAGAAGGAGAAACTGAGGCACAGAGAACATAAGTACAAGGTGGAGTCAAGATCTGAGCCCAGACAGTCCTTGTCCTCCCCTTCCGGTTCCTCCTGCTTTGAGACAGGGTCTGACTCTGCACCCCAAACTGCTATAGAACCCACCATCCTCCCGAACACTGGGACTTCTGGAGGCCAGGGAGTCTTGACTTCCTGGAGCTGGGCAGGTCAGCCTTCTGGTTTATTGGTCCAAGGTTATTTGACGAACATGGAAACTGATCATGTGGGTATTTGCTAAGGCAACCCTTGAACTTGCCTGTATGTTTAAAACTTCTTAGGGTAACAAGGGGTGTTCAAGCTGTTTGGGGCTTACCCACCAGTACTTATTTGATGTATGTGTGATGTGTAAGGTTAAGCTATCGGGAGAGCTGGTGGAGCCAAAGACACGCTGATAGCAAACAAAGTGCGTGGGACACAGCATTGATAGAATGACATTTACTGGGGAGAAATCACTGACACCTGAAGCAGATGACCACTGCAGGTTCCTGCTCCAAGGATGCCACCTGATGCTCTCTGCGAACTGACCAGGAAGCAAGAGCTCCAGCTGGGGTCCAGGACCCCTCCTGTGCCCACGCCCCCAGTGGGCGTGGTCAGTGCAACAGTTGCAGCCGGGTGGATATCTCACTACCAAAGTCCAAAGGGAATCTGCTGCCAAGGGGACTAGGAAAGGACTGACAGGGTGACAGGGTACACAGGACATTTCTGGATGTGCCAGTGCACTCTCCCTGGGGTGGAGACGCCATAAGATTGTAGGGGCTCACTCCAGGCAGCATGGTGGGGAGGCTAGGCTCCTAGATGCAGGTCAGTGGGGTTGCTTGAAAGGCAGGCAATGGGTAATGCACGCTTTTAATGCTAGCACTCTGGAAGCAGAGGTAGGCAGATCTCTTGGAGTTCGAGGCCAGCCTGATCTACAGAGCAAGTTCCAGGACAGCCCAGGCTACATAGAGAAGCCCCGTTTAAAACAAACCAAAACAAGAAAGAAAAAAGAAAAGGAAGAAAGGCAGGAGAGTCAGTAGCAGGGGTTGTTCAAGAGTCCATTTGAGTGTGGAGGAAAAGGAAGAGTGAGTGAGCAGCTGATAAAAGAAGGGAAGAGTTCTGGGCTGGAGGGCCTAAGCTCAGGGGATGTCAGAAGAGGGTGCTGGATGAAGGAGTTACTATACACCCAGCAGAACCATCAAACCCCAATACCAGCCCATACCAAACGCTGGAGGAGACCATGGGGCGATCGGAACTCTCATTCACCGATGGAGGGTAGGTAGAGGAATTCAAGATGTGATAGGTGGATTCTCACAAGGGCAAAAATAAGAGGCTAGGATGCAGCTCAGTCGGTGGGTGCTTGCCCAGCACACATGAAACCCTGGGCTCTAACCCCAGCTTAAAGTCAGGCATGGTGGCTCTCACCTCTAATCCCAGCACTCAGGAGGCAGAGGCAGGCAGATCTCTGTGAGTTTGAGGCCAGCCTGGTCTACAAAGTGAGTTCCAGGACAGCCAGGCTACACAGAGAAACCCTGTCTGGGGTAGGATGTGGGGGGTGGTAGGGGGTGGTGGAGTGTACCTGGTGGGTGTTTTTTTTTTTTTTTTATTTCCCAACCCTAGGGAGGTGGAGACAAGTGGATCCCTGGGGCTTACTGACCAGTCAGCCTAACTTACTTGGGGAGCTGCAGGGCTGTGAAAAATCTTGCATTAAAAAAAGAAAGAAAGAAAAAATAAGGGGAGGGGAGAAAAAAACATCAGTAGTGGAGCCCATTCTATGTGGAGAGATACCTTGCCCAGCCTACAGGTGTGTGGGGTGGAGAGGTGCCTTGTTCCTGCCTCAACAAGATGATGGACAGACCTAGTATACTGACTTCCTAAAGGATGCCTTGTCCTCTCTGAGGGGCAGATGGGAGGAAAGGGGAGGAGATAAGGGAGGGGGAACTGGGATTGGAATGTAAAAAATAAATTAATAAAAAATTGAAAAAAAAAAGTCAGACAGTGGCAGCTGAGGTCTTTAATCCCAGCACTCAGGAGGCAGAGGCAGATCTCTGAGTTTGAGGCCAAACTGGTCAACAGAGCTAGTTCCAGGATAGCCAGGGCTGCACATAGAAACTGTCCCCAAAAACCAATATCAAAACCAAACAAACAAACAAAAAGGGATCCGAGGAATGACACTGGAGGTTGTTTTCTGAACACACACACACACACACCAGACATAGCCATTCCATCACCCATACAATGGCACTCCAGGTTTTTACCAAATTAAATGGAAACTTATTTGTTTGTTTGTTTGTTTGTTTGTTTGTTTTCCAGACAGGGTTTCTCTGTATTGCTTTGGAGCCTGTCCTGGAACTCACTTTGTAGACCAGGCTAGCCTTGAACTCACAGAGATCTTCCTGCCTCTGCCTCTCGAGTTCTGGGATTAAAGGTGTGTGCTACCAATGCCCAGCTTTATTTTTGGCTTTTTGAGACAGGGTTTTTCTGTGTAGCCTGAACTATCCTGGAACTTGTTGTGTAGACCAGACTGGACTTGAACTCACAGAGCTCTGCCTGCCTCTGCCTCCTGAGTGCTGAGGTTAAACGTGTGACCTCCACCACCAGGCTGAAATGGAAACTTACATCCACACAGCAACTTGCACACGGATGTCATAGCAGCTTTGTTCACAGTGTCCATGAACTCAAAGCAACCAAAATGTCCCAGTGAGTAGGTGGAGAAAGGAACTATGGTGTGTGCAGATCAAAAAGTAAACTGAGGGAGCTGGAGAGATGGCTCAGCAGTTAAGAGCACCGGCTGCTCTTCCAGAGGACCCAGGTTCAATTCCCAGCACCCACATGGCAGCTCACAACTGTCTATAATTCCAGGTCCAGAAGTCCCAACACCCATGGGTAAACACCAATATAAATAAAACAAAATGAATCACCAAGGTATATAAGAATGGGGAGCTTAACCTTTCCTTCCCTCCTCCCTCCCTTCCTTTCTTTTTTAATTCCCCAGCTCACCTGCAGTCACCTGGTATGTGGTGTGTTGCCCTCCCTTCCCAGCCTCCACCCCCACTTCCCAAGCCTGTTCCAAGGCCCCTTCCACATTGGAGCTTAACCTTTCTGGAATTCATGATCCTCCTGCCTCAACCTCTAAAGGACTAGGACTATAAGGATGTGTCATCATGCCCAGCTTTTGTTTACAGTTAGTAAGAATCTCAAAGCTGCTAAGAGAACAGACCAAGTGTTTTTGCTACTTGTCTCTATTCCTGTAAATACAGTGGGGGAAATCAGTCCTAGAGATTCTGGGGCGGGGTGGTATAAGTAGGTGGGAGCTGGGGTGAAGTTATTCTGTACACACTGTAATGTTAGATTCTTGGGATTAGTCATTTGTCAAAACTCAAAGAATGGTACAACATGATGAGTGAACACCTTGTAAATAGCGTGGCTTTTAGTTCAATACAAAATACCAACACTGGGAAATACATGGCAGTAAAAGTGTCACAGTAATGCAGATGGAAGCCATAGAGAAACTCAAAGGGGGCGGGAGACAGCTGTGGGGGGTGCTCACTGTGTCACTGTGCAAGCCTGCTGACGCGTGTGAGCCCAGATCTAATGCTATGAAGACGGAAGGGGAAAACTAACTCCACAGACTTCTCCTGTGGTCTCCACACTCACTTCCTAGCGCCGATGGCCACACAGCCTCACGCTGTGCACACACACTCACAACAATAATAATACATTTAAAAGGGGGAAGATGGAAAAGTCTTTATAGCACCTGCTTGGCTTATCTGAAAAAATAATCTAACTTCAGGAAAATGAGACAGATTTTTTTTTTTTTAAAGCAAAAACCACAGAGCTCATTCATTCACTGACTGTGACTTAGCAGGAAGACCCACAGCTAGCATTTGGTCCCCAGCCTGCCTACATCCATCAGTAACCCGTGGAACACCTGTCCTGGGATGGCCTTCCAGTAAGTTCCTTCTATCCTTCCTTCCCTTTTGGTTTTTTGAGTTCAGGTTTCTCTCTGTAGACCAGGCTGCCCTCAAACTCTCAGAAATCTGCTTGCCTTTGCCTCCCAGAGTGCTGGGATTAAAGACATGCGCTACCACCACTGATTTAGCCTTTATTTTCAAAGAGCAAAATGCTTATGTGCTGACACTTTGCAATCCTCCTGTCTCATCCCTCTGGGTGCTGGCATTACTGGTGTGCCTCACGATGCCTGACTTTGAAAAAAGTCTTTTGTTTGTCTGGTTTTACTTAGGCTAGCACTGTCTACTGAGTTCCCCCTGCCTGCCTGCCTGCCTTCTTCCCTTCCTTCTTGTAACTTTCATTTTTAAGCATTTATTCATTTATCGGGAGGTGGGGACATATAGATGTCATGGTACGCTCACTTGTGAAGGTCAGAGGACAACTTTCAGGACTTGGTTCCCTCCTTCCAAGTGTCCCAGGGATAAGACTCAGGCCATCAGGCTTGGTGGCAGTCACCTTTACACACCGAGCCATTTGCCTGCTGCTGTTTTGGGTAGGGGGGTGTGCAAGTGTTCCCTGTGCAGCCCTGTAGCTCTGTGACTAGCCTCATAGCTCAGGCTGGTTTTAAATGCTGGGATTAAAGGCATGTGTGCTGTCACGCCCAGCTTCGTAATTTTTGTCTGGGATGATTATGTCACAACTGGGTCTCTAAAATTCTGGTCATACACATAAAATAAATAACCTTAAAAGAAGAGTTGGTTGCCTGAGGTTGAGGCAACTGGTTACGTTCTGCAAGCCAGGGCCAGTGGCTACCTTGAAGAGTCCGGTGTCTCCAGGACTAAGGTGCTGTTTGCTGCCCATGGGTTCCTTCTCTTAATTGGACTGCATTTCCATCTCCTAGGAAAAATACTCCCCCTGACATGGACCTGTGATTGAGTCTCCTTGGATACTACTGGGTCACCAGACAGCACTCAGGAGGCACACGCAGGCAGATCTCTGAGTTCGAGGCCAGCTTGGTCTACAGAGTGAGTTCCAGGACAGCCAAGGCTGCACAAAGAAACCCTGTTTCCAAAAACCAAAAACCAAAAAAACACCAAAAGCAAAAGCAAAAACCACTGGGTCACACAACTATCCCCAAACCAGTTAATGTCTCCTAGGGAAGGACTAGTCTGGGTTCTTGGCTTATTCTCTTGGTGTGAAAACACAGCCCTCCCCATCCAGGGGGTGTGAGGGCCCTTCCCAGAAGAGGGGCTGGATGCATCAAGGCAGAAGCATCAAGGCTGGCCATTACCCCCTTGGCAGGGAGCCAAAGTGCTTTCCGCTAAATCATTTTGGGCTAGCTCCCTAGAGCCAAACAAACACATATCCATTTTATCACTTACCGTATTACGTTGAAATGACCTATTGATGTTTCTCTCACTGGGCAGCAAGCTCTCAAGGGCAGGGATCACATTTGCTTCCTACCCTGTCTTCTTCCCTCTTCGCCTTGCACTCAGCCAGGCATATACCACAGTCACAAGTTTGACTCTGGGACCCTGTGCTTTGCTCTGAGCTGTAGTGTCAAGTTCAGATCACCCTGGGCTATAGGAAACCCTGTTTCCAAAAAAAAAAGGTTTTTTTTTGCTTCCTTCTCTTCCTGGATTCCTTTAGCCCAGTCACCTGAACATGATGATGAGCCCTGTGACAGCCAGGCACTTCCCAGTTTGGAAGCTACTCTGACTCATGTGTTCCTCCTCTCCTTTCAGCCTGCCTCACTAGCCACTTGCTGGATCCCCTGAGCTTATTCCCCTTAAGGCTCAACCCTGATGGTCCCCACCCTGGCTGATGCACAGGTACTGGCAACCTCCGTTCTTAAGGAGATGGCTGTGTGGAAGGGGTTAGGCTCTGTGAATTACTAATTTAATGTGCAGCTTGTCTGTGCTGTGGAGTCCCCAGACAGATCCTGGGACGGGTCAGTCTCTGCAGTTGGGTAAGGGTCACACAAACTCTGTCTCCTTAAAGATGGGTACAGGTGACTCCCCAGAATGCCTGGGTGGAGCAAATAGAAAACAAAACAAAACAAAAACCAGGATTTTATCTTAAGACTGGAATGGATACAAAATGGATACAAAGAAACTGACAGCCATTATATCTGCCTAGCCCTTCTAGCTTGGTAGGGACTCCCAGTACTTAGACAAGTGTGTGAGACAGTCCAGTGTCCCCCATCCTGCTTGAGCTGAACACTGCTCTACGGCACAAAGAAGTAGGTTTGAAACATTGAGAGAGAAGTCCCCCAGGGTGGGCGCTGGCCTCTTTGGGGCACCATGGGCAGAGCACCCCACGCAGGACTAGGGCAAGGAGAAGGAGTCGCTGGGATACTCCCACCTGCTGCTGTCAAACAGGCAGTGTTCTTCCAAGGCTTCCTCCTCTGAGGGCCTATGAGACTTTATTTGCCCCAGTTAAATTGGGATCCAATGCCTAACAAGGGTATCAGAATAAATATCAGTGATTTCATCACATCTGGGCACATCCTCAGAAGGAACAGAGGGTAAATATACAGTTGAGTGAGTGTGTTCTGCTGCTGAGGCTGAGAAGCAGGATGAAGGGTGAGAGAGAGGGTGGAGGATGCTGAAGAGGTTATCTAATACAGGCAGATGAAGCCACGACATATTAAAGACACAGTTTCACCAATGGAGAAAAGGAAGCTCAGAGAGGGAGGGAGACCTGGCCAAAGTCACACAGCGACTCCTTCCATCTCCAGGGCGGAGGCATTTCCTTCCTTTGCAGCCTCTGAGCTTGCATCTGACCCCGGTGGTTCTCATCACCGCCATGGCGACCAGGAAGTGTGGCTCTGTGCTGGCTGAACCTGCCCTCTGTCTGGTGAGAGGAGTCAGACAGTTTCTTCACTTGAGTTCTGAGGCATCAACTGACTTCACAGATTCAGAAGTAGGGAAAGAGACAGATGGCAACAGCCATAGTTCCTTAGACCTTTCCGTTGTGGTGTGGGGAGGGTAGGGAGCCCTACTCACCTGTCTCTGCCTGGGGAACAAGAGAGAGGACAAAAAGAGATCAAATTGCAGGTGGATCTTTCCCAAGCATCAGGAATCTCTTTCCTCAGAAGGAAATTAAGAGACTCGTGGCACACACCCCTGCAAGCCTACTGTTTCGGTGATTAGGAGGACAAGATGGGAAGCTAGCCTGAGGAAGAGTCAAATTCCAGCATCCTACCCTGTGTGGAAAATGCTTATCGTGGCTGCAGTTACCCTATTCACCACCAGGTGGCAGGCCCGCCCACTTCCTAGGAACTAGCAGTTGGGAACTAGGATAACTTGGTTGGGTGATAGATTTGCTTATTCATCCTTCGTTCATTTATTCAATTATCACTCATTCTTGGTCTTTTATTTGATTCCTCGCATGTTTTGGGTGTGGCCAGGACAGGGTGAATGCTCTAGGTACTTCACCATCCTCTTTGCTCAGCAGCGGGTGTAGGCTGCCCCTCGCCAGGCCTACAATAGCAGCAGGTGTCTGTGAGCCAGGTCTGAAGCCGCATGGCCTACTGCCTGGGTTGCTTCCCGCTGCAGCCACTTGGGATGGTGCCCCTATTCCTTCATTCTGTAGCAGAGCCAGCGGGCAGAGGGCCCTGAACAAAATTTGGATCGCTTCCCCATATCAGGTCACCCGCAGTGGGTCTCAGGTGTGGCCACATAGTAGTCCCTGGGGCTGAGGTTTTCTCCATCTCTCTTCTTCCTCTAAACAGGCTCAACCTCAAACCACCAATCCCAGCTCCCTCTCCGGCTGCTTCCTTCTGCTGTCTCCAGCAATTTGTCCTAGAAATATTTGTCCAGGGAGCTGAGGGTTGATAATTGAGAGGCTTGGGCCTGGGGTGCCTGGGAACCCATCTGCTTTCTTCAGCGATAACCCCCCACCCCTGCCCTCTCCTCCCAGTATTCATTTCTAAGTCACTAGTTTCCTGTGGGTTGGAAGCATCCATTCTGTGGCTATTGACAGATCCCTCCTAAGTACATCCTGTAGAGACCAGAGGCTTGGGGGTGTACACTGTCCAGGCCTCAGTTCCTTGCACGCACCCTGCCTGTGCGTCCAGGTGTAGGTGGTCTGCATTACTCAATGAGGTCATTGCACACAGCTGTTAAGGAAGGCCACGGGGGTACCAGGGCAGGGTGATGTGAGGGAGGGAGGTGACACTGAGGAGCTCACCCAGTGCACGGCACCCTTTACCATTTACCCAAGGGGCGACCCTGATTTGAAGTAGAGGTTACTGCTTGCCACCCTTATGGACCACAGGGCCTCAGTTTACTGTCTAAGGGCCCCGAGCCCAGATGGGTGGGAAACATCTCGGAAACCATTCTTTGAACAGGTCCCTGCCTCCAGAAGAGATCTGCCACTTCTGCTCCAGCTTCCTCCTTCCTCATTCAGGGTCCTGGGCCTGGTGACTCACAGAATAGCTCAGCTGGGAGGCATCTGGCTGTGCCCATAGCTCTGGCTGCTGGCCTCACATTCAAGGCACTCACTCTACTGAGCTGGTCCTAGCAGCAGCTCCCCTCCTCTTTAGAGAAGTGTTCACCAATAGCCCACCCCCACCCCCAAGTACATCCCATCTAAGAGGCTCGGGAAGCGAGCTCCTGTGCCAGGTGGAGTGGGAGTTCCGCTCTTATCAGCTCATCACATTCCACGAATTCCCACCCTGCTGAGTGGGGGAGATCAGCCTGCCGGAAGAATGCTGGGGGCCTTAAAGTCCAGGGTCTGGGTCCGCCCTCTGTGCCCCCTGCTCGCTCCCCTCCATTTTCCCCACCCCCTTCCTCAGCCTTCTTCCCTCTGCCATCCCAGAATGCTGCTGCAATGAGAACCAGGTGAGTCGGGTTCTGCTCAGGCCCTCTCCGCTCTGGGCCACCTTCTCTGTGCTTTGGGTCTTTCCCTCTCTGGGCATGGGTTCCTTCCACCCTTGGGAACACTATTCTGGGTTTCCAGTCTCATTCTCTAGCCCCTACCTCCACACCACCCCCAATACTCTCTCTCTCTCTCTCTCTCTCTCTCTCTCTCTCTCTCTCACTCACTGAAATCCGGCTCTCTCTATATCCTGGAGACATTTCTTTCCAAGGCTTCCTTCCAGTTTTTACAGGGCTCAAGTAAAGGCCAGCCTTCCTGCCTCCCACCTACACCCAGGCCCCTTCCTCTCCAGCTGCAGGAGCTATGCCTGTCAATCTTCCCACAGCATCTGGGTATTGATTGGGTCAGGACTCCAATAAAGTCCTAAACCTAAAATTGGATATGCTAGCCAAATGTTCTACCAATGCACTACACCCCCAGTTATCCCGAGCATGTTTTGCTAGAAACATACATGTTTATGTCTTTCCTCAGTGTCAGAATTTACAGAATAACCAACACAACCACAATCTGCGTTGGTTTGGTTGGCTGCAGTTTGCCAGGAGGTCCTGACTTTCCCTGTGGTTGTCAACACAGTTACTTTTATGCTAGCCTTAACTATTAATATTAACTCTCAGATCACACATTAATACTTCATGCAATTGGGAGAGAGGGTAGTGAGTGGCTTATGCGTTTAATCCCAGCACTCAGGAGGCAGAGGCAGGCAGATCTCTGTAAGTTCTAAACTAGCCTGGTTCCAGGACAGCCAGAGCTACACAAAAGAAATCATGTCTCAAAACAAACAAACAAAACCCCACAACACTTCATACAATAATACACAGATGCACAGGTTACCGGATGGCTAAGCATGAGGCTGTGGAGCTCACAGAGGTTGTCAAGCAGTGGGAAGCAGGGCTGACTTGAGGTTTGAGGAAGTCTGTGGAGGACCAGATAAGGAGTCTTACTACAGGAAGGAAATCAGATAAGAAATTTTATGAACTGCAGGCCCAGAGCTACTAAGACACACAGCTGTCAAACGCAAGTCCAGGTGACAGGCAGTTTGAGGGTCAGTTTGAAACGTGCTCAATGTTATGGGCAGGAGCTGAAGTCGGAGCATGGAGACAGAAGCAGGAGTCCTATGATGGGATGATTTTCCTGGCCAGAGTTTGTGACAAGTGACCAGATGGCTAGTCAGTGTGCCCACCATCTCTTGGTCTTGGGTGCCAGGTAGAGAGGGTCCCCGTGGGGGAGGTGATTGATAAACTCTGATGTTCATTGAGAAGAAAAAAAGCCACCATTAAGTAAATGGTGGGACTGGAGATGCAGCGGCTAATGTAGCATGAGGCCCAGTGTCTGTCTTAAGTACTTAGAGAAAGAGATAGAGTGATGATAGAAGAAGGAGAAGAAGAAGAGGAAGAAGAAAAAGAGGAAGAAGAAGAAGGAGAAGAAGAAGAAGGACAAAGCAGGTACCTTTCAGTGGGCTGTACCATGGTATGCCACTAAGCAAACACACTACACAACAGAGTCAGTGCAAGAGGCTTGAGGGGGGGTAGGGACACAAAAAGCCCTGTCAGAGTGGGGACATGAGAGAGGCAGGTAGACAGACAGACAGACAAGGGGAGCAAGAGACAAGAGGCAAGAGAGGGAGCTCGGCCTGGCGGGCACTTTTAAGAGGTGCATAGCTGACCGTGGGAAGGCACCTGGCCACAGGTAACAGTGGCCACTGTTTGGCGGCAGAGGCAGGCTGCTGTCGCCATGGAAACTAACAGATGGGGTGGGAGGTGAGGGAAGTGTAGCTCTACAGTGAGCAAAACTGTAAAGGCCCCACAGGGAAGTGAACCAAATTCTTGTGGCTACTGGTGGAGTCTGTACACCACTTTGGCATCAACTAGAACTGAACATTTTGCAGCCCCCTGTGGCCCAGACACTCCCTTTCTGGGCACATCCAACAGAGAAGCACCCACAGTATCCTGAAAGACACATGTAAGAATCCATCAGAGTACCATTGTTAACAGTGTCGTATTTCTATGATGGCATGCTGCACAGAAGGGCAAAAGAAGAAACATCCATAAGAAGCAACCTGGGCCGATCTCATACGTATAATGTTGAAAAAATAAATAAATAAAAAACAACCTACAAACATCACCCCAGTGGCAAAGGATTAAGAACACAGGCTGATCTCTGAGAGGAGAGGACCCCTGTTTAATTCTTTACACCCACACAGTGGTTCAAAACCCGTCTGAAACTCTAGTTCTGGATTTAAGGCCCTCTTTTAGCCTCTGTGGGCAGTAGGCATGTATATGGTTCTTAGACATACATTGAGGCAAAATATCCGTACACATAAGACAAAATAAAATAAAAGTACAGACACAAAGGGCACTTTTGGTTATGCTGATAGAAAGTTCAAAACAGGCATAACTAATCTATGATACAGAATAAAGAGGCCAGTGACATGCAAGGACGGAGAGGGAGAGGTGGGCAGGTAGCATAGGAAAGTTCCAGAAATGCTGGGACTATCCTATTTCAAGACCTGAGTTCTGCTACTCACCTGTGATCTCTTTGGGAAAATGCATGCAATTTTCTGTCTTGATTTACATCTCAATAAAGCATTTCTGTTGAGGGACAGGGGAGGAGCTGGCTGAGGGTACAGTGTTTGTCCTATAAGCATGAGGACTTGAGTTCGGATCCACAGGACCCTTGTAAACGTGGACACAGTAGCATATACCTATAATCCTGACTCTCCTAGACAGGAGAATGAACCCTGGTACCTCTTAGGTCAGCAAGCCCAGCCCACCGGAAGCTAACAACATAAAAGAAACTATGTCTCAACATGGAATGTGAAGACTGACACCTGAAGTTGCCCTCTGACCTCCATGAATCTGAGGTATGCACTACCTACATTCACTCACCTCCCCACCCCCACTAAGTAGGAAACATTTCCATTAAAAAAAAAAAAAAGTGACCCAAAGAGATTTATTCATCTGTCCGGAGCCATACAGCTCTGAGATGGGAAGTTCATTTTTATTTTGTCCCCACTCTGGATGACTTTGGACATGTTGCTTCCCCTTTATATAAAGCAAAAAGGAAAAAAAAAAAAAAAAAAAAAAAAAAAAGACAAAAAGCACAGGCACTGGCTATAGTAAAGGATTCCTGAGAGGAAGACGGCTCTGTTGGGCCTTCCAGAAGAGAGGCTGTCGAGCCAGCCTGTAAGCCAGGAGAAATGGAGCTTCTGTACAACACGTGCTGTGGTGAGAAAAAGCTGAGGAAAGGGACAGACAGAAGAATGAAAATCTAAGGTAACAAGCAGGGACATCCAGAACACCCAGAAACATGACTGCCAGCATCCACGCTGGGTAAAAGCTCAGAGCACATGGCTGCCAGGATCTCTACTGCCTCCAGCCCTGTCCGGGAATGTGGCAGGCCCCAGGCCTGGGGTGAGATAGCCCAGGGATTTGGGAAGGATGAAAAGGGCAAGGGCCTGATTGCGTTCCACACCTGGCCTGGCCGTTCAAAGCCACTGAGAGGTGGAGGGAGTGGAGGATGCTGAAGGGCAGGCCAGCCAGAAAGGAGGTTCACTTCCAGTTTTCCAGCCCTAGGAAGGCAGGAAAGCCTAGAAGTTTGAAGATTCCAGGGCCCTGGTCACAGGCCCTTGGGTTAAACAAAGAAACAGCAGGTAAATTAGACGTGGTTCTGTACCCACACAGGTCAGGGAATTTCTCCATGTTCCTTCCTGCACTACTGAGGGCTGTGGGTGAGCCCTTCTGGATAGTTAGGAGCACATGCACGCATACACACACACACACACACACACACACACACACACACACACAGACAGACACACACACACTGGAGACCCATCTGCCTGGCATAGCATCCAGAGGCTCAAGGACCCCAAACAGACCCAAGTGTCCTCAAAGCAAGGGATCAATGTGGGTTGCAGAGCACCAGGAGAGTCAGCTGGCCCTGAGCTGTAAGGAAAAAGGTTCTAGCTGCTTGCAGCAACTCAAGGTGGCTCATAGAAGGTGAAGCTAAAACCGGGAGGAGAGGGAAGGAGCTGCACCCACCATGCAAGTCTGTCCCCATGGGGGAGCGCACTGGCCCGTTTTTTTGTGTCAACTTGACATACACTAGACTAATCAGAGAGGAAATGCTTCCAGGAGATACAGCTGTAAGGCATTTTCTCAATTAGTGATCAGTGAGCCGGCTCAGCCCATGTGGGTGGTACCACATTAGGGCTGGTGGTCCTGGGTTCGTAAGAAAGCCGGCTGGGCAACCATGAGAAGCAAGCCAGTAAACAGCACTCCTCTATGGCTTCAGCATGCAGGATCATGCCCTGTTTAAGTTTCTGTCCTGTACGCTGAATTAACCCTTACCTCCCCAACTTGTTTTTATGGTCACTGTGTTTTCTGGCAGCAATAGAAATCCTGGCTAAGATGGGGAGGGAGGGGGAGTTGCCAGGATTTTGATACCTTTGAATACGATGCTTTCCAGGGTTCTCAGTTCTCACAGAATGATCACCGGCATGGCCCAGGCTATCAGTACAAAAAGCATAAGGGACCATGTCTTACAGTCTCTGTTGCATGGTATATCCTGGTGCAACTGTGGAGTAGCTGAGGCCCAGGCAGGAGGACCACACTGTTGGGATGGAGGCAGACACTACACAGGCGAGTAACAACCGGGAGAGGGCTCTGTTTGCTGTGGTCAAAGAGGCTCCCAGTTGGTATGAGCTGAGGAACTACAGCTCATGTATGGGGGATGGGCATGTATGGGGAACAGAGGAAGCCCTAAGTGCATGTGCCTTGTGGACATGGGCACAGCCATGTCAAAGACTCAATGCCCTGGATTCATGGGAATGGCGAAGCCTCCCCACCTCTCCCTCTGAGGTGTGGCAAGCTCTCTTCTTGTCTGAGTGTGAGTGTTGACAAGGCATCCAAATACTCTACCAGTGTGTACAAAAACTAGCAATTGCAGCTCGGACCTCCTGGATGACTGAAGCCTAAGGCTGTTCCTCTACACAGACATAGCTAGCCCCTCCCCTGTGCTGGGTGTAATGAACACCCTGAGGTCCGGGCTGTGGCATAGTGGGTGTGCTCCCTCAGAGCTAGCCCACCTCTTCCCTGCCACCTCATCCCTGCTTTCCGTATGTGTGTCTGCCCTCACTACCCCAGTCAGGTTTCCCAGGGTGTAGCAGGCATGGCCTCTAGAGTGACGGGGGTCTGGGGTGATCTGATCCTTCTCTTCAAGACTCATGTCCAAATGTCCTCATCAGAGAGGCTGTCTAACCCTCATCTCATAGCCCAGGCACTCGGGACACTGACATGCCTCATTTTGTGCTGCCTCTTCATGGATGACTCTCGTGAACGGGGAAAAGGGCTTTGAATCATCACGCCAGCCGGGCATTGTTGGCACACGCCTTTAATCCCAGCATTCAGCAGAGGACAGGTGGATCTCTGTGAGCTTGAGGCCAGTCTGGTCTACAGAGCTAGTTCCAGGACAGGTTCTGAAACAATGCAGAGAAACCCTGTCTCGAAAAACAAAAAGAAAAACAAACAAACAAAAAGCTTTCATTGCAAAAGGGCTGCAGTGAACCTGGGGTGTCCTGCATCCTAGACAGTCACATACCCCCCCAGGGGAGCTCCAGCCCCTCCAGGACTCCTCCCTTCCCCCCCCCCCACCCTCTTCATCTATTCCCTTTCTTTCTCTGGCAGGGTCTTATGTAGCCCAGGCTAGCCCCAAATTGGATCTATCGCTGAACATGACCTTGGACTTCTGGTGTTCCTGCCGCCTGCCTTGAGGAAACATGCATGGTTTCTGCAATGCAGGGGGTAGAATACAGGGCTTCCTGCTTGCTGGTCAAGCAAGCTACTTCTGAGCTATGCCTCCAACTCTTCCAGGACTTTCTAAGTCATCCAGAGGGGAGTTGGCTCTGAAGGAGTGGGGTTGGCAGAGAGGATAGTCATAAAGCAGGAATGTTCCAGAAGCCGGGGAAGCAGAAGGAACGTGTATGGCTATAGCAGGGGACTCAAGATCTCCTGTGACTGCCCCATTTACCACTCTGATCTCCTGTGACTGCCCCCATTTACCACTCTGATCTCAGGGTGGGCCTGCCCTTGCTGCACTGTCTCAGGACCCCCAAAAGGTATAGAAAATGTAACCACTGCCCCTAGCCCAGCTGAGTTCAGCACTTCTCCAGATCCACCCTTGCCTGTAGCCAGTCCTAGCCAGTCTGAGGGAACAGAGGCCGGAAAGGAGCCCAGGTCCTATCCTATACGGAGCCCTGGACCCAAGGGGCTGGTTCTCCTGGACTGTGCTGGAAGGGAGCCCAGCCTTCTTTGAGTTTTTGCTCCAAACCCGGAACTGGATGCTGAGGGAGAAGGAAAGGACATTGAGGTATTGATCCTATGCTCTCAGGACTCTGAGTCAGAAAGGATAGAGTCGAGCCAAGGATGACACTCTTAGGGAACCACGAAGTACTCAGTAAAAGGTGTCAGTGCAGGCACCCTCGAAGAACACAGCAGCATTTTAAAGGCTTCTTCAGGCCAGTGGGATAATCCAGTGGGTAAAGACCCCTGATGTCATTGTAGTGGAAGGGGAAAAACCAACTCTGGCAAATGATCCTCTGACTGCCACATGCACACTGTGTGGCATTGTGTGTGTGTGTGTGTGTGTGTGTGTGTGTGTGTGTGTGTGTGTGGTGCTGATATTTGACAAATGAGGGAGACTTACTAGGCAGCAGATGGGGCTGGTCCCCCATGGTTCTCTGTGGGGGGATATGATCATCTGTCTTGTCTAGAGAGGCTTTCTTGAATCCAAGTCTAGCTGCATGAAACCACACCTAAGAGGAAAAGTGTTCCTGTCTCTGTTCAAAGCCCCCACCCCCACCCCAGAAAGCAGTGCAGGGAGCTGAAAGGGACTGTGGTACCTAAGGACATGGCCCTTCACACTCCCAACAAAACCCATGGCCACTTCTGCCCCACCTTCCCCTCTTCCTACCAAGCCTCTTTTGGGTGGGTGGCACCCAGCCTGTCTGCAGGCATGAGAGTTTGGGAGAGACAGGGACTAAGGGGGAGGGAGACAGGAAAAGGGGGCATGGAAGCATATCATAGGGGCAGAGAACTGGTGGGAGAGAAGAATCCAGAGGGGACCAGAGTGAGAGGCACTCACTAGAAGGTAGTCCTGGGTGCCAAAGGGCTGTCACCTATGGTGCCCCGAGGAGTAACTCCCACTTTTAGGGTTGGTTGGCTGCTGTGCATAGAACAGCTAGACCAGCACCTCGGCTCCTGTCAAGATTCTTGATTATTTGTTCCTGTTGCTTTACCTCCAGGGCCTGCCGCCTGCCCAGGATGTGAGGCAGGCAGAGGCTTGTCTGACCCCACCTGGCCCTGGGGGAGTCCCTTCTTGGGAGCTGGGTAAGGCAAGGTTGGCAGTTTAGCGAGACCGCTTGCTGCTCCCACCCCTAGCATAGGAGGCCCCTCCCTGCCCCAACTCCCCCACCTCTCCAGAGAGCAGGCCTGAGCCTTGGGATGAAGCCAGAATGCAGCCAGATTCCTTCAAGGCGGGTGGGCCACAGAAGCTACAATTCCTTAAATCCTCCCACCCCCCCAGGGCAACTCCCTTAGTCCCCTCCCCGTGCCTAGGGCTGCTTAAGTGAGACAAGAGTAATGGACAAAATGCAGGGCCTGACCCCAGGTCCTTGGCTGCAGGCCCAGCACTAGGAACGCTGTCAGTAAATATTTGGGGAGTGAATAATGCCCACCCCTCCCCCCCACAGCCAACTCCTTCCCACAACCAGAAACTCTTTGAGAGAAGGTCTTGCTGGCCATTCCTTTACCTTTTCTCTGAAAGACCACCAAGGATCTGGGTGCTGGGATCGTCAGGGTGACGGGTTTGGCCATAGAAAAAGAGCCCTAGGGGTAGGCAGCTCCATCTCAGTCATCCCCTTGCCTCTTTGCTGGTGTAGAAAAATGGCTCAGCAGTTAAGAGCACTGGCTATTCTTCCAGAGGACCTGGGTTCAATTCCCAGCACCCACATGGCAGCTCACAACCATCTGTAACTCCAGTTCCAGGGGATCTGACACCCTCACACAGACATGAATTCAGGAAAAACACCAATGCACACTAAAAATATTAAATTAAAAAATATGTTAATCCAGGTGGTGGTGGTGCATGCCTTTGATCCCACCACTTGGGAGGCAGAGGAAGGTGGATCTCTAAAGGCCAACCTGCTTTACAGAGTGAGTTCCAGGATTACAGAGAAACCCTATCTCAAGACCCCCAAAAAAGTATGTGTATGAATATATACATATATGTGTGTGTGTGTGTGTGTGTGTGTGTGTATATATATATGGAAAAGTGACTAAGACTAAGACAGCTGATCTGCATTTCCCCCAGCCTGGAGGCCCCAGACCATCGCAGACTTCCTTGGAATGGGTGTTCTTTCTGAATTCTAACTTTTGCCCTCTTGGAGAGAAATGAACTCCAACTGCTCTTTGTTTCCTCCCTTCTGGAGTACCGTGTCCATTACCACCCTACTAGAAGGCCTTGAGCCTGAGTACTTGCCGGTAAGTTGTGTGTGTGTGTGTGTGTGTGTGTGTGTGTGTGTGTGTGTGTGTGTGCTGCTGCTGCTGCTGCTGCTGCTGCTGCTGCTGGTCTATCAGGAGCTGGGAGCAATACAGTTCCCATCTTTGGCCTCTTTTTTTTCTGCCTGAGATCAAGGCGACAAGGACAAGGACATCTTCAAAGGAAGTCGTTAACACTTTGCCCAGCAGGTAGCTGCCAGTATAAGGGACCTCTAGCTACCAGCTGTCCTGAAGAGTCTTAGTGTGTTTCCTGGCAGGACCATTAGGGGATTTAAAGGAGCTATGTATGAGGGCATTGCCTGGGGCAAATAGGGCACATGGATGCTAAAGACTACAACAGTGTATGTCTCTTCAGGTTTGCTCCCTTATGTGCAAAGCCACCCCTAACCCAAATGGCAGGGGACATTCTTATTATGTAATATTGGGCAAATCTGACTCAGGCACAGTGGCAAAATGCCTGAAGTCCATAACCCAGAGGCAGAAGCAAGAGGTTAGTAAGTTTGAGGCTAGCCTGGGGCTACATAGTGAAATCCTATCTCATTATGTAGATATGGTAAACTAAGGCTCAGTTTCCTAATGTGTAAAATGGAAATCATAGCCCCAGGTGTGCCTGAAACCCTAGCACTTGGAAGGCAGAGGCAGGTGGCTTGAGTTTGAGACCAGTGAAGGCAACATAGTGAGATTCCCCACCTAAAATACAAAATAAAACCCTGGACCTTTCGAAGCCACCACCCTCTTCTGCTGTCACGTTTCCACTGTCAACCCTAGAGGGCTACTAGTCTAGTTTCTGCTTTGTATTACCTTGTCCATACGATCCCTATAAAGGGATCATAGTGTAAGTAGCCTCTGGTGTCCGGCTGCTTGCATTCAGTGTATGTGGCGGTCTGAGTGAGAACGGCTCTCATAGGCTCATGTATTTGGATGCTTAGTCATCAGGGAATGGAGCTGTTTGAAAGGCCTTGTTGGAGGAAGTGTGTAACTAGGGGTGGCTTTGAGGTTTCAAATGCTCATGCCACGCCCACTCTCTGTCTCTCTGTCTCCCCCTCCCTGCAGATCAGGATGTAGGTCTCAACTACTTCTCCAGCACCGTGCCCATCATGCTTGCCGCCATGATGAAAATGAACCTGTAGGTCCCCCCAATTAAATTCTTTCTTTGGTTAGAGTTCCCATGGTCATGATGTCTTTTCACAGTCCTAGAACTGTGACTAAGACATGGTGTTTTCAAGGTTTCCCCTTATATTTCCTTGTATCAAATTTCATGTCCTATTGCCAAAGAAAATTTCATGTGGGTGTACCATATTTTGTTTATCCATTCATCAATGGATACTTCAATTGTTTCTATATTTTGGCTATTATGAATATTCATGTCTGCCTAACCCTTTGAAGAAATGCTAGGCTTTTTATTTATTTTATTTTTAAAAATATTCTTAGTATTAGAGTTTGAGGTCCTGATTTCTTTCCCTTTTGCTTTCTTTTGTTTTTTGTTTGTTTGTTTGTTTTGTTTTGTTTTTTGTTTTTTGTTTTTTTTAAGACAGGGTCCCCTGTATCTCAGGCTAGCCTCACACTCACAAGCATTTCTGATCTTCTTGTCTTATTTTCCAAGTGCTGGGACTGCAGGCACCCACTGCCACACACATTTTATATGGTGCTGAGGATCATGCTAGGCTTCCAACTGAGCTACACTCTAGCTCTCTCCATATAGGTCAACTCTAGCTACCTCTTCAGTATACCTATGTTCAAGAGTAGGGAGCGGTGTCTAATTGTTGCTGTTGATGGTGGTGTGTGTGTGAGGGGGGGGGAGAGAGGTGGGTACAGGCTCATGAGTTCTGCAGAGCATGAGTGGAGTTAAGAAAACAGTTCTGTGGAGCTGGAGCTGGTTCTCCACTTCCACATTGACATGGGATTCTGGGGCCAAACTCAGGTCACCAGGCTCACTCACACCACAGCGTTTGCCTTGGAGCATCTCACCAGCTGCCATTTTAAAGAGGATTTATCTGTCTTATTTAATGTACATGAGTGTTTTTCCTGCTTGTATGTATGTGTACCATGTGCATGCCTGGTGCCTGAATATCTGGTGCCCCTGGAGGTCAGAAGAGGACATCAGATCCCTGGAACTATGGATGGTTGTGAGCCACTGTGTGGGTGCTGGGAACTAAACCCAGGTCCTCCTTAAGAACAATTACTCTTAACCACTCCAGCTCCCAGTCTTCTTGATTTTAAGCTAGGCTGTTAGTATTTATTTATTTATTTTGGATTGGGCTTTTTTTTTTTTTTTTACATATTTTAAATACAAATCCCTATACTATCCTTAACTATTCATATTCCTCTTATTTCTCTTTCTTTTTTGAAGATTTATTTATTGCATACAGTGTTCTGGCTGCACATGTGACTGCAGGCCAGAAGAGGGCCCCAGATCTCATTACAGATGGTTGTGAGCCACTATGTGGTTGCTGGGAATTGAACTCAGGACCTCAAAGCAGGCACTGCTCTTAACTGTTGAGCCATCTCTCCAGACCCCTTTCTTTTTTCAAGATAGATTTCTCTGAGTAGCCCTGGATGTCCTGTCTGAGTAGACCAGCCTGGCCTTGAACTTACAAAGATTTACCTGCCTCTGTCTCCCCAGTGCTGGGATTAAAGGTGTGTGCTACCACCACCTGGCTCACAAAAAACTAAATTTTAACTTTTTCTTTTTAACAGTCACAGTCTTTCTATATACCCATGCTGGCCTTGAGATGGAGACCTTCCTGCCTTAGCATCCTGAATGCTGACATTAGTTGTATATGCCACCAAGCCTGGAAAAATGTTCTGTGTGGATCTTATTTTTAATTTATATTTATTCTTTTTTGTTTGTTTTTGTTTGTCAAGACAGGATTTCTCAGGGTAGCCTTGACTGTCCTAGAACTTTCTCTGTAGACCAGGTTGGCCTCAAACTCTCAGAGATGCACCTGCCTCTGCCTCCTGAGTGCTGGGATTAAAGGCATATGCCACCACTGCCCAGCCAATTTATTCATTTTGAGACCAGGTCTCACTAGGTAGCTCTGGCTGCCCAAAGCTCACAGAAATCTGCTTGCCTCTGCCTCCCCAGTGCCAGAAGCAAAATTATGGGCCATCACACCTGTTTTAAAAAATTGTGTCTGTGGGTGTATGTATGTGTGTGTGTGTGTGTCTGTGTGTGTATAAGCCTTCATGAGTTTCTGTGGACATGCAGGAGCCTGTAGAGGCCAGAAGAAGGTGTCAAATCCTTTGGGACCAGAATTACAGGAAGCTTTGAGCTACCATGTGGGTGCTGGGGACTGCACCTTGATCCTCTACAAGAACAGTAAGTGCTCTTAACTGCTGAGTGGCTCTCCAGCCCCAGAGCCTAGTTTTATCCTCTACCACAGCACTACACGTCCATCTTAAAATTTAATGATGTTCAGTTGAGTTTTTTTGTTATTGTTGCTTATACTTTTGGTGTTATAGCTAAGAACTATTACCAAATCCAAGATCATGACGATTCATTCACTCCCGTGTTTTTAAGTTTTATGGATTTAGACCTCCTATTTATGTCTCTGATCAATGTTGTTGAGTTGACTTTTATGCAAGGGTTGAGGTAGGGGTTAGCTGCATTCTTTCACATGTGGTCATTCAACTCTCCCTTGGTATGTTTACAAAACTCAGGGACTCTAATGCCCCAGGAAATACCAGCTGGGAAGTGCCACCCTACAAGATCTCAGGCCATGTGACCTGAGAGGGTTGCTGTTAGAACACAATGCTGCTCTCCCATCCATTCTGCTTATCTGCCATGACTCTGCCTCACCTCGTTTGTACCAAAATATATTTACTGAGCGACGCCGTGTATGTCGCTGAAATAACAAGTTAGGGAGTGTGTAAAAGAATGGGACAATTTTGTCAGAGCTGGAAGGGGCCCAAGTGGTGGGGTGTGTTCCAAGACAGCAGCCTGCTTTGAAGGACAGAAGCCTCCAAGACTCACCCTGGGTCACCAGGTGGCTCAGGGCCATGTGGTCTAATTATCCCCTACCCAACACTTTTGACCCCATGCTGGCTTCACCCTTAGGCAATACCTATTCATTGAGTAACCCCCCCCCCCCATGTCCGGCCCAGTACAGGCCCTTCTGAAGCCAAAGGGACAAGATCCCTGGAACCTTGCCCGATGTCTCTCCTCTAGGGACCTAGGGCGGGAGCTAAGCCTGGCAGAGCTATCTTGGGTTTCTAGAACCTCCCTTTCCCGAGCGCCCCTTCCATGTAGGGTCATCCCTTGGCCCCAGCTCAGCCTTCTCTACTCCCTTAGCTGGAGCACTGGGAATGTGAGGCAGGCGGCAGGCGGCCAGGGGCACAGGGCGGGCCCAGAGGAAAGGCCAGGGTCCGGGTCATTTCCTGGCACCCTTGTTTGCCGCGTGCCCCTGACTTCTGGTGGCTGTTTCCGCCCCGCCCACAGCCTCCCTGTCTGAGTGGCAGCTGGCCTGGAACTGGAATCCTTCCATCCTCAGATCTCTTCAACGCCCTGTAGCCCCTAGACCAGGTGAGAATGGTCCTCCTCATCTTGGGCATGCCATTGACCCAGTCGGGAAAGGGGCCAACACTGATTATCTCCCAAGCTTTTTGTAAAGAATAAAGGATACATCAACGGCGAAAGGGCTGACACAATGAGCCATCCACCAAAAACTGCCATCCCTCTTTCTCAGTCAGCGTCTTTCTCTGGTCTTCCTTCACAGAGTCTCTCAGAATGCCCCCTTTCCGGACTCCGTGTCACCACGGTCTTAATCTGAGCCTGGGCTTAGCTTCGTGGGCTCCTCTGTGACAGGGGCACTGCTGGCTGCAGCCTTGAGTGTATACTTCTTTGAGCCATGTCCCACAGAGATGGGATCTGTGGTGGCCTGCAGGGAGTGTAGTTTTTACTGGAGTGGAGAAGATTCAGTCATGCTCCAGTCCAGGCCGAGCACTGTGGCCAAAGCTCTAGGCAGGCACACGGGGAGAGGGTCTGAGTTTGCTTCATGGAGATCCTGCCTCTTAGAAGCCATTCTACCATAGCCTCCTCACTCTCAATGTTGCCATTGTCATCTCAAATAAAAACACTGTTTGTCCAGTGATGTCTTAGTGCCAGGCACCGGACAATTTTAACTCACCGCAGTCAATCTACAACTAGGGTGCAATTATTTATTTACATTAAATCCACTTTACAGGTAGGAAAAGCAAGGCGCAGAGAACATAAAATATGCCCAAAGCTAATAGGTGACCAAATAAGGCAAATGTTTCTTGGGGGAGAATCCAAGGGGTGCGGAAGAAGCCTGGGAGATGGTGGCTTCCTTCCTTCCTTCCTTCCTTTCTTTCTTTCTTTCTTTCTTTCTTTCTTTCTTTCTTTCTTTCTTTCTGAGATAGGGTTTCTCTGTTTAACAACCCAGGCTGTTCTGGAACTTACTCTGTAGATCAGGCTGGCCTCAAATTCACAGAGATCTGCCTGCCTCTGCCTCTGCCTCTGCCTCTGCCTCTGCCTCTGCCTCTGCCTCTGCCTCCCCAGTGCTGGGATTAAAGGTGTATGCCACCACCACCCAGCAGGGTTGGTGGGTTGGTAGGTTTCTACTGGCAGTGAAAGGCAGGAGAGGGCTGGGGCCTCACAGGCAGAGAGTAGCCAAGCTAGGGGTCTTGAGAAAGCAAGGAGCAGGTATGAGCATCAAGAGCCACCTGACTGTCTGGGCTGTGTGGGGGACAATGGTGAAGGCAGGTGGGGTGGCCCATGGAGGAATGCGTGCTATCAGGGAAGGGCTTGCTCTGTGTGTCATCCAGGTTGGGGTTGGGGGAAACAGACTGATCTCCCAGAGTTCAGGTGAAAAGAAGTCTTGAAGAGAAGAGAAATGGAGGCCTTGGGCCAGATGCCAGGGGCTTCCCTAGTCCAACCCGTTTGTCCTCTGGAGTCCTAAAGTCTAATGTGCACTGGGCTAGTGTGTGTGTGTGTGTGTGTGTGTGTGTGTGTGTGTGTCTGGCCCTCCCCCCACCCCTGCTCCCTAGGGATGGGTCAGGGCCTTGGCCCTCTTTACACACTGGTAGGTCAGGTGGATACCATTTGCAGACAGGAAAACAAGATTATCATAAACGAATAAAGAGAGACATTGGAGCTGCAGCCAGGCCACCCAGAGAGCTACCCAGGACTGACAGGGATTCAGGCAGCACTGAAAGGCCTACAGGAATTGGCATCCAGGGGCACTATGTTGGCTGAGCTTCCTGTGGAAGCCAGGCCAGTACAGCCTGCTCAGCATCACGGGGAAAAGGCTTTTTTGTTGGTGTGTTGGTCTAAACTGGCATAGGTCCCCTATGGGCTCTGGACTTCTGTCTCCATTCCCATCCTGGACCTTAGACTTCTGTCTAGGAGACCCTCGTGGTCCCACAGACTCACTACCCAGTCTTTTTTCTGTTTTAGTCACGCTTTGTCTCCTCCTCCCACTAGGTACCAGCTCCAGTCACACATCCTCACCCAATCATCTACATCTCTACAAACCCTACACTTTATTACCTTCATCCACCCACACACGGTCTCCTCGATGCCCTGAGTAATCTCCAGGTTGTCAGCTTGTTGCCTGGAGTAAAACCTGCTAAAGTTCCTTTTGAAACCCTGCTCTTGAGTAGGGCCTAGGTCTTCCTGAACACGGTCCCCAGGATATCTGTGCTTGGCATTTCCACTGTACACCCCTGCTCTTATTGTCCCTCACCTTTTCTGCCACATGTCCCTTTCCCTGCAATGGTGGTGAGCTGTGCTTGGCATCTACACTGTACCCCAAGGATGTAACCTAGAGCAGTTCTGCCATTGACAGAGTAGCCTCGATGACCTCCGAACCTCATCTCTCCCCTCCATTCAGGAGAGTGGGCAGGGTGGGGGATGGGCAAGAGGGAAAGGACTAGAAAGTAAAACCTTCCTCTGCTCCCCACGGAGCTCCGGCCCTGCCCCCCACTGGCCCCACTAAATCTTTCCTCGCCCCGCCCTTTCCCAGGCTCTGGCCCTTCCTCTCGCCCCCTCCTCGGTGGTCTGACTCATCTGTGCCCTGAGCCCTCTCATCTCTGGCAATGCTGTCACATCCTGCCCCCTCCCTGCCTGGGAGGAGGAGGGCTACCCTTGCCAGGTGGGGTGCCTAGCACCCTAAAGCCCTCCAAAGGCCAGGCCTTCACCTATCCCAGAGGCTCCTAATGGTGAGCTTTTCTGTGATTCTAATGGGAGAGCCAGAATGAGAGGGGTAAACTGTGCCTGGTGGCTCTAAACCTGCGTGGGGGTCACGCTGCCTTGCCCACCAGTTTCAGGATTCCAGGAACACAGTTTGTTTCTTATTCACTCTGCCCTAGGAGGGTTGCTTCTTCAGTTCTGTACCAGCTTGAACTAGTCTTCAAGTCAGTGACCGATATGTCCACTGCCTTCCTGCAGGTGACCCCAGGAAGGGATGGGGGGTGTGTGTCCACCTGAGTTACTTAGGCCCTAGGTTATGCAGAGGAGGCCCAGAGGAGGAAGTGACTCAACGGGCATAGCAATCCATGCCTCAAAATTCTGACTTTCCTTTTCAACTCACTGAGCCAAAACGTTTGTCCCAACAGGATCTTGGCGTGGGGGAGGGGCCGGCAACCATGGATGTTAAAGAGACAGAGCCTCTGGATCCATTCTACTGAATTCCTTTTTGTTTGTGGGTGGAGAGCCATAGGCGCTTGTGGCTCACTGAGGCCAGGCAGACATGCAGGAAGTTGAAGACCTACTGAGTGTCAAAGACTGTCACAGGGCTGAGGATTGTGGGTATGGAAGATGACAGCTGCCACTAGGGTGTTAATGACTGGGCTCCAGTTTCCCTGCTTCAAGAAACCTGTGAGTTTGGTATCTTTGTGCCCAACATATAGATAAGGAAATCGAGGCTCAGGATAAAGAGACTTGTTTAAGGTTAGAATTCCACCATCAAAAACTACATTGTCATCTCTGGCTCAAAGTCAGTGCAAGGCCTGGAAGTTTCCAGTGACTGTGTGTCTGTGTTGGTCCGTGCACATGTTGGACCTGAGGGATAGAGTCACTGGGAGTGGAAACTCACAAAAGAATTCAAAGAACAAACAAGTGGATATTTTCCAAGTGGCGCAGTAGGCAGAGGGCACTCCACTCCCTCGGGAGTGGAGTGAGACCCAAAGACAGGTTGGGACAGTAAGGGGACAGGAGGAGCAGGCTGTAAGAAGCTGGGGCCTGGGGGAACTCTGCAGGTGTAGGGGTCATGTGGAGGATGGGGAGGGTGACCTGCACTGGAGGGGTGATGGGAGGAGACAGTGAGAGCCCGGGAAGGGGGAGGGGACTTGAATGAAACACAGAGGACCAGATCCCTAGGTTATGGCTACCATCCTAAAGAGGCCAGGGCCAAGGAGTAACGCTTACACTGCCACAGCCTCTGTCTCTCCGAGAAAGAGGACAAGAGGATCCTTCCAAGAGATGGAGGGACTGAATGCAGGCTGGGGTGGTGGGAGATGGCCATGATTACCCCAGGGCAGGTCCCAGAGCCAGAACAGAGTAGCCGGGTGACTCAAAGGCTGTGACTTAAAAGCTTGAAAAAGCATAAGGTAGCAGAGAGGACTGGGGACTGAGAGCAGAGGGGGACAGCGGGAAGCTGGAGGTTCCCTGGAGACCTGGGAGGGAGGGGACTCCTGGGAGTAGAAGTGAAAGTGTAAGGAACACACAGTGGCCATCACAGGCCAAGGAGCAGGGTCCAGGCTTCCAGCTCCAAGACCTGTGAAGCCAGAGAACCAGGAGATGCCTGGGGCCGTTGAGATCTCCAGCTTTACACGAAGCAACTACAACTACAGGGCTGGAGCTTGGGGGTGAGGTGCCGGTTCAGGACTCAGTTAATAAGAGCCAATGAGATCCAGGTATGGTGGCACATGACTACAATTGCATTGCTTGGGGCCCCCCCAAGGTAAAGAGGATTGTGTGTTCAAGGACAGCATGGGTAACCTAGGGAGACTCTGCCTCAAAAGTGAGCCAGAGAAGGGGTCAGCAAGAGGCCAGCAGGTTAAGAACTTGCTTCTAAGCCTGATGACTGTGTTTGGTCACCAGGACTTACATGGAATATGTATGCTCACATGCATAACACATACATACATACATACATGGAAAATGAAGAGCCAGTGGGACAACTTTGACCTGGTTGCCAAGGAGACAAAATGGTTGGGTGTAGTGGCCCACACCTCTAATCCCAGCACTCAAGAGGCAGAGGCAGGTAGATTTCTGTGAGTATGAGGCCAGCCTGGCCTACATAATGAGTTCCAGGATAGCTAGGGCTATGTAGAGAGACCCTGTCTCAAAAACTAAACAAAATATAAAAGGAGACACAATGGAGATAGCTTTTCCCACACTGATGGCATTTGTTGATTTTTGTCATGCTAGGGACAAACGTCTAGGCCATAAGCATACTAGGCATACTACAATCTACCTAGAGTGCATGAGTGAGCACACACACACACACACACACACACACCGCCTTTTTGTTGTTGTTGAGACTAGGTCTTGCTGAGTAGAACAGGCTGGCTTCAAACTCAATTTTCCTTCCTTCACCTCCCAAGTACAGAGGGTACAGATGAACCTTATTGTGTCCAGTGGTGTTATAATCTTTATCTCTGCCTGAGCACATAATTATATTTCTTTATTGCATGCATGTGGTCATTTTTTGTTCTGTGACAAATGTCTGAGAGGAACAGTTTAAAGAAGGGTTTGTCTGTTCACACTCCGAAGGGTCTGACCCATGGTGACTTGACTCCTTTGCTGTTGGGCTATGGGGAGGCAGAACATCATAGTGGTCATGTATGACAGAGCTAGGTAGCTTACCTCATCACAGACAGGAAGCAGAGAGGCAGGAAAGGGCTAGGGCTGGATATAGCCCCAAGATGACAAGATGACGCACTCAGTGACCTACTTCCTTGAGCTAGGTCCACCTCCTAAAGTTTGCATCACTTTCCAGAAAGTCATCCCAAGCTGGGGACTAGCTCTTAAAACAGCCAGAGGAGACACTTTTTAGTCAGGCTGTAGCAGTAAAACACAGAGATTTTCACAAAGATAACAAATCAAGTCTTTGGTAAGACACAAGGACTTTTGCCTCTAGTAGGGCCCCCTACCTGTGGGCCCACCCCCTCTCCTTCTCAAGGGTCCAACTTGCTTTTCATAAACAATGTTGCAGAGCCCATTAGAGTCAGGAGGCAGACAAGAAAGGAGGGGACATTGGGGTCAAGCCAGTGTGGACACTGACTATGCCTTAGGCAGTAGGAGGGAACCCCACTGGAAGAGGCTGGAAGAATGAGAGGCAGTCAGCTATCAGAGAAGCTTCCATTGTTTGGGGTAACTCACTATGGCCCCATAAGGGGCTTAATGCTCAGAGCCCCCTTGCTCTTTAGCTCTCCTACATCAGGACCCTCGCCACCTCTGCCTGAAATCCAATCGGTCACTCATGCTCTTCTCCCCCTCCCCTCCCCTCCCCCCCTCTCCTCCCCTCCTCTCCTTCCCTGCCCTTGCTCCTGTTCAGCCAGTTTTACACCTTTCCCTCATTATTTTCTTCTTCTCAAGACAGGGTCTCCTCTATGTACCTCAGGCTGGTCTGAATCTTACCAGTGCCAGCTTCAAGCTCTCAGCCTTCCCAGAGCTGGGAGTACAGGTGTGCACCATTGTACCTGTCTTTCATTGTCTCCGCTCTTACAAGCTGACCCCTCAGAGAGTGCTGGTAGCAGCTTTCCAGCTTCCTCCCTCCCTGCCTCCCTCCCTTCCTTCCTTCCTTCCTCCCTCCCTTCCTTCCTCCCTCCCTCCCTCCCTTCCTCCCTCCCTTCCTTCCTCCCTCCCTTCCTTCCTTCCTCCCTCTCTCCCTTCCTTCCTTCCTCCCTCTCTTTCCTTTTCTCTTCTTTCTTTCTTTCTTTCTTTTTCTTTTTCGGTTTTTCCAGACAAGGTTTCTTTGTAGCTCAGGAGCCTGTCCTGGAACTCACTCTGTAGACCAGGCTGGCTTCGAAGACATAGAGATCCTCCTGCCTCTGCCTCCTGAATGCTGGGACTAAAGGCGTGCGCCACCACTACCTGGCATCTTTTCTTTTTCTTTGTTCTTTCATACAATAAGCAAGCTGTTTCTAATAGCACCTCATGCCTCACACACATCAACTGTATAGCACAAGACACTGGCAGTTTAGGCTGTTTAATAATGAGTTTCCAGAATGCTTTCTGCAGGCTGAGGAGAAGGCTCAGCTGTTAAACTCTAGGCTCAAAACCAAAAGGGCAGAGGAGGGGGCCAGATGAAGCCCTGGCTTTCTAGCCGAAATCTCCACCTTTGTTTGTCTTAGTGGGGGACTCAGGTCTGAGCTGAGGCACTGGAGGGATTTTTTTGCCTTGAGGCTTGAGGTAAGGAAGGCCAAATCTGGGTCAGTGGAAAAGGAAGTCTGATAAGCATATTCATGCTTAGCCATCCCCCTCCAAGTAATTTGTATCTTCTATCACCAGAGAGTGACCTGAGTTTAGGTTCAGCAGCAGAGTCAGTCCATTTATTGCTATGGATCTGAGGAACCTTGAGCTACACTGGACACTGAATGCTGATGGGGAATAATAACAAGACATTTTCTCCAGCCTTCTTGCTTACTAGATGGGGCTCCAAGGCTTGGGGTAGGAAGTCACCTTTTGCTAGGGTGAGAAGACAGGCTAGCCAGTGCTCAATCCTAGCAGCAGGACTGTCCTTGTTATTTCTGTAGCAGCTGACTGGAGCTGCAGTCACACTGGTGCGAACAAAGAAGAACGGAAGCCGCCTTCTGAGAATATTGACGTTGTCACTGTTCCAGCTGGGAGAACTTTACCCCAAGTTAGGCCAACTTTTGTATTTCTTCTCTCGAGGTCTCCGGCTCTAAGACTAGCTCTCGTTTGACCTCCTCTTCTTTCTCCCAGAAGCCTCCCTGTCTCCTACATAGACCACGCAGCTTGCCTGTTGCAGTCACCTGCAAAGACCAACGGACCTCATCAAAGGCGTTTGTTTCATTCGAATGTCAAGATGGATAGCACTGTTCATGAACGAAGAGAGCATGAAAAGGTTTGTGGTTTACGTAGTGGCAGTTTCTCAGGACAGCAGGTCCCGAATGGCTTGAGAGCCAGGGAGGAGGATAACCTGGATTTTCCCTGTGGTTGGGGGGGGGGGTGAGTGTTCACCCAGGGAGGGGCTCTGGGACTCTCCTTCCCTCAGACAATGAAGGGAGGCCCCATCCATTTCTGAGGGCTTGTCCAGGTGTGAGCCATTAGGGATGAGAACTGGGAGAGGCCTAAAGGCTGTCACATCGAAAGCTGAGCTGGAGCCCATCATTTCACAGGCAGCCTGTGTTTCTAGGCGGGTCCATTCTGCGGAGGAAGAGCTAACCGTGTAAAGTCAACTGGAGGGATGAGATGAGGCCGTCAAGATAAAGTCCTTCGGAACAAAGAGTTTCAGCCCTGAGGCATGGAACTGGAAGTTCCCTCTCCAGATCTCCAGCTCAGGCTCAGACAGTCCACGGATCCCTCCATTCCAGTCCACCCCCCATAGGTCTGTCTGACACTTCCTACATTCCTCAGTTGGGTCTGTCTCTCTTCTACCAGTCTTCCCAGCTCCTGCTCCCACGTTCTCTCTGGACACTCCTTTAGACTGGAAATGCCATCCCTCATCCCTTTCCTGCTACTGGTCCCCAGATCGGACATGCTGGTCCTTCCTGTTTGGGATAGTTTACGAGATAAGGTCTGACATGGAGTCCATCTGTCATCATCACATGACTCAAAGCTATTTTGGGCAGGACCCCTGTCTATACCAAGTGTCCACCCTGGCCCTCCTGGCCCTGGCTATTGACACTCCCCCCAGGAATAAGGCCAAGAACCAAAGGAGTTATCCAGAAGGGCAAATGCAATGGCTCAACTTTCATCTAGCTTCCTGTTGCTTGACCCCAGATGTCTCTTAAACCTTTGGTAGCTTTAGCCCTCAAGTCAAACCATGAGAGGCTGAGTAGCTCTGGAAGTCACAGCTCAAATTAATATCATTCTAAGGGCAGCCAGGGACAAGTGTCCCCTTTCAAATATCATAGAGAAAACTGTTATCACAGCTGCTCTTGTTTAGGTATGTCTGACTGTCTGAACAACATCTGCCTGAAGTTTCTCTTAAAGACACAGCTGTGGCCAGTGGCTTCCAGTCCCAAGCTCTGCCTTACTCCCTTGCCATAATCTGTAAAGCTTTGGACATCCAAGTACACACCTGAAGCTTTGTTCACTCACGAGACAAACAAAGACAATCCCAACTTTCACAGGGAGCCTGGAAAGATGAAGTGAGCCTGCCCTTGAGATGACTGGTAAGCTGTGAAGTCAGGCTGGATTACCTCCCAGGCTCTGAGTCTAAAGTTGCACTCCTAACTGTGCCTGGCTAAGGATGCTTGCTGCTCAAAAACCAATCTTCAGGGTGTTAGCCTGAGCTACAAGGTAGACATCATACCAGGCTGGCAAGATGCCTCAGCATGTAAAGCACTTGCCATGAAAGCGATGACCTGAGTTTGACCTCAGAACTCATCTGAAAAATAGAAGGAAAGAAACAGCAATCCCATGAGGTTGTCCTGACCTCCATCTGCCTGCTGCTTTGTTTTGTTTTTGTTTTTCGAGACAGAGTTTCCCAGTCTCTGGAGCTCTGTCCTGGAGGCTGTCCTGGAACTAGCTCTTGTAGACCAGGCTGGTCTTGAACTCACAGAGATTCTCCCAAGTGCTGGGATCAAAGGCATGCACCACAGCCCCATCCCACCCCCATCTCACAGCAAGTTCTATATGCTGTATGGGTCTTTGCTGCTGGTGGCTTACATCTCTGGGGTTTTTGGTGTGTTTGCTTCATTTTTTCCCCTTTGGCCAGAACACCGCAATCAACTTTATCTCCTGGGACTAGTTTCTATATGTTCCTAAAACAGACTACAGGCTACTTATCAGGAGCTAAACAGCAAAGAAGTGAATATGCATTCATTTGTAGGGAAAAGACAGGGAGCAATGTTACAAAGGTCATCGGACCTTCTGCTATCTGCAAAGCCGAAGGAAGATTGATTAGCAGTTACCATTTTAACCATTTAGGCGGGGCTTCTAGTTAGAATTTACTGTGCCAGGCAAAAGGGAGGGAAGTAGCAAGTAATGGCCGAGGACACTCCCAAAGGAGAGACCCTGTCACTCCAAATCTCACCAAAATCTGATTTGTCCCTAATGTGTTAATCATTAGTATAATTGTTCAGAAGGGTTCTGGGGTTAGATATGTGCTATTAGAATCCCAGCTGTGTGGCTTCAGTCGAATCTCTCAAGTTCTCTGAGCATTGGGTGTCCCCCATCTTAAAGCAGAGAATACCTTGATGGCAGGTGTGAAGATTTAAGCGTTGTAGGGCATGTCTGCCAGCAGCTCACCTCTACTCTCGCTTAACTCCAGAGTCATCTGGGCTGCTCCTGCACCAATGCAGGCGCTTGGGACTGCAAGGAATTCAAACTTAGTTTCTGCAAGAAGACCTGCTCCCCCCACCTGACCTCCAGGGCTGTGTCTACAAAGGAGCACCCCACAAACACAGCTTCTGTGCTGTGCCTGATGTAGGGACAGCCCTGCTCCCACATTTAAGTAGAGCGACAGGTACAGACCAGGGTTTACTATTTGTCATTAGTGAAAGGCAGCATTGTCTGTAAGGACTGAGCCTTTGGGTTCGAGAGATAAGATCATCTATGTGGAAATGAGCCTCTTCTATGGTCACACTACGGAGACAGCGAACTGGACCCAGAATGCACTGGCTTTTCACATACCCAAGCAGAATTCCAATCGATTTCCTGCATTCCTGCATGTGACAGGTGATAAAATTGACTTGAAAAATTAGTATTTATAAAACAGCATAGTTCCTCTACATATGGTGTTTTCTTCTTATTATAAGAACATATAGAAAATGATGCTCAGGGGAAATGAGTCTTTGTTCTGCAATAGGGGAAATCTGAGTTAGACTTAAAAAAAAGTCCATAATAACCTCTTGGAGTTCTCTTTCGGTTTGATTCTTTCCCGGATAAATGAGATCTTTGAGCCTAACCCACCTGTCTTCACCAGCCACCAAGTAGTACATAACTATGGGACATCAGGTTCCATTCACTGCCCTTAGAGACAAATGCTGCCATTTGCTAATTACAATTACTGATAGGTTATCATCACCACCGCTAAATATCTGTCTGGCTTATTAGGAGGAGTCGGTTCGGCTGCTATCAGGACGAGAAGAGGTGGGTGGGCAGGACATAACATCCAAGGCGCTGTGTATGAAGAAGAAGGTCCGGAGACCCGCAGTCACCTCTTACGGACTCGACTCGCAGAGAAGCTGAGGTCCGCATTCTGGGCAGCCGGGTACCGACCACAGAGCCAACTCCTGGCCTGTGCAGTCCGGACCGTGGTGGTGGCTTTGCCAGTCGTGGCCGCAGCGAAGCGCTAAACAAATCCCACCTCCGGCCCCGCCCGTCCAATCCGTCTTTCCCCGCCGGCGTTGCTTCTAGGGAAAAGCAAGCTGCTGGGAGGGGAAATCCGGGCTTTAAGAGCTCCCGACAGGTGTCTGAGAGAGAGGGCGGAGTCAGGATAGGAATGATGGAGAGGGAGGGGCGGCGCTGCCCCTTTAAGAGGCGGCGGCCGAGCGGGGACCTTTTCTCTTTCCCCGGAAGGAAAGCGGAGCCCGGGCTGGGCGCAAGGTGGGGAGGTGCAGGGCTGGGCAGTGGGGAGGCGGGGCACACGCTGGAGAGAATCCCCCTCCTTCCTGCCCTCCTGGCGGTCGAGGGTTTGCCTTTTCGGATCCTTCACCTAGCTGGGATCCAAAGAGCTAACACCGCCAAGGGGGCGCGGCTAGAACCATCTAGGGTACGGGGTGCCGGGAGTCGGCACGGTGACCTGTCCACCCGACCAGCGGGAGAATAGGTCCACGGACCTGGAAAGAGGATTGGAGAAGCGTCACCCCAGAGCAGACGTGAAGCTGACCCGGACTAGGGCAAGAAATTGCCTAGGACTCCGGGCGCAGCGGCGCTGCGGGCTCGGGTGTCCTCTGGCGGCGCCTGGAGCAGGTGAACCATTCACCACCCCCAGTGCTGAGCCCTCTTGTGTTTTCGCCCAGCCCGGGTGCTCGCAGCCATGGGTCCCGGCCTCCGCTGGGCGCCCCGCGATCCTGGCTGGATGCTCGGAGTCCTGGTTTTGATGGTAGCGGCTGGCAGCCGGGTCGCCTTCGCCTTCAACCTGGACACCCGATTCCTGGTGGTGAAGGAGGCGGTGAACCGGGGTAGCCTTTTCGGCTACTCGGTCGCCCTCCATCGGCAAACCGAGCGACAGCAGCGATACCTGTAAGTCAGCCTGGGGGCGGTAGGTGGGATGCGAGAGGGGGTATGCGCGCTGATGCCTGATCTAAGGGAGTTGGAGCCCTGGGCCCACTGACTTCCAGGCCTGCTGCTGCTGGCCTTTCCTTGTGAGCCAGGATTAAGGAGGTGGGTACGCTCGCAGCCCTCCGGTTGTGGGGCTTGGCGGGAAGTGGAGGATGGGGGCAGTAATCATAGCAAGTGCTGACCTGGCCAGAACCTGTCTAGACGCAGCCGCTCCAAGCTTCAGACCTCTTCAGAGAGCAGAAATAGGGTCTCTGTTGCCCAGCACCCTGAGAATCCAGTACCTAACATTAGTTTCTTCCCTGGGCTGGGAGAACACTGTAAAATAAACACATACCACATCCTTCTTTCCCTCCGCCTGGGAAGAACCCGAAACATATGCGTTTAAGCCCCCATTACACCTCTCATTTCGTCAGTGGCCACAGCAGCCACGCCCTCTGCAGAGCCAGGCTGGACGGCTTCTCAAGGGCTTGGCATTGCAGAGTGATGTGATGAAGAGGCTGGGCATTTGGAGCTGTCCAGAGGCTCCGTCTGACCCCTGGAGGAACGGACAGTAGAAGACAGAGGAGGCGCTGTCTTAAGCCTCACAGGCCAGAGCCCACCCGGAAGCAGTGGGGTACTCCCACCAGACATCTCCCTGCATTCCACAGATTCATGTTGAATCAGCAGCCCTGAGTATGTTTGTTTTGGTTTGAAGAGGGAAATGGTGTTTTCTCTTTCTTCTGCTCTCCTTTGCAACAGCTGCAAGGAGCGGGAAGAGTTGAGCAGAGTGGAGGAGGGGAGGCTATTGCATCCAGCCACCTGCCGCTCCCCATGTACACTCATGCCACACAGGTCACAGGTCCAGGTGTCTGAGGTTTCTCTGCATGGGCTCTGTGTGCTGAAGTGACTAGTTGTGGGACAGGGGTGTCTGGAGGAGGTGAGGCTGCCCAGGGAAAGACAGTGATGATCACACAGACCTCTTTGAGCCGGGTGGCCTGCCAGGCATTTACTCCTACCCAGCCTCTGACAGTTACTAAATTAAAAGACACAGTCAAGGTTAGAGTGTTGAAACCACTCTCTGCTCTGGCTGGGGCCTGTAGAAACTTGAGGAAGTTTGGAATGTTCAAAGTCCAACTCACTAAAGTCTTTGCCTCTGCCCTGCTGGCCCAGCCCCTGTCTGTACTGCCCACCTGGACTTAGCCTCTACCCTACCTGGCCCCTGCAGAAGGTAGGGCCACCACACCCTTCTCGCCCTGGCCAGGCAGATTTAACCTTCTACCTTTCTAGGCTCTTTGACAATAGATTGTGGCTACAGCAGTGCCTTTTCCTCCCCTGTCCTAGCCCAGAACATTGTTTTCCTATATTCCGATGCTGAATCTTCATGGCCTGAGCCAAGACAGTGGAAGAGATGTGCAAAGAGAAAAACACAATTCTGCAGTGTCCCATCCCGTCCCCCTTAGTTCTGTGACCTAAGAAAGATATTTTCCTCCCAGGGACCATTTCCCCCAGGATGAGGTTGTACCTGGATCTCTGCTGGCCTGTGAGAGGGACATTGTAAAGGGAGCCTAGTGTCCCTGCTCCTGTTGTCTTGGCTCTGTCTCAACACCTGAGCCTTCATTTCCTCGGCTGGCAGAGAGTGCACCTTCTCAGTGTTAGCAATGCTTTAATGAGACCGTGTCTAGAATGGTCCTGGTGTGTCCAGCGGACACCAGAAGGCTCTGGGGCTGAGACTAGGGTGGAGGTGAGCCTCTCCCACCTATGGGTCCTACCCAGGCCGATGGCGAGAATGCTGAAACTGATGGGCCCCTGAGGGCAGATGATTCTGGCCAGATGGGTCTTCTCCATCTTGCCCACAGCTGCTTCTGTACCTTAGCACGGTCCTCATCTAACTGAGTTCAGCTCTCCAGCCCTTTGGGAGAAGCAGCTGGGATTCACTGCAGCCAGCTGTGTATCCAGATGTGAGCAGCTGCCCCAGTGTTTTAGGGATAAGACAAACTGCAGCCTCAGGTTCTGTCAGCATCAAAATCCCTTTGGAAGAGCAGGGTGGTTCATGGTCCTTCCTTTGGGCTCTGCCAGCTGTTCGGGGGCTCCTGGGAGTATATGCACAATCATGGGTTTTCACATTGTCCCTGAGGGATTGGGAAGGGGAAAGCGTAGCTTCTGTGTAAAAATCCAACATAGACTCTGTTTGCTGCTACGACCGACCTTTATCTCTATTCTGGGTTCCCTACCCACAACCCATGCTTGCAGCACTCGCCATCTGAGAGGGCAGACTGCTTACTTTGGGCTTACTTATTTATTTGAGACACCACCTCTCTTAGGTGGCTCTGGCTGTCCTAGAACTCGCTTTGTAGACCAGGCTGGCCCTGAACTCACAGAGATCCACCCTCCTCTGGCTCCCAATATGTTATTAAAGGCTTGTGCCACCACGTCCGGCTCACTTTGAGCTTTTTGACGCCACATAAGGCCCCGTGGAGGGAGAAGAGCAGCTCATTTGGGAGGTGTTCGCTGCCCCTCCCTGCCCCTGCTCTGTTGTTCCCTCTTATTCTGGCCTGACTTCACTGACAGATTCCTCTGGGTCCCCTCTCCCTTTAGCTGTGGAGAATGAGGGTGTCCGGGAAACCTGGGAGGGAGTGGCTCCTGGAAATGAGGTCATGCCTGAGGTAGGCAGGGGCTTGGCTTACCTGCTGTACTCTCTTGAAACATACTCCCCAGGCAGGGCAGGTTCCAGGCAGCCTTCGTGGCTCGTGCCAGCAGAATGGCACAGCGTCTGTGGCTGTGGGAACGAGGCCTGGTGTGGTTTCTCCTTCTCCACTGGATTTCTCCAGTGGCCATTCTAGACCAGAAGGCTATGAAACAGGCAGGAGGTGCCGGAGGGCTGATCTTGCAGAGAAGGAAGGGGGGGGGGGTGGCATCCACCTGTCATGACAGGACTCAGAGAGGAAGGTAGGAGGATGAGGATGTTGGCAGTTTGCTGGATGTCCAGGGTACATAGTAAGACCCTGTCTCAAAAGAAGGGAAGAAAGGAACTGTCCATTGCTATAAGGGGGACTAAGGTTAGACAACTCACACAATGCCTCAAAGGGTCAAACATGGGAAACCCACTGAAAAGCCAGGGAAAGGAGAAAACCAGCCTTGTTCTTTTTTACTGAGGGCCCTGCCAAGGTCTCTTTCTTCCATCTTTCTCAGTCTATCTTCCCTTCAGCTTGCTGCTCTGGTTCTAGGGCTGAGTCACCAGGGGAGAGGGGGCTGGGTAGGCAGCAGCGTGAGGAGGGGTAGGGGAGGGTAGCGAGGGCTGCAGTTTCAGCCGCCATGGGAGAACCTCTGGGGAGGTGGCTAAATCAGGCAGCAGGGCATAGAGCTGGCATCCAAGAACTGGCCTCCCCCTTACTCAGGCTAAAGCAGTTCTCGCCTTCCTCCTGCCTCCATGCCTGGCATAGGGGAGCAGCGATGAAGACCCCAAGGAAGGCCCTGGGGGTTCCCCAAAATCTTCCCATAGGAGCCACCACACACATCCCTAAATGAAGTTGATAGATTTTCTTTGAGCATCACTCCACCCCCAGAGTCCTAAGGGCCTCTTCTTCTTTGGGGTGAGCCAGCCTGGTGCCCTGAACTCTCTTGGGTCCCATTCCCCAGCCTTCTCAGATCCTGCCATTTTCCCGTTCAGTTATTCTATTAGCTTTGAACTGCTTGGGAAAGATGGAGGTGTGGAGGGTTGGTCAGGGTGAAGAGTCTCATTCCCTGCACTTGGAGCTGAGGGGCTCGCCAGAGGCCAGGAGGGGCTTTCTAGCTGGAGCCAAATGAAAGGATGAGGATGCAGGCTGTTGAGAGCCCTTGCCTTCCGTTTCATCCATATGTCTGCTCCCCCCCCCCCCAATCAGCTTGACTCCAGGAGAGGAGGTCCTATCTCTTGAGAGCTTTATTTTGCCTTTGCCCCTTCTGTCTGTGACTGGGGGGGAGGGGTGTGTGTGGATTCAGTGATGGTCTGGGAGAGGTCAGCTTTTTTAGATTTAAAAAAAAAAAAAAAAAACAAAAAAAAACCTGGACCTGCTATTCTATTCATTTCAGTTTGCATACTAGTAAGGTCTATTCCAGTTTTGGGATTTACTAACCCGCCTTTACATATATCTGGCTGTGGTAGGAGGAAGGTGAACCCTACCTACCCTCTGAACCTTCTTCTTCCATCCATGTGCAGGCCTCTGGCTGTAGACCACTGCATCCTGGGCTGGGAGCCAGAGGGCCTTAAAGGGCCTCTGAACAGGCCAAGTAAGAGCTAAAAATACTCCAAGGGATGTGGGGGAGCTCCCTGTGGAATCTCTCAGGAGGGAGGAGCCTAGGGATTAGGGATTTGGCCCCTTCCCAGTCCCCCATCAGTGGGCACAAGGCTGGTACCAGACAAGGACAGGAATTCGAAGACTTCGCGGAGTCTTATTCTAATCCAGCCACAATTTGTGTTTGGCTCTGCCTGTTCCATACTTCAGGCAGCTAAGAAGAGGGGTCCCTTGATCCCTCCTAGTGGAGACAGACTTGGGAAGCTCTTCAGATGTCTCCTGCTAGATGAGTTAGGCAGGATTGTAGCAGCCATAGAGTATTGCATCCATTACATCGTATGCTCCCCAGATCCCCGTTCACCCACTAAAGCCTTCAGCTCTCCAAGCTTGTTGTAGCACACCCCACAGCCAACTCTGAGCTTCTTTTCTAGATGAGCAGACACCAGCCTCTTCCTCCCTTCCCCCAGTGGCTGCCTGCTATCCCCGGGATGTGAAAGTCCTACTTTTGTTCACCCCTTCTAAACAATGAAGTAGTCTGTCCTTTCTCTCTGTTTCAGGTTCCCTAACCTGCAGTATTGGAATTCCTGAGTCCCCAGAGAGAGTCTGGAGTCAAGTTAGGGCCAGTCCTGGTACCATAGAACATCAGAGCAACAGTGCTCACACCAACCACGCCTCCTCAGTCAGAGAGCCCGTTTTCCCCAAGCCCTGGAGTAGGGGGTTGCAGCTGGATTCCCGGTTTACAGATAAGACACTCAAGACTCACAGGGAAAAGAAATCCTTAGCTCCCAGGTTGTGATGTCTCCACAGGCCTTAGCTTCCTTCTCTCATTTGTCAAGCATGCCAGGGGATGGGTGTGTACCTGTGTTGAGCCAGGGTGGTCAGGCAGGTACCCTCCCTAGCCTGAACAGAAGTTGGCTAACGGCCTGACTGTTATATCTGTTGTCTTACCCCTCCCTAGGGTGTTCACAACACTACTATGGGGAAGTTTTGTCTCTGCCCTGAGGAACAGCCACAGAGTCTGAGCTGCAGATGTGAGGTGCAGGCAAAGGTCCACCCCTTTCCTAGTACCTCCAGGCAATGCATTCCTGACTCCCAATAGGCGGAGGCACCCCAGGCCCCAGCATGCCCAGACCCTGCCCTACCTACTCCCTGCCGCCCTTGCTCCTAGGTCCTTAGCAAGGCTGTAAGCACAGCCATTGCTCAGCACTTCCAGACTGGCAAGAGGCCTGAAACCTGGGAGCCTCAGGGCCACGGTGCTAAACAGAGGGGCACCTGGGAAGTTCTGCCGCCCAGGAGGCTGAGTTGGCAGGAAGGCGGCAGAGGGCATGTGCTAATCAGAATATTGAAAGGCTAAAGGACAAGATATAAGGACTCAGTTCTGAAGCTAGACTGCATAGCCTGTGGTCGATGGAGATCTTCTACAAATACACAAGGGTAGTCTGAGATGGGATGGATGTCAGGGCCCATCCTGTCTGCTCTGCTTGAGTGACCCCTTCTGTGTGGGATAGGGTTCCAGGGTCCTAGCTCCCTTGTGGGAATTTCTTGTTGTTCCTAAAGATGGGTTCTGGGGACAAGGTGATAGCTCTTTTCCACTCCCAGCCACTGGAACTCTGCTCTTGGACCACACCAGTATCCAGCCCCATCCCAAGGTGGGGGCGGGGGTGGGGGTGGGGGCAGATGGAGGTATCATTCTGCTCACATAGAAGCCTGTGCCTCCTAGAGCTGTGTGCTCGGTATTCCAAGAGAGATCTGGGCTTCCAACAGCTCACCCATCCTTACGCAGACTCTCTCTTCTACCTCCCTGCTGCCCCCAGGACTCGAACCCAGAACCACCATCCCTTCACATCATCTACCTTTACCCATTCGGAGACCAAAGGGTCCCTTCAAAAACCCAGATCTGGGTCTGGGAGTGTCCTTCGGCTGATAGAGCGCTTACCCAGTATTCTGGAAGCCTTGGCACTTCCTAGCACTATATCAAACTGAGCGTGGTGGTACACACCTGAAAATCCCAGCATTTGGAAGGTGGAAATAGGGGACTCAGTAGTTCAAGGTCATCTAGCCTTGGCTCCGCGAGACCCTGTCTCAAAAAGAGAATGAAATAAAGAACAAAACCAGAGCTGATCTTGTCACTGCTTTGCTGGGGTTCCTCTGTGATTCCTCTAAAGCCTTTCTCATGGCTCATATGCCTCCCGCCATGTTCTTCCTGGGTTCTGGTTGTACAGAGGGCTGGTGTCTGAATCACCAGCTTGCTCATGCTTCCTGGCCTTTGAACATATTGTACCCTTGCCTTGGCTGCCCTTCTTCCCTTCTTCTTGGGTGACCCTGGGCCATTGTCCTCACACTCAGGCCATGGGACCTCATGTACAGACCTCTATGCTTTCCTTGTAAGATACTTACCTAGTGTGTGTTTCCTGACCTGCCTTCCCCTGTGATGGGGCTGAGGTTTATTAATGTCACATCCCCAGGACATGGTATGGGTATTTAAGTCCATGCTTAGTGAGTGTTGATTTGCAAGCTGGCTGGAAGGAGGCTTGGAAAATCTGGCTCACCTGCCTCCCTTCCTTAGGCTTCTGGCTGGTGCTCCCCGGGACCTCGCTGTGGCTGATGGCTACACCAACCGGACTGGTGCTGTGTACCTGTGCCCCCTCACTGCCCTCAAGAATGATTGTGAACGGATGGACATCTCCGAGAAAAGTGAGAAGAGCTTGGGAGCTGAGCTAAGTCAGGAGCCTGGCAGAGGGAGCCTAAAGAGGAGATAGAAGGCTAGCCTGTTAGCAAGGCAGGGTGGCTCATGCCTATTATTCTAACACTTGTCCTAACAAGGCAGGACAGCAAGAACAAAGCTAGCCTGGACTACATGGTGAGTTTCAGAATAGCCTAAGATATATAGGGACTCTGACTCAAAAAACAAACAAAAACAAAACAAAGCAAAAACAAAGCATAACTGGCATACTTCTTGTCTGCCTGGGAAGAGGGGCAGAAAAAAGGGACAGTCATAAGATCGTGTGAGCTCAGAGCAATGACAGGCAGGACACAGGAGGAGGGAGGCTGTCTTTGGGAGGCATTGGGCATTGAAATATGAGGGACCCTAGTTCATGAGTCTTCCTATTCCTGCAGGTGACCCCGACCATCACATTATTGAGGACATGTGGCTTGGGGTGACTGTGGCCAGCCAGGGCCCTGCAGGTAGAGTCCTGGTAAGTGAGCACTTAGCATCATCTTTCCAGAACCAAAGAGGACAGCAGAGGGTGGTAGGCGACCCTCTGTTCATGGCTGTGGCCTTGCAAAGTCTATTTTTGTATTCTTGTGTCTTCATAGGCCTGTGTGTGCCCTGATCCCTGTGCTCTGGGAGAGGGCTGTCTGGCACTCTCCCAAGGCTGGGCATGGTGTGGGTCCTGTGTGACCTGCATGGGTGCTCACCGTTTGTGGGAAAGAGCAGAGAGAACTTAGAGGGGGAAAGGGCAGAGAGTGCCCGGGGCAGCTGGGCGCTGGCAGGCACTCCTTCCTGGGAGGCTGGCTGCCGGAAGAAACACAGCCCTGGTAACCCTGGCTCATCCTGGCACTCCCTGCTGTCAGTTGTCACCGTCTACTGCCGACAATTCTTCAATGTCAGCCCTTGGAGAATCTCAACTTCTGTATCCCACACTGACATTATTTTGATTTATATAAACTTTACATATAGTGTACGGGGCAGATATTAACTTTTTACGAGCTTTGACCAACGATAAGCCTATCTCAGCATGAAACAGAGAGGATTTGCATCACTCCAGAAGGTTCTCTGGGCTGCCTGTGAGCAGTCACCACCCCTGTGGCCATCACTGCTATGATTTGTGCCCTTTGAACACCATCATAAGCTACAGGTTGGCAGACAGTTCCCCAGACCACCTTTTTTTTTTTTTTTAATCCCCTGTTGTTTGTGGGTGTGAGTCTAGAAGTTTGTTTAAGTGATTGTAGACTCTAGGATTAGCTACTTACCCACCTTCACTCAGTCAACAAATATTTGGTCAGCACCTACTGTGAGGACCAGAAATTTAGCAGCGCCTAAGGAGAAGTTCCTGTGAAATGCTAGTGGCGCTCACAGCTGTGATGGGACAGAAAAAGCAAATAAGCTAGAGTGTCACCTGTTTCTAGATAGTGTATAGCCCAAAGGCTAATTCAGAACACTTTTCACCCCCTGGAAGCTGGCTTTCACTATTAGATGTGGCTGCCCAGAACTCACTCTGTAGACCAGGCTGGTTTCAAACTCAGAGATCCACCTGTGTTTGCCCCTCTAGTGTTGGGTTTTCAGTGGGTGCCACCATGACTGGCCAGAGTCCTTTTAAAATTTATAGTTTGCTTTTTTTTTTTTTTTTTTTTAATGTCCCTTTTGGCTTTGTTGGGGATCAAACCCAGGGCCTTGAAAACACTAAGCCATGGTCAGCCCTAAAGTAACTGTACCGTTCCAGCGATTTTCCCAGTATGTATATATGATGTGGGACTGGAGAGATGGCTCAGCAGTCTCCAGTGCTGGCTGCTCTTCTAGAGGACTAGGGTTCAATTCCCAGCAACCCACGTGGCAGCTCACAACAGTGTGTTAACTCCAGGTCTGGGGGATCTGATGTCCTCTTCTGGCTTCTGCAGGCACCAAACATGTACTTGGTGCCCAGACATACATGCAGACAAAACACCTATACACACAAAAATAAGACAAAAATAAATTTAAAAGTTACTATATGAGAAGAGCTTGGACTTCTGCTTGGCCTATAGTAAGTGTTCAATAAGTGTTCACTGCTATTACTGATGCTATTATTGCTATTATTTTAAATGATCCTTTCATTAAACAACAGGGCCATTTGGGGATGAGAGAAGCAAGTCCATAATCTCTGAGTAAACAGCTCCTTGTAGACCCAGGAGCCTAAGCCCCACATTCCCTCATTCTCCAATTCCTTTCACCAAGGTCTGTAAGCTGCTCCTGGCCTCCCCAGATCTGTCTTGACCCTAGATTTCTAAATAATGGAAAGGGGCTATGAGTTCCAGTATCCCCACAGGAAGAAAAAGAAGCCAGAGTTCCTCTTTGGCCAGCAGTGTCCAGGCTGAGAGGTAGAGCTTGCCATGAGCTCCCTGATCCTGACTAAGGCTGTGTGTGTGTTTGTGGGTTCCTAGGTCTGTGCCCATCGTTATACCCAAGTGCTATGGTCTGGGCTAGAGGACCAGCGTCGTATGGTGGGCAAGTGCTATGTGCGAGGCAATGACTTACAGCTGGACCCTGGCGATGAGTGGCAGACCTACCACAATGAGATGTGCAACAGCAACACTGACTACTTGCAGACGGGCATGTGCCAGCTGGGCACCAGCGGTGGCTTCACCCAGAACACGGTGTACTTCGGTGCCCCTGGTGCCTACAACTGGAAAGGTGGGGAACTGGGAGAAGGAGGGGCAACAGCAACCACCTATCCCCAGTAAGCCACTGGGACAAGTCTTTAATCCTAGCTCTCAGGAGACAGAGACAGTGCTTCCAGGGTGAAAACCGTGAGTTCGAGACCAGCCTGGTCTTCAGGAGTTCCAAGACAGGCAGAGCTATATAGTGAGACCCTGTCTTGGAAACAAACAAACAAATAAAAACAAAGTATAGCCAGTCTGTGGTGGTGCATGCCTTTAATCCCAGCACTCAGAAGGTAGAGGCAGGAGATCTCTGTGAGTTCGAGGCCAGCCTGGTCTAGAGGGTGAGTTCCAGGACAGGCTCCAAAGCTGCTCCAAAACTACACAGAGAAACCCTGTCTTAAAAAAACAAAACAATAACAGCAACAACCCCAAACAAACAAATTTAAAAAAAAACCTTCACCAAAATATAAATAAATAGTTAAATAAATAATAAGGAAACAGATTGGCCTGTCTGACATCAGGTCAACCTTTGGAAACTTTTATAAACATGCTTCTGATACAAACACTAAAATCTCAGCTTAGGACTTGTTAGAATTAAGAGCAAAAATTGTCAGCAAAAAAAGTGGCCAACATTATCCTATGATCCCAGCTACTCAAAGACTGAGGCAGGAGGATACCATAATCCTGCCTGGGATATTGAGTTCAGGCCCAGCATGGGTAACTCAGCAAGACCCTGCTTCAAGATAAAATAAAAAAGCGAGGACAGCACAGAGTTCAATGGCAGAGAACTTAGCTTGTGTGAGTTTCTAAGTTCAATCTTCAGTACCACAAATTAAGAAAGGGAAAAAATAACAAATGCCCCTCCTCTCCCCCAACCTTCCTCCTCCCATTTCCCAGGGTTCACAGTGTCTTAGGACTCCTTCCACACTTAGTTTAGTATTTTTTAAAAGGTTTATTTATTCATGTATTTTACGTATATGAGTGATCTGCCAGTGTGATCCCATTATAGATGGTTGTGAGCCACAGTGTGGTTGCTGGGAATTGAACTTGGGACCTCTGGAAGAGCAGCCATGTTCTTAACCACTGAGCCATCTCTTCAGCCCTCTATAGATATCTCCTTAAAGACAAACAGGATCAAACTCAATGTTCTGGTCTTCCACTTTTCTCTTCTCATTCATCAAAAGTTAAAAGCTGTGTCTCAGGTCAATTCTCACAGGACTATCCTTTTGAACTTATAGAAGATTTCACTGTCTCAAGATTCTTGCTTAAAGGGCTGCAGAGATGGCTCAGCACCCACAAGGTGGCTAACAACAGTCTGTAATTCCGGTTCCAAGAGACCCAATACCCTCTTCCGGCCTCTGCAGTCACTGTATGCCAGTGGTATACAGATAGACATGCATGTAGGCAAAATACCCATACCTATAATCACGTAAACCAGGTGTAATGTACATGCCAACAATTAGGACCCTCAGGCCTGAGGATCATGAGCTCAAGGCCTGCCTGATCCCCTGTACCTGGAGTTACAGACCATTATGGGCCACCATCTGGGTAGTGGGAATTGAACCTAGGTCTTCTAGAAGAGCAACCCAGTGTCCTTGTTCACTGAGTCATCTCTCAGTCAGCCCCCGCCCCGCCGCCTCAACCCCCCCCCCCCCCGCCTCCATCACACAATTCTTAAAGAGGAAGTGATTTATCAGCGGGGCAATAGTGGCACATGCCTTTAACCCCAGCAGAGACAGGTGGATCTCTTGAGTTTGAGGCTAGCATGGTCTACAGAATGAGTTCCAGGACAGCCAGAGCTATATATAGAAAAACTCCGTCTCAAAAAACAAACAACAACAACAACAAAAAGGCAGTGACTTAAAAGTGGCAGTGCTCATACATAAGTGGTTATTGTTGTTTTGGGAGGTGGCTACGGCAGAGGAAAAAGATAGTGACCCATACTTCCTGCTCCCCTTCCCCAATGCTTCTGCAGGAAACAGCTACATGATTCAGCGGAAGGACTGGGATTTATCTGAATATAGCTACAAGGGTTCAGAGGACCAAGGAAACCTCTATATTGGTAAGCCCCCATGCTGGTGGCGCATGGGAGGATGGGGGAGGCCAGCTTCATTCCTAAGGCACTGGCCCTTTTACCTCTGGTGCTGTGGGGTGAGATTGCAGAGCAGTGGCATTTAGTTCAGTTAGTACACTCTGACAGAGCACCACCACCAGCGTGTGATGAGGCTCTGGTCCAAAGCTTCCAGATGCAAAGTTGTGTCGTCAAGCTCCAAACCCAGGGTGCAAGAGAGGCTACGAGTGTATCTGTAGTCCACTTTTTTGCTCAACTGGCATAGAGGAATAGGAGATTATAGGAGGATGGACAACTAGGGGGATAGGTCCAGTACGGAAGGGGACAAATTTCCTAGGTCCTTAATTGAACACTTTCCCCTCCTCCCAGGGTACACGGTACAGGTAGGCAGTGACATCCTCCATCCCACGGACATCACTGTTGTGGCGGGTGCCCCACGGCACCAACATATAGGCGCTGTCTTCTTACTGAGCCAAGAGTCAGGTGGAGACCTGCAGAGGAGGCAGGTGCTGGAGGGCACGCAGGTGGGCGCTTATTTTGGCAGCGCCATTGCTCTGGCAGACCTGAACAATGATGGGTGAGAATCTACGGACATGGGATATCCTCTGGAGTCAGGGAGAAAGGTGGGGTGGGGTGGGGTGGCAGGCTGGCTCAAGCTAGGTCAGGGAAGTAGTAGCTTGGCATTCACACATGCACTGTCTTTAGGGTCTTGCAATCACACTTTCTGGGAGTCTGGACATTTGCATGTCATTCGCATGACACCCGTGCTTGCTTGTCTGTACCTGTCATTCATGCCTATCATTCATAAGGTGCCAGTAGGGTAGGAGGAGCTTTTTCCGGGTGTGATCTCTGCCTGCATGATTTCTCCATGACATGCGTTTTCTATTTGGTGGGTCCTGTTGGCTTCTCGTGGCCTGTGGTCAGGTGTGTCATTTGCTCAGTTGCATGCATGGCTCTGGCAAAGTCATGCTCATTAAGTGACAGTTATGTAGTGTATCAGGGGCCAACCTCACACTCCCACTCCTGTGCAGGTGGCAGGACCTCCTGGTGGGTGCGCCCTACTACTTTGATCGGAAGGAGGAGGTAGGGGGTGCTGTCTATGTCTTCATGAACCAGGCGGGCACGTCCTTCCCAGATCAACCTTCCCTCCTGCTTCATGGCCCCAGTCGCTCTGGCTTTGGCGTCTCTATAGCCAGCATTGGTGACATCAACCAGGATGGATTCCAGGGTATGAGCCTGTGCCCCTCCTTCAGCACCCTCACTGACTGAGCGCCAGTTGCATCCCAGGTTTAACAGGACTCACAGCTCAAAGGGATGCTAGGACAGGATGTGCAGAGGATGCTACAGAGGCTGCCCTAGAGTGGGTGATAAGTGGTTGGGCTGAGAGTGCACAGAAGAGGGGCACAAATGGCATGCAGCACGAGTATAGGAACTTGCAATGTAATATACACTACTGAAGTGTACACTGGGGACAAGCTGGTAAATGCTCTGAAAGCTGGGCAGGGTAAGTGGGGCTTTTCTATCTGGGTCATAGAGAGAGTAGGGTGGGGAGGTATCCACAGAAATTGTTGGAGCACGGATGATATATATATATATATATGTATATATATATATATATATGAATGACTTGGTACTTTGGAGGGTGATTCTGGAGGGGGGTGGGATGGAAACCTGGGGAGATAGAATCAGGGATGTACCATATCAGGTGATGAGAAAGGATGGAACAAGGAGGGACCCTCAGTGGCATTGCCTTGCAGGTTCTCTGCAGGCCCTGGGGAGAAGTCACAGGGAGGGCACATTAGGGCGTGAGCTGGTTTACTGAGGGAGCACTTAGCCTACCAAACATCAGTTCTCTGACAACCTCAGTCTCCCAGAACACAGCTGAGAACCAAAGGGAAGGCAAAGGCTCCTAAGAGGCAGAAATGGATGCCAGAAAGGTCAGCCAATGGGCCAAAGCACTTCCCACAGAAGCTCAGTGTTTTCCGGTTAGGGTCCACTAACTCTCCCTGACTTCCTTTAGTTACCCAGGCCTTCTCAGATCAATTGTAGCAGATGAGTCCAGCAAAGATTGAGATCACCAAATGTGTTGAGCTTGAGGAAACATCGCTTAGACTATTAAAAATCTTGACACTTGAAGGTCCACTATACTGAGCAAAGTGCAATGTAGTATTGTAGTTATAATCCAGTTTCCTGGCTGTGTGACCTTAGGATTTGAGCCTGCTCATCTATAAAGGGGATAAATAAGAGTAGATATCCCCACAACATCCTTTAAAGCTTAAGTGAAATGGATGCTGTGACTACTAGCAGTGATCAAGGGAGAGTTGCTTCTATTCTGGTCTTGATAGAAAATGTCATTAGAAGAACTAAAGTGTCTGGAAAAGTATTGACGGGGGGTGGGTGGGATGGGGAAAGTGGGAAACTGAGTTATGCTGGGGGAATATGGGACATAGTTCTGTCTGAGGCACTGATCTGCTTTCTGACTTTGAGGAAGTTTCTTCTCCTTTCCCCAACCTCCATCCCCACCACAGCTCTGAAGCTATGAAGTTCCTTGTTGTTCTGCATACTTCTGCCAGGGTGAGGTCAGTGCCACGCTGGGCTCAGTGGCCTAAGGCAGAGAGTGAAAGAACTCCGGGGCCCGGAATGCCTGGTGACCGCTCTATCTTTCCTCCCCAGACATCGCTGTGGGAGCTCCATTTGAGGGCTTGGGCAAAGTGTACATCTACCACAGCAGCTCCGGGGGACTCCTCAGGCAACCCCAGCAGGTATGAATGCATGGTGATGAGCCTGATACCCATGCCCCCCAGGGCCTCCTCCAAGCATGTCTCAGAGCCTGTCCCCACCACTTCCTCTTGGCTTCAGATAGTCCATGGAGACAAACTAGGACTGCCTGGCTTGTCCACCTTTGGCTACTCTCTGAGTGGGAAGATGGATGTAGATGACAACTTCTATCCAGACCTGCTAGTAGGGAGCCTGTCGGACCACATTGTGCTGCTGCGGTGAGCTAGGAGACTGTGTGCAGGGGCATGTCCTTCCTTCTGTCCTCATCTTCACAGAGCCTCTGCCCTGCCCACCTTCTGCAGTGATCCACAAAAACCTGGATCCCAGCCCTGGCCTGGGGTAGGCCGGAAATACTAACATCTGCCTGTTTTCTTGTTGCTACAGGGCCCGACCTGTCATCAATATTCTCCAAAGAACCTTGGTGGCCAGGCCAGCTGTGTTAGACCCCTTGCTTTGTACACCTACCTCCTGGTGAGACTGTCAGCCCAGTTCTTCCCACCCACTCTTTATGTCTAGGCAGGCCAGCAAGGCCTCAGGCCCTAAGCCCTTCCCCTGGACACTCCTGATGTCCCACCATCAGCAGTTGGAGTCTAGGGCCAGCAATAACTTCCCTCTCCGATGTCTTTTAAAGTCAAAGTTCCTTGCAGGAGCTAATGTGTGAGCAGGTTAGGAACAGGAGCTCCAGACCATCTGGCTCAAAGCCGAACTGACCATTGCTGGGGAAGAGCAGGGAAGACTCTGAGGAGTGAGGGATGGAAGGAAGGGGGAAAGAATGCTCTTAGATGGATGGGTGCTGGGAAGGAGACTCACCCTGGGCAAATAATTAGCCTGAGTCTCAGATAACATATAAAAGGTAATAACCAATTCACAGAGTCCTTGAGATAATTAAATGAGATAATATACAAAGAAAGCCCTGAGCACAATACTCTGTACCTAAGTGTTCAAAAACAGTGGCGAAGAAAGTGATAAAGATTGTAGTGACCCTGAGGGCTGATAGCAAAGGGGTCTATTGAGCTGAAAAGCAGGGACAGGTGACAAAAGATCTGAAGATCCCAAGACCCTGGGCTGGGCCTTCAGTTGCCAGATAACATCAGACGAGTCCTGCTCCCTGGGCCTCGGCTTCCCCACTAGTGACTTCTAGAAACCAGACTTCCAGAGCGAGAAGTCACCACAGCTTTGCAGACTCCCCAGTTTTGCTCCCAACTTAGCCCCCCAAGGCTCCTGAGTTCCCTTTGCCTAGCACAAGAGTGAGAAGTCCCTCCCACTGTGACCACGCCCTGCTATGCATCCCCCCCCCCAACAGTGTTCAGGTGGAGCTGTGCTTCGCCTACAACCAGAGTGCTGGGGACCCCAACTACAGGCGGAACATCAGTGAGTGCTGAGTGGGGGTGGGGAGGGTGGGGGCGAGGGGGGTGCTCAGGTGGGAGGGATGGTGGGGAGGAGGCTCACCTGGATCGTGCTGACTGCCGGGTCTATCTGCAGCCCTGGCTTACACACTGGAGGCTGACAGGGACCGCCGCCCACCCAGGCTCCGATTTGCCCGCAGCCAGTCAGCTGTCTTCCATGGTTTCTTCTCCATGCCAGAGACGCATTGCCAGACACTGGAATTACTGCTGATGGTAAGAGAGGAGCTGTGGGGACAAGATGGGGGCTCTGAGATTTCTGGGAGAGGTGGCCAGTGTCCCTCAAAGTCAAAGCTGAGGGACAGGGGTATCCCCAAAGTCAGAGGTTGGAGAAGTCTGGGGGACAGGGATTGGTAGCGTAGCACACAGCATGTGGCACTCACGGTAGGAGGGGGATAAGCCAGGGGATGGGGGTGGAGATGGGGCCAAGGGCTTATTTCCTTGGAAAAGAGGTGTTGGCTCTGACCCAGTCTGGAAAGAATGGGTCCCTGCCTCAGAACAAATTCAGTGCCTCTTTGGAGCATCGTGGTATAGGAGGAAGTGAACCGGGAGATCCATGAAGTAAAGAGAAGCACCCATCTCTGGGTACAAAAAGCGCTCTATCCCGGGGAGGCCAGGCAGTACAAGATGGTAGGACTCAACTTCACGATTGGATTAGTGGGGATTTAGCTTAATTTGGGGGTTCAGGGCAAAGAGAACCCTAGTATCCCCTTAGGGCTTAGTCGGACTAGGGTTTAGAGAGCTAGGAGGATTCAACTTGGGGGCTGGGTTCACCTCATTGTCTTCCTCAGGACAATGTCCGTGACAAACTCCGTCCCATCGTTATTGCCATGAACTACTCCTTACCTTCGCGCATGCCCGATCGCCTCAAGCTGGGAATGCGGTCTCTGGATGCCTACCCAGTTCTCAACCAGGCACAGGCTATGGAGAACCACACTGAAGTGAGAGGGGCCTACCCTGGGCCAGGAGGAATGTGGTATCAGAGGGAGATATGGGGTGCAGTCCTCTCAAGCCTCCCACTGTCCCCAGGTCCACTTCCAGAAGGAGTGCGGACCAGACAACAAGTGTGATAGCAACCTGCAGATGCGAGCAGCCTTCGTGTCTGAGCAGCTGCAGCCTCTGAGCAGGTGGTATCTGGGTGATGCTGATTGGTCAAAGGCTAGGCGTGGCCTCATTGGCTGACAGAATTGGGGCGAGGCCACACTGGCCAGGGCGGATGTGGGCAGAGGGGCTTTAATGAGCCCTGTTAAGACCGTTTAGTAAGACCTGTTTGGCCCAGCAGTGGCTTTCCTAGCCCTGGAGGCCCGAGGGGCGGAGCCTAGTGGAGGTGGGGCTTGTGGCTTAGTCCAGGGCTCCTCTCTTCAGGCTCCAGTACAGCAGAGACACTAAGAAACTGTTCTTGAGCATCAATGTGACTAACACGCCGAGCCGCGAGCGTGCTGGGGAAGATGCCCATGAGGCGCTGCTCACCTTGGAGGTGCCACCTGCTCTGCTTCTGTCCTCAGTGCGCCCAGTGAGTGCCCGCCGCCCAGGCTCAGCCCAAACCGGGCTTCCTGTCTATTTGCACCCCAAAGTATATGACATCTACTTGAATTATCCTTTGCTGTGGTATGCTCACCTCCTCCGGGACTGGGCTCCCTCTGCTACTTGGGAGACAAGCCTTTAGGCGTTCTAACCGTGCTCCACAGTAGTCGGAAGACAAGCATAACCCTGACCTTATTTGCTTTCTTTTCTCAGTCCGGGACCTGCCAAGCTAATGAGACCATCCTGTGTGAGCTAGGAAACCCCTTCAAACGGAACCAGAGGGTGAGACCTGGCAACAGCCTCCACTCCTGGAGGGTCCTGGGGCGAGCCCCTAGCCCTCTTGAAGCAAAGAACTAAAGTGGAGGTGGGAAGGCCCAGCAGGGGGTAAGAAGAGGCCAAGAGACTAAGAAATGGTGCCACTAGGGAGCTATCTATGCATGATAGGGTAGGTGCAAGCAAGGATACCACTTTGGCTGAGCCCTGATGGGGTGCTCACCGCTACACCTGATATCACCTTTTCGATGTAATATTTCAATTTTCCCTAACAGAAAGCTATTTCACGGTATGGGAAACAGGCTTAGAAAATTTCAGTAGCCTGCTTAAGCTTGTGCAAAAGTAGCTGAGATCCCCAAAGTGGCAATGAGGTCACCTAAAGAGACAGGGAACCAGGGATGGATAAGGAGGAGGGATGGCAGTCCCTTGCCTAGATCTCCCCCATTCCATCATCCCCTGCTGTGTTTCAATGTCTCTCTGTTACCCTGACCCTTGTGCTAGATGGAGCTGCTCATTGCCTTTGAGGTCATTGGAGTGACTCTGCACACAAGGGACCTTAAGGCACAGCTGCAGCTATCCACGTGAGTGACCCTGTAAAGCTTGTCTGGTCAGGGCTGAGCTCATGTCCTAGCTCTCCTTACCACCTGCATTTTCTCCTCAGGTCAAGTCACCAGGACAACTTGCAGCCCATGACCCTGACTCTGCAGGTGGACTACACACTCCAGGCCTCACTCAGCTTGTGGGTACCGTTCTGTCCCCCAGTTCTGTGCCTGAGCCAGGTCCTCCCTACCCTCAAGGTGCTCCTAAGCTCCTCTGACACTTCTTGGTCTGCTGTCCTCCTAGGTCATCTTTTCCTAATAAAAATGGCCACCATGACAGTTGCATTATTATTTCCCTGTAACACAGTAGGAGGCACAGAATTAACACTTGAGGCTAAGGTGGTGGTCTCTACCCTTCATTTAAATTTTTCCACTTTATTTTCTTGATCTGTATCTCTGGGTATGTACATATATGTATGATGTGTATTTGCATGTCCACATGTGAGAATGCAGATATGTGCATGCTGTGGAACACATGTAGAAGTCAGAGGATCATACGAGGTGTTAGTATGACCTGTTTGGCCCAGCAGTGGCTTTCCTAGCCCTGGAGGCCCGAGGGGCGGAGCCTAGTGCAGGTGGGGCTTGTGGCTTAGTCCAGGGCTCCTCTCTTCAGGCTCCTGCTCGCATCTGCAGGTCTCACTTACACCTTGTTTGAGGCAGGGGTCTCTTTGCTGTTGGCCATTGCATACACCAGAGGAAATGGCCTGTGCATTTCCCACCTCACATTAGGAGCACTTGGATTACAGATATGAGCTACCATACTCAGCTTTTGAGTGGGCTCTAGGGGGATTTGAACTCAGGGCCACACACTAGCATAGCAAGTGCTTTACCCCACTGAGCCACCTCCCCAACCTTCCCTTTCTTCTAAGATTTATTTCATTGTATGTGTATGAGTGTTTTGTCTGTGTGTATGTATGTATCATGTGCATACCTGGAGCCCTTGCAGGTCAGAAGAGGGAGTCAGATCCCCTGAAACTGGAGTTAAAGATGGTTGCTAGCTGCCGTGTAGGTGCTGGGAACTGGGCCCCAGTGCTCTGGAAGAGCAATAGGTGCCCTGAGCCATCTCTTCAGCCTTTCCACCGCCTTTGTGAGAGCCCACTGTGCAAAGATGTCAAAGACCTCTTATTGACTTTGCACCATTGCCTTGCATTGTGCCAGCCATTACTAACTCTGCCTTGTAGGCAAGGAAGCTGATGCTCAGATAGGATCGTTAGTTTGTGTGAGGACACACAGCTGGTGTATGGTAGAATGGGGGCTTATACTTATGCATTATGGGGGACTGTAGTCAACCAGCCTTGGCACTGCAGTCCCCTCTGGCAGGGCTCTGGCCTCCTGTCCCCTTTGACTCCAGTGTCTTTCTTACCCTAGGATGACACATCGGCTACAGAGCTTCTTTGGTGGGACAGTGATGGGCGAGGCTGGCATGAAAACTGTAGAGGATGTGGGAAGTCCCCTGAAATATGAATTCCAGGTAAGAGCACCTCTGGGGTCCTGGCTAGAGACTCTTAGGAAAAGCAATGGGTCTGGGGTTCAAAAGTGGGAGGGTTGAGGGCTGTTGAGTTGGAGGGAGTTTCCCAAAAGATGATAACCATAACAACATGCAGGTCATGTGTGCCCACAGGTGAGCCCAGTGGGAGATGGGCTGGCAGCCTTGGGCACACTGGTCCTAGGTCTGGAGTGGCCCTATGAAGTTACCAATGGCAAGTGGCTGCTGTACCCCACGGAGATCACCATCCACAGCAATGGGTCCTGGCCCTGCCAACCACCCGGAAACCTTGTCAACACTCTCAACCTTACTCTCTCTGTGAGTTCATCAGCAGGGATGTGCCGTGTACACCTCATTTGCGTGCTGGAGGGCAGGAAGCCAGTGTCTCCCCTTGACACTTCAGTTCTCTTTGGGAGCCTGAGTCCCCTCTGTACCTTCCCCGTCTCCCATCAGCTGGTCTATCTCTCTGTCTTCCCAACAAATCTCTGCCCTCTTCAGGACCCCGGAGACAAGCCACATTCTCCACAGCGCAAGCGGAGACAACTGGATACCCGGGGAGACCAGGGTTCCCCACCTGTCACACTAGCTGCTGCCAAAAAAGCCAAATCCCAGACTGTGTTGGTGAGTGGCCAGGGCAGAGGTGGGGAGACTACACAGCCTGTCACAAGGCACATGGGCATCAGAGACCCATGAAGCGAGGGAGACAGAGAGCACTCACACAGAGACATCAGTCTTAAGAGGTGCTGTGGACCTGGGCCTCAAGACAGACTTACCTCCTACCCTAAGGGAGAATCCAACATAATGGACCCAAAGAGAAGCTTCTGGCTGGGCTCCAAGGCCTTATACTCTGTTGGGAGCCATTTTGTTTAGGCATTTGGGCTGGGGCAGGGCAGGAGGAAGTGTAGAACAGAGTGCTCCATGTAGGAAGAGGTTGAGAAGCAAATATGGGGATCCAGGGGAGGCCCAACTGGCTAGAGAAGTTGAAGGGACATCCTGAGCCAAGAGACAACACCCAGAGTACTTGGCTTGGGAAGGATTTCTGAGGCTGGGACTTAGCGGTCTGAGCAGGAGCTATGCTTCATGTTTGTGTTCACTGAATCAGGTGAGTTGGGCTCAAGAATGCGTCTTGAACATACGTTTGAGAAGTAGAGGGAAGTGCATGAGCAAAATGATGAACAGGCCGCTTTGTCACTCAGGGGTAGGATGAAGTCCAGAAGGGTAGAAGGTGAGCAGAGCCAGCACCACGTCTGGAGAGCCAGGCTGTCTCATGTCTGTCTGTCTATCTCCTATCCACCTCAGACCTGTGCCAATGGCCATGCCCGCTGTGTGTGGCTGGAGTGTCCCATTCCCGATACCTCCAACATCACCAATGTGACCGTGAAGGCACGGGTGTGGAACAGCACCTTCATTGAGGTTAGTGCTGGGTTCGGAGGCCTCCACTGTCGTCCCCCTGGGTGAGGAGAGTGGCAGGGAGAGATCGAAGCCAGCGTGTGTGTGTGTGTGTGTGTGTGTGTGTGTGTGTGTGTGTGGTGTGAAACAGTGTCATGTTCTGTACAGTTGTGTGTCTAATCATTGTGGACCACGTTGGTGTAATGGTTGTGTGTCTGTGTGTGAGTGTATAATGCTTCCAAAATGGCCTCGCATGTGTCCATTCTGTCTCTGTGCCTTTGCCGCTGGTCCTCCCCGCTGGAATGCCAGCTTGTTTTTCCGTCTCTCTGTGTGAATTCCCTGTTCAGCCATAAGGTCTCCATCAGCCTGCACTTTCATCACTGAGATCCTACCTGACTTCAGCTCTGGAGTCCATGCTTCGGAACTGCACACAACTTTCTCAGAAGTTGTATGGGTCCTCTGTCCTGCCTGGATAGGTTATGGTTACTCTCACACTAGCCTTCTCTTGCTACCTAGTCTCACCCCTTTTTTAGGCCTAGACTCACTTGCTGTTGTTTCTACTCAGTTTCCAACACAGGATCACAAAAGTCACTTTGGGCAAATGAAGGGGTGTGGCCATGTGCCAGAACAGGTACTAGGGTAGAATTAGTCCCTGAGCCTGACCTAGACAGTGACCTTCCCTGTCTCTGCTGTCCCAGCATCAGCACAGGACCCAGTGCACAGATGAGTGGATGGCATGCATCTGTGTATATGGAGAGGCTGGATGCCAGGTCCTTTGAGGATGCTGAAGCAGGTAGATTATAGAGTCAGGAGGGATGCTGGGAGAGATTTCAGCTGCTAGACCCCTCTTTCTTCCTTGTAGGACTACAGAGACTTTGACAGAGTCAGGGTAGATGGTTGGGCCACTTTGTTCCTGCGAACCAGCATCCCTTCCATCAACATGGAGAACAAGACCACGTGGGTGAGTAGATGTGCTAACAAGGGCAGCAGTCTCAGCAGGCCACACAAGGCAGGGCATCTCTAAGAGGATGCTGATGCTGGGCCTGATGGTACAGGCCTGCCATTCTGGTTTCTTGGAGACAGAACAGAAGAGTCTCAAGTCTACCTGGGCTACAGAGTGAATTCAAGGCCAACCTGGACAACTTACTGATATTCTGTCTCAAAACTAAAAGTAGTGAGGGGTTGGAACATGGCCCAGTGGGCAAACACTCTGGTCTATAAGCGTGAAAACTTCAATTTGGATCCTCAGCACCCAAGCACCTAGTTAAAAGCTGGGCAAGTTGGCACATGCCTGTAACTTCAGGCTGAAGACCAGTTAAGGCAGGTCGATGCTGGGGGCTTGCTGGCCAGCCAATTTAGACAAAACAGCTACTGGTTCAGTGAGAGACCCTACCTAAAACAAACAAACAAACAAACAAGAAAAACATAGAGAATGATAGAGGAAGATATACAACATTGATCTCACAGGGGGACCCACACATGTATATGTACACACACACACACACACACACACACACACACACACACACACACACGATCTTAAAAGAGAGAAAGGCTGGAGTAGTGATGCATGCCTTTAATCCCAGCACTTGAGAGGTTGACACAAGCAGATCTCTGTGAGTTCAGGCAAGCCTGGTCTACAGAGTGAGTCCCAGGGCAGCCAGGATTACATAGAGAGACCCTGTCTCAACACCCACCTCATAAGAATAATGAAATATAACAAATAAGTAAATTTTAAAGGGCTAGCTGTGGTGTAATATGCTAGAGGCTGATACGGTAGATTGACCCAAGTTTGAGGCTAGCCTGGGCAACTTAGTGAGCTCAAGGGCAGCTTGGGCTACTTTGTCTCACAAAAATCAAACCAATCAAACAAATCCTGAGCAATAACATTTGTATGTATGGCTGAAAAGGCATAGAGCCTTGTGGAATGACACATATCACTAAGCATACAACAACAACAACAACAAATTAAATTATGGATAGCAGAAAAAAGTCAATATTCTCTCCTGGTCACATCTTTTCAAATTATTCCTGTCCAAGTAAGATTCAGGAAATTCCAAAGGGGGAAAAAAAGTGTTTTAAGTTACAGCTGGAAGAAGTATGACGGGTTATTAATTATTTGTTGTGAAAAAAAGGATGTAAGTGGAAACAGGAGACATACAGGGCGGGGTAAATGGGAGTTTGGTGAAATACTCTATGATACATTTCCTAAAGTAAACCAACGGAATGAAGAAGAGTGGAGAGAGAGGACAATAGCCGGGAAATATCGTCTAGGTTACAAACTGTCTCCTCCTCCTCGAGACAGGGTCTCATGATGCATCCCTGGCTGGCCTAGAACTTTGTAGACCAGGCTGACCTTGAACTCACAGAGATCCACCCGCCTCTGCCTCCTGAGTGCTGGGATTAAAGGTGTGCACCACCACGCCTGGTCTTTTTTCTTAAAAATGAAATTAAGTTTTATGGCGATGTGTGGGTGTGAGTTCAGGCACACATGCTGGGGTCCGTGTGGAGGTCATCCATCTGGCCTTCCAGGAAACACTTTTCCACTCTTACGGACTCTGAACTGCATTCTCAATGAGTGTAGAAGAAAGCTCATGGCAGCACATGTCTGTAATCCCAGGACTCAATATGAGGCAGGAGGAGCGACAGTTCAAGACATTAGAAGAGTAAGAAGAGCATGTTTGAGAAAGACAAGCTACCTCATACTGCCAACAGCATGCCTTAAGGTTAAATGAGATACTTAAATTTAGGAATTAAATGTGTGCCAAAATAAAAGACAGGATAATTTTAGAGTAACCCTTAATCATGGGGAGAGTGAATTATGTATTTTGTTTTTAATTAAAAATTTATTTTTATGTGTATGAGTATTTTGCTTGCATTTGAGTGTATCACGGGTATGCAGTGCCTTCAGAGACCAGGAGAAGGCATGATCCCTGGAGCTAATAGTTGTGAGTCACCACGTGGGTGAAGGAAATCAATCCTAGATCATCCATAAGAGCAGCAAGTGTTCTTAGCCGCTGAACTGTCTCTCCAACCCCCATTTTTGTTTTGTCTTGTTTTTGTTTTTGTTTTTCTAGACCCAGTTTTTCTGTGTATCCCTAGCTGTCCTGGAATTCGCTCTGAAGACCAGGCTGGCTTTGGACTCACAGAGATCCACCTGCCTCTGCCTCCCTTGTGCTGGGATTAAAGGCATGCACCACTGACACCAGCTCCATCTTTTTTTTAACTTAAAATTGTATTATCTCTTTTCTGGAGATGGAGTGTGTGTACCACAGTGTACATACAGAAGCAGAAGCTAAAGAACAACTTGTAGGAGCTGGTTCCCATCTTCCACCATGGGTGCCCGAGCACTCAGACTCAGGCTTAGCTATGAGAGTTTCTGACGTGCTGAGCCATCTCACTGGCACTACCATTTGTTTGGGGGACATAAGATGTCACCATGTAGCCCAGGCTAGCCATAAACTTTGAGAGAGGTCCTCTCATCTCTGTCTTCCAAGTGCTAGTATCAGAGGTGTGAGCCACCAGGAGTGTTTTTACTTCATTCAATCCCAAAGTTGCAAAGGATGGACCTGAAAAATCAGCCTATATGAAATTGTAAATCCATATACAACAAAAGATGATAAGCCAAAAGGTCAAGTTCCAAAGGAAGGTGGTGAAGTGTGGATATATCTTAACATTTCAATATAAAAGCTAATGTAAAAAGGCAGTGTATGTGAGATGAAATCCAAGTATGTAACTTACTCATAAAGAAATTAAAAAAAGCAGTGCAGAGATGGCTCTTTAGTTAAGAGTGAGCAATGTTCTGCTGAGTGATAGTGGTACACTCCTTTAATCCCAGCACTCTGAAGGCTGAGGCAGAAGGATCTCTGGTCTACAGAGTGAGTTCTAGAACAGGCTCCAAAGCTACACAGAGAAACTCAGCCCCCCCCCAAAAAAAAACAAAACAAAACAAAAGAGTGCCCACTGTTCTAGAGAAACTTTGAGTTCGGTTCCCAGCACACATGTCAGGCAGCTCACAACCGCCTGTAACTCTGCCTCCAACTGATCAGACAACCTCTTCTGAGTTCCATGGGAGCCTGCACTCACATGCACATACCCACACACAATACACATGATTCAATGTAAAACACATGCATCTGCATAATTTAATATAAAAATAACCTTTTTTAGCTGGGCATGCTTATGCACACCTTTAATCCCAGCACTCTGAAGGCTGAGGCAGGAGGATCTCTGTGAGTTCAAGGCACTGTAGTCTACATGGCAAGTTCCAGGACAGCTATGGCTACAATAATGACACCCTGTCTCAAAAAACAAAGAAACCAATAAAACTCTAAAAGTAAATAAATAACAAACAAGAGTTGTTTGCCTATCTGATTGGAAAATACTGAAAAGAGATACGCTGCCTGGTAATGGTAGGTGGTGGGAAATGCCACTGACTGGAGTATAAATTGGTGGCTTCTTTGTGGAGATGCATTTGTCAATATTCATTAAAATTTAAAGCACCCTTTCCCTTTCATCATGCTCATATATTTCAAGGAGCTCACCAGACAAGCATGCCAAGATGAATATATAGGGATATTTTAGAGTATTGTTAATAGGAGCAGGGAATTGGAAATGATCTGAATGTCAGTAGGAGATTGGCTCAATACGATGTGGTCCATTTCTACGATGACTGTGCGGCCCTCAGAAGAGATCATGTTGGCCTTTATCAATTGAGAGGGAAAGATGATGGTATTAATAAAAAAAAAATGGGGAAGACGAATCTTGCAGAAATGTGTATGTAGTGTGATCCCATCAACGTGGGGCAAATGTATTAAATATGTGGAGATAGCTGGAGAGGGCATATGGGTGCATGCCTATAATCTCAGCACTTAGGAGTTGAGACAGGATTAAAAGTCTGAGGCCAGCCAGGGCTAATAGAACAAGATCCTCTCTCAAAAAAAGAAAAGTTCCGTACAGAGATTTACTATGCATTTTTGTTATTCATTCGTTCATTCGTTTGCGTGTTCATGCATTCCTGTATGAGACAGTGTCACTCTATGTAGTTCTGGCTGTTTTGGACCTCACTGAGTAAACCAGGCCGGCTTCAAACTCTGTCTCTGAGTGCTGGGTTCAAAGGTGTGGGCCTCCATGCTTTTGTTTGTTTTTTGGAGATTAGGCCCCCTGTAGCCCAGGCTGGTCTTGATCCTCTTACCTCCTGCTGGGATCACAGCATGCACTAACCACTATTCACTATGGAAACAGTCCCTGCCCCCTCACCACCACCCCCCAGCATCAAGTTACTGGAAAACTTTAAATTTTAATTTTCTCTGTTATCTGTTTCTTTTTAATCAAAGTCAATTTTTTTTATTTTACGTATTGATCCCAGTTCCCTCTCCCTCCCTCCCTCAAAATATTTTTTAAAAGAAATGGAAATCATAGTCATCTAGAGAAGTTCTACTCCAAAAACTGGAAATGCAAACACTCCAAAATCTGAACCATGTCTGGTTGCAAGCATCTCTGGTAAGGGCTGTTTAACCCATATAGACACATGCACCCATGGACACACCCATGCCATTGTTGAGGGAAAAGTCATGCTGCTTGCTACACAGTGTTTGTACTTTGTATTTTATAAGTTTGCCATGCAACAGGTGTCGCTCTGTGCAGTCGATTCATACTAACCATGTTTAAACTTGCCCAACAGCCTATGAGGTAGGGGATTATAATTCCAGTTTACAGATGAATAACAGAGAGGTTGAGTAATTTGTTCAAGGCCATACAGTCAGTGGATAGCAAAGCTGGACTTGAGCTCAGCTAGCCTGGCTTCCGAATGCATGCTTTTGGCTATGCTACTATTGTAAAGTAGCCATTAATGATCTCTTCACCAGAGCAATTCAAAGATCAGATGAAATTACTAGTACAAGGTCACACGGTTTATCAGGATATGATATGTAAGTCCAGATGTGTGGGTAGGAATCTCAGATTCATTCTGCCTACCAGATCTGAGGCTGCCCCTCTGGCCAAACCTGTGCCTGAGAAACTGGACCTACTCTCATCAATGAGTCTTGTTTTTGTTTTTTGGTTTTTTTTTTTTTTTTTTTTTCTCTTCCTAGTCCGTGACCGCCCCCTACTGGCTATAGATCAAATAACAGGAGGTTGGGCTCCGCCGGGACAGAAAAAGGAACAAGGGTCTCAGCAGGATGGCCCGGGCTGAGTCTCATCTCTCTCCTCTGCAGTTCTCAGTGGACATCGACTCGGAGCTGGTGGAGGAGCTGCCTGCTGAGATTGAGCTGTGGTTGGTGCTTGTGGCTGTGAGTGCTGGGCTGCTGCTGTTGGGGCTCATCATCATCCTGCTGTGGAAGGTAGAGACTCCCAGTTTCCAGTCGCACTTCAGAACCCCTGCCAGCGCCAGCATGGCTCACCCACCCTCCCTCCATCCCATGGCTCTGCGTCCCATTCCTCATTTCCATCTCAGCTGCCCTTTCCCAATCCTCCCCCACACGTCCCCTCAGCTCCCGGTGCCGCCCGCCCATGTCTGGGGAACTGCAGGCCGCAAAGGGGAACACAGGAGCTCTGGGCCCCCCACGCTGGGCCCAGGACTTAGCCTTCCTGGTTCCTCAACTCTAAGCCCCGGCTCCCTGAGTGCTGATGGCCAGGTCTACCAGCACCCCTGACCCTGACTGGCCATCCCCACCTCCTCCCTCCAGTGCGGCTTCTTCAAGCGAGCCCGCACTCGTGCCCTGTATGAAGCTAAGAGGCAGAAGGCTGAGATGAAGAGCCAGCCGTCAGAGACAGAAAGGCTGACCGACGACTACTGAGGGGGGCACCCCCCTGCCCCGGCCCACCCGGGTAACATGGCCTATGGGCCTCCTCTCCACAATCCCAGCTGGCTGGGGCCTCCGATTCTGTCTGCTCTTCTTGCCTTAGGGCCTGCTTGGATCTCACTTGTCTACCGCCTCAAAGCACAGGCCACCCTGATTTCCCCCTGTACCTCGCCTCTACCTGGCTCTCAGGAGCCTAAAATCCCAAGAGCATGCCGGGAAATCTTTCCAATGAGCATGTTGCTTTCTGGGGACTGGAAAAGAGAAACAGGGCTAGGCCCGCCTCTGTCTGAGCACCAGGCATGTCCACAGTGACTCGAAGCCCTATCTCCTCCCACAAGGGAGGAGCAAACCAAGAAAGACCAACTCTTTTTGTCTCCGAGTCCTACCGTCTCCCTAGGACAACCATCTTACCAACCCCTAGCACTGGCCTTTGAGACCACCCTGTCTTCCTGGCCCACAATCTCTGCATCTGCTTGGTCTCCTCCTGCCTCTGTCCTCCTCAGTTGCCTTCCTCAGCTCCTCCTTCCTCTGGGACTGGGGTGGGGTTGTTCATTCTCATACTGAGGTTGGGATGTTTGGGTTGAGGTCCACTGTAAGGACCATAGGAGTGTGTGTGCTTGGGGGGGATGGGGGGGGCTGGTGGTGAGGGGGTGGGGACCGTGGGCATCTTCTGCCATTTGAATGCTGGATACTGATACAACTTCTCTTCTGCCTAAACTCCAGTGTGACTTCTTTAAGCCGACCCGCTACTACCGGATCATGCCCAAGTACCATGCAGTGCGTATCCCGGAGGAGGAACGCTACCCGCCTCCAGGAAGCACGCTACCCACCAAGAAGCACTGGGTAACCAGCTGGCAGATTCGGGACCGATACTACTGATGCCCTCCTGACATCCCTCTCAGTGCTCCCTTCCTTCCTATTTATCATAAATTATGACTCTGATAGTCCAGAAGGGACCACACATTTGGCTGGCACCAGCAGGCTCAGGCATATATCCCTCTTCAGTGCAGGCATGTTTTCCGGAGCCCTAGACTCTCCTTCAAGACCTTACAATGTGGAGCACAGCACAGCCCTGCACACTGGACACACACACACACACACACACACACACACACACACACACACACACAGGGCCTGTGCAGATGCCATGGAGGGTGACATGTCCAAGCCTCTATCTGTGCCAAAACCAAGCCAAAGCGCTTCTACTGGGAGCCAGGAGGAAAAGGTCCCTGATGTGGTGACATCTCTCTTCCACACTGGATCCCCCATGAGCCATTGTCCCTGGACTGACTTTATTGTCCAGAACAAAACTACTGATGACACGGAGACAATCGGGCCCAGCTGTAAGTCCTGGCTCCCACTGGAGAGTAGGGCCACACCAAAGGGGATGTTCTTGTGACCTGTATGCTCAGACCCAAGAGCAAGAACTAAAAAGCAAGTCCCCAGAATGGGCTTTATGAATGGATCTCCAAAACCTTGGCTACAGATGGAGTTGGCAAGAAACTCAACCCAAAGGAACAAAGCAAAACCATGGACAGCCTGGACAGCCTGTGCTGGGGCTGACCTGGAGCATGGTGGCATCCTTCAGAGAGCAGGGTATCAATACTGGCCCGGAAGATATTGGTAGGATGCAGAGGAGATCCTTCCGACCCGTCCTGTCCACCTCAGCCTGGGCAAGGCCTGGAGACCCCACAAGAACATGTGGGGTGTGATACTTGAATGTAGGGCAGGGGAGAGCCCAACCCCTGCCCCAGCTGGCCAGACTTAACTCTGCTCTTTGACCCCAGAGATGGTATTCTGAGCTGCCTGTGGATTTCCGAGAAACCATGACTCCCCTGCTCCCCTAGGAACTGCATCCCCATTCTAGCAGTGGAGGCTGATTCCCAGGTCCTCTCCCCGATCCCTGCCCACTGGTGGCCCCGCTCCCCAGCTCTGCCCCTTCACGGTACTATAGCAGCTTTCCTACCCTGTGCCTTCTTTGTATATGGGCTCCTCAGTAAAATAAATAAACCGTTTGTACTGCTGTGTCTGCACCCATCCCAACCCCAGTCCTGACTGAGCTCATTCAGTCTAGCGGGGTGGTGACACCCCCCCCCCCCCGCCAGCTGATCTCTTGATAATGGACTTAGCAACCTGCAACAAGCCCTGCATGGAGAAATGTGATTCAAGCAGAGTTCACTTCTTGGAAGTCCAGTTCTAGGGGTAGTGCGTGGGGGGGGGGTGCTTTCTTTATGGGCCAAGAGTTGTGGCCTGTTTGGGTTGTGTTCATGTGGACACCCATTGCTTCCATTGATTGCTAGGCTCTGGCTTGGATTTGGTCATGGGGAGGGAGAGGAGTTGAAATTGGTCCTCCTGGTCATATGTAGCCCAGGCTGATCTCAAACTATGTAGCTGAGGATGGCTTTGAACTCATCCTATCACACATGCTGGGATATCAGGTTTGTACACAAACTGGCTTTGGAGAGGAGAGAGACAGAGAGTTAGAGTCATCGCATACATTCTGCATGGCCCTCGAAAATGCACTCACCTGTGTTGCCCACCATTTCCTAATTGTTAGGCTGGTAGATGTCTAGGGATCCCAGCTCACAGCCCTGGGGCCTCTCTGCCTATCTCATGTTCCTTTTCACTCTGTCTCCTCTACTACATGCCAGGCACTGTGCCCAGTGCTGTAGATAAAGCAATGACTAGGTCAGACAACCTGTGCCCTCCCTAAGCTAAAGTCCAGTGGAAAGACCTATGAATCAGCAGTTAACCCTCAGTGTGTGAGCAGCTCTCATGTTGTCCAAGATCAGGAGTCCTAAGGAGGCATGTAGGGAGCCCAGCACTCAGCCCAGGAGCTCAGCAAAGTCTTCCTGGAGGAGGAGATGACCAAGCAGCTGAGACCTGAAGAATAGGTACAGGAAGCTAAGAAGAATGAATCAGAAACACCTACCTCCCAAAAGATATGCCTGACAATCGATTGGAGATTAGAGGCTGGGTCAAGGCAGCAGGTAGATTATGTTGGGAGTTGAGCAGGGGAATGTGGGCCAAAGCAGCCACTGGAACAACTTGGAAGGCTCCAGAAAGAAGTGGAAAGGCAGAACTGGAGAGATGGCTCAGCAGTTAGGAGTGTTTACCACTCTTGCCAAGGACCTGAGCTGAGTTCCCAGCATCCACATCAGGTGACTCATAACCACCTGTAACTCCAATTCCTGGTAGTTGGCTGGCTTCCACAGGCACCTGTATGCTCGTGATATACTCAGGCACACATGCATATAGATTATCGATTCTTTTTTAAATTTGGTTTTTCAAGACAGGGGTTCTCTGGGTAATCCTGGCTGTCCTGGAACTCTCTTTGTAGACCAGGCTGGCCTTGAACTCAGAGATCCACCTGCCTCTGCCTCCCAAGTGATGGGATAAAAGACATGTGTCACCATGACCACTGCTTTTGTTGTGTGTGAGTGTGTGTGTGTGTGTGAAAAGACTGTAAGTAGAGATTTGTAGTTGAGAATGCTTGCCAACTCTGTTTTCCTAGCTATAGAATGGGTGTAATAATAATATAATAGAGCTTTTTGAGAATAAAATCAGAAGCCAGATGGTGGTGTCGGAAGCAGGTATATCTCTGTGAGTTTGAGGCCAGTGTGGTTTACAGAGTTCCAGGATAGCTAAGGCTACACAGAGAAACTCTGTCTCAAAAAATAAAAAAATAAAAAAATAAAGGAGCTCATCCAGGCAAACAGTGCCTGGCACATAACATTACACTTTCCATAATGAAGACTTGTTTTGTCTCGGCTACAGTTATTTATATAATGCAATAGTTTACAGTGTGTATGTGTGTGTGGGGGGGGTCGGGTCAAATCAGCCTTGCACATTCTGGAAAACACTCCACCAATGAATTACAACTGCCTCAGGTCCTCTCACTTTTGAGATCTCATTAAATTATCCAGGCTGTCCTTGAACTCACTCTACCTCATGTGGGCCTTGAACTGAAATTCTCCTGCCTCAAGCCTCCAAGAGTAACACTAGGCACTACTAAAAGCCAAGCCTTGATCCTGCCTGTGTGGAACAAAGCTCATCCCTTAGCAGGGGTGTGGTAAAGGTGGGTCAATGAGCAAAAGAACCTAGAACCCTTGTAGGCCTAGAGAGTAGGAAACATACCACCGGTTACCAAAAGGGGGCGCATGGCGTTTTGCAGGGAAGCGGCCCTGGCTGCTAGGAGTATTGGGCCAAACTCCCTAGCTTCTAAGACACTTGTAATGAGGAAGACAGCGGCACAGATGGTTGCCTTCTCAGGATAGGTGCACAGAAGGTTGCCTTCTTAGATGGTTGTGCAAGACGTTCAAGGTTTTATGTTCAGTCAAACGAGCTAGGTAATAATAAAACGAAGCTTCCTAAAATTAGCACTGACAGTAGATCCTGCTTCTGGCTCTGCTAGTCCTGAGGGGTTTGGCTCAGGCTGTTTTTGTTGTTGCTTTCCAAGTGCCAGAGATCAATATAGGGCTTCATGCATGCTCAGCAAGTGCCATACTCTCTGTGAGCTACACTCCCACCCCAATTTTGGATGCTTTTCACGTGAAAAAAGGAAAAACGCCACCTTTTCCTGGGCCACTTGGATATTTATGGAAGTCAGCGGGTTTCATGCATATAGGATAGAATAGTATAGGCTTGCATCCTGGTTCCAAATTTCGCAAGTGTTCATTCTGGGTCCATCGTGGGCATGGGAAACTACCAAGAGCTCCTATTCCTATGGTAGAACAGGTGAACATCAAGATGGGTGAAACAAGTGCCTTTAGGAAAGGGGCAAGGCGGGGAAGAAAGGGTTAAAGGAGAGGGAGAGTGAAAGGAGGCTGGGGGAAGGAGTCTAGGAAAGGCAAGAAAGAGTAGGCGGCCAACCGAAGGGTTAGCGGGACTCTGGCACACAAGGGGTTAACGCAGGTCTCGCCCCTTAGAAGTCTAGGGGAGTTAGCGGCTGGAGGCGGGACTTGAGCACAGCAGCGGAAAACAACAGGCCACCTCCAGCACCTACACGGTTAAGAGGGTGGGCACCAAGAAGAGCCACGTGTCGAAGCGCAAGGCTATTGGTTCTCCCGGAGTTGTTTGTGCGCGGCCATTGGCGACGTCAGGGCGCAGGGACAAACCGATTGGCTAGGCGTTGGAGGTACAGCCAGGGCAGGGATAGGGAGGAGGTGGCCGAAGCACGTCTCCGGTCTGAGCTGGGCTAAACTGAGGGCCGGTGCCAGCACCTCCAGCCCCGGGACGGCAGTGGGAGCCGAGCCGAAGCCGCGGGCGCCGTCGCGATGCGCTGGATCCGGGCACTGCTGAAGAATGCGTCCCTAGCAGGGGCGCCCAAGTACATCGAGCACTTCAGCAAGTTCTCCCCGTCCCCGCTGTCCATGAAGCAGTTTCTAGACTTTGGTACGGAGTCAACGTAGGTGGGCACCAGGGGCGGTAGGCGCGGAGGAGGAGACCCTGGCTATGGCAGGTTAACGTTCGAGGAAGAGGTTCTGAGTGGCAGGAGGGTTGGCTTGAAAGAGTATGGACAGGAATGGGTAAACAGCGAGGCAAGCCTGGCTGCCCAGAAAGAGTTAAAGGGTGCCCCCTTCACACTTACTAAGAATGGGAGCTGGGAAAGCGTTGGGAGGGGTCTTGGAGAGTTAGAGGTAGCGATGGTATTAGGGCCCCATCCAGACATGATAAAGCTAATGGGGGATCCTGGCTACAGACAGTGGGGGACCAGGAGTAAATAGAGGACATGCTGTTTGGCGTGCCAGGGAGATCCAGTCATCTACAGGACCTGTGCTGTGCCCGAAGGGTGGGGTACTTCTGGGCTGGGTGAGAGAGAAATCCGGGGGCAGCTGGGAAGGGGGCCCTCTGAGGAGGAGGTGCTGACTGGAGGAGCTCCCCTAACTGGTAAGCCTCCACCCACTGCAGCTGCCCACTGGGCAAGGACACTTGAAGATCAAATCCATTCTGGCCCGACAGCCCAGCCGTTCCTAGCTGGGCAGAGCCCAAGTTACCATGAGGTAGTCAGGTGGCGTACACTCTCCCGTGGCTATCCCCGGTTTCTGAAGATCACCCACTACCAGTGTTCTGGGGGGGTAGAAGTGGCTTTGGGACAGGAGAAAGCTGTGCCAATTGTATCCCTGTCTACACGGCATTCCCATGTGCCAGCTGGTGATCAGGAGTGGGTCCAGGTCTTCCAAGAGTTGGCTTAGGTTACAGCTGCGTCACAGACAGGAAGACAGGGAGGTGACAGACAAGATTGGGGCACCTGTTTTCCAGGCTGTGCCTTTCGTTTCTCCTTGTTCTGTTGGAGTGTTGAGCTTTGTGTGCGTGGGAAATCCTTCAGGGCCCGTTCTAAAGCCCCAGCAAAGTGTCACAGCAGGAAGGACTTGCAGCCCACGTGTATGGGGAAAACAGCCCTCAGAAGGATGGTCACATACCCTTGGTGACAGAAGTAAGGCATAGTCTTGATCTTAGGTCTCCTGTCTTTAGATGAACACCATCATTCCTGCAGTGCCTGTTCCTCTGGACCCTGGACCAAGGTCCCCATTTGCTTCACAGATGGTCATTAAGCGTGGCCGATTCTACATTGGCCTCCATCTGTCTCATCATCCTGGCTGAGATGGGCTGCCTGGGGGTTAATGCTGAGTTCCTGTAGTCCTGGGAATCTAGGCACAGCACCCCGGGGAGGAATGCATGCCTACCTAGAGGCATGGAAAGAAAAGTGAGGTGACTTAGGCCAAAACAGTTCAGAATGAGCCCCAGGCACATCTTGTCTCCCTGGTTAAAGACAGGGTCAGTCGCAGATGATACTGCTCCTGAAGTGTCAAACTGGGTGGCAGGGGTCCTGGAGAAGGTTCAAGCACTGCAGTGTTAGGAGGATTGCCTTACTGGGTGCCATGGATAGGTCATTTGGTCATTTCAACCTACCCAGTGTGTGGCAGTTTCCATGGTTTGCAGCTGTTGATTGGCCCCTCTCTTACCCTCAGGATCCAGCAATGCCTGCGAGAAAACTTCCTTCACCTTCCTCCGGCAGGAGCTGCCCGTGCGCTTGGCCAACATCATGAAGGAGATTAATCTGCTCCCCGACAGAGTGCTGGGCACCCCCTCGGTGCAGCTGGTGCAGAGCTGGTGAGGCCCCTCACGTTCCATCACCCTGTTCCTTGCTTCTTGGGTCAGAGGCTAAGACAGGCAAGGCACAGGGGCTCCAAGAGACTGGGCAGTTGTCCAGGATCATGTGGAAATCCTCAGCTTGAGGAGGGACAAAGTTCAAGCTTAGCCTGTGTCTCACCATCCTGTTCTCTCTGGGAAACTAGGGTCCATCTAAGAAAGTGCAGCTTTCACACTCAAGAACAAAAGTCATGCTAATGTCAGCAATAACCCTTGGCCTGCTCCTGGAGCCCAAGCTCCTGTTTGCCCAGGTAGCTTGGGAAAACAGGAACCAAGATGATGATACAGCTATCCAAGTGGCAAGACAGTTATCTAACTGTCTTGAATATTGGGGAAGCACTCAAGTTAAACACGGACAATATAGTGCCTTTTCCAAAGAGTTCCAAGGGCAAGGGCCAAAAGTTTATTACAGGTAGCCATAGGTAACTGGAGGCCACTAGCCAATAACCTCACATGAAGCACAAACAAAGGCGTATCTGTCCCTGGCTGACCATCATAGACTTTTCTTGCAACTGGACAGAAGTCTAGTCTTCCGGAGTTACAACGTGGGATGACAGAGGTTTCGCTGGGGCTTGGGTGCTTGTGTCATACCTATGGACCCAACACTGTCCTGTGTCTATGCAAATGGCAGCAGCTGACTGTGTAGCTCAGTGATAAAACATGACTGCCTAGCATGCCACACTTGTTCCCTGGCAGCTGAGAAATAGTTTAGGCAGCAGTAGTGGTGCAGGGCCCATAATCCCAGCCGGGGGGCTGAAGTAGGGCAGTCATGGTTTTGAGGTCAGCCTGAGGAATTTAGTGAGAACTCATCTCAAAGTAGACAAAGGGCTGGGGCTACAGGTCAGTGGTAAACCAGTTGGCTGCTGTAGATGAGGCCCTATGTTCAGTGTCAGTGTCACACACACAAACACGAAACACAGCAGCAGTTTCCCATAAGGAGCCCACGGTGTTCCTGGGAAATGAAATCCTGCCAAGACAGGGCAAACAAAGTGCAGTGCAAACATTTGGAGTAGTCATGGGCAGGGAAGGTTAGGGCTTGTTTGTTGGTTGGTTTGTTTCTGTGATTACACTGATTATGACCTCTCCGGTTGCAGAAGTGTAACGTGTCCATTTTGACACTTGTAAAACACAAACGTGTCAATAGTACATGTCCACCATTCCCCTCTTTCCCACCAGTCCCTGCACCCTGGCACCCACAGTTCTCTGGTGCCCTTCCAGCATTGAGCCTGTGCATGGGTATGCATCTCCCTGACTTATTCTAGAGAGGCTGGCCCCAGTAACGGACAGGGTTGTTTGTACACACAAGGCCAGGTGTACAGTGCATGCTGACTGAAGTCATGGGGAAAACAGAGCAGGGTGGAGGCAGTACCTGTTTTCCTAGTGGTTGGGAGGTTGAAGATAATGAGTTCAGGAGTTCAAGACCAGCCTAGGCAACATAGTGAAACATGTTCTTAAAAACAAAGTAAATGGAAAAATTGAAATGGATACATGGAAGGACTTGGATACTCCAGAGCTAGTAAGAAAGGCGGGGCTGTGAAGGTAACTGAGAAGGTGAGTGGGTGGGTGCAGGGCAGGGTTTGATTTTTCAGGTGGCTCAACTAGGTCACCCATCTGAGCCCTGTACCAGGAGGTCCAGGACCCCTGAGCCAATCTGCATGCCTTACCACAGGGTGGCAGAGCTGTGGAGAGGAAACAAAAGGTACCATCTGTTCTCCCAGCCCTCCTCCAGCCTGTCCGGCTGACTGGCTTGGCTGACTCACCAGCTGGCCCCTGACTTCATGGCAGGCCTTCTCAGACCCTTCCCAAGACACCGTTCTGAGGCAGTCAGGGAGGGTGACATGTGGAGGGCAGGAGGAGGGTGGGGGTTGCTGGACTGCCTGTGACTCCCCTTCCTAAGAGTCTGTGAGACATTTTGGGGCTTAGCCTGACTTACTCTTCTCTCAGCGCTTGGAAGGAATGCCAGGACACAGCAGGGAGAGGCAAAGTCAGAGAAAACACTTCCCCCGTGGATGGTTCAGCATTCAGGAGCATGGCAAGGGGTGGCCAGTCATCTTGATACACCACAGAGAGATGCTGAGGGCATTTGCAGAGCCAGTGGGCCTCAGCCACAGCAAGAGGAGCTTACGTGAGAGAGTAGGAAGGATTTGTTCATGGAGCTGGGTTTTGGTTTTTTGTTTTAAAATAAAACAGTGTCATCTTCTGCCTCTAGAATAAACTTTAGGTGGCTGGTGGCGGGGTGGCTTGACTTCACAGGTAGCTGGGAAAGAGGGCCACTAGCCTGAGTCTGATGAGTATAGAGCAGAACCTCCCATGGGGACAGGAGGAAGGGGGCTGTTGGCAGCATAACTATGATACATGGTCATAGTTAATGGAGCACAGACTTGAAATGATGAATCCCCAGTTCAAAACAAACCTCGTCAACTCTTTTAGCTGCTCAGACGTGGAGTAATGAGGCCATATTTTGGTGGTTACTGGAAGGTGGGGCTACTCCCTAGGCTTGGCAACAGCATTATGACACTTGTGACTTAGAGTCTTCATAGATACATGGCAGTGTGGTCTTTCTTGGCTCAGCTTCCTGGCCTGTATAGTGGAGTCTCAGGGTCCCATATTACTGAGAATGACTTTGTTAGGATTACCACTGCTATGATGAAACACCATGACCAAAAGCAACTTGGGAAAGAAGGGGTTCATTTGGTAAACACTTCCACATCATAGTCCACCACTGAAGGAAGTCAGGGCTAGCTTGCACCTTCATGGCTTACTAAGCCTGCTTTCTTATAGAACCCAGGGCCGCCAGCCTGAGGGTGGCTCCACCCATACTGGGCATCAACCACTAATTTAAAAAAGTCCCTTCAGTCTAATGTTATGGAAGCATTTTCTCAGTTGATGCTTCCTCCCCTCCAATGACCCTAGTTTGTGTCAAGTTGACATAAAACTAGCCAGCACACACATCTAGAATTTGGATAGTACCAGCCATGGCCCCGTGATTTTGAGCAGCCACATCTGTAGGTCAAAAGTGATATAATTATGTCAGAAGTTCCAGAGGCGACGCAACAATGAGGGCAAGGGGTATGCCAAAGGAACAATGTACCTGACGGCTTTGTAGCATCAGGGGCCATTCTATATGCTGGCCCAGATGGCCTGTAATCTTCATGACTTCCCCTAGCGAGTGAGTCTCCTCACCATCTCCAGATGAGAGATGGAAGCTCAGGAAGTGGGGGGCCTTGGCTAAGGTCAGTTAGGGAGTAGTGGTGGACCTGGGATTCGAACCCAGGTCATGGGTTCTGGAGGCTGCATTTGGGAAAGACCAAGAGAAAGGCTTTGTGTGGGTTATGTCACAGATTTCCACATTCCCATGTAAGCCTGTGGGAAAGTAGAGTTCACCTAAAGGAATTATAGGTCTCCTGGTGCTACCAGGGTCCCTGAGAAAGACTGCCTGAAGAGGCTTGGATAGGTGAAGAGGTGCCTCTAGGAAACACAGCCAGTGAGTCACCCCGTCACTGAGTTTTGTGGAGTTGGAAGAAGTGTGTGGAGGGGGTGATTTGGTGGGAGGGGATGTGTGTGTGTGTGGATGGACATCACCCTCTCACCCACCTCCCTGGCTTGAACTCCCAGGCCTTGCCTACGAAGATCCCCATCCCACCCTATAGAAGCCAGCTAGCCCTTGTCCTGAGCAGAATAAGGGGCAGAAGGCCCACCAGCAGGAGCCTGTAGGAAGCCAGTCTGTCCCTCCTGGCCCATGCTTGGCAGCTGTAGTCAGTCCCACGGGGAGTGATCCCCAAAGCATTTTTTAAAAAAAAAGGCTAAGTCCTACCCCACCCGAGCCTCCTGCTGCGACCCCCATTCTGTAGTTGGGCTAGTGCATCCCAGTGGCCTTCAGGAACAGCCACTTCAAACCCCGCTGCCCATTCACAGAGCTACTCCAGGTTGAGATATGTCTACTCTCTCCCTTCATGCCAATAGCCATCCTCCTGATGTGGCCGTGGCCTGATTCACACACATCCCTATCCCCAGCAGCTATGGGTGCTGGTCCACACCCACAGATACTCACTCTTCACATTTACACACTTACTCTCTTGGCTCAGCCATCCCTCCACTCCCACACACTGCTTGCAGGTGGCTGCATGCCTTCCTCCCTCTATTGCCAGCCTCTCCCCTCAGGCCTGCATTCCACTCCCTGGGGGATATTGTCTAGGGGGTGGGGGTGTCTCTGTGTATATCTCTGTATGAGAAATACTAGATTTTACCAAGGAGGGCATGGGCCTTCTCCTCCAGACTGGGATGCACACTCTGTCTTTAGCCTGCCTCTGTCTTTCCCTGACTGGAGAGGGGCTACCCAAGGGCCAACATAACACTACCTCAGTGTCTCTCTCTGAAGGATACAGCTCTATCCCAGGTAATGTGGAAGGCTGGGCCCATGGTACCTCAGAGTTAAGCCAAGGGCCCCGAACAGGAGCCTCCTGTGCTCTCCCATGGGTCATAGGACCACACCTAGCATTATTTCCCTGTGGAAATGGCTCTTTGAGGGCAGACAGGGATGTGAGTCTCCAGGGTCCCCACAGCAACTCCAGCAGTACCACCTTTGTCAATATGCCCAGGTGCCCTTTGTCCCATGTCAATGGGCATGTAACCAGCTCTACCTCTTCCTTTGGAAGTTCACTGACGGCCCTGCCTGGGCTTGGAAAGTGGGGCCCTGCCCATTTCTACTTCGGGGAGTGCACAGAGCCTCCTGCCTCTGGCCCTTCTGTCCCCACCTTGAGTAGAGGTCACGAAGTCCCACTTTCTAACTGTTCCCTCCCCTTCCCTCTTACACACACACACACACACACACACACACACACACACACACACTTGTAGCTTCTCTCCCAAGTTCCCTCTCCCTCAAAGCGCCTTCTTCTTTTAGTGATTAGAGCATGGTCTCTGAGCCCAGGTAGGCAGCAGTGGCCAGGTCATAGCAGGACCTCAGTGAATGGCAGCTGTCATGACTCTCTAAGGAGACCAAGGTCCTCCCGATGTAGACATCTGCTGTGCGGAGGGGTGAAGGGGCAATCTGCCAGAAAGCTGGCCTCTTCATCCATCCTATTCTTACTAGTGAGCAAGAGGAATAGCTCCCACTGGCCTCATGCTAGGTTCTCGTTGGGAAGGACAGGAAGGAGCCCCAGACAGAGCCTGTCTCTGCTAGCAGTGCAGGGTAGCCTAAAGTGTGGCATGACTCATAGCCTGAGGCATAAGCAGTAGAGGAGCTGAGTGGCTGTGCTTAGCTGGTGACAGGTTTGAAGCTGCCAGCATTCAGAGTGCTCACTGTGCAGTGGGAAGTAAGAATAAGAACTTCCAAGCAGGCACACTCATGGCTCATGCCTTTGATCCCAGCACTTTGGGAGGCCGATCTCTGTGAGTTCGAGGCCAGCCTGGTCTAGAACAGGCTCCAAAGCTACATAGAGAAACCTTGTCTCGAGAAACCAAAACCAAACCAACCAAACAAGAAGAACTTCCACCTTCCTGGGCCACCCTAGAGCACAGCAGACCCAGCTCTTCTTTGACATCAGTTGTGGGAAACAGAGCAGAGGGCTTTCTCCACAGAGGAGAGAAGGAATAGAGCAACCCTGTATGTGACAGGAGTCCTGGGGACCCAGGAGGCTTTGCTGTATTCCTACCCAGCTGGGATGGTATGCCAGGACTCGTTCCTGCCTCTCTTCTTAGAGTTCTGAGTGCTTTGGAATAGGTCCCAACCTACCATCTCACCTAGAGACACTGCTGGACCTCAGGAGCTTTCCCTGATGGGACTCCCAAGCAGGCCTGCCTGTCCCCAGGCCAGAAGTGTTTTTGCCATAGTGAGCAGAGGGAGGCTGGTACTTCCACCTTTCCAGAACAGGATACAGGCTGGGCATATGCTCAGTGGGGCAAGGGGTCAGTGGTACCACATTGCCACCACCTACTGCCATGGGCAGACCCACTTTACATGTAGAAGCTCAATACACTGTGTCTGCTTCCTTTACTAACCTTCCCTAGTTGGAGAGGAGACCTGCCCCTTCGGCCAATCCTATAGGTAGAACAGACAGCAGGGCCCACCCACACCCACCCTGCTCATTGCAGGCCAGAGTGAGCCTTCCTGATCCTGCCTAAGGACAGAGCTAGCCACACCCACTGACCTTTATAAACTGGGCTTCCCTAGGCAGGTTCCAGATCACTGTGGGAGAAGCCCCGTGCCAGCTAGCCTGCTGGCTGCACTTATAGTCCACCAGATGCTTTAGCCCCCCCCCCTCCCCCATGGGAGGTGTCTGTGACCAGTGCTCAGCAAGGCAGGTAGATGTCTGAGCCCTCTGTTACTGAGGGCTTTGGTATACTTGGGCCTCAATCCCCCGTTCTATGCAGCCTGTAGGAGGGGGTGATTTCTGGTCCTTCCTAAGGTTGCTCTTATAGGATCCTAAAGCAAAGAAATGTGCTGTAAAGGAGCTAGCAGATTCGGGGTTTCCTTGTACAACTTACTAGGTTGTCAGGGAGACCTAGAGCTGGTAAAATGGGGTGTTGATTGTCAATGGGTTCAGCTCTCTGCTACTTACCATGGCGTCTGAGGGGATGGGAGGGAGCATTATGTAGTCTCAGCTGAGCTCGTGGCCCTTCTACTATCACACAGGTATGTCCAGAGTCTGCTGGACATCATGGAATTTCTGGACAAGGACCCAGAGGACCACCGGACACTAAGCCAGTGAGTGAGCGCCCTCTTCAGGGAAAAGAAGGAAGGTGCATGCAAGGACATTTCAGTCAGGGCCCAAAGGATGGAATGCCAGCTGGGTGCAGCGGAAGGCCCCTGCCTTCAGGGATAAAGGGGGAGACAGACTACTTCTGGGGAACCCTGATTGGCTGGGAGAGACACAGAGTTCAATTATCAGTATTCCAAGAGGATGTGGGGAAACCCTGCCCTCAGCAACAGACCTTCAGAGGACTGGGAGCTTTAGCTGAAGCAGGAAGATGGATGGGCAGCTGGAGAATAAAGGTAGGCTTACGGTGGGCTGAGAAGAATAGAGAAAATGAGGGCACTGAAAGGAAGTTGGGACTGAAGAGAGCCAGGGGAGGGGTAACCCCAAGTCTGAGACTGGGTAGGGGCAAATGAGTGTGTTCTCTGAAGGTTCACCGATGCCCTGGTCACCATCCGGAACCGGCACAATGACGTAGTGCCCACCATGGCACAGGGAGTGCTGGAGTACAAGGACACCTACGGCGATGACCCAGTCTCCAACCAGAACATCCAGTACTTCTTGGACCGTTTCTACCTCAGCCGTATCTCCATCCGCATGCTCATCAACCAGCACAGTGAGCTTTGGCTGCCTTGGAGACAGAGGGCAAGGAATCGTGGCAGGGCATGCCAGGAAGGGCACCGCCCCCGACAGGGAAGCCACTGTGTTCAGAGGCCTAAGTGCCATTCAGGAACTGAAGAGTTAGTTACTGGCTTAAGTCAGGTGTGAAATCACCTGGGTCGCTGAGACAGGAGGATCATATGTTTGAGGCCAAGCTTAGCTATATTAGTGAGACTTTGTCAGAAATATTTTATAATAAAATAAAAATAAACCAGATAGTGGTGGCCCATGTCTTCAATCCCCAGCACCGGGGAGGCAGAGGCAGGCAGATCTCTGAGTTTGAAGCCAGCCTGCTCTATACAGTGAGTTCCATGACAGCCAAGGCTACACAATGAAAGCCTGTCTCAAAAAAAAAAAAAAAAAAAAAAAAAAGGTGCATTTAGCAGGGTGTGATGCAGGAGATGCTATGGAGGATTGCTGTGGGGTGCAGAGGCTTGTGGAGGACTGAACTGGGGGAAGACAGGACTTGAGGGGCATGATTAGGTTTACAGATGAGGTAAAGGGCAGGACGTTTAGGAAGACAGAGGGCTAGGTCCTGTGAACTCGTCATCAGTGCCCTTCCCTCTGCCCACAGCCCTCATCTTTGATGGGAGTACCAACCCAGCTCACCCCAAACACATTGGCAGCATTGACCCTAACTGCAGCGTGTCTGATGTGGTGAAAGGTGAGGCCCATAACGGAGCTCCAGGGACCCCTTCCTCCCAGATGACCTGGCCAGAGGATGACCCATTCCCAGTGGGTGGGGTAGGGGGAATGTCCCCACGAGTTTCATGTTGGTGATGCCCAATGTCAGTACATGCTGGGTTAGCCACCCATAACCTAAGTAGTTCCCTCTCCTCTCAGATGCCTATGACATGGCCAAGCTTCTGTGTGACAAATATTACATGGCTTCACCTGACCTAGAGATCCAGGAAGTTAATGGTAAGCAGATGAGGCTGTGTTTGTGTGTGTGTGTGTGTGCGCGCGCATGCGCGCACACGCGCATGTGTGTGAGAGAGTGTGTGTGTATGGGTGTGTGTGTGTGTGTGTGCGCGCGCATGTGTGTGAGAGAGTGTGTGTGTATGGGGGTGTGTGTGTGTGCGCGCATGTGTGTGTGAGAGTGTGTATGGGTGTGTGTGTGCGTGCGCATGTGTAAGTGTGCCTCTGTGTGTGTTTCAGAGCACTGGGGACGGACCAGAGTAGGGGAGCTGGAGGACCAGGCTCCCCTCTAGGGGAGCTGTTCTGTATTAATTTGTTGAATTACTGCTTATTATTTAGCACATGTATCATGTGAAGAAGATAGGCATGCTCTTGCCCTCACAGAGCTAACGTTCTTGGTGCTGGGGAGGTTTGGGACCTGTGACAGTTAACCACTGAACATGTCATCTCAGCAAATTTCAGAGCCTTGTAGGCAACAGGCTGATGTCATTGTCCTTGTAAGCGAAGGACATGATGTGAGGTCAGAGGACAAAGGCCTGGGAGAGTGATGTGTGATGGGACACCTCCCCAGAGAGCAGTGGCTCAGTTAAGAAATGCTTCTGGGTGGCCAGCCCCAGGTGGAGTGGTCAGAACCAGTACTTGCTCCCAGGAAGCTAAGAAAAGCAGACTGAACTAGTGGTTTGCCGTTCAAGGGTTACTATGGCAGCTTGGAAGGCGCACAGCCTCATGCTGGGGGAAGAGGGAGGGGAAGGGGGAAGAGGGAGGAGGGGGAGGGGAGGGGGAAGGAAGGGAGGGAGGGAGGTCGGCCCTGAAGGAACAAGGGCTGCAGGGCCCCACTGTAGATAAGATTGTGGAAGGTTACCTTGCTGCGCTCTTGCCCTTGGTCTTCACTCCCACAGCCACCAAAGCCAACCAGCCCATTCACATGGTCTATGTCCCCTCCCACCTCTACCACATGCTCTTCGAACTCTTCAAGGTAAGAAGGCCGCCCTTGTCAGGAGGCTGGGAGGGCCAGCCCTCAGCCCTCAGCTTTAGCTGCCCTTCCCTTACTGCGTCCGTCATTCCCTCCCCAGAATGCCATGCGGGCCACTGTGGAAAGCCACGAGTCCAGCCTCACTCTCCCCCCTATCAAGATTATGGTAGCCTTGGGTGAAGAAGATCTGTCCATCAAAGTATGTGGCCCTTGACTTGACCGCGGGAGGTCACGGGGATTAGAGTGAGGAGCAAAGAATATAACCCTGGAAGGCATCTCTTATGTCCCTTGTCTCTCAGATGAGTGACCGAGGAGGGGGTGTCCCCTTGAGGAAGATTGAGAGACTCTTCAGCTACATGTACTCCACGGCCCCCACACCCCAGCCTGGCACTGGGGGTACCCCACTGGTGAGATGGCTTTTTCCAGTTCTCCCGCCCCCCACCCCCACCCTCCTGATTTCTTAGCTCCCAAGCATATGCCACCTCCCACCCCCACCCCCGTGTGGTGAAAGTCTCCTGCTCTCTCTCTCTCTTTCCTTAGTGCTCTCTCTCTCTGCTGCGTTGTTCATTTGCTAGCTAGCACCTTTGTGCCACCTCCTGCGGACTAGGCAGCCCTGTGCTCTCCTGCCCAGCTTTCCTCCCAGCTTCCTCTGCAGTCCCCTTGCCTACCACCTACTCCCATCGCTCCAGAAATGTCCCTTCCCTACCCCTGTTCCTGCACTCCTGTCTGTCCCTCGGCGGACATTCCTGGCTCACTTCATGACGTGTGTGTGTGTGTGTGTGTGTGTGTGTGTGTGTGTGTGTGTGTGTGTGGCTTATCTGCAGGCTGGCTTTGGGTATGGACTTCCCATTTCCCGTCTCTACGCCAAGTACTTCCAAGGGGACTTGCAGCTCTTCTCTATGGAGGGCTTTGGGACAGATGCTGTCATCTATCTCAAGGTGAGACCCACCGGGGGTAAGTTTGCTGCTAGCAGGCTTCTACCCATCCCTCGTCCTGGCTCCAGATTCATTGCTGAGCCTTTAACTGCTGTAACTTTAAACTTATGTGGTAGGGAACTTTGGGAGGTCTAGGGCCTGTGCATAGGGCCCCTTTTCTAAGGACTCAGATTGGAAGGAAGGGGGCCTTACAGATCTTGGCCTTCCATTGAGAGGGAATGCTTTGATTATGGATAGAGGCTACCCTGCCCAACCTCCTCCCTCTCTCCTTCTCACCTCCCTGACCTTTGAGGGAACAGCTTTCTAGAATGGACCAGAGCAAGATACAGAAGCTTCAAACCCTTTCAGGGATTTTTTTCTGGGTCTTGGGTAGCATCTCAGCTAGCGTCTGGTTATGGGGCTGACTTGGACATGGGTTGTAATGCCAGGGGTGGAGATCATCAGGGCCGGGGTGGGGGAAGGTAGTGCGCTGAGGACTGATAGCAGTGCTCCCTAGGCACTGTCCACGGACTCAGTGGAGCGCCTGCCTGTCTACAACAAGTCTGCCTGGCGCCACTACCAGACCATCCAGGAGGCCGGTGACTGGTGTGTGCCCAGCACGGAGCCCAAGAACACATCCACGTATCGGGTCAGCTAGGGGCCTTCTTTCCCTGGCACCTGGGAGGATGCTGCCACCTCTGAATCCACAGCCACCACAGGGACCTTCCCTATCCCCTGGGGTACAGAGGGTGAAGCTGGGTCTCCCTAATGGCCAGGTCCGTCTTTGTAGAAATCTCAGTGACCCATCTGTGGTGGTCCCTAAGTGCCAATCTGTCTCTATGGAGAAACCTAGGGGGTTTCCCTGGAGCCTGGTCTCCATGGTGATGCTCGAGGGTTGGGGATGGCTGTACCTGATGGGGTGCCCCAGAGACACTTCTCCATGGCAGTTCTCCCAAGAACAGAGCTGCCAGTTTTCTATCAGAGACCCTGGGTCCCCGTCACTGCCTGCATAATCCTGGCCTTCCAAGTGGCTGCCCCGCTTGCCTTATTCCCTCACCCTGTACAGGTATACCGGGCTTAAGAAGGGTGGCATGCCCTCGGGTCTGGGGAGAAGATGGAGAGAAGGGTGCACCCTTTCCTGCAGCCTCTCTCTCTGTCGATACCCTGGACATTCAGGTTGCACCTGGGAACTTGAGAGTAGGTAGTCATTCTTACCCAAGGGCCACTTCTAAAGTAGAGGCACCTGGGAAGACCCAGAGGTTACCCGCGCTACCGGGACTCCAAGACGATCGATCGATCGATCTTGGCAGTGTTTGTGCCATTTCCTAAACCCTGGCTCAGCATGTCCTCACATGCACACCTCCCCTGCCCAGTGTACGCCCACCTTATCCCGCCTGAGCTTTAGACCCTAACCCCAAGCCCCCACCCCTGTGCTCACCACCTGTGCACAGGTGGCTCATCCCTAGGACATCCTATGTACATAGCCAGTTTTGTAATCTCAATGCCTCACCCTTCCCCTCAGCACACAGGGGTTAAAGCCGTGTGCCCCTCCCAGTGGCTGGGATGGTGACAGTGACATCCACAATAAATAGATGAAATGAGACCGGTGAGTGGCTGCCTTGCTGGCGGAGGGTGAGTCCACACACGAGCACTTGTGAAGACTGGTCCTCTAGGACTAACTGTACCCAGGACCTGGCCTAGCTAGCACCCTGAGTACATCACAAGGCAGGGCCATCTACTCAGAGTGCCCGGCAGTCCATTGCCCAGTGATGTGCAAGGCATAGCGCAGTCCCTCGTCCCAGGCAGAAAGAGCATTGGTGTATGGTAAATATTTATTGAAAGAAGTTGAGAACCATCTTCCCCCTTCACATGCAGGTGGGGCACACTTGGCTCCTGACAGCTTTAGGGACAGTAGGGGCTCCACCCTCCCCACCCGGTCTAAATAGTGCCAATGCCCCTATACCTTAGTTTCCCTCTGAGGCCCCTCTCCCAGTACAGATGGCTGAGCTCAAGCACAGGGTCCTGGCCTTCAGCCACTTCCTCGGGCAGGAAAGAAGGAGTTAGCATGCAGGTCCTGTCCACCCCTCCGGGAAGCTGGGAGAGGTGGGGGTTTCTTCTTAGAAACCTCCCAGGGCCCAGTAGTCACTGACCAGCATCTGAGAAGCTGGGTCAGCATGGCATCTGGACCCTCTTATCTCTGAAAGTATCCTACAAAGGACATATGCCAGACCAACCCAGGGCTGGCCCAGTCCTCCCTGTGGCCTCGCAAACCTGAGCTTCAGGCTCACTGAGGCCTTGACACCCCCAGGGGACCTGGGGAGCTGATGGACCCTTCCGATCCAGCAGCTTCCAGGCCACCCTCAGATTGAGTCACCAGTTCAGTGCCAGGCACGGGTGAGGGGTGTCCTATGTCCCCAACAGCTCCCATTCATCCTGACCCCAAAGGCGGCTCAAGCACTCTCTGTGAAAGGGCCAGAGGCCCACCCAGTCCTGACTCTGAGGGAGAGGAGGAGCAGTGTAGTATCATCCTGCCCGCTGGGACAAGGGGAGAAAAGTCCCCTTCTCCCCCCTCTGCAATCCTTACAGAGGCCAGCTCATCCCCCACAGCTCGCTCTTCTCCTTTGAGGAGGTGTCTGGGAATCTACCCTGAGTGCTGTGACTGCAGTGCCCACCGGCCTCTCTGGGGAGAACCCGCTCTCCCACCACACAGCTCTGTCTCCTGTCGGGATGCCCAGGCCGGCTCTCTAAGCCTAGGAATCCTGGTCATGGAGGGCCTCCCTTGCTGGCTCACTTTCTCTTCAGTAACACTCTAGCCAGAGGGGAGAGGTTCAGCCTGGACCAGGCTCCTCTGGGCTCCAGATTTGCTGCATTCCTGGCCTCTGCCCTCTTCGTCTGCCACCTGCTTCCCCCTGGAAATCTGTGCCAAACAAGTCCTCAAAATCGGGTTTATTACTGGGCCCTCTCCGAGGGATATCCCTCCAGAGGATTCGGTCCAGACAGGGTGAGAGGGAGTCATGTGCCCCAACAAGCTGGTGCCTAGACCCTACTTCTCTGGTGAGGCCCGCGAAGGTGGCTGCAAGTGCTCCGGGGTGCCCGCCCCGCCAGCCATCCCTAGCTCTTCTTAGCCTCATGCTCTCGGCGCCGGAGCTTCTCCTGCTGCCTTGCAGTCTTCTCCTGTGCCTTCCGTTCCTTCTCAGCAGCAGCTGCCAGCTCCTTCAACTTCCGCTTCACCAGTGCCCGGTCATGCGAGTTGCTAAGCCCCAGGCTCTGGGAATAAACCCAGAGTGAAGGAAAGAGGCCCAGAACACTCCTCCTATGTACTCCCTGCACACCCCTAGAGCCTGCTCTGAAGTATGTGCCTAGGGATTGGGCCTCAAGGGAAGAGGAACGGATTGCAAGTGGTCATAGAGATGGCAATTGGCACTAAGCCATTTGTGCCCCATCCTTGGCTACAGATCCTCAGCCTAGGTGCCACGACCCTGCCCAACCTCCTCAGGTCCTCAAGATGGAGAGGGATTTGTTCAAGGTCACACGGCTAGGTGGCAAGATCTCTCCCCACTTCAAGATTTCCTATGGGATTGTCCTTCAAACCTGGGAACCTACAGATGTTGGAAGCCATCTCTCTACACTGTCCCCTTAGCACACCCCGATCATCAGGCTCCGAGACTAAATATGGCATGGAGTTGGCCAGAAAAGAGACCTGGCTTCCCAACATCGGATGGTAGTCCCAAGGGGAAGTTCAACCTGAACATCCAGGCTGGAGCTAGAAGGTCAAATGGAGATGATGGGCTTAAATTTCAAGTCATACTAGGGAGTCAAACTACATTGCAAAGATTAGACCAGACCCTTGCATAGAGGTCAGAAGTCAGGTCAGCAGCTAGATAGGGAAAGGAAACCCCAGGTCAGTCCAGGAAACAAGTCAGAGCCAAAAGTTGGGACAAAGGGGATCCTTGTCCTTGCACGCTACTCGGTCTGGCTCATCTTGCTCTCTGACCTACCTTCAGTTTGCTTCCATCCAGCTGCAGGAGCTGCGGCCCATCCACCTGTCGGGCAGCAAACTCGGCAGCATATTGTTCCAGGTTGAGGCTGCACAGCCACTGGCCCACCTGCTGGCTGGTCCAGTGTTGTATGGTAGGAAGAGACTCATCCAGGAACTGTGGTAGAGATGGGGAGAGTAAAGGAAGCCCAGCCTGTGGCCAGGTCCCCAGCAGGCACAAAGACTAGCTTGGCTCACCTCATCCGAAGACTGGGACAATGTGTGGTAGGGATAGGAGCACTTGGTCTCCTGTCGAGGACCACTGGGGATCTTGGGGCTGCTGCTGGGAGGGGTGGAGTCATCACTCAGGGTGGATTCCTGGACAGAAAGGGATGTGTGCTGAGGAGCAAGTTTATCCCCCAGCCCTGAGCTCATCCCCTTGGCCAGATGGAGCTGAAATACTGGACTAGACACCAGCAGTTGTCCCACACTCCTGATCCTGAACCCAGAACTTAAGTAACACATCAGAATCTGAGCCCTCTAGGAGGGAGTTGGCTACCTAGAGGCTTAGCATTAAGGGGGAGAAAATTAACAGGAGTGGAGGGTACCAGGCAGCCCACATGGATTCCCCCAAGACTGTGTCCCTGTTTCATGGAATCCCTCTCCTAGGCCTCGTATATACTGGCTGGAGGATACCCTCATTGGCCTTGGATCTCTGTGAGGACTTGGGCTGTTGTCTCACAGAGTGGTGTCCCCCTCGGGAACAGCACAAAGGGAAGAAGGGAGGAGCTGAGGGAGAATGTAGGATGGTTAAGACCAAAGGTGTACATCAGAAGGGGTTCTCCCCTGAACCCCAGGATTTCTGATTCTCCTAAGCCCAGGGACCATACACATCTGTGCACATCTGTGAGCAAGTCCCTTTTCTCTGGACCTCATTTGCTCTTCCATTCAGTGCAGATGATAATACCTGCCTTGCCTACATCACAGCTAAAGCCATACATGAATCCTGGGCTTTGTAAAATACAGCAGTCTGTAAGGAGACTTTAGTATTGGTGTGTTGATGTAAAGCTTCCAGAGCACCAGGTAGCAGTTCTGCTTATCTCTCTATCTCTAGAACTTCCCACCATGCAGGTGGTCAGCTCTTGATGGGGAGGTCCAGACCTGACTCAGGCAGAAAAGTAAGAAACAAGTGGTGGGGGGCTCAATGTCCCCACATGATGCTGTGTGGGAGAAGCAATATAAACGCACAAAAGCAATGTGAATGGGTATGAATGCATGAGCCAATGAATGGATGAAAAACAGAGAGTAGATGGAAGTCATGAGTCACTAGGCGGCTCTGTGGAGGAACATGATGGGTCCCAGAAAAACCTGGGTCCCTGTTCAAGCCCAGATGAAGTATATTCTTGTCATGAGCCTGGAAGCCAGGGTGGGGCAAGAAAGTTTTGGGGTTACACTGGCAGGAAGGTACAACCTTGCAATCCCAGGCCAGCCTGGGGTACAGAGTAAAACTGCCTGGGGGGGCACAAAGAAATATGAAAAGGAAGGCTGGATGATAAGAGGGGAAGAGAAGAAGGAATAAAAGACCCAGGCTTACCTGGGAAGCTGACTTCTTGGGGCTGAAGCTCTCGTGTTTGGGTGAACAGGTCGGGGAGGTGGTGCTCCCTGAGGAAGCAGAGCCTTTGCCGCTGTCTGTGAACCAGGAAAAGGGCAGGAACGGGGAGCTCCCAGTCCTTCCAGAACCTTCTACGGACTCCCTGTGGAGAAAACATCCAGCATGGTGCGGGTGTCCAGGAGAGGATGGGAGTCATGGGTGGGTGCCATGGGTAACTCACCTGCTGCCCATGGACAGGCGGTTGCTACCCTTCTCCTTCCGGCTCTTGCCAGTGGACGCTCGGCGGAGAGTGACCCTGTAAGGAGGCAGGGTGAATGGAGCATACCTGCCCACTGTGATGCTCTGACCCCAACAGCTCCCAGGACCCATGTAAAACCGTCCCCCACTCACCCTAGGTCCAGGAATTTTCTGCGGGTCTTCTTATCCAAGCCGATGGTGGGGCTGGCAGGCTCAGGGGGGCTGGCATCCCGGCTGTCATCTTTAGAAGAGAGGGAGGAAAAGCTAAAGCCGTGGTTTGTGTGCCTCCTGCTGCTGCCCATGTGGGGTGGTAGACATTTCTTGACTTAGAATTAGACCATCTGGCTCTGGGTTCTTCATTAGCTATGTGACCCAGGAGATGACATTCTCTCGTTTTTGAGTTCTTCATTTCAAACATAGAGCCATGACCATTTTACAGTATCTAATGGGAGCCTAGGCCTTTACTTTTTGCAAACTGTAAAAGCACTTTACAAATGAGAAGGTAGGACGACTAATGTTTGTTAGTTCCCTGGTTCAATTATTTTTGAGACAGGTCTCAGTGAAACCCACACTGGCCTGGAACTCCTTATATGGCCTTGGTCACCTGATTTCCTGCCTTTGCCTCCCGACTACTAGAATTACCAGGGTGCACCACCCTATCTGGTATGCCATGACCAAGTTCTCCTACATGCTGGGCATACTACTGACTTTATCTTGGCATCTTTGAAGCAGCCTTTTAATCGTGGCTGAAATATCATCTCAGGGAAGCCTTTCAGGTCAGGCAAAACTCTTCAACTATGCATGTTTCTTTCTATTACAGTTTGTAACTATACGTTAATTACGAGGTGCTTTGGTTGTTTCTTTCCTAAGTCACACTTTCTCAGAGGCCAAGGACTGTATCAATGCTCTGTTTGGTCCCAGCGATATCTATCGCGCAGTAAGAGTCTGTAAATGAAGAATGGAACCTGTTGGCCATCCTTCCACCTCACCTGTAGTCACCTTATTGCCTAGCCAAGCTGCGGTTCCCGTGATCGCCGGCAGGGGCGTGGCGCCGGCCGGACTCACCTTCGCTGTGAAGCTCTACTCCGGGGTAGCGGCGCACGAAGCTGGGCGAGCTGTCCGAGGAGGGTGCGGAGCGCGTAGGCGAGCCAGAGGTGGCGGCCAGGCCCTCGTGCGAGGCGGCGTTGTGCAGGGGCCGGTAGCGGGCAAGGGGCGAGGGCGGGGGCTCGTCCTCATCCAGACTGCGCCGCAAGCCGGGGGGCTCCAGGCAGAAAGAGCCACCGGCGGGGGAACCTGGGCCCGAGTGCAGAGGCGAGCGTAGCCGGTGCAGCGGGCTACCGCAGCCATCGGTCACCTGGAAGAAGGGCGGCTGCTCATCCAGCCACTCCTCCTCACGCCCTGGAGTGAGCACCAGGGGAGCTCCGCTTCCTCTGGCCAGGGGATGAGGAGTATCTGAGCAGTCACTGGTGAAATGGGTGGTCACATGAAGTGAGGACATCCTGCTTCATTTGCCAACTGTGGGACTTCCAGAACCCTCTGCTCTCCGCTTCTTCATCTGTAAAACGGGCTAACACCTTTTCTACAGAGGTACAGGAACCAGAAGTGAACAGCTAACTGACATCCCTTTGGGTGGATGAATCAGATCTTTGGGGGCACATTTCCCTGGAGGGGCGGGAGTGGGATGGGAGCTGTAATCCAGGGGAAAGATGTGAGTGTGTGTTACCCCAACCTTGCCTCCGGGCCCATCAGAGCCTTCACCATCCTCAGCAGAGCTGGCACTGTCACGTAGCCTGGAGCGCGAAGGCCGGTGTCTCCGGCCCTTGGCCAGTAGCTGGGCCCGGGCTTTATGTAAGCTACTGTCCAGTCTGGTGGTCTCTGGTACAGCCAAGTCCAGGTCTGCAAACAGAGGCCAGAGCCACCTCAGGTGGCCACCCTGACTCATACAGTATTCACTGGGCTGGTGCTTGAGAGTGCAGCCCACCATAACGCTAGGTGAAGTTCGAGCCTCCCACAGGTTAGTCTCCCAACCCCATCTACTAGCACCTGCACACGGCCACATGGCACAACATGCCTGACCCTCCTGTGGGCATGGTTGGCCTATGTGCAGACACTCACACAAGGGGGGGTTGTGTGAGAGGAGGCACACCCACTGGGATCCTAAAGTCTGAGTGAGAGTTGGCAAGCACTGAAATGGGTGGGAAGTAGGGAGTAGAGATGGCACTTGTCTCTGTGGGGACAAGAACTGGGAGAAAAGCCACGGAGACCAGGGGAATGAGTCTGCATGCACCCAGTGTGATGTACATATCACTAGCCTCCTCAGGGACACATTTAGAGCTGAGCCAACTTGTACCAAAGAAAGCAAGTCAAGATTGGAGCCACTGGCGAGTAACAGTCTGGGGTTTGGGGTGTGGATCCAGAAACACACCCTCCTGGGGACACTATCTTACTGTGCCACACTCGGGGCTGTATTTAAGGAAAACAGGGTTATGCATGCGAAAAGCCCTCGGTTGAAATGTTGAAAGGAGGAAGCAGGACACCTGGACACAAGTGTGTCTCAGGAGCAAAGTTCACACAGGCTCTTGAAGTTTGTCCCTTGGGTCCTGGGCCCTATAGCCCAGTGCTAGGTCCTGCTAGAAGCTGGAGGACAAGTAGACACACTTGTTGGGAGTGTGCAGAGAAAGCACTCCATGGCCACAGTTTCACTTTCTGGTCAGCTGCGTTAAGAAGCATCACTCTGGCTCGGGCCCTGGCCTTGGTCCTGGGGTCTTCCTGGGCCTCAGGAAGAGTCAGCATATCCCTGTGCACCCCTCTCTTAGTATCTCCGGGGCCCCTGCTCCATCCTTCACACTCACTCTTCTTGCCTGCCTCTCTCTCATCTGTAGGCATCCCCTACTACTTCATGATCACTTTGTCTATTCCTAACCCTGACATTCCCACTAAATACCAAACCTAAGCACAGAATCACCTGCAGGGAACCCCCTGACCCCCAGTGCCTCATCTAAACACAACCCACAAAAGAACATCCATCAGAGCCCTTCTGCCTCTAATCCCAGCACTCACGAGGTAGAGGCAGATGGATCTCTGAGTTCAAGTCCAGCCTGGTCTACAAAGGGAGTTCCAGGACAGCCAAGGCTACACAGAGAAACCCTGTCTAACACACACACACACACACACACACACATTCATTGGCTTGTCTTGATCGGACTTGTTGCCTCCTAGACCAATCAATGGTCTACCCAAGTCACCCAAGTTGGATAGCTTTGAGCTCCCCTTCTCCCCTCAGCCCTCCTAGACCTTATTCCCACATTGTGCTTGTCTCCTTGTTTCCCCTGCTGGATATTCAGCAGTGTGTTCTATTCACAGCCCCCACCCCCCAATCCCCATGGCTCTCCTCCGCGTTGGTCTCCTTGTCTTGGTAAACAGTGGTTCCATCCTTCCTGCTACTCAAGCGTGCTCCCAGCTGGCTCCCTTTCCTACAAATTAGTTTAGCTGTGTTCCCGCTGGCCCTGCTCTCAAAGTAATTCATCCCGTTGAAATACAGAGGTGAGGCCTGAGGCTGTGTTCCATGAGATTCAAAACGACCCGGGGCACTGGATGTGAAGAATGGGAAGACTGGGGCAAGTCTGGCCAGGAGGTGACCATGGTGGCCATGGAGTGACCAGAAGTTGAGCACATGGCAGGGTGCATTGTGTTCTTTACTTTGGAGGATGTCTGAGGTTTTACTTTTTTTTTTTTTTTTTTTTAACTATTATTTATCTGTGTGTGGGGGGGTATGCATTTGATGCACTTGAATGCATATACCCTCAGAGTTCAGAAGAAGGTGTTGGCTCCCCTGGACCTGGAGTTACAGGCTGTTGTGAGCTGCCTGACTCTGGGTGCCAAGAACTGAACTCAGGTCCTCTACAAGAGCAGTACTTACTCTAAACTGCCCACTCTACAGCCCAGCCTCTTAGGTTTTGTCAACAACATACTGTTTATGGTTTAGAGGAGTGGGAGAGAAGAAGAGGGAGGGGCGGAGAGAGGAGCACCAGCTCTAGGTCCCTATCATCTCCGCCTCTGGTATTACAAATGGCCTCCTGTTCCCTTTTCCCACTTAGTGTTTTCCAGCACAGCAGCCAGAGTGATCCTAATGCGATGTGTCAGCCCTGTCTGCCCCCTGCTCAACCATCTCATGCAGTCAGAGCCAGAGTTCTCCCAGCAGCGCTCTAGATTCAGTCTGGGATCCACTTACCTTTCAGCTTCTGCCTCCATCCCCTCCCCCCACCCTTCCTCTTATAGACCCACCTGCACTCCAAAGCTTTGAATGTGTAAACACTCTCTTTTATATACTTCAAAGCACCATTCCTGTCTTTTCCTATATCACACACCATGCTCTGGCATCCCGAATACCTTTCCTATTTAAGCTTATTGCCTCTTTCCACCTATTAGACTGTCAGCTCCAAAAGGACAGAGTTTTCGGACTATGACTGTGCCACGGACACCAAACAGCTACCATCAGTCCTGACAAAAAACATCCTGGTGCTGCTGGAACCAGCCAGGAGCCAGTAATATCTCACACTGCTCTAAATGCTTCACAATTACTGGTCACTGAAACCTCCGACATTCTTGGAGGAAGGGACTCAGGGTCCCCAGGGCAGACTTAATTTGCCCAAGAGCATAGAGCTGGCAAGAGCTAGCTAGGGTCAAAGGCAGGCCCACTTGTTTGGAAGTACCAGACACATCAGCTGTACACTCTCTGAAAAGAGAAGGAGGCAACATTGTGTCTAAGCCCTCATTTTATGGGTGGAGAAACTGAACTCTGTAAAGGGAGGTTTGATCAGTGCATGGAGGGAGTAAAAGTGGAATCTAGGTCTCCTGGCCCCTGGTCAGCTCTCTAACCTCCTCCCCACTGGCAGCACCTAGCTGGTACCCAGCCACCTGCATCAGGGTGATAGGTCCTTGCTTCACAGGCAACATGGGTATCACCCACTGTCTGGAGAGCAAAGGGTCTCCTGAGGGCTTGGGGGTACAAAGCAAGGTGGTGCCAGTCTCACCAGAGTCCCCCAGAACCTCCTTTTATCTGCTTCCTTCCCTGCCTCCCCTTCTGTGCGCTGGGCAGTGGGATGATGAATATTTAATTGTCTTCATGTGAAGAAGCACTCCAGGCAGTGCCCTGCCCAGCTACCTCAGCAGGAAGAAAATAAAGGATTGGCAAGAAGCATGGGGTAGGAGGTGGGGAGAAAGGAGACAGAAAAGTCTCTTCCCACTAAGGGAAGCTCAGCTTTATGGACCTGCCAAGATTAGGATGGACATGTGCAGAGCCAGCCTCAGAGATAGGGAAGTTCTGGGGGGGTGTTTTAAGGGGGTTGTGTACCCAGAAGCATTGAGGCAACAATATCAGCATGACCAGGGCCAGTGGCGATGGCAAGAAAAGAAGAGGGAAAGGCAGAGATGGGTGGAAACAGGGGAAGCGAGAGCCCTGTGACATCCCCACATTTAGGAGCCCCTTAAGAGTTACACACAGGAAGTCACCCACTTAAATTCAGCTAGGGGACAGCTTTCCCACATCACAGCCACAGAGCCTGCTGACAGCTCTGCCTCTAGAAATGGTAGTGTGTACATGGACACCAGTGGATGCTGGAGGCACAGGCAGACGGAGGCATGGAGGCTCTGTGTGTGTGTGTGTGTGTATGTGTGTGTGTGTAGGGTAAGATCTCAGGCACATATATGTGACTTGGAGAAAATGTATGGTGTCTGAGCTGGAGCTAGAGTAGACAGAGGTTTTTAGCCCAGTGACTAAGGGCAGGGAGCCAGACACTCTAGGGTTCTTAGTCCAATTCTGCCACTAACTTGTAATGTGATGTGTTCATTCGTTCATTCATTCATTCATTCATTCTCTGTGTGCATATGTGGGTGAGTGCATATGTACATACACATAGAAGCCAGAGGTTGATGGCCTCAATTCCTCTCCCCCTGAGTTTTTGAGGCAGGGTCTCTCACTGAACCTAGAGCCAACTCCTTTGGCTAGACTGGCTGGTCAGCAAGCCCCGAGGGTCCTGCTTTTGTATCCCCAGCACTGCTGTGTCTGTTGTTGATGGGTCTTTGGTTAGTTTGTTTTGAGATAAGATCTCTTCTATATAGGCCTGGCTGTCCTCGAACTCTCTATGTAGACCAGGCTGGCCTCAAACTCAGAGATCCACCTGCCTCTGTTTCCCAAGTACAGGGATTAAAGGCGAGTGTCGCCATGCCCAGCTTGTTCCCAGTTTTTATGTGGGTGTTTGGGACTGAACTCAAGTCTTCATGCTTTCGTGCTATTTTTGAAATTTGTAATTATTGTGTGTGTGTGTGTGTGTGTTGCATGATGTGTGAATGTGGGTATATATACATGTCATAGTGCACACATGGAGGTCAGAGGATAACTTGTGGAGCTGATTCTCTCCTTCATCCTTTATGTGGGCTATGGGAATCAAACTCAGGTTGCACATCTAGACTTTCTATCTGTTGAGCTAGCTCACTGGCCTCCATGTGATCTTTAAAGAATGTCATACTGGCACTCCGCATCCTACACCTCTTGTCTGTACAACTAACAGTATTGAGGATCAAATGATACACTGTATGTGAGATCAGGTGCCCACCAAGTCCTGAAGTGTCCTATCTGGCCTTACCCCATGCCATGCCCGGAAGACTTGAAGGAAGGGCTCCATGACTAGGCCTGTTGCTAGACATAAAGTCACACAGAACTTACCAAAAACTTCATCCACAGGTTCTCGGAGCTTCGAGGAAGCCATGACTGGAGAGGACAAAAAGGAGAGAGCAAGAGAAACCCTGCATAAGAGGTTCAAGTTGGTTGTGGCTGTAAAGAAGTACATAGCTTCTTGCTTCTCACCAACCCACTGCTTTTCTTTCCTTAGAACTCTTCCTTTGCTCCTTGGAAGAGAAGCCTGTGGGTGCTGAGGCAGGAGACATAAGCAGGAAATCCACAGCAAAGCCAACCCAGGGCACAGATTAAGTCAGCTTCTCTGAGCTGGGCCTGACTACTGGTCGTTGACTTCACATAGGTCTCTGCGTTGCCTTAGGCCCTCTGATCACTAGCATCCCCCAGAGCCTCCATTATCATCAACATAAAATCTGGAAGCCATGGAGATTATTAAATCCAGATCTCTCATTTTACACAGAAACAGAAGAGGAAACATGTGGCCCAAGATCTTGCAGCTGTTATTGGCAAGTACCAATTTAAAATCCAGGTTCTATCTGTACATCTATCTGCTTGCCCTGCCTTCCTCCTCCCATCTCTCCCATCCAGTATGTACTCTATCTATCCAACATCTATTATATCCATGCATCTACCTATCTTTGCATCCATCAGCTCTCCATCTCCCACCCATCATCCCATCCAGCTCTTCTTCCTCCATCACTGGGGCCCTCATCACTTGCTTTTCTGAATTGTGCAGCAGGAAGCTGGCATCACCAGCAAGACCACTCACTGTTTCAGACAGAATCCCAGTTCTCACAATTCCTGACAGACTCACAGATGCAGCAGGGCAATAAGTTTTCACAGCTGAACAAATCTGAAGCATTCAGAATGTTCTGGGGAGGGGTGTGGATGGACAGGGTTGTACTGTTGTTTTGGTTTCAATGTTTGTTTCTTTGTGGGAAGCAAGAAGAGAAGGCAAGTAAGGAAGGGAAGCAGGAGAGATGCATCAGAAACACCTTGGGCAGGCTTCCTGATAGGTGTAGGGGACACAGATAAGAAGAGATGGGGACTAGAGATATGGCTCAGCAGTTAAGATCACTGGTGTCTCTTCCAGAGTTCCTGAGTTCAATTCCCAGCAACTGCATGGTGGCTCACAACCATCTAGAGTGGGGTCTGATGCCCTCTTCTGGCACAATAACATACATGTAGATAGAGCACTCAAATGCAATATAAATAAATCTTAGAAGAGAAGTGGGAAGGACAGAGCTCAGGGCAGGGAGACACTGAATGGCTGAGACACGATCTCCAGTTACTTCTAATGCTCTGGTCTCTGGGAGAAAGGCAGGACACTAGACTGGACCACATGTCCTCTAGCTCTCCTGTTATTTCACAGACATCATGTCTCCATGAGCTACTGGGTTTGGCTTGACATCTTAGTATCTCTACTTTGCAGGTGTGAACCTTAATATGCAATAGCTAAGAAGCAGCCATCAACCCAGTCTCTGGCTTCTCAACCCTATCCTAGAGGCATGATCTGAAGTTGTGGTGATGCTCAGGGGAGGGCTGGGGTAGAGGGAGGGGAGCTGGTCCGCACTGGCTGGGATTAAGGCAAGCACTAAAGCCACATCCACTAGGCATCAGGGATGCCTGGAGCTGAGCCAAAACATGCCATATGGGAGAGGTCAGCAATGGCTCAGCAAGGACCCCTTTGCCGTTCTTGAACTTTGAGGACTAGTAGCCAAGATCTATGATATTCCTTCCTGGCCTGAGAGGCCAGATGGGAAGATAGATTGACCCTCAACACAAACTATATCTCTTCATCGGCTCACACAGCCTTCTCTGACTAGGATCCAGCTCTCCCTTCTCCACATTGCTGTCCTGGGTTGCCCCACCCCCACCCCCTATTTGTCTGTACTGTTTTGAAAGCCAGTTCTCCAATTCCTGAGGAATGGAGACCTTTTCATACTTTACTGGCTTCCTACTTGGGTCTTATCTCTCCTTGTCAGATAGGTCACGTGCTGTCCCTTCAGATGGTCACTCGGGGTAGTAGCTGCTTATCCCGCCAGAATGGCTGCTGTCTACACACAGTAGTGACATCTCTCTTAAACACAGAGAAGGCCACAGTCCAAGGGGGAGGTCCCAGTGTGCACTGAGGTCTGTTTTAGCCGCTTTGGGTGGGCTGGGGTTTCCAGCTCAGACCCTCAGCCCATCCTGATTCAGCACAAACTACTTCTTTATGTCTGTCTATGCAGCCAGCTCCCATAACTGTGGGGGAGCCTCTCTGCACTATTTCATGGAAACCCCATGGAAATGTAATATCCCGGAGGTCACCTGCCCCTACCATCCAGCTACCTTCTCCCAGAACCCAGCCTCACCCATCCTGCCACTCCCACACTCACTCTCACTCACAGGTGTTCAGCTACACCAGGGTGGAAAGGAACCTGTTCCCTAGGGCGACCTTTGGGTTCCCTTGTTAGCAGACCGCTCCCTTCCCCAACAGCTACCAATTCCTAGAGGACCATTAGTGACCTCTGACCTTTCTCTGGGAAAAAGGAAAGGCAGATGATTTCCAAGCTACCCAGAGCCCAAGGGAGGGGGAAAGCAAAACAAAAGGTATACAACCTGGGAATGGAAGAGAAGGAGCAACTAGCAGACCCAGAGGTAGACACCGACAGTGTCCACAGGGAGCCGAGGAGAAGAAAGATCAAGAAAGAGCAGACCCAGGAGGTTCCGGAAAAGCAGCTGGGCAGCCCTGAGGCCCCACCATGGCATGAGAGAAAAGAACACCTGCCCCACAAGCCAGAGGGGAGAAGGGGACCTGAGTAGAAGAGAGAGGAGAGAGGAAGGGAGACAGAGGGAGAGACGCAGCTGACAAGTCGCAGAAGGGGTCCGAGGGAAGGCTGGCATGGGGGAAGCGGTTGGTTGTAGAAGCCAAGGAGGCCATGCCCCTCCCATGTCACCAGTCTTCAGCCAGCCCCAGGCTTGGAGCAGTCCACTGGAGTTTGACAGCCCATCAAAGCGCCGCAGAAGATGGGGTTGGTGGACCGGGCACCTACTCCTATAATTGAGTCCCCTCTCCCTAATCACAGAGCGGTTTCTCCTACCCACCGGCCCAACTGCCTGGATAGGAAGGAGTTAAGGTCTCTCCCCCTGCCCCCACACCAGTTTTTCTTTCTTCTTCTCTTCTTCCTTTCTTTTCTTTTTAAAAATTAATTTCCCCAGGCAGGAGGAAAGGGATTAGGAACGTAAATCCTATTTCTGTTCCCTCCCGACAGCCCAGCTCCCCGGTCCAGTGAGGTCTCCCTAGGGATAGAGGAAGAAAGGCCCTTGTGGCTTAGATTCATCTAGCCCCACTTGTGTGTTTGTGAGGGGGGTGTCTCACCTTGAGCCCAATAGTTTCTGGCCCCGCTTCCCCTTCCACCCTGGAGGTCCGGGCCCCTCACCTCCAGCATCCGTCATTTCCAGCGTCCAGCGCCCCAGGAACCCCTCAGGCCCATGTTGCTCGGAGTATGGGGCGGGAGAGGGGCGGAGGACTTTCACCCTGGCCGCGGGGGGCTCCGGGCTGGCTCCAGTCGCTCCATCCCAGAGTGTTGTTGGGGGATTGGAGGGGAGGGTCCCTGAGCCGGAAAGAATGGAGAGGCGAGGTGTGTAAGGATGCAGGGAGACTGTCTGCGGGAAGCAGGAGACGCGGGCGGGGCTGGACCGGGAAACCTGACGGGAGGATGTTCCGTGTGTGCGTGCGTGTACGTGTGTGTGTGTGTGTGTGTGTGTGTGTGTGTGTGAGAGAGAGAGAGAGAGAGAGAGAGAGAGAGAGAGAGAGAGAGAGAGAGAGCGCCAGCGAGCCACCTCCTGCCCCGCCCCCGCCGATATCTTGGACCCTCGCGCCACCGGCCGATTTGTGCAGCGTCGCGGAGGCTAGGTCCGTGGGGTCGTCCGGGATAAGGCAATATGGGGGGCGCTTGTGGGGATGCCGGTCGCCCGGGAGACAAAGAGCGGGAGGGGAGGAGGAGGCGGGCGAGTGGGGCGGAGGCCACAAGGACCGAGGGGAGGAGGCGGCGGGTGCCCGCGCCGGGGCCGGGGATCCCAATTGCGCCGCTACTTCTCGGACCGCCAGAGACGCGGCGCTAGGGAGTCTGCGCGCTGGGAGCCGGCGAGTGTCAGGGAACCGACCAGGGGGGCGGTCCCGCTTGGGGACGCACGGGGCTTTCCGCCCCCTTTGCAGGGTCTGTAGGGCTCCTAATTCTCTCGATCTTTTATTCAACAAGCATCCGCGGAGCAGCCAACCTGGGTGCTGAAGCTGGAGGAGACCACTGTTGAACAGAACAGATATGATCCAGTATTTTCAGGGTTCAGCTAAGGATTTCCTAAGACTGAGAGCTGTGGGTCCCAGAACAAAAAAAGACTTCAAGTTCTGGAGGGGGCGTGCGCCCGAGACACTTGAGTAGGGCCCAGGGAGGATTCCTAGCGGTGTGTAGCTGTTGCAGGCCAGACTACGGGAGACTTGCTCATGGGCATTGCCGGGTGGATGGACCAGCGGGGGGAAAAATGAGCTGAGATTGGAGGGTTGATTTATTCCGCTACGCTTCCTGCCCCCCACCCCAAAAAGAGGTTAACCGAGGAGGGAGGAGCTTCAACAAGCATTTTTAGGAGAATTCGTTGGGCACACCAGTGAAGAATGGACTGTAGGGGGCAGCCGGAAGTCTGGTGCCGGCCTCAAGGGATTGCTGAAAGATGACAGAAGTGGGCATGAAGATTAAAGATCGAGCTGAGAGCAATTCTGGCTATAGAACTGAAGATGCAAACAGGATTTGGAGCCGGCTGGACAAAGAATTGAGAGAAGGAGGAGTCTAGGATGTCAGTGGAGTCTTGGCTGGGGGCCTGGCAGTTCTGGAGCTAGGGGGGTGGGGTGGATGAGCTCAGACTTGGACCTGGTGAACGAGAGAGATGGTGGCAGGTCAGTGGTAGTGGTGGCGGTGGGTGTGATCACCAGCTAGCTACCATGCAGCAAGACTTAGAGCGTGCCAAGTACTTTTCAGATTCTTTAACATCACCTTCCCAATAAACCTGTAAAGTCGGGGGTTTCTCCTGTCCTCTAAGATACACATGCCAGATACTCAAAAACAAGTTTGTTCAGGAGTAAGTGATGACCTTGGAGAAAGCACTTAGTGAGAGTTGTAGGGTCTGGAGAGTTAAAAGAAGTCCTGGCGGCTCATGGAAATGGGAGACTGCCAAGGGCCTGTGGGTAGCAGCAGGATGTTGAGCCAAGAATTCCCTAGAACTGTGTGGGTATGGCATCAATGGGGACTCAGAGCATCTCAGAGCTGGAGATCCTCTGGGTATCTTCAAAATCTGCTGAAAGTCTGTAGGTTTATGTGGAGGAAATGATGTCTCTGATGACTACCTGTGCAGACTCTAGAACAGTGGTTCTCAACCTTCCTATTGTTTCAACCCTTTCATACAGTCGCTCAAGTTTTGGTGACCCACAACCATAAAATTGTTCTCATTACTCTACTTCATAATTGTAATTTTGCTATTTTGTGAATTGTAATGTAAATGTTTTCTGATGGTCTTAGGTGACACTGTGAAAGGGTTGTTTGAACCCCCAAAGGGGTTTTGACCCACAGGTTGACAATGGCTGCTCTAGGGTCTTTGTAGGTGTATGCTTTATTGCTGGAATGGACTTTCTCCTATTCAGGCCTAAGGTGCTGGGATCTGGGGGGAATCCATTTGATACATCTCCTCTGCAGCAAATGTTGAGGTTGCAGCATATCTGCTCAAGTCCCCACGACTCAGTAGATGATGATAATGGATGAGTTGGGGGAGTTAGGATGACAAACATCACAGTTTGCCACACTATTTGACAGCCCCTAAAATGGACACATTGCATGGGTAAGTCACAGTTCAGGTCTGAGAAACTCCCAGAAAAGCCATACATACATAAGGTCCCAAGACATACAACTCACTCATACTTAAACATGAAGTACTACTTAACCATTCCTTTGGACATTTGAGAGAGGTCCCCTCCTCACATAGTACCCAGGGTAGCTATGGGACACAGGTCTTCCGCTTTAGACACTTGCTTGTCAGACTCAAAACTCCTACCACAAACCCAGGTGTCTCACCACCCAAGAAGTGCCAGCTGCTTCGTTTCCTGGTAAAAATTTCCTAAGCAGGGGCTTAGTAGGTTTGTGGTTCAGGGATTTATAACCTAGGCACCACAACCTGAAACTTTTTTTAGGGAATCTGTTACGGAATTCAGCCCCACATGGATCTACCTGCAGCATCCCCAGAGCTCCCAATGTTCCAAGGTTGACCTGATGAGAGGAAATGCCCCAAGAGGCCACTACCATTGCTAGTTTCCTAATGACTGTTAAGGTAGGTGTCAGAGCTGGTCAGGACTTTTGTGGCCCTGAGGTACAGAGCCAGTTTTGAAGGTAGTTAACATGACTGTGGCAGAATTACCTGCTAAGGAATGGCTGCCTCAGGGGTCATTAATAGAGTTTTTTGAGACAGGGTTTCTCTGTGGCTTTGGAAGCTGTCCTGGAACTAACTCTTGTAGATCAGGCTGGTCTTGAACTTACGGAGATCCACCTGCTTCTGCCTCCCCAGTGCTGGGACTAAAGGTGTGCACCACCACCGCCCAGCGTTAATGGTGCTCTTGCAGAGACCACTCATCTCTGGTGTTGTCAGGAGCTAACCAAAATGGCCTAAGAGCCTGGAAATTGGGATTTTTGTTTCTTACTGGGAGAATCCCCCTCCCCCATCCAAGCTACTACCGCACAAGACTTGCCTCCTAGCACCTGTACAGGAAAAGGCCATGCTGTATACTGTAAGTCTCAATGCATTCACTTCTGGGACTCACCAAAACGTGCACCTGGAACTGGGAGCTAGCTAATGGGGCAGCTAGGACTATACGAGGCCTATCAAGCCAGCACAAGGGGGCCAAAAAACATTTTCTGTGACCTTGGAGACAACAATGCTCCTATAATTTTTATCTCCTAGGTCATTCCAAGAAATCCTTGGTCCTCCTGGCACTTCACAGGAGACTTTTGGGGGTCTTGCAGCATGCTCAGTTCTCGGGGACGGGAGTTGCTTTTCAGCCCATCCTCTGGCTTGCTCTAAAGACCTTGTGGGAGACCCGAAGACTGTCTAGAGACTCCACGAAAAATAGGTAATGGTAGCAATAGTTTGCTGAGACTGGGTTTGAAGATCTGAGCTAGCATTAAGATATTCTCTAGGTCCTAGGCAAAACTAGGAAAGGAAAGGGACCTTCTGGTATCCCTCCTCTTTCCCCATCCAACGCATCAAGAAACTAGGCAGCAAGGCTCTGGGGGCTGCTTTTATGGGGAAGACCTGACAGAGGGTATGGTCCGTACAAAACCAGGAACAATACATACATATATATATTATATACAGAGACGGGGTCCTCCAAGGGCGGGACAAGAGCACTGCCGGTCAACACCGGAAGTACATCGAGGAACCACCCACCCGGCTCCGCCCCCTCCATCTGCCTAGGTGAAGTGCAGAGGCCGGGCACTGTGATAGCCAGCTTTTTCTGGGGAGAAGGGGAACCTCTAGGGCAGAAAGAGAGGGGCAAGAAATACTGATTGATGGTATGGTCTATTTACAGGGGCCTAGGAGAAGCCAAAAAGGATAGAACAGGGTTGTTTAAAAAAAAAAAAAAAAAAAAAACGAACAGAAACCTAGGCTTGGGACAGGGGTGTGAACGTGGCAAAATGAGATGGATTTGAAAGGGGAGGGTACCTGAGGGGATCTCACCTCCCTTGGTCCAAGCCCCAATTTGGGGTTAAAGTGGGGAAACTGAGTCAATTTCACTTAGAAAGCAGGCTGACAGCAAGCAGCCCTGGTCTCCAAAAAGATTAGTAAAATTCTTCCCTCCAGTGAAAACATTGGAAAACAGTGGGGGAGGGGAGGCTGAATCTGATGGTAATACAAGGCTTCCAGGTGTGGCCCTGGGCAGGGCCCAGCTCCCCAGGGAGACCTCTACAGGCACCACCTAAGCTGACCTCCCTCCCTCCTGGCAATCCTAGGCTAGACCAAGGAAACCTGAACCCCAAAGTGGCCTCAGGGCAGTTCCAGGAGGAGGCTGTTTGGCACCTGGGAGAAGGGAGGCCGCTGCCCTTCCTAGGAAAGAGGTGGGGGGACTGGATTCCAGGTGCTCTGAACTCATCCTTTTCCCTACTCGCTCCCCCCCCCCACAGCCCCGCCCCAAGGATACATGAGAAATCAGTGCAGGACCAGGCCCAGCCTCTGGCTCGAGGGTGGGCTCTATCCCTCCTGGGATGGGGAGCAGGAGTGGGAGATGTTGAGGCAATCCCTCCAAGCAGGAGGCCAGAATGCAACAGACAGCACAATGATAGGGAAGAGAAAAAAGCCAAGAAAGTAGAATCTCAAGTCAAGAGGCCCAGGGGCCACATGGACCCTGTGGGCAGGGAGCAGCCTCCAAGTGGTGAGACGCCAGGAGAGCCCCGGCTCCACTCCGGTCCAAGAGACGCAGGCTGGAGGTTGTAAAGTCTGGCAGTTTGGTCTGCAGGCCCTTGTGTCCATCCACCACCCAGGTCAGCTCTCTGCTTCTCTTAGCCTCTGTACCTCAGCCCCATATAGAACAAGGAGGCCACTCTTCCAGCCACCATTGTCTGCCCTGGCCACCCTAAAGGGGCCTGTAATATGGGCCCACTGGTCCCTGAAGCTGGGGGAGGTGGGGTGGAGGAGTGGGGGAAGTCGGGGCACCTGTCCCCAGGCTGGTAGGGGCGGGGTGGGGATTGAGGACAGGGGTGAGGATAATGGAAGGGAATTATTATTGTCCAGTCAAGCGGCGATCCTGTTAAGTAGAATTGGAATTCCTCAGGGTCTGCAGGTTTCCTTCCAGTTCTGAGATCTAGAGAACAGAGAGGGGGTGTCAGGCTTGGCCACTGAGCAAAGATCCTGTGTCTCCCCCCCCCCAAACCCCCAACTCTGATCCCAAGTTCTTGGCCAGCAATACAATCCTTCCCAAACATCAACAGAGTGGTGTTCTTTGATTCTGGCTTCTATACTGCTCCCCCTGGAGGCTGCCCAGGGCTCCAGGACTCAGGCTCTACCTTGTCCAGAAGCTTGTCCATTTCCTCCTTCCTAGCTAGCTCTGACTCTTCCAGTACCCGACGCTGTGCAGTCTCTTTTTTCAGGAACTCGATCTCCCTGGAGACAGGCAAGAAACAGATGGTGGGTTAGGGTTTATGGTGTAGCTTTGGTCCAGGGAGATGCAAAATTTCCCCAAGGTCTCTAGGGCCTGGGTCTGGTATTGAGCCATTCCAGGTCAGGTACCCCACCATGGTGCCCTCTAACTTCTGTTCTCCCTGTCTCCCTACTCAGCTGGAGGAAGGCTGGGGTGGGGACTACCACTGAAGGCCTCTCCATCCTGCTGGGGCCCAGATGCAAAGCTCCTCACACATACTTTTGCTGGTAGTCCTTGATGAGACGTTTGGCCTTGCTGTACTTGCGTTCCAGGGCCTGATACTGGGCCTGGGTCTCCCGCAGGTGTTCATCCACAGCCTGGCACAGGCTCTGGGCTTCACCCCAGTAGCCCTCCAGCTTCTCCATTCGTTCCTTATTCTCCTCCACACTCTGCTCCAGCTGGGCCTTCTCCGCCCGCCAGCGCCCTTTCTCCTGCTCCAGACTCTGCAACTACAAGGAAAGAGCGGCCCTGGGTTAGAGAGGACCAGAGTGAACCATAGAGCCAACAGTCTCTAGGAATTCCTGCACCTGTGGAGCCTGCTGGCCCCCAACTACTAATTCTCTGAGGCTGACCTTAGAGTTCTCCCAGAGGGTAGTAGGCACCTATGAATCACTGATTAGCAGCAACTTCTGCCTTATCCAGAAGATGGGAGTGACTTACCTAAGGACTAGTGAGATGGTAGATATGAAACAGTCTCCACCTGCTCGTACCCTGTGCAGCCCTGGTTTGCAGACCAGCGCCTATCCCTGGAGATTCTTAAACAATCTAGCTCCTCTCCAGCTCTCCTGTATTCCCAAGAGCTCAGTCTGCACTCTTCTCTCCTTACCATTGCTCAGGCAAGTCCCCACCTCCCACACCACTGCTATGCATAGCACAGAGCCCCAAGTCCCTAGTGCCTGGCAGATCTTGCACCTAACTTCCAGCCCCACCTCCCAGCTTTTCACAGGTATCATGCCCCAAATGGGACCTACCCACCTGAAACCAGCTTTCCTGGCTTGCTTGCCTGGTAGAAGGTCCCACTGTCTTACAGCAGTCCCGGTACTCAGTTCCCAGTTCTTGGTAGTCCTTCTATCTTATCAGCTGTAAACACCTCGTGCTTTCTAAGCTTAGATAACGCAAGCCTTCCTGCAGATCCCCAGACTTGCCACAGGGCCTTTGCAGGTACTGTTCCTGTTCCTTCTGCTAGGAATAACCCATCTACCCTTCCTCAATACATTTGCTGTGTATCATTTTCCCAGAATAGCCTGCTGGGACTTCAGTGGGACAGCATGATCCCCCCCGCCCCATGGCATTCTTCCTGATCTAGGGGCTCAGTAACCCTTCTCCTACAGGACCTATCAGGAAGTAACAATAGGCAATGGTGTGCAGACTCTAAGACACACAGGGATAAGAATCAACTCTGCTTTTGCTCCTAACTGTGCCTGAAGTGGCATTAGCTGTCTACAAGTTACCCTAGCTGTCAGTCAATTGAACGCCTCTTTGCTTTCTGAGTGAGAAGCCACCTGTGACCCACCCTCTGCTTCATGCCCTGAAAACACCCTCAAAAATGCAGTCTTACTTGCTCTTTCTTCCCACCCTTGACCTATACTCTGACTCACCCTAGGCTCTGCCTAGGCCTCAAGCAGTTCCATATCTAAGCCCTTCTTACTCTTGAGCCCAACCCCCATTTCCATTTCCTAGATGGTGAGAACATTCTAGGGGACACAGTTCCATGCCTGTAGAACCAAGGCTACAGTTCTGGGGGGGGGGGGGGAGTCCTATACCCTGCCATTTCCAAGCACCCAGCTACCTCTCACTTCTCCCCACAGGAACAGCTACCGTATCCCAGCAGGTCTCCTCTCAAAGTCAGCTACAATCTCTCTCCTAGAAACCATCTGCCCCATACACCCATTCCCTGCCCTCCTCCATCCAAGTGGGAGAGAACACACACATCCTTGTTGCACTGCATCTTCATGGCCCCTGGGAATCGGTTTCTCCTACTACTCCGGAAACCTCGTGGGAGTTGGGACTCCTTCAACATAGAGTCTGTGTGTCTACGACGCCTGGGAGTGTGTAGGTACCCAATGTGCTTGCAAGCATCTGGTGTGCATGTACAGTAGCCATGTGTGTCACCAGCTGGCGCTGTTAGCACTAGCATGTGTGCTGCTGGCCCAGGTGACAATGTGCTTGTCCTCTGATACTCTTCCTAGGCCAGGCAGCCCGAATGGTAATTGTGTTCATGTGTTTCTGTGACCTCAAGGGCAGAGTGAATCTACCTATTCAAGCCAATGCTCCTGGCAGAATCAATCACAGGTATCTAAAAATAATGTCTGTGCACATAGAAGTGTGTAGGTATCTGGATGAATGGGTCTGTGGATACAAGTTGGCATGGGTCACTATGTGCACCTCTGTGTACTTTAGGTAGGCAAAAAATCTCTCTCATCCCTGGGCCTGTGCAAAGAGTGGATGTGTGTTGAGCAGTAAAAATGGATACCAAGAGTGAATGTTGGTTTATCTTCATGGAATCATTCACACTCTGACTTCTGACTGAGCACTGACCCTGTACCAGGCTGCAGACTTCCTGTATCTGTTGCAGATGTCCATGTAACATCTCATTGGTTTCTCACCTATATAGATCTATGATGTTGGCAGTGCTTGTATACCTCAGCTTACGTATGAGGGGATGGAGACCCAATGAATGACTAGGGGAGTAGATAGGCCAGAGCTTGGGATCTTAATCCTGATACCCCTGGCCTCACAGTGGCCCACGATGGAATGTTGGGTGTTGGGGGTGGGGGTGTGAAGGCAGGGCTCCTTCCCCAGCCCTCCGCCTCTAACATGCACACACATGCACACCCTCACCTTCCGTTTCAGCTGCTGGATTTCCGCTTCAGTGACAGCATGCTTGATCTGGAGCTGCAAACATAGGGTGGCACACTCAGCTCCTAGGGCCAGCTACCCACCTGCCTTCACCCACCACCTGGGACCCCTCCTCCAACCTCCTTGAACTTGTGCACCAGCTTCTCTGGCTCCATCTCCACGGGGGACAGTGCATCTTCATTCTCTGCTAGTTCGAACACTTCGATGGCCATCTCGCCCCCTGGGAACGTGGGGCTCAGTTCTTCATCCTCATCGGTGGCATACTCTCCTGTCTGTGGAGAGATGCACGTGATATAGACCTAACGATTCCACCACCCTCAGCAACCCTGCTGCTGGGCCCGACACCAGCAGCAGCATGCTCAAGTCAGACTGGGGGTCAGCCAGGGAGCTAGGAAAGGCAAACTGCAAGACTCTGAAGAAACTTCCTGTACTGACTGTTTCCCCCACACATAGCTTCCTTGAGGAACCATCCCTCTCCCGCTATCAGGTTCCCTCGATCAGGGGCTTTACCCTGCTCCCAGAATAAGGATTCAGAGGGGACTGTGCTTCCCTTCTAGTTACAGGGAGACCTTCTGAAGATAGAGAGTGGGACTCCTCCATTTTACCAGAGGTCCTCTGAGGGGAGAGTCTACTTCTCTTTCATACCATAAGCTCCCTTGGGGTTTGAGTTTCAACAGGACTGGAAAAAAGTAGTTGAGGCAAGTGACTGCACTGCTTCATCTTGCCACCAGAGGGCAATCATGCAGAGTTCCTACCTCCTCATCATCCTCTCCATACTGGGCGTATCTCTGCTCCATCATCTCCCGCTGCCATCTCTCCTGCTCCAAGGTCTGCTGAATTAGCTGGGCCACTTCACTCTGTTCTCCAGGCCGCTCCCGACCAATCATGAACCTGCAGGGACACCAGAGTCATCTGTCATCCTGGTGACATCCCAGCCTATCTGCAGCTGGGAATGCCACTGCCCTCCTTGTATTGTTCCCTCCCTCCAAACCAAGGCCCTCCCAGGGGAGGTGAAGTGAGAGCCTGAGTCCAGAAGCTGTGGAATTAATAATGAATGGGGAAGCTGGGGCGCTCACAGGGTTGTCTACCAGGAGAGGCAGGAGGACCTGCTAGCCTTCCTGGGCAGCTTTGGGAAGGGCCTGTCAGTCAAACTTTGAGCTAGAGAACATGAGCTCAGGAGCTCTCAACTAAGGAGCTTTTTCCACTGAAGAGAGAAACAAAACAAAACAAAGCAAGGGACTGGCCAAAATGAGCCATCCTAGGGGATGGGGAATAGACCATAGAGGTGTGTCTTGGGTGTGCTCCAAGCCCCTGGTCAGGAAGGGGCAGGGTGATGGCCGTTGCAGATTAACATGGAGAGGAAACAGCGGACTTCCAGGCACCAGCTCCTCCCCCAGCCACCCACATCCTGTTACTCTCTAGTACCCTTTCCTGGAGGGGCAGCACCGCTCTCGAAGGGGGATAGGGAGCTATCCCCAGGTGTCCCGCCAGAGGTGCGCACAAACATCTATGCAACCCAGTGCAGCAGCCTTACCAACGGGACATGGGGTGGACCGGGAGAAAAAGATGAAGCTCTAGGTGGGGGAACCTAGTTTGGTTGGCAGTCATTCTGCTTATTTTGGCTTTTCAATAGGTGAGCCAGAGACAGCAGAAGGGAAGAATAAGCCAAGAGGAGAGCATGAAGGAACATGAGCCTGGAAGCCCGAGTCCTAGTGCTGAGCCAGGGATCCAGCGATGGGAAGGCTGGTCTGGGGCAGGGGCTGTGAGTATAAGTCCCTCTGGCAGAGAACTGGTGCCCCAAGGGGACAAGCTTCCTGCCTGTTCCCTTTCTTGGCTCTCACCGCACTCGGCCCTTGGTATTCCTGAGGACAGATGCTGCGAAGCTCTGCGTCACTCCTACCAGGCTTGTTCCATCCACCTCCACCAGTAGATCATTTACTTGAATCCTAGGGGAAGTGACATTTGTTAGGGTGTCATGAGAGGAATAGAAGGTGGGTTAAAGGTGGACTCTTCCCATCAGAAACTCAAGGTTCAGTTCCCACAAGGTTCCATCATAAAATATGTGGACAGAGAGAGCCAGGTGTCAAGAGCCATGAGAGGGGATCAACAGTGCACTGGAACTCTTGGAACACGGCTAGGCAGCTGGCAAAGCCACACCTGAGTGGACCTTGGAGAGGCAAAGCCCCAAGGACTATGTGTCCTGAGGACCTCATGATGTTACTGAGCATAGCCCTGGCTGTTGCCTTTGTGGTCACCACATCCCTTATAATTTATGAGTTGTATGAAAACTCTCAGGAGGTTTCTAGCCCCTCATTGGGCAGAGTTACTGATACAATAATAGTGACTGACTTTCCAAGCATTGCTGCTAAAGGAGATTAATGATTCAACTACCGCCCTTAGAAAGAATTCACGCATGCAGAATTGTTAATAAGGTTAGGTTAAGGTGTTTTTGTTAATAGCTTTGAAGTGGACAATCTTGGGGAACAATTTAAAGTTTAAAAAAGGCATATTAACTGAGTGAGGGACTTGTTGAGGTCAATAAACAAGAAAACAGCCTGATTATCGTTGGCTGATGAGCCTTTCTCACTAAGATGGGCTGGTGATCAAAGGTGATGATTAATTCTTTGCCCTCAGCTTCGTGATATAAAAGACAGTTGGTAAATGGGTATACACCCCGAGGATTGAAAGTAGGGCTGATTGTTTTCATATATAAAAGTTTAGATTTAAGATTCTTTTAAGATTTTTTATAAGATTACCTTTTAAGATAAATAATAAAATGATTGATCCTTTCTTTGTAGTCATAATATGCAGCCTGCCAGTAAAAGAACTGGCTGAGAAAAACACCTCACTTGCTTGCACCCTGTTAATCTATAATAAGTTGCTTGGACATGAGTGTATGTGGATTCCTGAAAATAATTTGTTTTTCACCTGTAATACGTAAAATGTTTATTCACATAAGGGAAATAGGAAACATGTTTTTTACTTGTATTCATTGTAATCATTCACTTAAAAGATAGAATGTAACCACACTGAAATGTTTACACTGCATAAAAATTTTTGCTTGGGTATATAAGCTGTAAGAGAAAAAATAAAGTTAGTTAAAAGGAAGACATCAAGAGAGACAGAAGGGATACATCTGGGTAGAGGTAAGAAACAGAGAGATGATAGAGAGACCCTACAGGCAGGTAGGTGTGTGTGTGTGTGTGGGGGGGGTTTACCGTTTTTTGGTGGGCCCATCCAGATAATTAAGTTTTATTCCCTCAGAGAGAAAAGTCAATTGAATGATTAGTAAGCCAACTTCATGGCTCCCCGTCAGTCCCTGAGCTGCTGAAGCCTGTCCTCACATCGTCAGCCAGGCAACACAGATGCACTTATCCAGGACCAGAAAGGCGGCAGGCACACTTCCTGTAACAATCACTCTTGCTTCTTTAGTCACACTCAGCTCTTGCCTCGTTAGTGACATGCTCAGAGCTCATTTCCACACATGCACACATGCCACTGTCCCAATGTCCTCCCAAATGCCTGAGACCCAAGCATGCCCCCCCCACCCCTGCTCACACACCAATCCACATCCTCAAAGTTGCACACCTCCAACATAATCCAGCTGTGGGGGTGTCCTGGCTCCCCACATGGGGTAGTTGCCTAGCCTGTGAGGGGATGCAGGAGATGGGGAAAGACTCGGGCACCTCCTTCTTCCACTTCCATCTCCTGGGAGGTCATGGGCTTCAAGCAGAAATGGAGAGAACGCCTGATGGAAATAGTTTTCTCCCTTACAGCCCACATTCTCATGTGGGCACTAACCCACGATGCTCACACTCCTGCTTTACTAACCAACAGGTGACTGTGGCCAGCCTCTGGAAAGGGAGGAGAGAGGTAAATACCAGGAAGGATGCCATCCTTTCAGCATCCTGTGTTACCTAGGCCTCAGCAGGCAAATGCCCTCTGAATTGGGCACCCATGCCTCTAACAACATGACCCTACAGTAACTCAACCCTCGGCACTCATCTCTGTCACATGGAGGGAGCGTGGGTGTCAACCCTTCACGGCTTTCCTGAGGGAAAGCCTTGTAGCATTTCCCACTTCCTCCGCCCTGCAACACACACAACAGAAAACTTGGCAGAGAGGGGCATGGATGCCATAGCTCTTGTGCCCTCCGTGATCCTTCGGAATGACAGAATGCCAGTCCTCTGGCCATAGTGTTCCACACAGACGCACACAATGAGCAACTTCAGCTCCAGAACAGGGCCATAATCAGCTTAATCCCAGCTATACCTGGATCCCTGCTGCCCACATTCCTGCCATTAGAACCCCTTCCACTTAGGCTGGGGACATAGCTCCACTGGTATTGTGCTGGCCTTGCATGCACGAGGCCCTAGGTTCACAAGGAACCTTTTATATTTGTTTTTGTTTTTTCAATACAGGGTCTCACTATGTGGCCCTGGTTGTCCTGAAACTCATTATGTCGTGCAGGCTGGCCTCAAACTCACAGAGATGCACCTGCCTCTGCCTCCTGAGTGCTGGGATTTAAGGCATGCATGCACAATTATACTTGGCTACAAGGAACCTTTTATATACTCACTTGGCCTTGCTAGTTCCTGCTTGGCCTTCGGCTCTCATTTTCAATATTACTTCCTTAGAGAAGCTGGCCCTGTCATAGTGGCTAGGCCCTCCTACTTTGCTCCTTCATATACTCTTCTCCATTCAGTCAGTTTGTTTGTTCTGTCTGGTATCTGTCTATTTTATTACACTGCTTGTGTTTGAGGGCAAGGCCCTCTACACTGACTGCCAGAGCCTGGCACCAACCCAGCAAGAGTCAGGCCCTTAGTATTTGTTAAGGGAAAGAAATGCCAAGCCTTATTCCAGACACACAGCCCGTGTTCTTCCTACTAGAGCCAACACACATCCTAGGCTAGTACACACCGTACTAGGTACAGCGTAGCTTCACACCCCTCCCCCACAGAACACGCAGGCCCCGGGGAGGGCTGCCATCTGCTCATGGTTGTCACCCCAAAGCGTGGCACAGCACCTGCACAGAGGTGCTCCTTGAACATCTAAAAACATGCATAACACACACAGGCCTCCTAGAGGCTGCCCGGGGCCCCCTGGTGATTACTGCTAAAAGAGACTTGAGGAAGAGAGTAGAACGAGGGTGGTACCTGCCATCCCGATGGGCTGCGCCACCCTCGGTCACAGTCTTGACGAAGATGCCCAGCTTCTCCAGGCCCATGTCAGCTCCGGCCCCCATGCCAATGATGCTGATGCCCAGGCCCTCAGAGTCTGTGAGGCAGAAGAGAAGCCATGGCTGGAAGGGATCCTCTATCCTATACCCGCTCCAAGGTACGCTTCCTTTCACAAGAACTCCCCCAAATTTAGGAGTCATCCCATGATGGGGGGGAAAAACTATGCTTCTACCCACCTCTTTTTTTGCCAGGCCAACTCAGTGGGACTACTTCCTGCCCTTTGTCCTATCCAATGAGCTGACAAGCAGCAGGGTGTGTGAGGGTGGCTGGGGTGTGGCAGACTATTGTGTACACAGATAAGGGTGTGTGGCTGGGATGGGGGCTGAACTGCGATTTAGTTCTAAGCCTTTTGGTCTCTCTTCAATTAGTCTCTTCTATGCCCAGAGCTTCAGTGACCACACATGGAGATCCACTGCCTAGTTGCACCTGCCTGTCTGTGCCATGGACCTCTAGCAGCCAAACATATGACCTTCCCTGTGAACACTCCCTGAGGACTGGAACCCCTATCCACTCACTAGATGCCAGGCCTGGGAAGCATCCAGATTCGTCTCTCCCAGTTCCAGGATCCATTAAGTCGAGTAAGCACAAGGCAGTGTTGATTGTTACTGCCCACTGCATCCACTTACACTGTACTGTTGCTGATGCTACTACCAAGTCCATCACCTATTACTACCTGTATACACGCCACTAAGATCTTTATTTTCTTTTTTTTTTCTCTTCTCTTCCCTTTATTTTTTAATTTGTTATTTATTTGTTTGCTTTTTGAGACAGTGTTTCTCTTTGTAGCCCTGAATGTCCTGGAACTCTTCCAGTAGTAGACCAGTCTGGCCTCAAACTCAGAGATCTACCTGCATCTGCCTTTCAAAAGTATGTGCCACCACCACCTGGCCACTGTGATCTTTCTAAGGGGACTTGCCCAAGTCCCCACACTCCCTCTCAGAAACCGTCACGCTCTTGCCACAGTCCATGCCACCCTGGTTACACACTCTCCTGTGCTGGATGTACCTCTCTGTTCTACCCCAGGCTTTCCAAACGGCTCCTCTTCAGAGCTCAGACATTGGTGGCCTGAGACTGTTAGCGTGGTGAGGCTCTGTCAAAAGCATGGCCAGTGGCCTTTCATTCCTTCCAGCGCACGGGGTAGCACGTAAGGCTGAAGTCAGAGGCGCCATCTCTCTTGGGAACCTGCTTTTACCTGTACCCATGCCTCCGATAGAGCCCAGGACCACATATACAGTGCTTAGGAGAGATGTTCATCGAGTATCATTCCTGGCAATACACTACAGACACCAGTGGCTCTGGTTGCTGACAAGGAATGCCAAGAAAGGTCAGTTAGGGCTGGAATCAGAAGTCCAGCATGTGAATACCCACAAGGGTGGCAGGACAGAGGCTAGCACCACATCCCAGTATGTTCTTTAGATTGGCCTGGCCTCTCACCCTTCTCCAGCTCCACAGGAAACAGCTCCAATCTCTCCACACGCTTCTCTAACTCATACTCTGCAGAGGCTGCCATGGGATCCACATCTTCATTGCGTCGGTCATAGTCCTCATTGGAGTAGGTGCTGAATACCTGGGGGGGGGGAGCAGCTGTCAAGGGGTGCATGGGAGGTCAAGAGCACAGCTGGCAGGAGGAGGGCCATGGGCCAGCTAGCGAGGGCCTGAGGCCCCACGTCTCCCCCACCGGAGGCCCTTCCCAGCTCTCGGCAAAAGGGCTTCCTACTTCTAGAGATCCATTCCATATGGTACAGTCTGCATAGTACTGATGGCCACACCTGGGGAGATTGTGAGGAAGGTCTGCAAATCTCTGATACCAGGGAAGAGAGGGGACAAGACCCAAGAGCTAGACAGCTGAGAGTGGACAGGCAGAGCAGAAGACAGGAAGAGGAGGAGGGGAGGAAGGATGGAGAAGACACTGGAGGATGCCAGATGGGGATGGGGGGGGAGGGAAGGGGGGAAGAGGCAGAAGCACCAGGACCCTTCACTGCCCAGCAGCTGAAGTGGATGGCCATAGGGGGTGGAGAGGAAACAGTGAGGGTCCTTCTGTCCCCATGGAGAAGGGAAGGCCATTAACTCCCAGGCAGGCCTCAGGCAGCAGGAATGGAAGAGAAAGCCGGGCCCTTATGGTCCTCCCATATGCCAGAACTGTGTCCCTGAAGAAAGATATTCCTGTCAACCAGAAAAAAAAAAAAAAAAATAGGCACGGGCCCTAAAGGGACTAGGGATCATGGGGCAGTGGCGGTCTCTCTGCCCTTGCTCAGTATCCCGTGACCCTCTACTGTCTGTTTCCTTCTATGTGTCTAACTCTGACCTCTTCATAGGACCAGTGAGGAGGAGGTGGGGCTTTGTGGTTAACCTGATGCTGAACCCAGGTGGGTATCTGCACAGCATTTAATGGACATCATTTGGGGAACCATGGCTTGTTTGACTTTCCTGCTAGCTGTGACAGATTGGCATCACTTGAAGTCAACTGGATGGGCTAGAAGGAAGTAGGGGGAGATACTGTCTTCAGAAAGCTCCATGCCAGGACCTCCTCTGCTCCAGGAGCATGCCCATGGGCATCCTGGTAGGCAGGGTTACTCCTGTGCTCCAGCTTTTGTTGGGGCTTGCTGAATGTCATCCCAAACCTCTAGCCCCACCACAGATGTACACGGTCTTGGTGGTAGGTAGAAAGGATGCTTATTGAATCAACCAGAAGCACAGCTGAGGGGTGTGTGCTCACCTAGCTCAGTGCCCTAACTACACAATATCAGACATTCAGGGCCAGGCCCTTTATAATCATCTAGCTGCTGTGCAATGGCCAATGGACTAATCTCCAACATCTGACCAGTTTGTCAGCAGTCCCAGCCCCTTGAAGCAACAGGCTCCCTATTCCACAAATAATCCATTGCCCAAGGTCACAAGGGGTTGGTTAGCCAGTAGCTCGGCAGGATGGCACCAAATTCAAGATGGGCTGTAGTAGGTGGGTCACAAGTGCCTTTGTCCCTAACTCAAAAGTGTTCCAAGCTTTAGGACAAAGAACGCCATAACCCTGGATCAGCAAATTGGCTTTGGCCCACTTTTTCATCTGAGGCCTCTGGCCTTTACCCTACACCCAGGAGACAGTGTCCCCCAGCCCTTTCCCAAGTCAACCAACCCCTCCCCACTTCCCGTCACACACACTCCACTATGACTTCCAAAACACTGACCCTACCTCCTCTTCTGTCTACAACCTGTTCACCTCTGGCAGCCTGCCCTTTGCAGGGGTCCCAGGCAGGCCTCAGGTTCAGAGGCCTCAGACCACCAGTCACTCCCTCTCCCAGAAGGCCCTGGGCTCAGCTATCTTAGCTGATAGTCTGGAATTGTGTTCTCTGTTCTGAGCAGATACCCCCACTGCCATAACGGTGACAATTGGGTCAGGGAGGGGCAGAGAACCCTGGCTTCAGAGTCAGTGTAGCAGTGGCAGTGGAGAGCAGCCTGGGGCCCTGGGCCAGGGTGGGGAGAAGGAATGCCCCAGCAAGGCCAAAAGTCACACACTCAGCCTCTGCACTGCCTTGGCTCTCACACTAGTGGCCGGCTTGCTTCAGAGTCACCAGGGAGTCCACAGCACTGCTCTAAATCATGTGCTATTTTTTACCAAAAAACCAGGGTAAGGCGTCAGATATAGACAGAGGCCCAGACCACACTCCTCTCTATGAGGGCATGGGGCTACTCAAAGAACCCATGGGGATGAAGCAACAGCCCGACACCCTCCCAAGAGCATCACAGCCTCTGCTCCTTCCTGGATCTCCCTCCCTTCAGAGGGAATATGGCATGGAGAAGCCTTCCAAATTCTCAGGCAGGGAGAGGAGGACACTGGCCACCCTCCTTAACCTTTTAGACCTCTGCTGGCCTGGGATGGGGGAAATTTGGTCCAGTAGTAGCTATGGAAACTGCAAGCAAACACATTGGGTTTGTCTGGGGAGGGCAAGGAGGGGCAGGGTCCAGGCCAAGGAAAGTCCTTGGTGCTGCATACAGCCATCCACCCCACACTGGGCAGGGCAGGTGCTAGGCACAGTAGCGGGAGGGCTAGGAAGAAAAGAACATCAAAGCAGAATGTGCCAGCTAAGCTCACAGGGTAGTGGGAAATAGGAGTGGTCTCCTGTTTTTAATTCTCCCCAGGGGACATCTTTTCTCTACCAGACTACTAAGATCTCAAAGCACTGACTGGCACAGCTCTCAAACCAATCACCAATAGTGGTGTTAGAGATGGGGGCTGAACCCTCCCCTGCCAGGCGAGCCCCCATCCTCTTTTAAAGTACCCAGAGAATACGGAAAGGGGTTGGAGTCCTAAGGCTGTAGGCATGTATGTCTGCCAGGCACCTTAGGGGAACTCCCAGACCCACCCAGCACCCTCTTCCTGTGGAGCCTGCAGAAGGCCTATTCCTCCTCCATATAAGACGCCCCTTTCTGGTGCAACTCTGGACATAGGAAGCTGGCCCAGCACAGACCATGAGGTATAGGGTCTTTCCCCCAGCCCGGGTCACAAGGCCATGGCCCAGTTCACCCTCACAGTGTGCTTCCGTCTTTCACTTCTGCAAAGCTGGGGTGGGGGTACTGACAGGACAGAACTGCAGTCTCCAGTATCTTTGTTTTGGGAAGTTCCTAGCTCCCCTCTCTCACCCCAGGCAGAGCCAGCCTCACACATGGAGAAGCAGGAAGTATCCCTAAGCTTCCCATCCTTCTCTCCTGACAGTAGGGCATAGGAACAGTACCCTGAGGACACAACCCACACCCCTTCAGGCCAGCCAAGTCCCAGCCTCTGGCAGCCTCTGGAAGAAAGAATGTCTGGGGGAGGGAGAGAGAGCAGGTGTTCCAGAGTAGGCGTGGGACAGGGCGGGATGCTGGGCGGGGCAGCAGGCTAGGAACCTGAGGGCAGGTCGCAGCAGGCCACCTTCGCAATCACAGGCCTGAAAACCTTCCCACTCTGACAAACAGCTGGATGTCCCCCACGCCCCCCTCATTGTGGAAACTTCTGGGAACCCAGCTGGGTGGCAGGGTCTGACTCAACCTGCCAAACACGGATGTCTGGGCGGGGGCGACCACTCGCACAAGGCAGGGGCAGTGCGGGGGACCGAGGGGGGATCACTCACTTGGATCGGTGCGGTGCTGAAATGGATCTTCCGACTCGGGGCCGGATCCTCTTCCTCTGAGAGACCGGGAATCTCTACACACCCTGACTCCGGCTCGTAGGGGGGCTCCCCATCCTCCTCATCATCTTCTTCATCGTCCTCCTCCAGGGCACTGCCCCCAGAGTCCTCCCCGAGTCCACTGTAGGCGCTCACATCCACCAAGTCCGCTTCCGAGAAGTCCTCCTTCTTGGACTCATCCACCTCCTCAGGGGCCATGTCCGGAGCCCGGCCATTGTCCACCCCCCTCTCCGGCGTCACCACAGACGCTGCTTCCTCTTCGGGGACCGCTTCGGCCTTGGGCTCCTCGGGTGCGGGGCTGGCTGTGGTGGCCGAGGTGCTGCCATTCTCCAAGGCTGCATGGACGGTCACCTCAGCCTGGATCACTTCCCCGGGAGCCGACTCGGCCTCAGACTCCCCACTTTCCTCAACCTCCACCGGCTTGATCTTGCGCACCTCCCGAGGCTTTGGCGGCGGTCGCGCAGGGGCCACTCGGTGCTGTGGGGGCTGCTGCCCTCCAGGGCCACGCTCCTTCTCGGTCGCGGCATCCCCCGACGGGGCGGGAGGCGGCGGCGGCGGCTGAAACACCCGGGACCGCTTACTGACCAGCTTCGAGTTGACCTGGGGCGCCCCCGCGGCCCGGGGGGGCCCGGGCGCACGGTGAAGGCCGGTCCTCGAGTCGGCTTTCTCAAAGACCGCACTGAGCTGGCTGACCGTCGGCGACACGGCGTCAGCATCCAGCTTGTCCAGCGCCTCGGTGCTGCCGTTGAAGCGCACCACGACGTCCAGCTTCCGGTCCTGCAGGCCGGCGCGCTCCTGCCGCAGCAGCCGCCGGGCCGCGGCCTCCTTGTCGCCACCCGAGGCCGCGGGGACGCTCCGTTCGAACAGCTTCCGCGTCTCCTGCAGCCGGGACGGCGGGTGCGGTGGCGGAGCCGGCTGCGCCGAGGGCGCGGGCTTGGAGTCGAAGCGGCTCACGCGCTCAGACACGCTGGTGCCCAGTTTGAGCAAGGCGCTGTGGTCCACGTTCTCGTTCAGGCTGCTGGCCCGCGGCAGGGACAGGCGCACGCCGCCGCGCTCGGACGCCCGCGGGGCCTCGGCCATGCCCGCGCCGCCTCCCGCCTCCCCTGGCGGCCCCGCGGTGGTGCCCATCTGCAGGAACATACTTTTGATGCGGTGGACGTTGGAGCCATATTTCTTATGGTGGGCCGCCTTGGGTGTCTCATCGGGCCCGGGCGCATCGGGAGGTTTCAATGCCTGGATGCCCGCTTCGTAAGCGCTGCGGTGCGGGGAGGCGCTCCGGAGGGGACCCCCGGGCCCCCGAGGCTCCGTCTTCATCATGGTGGGGGGAGCCGGGTTCGCATCCCCTCGCTCCCCGCTGCCCCCCTCCAGCAGGCGGCTGGCCAAGTCGGGACCACCGCCCCCCCTCAAAGAAAGAAATCCCGCAAGGCCTTCTATAGAGTCCCCCAGAAACCAATCTGCCAAAAAACAGTTAACCCTGCTCTAAAAAAAAAAAAAAAAAAAAAATCTCGGAGCGCCCTGTGTGGGTCGCCTCCCCCAACCAAGCTGCCAAAGACAGCCAGCCCCCTTCGAAAGCTCGAGCGGCCTGGTGCGGTCGCCCCCACCCAAATTGGAGAAGCGGAGGCTGGCTGGAGCCGCTGGGACCGCGCTCCCAGCCCGCGAAGCAGCGGCCACGGCGCCGGCTCACATCCTCCGAGGCGGTGTCAGCGAGGCTGGCGGCGCGGGCGCCCCCTACTCCGGCAGGGAGCCTTGACTCTTGGGGTGCCCGGCATCCCAGCGCCCGTGGCTGCTCCGCTGACCCGGGCCGCTCCGCCGCGCCTCCCTCCCTCCCTCCCTCCCCCCCGCGCCCCGAGCCTCGGTCTTTCTCTAGCTCAGCCCGAACCGCGGCTGCCGGAGATGGAGCGGCTGCCCTTCTCGCCGCCGCCGCTGGGGGACTGGCACCACTGGGTCCTAAAGGGATCGGATTTCCGGGGCCGGAGCCTGTGAGCCCTCCCCTTCCCTTCCACCCTGTCGCCTCGTCTCTCCTACTCATAGTTGGCCGACAGCCTAACGCAGCTCCTCGGACCTTGGCTATTCTTCGTCAACCCTCCCATCCCAAACGCGGCGGCTTTTCACAACCCACATAGGCGTACCCTCATTTAACCCTGGGGGCGGGGAACCATCCAGACACAGCCGCCTGGATCCTGGCCTGATCCTCCCCCAGTATGAACGGGTTCTGTGAGAAGGGGCCCTGAATCATTCACTTAAATGTCCTTAGAGTGTTCAGGGCTATCAGCATCAAAACTGTTGGGTGCTAGGTCAAAGCACATATTTCTAGCTCCTTCCAAACTTGGTGCAGGGAATCTCAGAGGCAGGACCTGGGAGTCTTCATTTTAACAACTCCCCATGGGGCACTTTTTGCACCTTAAAGGATGTAAAAGTTTGGCCCAGCAATACTTGCGGTGCCAAGAACAAATGAAGAAACGGAGGTGGGTAGGAGGGCACATCACCCAAATGGCAGGAGATTTCCAAAGCTCCCTTTGGCCATCGGAAGTCTTAAGACGGTGCTCTTCACCTGCCCACTCTTTTTCAGGCTTCGGGAGGAGTGTTGAATCCTGGCCTTCATAATCTGCCAGAGAACTCTCTCTCTAAATAGGAAGAGTTGGAACGGTGTTGGGAGGGAGTTAGAAGAAATGATTCTAGAGGCCTAGGGCCAAAGTTTCCCTGCTGAGAGTTCTAGATTGGGTCTCAGATTTAAAGGATTCTGGTCACTGTGTGTGTGTGTGTGTGTGTGTGTGTGTGTGTGAGAGAGAGAGAGAGAGAGAGAGAGGGGGGGGGGTCCTTAATCCCATCACTTGGGAGACAGAGGCAGGAGGATCTCTGTGAGTTGGAGGGGTCAGTTTGGTCTACAGAGCAAATGCCAGGACATAGAAACCGTGTCTCTCAAAAAAGCAACAACAAAGTGTGTGTGTCCTTCTGTGTGTGTCTTACAAATCCCTTCTTGAATTCTTTAGAGTTCCTTCATTCCTCCAAGGGGCCTGGTGTTGCCCTTTATCCCTCCCCAGTTGCCGGGAACCTGCTAGTGAGGATACATCCAATAGTTGGGTCTAGTTGCTCTTGTCTATAGATCACAGGAACTGAGGAAAAGAGAGGACACTAGGACCCAGAGAACAACTCAGGCACAAAGCCTCTCCCCCCCCCCCTCCAGCTGCTTCCTGCATCTCGGGCCTTCCTGCAGCCTCGGCCTACTCCCCCCAACCCCCTTCCACTCCATCCTCTTCCTCCTCTTCCCGTTCTCCCACTCTCCGGTTGGCCTGGCCGAGCCGGTGGAGGAAGCCCTCCTACCCTTGCATTCTCCGTGTGTGGGTTTTGTGGGACACTAACCCATAGCACGTGCAAAAGAGCTCAGTGCGTGGGGGATGGGACATGGGGAAACCGCCTGGGAACCCTGAAGATTGGGGTGGGGAGGAGCCAAGAACCACTGGACTGGCTCCCTCGAGTAGTGTGCCAGGAGAGGGAAGATTTTGGCTCTCATCTGGAGCCGGACAGGCTTTCAGATGCCCCTACATTTTTGCACAGCAGGCAGGAGACTTACCCCTCCCCAGTTCCGCACTTGGGGGATCTGTGTGCCTCCTCACCTTCTGACCCTTCTTAGAAGCCCACTTTCCTAAACAAGCTTTAGGACTTGTTCCCAAGTTTAAGTCTAGAATTTGAACCCTCCACCCTATCCCCGACTATGGCAGTTGGTTGGTGGCTTTGTGTGTGTGTGTGTGTGTGTGTGTGTGTGTGTGTGTGTGTGTTTGGTTTGGTTTTTTCTTTTTCTTTCTTTTTTTTTTTTTTCTCTTTTGAGACAGAATCTGGAGTATCCCATGCTGGCTTTGAACTAGCCATTGTAGCCAAGCATGACCTTGAACTTCTATCCCACTCCCTCCACCTTTTGAGTGCTGGAATCACAGGCTCGAGGTTCTACCAGGGCTCTCTGCATGAGGCAAGCACTCTAGCAACCCAGCTCCATCTTCACCTCCCACTGTGATAGTTGGGCGATGCCCTGCTGCTCACCCTATTGCTAGCTGGGAATTTTGTCCTTACAGCTCCTGTGTGGATTGGGGGAGGGCCCAGGCCCCTGGGTGTTCTGCCCAGAATCTCCCACACCCTTTGTGGTGAGTCATCTTTCCTGGTCCAAGCCCAAGGGGTCCTGTGCCCACACTCAGGGCCAGGTGGGAGGAGGGGTTGAGAACCAGCTGTTGGCCCCTTCCCCCATCATCCTTGGCAGAAATTTAAGATGAACTAGACTTAATAGATACCCTCATGCCTCCCTTACCCGGTAATTTCTCAGAGTGAGACCCCCTTTAAGAGCTTCGGGATGCGAGAAAGTAGAGTGAGCACGAAAGTAGAGTGAGCACGAAAGAGTGAGCACGGAGCTTGGGTGACTGAAGCTAATAAGGAGAGAGTATTCTTTCCTGGGCTTCTATACGGCAGAGCAACACCCGAGCTGGAATTTTACCATCACTCTTTCCTTGGAGTCAGGCACCAAACAATCTGCCTATAAGATGGGTGGGGCACGAAGTGTCACCTCCTCCATCCTGTCCCTGCCCAGCTGAGGTAAACTTCCATTCCTCAGGCCATAATGTTCACCTATTCCCACGTGTTTAGCATCCTTGGATAATTTAAAACTTTTGGTTTCCCCAGGACCCATGTGGTGGGAACTTTGATGTCATGGCCGCTGTACCTGATGGTCTTGGGAAGGAAGTTCCTTCTATTCCTTTGCCTTGTGTGGAGTTAGGGGTGGAGTGGTTCCCAAAGTTGAGCCAGGATTCAGGTCCTGCCTGTACCACTTAACTGTCTGTGACCTTGCAGAAGTCATGCATCTCTTTTGTGCTCTGAGGGGATAAACTGAGGCCTGGGAGAACTGCCAGCAGCTTCAATGCTTGTGACCAGGTGTAGGGGAAGGAAACACCTTCCCAGCATTGGCTAAATGATGGGAACTGCTGCACTAGGCTGCAATAATCCTCCCTCTCTCCGGCCAAGCCCTTCCTTGTTTCCTCATACCCCATCTGACGAGGGCCCTCTGGGAAGGTGCTCTGGATGGTTATGCCTGGGGGCTTGTTGGCTTTAAATGCCAGGTGTAACAGCAAAGATGGTGAGAGAGAACCCGATGTGTGGTGAGTTCCCAGCCTTCAGCACCCTGGGCTCAGGCATGGGCTGGGAGCCAAGGCTGGCTGCTCTTCCCAGCCTTGGGCCTTTGAGACAACTTCTGAAAGTCGTTTTGTTTTGTTTTCCTGGCCACTGTCATCAGAGAAGAAGCCGTCCGGGTCTATGGTAAGTTCCTAACATTCACTCCAATTCCTCTATGTTGTTGGCCTTGAGCTCGTTCTGGGATCCAAGGAGAGGATATGCTTGTGTTTCCACACCTAAACATGCTGTCCAACTCCAGCATGGCATGCCCGAGAGGGCTAAAGGCCCTTAGATAACCTAGTCACAAGGGACAGCCACAGTTTTAGCAACCTGGCTAGGGTCCCGCTGGTCTGACTTGAGTCCTGAGCCCTCCCATTTGCTCCATTTGCCTTGGAATAGTCATTTTGGATCCCATACTTGCTAACATGTTCAACTTGAATGTCTGAAATCTTCTGACCATGGATGAACCTGGGTGTCTCTTACTTCCTGTGTAGCACAGGATACCGCAGGACTTTGAAGTCAGGCCATTTCTGTTAGAACCCCCAGCTGCCACTTCCAAACTCAAGGACTTTGCCACATTTCTTCCTCTGTGAGCCGGAGACAATACAACAAACTCAAGGAGTTGCTGAGGGCACTAAATAGATCCTGAATTTGGAAAGCACAGAGGTGCTCAGAGTGTGGGCTGTTCCCGACTGCGACTGCACGTGGACTGGAGCATGTATGGGGGCTGCACATGCAAGAGTGTGGGCAGGTGTGTGGCTGCAAATGAGCACCGGCGCCTGCAGCTCAAGTCTATTTTCATGAGACACTGGGCCTCTGCTCTCTTCTCAAAGTCCGCTATGTGAAATTCTGGTATGTAAGCATTTCTGCCCATGGCTCTTCCAAATCTTCGTGAATCTTTTCTTCTTGACCCGGAGCCTCAAGCGTGCCAGGTAAGTATTCTGTCACTTAACTACACCCTTTGCCCTGAGATTTTTTTTTTTTTTTTTTAATGACCTTCTTTCTTAACTTTCCAAGGGATTTTTTATTCCTGCCTCTTGGTGTGCCTCAAGTCTCTTATTGTATCTGTAGGGAGAGGACCTGTGGGGTCCTTCCTTCTTCCCACGGCTAGGAGATTGCTATTGCTTTTTTTTTTTTTTTCTTTTTTGGCTGCTGGCTTTCTTCCCACCAGTCTCACACTGTACTCTAGCAGCCCTTGTAAAGTTCACATGCTTCTTGGAGACTAGGAAGGCATCAGTGTGTGTGTGTGTGTGTGTGTGTGTGTGTGTGTTGGGGGTTGGGGAAGGGATGAGGCACAGCAAAGATTTCTCCAAATCCTCAGTCGCTTTAAAGGAAAGCCTATATTTAGCTGGGCTTAGAGGAGCCTGTAAATATGTATTTTGCAACTTCGTAGTTGTAGCCATGGAGCTCTAGAGACATGCAGAGAGGTCAAGGGAAAAAAAAGAAAAAGAAAGAAAGAAGAGCAAAGATTAGGCAATATAGTTATCAGCAAATCCAAGGAGTTTCTATTGCCTGCTCCAACTGCTAAGAACTCACATTTCTGTGTTTTTGACGGCTACTATTTTCCATCTGCTTTCTGGATCATGTGCAAGGAAGAGACAACTTTCAGAGTCACCTTCTCGCTTAGGCCTTTGCCTATCGTCTCCCATCTGACTGGCCCCACCAGGCTCCACTAGGCTCCCATGCGACCTGGCACAGGTTCAGTCTCCAGAATGCCAGCTTTTACTCTCTCTCCCTAACCCCCTTGCTCTTCAAGTAGCCTGGGAAGTTGGGGGCAGAGAGTGGAAACATGAGCAGTCTTGTTAGTTTGGGGTAATTCTCCTTCACGGAACTCTATTTTCTAATAATTTTTTTCTTTTTAGTTTGCAGATTTTCTTAGAAAATAAGGGAAGTTCAGAAAATGGCATTAACAGCAGAATTCACAGTTGTCCGTATTGGGTCATGTTTGTTTCAGGTTTGTCCGCAGAAATGATATTAATTTGGGAGGCTGGGGAGATGACTCAGTTGGTGAAGTACTTGCTGTGTAAGCATGAGAGCTTGAAGTCCATTCTGAGAACCCAAGCGAAAATCGAGCCAGGTGTGGTGACCCAGGCTCATGACCCCAGAACTGGGGAGGCAGAGAGAGAACCCTTGGGGCTTAGAGGCTAGCCGGTCTAGCCTATTTGGAGCTAGTGAGAGACCCTGCCCAACCCATCCCCCCCAAAAAAAAACCCAAACTGCAAAGGTGTTTTCCATCTTCTCCAATAGAAACTCTGTCTCCAAGCACAGTAACTCCCTGTTCCCTCCCTTTGCTGTCCCTGGCAACCACTTGTATCTGTGTGAACTTGACTCCTCTAGGTACCTTATGTAAACATCATACAGAATCTGCCCTTTTGTGCCTGGCTTGATTTTGCCTGGTTTACATAAATTGTAGCAAGTGCCAACCCATAATCTCACCTCTTTCCCATGCATTTCCATATTCATAAAAGAGCAGTGCTTTCTGGGTCTTTGCAACCTGTGTAACAATAGCAAATGCTATTATATACACCATTTGTACCTTCACCACCCAAGGTTTTTGACAGCAGGTCCCTATGTGTAGTTACGTCTGTGGTTTGTCCATTTTAATTTCTGCTCATCATTTTATCATGTGAATAAGCCACAACGTAGTTGGTGCCAATTCACCTACCAACAGTGTTTGGGTGGCATCTGTTTTCTGATGTTCTAAGAAGAGTTGCAGTGACACATCCTGGGATTTTATCTGAACCCATTCAGGATGTTACCTAGGAGCAGAAAGTCAGGTCTTATGCTTGGGTGCTTGAACTTTGAGCTTGGCTGTCACTGCCAAGATGTTCTCTATAGCCGATGAATCACCATCCTGCCTTCTACCACCAGCAACTGTACAAGATCACATCTTGCCAACATTTGCTGCCTTCCCCCTTTTGAGACAAGGTCTTACTATGTAGCCCTGGCTCACCCAGAACTCACTATCTAGACTAGGCTACCCCAAAACTCAGAGTGCTCTGCCTGCACTTGCCTCCTGGGATGGGATTACAGGGGTGTGTTACTGTGCTCAGCTTCTACACTTTCTTCCATTTTGTGTATGTGTGTTCAGTGATGGATGTATGTGCTCACATGGTGACTAGAGGACAAGCTCAGCTTCATCCCCACCAAGGCTGTCCACTTCTTTTGAGAAAGGGTCTCTCATTGGCCTGTAGCTCATCAGTTAGGCTAGACTAAGTGGTCAGTGTACCCCAGGAACCTCCTGTCTCCACCCCCAACCCCAGTTTAGACCACTAGCATGTACCACCATGCTCTTCCTTTGCTTTTTGAAAAAAATTAAGTTCTGGGGATTGAACTCAGGTCCTACATGCTTGCAAGGGCAGCACTTTATTGACTGAGCCAGACTCTCTTGTTGGGCTTTTCCCCTGTGGTTATGTTTTGTTTTTGGCTCTTTGTTTGTTTGTTTGTTTGTTTTTCAGTGTAAGGCATCAAAACCAGGGTCTCATGCATGCTAGGTAGGTGCTTTACCACAGGACTACATTCCCATCTGAGACTTCTTATTTTTGCTAGTCTGCTGCATGTGACATAGCTCACCCTGTGCATACCCTGACTGAGGCAAAGCATGTTTACTGGGCTCATTGTTCATCTGGGTTTCCTCTGAGTAAATCACTTCAGCTATAATTTGCTTTTGATGAGTGCTGTAAAAAGCCTCCATGTAAGGACACCTCTGTCAAAAGCTGGAGTGGTGGCACACACTGTTAACCCTAGTGCTGCAGAGGTGGAGATAGGCAGACCCCACTCACCCACCAGGGGCTCACCAGCCAGCCAGCCTAATCAGTAAATCCCAAGTACCAGTGAGAGAGACTCTATCTCAAAAAAATGAGATGGGTGCTGGCTGGAGAGGTGGCTCAGTGGTTAACAGCACTTCTTACTCTTCAAGAGGACCTGGGTTCAGTTCCCAGCATCTACATAGTGAGTGGCTCACAGTCATCCATAACTCCACAGTTTCAAAGACCTCTCTTCTGACCTCTGTGGACAGGAGGCACATGTGTGATGCATAGACATACATGCGAGGAAAACATTTATCCAATAATTTTGAGAGAGAGAGAGAGAGAGAGAGAGAGAGAGAGAGAGAGAGAGAGAGAGTCCCTGGAGTTGGTTAATTCAAGGATTAACCATCAGGATGTGGCAGAGTCTTCCATCTTTCTTTTCCGTGCCCTTCAGGAGGGTAAATGCCACTCACTTGCTAAGGCTTACGATGTTAGCTTGCCTATTGAACTACCCCCCACCCTCAAAAGGTTCCAAGATTGCTGCCTGGACTCCAGGTATTTCACACAAGCAACAATGCGGAGATGGCAGAGGCTGAAGACGAGAAGAGATGGATTCCATCTTAGAGTCTCTCCCAGGACCACTGCTTCCCTCCCAGCAAACAACCTCCCTCTCTACATGTCCATGCCTAAAGCAATTGGTGGCCAGAGAAACGAAATCATTACTATATTTTGACCAATCATAGTTCATGGATAAGGCTGGGGAAAGGCCATCTGTCCCCAAAGCCTGACAGCCTGACGAAGTTCAGTGTTCTATGATGGAAAAAGAGAAATGAAGCCATTTAGAATGCACAAGATGCTTTTTTTAAAAAATAAAATAAAGACAGGATTTTGCTGTGTGTGTATCTCTGGCTTGCCTCAAACTCACTATGTAGCCTCAAATTCAAGAGATCGGCTCTCTCTGCTTCCCAAGCACTGAGTTTAAAGGTGCATACCACCATGCCTAGTCTGGTCTGTGTTTTAAAAAATTATTTCTAAGTCTGGCAGTGGTGGTGGTAGCGGTGGCAGTGTACACCTTTAATCCCAGCACTTGGGAGGCAGAGGCAGGTGCATCTCTTGAGTTCCCCAGGCTACAGAGTGAGTTCCAAGAAAAGCCAGGGCTATACAAAGAAATCCTGACTTGAAAAACCAAAAGGAAAAATATTTTTAGTGCCAGGAATTGACTCGGCACATGCTAGGCAAACACTGTTCCACTGAGCTACCTCCCTAACCCCTGTGTTCTGAAACTGGACATCACCACATAGCCAAGGCTGGCTTAGAATTCCCAATCATTCTGCTTCGGCATCTAGAGGGCTGATTTCTGGGAGGTCTTTCTATATTCTGAATACTAACCCTTTATCTGTTTTGTGTGTCCCCAACATTGCCACCCAGGCTGCTCTGTCTTTTTACTTTGTTCATAATGTCATTTTTATAATAGGCAGTAATATAATAAAAATCAATCTTTTCCAAATTGTGTCTCTTATGTAAGAACTGTTTTCCTACTCTCAGACTGCCTGCATTTCCTCCTAATTATTTTAAAGTTTTGTTTTTCACTTTTAGATCTTTAATCCATCTGGAATTAATATTTATGCCTAGTGTAAAGAGGTTTCATATGAAAAGCCAATTGTCCCAACACTCTTTATTGAATAGACTGTTCTCTCTCACTGAGTTGCTGTGCCACCCCAATCATAAATCAAATCCCCACATACACTTGGCTCCATTTCTGGGCACTTTGTTCTATTGATCTCTTTGTCCGGCCTGGCACCAATACCACATTGTTTTAATTACTATCACTTTCAAAGAAAGTCTTGGTGTCTCTAGGGCAGGTCCACTTTCTTCTTCAGAAGGCACCACTTTCTTGGCCCTTTGCTACTCTGTATGAGGTTGAGGACCGTTTCAGGCTTCTGTTGAGAAGCTTCATGGGCATGCACGGAATCAACTGGTAAATGTGGAGAGAACCATCTTCGAGGCTGTCATCAAGAATTCTCAAGCTTAAACTGATCCCTCCACGACATCTCTCCATTTATTCCTTTTAGACTATAGTATAGTGCCTTGTTCATAAATATCTTGTAAGTGTAGTGGCCCATGCCTTTAGTCCCAGCACTTAAGAGGTAGAGGTAGACAGAGCTCTGTGAGTTTGAGGCCAGCCTGGTCTACAAAGCAAGTTCCAGGACAGCCAGGGGTTATATGGAGAAACCCTGCCTCGAAAAACAACACCAACAAAAAAGAGATAAAGCTGACCTCTTGCAGTTCTCAAATCCTCCTGATGGCTGCCCTGGCCAGCTATTGCTATGCATTGTGGGTTATAAAAAGCTCCCTCCTGAGCTTTACAATTTACAAAGCACTTTGCCCTCTATTATCTCACTGGTCTTTCTTCTGCTTTAAAGAGGGAGTATCTCAGTAGCAATGTCTGAGGTACCTGGGACAGCCCCCACCCCAACCCCTTCTCTGCTTTGCTTTTAATAGAAGAAATTTGTCCAACAACAGTCTGGCACTCCAGTTTTAATGCTCTTGGATGGTAACCCCTTGGGGGGACCTGAAGTCCACTTAGGGAAAGCGGAAGCAACTCTGCTGGGAGAGTACTTGCCTGCCATGCACAAAGCCCTGAGCACTCTGCAGCACCGCCATAGGCAAGAGGATGGGGAATTCAAGGTCATTCTTCACTACACAGCCAGCCTGGGCCCTGCAAAACCCCTTTTCAAGAATAAGACAGAAAAAACACATTAAACAAGGGGGTCAGGAAGATGTAAGAGGTCTTCAGACTGGTGTCCCCAGGATGGCTGTGAGGTTGTTAGGGAAATAGGAAATGCCCTTGGAAACCAGAGTGTTGACAGATGACGGGTGGGTGAGGAAGGGTGGGGAGGTGAGCATTATTTCCAACCACCTACCCCTACACGAGTCCTTCTCCCTGTAAGAAAGTACATTTTCTGGACAGGGAACTGGGCGACACACGCGATAGGCTTGTGGTCTTGGGAGTCCTCCTGTATCGCTCAGATAACAGCCGGGTTCAGCACGCATGCCCCTTAAAGGTGGTACTTTCCCAGCCTGGAAGTGGGCGCTGCGCAGGCCTCGCTCCTCCCAGCTAGCCACTCACAGATCAGTGCTTCCGTTGCGCAAGCGCAGGGAGACCTGGACCTGCGAACGCGCCCTCTCGTGGTGGACTGACTCAGTCGCATTCTTTGTTGTTGCTCTGGGGTCCGGGAAGAGGAGGGAGAAAGATGTGGGTGGAGTCTGGGAGGCAGAAGCGAGAATAAGATCGCAATGATGAGGGTGCCTTTTCTTTGTCCCTCACAAAGACGTATAATATGTGTTTCGGATGAAAGAAATATGTTCCTACGAGATCAAAAGGGAGACTAGAACAGAATGAGACTGTTGGGGAGATGATGCTTCCACCCATTCATTCATTCATTCAACAAACATTCTCTAGGTTGGACAGATGGCATAGGAAGCTGGGAAAGTGGTCGCCGATGTGGGGGGTGGGGGCGAGGAAAGAGGCCCTGCTAGTAAAGAGCAGGACTCGGTGGCGGGGTGGGGTGGGGGGAGGGAAGCAGGGGAAGCTCCAACTGAGCTCATAGTTATAAAGCTGAGAGAGGCGGAGACCTGACCCATCCCGGAACACATGCTCTATCTGATGAGGACTAAATATATAAATTAAAGATGGAACACCCTGAACACCAGGAGGGATGCTGTTTGTGATTTTTAAACCATAAAGTAATGATTATACTACTAGCAGAAACAAAGATGGTAATTGGCCACAGTTTGGAGGATGCTGGGGAATCAACCCATTATTTTGAAACCACTAAATTTAGATACGAAAAGAACTGAACACTTACACCCTTTACTATATGAACTGTACCACCTGGGAAGCAAATCATTAGGGCAATTTCTCTATCTCGCTGTATTCCAACTGATGAAAGAGAGTGGCCGGATTTGAGTATCGCCATTTTGCAGGGCAGAACAAAAGCTGTAAAGCTGGCAGCACATACTACGCCTCCAGATGAAGAGCCTGACCCCATCTATAAAGTGGGTTTGTAGAGGAAAGATCCTCAATATGACCCAGTCTTTAGACTCAACTACAGAAGATTACAGTGTCCAGAGAATTCCATTTACGGATAGTGTGGAGGTGGAAGGGACGTGGTACAACACCAGGGAGATGCTATCAGCAAATCTAGAGTGTGAGCGATTGCAGAACTGATCTGGCCTTTTCATAGTTGAGAAGGCAAGAGAAAGGGAAGGAGGGGAGAATGGAGGGATGCAAGGGAGGAAAAGAGGAAGAGATGATAAAAAGCCTATAAAAATGTACAACTATTTAAGTCTACCAACCAGTTAAAGTGTATCCACCTCTGGAAAGGCACAAGTGCTTTTAACCTCTGAGTGATCTCTCCAGCCTTCCTTTTTCCTTTGAGATGGGGGGGGGGGGGTCTCACTATGTAGCCCTGATTGGCCTTGAACTGACAGAGATCTACATGTCTTTGCCTCCTTCATACTGGAGCTAAAGAAGTGAGCCACCACACTCAGCTCCAGTTTCCTAAAAAGAAATAAAATAAAACACTCTCAAACAAAAGGTGTAAGGACTCTGCAACACCTTTTCAGTCCCTAATCCCAACAGACTGAAGGTGTTTTTACGAAGCAGCCCGGACTTGGGAGCTTCGGGAGCCTCCAGTGGATTCCTGGGACAATCCTAGCTCTCCTGAATGGGGTCATTCTTGGGGAAGACCAGAAGAGAAATGGCTGTAGCTTTTCCATCGAGGGAGGCTGGCCTCTGTGGGCCTTGTGTCTTTGTGACTTGGTAACACTAGGGCACATTCTGCCTTAACACAGCTAAGGGTGTGAGCAAGTGGCACCAAAAATAGCAGTAAGGCATCTGGGGAGGGTGTCACACAGGAGGCAGGGGCAGGGCGGGGGCCATCTGCCAGCCCCTACCCCGCCCACTCTCAGATGCCTTCCACTCTTGTTCTGCCTCCAAACCCCTTTCCTCTTTCCTCCATCTCCGAGAGGGCAGGAGACAGCAAGGTGAGCCGGGGACAAACACCTGCCTGTGAGCCTGAGTGAATGCTGACTCTGGAAACTTTGTGAGTCTCCAGGGGCGAGCAAGGTGGTCATGTGGGAAGAAAGACGGAACAAGGACAAAACCTACCCACTAGTTACCCGAATACAAGCCTGAGCCAAGCCAGACATCCTTGCTTGAACATTCAGGGTGAGGTGAGGTAAGCAACACAGGAGGCTTGAAGCCAAGCCTGCAAAGACTGTGGAATGCTGGCGATGGTGGGCACTGTTTCTTCCTTGGTGGTGTCCACTATCAAGTACATCAAGGAGGGAGCTGGACACAGGTCTATGCACTTTCCGAGCATTTGATCAGCCTGGCTTTGGAGGAAGTTAGAAAGTGCCATGACTCGGTGTTATCAACTGTAAAATGGGGCTACAGTAATGTCTGCCTCGTGGCATTTCCATGAGTATAGAAGGGTCAGTGCACACAGATGCATGGGAGCCTTTTGGCACAAAAGCTAACAGGGCGTCTGTGCTTCCCACGATCACACCGGGCAGGATTTTCTTATCTTTGCCTGATATAGGTGGCTGAATGCGTGCTGCCATTGGTGGTTTTGTTTGTTTGTTTTTTGTTTTGTTTTGTTTTGATTTGATTTTCCACAGTGGTGTCCAGAGGCGAGCACTAATCATGCAGTTTATAGCTGTGGAAACAGGCCTAGAGGTGGAGTGACTTAAGACCATGTCTGCAGGAACTGTCGAGCTGGAACTCCGAGGCCTATGCAGTTATTCAGTCAGCTACCTGAGCCAGAGAGCCTCTTCTCTGTTTACCTGCCCCCACCTGGCTGGTACCATCTGGATTCTTTCCATTCAGGCCTTCTCATGGGAGATGCTTGGTCTGGGGGAAACTGTTCAGGAAGTTATCAACCAGTCAACCTACACTTACTAATTGCTAAACTCGTGTCAGGTGCAGGGGTAAGAAGGCGGTAAGATGAGGGGACCAGCACACTTGTCCCACACCAGAGGTGTGTGTGTGTGTGTGTGTGTGTGTGTGTGTGTGTGTGTACACTCATCCATAAGTAACCAGGCTAGAAAGAGGAGGGACAGGGTAAGGCTTCAGAGAAGAAGGGACATGTGTGTGCAGTCTGGTCAAAATCTGCCCAAAAGATACGGCAGGAAGGGAATACCAGGCAGAGGGAAGGCTTGGATGGATGCCAGGAGATTAAGAAGACATATTAAGCTATGCAAGAGCAAAGAGAGGGCCAGAGTCTGGGGGTGGGGGTGGGATTCTAGAGGAAGGGCCAGAAAGCATCAACTGGGGAAGAGCTGGGAACTCAAGGGCAATGGAGGTCATTGAGATTTTAAAAGGGAGGTGGCTCTAGAGAGATGGCTCAGTGGTTAAGAGCACTTGCTGTCCTTGCAAAGGACCTGGGTTCAGTTCCCAGCACCCATCTGCTGTCATGAATCCAGTTCCAGGGCATCTGGCTCCCTCTGATCTCCACGGCACCAGGCATGCATGCCATCCATAAACACACATTCAGGCAATCACTCATTACATACAAAATAAAAGTAAATCTTCAAAATTTAAGGGAGGGCCCAGGGAGCCAAAATGGTGGCTCAGTAATTAAAAGCACTGGCTGCTTTTCCTGAAATCCTGAGTTCAATTCTCACCCACATGGCTGCTCAAATAGACTACAACTGTAGACTCGCGAGTCCCGATGCTTTTTTCTTGCGTGCAGGCAAAACACCCATATGTATTAAAAAAAAAAAAATACATTTTGGGTTGGTATGATGACACACCCCTTTAATCCTAGTACCTGGGAGGCTGAAGCAGGCAGTTCTACAGAGAGAGTTCCAGATCAGCCAGACCTACACAGAAAAAACCAAAAAGAAAAAGAAAACGTACAGAGTGGAGGGATGCTGGTGGTACTGGGAGCTCTGGGGGGCAAAAGTGTCCTTGGGCCCTGGGCGGGCATGATGAGCCAAGCCAAGAGGGTTATGGGCCCTTTAATGAGCTGGCTGGGGTGATACTTTGTATCTACATGACTACCTAGTAAGACCCTGCTTCAGAAAACAGCCAGAGTGGTGGGGGTGCATGCCTGTAATTCGAGCCCTTGGGAGGCAGAAGCAGGAGGATTTCTGTGAGTTTGAGGCCAGCAAGGTCTGCAAGTCAAGTTCCAGGACAACACAGAGAAACCCTGTCTCAAAAAACAAAAACAAAAAGCAAACAAAAACAACAAGCCTGTGAATGTAGTCTAGTTGATGGAGTACTTGACTAACGTCTACGAAGTCCTGGGTTCAGCTCCCAGCATGGCATAAAGCCAAGCATGGTGGCATATACCTGACATCAAAGCACTCAGGAGATAGAGGCAGGAGGTTAAGTACAAGTAGCTCAAGGTCATCTTCACTACATAGCAAGTTTGAGCCAGCCTGAGCTACATGAGACTGCCTCATAAAACAAAACAGGGGCAGCTCAGTGAGTAAGAGCACTGGCTACTATTCCTGAAGACCAGAGTTCAATTTCTGGCACCCACATGGCTCACCACTGTTTGTAACTTGAGTTCCAGCTGTATCAGATGTCCAATTCCCTCTTCTGACTGCTGGGAGGCACTGCATTCAGGTGGCTCACAGACATACGTGCAGGAAAAACACATAAAGTAATAAAAAAGCAACAAGTTAAGTGCAGAATACTACATCAAATATGTAATATTAAAAAAGAAACACACCAAGGCCAGCCTGGTCTACAGAGTGGGCTCCAGGACAGGCTCCAAAGCTACAGAGAAACCCTGTCTTAAAAACAAAGCAAAGCACACACACTCACACACACACCCTCATACACACACGCCCTCATACACACACACTCATACACTCACACACCTCACAATACACTCTTCTCACACACTCACAAACACACACACTCATACACATACACTCATACACACACACTCACACAACTCATACACACTCACACACTTAAACTCACACACACTCATATACACGCTCATACTCACACACCTCACACACACTCTTCTCACACACATTCACACACACAAACACACTTATACACACTCACACAATTCATACACACACTCACAAACACTCATACTCACACACACTCACACACATATATACACACACTCATACACACATTTACATTCACACATTCACACACACTCTTACACATTCATTCACACACTCACATGCACATTCACACACACATACACACTCACACTCATACACATACACTCATACACATACTCACACACACTCTTCTCACACTCACATGCACATTCACACACACTTATACTCACACTCACACACCTCACACTGATGGGAGATGCCATTCTGTATATATGTTTCTCATACTGGTTAATGAATAAAGCACTGTTGGCCAATAGGAAAGGAAGATAGGAGGGACTAGGAGACCAAGAGGAAAGAGAAAGTAGGGAGGAGGAGTCAAGATGGAAAGTCTGGAGAAGGTAGAATCGCCAGCTGCCTCTGGCTGGTAAGACCACGTGGAAATACATAGAAATGTGTTAATAATTAAGACAGAGCTAGACAACAAAAAACAAGTAACTGGCCAACAGCATTATATCAAATACAGAGTCTCAGTGTGTTCATTGGGGCAGGTGCGGCGGCTGGACAAGACCAGCGGCAGGAGGAAAAACCCTAGTCCTTACATCACACACACACACACTTCTCACACTTTCACACTCATTCACACACTCACACACACTCATACTCACACACACATGCTCATACTCACACACTCATACACACACTCATTCACATACTCACACTCACTCATTCACACACACAGTTCTCACACACCTCACAACACAGTTCTCACACACTCACACACACTCATTCACACACACTCACACACTCATACACACATACACACATTCACGCACACTCACACACCTTACACACTCTCCTCTCCCACACTCGCACACTCACTCACACATACTCTCACACACTTGCACACTCACAAAACACTCACACATATTCACACACACTCACAATACACACATTCACATTCACACACACACTCACACACACATACACACACTCATACACACACTCACACACATTCACATACACACATTCACACACACACACACAAGCCCACTGTGGTCACCAGGAGACAATTAGGGGACACTATGTGTGAGGACAGTGTCTACCCCAGATTCAGTGCTCACTCTGGGAATGGAAGGAGGTGGCACTCTGGGCAAGGCTATTCCCAGCTGCTCTGACACCTCCTCCCCCTCCCTGCCCCTCCCTGGCCCTCCCTGCCCCTCCCTGCCCCCCCTCATGCTCCAGCCTCTGTGTCTGTCACTCACAGGGCTGGCTAGGCTGGGGCAGCTATGGCAGCAGCAGTAACTTGGATTCCTCTCTTTGTGGGCAAGTTGGGGACCTTCGGGGGAGGGACAGGATGAAGGGTGGAATTTAGGGGTTGTGAGGGAGAAGAGTAGGGGGTCCTAAGAAGAGGGGTTTGGTGTGCATGAGGTAGGGACTGGAGGGTTTGGGGGCAGTAATGATAAGCAATCAAGGAGCCAGGGGCAGGGAGCTGGGCTCTGGAGGATGGGTGCTGGTGATTTTGAGGGCAGGGATGTCCTAGAGCCCTGGGTGGGCATGACAGGACAAGGGAAGAGGGTCGTGGGCCCTTTAATGAGCTGGCTGGGACGCTACTTCTGGCAGACCAGGCTAAATTTGGCCTTAAGAGGGAAGGCAGAGGCAGCCTGGGCAAGTCCACTTTGCTGGGCTCCTATTGGCCTGCATTGCAGACCCTGTTCCATGTTCTTCTCCGGGAGTTGGGGGCCTCAGAATATCTACCCCTTTTCTGAGGGCCCTCTCTACTTCTAGCCTCCCAGACATTTGTTATGGGGTTCTTTTGCAAGTAACCTGGACACACACAGCATACCCTTTTCTCAGCCAAACATTAGTCCCCTCCCACCGTGGGCCTAAAACACGGAGTAAAAAGATTGCTGGGGGTCACTCCCGTGAATCCAAAGCCAACAGAAGCCTGGGACTTGTCACCTCCGAAGCCTTGCAGCAGAACAGGGTCTGCAGCCCACCATGGAGCCAGCCTGGGGCCCTCAGCTCTCAGCTGTGCTGTGGGGAAGAGAGCTCACACCCCTCCCATGACTGAAGCTGCGTGTTTGGGACTTATGGGGACCCCACAGGTCTTCTGGCAGGGCTGAGGGACACCAGGGCCCAGCAGACAGCCTTATACCCACTTGTGGGTCGTCTTTTCGTGCATCCCTTGGAACATGCCACCTTCCTGCGCCTCCCAGAACACATTGGTGAGAGAGGGACCAGGTGGGCTGGAGAGTGCCGATCCAGATCTCCTGCCCCGTGTCCAGTTTCCAAGACTCTCTTGTGTCTCTCATCAGCAGTGCCACCTACTGTGCGACTCACCTACCAGGCCCACCTCCAGGGACATCCAGACCTGCCCCGGTGGCTGCGCTACACACAACGCAGTCCCTATAGCCCTGGCTTCCTCTATGGTACTCCCACTCCAGAAGACCGTGGGCGCCAGGTCATTGAGGTGCCAGCACAGAGACATCCAGACCTCCTGGGGGTGTGACCACTGGGGCCTCGTGGGACTGGCCCTGCCAGTGGGATTGGGTGTTTATGCTTGTGTATTTACATATAAATTGCACACACTCCATTTGTGCCAGCTTCCCCTTCGCCCCACTCCTCAGCCCTCTTTCCATTCCCCCAGGTCACAGCCTACAATCGTGACAGCTTTGACACTACTAGGCAGCGGCTGCTGTTGCTGATTGAGGACCCCGGAGGTACTTCCATTCCTATTCTATCCCTCCAATGGCATCAGCCTTGCCCGGGAAAGAGAATGTTGGGAAGCAGTGGGGAGAAGGCGCCCTGGAGAGGGGGCACCAGGGCAGATGTGGAGTTGATAGCTTTAGGGGCAGAGTTCTGGATGGAGCTCCCCACAGGCTTCAGGGTTCTAGGCTGCAGTGGTGGAGAGGGGAACTTATGGCCTGTGGTGTGTGTAGGCTGTTGGGGCAGAGGTGGTGTGGGGAAAGTGGGAAAGCTTGGAGGAGGCGTAGGAAGCACTTGGGGAACCGAGCACAGAGTGGGGTGCAGTTAAGTGCCAACTTGGCCTCCCCAGGTCCCCAGTTGCCATACCAAGCCGAGTTCCTGGTACGCAGCCATGATGTGGAGGAGGTACTGCCCTCCACACCTGCCAACCGCTTCCTCACCGCCTTGGGGGGACTCTGGGAGCCAGGGGAACTCCAGTTGCTCAACATCACGTCTGCCTTGGACCGTGGAGGTCGCGTCCCTCTTCCCATTGAGGGCCGGAAGGAAGGGTAAGGGGGCAATCCTGGAGGGCTTCCTGGTTGACTGGAGAGTGGACTAAAAATAGCCATCTCCCCAATTTCCCGGTTACCACTGTGGCATACCTTCATCATGGCCATCTCTTCTCTTTGATTCACACACTACTGACCATTCCCTCCCATCTCCTTGGGTTCACACCCTCATCACCCTGAACTCTGTATTTACTGACACTCTATGAGGATACATGCGATCCATCTGTTAAGTCATTCCTGGGGTGCTTAAGAGTGGGGTGCTCTGACATGGTCTCAGGTCTTGGGGGCTTTGATCTCTCCTACCAGGCCCTGATGTGTCTCCCATGGGCCACCCCTATTCACCTCCAGGCCCTTGCCTACTGGCAGGACACCTTCACCTCTCCCTAGCAGAGTGGTGCCCTACCTATGTCCACTGTGCTGACAGTGGCTTCTTTCTGCCTCAGGGTATACATCAAGGTGGGCTCTGCCACGCCCTTCTCTACCTGCCTGAAGATGGTGGCATCACCAGACAGCTATGCACGTTGTGCCCAGGGACAGCCTCCATTACTGTCCTGCTATGACAGCTTGGCACCCCACTTCCGAGTTGACTGGTGCAATGTATCTCTGGTGAGGAGGGGTCCTGGCTCTAGGGTTGGGTTTAGAGTACGGTTCTCATCAAGTCTTCTCTATTTCTCTAGCCCAGCTTTTTTCTTTCTCTGATAGGGCCAGTTTGGGTCTCAACATCAGTCTATGGTCTCTGTCATGGGGACACACACACACACACACACACACACACACACACACACACACACACACACACAGTTCTATTTCCTGCCACAAGAGGGTGACAAAGCTTACATTACAGTTTGCATCCAGACTCCCTAGCTCTGAATGCCACATCTGCTTAGCCTTACAGCTGAAACTACCAAAAGTTTCTAAGCCGGAATTCCAGCGAGGGCCTCTGTGTGGCAGCTCTGTTTGCTTCCATGGGAAGTGTCACCAAACAAGGCTGCCTGCAATAAGAGGCTCATTGATGCTCTTGGTGATGTTTCAAGGGATTCTAGAGATCCTGACTCCCTGGCTGGAAACTCTGTTCCTAGGAACCGGCAAAAGGGGGACTCCATCAGGGTCCAGTGATGGTAGCCTACTGAAGGCTGTGTACTCCACACCAGATCCCCAAAATGTTTCACCTCCATGATTCACTGCAGAGACAGGCACACTATCACCACTCTGGGGCAATTTACCCCAGTGAAGCAGTGAGTGACCATTGCACATCCCTGCTTCTCCTAGAACTGGCTTCTCCTAGCCTCTCATCCAGTGATCATCCTGTAGTCACATGGACTAGAGGAGGCAGGCAGGAAGGTGTGTGGTTACATGGGGTTGATAGGTTGGTGGTTGCCATGTCTCCTGTGGGCAGTGTCTCTGTGTCCATTGAGATGCTCTGGACTTCACACAGGTGGACAAGTCAGTGCCAGAACCCCTGGATGAGGTGCCTACTCCAGGTGACGGGATCCTGGAGCACGACCCATTCTTCTGCCCACCCACTGAGGCCACAGGCCGAGACTTCCTGGCAGATGCTTTGGTCACCCTCTTGGTGCCCCTACTGGTGGCCCTACTGCTCACCCTGCTACTGGCTTACATCATGTGTTGCCGGCGTGAAGGACAGTGAGTGTGCTGGCCAGGGCGGGCAGCAGGCTGGGACATCTAAGGGACCGCTCTGGGACTGGGAGGGGGAGCCCTAACTTCTCAGGGAGTGAGATTCTCAACTGTAAGAGGGCCCCTTTTCTAAACAGACGGGGATCCATTTCTGTCTGGCTTGCAACTAGGAGGGGTTCTGAATATATAAGCACATGGGATTCTTACATGGGAGCTCTTGGTACACCATGGAGCAAAGCCAGACTGGTACTAAGCTCCCCAATGTCCATTTTTCCACAGGCTGAAGAGAGACATGGCCACCTCTGAGTGAGTAGAACACAGTTGGGGGGGGGGGTGACTGGATAGGGGAGCTCTCCTGGATTGTTGAATTGGACTCTTTACTCTTTATGAGCAGCAATGACCCCGAGCCTTGGCCCTGGGCTGAATGGAAGCTAAGTCCATGTCCTGACCTTGTCTTCGTGTCCTGGTCTTAGAAGAGGCTATTGTGGCATAGGGGAAGGGGACCTGCCACTGTACAGAGGAAAGGGGCGTGAGAAGTGACAGGAGGCACTGAGTCTCCATCCCTCTTTCCTTCATTCCTTCCCACCCTCCTTACTGTGAACCAGACACCTGGCTGGCCTCTGATTTTTCCTGTGTTAGAGGCGTGGCTGGCCTAGCTGATGGCGATGTATATATACTTTGACTCCTACCACATCTTTCCAAATCTATCTTATTCTGCCTCAGATTCCCCTGGCCGTGGCCTCCTCCCTGACTCTTTGCCCCTGAACCCCTGGCTTGATTTCCCACCCTCTGAACCCCAAAGATTCCAGAAGAACGTTGTGAAATAAGTTGGGCTTTTTATTCCCACTTCACTGAGCTTGTGGCAAGCCTGGCGCCCTGCCCAACCAGCCTTATTAATGGCGGCCTTTGGCCACCCTACGAGCTCCTTTCAAAAGCCGGTTACGGCTTTTTCTGGAGCCTGGTGATGACTGGCGTGGTCCAGACCGGCGGCGGCGCTGCCCAGGCTTTTGCCTCCGCACTTTACGCTGGCGTCTCTTGGCCTTGCGCTTGGGCTTGAAGGCCTGCTTTTTGCCTAGGCGGAAAGAACCCGAGGCACCCCTGCCAGTCACCTGCTTGAGCATGCCTTTCTTCAGTAGATTCTGGAGTGCACGCTTGAAGCGCCAGCTGTTGTGGGTCATATTGTAGCCTGTGGTGGTCAGAGCTTTCTTCAAGGCAGCAAGGGACACACGGCTGTGAACTCCCTTGTCAGCCACAGCCTTCAGAATCACCGCTGACATGCTGGGCTTCCGCAGGGTTTGGGGGCTGGTGGGGGACCCAGTCTCACTCTTGCTTGGGTCCCCTGATGTGCTGGCATCTTGGTCTACAGCCACCACAGCATTTGGGGCTGCAGACGGTGACACCAGGGGAGTGTCTCTCTGCATCTCTCCCCCTGGGGGTGGCTGAAGGGCATTGGATGCTGTGTCCTCCAGGTTGGCGGCTGGAAGTATCTACCTGGTTATTCTCAGTAGTGGGTGAGCTGTGTTCTAGCTTCTGCTTCCCTCAGAGGCTCCTCTGTAGCGGTCTGGGCCACACCTCCTGGGTGGCTAGAGGGAGGACCGAGAATGATCACCCGCGGTCGGCCTCAGCAGATTTGTGCTATAGGCCCAGGGGCTGGTGAAGCTGTGACCTCAGGAAGCCATTGTGAGGTGGGCAGAATCCTGTGTGGGTCATAGTAGCCCCCTTGTCTCTTCTTAAGAAGGTCAGAGGCATCAGATAATGGGGACACCTTTCAGAGGAGGGCTATAGCTGGATGATCCCACACAGAGAGTGCCTATGCATATATGGCACATATATGCATTTCTGAACCAATTCCAGGGCATTTGGAATCCTCACGTTTGTTTATTATTTAGTGCTGCTGTGCATGGAATCCGGGTTTCACACATTAGGCCTCTTCCATCCACTCTTTGCATCTTTATGTCTCTAAGTGGAAAAAATGCTAACATGTTGTGTTTATTATTTCGAGACAGGGTCAACTTTTGGGGGGAGAGGGTGTTGAGACAGGGTTTCTCTGGATAGCCCTGGCTGTCCTGGAACTCATTTTATAGACTAGCGTGGCCTCCAACTCACAGTGATCTACCCGCCTCTGCCTTCTAAGTGCTGGGATAAAAGGTGTGCACCACCACCACTACCAGAGACAGAGTCAAACTACGTAGCCCTTGATGGATAGGAATTCCCTATATATGTCAAGTTGCAGTGATCCATCTGCCCCTGCCATGCTGGGATTAAAGGTATGTGCCACCATGCCTGGCTACATTTATTATTTTGAGATGGAGTGCTGGCCTTAATATACAGCTGAAAATAACCTTAAACTTCTGGTCCTGACTTTACCTTCTTAGTGCTAGAACTTACAGATGTGCCACAGCTTGTGTGGTGCTAGGATGGAACCCAGGGCTTTATGCATGCTAGGCAAGCGCCAATGGAACTCTTCCAATACACATAAACATAAGAATTATAATAATGCTTCTTAAACGAAGAATGTAATTTTCAGAGTAAAGTGCAATTCCTTGATTTATGTAAATTAATCAGTCTTCCCCATGAAACTGTTAAAACGCTTTATTAAACTGGATATGGTGGTCCATGCCTGTAACCCCAGCACTGTAGAGGTGGAGGCAGGAGGATCTCCACTTAGCTGTTGGAGGCCATTCTGGGTTCCATGAAAGCCTGTCTCAAAACCAAAAAGAAAAAAAAAAAGGGTTTGGGTTTTGTTTTTGTTTTTTTTTTTGAGACAGGGTCCTTTATTATGTAGCTCTGGTCATCCTGGAACTCACTATATAGACCAGGTGACCTCAGGCTCACACAGAAATCCACCTGCTTCTGTCTCCTGGGTATTGGGATTAAAGGCATGTGCATTAAAGGCTGGGTTTTTATGTCTTATATTTGTTTCCACTTTATAGATTTCTTCCAATGAGATAAATAATTTTGGCATACATCTCACAAGGAGGATTTTTTTTAAATAATTGTTTTGTGGGTTGTGACATATTTGATCAGTTGTGTCACTGGCATTGTGACTTTTCTTTTGTGACCAATGTTGTTTACCACTTGTAGCTTTCCTGGATCAGCTTGTAACTCTGATGCCAGGGAGACCTGCTTCCTTCTTGATTGTAACCAATAATTTTGCCCTGTGTTCAAGCTAGCCCAACTTTTGTGTTGATTTAGTCCTACCATATACAGTTACTTTACCTATGTCAATGTCTGCTATTTTTCAAATTGGCTGTAAATAATGACTTTGCTGCCTGGCTGTCGCCTGTATCAGATCTGACTGGTCACAAAGTCCTCAAGGCCCCAGTGGCACTGCCCTGTGGGCCTGTGTGTTGGAGGCAGAATGTCTGTTGGTGGTAGAGAGACCTATGACCACATGGGTGTGCATGTGTCTGTGGGAGTGTGTTTGTATGGAGCAGTGCCTGCCTGCTCTCCTATCTGCCTGAGCACTTACACCAAGCCCCTTGGGACGGTTCCATTGGGTTTGGTGTCTGCTCTTCTGCTCTTCTTGGGAAGATTTTTCCACCTGTGTATTCTTAGAGTTATGAGACCCAGATGTAGGGCTGGGGGTGGAAGGGGCTGGTTGATAAGGCTCTTTCCTAGCATGGGGGACACACCTCCCTCACTGGCCCCTCTTAGCATCCACACACTTGCTCTCATCCTTCCAGAGACTCTCCTCCCCCAGGGATGGGAAGTTGTATTTTTGACAACTCATTTTGTCAGATTCCACATTTAGGAGCTTATCTAACTCTGTCTGGCCTTTGACAGTGACCTTGCTTCTTTTTCTGGACAGTGGATACTCATCCCACTCCCAAGGGGAGTACCACCGCTTCTCCAGGTCTGCCTGCCCTTCAGTGGTCTAATATCTTGGGCTCTTGTGTGTGTGTGTGTGTGTGTGTGTGTGTGTGTGTGTAATAGTCCTACCAGCTATCCTGGAACTAGCCCTACATAGAGATCCACCTGCCTTGCAGGTGCTGGGATTAAAGATGTGCACAACCACTGCCTGACCCCCCCCCCATTTTTTTAAATGTATATGAGTGTTCTATGTGCATGTGTATTGCGGTAAATAAGGATCAGGATAAACAAATAAGCCGAATAGATGTTTATTCAGGGAGAAATAACTTACAACCTAGACAGAAGAACACCAGGAAATTCAACCCGATCCTCTCCTGTCCGAGTCACGCCAGAAAGAGAGCCTTCCTGGCCCACTCCGACCTCCTTCCTCAGGTCACCTCCGCCCATAGCTCCACCCCCCAATGGGCGTGGTCAGTGCTACAGAAGGACTACCTCACTACAATTCCCCTTTTAGTCTAAAGAAAAGATTTAGGCTTAATACAAAACTATATACAAAACAGTGAATAACAAGTGTGCTCTAAGAAAAGGAAAATCGAGAACAAAATGACCTACATATCTAGTCCTAGGGTGAGGGCATAATGGAGTTTACAATAGAGTTGTCCTAAGCTGGAAAACGTAAGTCTAGTACCTAATATATCTAACTAGGAAGAGAGAATAATAGTTGTGATAGTTTAATCTTCAACCTCATCAAGACCTGAGAAGGAAAATAACAATACTAGAGTAGACAGGAAATGCGGATGGACAACTTCCAAAACGGTGCAGCAAGGACAGAAACAGCAAGCCACCTGAACAGTCACCCTAGGTCTCACAGCGACGTTGGTACACCCAGATTTGGCTAAGGCCAAGAGAACTTGACAGACCACAACAACAGCAGGGAAATAGAATGGCTGTCTTACCCTGACTTGGCAAGGTCAAGCAGTCTTCTATATTTGTCTCCTGCAAGCACATAGGACTGCATGTCCAAATCAGTGGTCAAGGTGGGGGCTATTCTATGCCCAACAGGCCATTAGCTGAGGCGAGATTGAACTCCAGCAGGAGCAACAACAGTGTCCAACATATTTTCGGGAAAATGCACGGTGCTGTCAGGAGCAACAGTGTCTCATGTCAATGGAGTACTAATATTAAAACATTTAAATGCCATGTTCTGCATGTCTATGAAGGATTGAAGATTAAGCATCTATATCTGACTAATCTCATAGGTACAGGAAATGTGAGTGAAGATAATCTGTAATACTCGGGAACTTAGCTAAAAAGACTGATTAAAACTTTCCTGAGTAAAGCAGGAACAAATACTTAAACAATATAACTATTTACATATACCTACATGTAAATCCCTAAAATAGAGGTAGAGTATAAGTGTCAAGACAAGAGGTAGAACTATAAAGGGCAGCAAGATAAATATCCCAAATTGTATCAATATACAAAATGTCTTGAACACAAGAAAAGTATACATACATAGAATATGGTAAAAAATAATGTGCATAAATATTATAAGTGGAAACATTTAACACAATATAACAAAATATAAACTTAATTTTACATAGCTTACCACATAGGAATACATAACAATGTAAGCTGTAAAATACTATCTCATTCATACTCAAATTCTCAAGGAAATAGGCTAATCTACTTATATCCCATCTAAACCATACCTTTACCCACCATTCCCTATTCCTACCTCACTACACATGTGGGTAGGCCTTTAAGGAAGAAGGCATCAGATTCCACTATAGATGGTTGTGAGTCACCATGTGGTTGCTGGGAATTGAACTCAGGACCTCTGGAAGAGAAGCCAATGCTCTTAACCACCTAGCCATCTCTCCAGCCCTCCAATTCTGTTTTTTTTTTTTTTTTTTTTTTTAACTGTTTTTGAGATGGCTTCATAGTTTCATTGTATAATCCAAACTGGCCTCAAACTCACAATGCTCCTGCCTCAACCTCCTAGCAGAAAAATTCATTGTTTACAAAGAAAATCTCTGCTCTGCCTTGATGATCAGGAGTTTGAGGAGATGTCACCAAACTAAGCCAACAAACAAGGTGGGTTCATGTAAAGGAGACTTGACAATAACTTCCCCTAGAGGTCAAATTTATCACTGGGCTGGCTATAGTAAAATATAGCTTCCTTGGGCTGGAGAGATGGTTCAGTGGTTAAGAGCACTGCCTGCTCTTCCAAAGGTCCTGAGTTCAATTCCCAGCAACTACATGGTGGCTCACACCATCTATAATGGGCTCTGGTGCCCTCTTCTGACCTGCAGGTATATATACAGGCATAAATATATATGTAATATTTAAAAAAAATAGTACCACAGAGAGGTTTAGCAATTTGCCAAATGTCACAAACCAGTAAGTAATAGAAGCCCCCCGTGAAAGAAAACCAAGTTAAGTCTTGACCTTTGCTCCTGTGCCAACCTGCTGTTCAAATGTAGGGCAGCTCGCTCCTGAACAACAGAAAGCAAGGACCCAGGACTGTCAGGTGATTAAAGCTAGCCCTGAAGCTGGAGTTCAGGAAAGGCCTCCTGTTGGGTGTGGCCATTCCCTGCAGTAGGGGTTTCCAAGTTCCTGGTCTGAAACAGAGACAGGGAGGCAAGTACAGGGCAGAGACAGGGCAGGGGGAGGGGTATCAGGTACAAAGGAACAGAGATCAGGTTCAAGGAGCCCATGTAATAAGCTCCAGAGCTTGGTGGACCATGGGGAAGGCATTCCCAGAAGGCTCAAGAGGAGGTGAAGGAACGGGTCAGGTGGCCAGACTAACATAAGGATGGGAGGAAAGGGAAAGTCTTGATGTTTGGAATTAGTACTGAGGGAAGTTCCTGAATTCTAGAAGGAATTGAGAGGACCATCAGAATATAAAAACATCATACAGCTGGGGATGCAGCCAGTTGGGTGGGTACTCGTCTAGTTATGTGCCTGGGTTTGATCCTTAGTATCACATAAACTGAGTATGGTGTTATGTCCCTGTGATTCTAGTTGGGAGGTGGGAGCCGGAGAATCATGAGTTCAAGGTCATTCTCAGTAAGTATTGAATTTGAGGCCCCAGCTACCTAAGTCTTAAATAAACCAACCAGAACACCAGACTTATAAATCCCGTTCAATATCAGCTTCTGCAAATATATAGTCCGTGTGGGTATCTGCTCTTGCCTTGGCATCTTGTGAGTTACCTATGCTGGGTACTATTCTAAACACCCAGCGGTATTTTCCTTACTTTGCATAACAATCTAGGAGGATAGTTATTATTATCCCTATTTTACAGTTGGAGGAAGTGGAGGCACAAAGGGGTTCAGCCAAAAACACAGAGCTTTTAATTTAGGCCATCTGTACCCAAAGACTTGTCTCAATCACTGGGCACAAGCAGGCACCACTTAATTCCCCATTTTCCTCTGCGCCTACATCATGTATTTGAGTCTCCCATCAGTCAGACCTGGCAGGCAGACTGCAGAGTGTCTCTGTGGCAGTGCCATGCTAGACCCTTAGAAGCCAGTTTGTTTATTATGTATACAGTGTTCTGCTGCGAGTATGCAGGCAGGCCAGAAGAGGGCACCAGATCTCATTACAGATGGCTGTGAGCCATCATATGGTTGCTGAGAATTGAACTCAGGACCGCTGGAAGAGTTGTTAATGTTCTTAACAGCTGAGCTATCTCTACAGCCCCCAAGAGGCCAGTTCCAAGAGCTGATGACCTAATGCTTGCGTCTCCAGCATCCAGATGGTTCACCATTGTACCATCCACGGGAATACAGAAGAGCTTCGGCAGATGGCGGCCAGCCGCGAGGTGCCCCGGCCTCTTTCCACCTTGCCCATGTTCAACGTGCGCACCGGAGAGCGGTTGCCTCCTCGAGTGGACAGCGCACAGGTGCCCCTCATCCTGGACCAGCACTGAGAGCAATGCCAGGTGGGTCTGGTTGGGCAGCGCCATCCTCTAACCATTAAATATGGGAGCCTCTATCTCAGGACACGGGCATGTGGTGGGACGTGGGAGGGGGTCACACCGACTGGCCCACCCCCCACGTGCAGGGGGTTCAGCAGAGCGGGAGTGCTGTGTCCCACAACTGCCGAGCACTCAGGACTAGAGCCTCAGGATAAGGAAGACGGGTTTGGCAACCTCAACCTCCCCTCTGTCCTCCTCATTCCAGATGCACCACTCAGAGCTGCTGACCTGTGACCACCCCTGATTCCAGCGCCTAGTCTCCTTGACCTCCCACACCGGACAGGCAGATGGATGGGGTAGGGAGGGGTGAGGCTGCTTGGGGACAGCACCCAAGAATAAATACCTGCTGCTCTGTTCATCTATTGCTTCCAGTGTCTCCTCAGTAGCTGTCACTACCCCTGTGTCCCCTTCTGAGAATCCCCAGAGGCTGCCAACCTTTGGACTCTTCCAGTTTTGCTGTTCTCAAATTCACTGGATCTGATCATGAGATTTGACTGGATTATTAGCCCCACTTTCTAGACCAGGAGACTGAAGCCTGTGGAAAGCAAGTGACTTCCCAGTGCCACAGAGTAAGCCCTGTCTAGCCATACACTGCCTTCTGGGAGGTTGAGTTTGAGAAACAGGGGACCTAGGTCTTTACCTAGAGATCTGGTTGAAATCTGCCACAGTTCCCTGTAGGGCCTTCAGTGTGCTCAGTGTTTGAGGAGAAGCTGATCTCAGTATGGAGCTGTTGGGAGGTGTTACTGGCTGACCATCCTAGGCTCCAGAGGTCTGTCATTCTAGAATGTTCCCTAAGTTGAGTGTTGCCAGTGTGACATCTCCCCCATAAGCTCTGGTGTGTTTAGCTGGCTGCAGAGGCCTGGGATTGTTTTCCCATGTTGCTACAACTGGAGTGGGCCATCTGCACTGCAATGGGGGCTTACATGTTACCACTTCCGTGGAAGGACAGTCTGAGACTAAGATTGAAAGGGAACCTGGCAACTCCAAGAGAATGCATGCAAGAGCCCGACCCTCCTTAAGGCTTCTTTTCTGGTAACTCCAGCCCCTTAGCTCCCCCCACCTCTTTCTTTCAACATGGTTTCTCTACATAGACTTAGCTGTCCTGGAACCATGTAGACCAGGCTGGCCTCAAACTGCCCCATATTTTCTCACAACTTCCTTCACTTGTAGTCATTTGGTATCTGCTCTAACACATCCTCAGAGAGACCCTCCCTGTCCCCTCTGCTTCCATGGCCTCCAGGGTCCCTTCACAACCCTCTTGCCTCTCTGACAGGAGATGCTGTCTGCACTCATGGGCTGCCTGGGCTGGAGAGATGGCTCAGTAATGAAAGGCTAGGCTCACAACCAAAACATCAAGTCTTCTTCTAGATCCAGGATTCTGTCCACCCTCTCTCTAACAGTTCATTCCACCTCACCCCTACCCTCTAAACCCCAGCACAGATCCTGCACAAAGATGCCAGGCAAGGCTGTTTGGAGGGAATACCTGAGGGACATTGTTGTCTGTGTGTTTGCTCAGAGTCTGTCTGTCTGTCTGCCTATCTTTCTGTGTATGGGTGTTTTGTCTGCATGTACATCCCGTAGAAGCCAAAAGAGGTATCAGATTCTCTGGAACTGGAGTTACAGATGGTTGTGAGATGCTATAAGAGCAGCTAATGCTCTTAACTGTTGAGTCATCTCTTCAGCCCCTGTTCAGAGTTCTTTTCTTTTTAAACAACTAGTTAGTAAGTGCAGTAATGGGAAGGGGAGAGGGGAGTAAGAGCAGGAGTCAGTTGTGATAAGTCACTACCTTCAGACCAGCCTGCTCAGAGCTCTTAAGGAGGCTGCACTTCCACTTTGGACAAAAGGCTAAGGCTCTATCATTATCTTCTGTACCTCCACTGCAGTCTGGGCACCCCAAACCCATTAGCTGCTTCGCTAAGGAACTGAGTTGTTAAGCATTGACAGAGGCTGTGTGTGTGTGTCTGTGTCTGTGTGTGATTTGTGTGTGTGTGTGTCTGTGTTTGTGTGTGCATGTCTGTGTATTTCTGTGTGTGTGTATTTGTGTGTGAAAAAGAGAGAATGTGCTAGCACAGTATATGTACTCAGTGAATAAGGCTGGAGGGATGATCTCTAATCAAATGGTTCTTTGTAGAAGAAACAGATGCCTCTGGCTTCTCATTGGCTGTTTCCTTCAGCTTAGTATAGTGGCCCTAGGGCTTAGGTTGGCTTCCCCTGGGTCCCTGTGCCCTTAAGGTGGGGACTTCTGGCTCCTCTCTCACCTCGTCTGGTCTCCTGCATGGCCTTCCTGGGTTGGTTAAGGGTAGGAGAGTGAGAAGTCAGCTCCTCCCTTCTCTCCTCCCTCCCTCTGCTTCCTGGCCTTTCTTTGGGGTCTTGGCAGCCTCTTCCCCTCAGCTCAGTTCCAGAGAGCACACAGGAGCCTGCCTGGCTGTCTTCCTGAAAGGAAGTGGCCCAGACAAGTAGCCTGGAGGATGGCGTGACTACAGAAGACACTGAGCCCTGCCTGGGCACATATGAATGTCCAGCTGACCAACAGCATAGCAGGAAGACATAGATACACTCAGTCCCCACTCTGCTTCCTAGGCAGCAGCCTCTCCTGGAAGACTAAGTCCATACTGTACTCAGGACCACGTCCTGCGATCCCTAACAAAGAGTAGCAGCTATCTCCAAACCCCCACCTTCTGTGGCCTCACCCCACACTCTGCTCCACCCCACTTCTGTCCTGTTGATGGCCCTTCCTTTGTGCCCTGATGAGTGGCCTCCACGTTTACTCTAAAAACAGACTGCACACGTGGCCTCACTCCCCAGACATTTCCTCACCACATTGTCCAGGCCCTGGAATACAGGGCACCGCCTACATCAGGCCTCAGCCCCTAAGGCAACGCCTTCCCAGGCAGGGGTTAAGCATGGCTCTGGCACACCATAGCAGCATCAAAATTAGTTTGTTCAGAAGAGGAGTCATCCCTACTTCAGGACTGATGTGAGAATCCATGAGGACAGGCAAGCTGGTGCTTCCTAAACACAGCACTATCAAGAACAGCCTCTCCTTGGTCAGAGATGTGTGGGTCTCTCTGATCCATCAGATCCAGACTGATGGGCTCTGTCTCCACCAATGAATGCCTCAGCACATTTTGGTTTTTCCTTCCGAATGGAGGTGAATGATGAAGTTCCCACTCCTTGCTGCCAGTCGTGTGTGGACACCAGAAACATGGCTAAAATTTAAACTAAGATGTGTACGATTTTAATGGTATTAGGGGTTGTATTTGGTTAAATAAGATATGAAACTAGTTGGACCTGATTTATTTATTTATTTATTTATTTATTTATTTATTTATTTATTTATTGTCATGTCATGGGTCTCATATAGCCCAGGCTTTGAATGAGATATGATGTCAAGAGATGACTTTGAGCTTTTGAGCCTGTCTCCACCTCTCCTGTGGGACTAGGGTTTGAACCCAGAGAATTGTGCATGCTAGAAATCACTCTACTATCTGAGGTACACTCCCAACTCATCTCTCTTCCTTTTTAGATATGGATGCTAGAAAATAGAAAATGCATGAGTGGCCCACAATCTACTTTTTACCATTACACACACACACACACACACACACACACACTCACGCACGCACACCTACATGGTGCATGTGGGGGTACAGAATCCACTGCATGTGTGTGGAGGTTGGAAGAAAACTTGTGAGAGTCAGTTCTGTCTTTCCATCATAATGGTTCCAAGGAGCCAACTCAGGTTGTCAAGCTTGGCAAGTACCTTTGCTTGCTGAACCACCTTACTTGCCCTACATTCTATTTTTATGGGGGTTAGTGATGGTTTCATGGCTTTTCCAAGTCTGCTCAGACCCAAACTTAGCCTCTTCCTTGGTCTTGTTGCTTACTGTCTGCTCGTGTTCCACAGCTCTCAAGAGGGAAGTTTGCCACATAGCACTGAATGTCTTCCAACACGAGAATGTAGCCTCTACACTCTGAAACAGCTTTGGTCCCTATCACAACTCGCATCTTCCTCTTTGTCTTTCTTTTCCAGCTACCCTCCTTTCTGATTCCTCCTATCACACCTGGCCCAGCTCCCTTGGGTACCAATTCACTTCCCTCCCTCCTTAGCTTTGTACATTCCCTGCAAAGAGTTGAAATTTCCATATGCACAAGGATCAGTCACTCTCCCAGAAAGACTATTTTCTTCCCAGGTCCCACTTCCTCTGTGCAAATGTCCCAGCTCAGTTTGGAGCACGCACTCAGGAGAGAAACACTAATAGCCTCTTGCCAGGTTTCGAAAGTTTGGGATGTTTGTCTCCTTTCATACCCAGCCCTTCCTTATTTTCCCAATGTCTCCCTGCTCACCTCTAACTAATCACACTTCACTGCAACTTATAAGACACTATATTCTACCGTCTAAAACAAGCAGGGAGGGTCCTGTGGACATAGATACATTTAGTTACAGGTAAGTGGGCACAGAAAGAGACAAATTCTCATCCACTCAGGTCCGACTGACACACCACACGGGGCCACTCAGAGGTTCCCATTTACTCCTTCATGTCATCACCCAGGCCCCACTGTGGTTTTATGAGCACCTCCCCTTTCTCCTGCTTGCATCTGGGTGCTCTTGTCCATCCCACACACTCTCCACATCTTCCCTCACACTGGAGCCTCCAAGTTCCAGCTAGGAGCTCCCAGTCTTCCCCTTCATCCTCACACAGCTCTGTCTATGGATGTCTTGGGAACAGCAATAGAATTAAGAGGCTGAAACAAGGAGGAAAAACCCACCATCTTTAGGTTACAGCAAATCCTTCCAGGAGGCAGCCAGGCGCAGGTCCCTCCCTAAATAGACCAGGATTCCGAAACAGCAGCAGAAAGTGGAAAATCAAAATGAAGCCTTTTTCTCCCTCTAAATTTTTCCACTTGGATTTGTCTAAAATATCAGTCCTAGGAGACTCATCCTTCCCACAAAGACAAAGGTGATTGTGGTAGAGCAGAGATTGGGGTGGGTGCTGTGTTGCCGCCCGGGGGAAAGTGAGGGTCTTGGGAACAGGGTCTAGCATGTGTATTTAAGGCAGCTCTGGTGTCAGTGGAAAGGAGGGCTTGGGTTGGGCGTGTGATACAATGATCTCTTTGTTCCCTTGCCCTCCTGTTCTGTACACACATTGAAACCGTACACCAGTCCACACCACGTGAACCATGGTAGAGTGCTGCATGCAAGGTCTGACACAGGTGATGTGCTCATGTACATACCCACATAAGTACATGTGTGTGCAGGCAGGCTCACATGTAGATTTGCGTATGCATAGTAAAAGGCATTAGTTATTCCTTTGTCTAGAGCTCTGGGGCCATTAGCCCATTTGTAGTTATTAAAAGCTATTGCAATTGTAAAAGTAAGAATTGAATTCCTTCACTACATGAGCCCTATTTTAAGTGCTCAACTGCCTGTCAGGTCGGAAGCTGCCATCTGCTCCCCTACCTGGCTAGTTTATTCTTCCTTTCACACTGACCCATACCTTCCCACAGCTCTGTACTCACACCCACGGAAGAACCTCTATCTCAGTCTTGTCTGTCCCTGGTACCTATGGAGACTGTATCCAAGCTCTGTGCAGCATCAGCTGGCCTCTGTCCTGGTGCACCACAGGGTTATGACAATAATGTCTGGATAAAGGGCTGATATGTTGGGACCTCAGAAGGCTAAAGTCAGCTTGGGCTTGGTAGAGAAGAAGGGAGAGGAAATATTTGGCCTGACCTTGGAGGATAAGGGGTTAAGTCAGTAGAGAGAAGGGACATTATGCCAGGAATAGGAAGGAAATTAAAATGAGAAATGGAGTATACATATCTAGAAATTGCAGTCACCTCTTTTGGCTGCTAGGGCAGGTGTGGGCCATGGAGGACACAATAAGCTTAGACAGTGAGTAGTTAGCTAGGTAGGGCTCAGATGCTGAGTTCAGAATGATGGAGCCCCAGGGGGATGGAAGGAGGTCGGGTCTAAGCAAAAAGAGTCCCAGGACCTGAGATACAGGGATTACCTGGGATCTATCAGTGTCACACACACAATTTTGGATAATTTGTGTATGAATAAGCCTTCTTTATTTTCCCTAACTTATTTTCCTCTCTAGATAAAAATCCCTTTTTACAGTGTCCTCATGTAAAGTACAACTAATGGATTATTAAAAGTCATAATTAATAGTCACAGATACTCAGTGACAGTATGACTGTGCCCAGTGGACGGCCTCCGTAGACTAGTCCATCTATCTGGCAGTGGAAGAAAGGGAGGCTGAAAATGGGCTTCTCCTTCTTTTCAAATTGGGACCTGAGTCTCTAGGTGAAAGGGGGCAGTTGTCTGTCTTTACCTCTGGTTTCTGGTTCACCCTAGACTTCTGCCTACTGGATTCTCAATCCTCCCATTATACCTCTGTCCCCATTCCCTGACATGAAGGGAACAACCAATTTCCATTCTTCTGGGACCTCAGGTTCTCAGGTTGGCAGAGGGGAAGCTCAAGAGGAGACAGGGAGAAAGGAAGGAAGAAGCAAGTTTATGGAGATGATGGAAAAGGGATGAAGTGGGCTAGAGTAGGGCAGAGTGATCCCACAGGGCACCCGCACTGAGCTGGCCCAGCATGCATTCTGGGCATGCTGAAGGAGCAGGGATCCTTGCTCCTCTGTGGTGCGGGGTCCTGTCCTTTAAAGGTAGCACACTGCAAGTTCCTTAACCACAGCCCTCTAAGAGCCCCAGGCGATTCCCTTGAGGGCTGGGCCACCTCCCTCTGGTGAGAGCAGGAGTGAGCCTGGAACATTCTTTCCCTGTCACTCCAGGCTCAGCAGGCCCATTCTATACAGGATTGCTTGTTTCTCTGGGCAAGAAGCAGGTAAAGGCCAAATATCCCTCATATTTGACCACAGAGAAATCTAGTAAGGAGGCTCCTAGGCCTCACTGATCAGTCTCTGTCCCCTCCCCTTGGGTTCCTTTGAGAACCCATGAGCCTCCCAGGACCCATGGACAACCGTTCCCAGGCCTTGAGCCTGAAGCATGATGACATTGATGGGACAGTGTGCGGAAGGTATGGGTGAACTAGGATCCGAAGTGCGTGTGAGTAGGCGTGCGATTCTGTGCATCCTGTATGATGCTGTGGTGAAGAAAAGGACTTGGAAATGTGTGTGGAGGACTGAAGAGAAAAAGAAAAAAAGTAAAGGAGGAAGAAAAAAGCCTATGGTACAGGAAAGGCAAGAGCAAGGCGGCAGCATTTGGTGAGAAATGGGAGAGAAAGGGCAGGAATGAACGGCAAGTCCACCAGTCCCAGAGCCCTCTCCCTGGGTCCCCTGCCCCCACCCCTCAAGTCCCAGGAAGGAAATCAGAGGCCACTGCACATGTGTTGGGTCATTTCCACATGCTTTATTCCAGCAATCAAAATAATTAAAAACATCTCAAATTATTATACACATACAAAATAGGTACAGAGTCTCTTGTTTCCTCCCACCCCAGGGGTAAAACTGCTTTGTGCTTTGAAAAGTGGTGCTCTGAAACCCGGATGCAGGACAGAGGAAGAAAGAGCCTGAGGATAGGGTGCAGCTGCTAGCTAGAGGGAAGGGTTCCAGAAGAGAGAGAGGTCAGATTGCGATAGGCCCAGGAACTAGAAGAGTGAAGGGAGGCTGGAGAGTGAGCAGGCTGGAGCTGGCACTCTCTCCTCCCATGTTAAATAGCACCGTCAGGAAAAAAAAAAAAAAAAAAAAAATTCACAAGTCCTTATCCATTAGGAAAAAAAAAAAAAAAAGAATAAAAAAAAAAAAGACTTTGAACAAAAGGAACATTTGCTGGCCGAGGGAGCATCTCAACTTCTATAGCACCAGAGATTTCTTCCCACCCACCCCCCCCTTCACAGAGATGTAGCACCTTTGGTACCAAACTGGGCACACTGCCACCTACCCCCATCCCCGCCCCCACACAGTTGCCCCGGTGACACACAAAGACAAGAACGAGGTAGTCTTTCAGCAACACAATTACACAAGGAACAGAACAGTCTCTCCCACCCAGCCTGCACACACGTGTCCGATGGTTCCAGTCTGCTGTGACCCTGCCTGGCTCCAAACCCCCCAAGAGGGGCAGGTGGCTTCCCCCTCAAAAACAGAGTGGGGTGTGTTGCAGAGACCATGGAGATGCCAGATGGTTAGGCTCCGTCAAAAGTCCAAGAACCCCATGTGCTGGCAGGGTCTGGAGGTGCTGGGTGGGGAAGTAGGTCCGGTGTTAGGGGCCCAGTGGGGTGTCTCAGTATTGCCTTTGGCTGCTGGGCAGACAATGCATTATTTCCTGTGTCTTTGGGGGAGACTTAAATTTGGGGAGCAATGGAGGAGAGACCCCAAGAGTGGGTGGAGAAAGGAGCAGAAAAGGCAGTATTTGGGGTATCATAAGCCCAGCGGGCAGAAAGGGACTTATACCCACATAGGTCTTCAAGCAAGTGGACCAAGCTTCCTTTTTTAAAAAGTTATTTATTTATTCTTTTTTTTTTTTTTTTTTCCTTTTTGGTAAGGTTGAATGCACTTTTGGTTTTTGGTCAAGTTCGGTTGGTCAAAGATAAAAACTAAGTTTGAGAGATGAATGCAAAGGAAAAAAATGTTTTCCAAAGTCCATGTGAAATTGTCTCCCTTTTTTTTTTTTTTTTTTTTTTTTTTTTTTTGAGTTTTGGGGAAATTCAGTTTGGGTTGTTCATCTGTTTCCAGGGTTGGGGAAAAGTGGGCTGGGTGGGAGGGAACCAGATTGGGGTGGAGGGAGTTTACACGAAGCAGGCAGGGCCAATGTCTAATCCGAATTCCTGGTCTGGGGCACCAATGTCCAAGGGAGCCACATCAATGATGGGCAGGCGGGAGGTCTTGGTGGTTTTGTATTCAATGACTGTCTTGCCCCAACTTCCGGTGTGACTCTGGAGTGAATGAAGACAGTGGGAGAGGGTCATTACCAAGGGCAACGATGGAGTGAGGGTCACTCTGATCTGCCAAAAGGCTAAATCAGAAACCCATAAATGTGGGCTGGACCCAGTCTGGGGGACTCACCGTGCAGCCATCGACAAGGGTGCTGTAGGTGAAGCGGCTGTTGCCCTCGCCCCTGAGCTCGATCTCGTTGGAGCCCTGGAGGAGCAGGGACTTCTTGAGGTTGCCAGTCTGTTGATCCATGTAGGCTACGCTGTTCTTGCAGTGGTAGGTGATGTTCTGGGAGGCCTCAGTGGACATCAGGCGCAGGAAGGTCAGCTGGATGGCGACATCAGCAGGGTCGGAGCCTTCACTTCCATACTCGAACTGCACAGGCCAGAGAGAGTAGGGGATGAGTGAACATGTGGAATTTCTAGTCCTTGGCCTTCCTGCCCATGAATTTTTATCTCCAGTTACAAAGAGGGGCATCATTTATCCATGAACACCCAAGGACCCAGAACTCCTGCCTCCTAGACCAACTCTGCTCTCCCACTAAGCCAGTATTAAATCCACTCCAGAACTCCGTGTGGCCTTCCTAGCGCGAGGCTAGCCTGCCTCCTGCAAAGTGGCTCGCGTACCTGGAATCCATCAGTCATGCTCTCGCCGAACCAGACGTGCTTCTTTTCCTTGGGGTTCGGGCTGATGTACCAGTTCTTCTGGGGCACAGTGGGCTGAGTGGGGAACACACAGGTCTGACCTGTCTCCATGTTGCAGAAGACCTTGATGGCATCCAGGTTGCAGCCTTGGTTAGGGTCAATCCAGTATTCTCCTGAAATGGGCAGGGCATTGTGGAGTCAGGAGAAGCAGGCAGCCATCCCCATATCATATGGAAGGTGGGATGCATAAAAGCATGGGGGAAGCAGCATGGTGGGGAGGCACTGGGGTCAGTCCTTACCGCTCTTCCAGTCAGAGTGGCACATCTTGAGGTCACGGCATGTGCGGGCGGGGTTCTTGCGACTGCCTTCAGGGCTTCGGATATTCTCAATCTGCTGGCTCAGGCTCTTGAGGGTGGTGTCCACCTCAAGGTCACGGTCACGGACCACGTTGGCATCATCAGCCCGGTAGTAGCGGCCACCATCGTGAGACTTCTCTTGAGGTGGCTGAGGCAGGAAGCTGAAGTCGTAACCGCCACTGGGAGGACCAGGAGGGCCAGGGGGTCCAGGAGGTCCGGGGGGACCCTGCACAAAGAGAGGAGGCCAAGGTTTATTGGTATTCAAGTCTCCTTGAGGACAGAGGGTCATGAGGCAGAGGATGCAGGACTACGTACAGCAGGACCACTATCACCAGTGCGACCTCGAGGACCAGGGGGACCGATGGGGCCAGGGAGACCGTTGAGTCCATCTTTGCCAGGAGCACCAGCAGAGCCAGGGGGACCCTGGTGGTAGAGAGATGATTGGAAAAGTTGGCCAGAAACCCAAGACAGCCCCAAGTCTGGCTGAGGAGCACCCTCCCCACAGCTGTCTCTGTCTAGTCTCCACTTCTGCTGTAAAGGTTGTCCTCAACTGGTTACTGTGGCTGGCCTGGAAGGAGCCAAAGGCTATCTATATAAGACCAAAGTTCTTTTTCTACCCGCCTCCCGTCTGGCCTTGAACTCTTCTCTGGAGAACAGAGGGAGGCCTGGCGGTAACCAGGGATCTTCAAGGGACCTGAGATGGGGAACCCAGAAGAAGGACTGGAAGGTGTAACTTACCCGGGGACCAGCAGGACCAGAAGCTCCAGAGGGACCTTGTTCACCAGGAGAGCCCTAAAGGACAGAGAAAGGCAGTTCAGGGGCAGTGGGGGTAACACATCCCCTCATGCTAGATGTCTAGCTCCAAGTTGTCCATATGCTAAGACCATTCCCACAGTCCCTCTCTGGGTACCTCTCTCTGTGTGTTAGAAATGCCCAGAAATAATCTGGCCCCCTCCCCCACTGGGAAGGAGTCAGAATGTCTATCTAGAGTAGAAACTAAGAAAGTGTTCTTCCTCTCACTATGCAGCAAACACCGGGAGACGGTGGGAAAGGCCTGGTGGTGGCCAGAGCCCGGGAACCTGTGTATACTCACAGGAGAGCCGGGAGGACCCTGGAGACCGGAGAAGCCACGATGACCCTTTAGGCCTCTGTCACCTTGTTCGCCTGTCTCGCCCTTGTCACCACGGGGACCTTGGGGTCCCTAAAAGAAAGGCGGAGACAGGCTGTCAGGTGAAAGTTCTCCTGATGTCGAGTGGGACACTGTTAACATCTGGGCCACAGCGTTCACAGGATGTGAGGTTGGCATGGGACACTTACGGCAGGGCCACGGGCACCAGCGGGGCCGATGGGACCAGCAGGACCAGCAGGACCCTGGGGAGAAAACAGTGTGTTAGGTCCTGACTAAGGGAGGCTAGGCTGGGGGCCGCAGGATGAGCCTTCCCCTTGGCCAGACCACTCCTAGCCCATGTCTCTCAGGCTGCAGCCCATGCTCCTGACTCCCAGAGTCTCCCCAGAGCCAGGCTTCATGTGATGAGCTGAAGCAGGCCCCATGCCTGGGGGTTGAGGGGAGAGATGGAGGCCTATCTAGAAGGGCCTCCAGGCCAAATTACAACTCAAGTTTTCCAGAGAGGCCAAGGGCCCAGACACATCCCAAGACTCCCTCCTCTTCCACAGCTAGATGAGGCAATTTTACCCATTCCCAGGCATGCCTGAGGTAGAGGCCCAGATACTTACAGTCTCACCACGGTCGCCACTCTTGCCAGCAGGTCCAACAGGGCCAGGAGCGCCAGGGGCACCAGGGGCACCAGGGGGCCCAGCAGGGCCAGTCTCACCACGATCACCCTGGGAGCAGAGGGCAGAGGCCATGGGTCAGGCTCAGGTGGAGTGCCGAGGATGGGGAGCGGCTGGGGCAAACCAGAGTCCAGCCAAGAGTTCAGGTGTGTGGCCTGATCTCTTACCTTGGGGCCAGGGGAGCCATCTCTTCCAGGGGAGCCCTCAGCACCAGGGGATCCCTGTAGAGGGAGTGAGAAAAAGTGAGAAACCAGCCCAGAGGAGAGGTCAGACACGGGACGAGTGTCCTGCAAAGGCACTGGCTAGGGAATGGAGGCTGCTTACCTCACGTCCAGATTCACCAGGGGGGCCAGCCAATCCAGGGGGGCCCATGGGGCCAGGGGGACCACGTTCACCACTTGATCCAGAAGGACCTTGTTTGCCAGGTTCACCCTACAGAAGAAGAAGAGAGGGTAAGGCTGGGAGCCAGATGTAGGGGTGCCAGCCATCAGCCCACGTCTATATTTGCTCTCTTTCTCTCCCCCTGCCCCTTCCAAGTCCTGGGAGGATCCATCTTGGAGACCCTAAGATGAAGGAGCACTCACAGAGGGGCCAGGAAGACCAGGGAAGCCTCTTTCTCCTCTCTGACCAGGAAGACCAACCACACCACGCTGTCCAGCAATACCCTGAGGTCCAGGGGTACCAGGAGAGCCCTGTGGGAGGCAGACAGGAGTGAGAAGGGCTCGCAATGGCACAGACAGCATTCACAACTCTGGAAATCTCCAGAGCTATAGAAATCAGAGCTGGCACTTACGGCAGGTCCATCAGCACCAGGGGCTCCTTTCTCACCAGCAGGGCCAGGGGGACCTGGGGGACCAACTTCACCAGGACGTCCCGCAGGACCAGTCTCACCACGGGGACCTTTGCCTCCTTCTTTGCCAACAGGACCGGGAGGGCCAGGGGGCCCAGCATTTCCCTAGATGGGCACAAGAGGGACTGTCAGAGTCCAGGCTTCCAAGGCATCACAGGTTCATGCCCCAGCGAGGCCCGCTGTCCTGACAGGGCATGCCCCCACCCCAATCCAAAACCACAGATACTCACAGAGGGGCCAGGGGGACCAACACGGCCAGCAGCGCCAGGGAAACCAGTAGCACCCTGGCAGAAGAGAACACAGGGTGATGAGAGGTGAGCAGTTATCTCCCCTGGCCGGGTCCCCTCCAATCACTGGCCTTGGAGACCCCATAGAGATATGGGTAGTACTCACAGGGGGACCAGCAGCACCACGAGCACCTTTGGGTCCAGGAGCACCAACGTTACCCTGTAAGAGAGCGTAGAGGTATGAGACAGGCTGGCCCCAAGTCTAAGGCTCCCAGAAGCTCAGGTTGTAGAGGATGGGATACTCACAATGGGGCCAGGGGGTCCAGCGGGTCCAGCGGGGCCAGGAGGACCAGAGTCGCCTTTAGTACCAGTCTCACCAGGTTCACCTTTAGCACCAGGTTGGCCATCAGCACCCTGGGCAAGAGGGAGGATGGAAAGTGGAGGAGTGGGCAAGTCAGCCTGGGAGCAGAGGGTCTCTGGGCTGGAGGAGGGGCCGCAGCTAGAGAGTGCAGAGGCACTCAGAGACAAGCAGTTCCTCCCTACCCTTCTTCTCAGACTCAGGGTAACACTTCTGTTCTCATTCTGTCACCTAAGGTCCCATGCCCCATGTTTCAGCTCGTGACAGAAAGTAAAGAGAGTCTTGGTACTCACAGGGGGGCCAGCAAAACCAGCAGGGCCAGGAGGGCCGGGCTCACCACGGTCTCCCTAGAAGAAGAAGATGACGACTTTGGAGAGATGTCTCAACATTAACATTGGGGAAGGAGAGGAACAGATGATGTAAAGAGACAGAGGTGGTGGCAGGTGTGTGTGTGTGTGTGTGTGTGTGTGTGAGAGAGAGAGAGAGAGAGAGAGAGCAGACAGGAGAGAAGGGCTGAACACAGATCTTAGCAGGGGTCTTCTGCACTTACGGGGGCACCACGGGCTCCGGTGGGGCCAGCAGGACCACTGGGACCAGTTTCACCCTATGAGGGAGAGACAACAACTCTAAACTCTGCGGCAAGATGAACCAGTAACACTTTCCTTCCCTTCTGGTCCCTTGGACCTCCTGGGTCACCAGCTTCATATGGCAGGACCTGCCTTCCCTGCAGAGCCCCACCTGAGGCTTGCTGAGGCAGCTATGTATTAGGAAAACAAGTGACAAGGCAGCCACTCACCTTGTCACCAGGGGCACCAGCAGGGCCAGGAGGACCAATGGGACCAGTCAGACCACGGACGCCATCTTTGCCAGGAGAGCCATCAGCACCTTTGGGACCAGCATCACCCTAAAGATAGGGAAAAGTCAGACTTTAAGCTTGGGGCCAGGAGTTGAGCTACAGGTTCTGCAAATATTCCTTAGAGTCCTTCTTCAGCCATAGCATTCTGCAGATGTTTATCAGACATGGTGCCAAGGACACAAGATGCTTTCAGGGGTAAAGGTGCCTACTTGGGGATTCAAGTGGAACCTGGATTAAGAGGCCCCTGAGGTCTGCAGTGATAAATAAAGGAGCCTCCATCATGTGGAAGCCCAAACTCTCATTACCATGGTAACACATCAGGAGAAGGGCCTGCATCACAGGTATGAGATTACCCAGCAAAGAAAGGAGAGAGGTGAGAATCACCAAGGGCTCACGGGAGGGGAAGGTTGACTTACTCTGTCACCCTTAGGACCTGGAAGACCAGCTGCACCACGTTCACCAGGCATTCCCTGAAGACCAGGAGCGCCCTGGCTACCAGGAGCTCCGGGGGCACCGGTATCACCCTGTTTGGTAAACAAGAAGATGAGTGAGACATGGAGTACCAGGAAGCATCTCAGAGCCCTGAGCTCCCTAAGGATCCTAAGGATGTGTGGGTTCCAGCTAGGAGAACAAACTCACAGACCCGACCTCAGGTCCCATGGGCCTCCCACTCTGGTCTTGTCCCCCAACCCTCCCCATCCCTATGGTTTGGGTCACAGTCATCATACCCTTTCCACGATGCCCTCACCTTGGCACCATCATTGCCGGGAGCACCATTGTTTCCACGGGGACCAGCAGGACCTGGGGGACCTTGTACACCACGCTCGCCAGGGAAACCTCTCTCGCCCTGCAAAGGAAGGAGAGGGCACATAATGGCTGCCCCAGCAGGGCCAAGCCCAGGACATCATGATGGGAGTGGGACGAGAGGGCCCACTTACTCTTGCTCCAGAGGGTCCAGGGGCACCAAGGTCTCCAGGAACACCCTAGGGGTGGGAAGGAGGAACATCGGTGAGCCCAAACTCCCCTTGAGCAAGAACCTCTGCCCTCTGCTGGGAGCTGGTCCTTGGGGCCCACGTTTAGAGATGAACACATTCTCGGCTGAGAATTGAAATCTCTCCTTGCAATAGGAAGGCTTCAGGTAAAGCCAGAGTTATTCTGTATAAAGAAGTCACCTTGCCTAGAAGCCACACAGCCACTTCCAGATCATATGTAGCTCCCTCGCTCTTTTTTTGGGGTAACCACAGTCCTCCCCTGTGTCTAACCGCTCTCTCTACTCTCTCTAGCTGCTGATTTCCTGACCAGCTAGGGGCAGTGAGTGGTCTGTTTCTTTTTTATTTCCTTCATGCTCCTGCCCTCTGCCCACCTGCTACGTCTTACCTGTTCACCAGGCTTGCCTGCTTCACCAGGAGGACCAGCAGGGCCGGGGAGACCCTGTAAGGTGGAGGATGGAGCGGGGAGGAGAAGGGTTTAAAATCTGTAAGCTTTAACAAAGGAACATTCTGCACTCCCCTAGAAACCTGTCGCCAGACCTTACCTGGAATCCAGGGGAGCCAGCAGGGCCTTGTTCACCTCTCTCACCAGCAGGGCCCTATCATAGAGAAGAGACTGTGGTCATGAATAGTCCAAGGAGAAGGGGGCAGAGTCCCCCCTTCCCTGCTCCCCAGGCCTCCCAGACAGAGACACTTACAGCAGGGCCAGGGGCTCCCTGAGCTCCAGCTTCTCCATCTTTGCCAGCAGGACCCTGTAGGGAGAAGATGACAGACTCAGTGTGGTGAGGCAGATAGCAGCAGCAGGTAGAGCCTGGACCTCTGAGACAAAGCAGAGCCCACCAGTGGCTTCCGATGTTCTCACAGTGGACGCACTCTGAGGATGGTATGTGTCACAGGCAGGGGCAGAAGGACGGCAGAGGCTCAAAAGAGATACTTACAACAGGGCCAGGGGGTCCAGGAACGCCCCGCTCTCCAGCCTTTCCGGGTTCTCCCTGTGTAGAAAGGGAGGCAGGATTGAGGGTCACGGCACCAGACTCATTACAGTCAAGGACCCCTCATTACAGTGAGTGTTCAAGAAGGCTGCAGACTCTAGGGAAGGACTTGCTGGCATCTGACGTTTGGCCTCTGTGCTGCACCCAAAGCAGATGTTGTCCAAGGCTCCTTCTTGGTCACCCTGTCCCCTTCCTTTCCCTTGACACACACCTGCAGTAGCTTTTTATTGGGGTTCTCCCCTCCCTACCAAACTTGGGGTGACTATCAGATAGATAGAAGGCCCATCTTATCTGTGTGTTGGGGAAGTTTGCACAGCGACAACACTTATTTATCGGGGACAAAGCAATGATCATGGAGCCAAGAGTCTCTTATTTTACCAGTGGGTCCAGAAAGGGTCGTTAAGGGGCCTGAGGTCACACAGCAAGTCAGTGGAGTTAGTATGGCTGTCCCTGGTTCTGCATTGTTCCCCACTGGGTACTTACAGCAGTACCCTTAGGTCCAGGGAATCCCATCACACCAGCCTGGCCACGGGCTCCAGGAGGACCTGGGGGTCCAGGGCGACCATCTTGACCAGCGGGACCCTGAGGAAGAGAGGCAGAAGAGTGGTGAGGACTAAGGGATGCGCGCAGTGGGGTAGGGGTGAAGAGTGAGAGAGGAAGCATACTTACAGGGGGGCCGGTTTTGCCATCAGGACCAGGGCTGCCGGGGCTGCCAGTGAGACCCTGTGGAGAGGCAGAAGCATGAACAAAGGCAAGGGAAAGGGGATGGTGTGTGTATGTGTGCACGCGTGTGCGTGTGTGCGCATGCGCGTGTGGAGTCTGGTGCACCAATTACAGGCTGTCCCCACCTCACACAGGACAGAGGGAGGGTCTTGACTCTCACCTTGGCACCAGGGAGACCAGCTTCACCAGGACGACCAGCTTCACCAGGAGAACCTTTGGGACCAGCAGGCCCGGGAGAACCACGTTCACCAGCAGGACCCTAAGTGGATAGAAGTCACAGACACATGAGGGTCACAGCCTTGGACTCATCTAGCATCCTCCCAATGCTGGGAGAAGGTCCAGGACTTGGAAGGGATGCTACATATGAGGAGGAGGTAAACACAAATGTGGGCATGGGTAGCTGTGAGCATTGTTAGGGGACATGAGTGTAGGAAGGTGTGAACAGTCCTGTCAGCTTGGGGGTCAGTTTCTCTGCCAGGAAGAGAGGTTACCTTGGGGCCAGCAACACCATCAGCACCAGGGAAACCACGGCTACCAGGTCCACCCTGCAGGGAGAGTAGAAGAGGCCAGTGAGCTTAATCAGTGGGCACTGGGCAGGCACTGAGGGCAGAGAAGGTGGAGAAGCCCGGGGCGCTTACACGCTCGCCAGGAGGTCCAGGCAGGCCAGTAGGTCCAGGTTCACCACGGGCACCTCGTTTTCCTTCTTCCCCAGCAGGGCCAGGGGGACCTTGAACACCAGCAGGGCCCTGGAGTGGGCAGAGAGAAAGTGGCCTTGGTGGGGGGAGGCACAAGTAACAGGGCTCCTGGGTATGGGGCAGGGGGCTCCCTTGAGAGGCTCCCAGGCCCAAGGGGCGGAGGAGAAGGAGGGTGATGTGGGACTTACGGGCTCTCCTTTGGCACCAGTGTCTCCTTTGTTGCCAGGGGCACCAGGTTCACCCTGTGTTGGGGGAGCAGAAAAGAATGCAGGGAGAGTTGGGGTTACTCTGTTGGTTCACAAATGCATGCTTTCCCCAGGAGGGGGCGCACTGGAGCTAGTGCTTGCGTTGGGCAGAAGGGAAAGTTTTGTACTCACGCTGTTACCCTTGGGACCTGGAGCACCACTGGGGCCTTGGGGTCCAGAGGGGCCTCGGGCACCAGGGAAGCCGGGAGCGCCAGCAATACCAGGAGCACCCTGCAGGAGGCAGGACAGACATTTTATCCCAGGGCTGGAGGGCAGGGCACAGGAGGCGTGTGGGCATGGGAGGAGGGCTGGAGGTAGTAACTTACATTAGCACCTTTAGCACCAGGTTGTCCATCAGCACCGGGGTTTCCCTGATGCACAGAGAAAGGAGGGTGAGCGACAGGCAAGAACTCTGAAGCTAACAAGTAGCACAGGGGACAGCAGCAGGGGGACACTTACAGCAGGGCCGGCAGCACCAGCAGGGCCAGGGGGTCCGGGCTCACCACGAACACCCTGGGGACCTTCAGAGCCTCGGGCTCCTTGGGGACCAGCTTCACCCTGAATTGGAGGAGAAGACAAATGGATGTCAGGTGTGTGTTGGGGGGCAGGGGCAGAAGAACAAGATGAGGACTTTGAGAGCTGGGGAGGGGACCCCAGGATAAGGGTGTTGAGGAATGCGCTTCACTCTTGCCACTCTGGGCTCCTCTAATCGGGGTGACACCCTGTCCTTGGCCTGTGACAGTCATGCTCAAAGAAAGAATGGGTCTCACCTTAGCACCAACTGCACCAGGGAATCCAGGAGGTCCAGTGGGGCCAGTGGGACCCTGGGAACAAAATGGAGGTTTCACTACAAGACGGAGGCCAAGAGCTCCTAAGTTTCAACAGCTGATGTCAGGCCCCAGAGCTGACCCTGACACTGCACCCCCTCCCAAACTCAAAGTCAAAGCCATCCTTACTGGGGGCCCAGCTGCACCAGTAGCACCATCGTTTCCACGAGCACCCTGCAAGAGAGAGGGGAGGCCCGATTACGTGTCTGAGCACTGGACAGTTCCCATAATCCCCAAAGGACCCCAACCAGAGCCCAGGGACATCCCAAGGGGCTAGGGATACTTACAGCAGGGCCAGGGGCTCCAGGGCGACCTCTCTCGCCAGGCAGACCTCGGGGACCCTGATAACCAAATCAAGAGATGTCAAATAATGGAGACACACCCTCCCAGCTCTCTATCCACCCTTCGCCAGACCCCTCCCTCTTGAAGCCCCCACCCCTCAAGCTTGTGTACTCACCATCTGGCCAGGAGCTCCATTTTCACCAGGGCTGCCAGGCTCTCCCTAGGGACAGAGGACAGTGAGGGATTCATGTATAGTAGTACTGTTGGGGTGCATGTGTGCAGGGCCCTTTGACAGTCCCTTACCTTAGGACCAGCGGGACCAGCATCTCCTTTGGCACCATCCAAACCACTGAAACCCTGAGAGAGGAAGGAGGGATGAGGTGAGACCCTGTGGAGGGAGCATGCCACTTTTTGACAGTCACACAGATTTGAAGAGATTTGGAAGATCGCCCCAGTCATCACTCTGTCTTTGAGCTAGACTAGACCTGAACCCCCTTAGTGTCCTATCCAGTCTCTTTACTGGGACTTCTTTCTCGCGAAAGGAAGTTCTTTTGGATGTCTAACCTATGACCTTTGAGATATCTGCAGCTACTATCTTATATGATACTCAGCAGGATCTCTTGGGGAAGGGGCCGACTTGGGACTTGGAGAGCTCCATCGACTCAAAAATGACTTACTCTGTGTCCCTTCATTCCAGGGAGGCCAGCTGTTCCAGGCAATCCTCGAGCACCCTGGAGAGAAAGGCAATAAGGACGTGGAGAGATGTCAGGAGGGCTCTGTGAACTTGGCCTCCCCAGTGCAGGAGGACCTGAGCCCATCCTCACACTTGCTCACCTGTGGCCCAGGAGCTCCACGCTCACCAGGACGGCCAGGTTTACCAGCTTCCCCCTGCAGAGAGAAAAAAAGGCCATCATGACTGTGTCCAACTCTGAACTAGGAAAGGGTAGAAGGGCTCAGGTTTATTGGGGTTATTGAAGGGTGGGTTTCACTTAGGGGCCCAGAATCTAACTGTGAACCTAAAGCTAAGTTTGGATCGATCTACAAGGAAACCTCTGGTGACATTTGAGTACCTTCAAAGGAGTTTCTGTCACCATGCATTCATTTCCACATCTAATCACCCAGAGATCTTAAACCTGGAACAGGCATGGGGGTGGACATGGGGGGTAGCGGCTGACTCACTAAAACATGCTACTCAGTGGAAAGATCACTGCTAAGGGCTGTCTGGCATCCCAAGGGTGCTGAGGAGGATTTTAGAACCCACAAAGAGAAGGCCACAGGGTGAGCTAGTATCTTCCCCTGGGGCTACTTACATCATCTCCGTTCTTGCCAGGAGGGCCAGGGGGGCCACGGGGACCCATTGGACCCTAGAGGAGACAGAAGATGCCATTAGAATCCCAAGATAAGAGACAAAGAGGAAGACGAGTGGGGAGGTGGCAAGTCACCCCTCACTCAGCATGGGTGACCGTCCACAGGAGAATTTGTGGAGAGGGAGGTGTGTCAACACGGACGACTGACTTACTGAAGCACCAGGCTCGCCAGGTTCACCAGGGGGGCCTTGGAAACCCTGAGGGCCCTGGAGAATGAGAAAAATACAGGCTCAGAAAGGCAGGTTCAACCAACCTGCCGCTCTCACCCGAATCTTTCTCCTCCAACATCTCCCCATGCCCAAGGTGATACACAAAGATTTCTGAGTACTTACAGGTGCACCAGGGGGGCCAGGGAGACCGCGAGGACCAGAAGGACCCTAGAAAAGGAAAAAAAGGGAGGGCATGTAATAGCTGTGGCTGAAAGCAGTGTGGGAGACATCTTTGTTTACTGCTTCCTGTGGAGAATCACTGTTGTCTGTCCTGTATCTTCTCTAGGTCTGAAGTCCCAAAGGTGGCCTTTACCTTCCAAAGCTGTCTGTACTACCCTCTTGCAGGACTATCCTTGGCCTTTCTCTTCCAGATCCCCATTCCCTTCGTTATCACTGCTCCCCCTGGTGGCTCACCATGGGGCCAGGCACGGAAACTCCAGCGGATTTCTCATCATAGCCATAGGACATCTGGGAAGCAAAGTTCTAGAAAAACAGGAGAGAACACATGAGAAATTGGGCTCAGGGTGGTAGTGAAGGGCAGGAGGCATTGCCAGTAATGGGACAAACTGACATGGGCTTGCGGATCTGCTTGACTAAGAGAGACAGCAACCTGCCCATAAGATATTTCTGTTCCAGACACCTCAACGGAACATTCTAACCAGACAATCCCAAACCACAGAACAATCTATAAAATACTGCCTCTGCCCATCAACCAGACTCTTCAAACGCTTGCTGAGCCAAGGGTGACAAAGAGGCTCCGAAACAGTCAACTTTCGTGGGAACCAAAGAGATGAGATAATGAAATGAAAATGGTGGTCTTAGACGAGAAGGAAAAAAAAAAAAAATGCTATAAAGGACGTTTTTGGGCACTGGTGAAATCTGAAATTGGGTTGTATATTAGGCAAAAAGTGCTAGACCAACATTAAATTTGGTGCTATGGTCCCATAGGAGAATGTCCCTGTTCGGGAAATGCACTTACATGCTTTGGGGCACAGGGCATGAGCATGTTCTTGGCAAATTCACACACACACACACACACACACACACACACACACACACACACACACCCAGAGAGTGGTGAAGCGGTTGTGGTGAAGGGTGAATGGAAGTTCTGTGCACTATTGCAACTCTACTGTAAGTTTATGATTATTTAAAAATATAAAATATGTCTGCCAAAATCAAAGCAAAGCAAAACAAAAACCAGGAGTCACGGAGGTCTGGGCTCTCCAAGCTCCACTTACTCCTCCGAGGCCAGGGGGACCGGGGGGACCAGGGGGACCAGGAGGACCAGGAAGCCCAGGCTGTCCAGGGATGCCATCTTTTCCAGGGGGGCCAGCGGGTCCCTGTACCAAGAAAGGGCGGGGCTGCTATGAGCACAAGCCAGAGCCACGCCCCCTCCAGTTTCCCAGCTGACTTAGAATGCTGTGCTTACCCTTGGGCCTTGAGGGCCGCGGTCTCCCTTGGGTCCCTGTGGGTTTGAGGGTGAAAAACAAGAGGCCGGTTAGAGAAATGAGGAAAGCTGGAGTCCATAGGAGGACAATAGGAGTTGTGGACGGGTGAGCAAAAGCAAGGAGCTGAGCATTACCTCGACTCCTATGAGTTCTTGGTCTGGAGATACTGTGGGGGGTAAAGATGTGAAGTTAGAAGTAAATTTACTAAGGTGTTAGAGGCTTTCAAGACACAGGCAACGGTGGGACTCTGGCCTCCCCTAACCCTAGGCCCAGGACGTACCAAACTCTTCTGGGCAGAAAGGACAGCACTCCCCTTCACGTGTTTGGGGGTTGACACAGTCCAACTTTTCCTGGCACACCACGGCGTCACACACGGCCGTGCCATTGTGGCAGATACAGATCAAGCAGGTATCAGCTTTCCACGTCTCACCATTAGGGATCTTTACACCATCGTGTATGCAGGTGATTTCAGGGACTGCGCAAATGGGAAAAGACGCATGGCGAGAGAGGCTCTGAGATCCCACCTCGGGGCATCAGGGAGCCCAGCCCTACTCACCCTTTCCTCTGTCTAAGAGACGCACGTAGATTTTCCACTTCCCGCCTCCCGCCTCCCCCCACCATTTTCTTCCCTCAAATTCTTAAATGCTGGTCTGCTCCAAAGTGGCGTTCAGTGACAGCACTGGGGCGCCTGGCCAGGACAGCTATAACTTCCCAGTTCTCAGGAATTTAAACAAAGCTTTAGACTGGGATTGCTTCCAAACTCAACTTCAGCAGCCCACGCGCGCGCGAACCAAGTGAAATAAAAAGCCTTCTGCGGGAGAGTAGGAAGGTTCCGAAACAGTAGAAGGGGGCCCGTAGGGTGTGGTTTGAGCGCAGACAAGAGGCGGGGGTGGGAGGAGAAAGGGGAAGTTCCAGCCCTGGTCCCACCCCCCATTCCCTGGGCAGGTGGGATGAAGTGGGAGGGGCTAAAATGTGGAGTGGCTGTTGTCAGTGGAGTCCGGTCCTAAACTTGGATACATTCTAACCCCCTACTCCAAGGAATCTTAAAAACTTGCTTTCGAGACAAGCTCGGTTCCTCAAAGCCAGTCTCTCCTTAACTAAAAAGAAGTCTACAAATAGTAATGATTAGTAAACCACGCCCACCGCTCTAGTAGCGGTTCAAGGCAACCACTAGGTGGCGGGCAACACTAAGCAATGGACTGGGCGGAACCAATTTTACCCGGCCTGAGCCATTTCTTTTAAAGACTGATTTTATTTTTCCAGTCTGGAGATGGGGGTCCAAGCCCGGCAATAACCCAGATCTTCCCTCTTTAGCCAGAGCGCTATAAAGTGCTGTACCAGGACGCGTAGTGCTCAAGGTTGACCAGCAGGAGGCGCAGGGACCGCGCCCTGTCAAGTCCGAGCCAAACTTTCTCATCCAGCAACCCTCCCACTCCGTGCGTCCCCTCCCCCTGAGCCCAGCACCCCGGCGGCCCCAGCAATACTGTCTAGCCTGCAGAGAAGGCAAACAATCTTTCCTTATGAATCATACCGCAGCCTCTTTGATAGCTTTTACATCTTGGACTCCGAATCCCTCTCTATTCCAGCCGCCTTATTCCATCTTCGACGTATTCTGTCCCAACCAGTGCCCAGATTCCCACTTTTCCTGTTGTGCTACTGATGGGTGCTTGGATGGGTGCCATTTCACCCCGCGCTCCACTTCTGAGAACCGCTTATCCTCATCTGTACCCCAGGGCAGCCTTTCTCTTCCCAGCTCCTTTCCATCACCTTCCCACCTCTGACTGGAGCATCCTGCATTTCCGTTTAAGTCTCTATTGCCAGGACCCAGTGCAGAACGCGATACCAAGAAGCCGTGAACTCCCCAAAGTTTGGAACTTACTGTCTTCTTGGCCATGCGTCAGGAGGGCAGTGGCCCCTAAGAGGAGCAGGAGCCGGAGGTCCACAAAGCTGAACATGTCTAGACCCTAGACATGTAGACTCTTTGCGGCTGGGGTGGGGGGTTAGCTTCGGCTCATGCGTGGCCTCACTCCGCGTGCCTCCTGCTCCGTCCTGAGGAGAAACTCCGGTCTGCTCCGATGACTGGCCTGGGCCTCTTTTATACCATCCTGAGGAGAGCTGGGAGGAACCCTGCCTCTTGGAGAGGGGGAGCTTTCAGCCCGGCCCCCAGCCAATCAGCACTGCCTGGCTCGGCCCCCAATTTGGAACGAAGAGGTGGGAGGAGGGAAAGGAAGGGAACAGAGTCCACCCAGCCCCCCCCCCCACACTTTGCAACTCTGCTGTCTCTGTCCCCCAGATCTACCCAGGCCAGAGGAACTGTCACCAGAGCATGGCTGGGCCCTCAGTATACTGATTTGTGGGTAGGGATGCCCCTTGTACTTTCTTTTTGGGACCTCAAATCAGAAGGATGTGAAACTGGGGATCTGAGTGGGGCAACATTATAAAAGGTTCAAGGTCAGATGTAGTTGGGAAAACTGGCCTTGCTTCTTAGTCTTTCTGACATCCCTGGGAAGAAGTAAGGAATAAGATGGACAGGCACCTCTCCAAATCAGAACCAAGTAGCTGAACAGAGGTGCCTGTTTCAGGCAGGGCATAAAGGTCATCTCTTGGTGTGGCCCAGGTATGGAGGACAGTAATATTTGTGAACAAGTTAGAAAGCTCTTCATAGACACCAAGATATGTGATTGCTTGAAAGGAGCAAGGGGGAATAGTTGTCTGTTCTGCCATGCCTATAGCTCTGTGACAGACCAACCCCAGGTGTGACTGAGGGCTGGGGAGAAGCTTGACACCCTTGTCCTTCCAGAAGGAGGCTTAGGTGTTAAGTGATGGATGAGGCAACAGGCTAGCTTGGGGGACTTGGGGGGCCTTAAAGCCATGGACTGGGGCGTGTTTTATCGATTCATTCCGTAATGCATCCATCCCAAAGAAACTGCAGTAGGAAGTGAGTTAGTTGGGGGAGGTCTGTGACCTAAGAAAAGGGTCTTCTATCAGCAGTGGCTATAGCCAGGGATTGGTTAGAGACCCTCCTATGTAGCAGTAGCAATCCTAAGAGGACAGATAGAAGGCTTTGGGGCATAGAGGGCTGTTCTCAAAGCAACAGAGAGTTCCCTTGTCTTATTGTTCCTGTGCTTGGTCTGGGGACACCTAGGTGAATTCAGTGTGTGGAAGGAACTTGTGCTTGGAAGCTGAGTGACTTTATTTTAGGTCTACTCCCCGAATCCTCATTTCCTTGCTAGAAACCTTGGCCATTACTCTCTACCTCCACAACCAGGAAAGGGTCATTTGTAGCCCCCTCCCCCAGAACAGCAGGTTATATTTAGAGAAGATGTCTCTAGAAGACAGTGTCCTTTCTTCCCTATGTCCCATCATTCCCCCAAGTGCTCTGCCTGACCCTCAATCGATTTAGGGCCATCATCTTGCCAAAACCTGTGTGGTGAGGGAAAGCATGGGGGTCTCCTAGCAGGGTCCCATAGACTCTTGTAACCCTTCCTCCATCAGCTTCTTAGAGCTGCAAACGTGGAAGTAGGGAGGCCCGCCTCCTCCAAACCATCCAAGATTCCATCGCTCCCCCCCTCACGCCCTCCCCGAGCTAGTTTTGTGCAACGAAGGCAAAGGAAAAAAAAAAAAAAAACCAAGGGAACAGAAGGGGAGGGAGCCACGTCGCTGGCCGTGGGCAGCCAGGCTGATCAGTGCGGGTGGGGTGGCGGAGGAAGACAGCATGGGACTATAATTAAAGGGAAAATATAGAGTTTCCAGAGAGGCAGGGCTGGAGACAGCAATGGAAGGACAGGACTTCATCAATTATCCCAACCATGTGGCAGTGACTTGTGGCCCAGGATCTGCCCCCGCCTAGTGCCAGAGCCTGCAGGGCAAGACTGGGGGTGAGATGCTGAGAAGGTAGTTCCGGAAACCCACTAAAGTTCTGCCTTCCACTGTGGTCAGTTCCAAAGGGTGCCCCTACTCCCCAACATTGGCCAGGACCCTGTCCCTAAGAGGAAACAGTCATCTGAGGAAGTTGTCTAGGTGCAGTCTGCCCTTTTATTGAGTGTATTGAGTATCACGAAAGTGCTGACCAGGGAGCTCCTTTCCCTGGTCCTGACCTGGCCGCTTCCAGGCTCACCTGGAAGAGATGGTGCCTCACAGGTGTGAGGCATCAAGGGTCTGGGGTTCTGATGAAGACTTGGGGACCACTGGAGGAGGGGGGATGGGGCTTGGTGTGTGTGTGTTGTGTGACAGCCATTACCCCAATGTCCATTCCAGGTCTTCGCCCCAGGGGCTGTAGGCAGATGGGTTCCAAGCTTCCTTTACACGTGGCATGGAGCTCAGGCTCAGGGCCTCCTCTACCACTTTTCAACTTGAAACGGCTGGCGGGTACCCAGCTAGAAGATGTGTCTTTAATTTCTGCAGTATGACAGTGAGGGGAAGAATGTGCTTGGGGTCTCCTCCCAGCCTGGCGGGGCCTCCCTGGCCGGTCTGAGGGCTGGAGACTGGGGGAGGGGGAGTCGGAGCTGGGAAGGGAGGAGACGCCACGCCACCTCATCTTTAGGAAACTCTGAAGCTCTGGATTCTTGTGGAATGTAGGGCTTTGTCCGGCACGGAGTGTAGGGGGAGCAAAAGCCAGGATTTCCACCCCCCACCCCCAAGAATGGTAAAGTCATCAGCAGTGGGGAAAAAAAATTCCTCAAGAAGAAAAACAGAAAGAGGAAAGTGCTGAGCTCTGAGTTCTGGCTCTCTCCAAATTTTCTCAAATGCTTGCCCCCCCCCCCCAGGGAAGGAGCAGACGGACTCCTCTGGGCTCCATGGCGTTTCACAAGAGTGGCAGCAGCCCTGGTATAGATGCATCTGGCAGGGCACACAGGCTGTCTCCTCTCACATGATTCCCAGGGGTTCTGGTCCCTTCATGAAGCTCTGTTGCCTTTCCCACTCAAATCCTCCAGAAAGTTCTTCTGCCCCAGTTTTGGGTGCAGACCAGTGATGGAGAGCTGGTCTCCTGGGAGAAGGGGAAGGAGAGAGCAGCTGTATGTGTGTGGGGGAGTGGGATGGGGGTGGGCATCTAGGTCTGTAGTAAAGGCCATGGTCTTGAAGCATGCCCCAGCTCCCATCACAGAGCCCTACAGTCTTCAGCTGGAAGAACCCAGATACTAATCCGTGGGCGGAGCCTAATGGGTGCCTTTCTTCTTCCCTTCTGCCCTGCACTGAGCTCCCAGCTCACCTCCAATCCTACTCCTCCCTTCTGAGCAACCCCTTCCTCTCACCATCCCTCTATTCCTGGCCAGTTTAGGGCAAAACCCGACGAATTAGGGTCTCCTTATGTTCAGTGTTTGATGCCCGTGAGCCCTCCAGTCAGAAATGTATAAGAAATCCTGAGGGCTGGAGAGATGGCTCAGCAGTTAAGAGCACTGATTACTCTTCCAGAGGTCCTGAGTTCAATTCCCAGCACCCACTGTCTGTAACTTCAAGATCTGGCATCCTTACACAGACTTACACACAGCCAAAATACCAATGTATATAAAATAAAAATTTAAAGATAAAAAGAATGAAAAAAAATCCTTGGTGGTGGCACCTTTAATCTCAGCACCTGGTATGCAGAGGCAGGTGATCTCTGAGTTCGAGGCCAGCCTGGTTTACAGGGCAAGTTCCTTGACAGCCAGGGCTATACAGGGAAACCATGCCCTAACCCTCCCTCTACCCCTCCCCAAAAAGGAAAAAGAAAATAAGTAAATCAATCAGTCTTTGGCTTCTATATTCTAGATTTCAGAGCAGAAACAACAGGCGGTGACCCCAGGAACACAATGGCTGAACCTGTGTGTGTGGATGGAGCTGTCCCCAGGAAAGCATGGAGGGAGGCAAGCTGAGGGCTAAAGGCCTCTACCATCTGCATGGTGAAGGATTGGGTAGAAGACCACACGTAGGAGATGAGACAAGAGTGGCTCAATGAGAAAGGAGGGATGGAAGAGATGGATGAAGAGGGATGGAGTGTTCTGGAAGGAGGAAGAAGTAGATGCTCCCAAGAGAACTGCCCCTGTGGCCCAGAGTTAACTAGTTGCCCCACACACTCTGGCCCCACCCTGGATTCAGCCATGTGGTGGTGGGTGATGCAGGCATCGGGGAGAAAGCGCTTTGGTGGGGTGGTGGGAAAAAAAAAAAAAAAAAAAAAAAAAGACTTCAGCCACAGAGTGAGAAGGGAAATGGGTGCCTCGGGTGGGCTGAGGCCGGTTCAGAAGGGGACTCCCTCTGCCCACCTCTCTTCCTCTTCCAGCGAGTCCCAGGGCCTCAGGCATCTCAGGCCTCTGTGGGGTCTGAAGGCAGCAGTGTCTCTTTAAGACCTGAGGTATCATGGGTTTCACTTCCTCCCAGTGTCTCTCATTCTATACTTGCTTTATCTTTCTTCCTACTCTCCTGCCCTCCACTCCTCTCCCTCAACTTCTTTTCCTTTTCATGCATTTTTTTCTTGGTTTCCTGTCTTCCCCTCTGCCTCTACCCATTGTCCCCACCCCTCCACCCGCACAGTTTTTTCTCCTTCATCTTCTCTTGAGGCATCTCTCTCTGCCCCCAAGTCTCTGGTTCTGCAGTATCTACACCCTATCTTCGGGGGATGCCCAGTTGCCTTCAGGGAGGGGAGGAGATCTAAGGGTCTTGTATCACCACCAGATTCCAGTTTGCAGTGCAGGGCTGTGCATTCCAAGATTCCAAGGCGGCTTGATTTTAAGGTTTTAGAGAGTGTGTAGAGCTGGGTAAGGGGATAATGTTTTAGTCTGGGGCTCCTATCCAGATCTTGTCTCCCTTCCCATGTAAGCTTCAGCCATACACGTCTCAGTCTTGCATGCCTGCAGCAGCCTCCAATGCTCCCTTCCTAGGAGTCTGGAATTTTTCAAGCAAGGATGTATGGTAGGGGTAAGAGAAGAATTCAGTCTACTCTCTCTCTGTGTCAGCGCTGGGCAGAGGACCCAAAGGGACAGAGCCTGGCTTGCAGCAGAAAAGGATTAGATAGCCTTGCCTTCTTCCCCACAGCCTCCCCCTTCCTTTGCTGAGGTCACAGTTCACTTTCTGATGTAGTCACTCCACGGTGCAGACATCATGTTGGAATTGAGTGAGCTGCAGAGACCCTGTGGCTGCCCTTATGCAGCTTACACCTGGTAATGAGGCAGACATGAATGAAATCTCATAATCATGAACATGCAACAGGCCAGGCCCTTTAATGGGGGTCTGCCCTAGTCTTGGGACCCTGGACAGGCAGATGACTGAGTGGAGATGGCTTAGGTAGGAGCAGATGCAGGTGGGGAGCTGAGTTGACAGATGCAGCAATATATGCGAAAGTTCTGGTGCAAACAGATTCTAGACACTTGGGAAGTCTCAAGAAGGTTTGCGCTGTGTGGCTGAGCATGGCAAGTAGACCAGGCAGGCACACACATTCAGCACACCTTTGATGTACTTCCCCTGCAGAGGGTGTGAAGCAGGAGGGATCACCATTAAGTCTGTATCTGTGAAAGGTCACCATGGTCCCCTGGGTGGAGTGGGTGCTGTGTGCAGAAGGGTTCCAAGTAGGGACAATGGAGGAGTGGCTGAGAGGTGCCAGCAAGGCCCCAGGAGACATGTGCCAGGTTGGCGAGAATGGAAACAAAATAGATGGATTCATGAGCCTTGTGGAGGACGTACAGGTATTAGTGGATGTGGGCTTGGGTGATGAGGGGGTGAGAACGGGCTCCTGGGTTTGGCTGGGCAGGAACAATCTGGAAAAGAAGATCCTGAGTTGGGTGACTATGGCAGACACTCTGGTTGATTCTATTGAACTGCGAATTCTGCAGGCCTCTGGGACCAGACTGGTGCTGGGAGAAAGATTAACAGCTATACCCTCAGAAAAAGGGAGCAAGGAAGTCTGTGAAATGTAAACAAAAGATAGTCTGGCCAAGACACACTGACTGTGGATTGTAAATTGCTTCATGTCTCAGAACTTTATCTCCCTGATCTGTAAAATGGGGTAATAATGCTACTTTACTGACTGGCCTAGCCTTGCAAGGTAAATGGAAGCCTCCAAAGAGACTGTGAGGAGGGGGCTTTGGAGCCAGCCTGGGAGTGCAGGCGATGGGGCTGAATGCAGGGCTCAATCTGGAGAAGAAGATACTGCAAATTAAGAAGGGGGTGGTGGTGAATGATGACAAGCAGACAAGACTTGGGCAGAGGAACCGTACCAAACAAGGCTCCGGAGTGGGCTGGAGCCTGTTTCCAGAGGTCTGGAATTCTGGGGTCTCAGTCCTAGCATCTTAAAGAATTGATGACCACTTCTGAGCAGGACAGAGCTGTGACTTTTGACAAAGACTTGCCCAAAGCACTTTGACCTCAGTGACATCACAAAGGCTCAAATAAAAAGCTGGCGCCCTTGAGGTTCTGGGAATACTGAGTGGGAATGGGGCCTGGGATTAACAGGAACACTGCAAGAGAGTAGATTCTGGTGAAGGAGCTGACCCCTGCAAAATTACTGTCCACCCTCCACAGAGCTACAGAAATTTCAGGGTCTGGAGGCTGAAGTATCAAAGAGAGACATTCTGTTGGAAGAAAAATTTTCTACTCATTTTGCTCTCCCCTCTTGATACAGAGGAGAATCTGAGGTCCAGAGAAGGCAAGTGACTGTTGGAGGCCACATAGCTGGGACCCAGTGCTCTCTGTGAGATAAGATCTCTTGTTGTCTTTTTCAGACCCTTCCACATTCTCTCAGGAACTGTCCATTCTAGGGAAACAACGGAGATGGGAGAGGCAGGCATGGTACAAGACCACCATATCATTCCAGCCCAAGCTCAGGAGCCCTGGATAGCCCCAGACAACAGCTCCAGGCTCTCAGTTGGGCCCTGTGGCCAGAGGGGGAAGGGAGCTTAGTGGGCAGGGAGGAACTGCCACCTGGAAAGGCTTGATGGGAACCAGCTGGCTGGGGTGGGGCCCCGGGAGTGTGGGTTGCAGGGAGGGCGGGGCAAGATGGGCCGGAGGCCACAGTGGGCGGGCAACTGACAGCTCTGGGCTGGGAGTGGCTGCTGGAGGCCCCCACCTTCCAGACTGCTGCAGTCCAGATGCCTCTACAACCGGCCAGGCTCATCCAACCCGCTGACCTCATTCCCAGCTCCCTCCCATGCAGCCCCCCTCAGTTGCCTGCCACGTAGACTGAAGCTTCAGCAGCGTTCTCCATAGGAGTAACTGGAAGAGGACCCAGGCACCCTTAGCCCAGAAACTTGCTCAGCCAGGCAGAACTGAGGAAAGCTGTGACCACTATGAGCCTCAGTTTCCCCTCCCCAAATATGAGACCTGGTGAATAGGGTTACAGGGAGCTATGTGTGAAGTAGGTTAGAGCTGGCAAATAAGAATCAAGGGGTGTGTGGGGTTCCCTGGAGGTCATCCTAGCCATCCCTTAGCCTCTCAGGCCTGGAGAGAGTATTGCTCTCCAGAAGAGGCAGAAGCAGGGGTGGGGTTTTCCTCCTTTTGTCAAACTATTCATAAGAAAGGAAGTTCCCAGAAGGTTTGAAATCCTTTGTGAAATCTAGCCTCCCTCCCTCCCTCCTGCTGCTTTAGGCTACAATTTGCCAATTTGCCTAGAGATGCAGTGTCCTCTCCCTGCACACCCCAGAGACCTTATCCTGAGTCCCTGGGCAGAGTTCTCTACCTCTGGCCACTGTTTCTCCCTTGCCTCCCTGTTCCAGAGTGGGGCTCCAGTTGGCCCTGACTGGCCAGGAGGCTGTCCCCAATGGCCCACAACAACGAGTTCCAGGCTTGTGAGTCATCCTGGAATGTCTGCTCTGCCTGCAGCTCCCAATGCCTAGCCAGAGACCCTTTCCCTTCTTGTTTGGCACAGGAGGGAAGCCTTGCTTACCACTAGTCGCAAAGTGAACTAGAGGGCTTGGCCTCTCAAGGAGACAGTAGCTTCCTAATGACACACTTCATGACATCTACACCGCAGGTGGAGAAACTGATGAGGGACAGATATGGAAGGGCAGGGACTTAGGGCCTCCCCAGGAGCGAGTCCTGCTCTCTTCATGCAGCCTAGAAGATATCTAGTTGGAGCAGCTCAGGGAAGAAAGCGGCTGGGCTTGGGGGAATCCTGGTCCCAGGACCATCAAGGGACTCAGGATCTCCACCCTCTCATTCCCCTCTGCCCTCCCAATCACAGCCCTGCATTAGCTGACTCTCTAGCTGTCGCCCTAGTGCTAGACTGACCTGGTAACTCTGGGGGGGGGGGTTCACTTCCCTGTAAAATGTGAATACAGAGGCTAAATGGAAAAATCCCTCCCCTCAAGTAGGACTGTGATTAAAGAATCCCAACACTCAGGGAGGCAGAGGCAGTCAGATCTCTGTGAGGTCTAGACTAGCCTGGTCTATAGGGTGGGTTCTAGGACAGCCAGGGCTCCCATGGTGAGGCCCTGTCTCAAACAAACAAACAAAAAACCAAAGACACACCTTGGATTGTCCCCCACTACAGTCCTCAAATTTTGTTTCTTCCTCTGACAGCCCCTCCCATTCCAATCACCTTCTCCCATCTCTTTGCATTCCCCTCCTCCAGGGTTATAGGCAGACCACTGACAAGGGCAAAGACAGGTTTTGAGGTCTGAGCTTCCGTGCCAGATCCTGGCCAGGACCACTCCCCGACTTCAAGAGCCTTCAGGCTCCTCTTAGGTTTGCAGGGACAAAGAAAGAAAGGCCACTCTTTCCTACCCACTAGGGACCTTCAAAGCAATGCCCCTCACTTTTTTTTCCCTTGATGCCATTAGCAGAAAAACCTGTCCCCTTTACATCCTGGAACTTCATCTTAAGTGACCACAAGAGCAGCTCGCCTTGGCTGCTGCCTGAAGCTGCACCCTTCTAGGAACTTCTGCTTCAGAGAGCCAGGCAGCTCTCAGAAGGGACATTCCAGGGGATGAGATATCCGCTGGCCCAGAAAGGCGTGGGAATTAGGAGGCCAGCATAACTAACAACAAACATCTGTACCAGGCCGAGCTGCAAGCACCTCACACATTTATACTCCTGTTTATACTCACACAAAGTCCCTAGGGCGGGTATGCTTGCTGTCTGCAATTTCAGAGGAAAGAAAGACACAGAGAGACTAAGTCAGCTGCTCCAAGTCACAAAGCCAAGAGTCAGAATTCAAACTCAGCTAACCTGACTCCAGAGCCCTCATGTTTAACTGCTACTCTGGCAGGTCCCAAAGACCCAGGATAGACTGCAAAGGACACCATGGAACTTAGCTGGAAGAGACTGTTGCATACTCAGACAAGAACCCTCCATGTGTGTGTGCTCACCCAGGGAGATCTCGAGGTAGGATGGTTAGAAATGGACGGAGCATGGCTGCAGCAGCTGGAAGAGGACAGCAATCTACCTTTCTCCCATCACTGAGGACCGCTGTGAAAACCACACATGCTCACGGCATCTCAGTGAATCCTCACAAGCTCTGATCCACCTTAATGCAGCGCTAACACCTCTGTTTCACATAGAGAGAGACTGAAGCCTAACTGGACCTAGGTGTTACCCAAGGCTCCCTTTCTAGAACTGAGGGCTGACTGAAGCTGACTGAAGCAGGACACAGTCATAGTCACTTTGGGCCATGGCCCCATGTGTTCCCTGTAGCAGATCATGTGTGCCAGGGGAGACTGGTAGCTTGTAGCCTGGGTGAGTGCAAGCAACACATTCTTGCTTCTCACTGAAGACCATGCCCCCCAGGATGGTCTTAGACCTGCTTTATACATGACCCAAAGCCCCTGTCTGGGGACTCCCCAGACAGGAAGTGGTAGACACTCTTTTCTTTGTTATCAGCCAGCTTAGAAACACTGGTCACATACCCCACTTAGGTACCCAAGCTAAGGATTCTGGAGCGTTTTCTTTGTGACTGGCACCATCCTCAGGCCATTGAATGGTCATAGCAATCCTATGGCGTAGGTTCCAGTTGTATTTTTTATAGTCATTTCACAGGTGAAGGGGGTCTTGGAAGAGTAATGAGTTCAAGGTCACACAGCCAGGAAGCTGTGGAGCTGAGACCAGAGCACAGCACTAAGCAGCATATATTACATCTTTTCTCGGACGTTGATGGGATATTTACAGAATCTGCGATTACTGCCTGCTTTGTTGTGTCCTGGGTTAGGCACGCAGAGGTGAGGGAGGCATAGGGTGTCCCTTTCCTTCTCTGACTGCTCCAGCTTAGCAAGCCTCTCAGTGGATGGGGTGGGCTTACCCTTACTATCCTTTCCCAGCGAGTCTTCCTCCTGAGTACACTAGGACATGTAGGTCTTGTCGCCCAAGTGTTTGACACCTAGTGAAGTGATACCTGAGCGTGGAGCACGGAGACCAGGAAATGCAGTGGAGTGAGTGTCTAGGGACCAGGGATGGGGTTGGGGAGCAGGGGAAAATCTCTCTGTTTCTGGTTCCATGGGGGGGTGCTAAGAGAGGGTTTCACTGTGTAGCCCCAGTTGTCCTGAAACTCACTCTGTAGACCAGGCTGGCCTCGAACTCACAGAAATCTGTCTGCCTCTGCCTCCCAAATGCTGGGATTAAAGGCGTGCACCACCACCACCACCACTGGGCTTCTGGCTCCATTTTTATTTTATGCTGGCATCTATTCCATATCTGTCTGTGATAATGTCTGTGGAAGCCAAAAGGGCACCAGGTTCTTAGAGCTGGAAGTGCAGTTGGCTGTGACTGCCTGATATGGGGGTTAGAAACAAAACTCATGTCTTCTGCAAGAGCAGCCACTGTCCTTAATTGCTGAGCCGTCTCTCCAGCTTTGGCATAGTTAATTTTGACGGTCAGTTTGATGGAGCCAGACATTCCCCAGGGGTTAGTAGTATAACTTATTTCTGGGCATGTCTGGAAGGGTATTTCCAAAGAAGATCATCTGAGGGACAGCTGGGGGGTTGGAGGGGGAATACTTCATCTGAAAGTAGGCAACACCATCCCCTAGGCTGGGAGCATGGGTGACATAAAAGAAAAGTAGGAGGAAGCCCAATATAGTAGCCATTCAGTCTCTGCTGCCTGGTTTCTCTGTCCCCTCAGACTCTTCTGCCATCACAGTGTTCCCTGTCACCCCAGACCTGTAGTGATGGAGCAGCTGATCGTGGAATGAAACCATGAGCCCAAACTGTCTCTGGTAATTGAAATCTGGTGAACACAGTCCCATCTTAGACTGTGAATTCCTACCTGTCATTCTGCTTATGTTCATTTGTCTTGTCTTCCTCTTGCCTTCCTGGTACCCTCATCACTTACCAGTTTCTTTTTGCCCCTGTGGAACAGCAGGTTGGAAGTTTGGCCACCCATAATCAGAACTGACATCTATGTCTGAGTGGGGTTCACTCCTTGGGTGTGCGGGGAGGTCTAGGTTGGTCCCAGGAAGGACCAGAGCTCTTGTCCCTGAGTCCTAATGTTTGAAGGTTAATACATACATGCCATACTCTGTTCTTATTTGGTCCCCCTCCCCCAGGTCCCCTGTCCTCTGACTGATCCCCCTCCTTCTCCCAGACTGAGTCCTTTCCTCACTTCTGTGAGTTTGTCCTTCCTCACTCCTGTGAGCCACCTTCCCAAAGACCCTCTTTGGTCCTGTCCCACCCCCATTTTTCCAGACATGGTCTTACTTCAGTGGGACAGATGGGGGTAAGGACAGTCAGCACAGGGTACTGAAGCCCAAGACGGTGTCCCAACATCCTGGTTCTCATTCCCGAAGCTTTCCAGGATGCTTGATGGCCTTCAGTCTCCTCGGTACCATATGCTCAGCATTCATCTATCTGATACTTGCCTAATGGTAGCCTTCAAAGAACCCTTTTACTTTGGGATATTTTAGATTTACAGATAAGTTGTAAGGAGGGGACAGAACGTTCCTGTGTAACCCTTAGACTTGAGGTTAGCATCCTCCCTCAACGTGGTGATTCGTATAAACCTAGGGTGCCAGCACTATGAGCTAGACTCCAGGCCTCACTCCAACTGCACTCATTTTTCTCCTAGTGTCCATTTTCTGTCCCAGGGTCCTATGTCATAATCTTATGTGTCTCAGTCTTGGATTTCTCTTTGTGACTTTGACAGTTTTGAGGAGAATGGGTCGGATGTTCTGTAGAATGTCCCATGGTAACTTTGTCAAATTTTCCTCAAACAAGACCTCCCAAAGAGGTAAGAGCAGCATTACTCTGGGCATAGAAGTGATGGGAGAGGGTGTGAAGCCATCAGATCCTCTGAATATGACTTCCATGGAATCCCTGACACTCCAAAAATCCCTACGTTGAAAACCACTAATTTGGGACAAACTCCTCTCAGAGGCTGATTTTTTTTTTTTTTTTTTTTTTTTTTTTTGTAAAGGTCATCATGACAAAGGCTTGAACACATCTCCAGACAGGGCCTTCACTACTTTAGAGGAAGCCCTGGTGTGTGGAGTCTTCTCCCCAGGCTCTGTTGCAGGGATCATGTGCTAGTCAGGTCCCCGTAGGGCTAAGATCTGCTAGGTCTCCACCCCTCCACTAACATCACTCAGAAAAGGTGCCCACTTACCCGGGAGGTCACACTCCGTCTTCAGAAGCATATCTCCAGATTGACAGTTAGGAAGGCACGACAGACCTGATCCATTGTCTCATTTTGTGTGTGTGTGTGTGTGTGTGTGTGTGTGTGTGTGTGTGTGTTGTATATACAATGTCCAGGGTTTGTGTAAGGTGTCACTTGCCCATGGATGTGTATGTAAGAGCAGAGGTCAAGATTGGGTGTCTTTCTCAATTACTTACCATCTTGTCTTGGGGGACGGAGTCTCTCACTGAACCCGGAACTCACTGATTGGGTAGATTGACTGGCCAGCAAGCACCCAGAATCCTCTTGTCTTTGTCTCTCAGAGCCGAGACATAGCAACCAGGACGGGCTTTTGACATGGGTGCTGGGAATCCAAACTCAGGCCCTCATGCTTTGCTTCACCCTCTGAGCCACCTCCCCAGCCGTCTGGTCCTTACTTTTGGAGGCAGCATTTGTGTCACCGTGAATCCCTTCCTGTGCTGGAACTCATTATGCAGACCAAGCTGCACTCAAACTTTTGGGAATCCTCCTGCCTCTGCTTCAGTTGTGTTTCTACCACCAGCCCTGGGGCAATCTGTCAATTGAATCAGAAGAGCAAGAGGTGGCAGGGTGTGCATTCCGAAGGAAAAAACTACAAACATTAAGAAGCTCATAAGATTTGTGAAATCTTGAGTAGTCTAGTATGCCCGAAATTCCATCCAAAGAAAAGAAGACATTATTTCATCGTGTTTCTCTCCACAAATAAGAAAGTGCCTCTGGCTAGTTTTCCCTAGCTCTAGGGCAAGTATGTTCTACCCTGGAGAGTATATTTACAGGTGACACAAGTGATTTGAGTGGCAGCCAGAGTAGAAAGGTGTGCTGTAAGCCTTTCAGGTATGGTGGAATGGCCCTGACACTTGGGCTGTATGTACATCCTGCAGACCCTGCAGTATGAGAGGTTATGTATTTCTGGATCAAAAAAAAAAAAAAAACAAAAACAAAAACAAAAAAACAAAAACAAAAAACCATTTGAAGCCCACTTAGTCAGACATACCTGTAATCCCAGCAGTCAAAAAATAGATAGAGGAGGATATTGAGTTCAAGGCTAGAACTCAGATTAAAACAGTTTTAATACATCAGTGGGAGAGTCACAATGTAGTCTCCAAGGGCAAGATCATTTCCATTAGGAAATTATATAAGACAGCTTCTTGCTTACTACTAGGTCCTGGCAAGTCTGAACACCAGAGGACATCAGGTGGCCCTGTTACCTGGTGGTAGTGGCTCACACCTTTAATTCCAGCACTCTAGAGGCAGGCAGATCTCTGTTGGTTCAAGGTCAGCATCGTCCACAGAGTGAGTTCCAGGATAGTTATGGCTACAGAGAAACCCCGTAGAAGACTTTCTTGGACCATCAGCCCAAAATCATGAAATGGAGATTTATTAATTATGATGCTCGGCCTTAGTTTAGGCTCGTTTCTAGCTTACTTTTTTTTTAAAATAACAAATTAACTCATTTATATTAATCTACCTGCTGCCCTGAGGCTCGTTTACCTCATCTATATACTGTCCATACTGCTTTCTCCATGTCTGGCTGGGTACCACCACCACCCACCACCCCACCACCACCCTGTTTCCCTTTTCTTTCTGCCCACCAGCCCCTCCTATTCCTCCGCTGCCTAGCTATTGGCTGTTCAGCTTTTTTATTTTATTAGGCTACTTAGGTGCCTGAGACCCTCAAGGTGAAACAGCAACACATCTTTACATAGTTAAACAAATGCAACACAACAAAAGCAACACATCTTTAATTAACAAATGCAGCATCTTTACATAGTTAAACAATTACTCTACAACACAAAAAATGCAACACATCTTCACACAGTTAAACTAATATTCCACAACAAAATCCTGTCTCAACAAACAAACAAACAAAACAAAACCCAGTTCCCCACAAAGCCAGTCGCCAAGAACTGGGACAAGCTGGCTGGTTTCACACAGGCAGCAGCGGGAGAGAAATAGTAAGTGGGATGCTGAACATCTGAGAGCAGGGATCCCTGGAAGGGTGATCCATGCCATCTGAATCCCCAGCGAGCTTAATGTTATGAAACTGTGTCGGGTGGTAGCAGAGAGCCACTGAGATCCTCACATCATTTTCAAACAGCACACAATCACCTCTCCCTCTCTCCCTTTCTCTCTCTCTTTCTCTCTGTCTCTCCCTCTCTCTCTCTTCTAGAACAAAAGCAAAATAAACTTTCCAGGACAAAATTAATGGATTTTTCTTCACCACCCCTGCCCCCAGAGGCAGGAAGAAAAACAAACTCCAGAGGCTGGGCTGAAAATTACATCCTCTCTGTCAAACAGATACTAAAGTAATGTGCTCCACAAAACTTGGGCCCAGATGTGTCCACCACCACACACATGAGAGAGTGGGAAGCCAACTTTTGGATGCCGAGAAAAGGAATGAGAAGTTAGTTTAATTTGTATAACCTTGCTGTCATTTTTTTTTTTAAAGACAGGGTTTCTCTGTGTAACTATCTGGAAACTCTATGTAGACAAGGCTGGTTTTGAACTCAGATCTACCTGCCTCTAGGCATGTGGCACCACCACTCGGAAACTCTTGTTATCTCATACGCTTATTAAAATTTGTAAATTTAGGTTGAGGAGACGGCTCAGCCAGTCATGCACCTGCAGTGCAGACAGGATGACCTGAGTTCAGATCCCCAGAACTGTGCAAAGCTGAGCATGGCTGCAAGCACCTGTAAACCCAGCTTTGTGGGTGGGGGGAGGGGTTGGCAAACAGGTGAATGCTTGAATCTCATTGACCAGCCAGCCTAGGCTAATTGATGAGAGACCTTGACTCAAAAAATAGAAATAGGAACTACATGTACCGTACTTCTTTAATCCCAGTACTTGGGAGGCAGAGCCAGGTAGATCTCCGTGAATTCAAAGCCAGCCTGATCTACATAGTGGGTTCCAGGCTATACAGTAAGACCTTGTCTCAAAATAAAAAACAAAACAAAAAATTATTAGGGGTGCAGTAACATGACTCAGCAGGTAAAGGTGCTTGTGGCCAAATCCATGTATATTCAATTCCCAGGACGCACATGGTATAAAGAGACAACCAACTTCCATTAATTTGTGCTTTTATCTCAACACACGTGCCCTCAACACACACACACCTACAAAATAAATATTATAAAAAATTTAATTTTCAGATTAGCCAGGCAGTGGTGGTGCATGCCTTTAATCCCAGCATTTGGGAGGCAGAGGCAGGTGGATCTCTGTGAATTCAAGGCCAGCGTGGTCTACAAAGTGAGTTCCAGGACAACCAAAGCTGTTACACAGAGAAACCTTGTCTCAGAAAACCTAAATAAATAAATAGGTAAATAAAAAACAAAATAAAATAAAGGTAGAGACCTTAGGCTCTATGTGCACACAAACTTGAAAATCTTTGTTCCTGTCAAGTTTGGACTATCACAGGTATTCGATGTATTGTCACTCCTAAGCTGTCTCTAGCAATCTAATTAAGACCTCTTGTTGTTGCTGAGACAGTCCCTTGTCAGGTGTGGTGGTGACATCTTTAATCCTATAAGAGATATAAAATATGAGTGTTTTCTATCAAATACTATAGAACTTGTATTTAGAAAAATTTTATCTCCCCCACCTTTAGGACTTTTATGCAAATGGTTTAATTCTCTCCACCCAGTAAAACGTTTGCTTACACAAAGGCCCACTGCTCTATTCTAGGAATTCAATGGCATGGAACAGTGATCCTTTTTCCTTGGAGTAGTAACCCTGTGATTTAATTCTTTTCAGATTAGCCAACTGAATAAAACCGTGACCCCAGCCAATGGGGAAAGACACAGCTACTACCTGAGTTAGTGTAAAAATCAAGTACACTTCTTGTCTCCCAGCACAGCACACCATCTCAATCAAAAGTAAAGTTTGCCTTGTCCATATACTTTGGTTGGAATGGCTGTCTCTTCTTATTTCTAACAAACCCCAGCACTCTGGAGGCAGAGGCAGGTATATCTCTGTGAGTGTAAGGCTACCTTAGTCTTCGTAGTGACCCTGGCTAGTGTTTAAGTTCTTAAAACTAGTCTTAAAACCCAGTTAGCCAGGGTTACATTCTCAAAAACAAAACAAAACACTGCCCCCACCCCAGGTTGGCCTGGAACTCACAATCTTGCCTTCACCTAAGTGCTGGGATTTCAGGCATGCGTCATCATGCCTGAATGAACAAATAGTTGTAGCACATCTTTCTTTTAAACAACTCATGTGGGACCTTGCTTGAAGTTGGCTGAAGATCAGTGGAGTGCAGAGTCCAGACACACTCAGGCACGTGTGTAGTTCAAGGCCAAGAGGAGAGTATTTGGTAGCTTTCGGTTCTGTCACCATGCTCTGGGACAAAATGAATCTTTGCTTGCTGATTATCCTTTTGAATCATGATATGAGTTGATAAAATGCTTTGGTGATCATGGCCTAGGGAGGATCATTTGTTCTCAGGAAGGTCACTCCTCCAGGGATGAAAGAGACCACCCATAAAAGCCAGTTTGAATCTGTTTCCTGACTGCTTTTCTGTGTCTGTTAGTGCAAGTCTGTGTCCCCCAAGACCTCCTCTCCCCTTCTCGTCATAAAATTAGTATTCCCAATTTCAGCAGAACAGGTGACAACCTGGAATTATAAAAACTACATTTCCCATCCTCACTTTCAACTGGACGTGGCCATCTGACTATGTATGTGGCCAATGGGATGTAATCTATAAAGTGTAGCTTTCAGGGTCTTATAGGCAGGGGTGCCTGGCATTCCTGTCCAGTTCCCTCCCATGGTTGCTTAGCACTATTCAGTTAGTGGTCAGCCTCTGTGGAGCCTACAGATGAAAGCAGAGCCTGGGGGTAGACAAAATGCAAGATGAAAGGAGCCTGCTTCTCTGAACAATCAGAAAAGGAAGAAAATATTTTCCCATTCTTGGGGTACTGTCTTCCAGATTATCAGATAAGACAGAAGCTCAGCGCTGTCTTTTTTTATTGTTCTTTATTGAAAAATGGTTTTGGAATGTAGCTCAGGCTAGCCTGGAATCTGAATTTCCTGCTTTAGCCTTCTAAGTGCTGTGATTAATGCATGTGCCACCCACCATACCCAAACTTTACTGTTGCTATCTTTATCTTTTTTCTCCTTTTAATTTTTTTTTTATCGTGTGTATGTGTGTGTGTGTGTGTGTGTGTGTGGTCTGTCTGTCTGTGTGGGGGCATGGATGTGGAGGTCAGACGATAACTTGTGGATATTGACTCTCTCCTTTTACCATGTGGGTTCCTATTAGTGAACTGGTGAGGTCAGGGATTGCAGCAAATACCTTTACCTGCTGAGACATCCTGGTGGCCTGACACTGTTATTTTTGACCTCAATAATGGGTGAAATCTAAATCCTCCCCAACAGGGGCTGAAGGAAATAATGGAGATTGATATTATGAGCCCATTCCATCCCTGACCACCTCCTTTTTAGTATGTTATGTGAAGATATGAGAACTGTGATTCAGAGTGCTTAATCATGGACTCATCCAACTGTGAAGCAAAGTGTCTCCCATACAGAACCTTGAAAAGAGGAAATGAACCCATGACTTCATGTTTTCACAAGGTTCGTCAAGATCACGTCGTCCACAGTCCTGAGTGGCCTAAACAGACAGCAATATAGTCAACTAAACAGCCCAGCAGACATCACCAATCTATTACAGATTTACCGTTGTGTTTATGTTGGCAGACCTTTTCTTTATGGTTTGCATTAGTGATTGAACCTAGGGCCTCACTCATGCTCTGCTAAGCACAGCTCAAATTAAGCCACAACCCTAAGCACAGCAGAATGCCCTAAAACCAAACTGCAAAGCTCCATTATGCAGGCTTGAAACTCCCTCACCATTTACAGAGTTTTGTTTCTGAGCAGGAGACTGGAATCAATGACATATTATTAAGACTATTTAAAAACCACATCCAAACATTACATCAGAACTTAAAGAATTCTTTCCAGGGTCAAATTCAACCAAAGAACAGATCGCTGAACTGCGTGTTGGTGCTAACTCTCTCTAAGCTACAGTAGACAGAGGGGCCTTATGTCTTTCAGAAATCTGCCATCCTCTGACCTTGCACACTTTCGAGGTGAGGGTGGATTGTCCGAAGAGAGACACGCTGCATGGATTCCTGATTGGTACAAATCCAAAACCATCTGACAGAGCCACTAAATATTTGTTGCCATTTATAATGACCTATAATTGTGGCTTGGGGTTTTCTAATTCAGTACAAATAGGAGTAAGAAAAGAAAGTGGCAGGATTCAGAAACCCTTATGGCTCCCTATAACTGCTGTGTCCTCTCATTAATGTGGGGCAATTTTTCCTTATGTTGCTTTTTAAAATGTTGCATTTTTTTATTTTGGAAATAAATGTTTTTAAAGTTGGCTTAAACTTGGTGGTTGATGTGTAAGTTCAGTGCTGGTTAAGGAATTGCTAATATTAAGAGTACAGAAAAGCCGGACGTTGGTGGCACATGACTTTAACCCAGCACTCAGGAGGCAGAGGCAGGCAGATCTCTGTGAGTTTGAGGCCAGCCTGGTCTACAGAGTGAGTTCCAGGACAGGCTCCAAAGCAATACAGAGAAACCCTGTCTTGAAAAATAAAAAAACAAAACAAAAATAAAACAACAAAAACAGAGTGTAGAAAACAGGAGAGTTTCAGGACAGCTGGATCTTATGTAGAGAATTCTAGGCCAGTCACAGTGATGTAGCAAGACCCTGCCAAAGGTGGGGGGCATTAAGAGATGAAGGGGGATGAGGGACAAGAGAGGGGAGGAGGAGGAAAGGATGAAAAGCAAGCAGGATGTAACAATGCACATTTATAATCTTAGCACTTGGAAGGTGGAGGTGGAGATGGAAAGATCAGGAGATCAAGGCTAGCCTCAGCTAGCTACCTCATGAGTTCAAAGCCACCCTCAGCTACAAGGAACCTTGCCTCCAAAAGAAAGAAAAGAAAAAAAAAAAAAAAAAAAAAAAAAAAGGTAACCGCTTCCCAGCTTACTCCCTGGGCTGCATTCCACAGTGATAAGGAAATTCCAGTGAGGAATCTTGGTGGCCTTTATGATCTCTCAGCCTGGCTCACCATGTACAGCCACACTGCATAGCCAGGTCCATACTCTCCATGGCTTCTGCTGGTAGCAGATACTCAACACTCCAATTGCTGCCATTGCACAGCGGAAGTGTGAGGCACTCCTGTTGACTGACTTGAGGACCCTAGCCCAGAGCTTTCCCCCAAAGCCACCTGCCTTTTTTCTAAGATGCTTCATGGCTTCCACCCCTAACAGCCTCAACAAGTTAGCATTCGCCCCTAGGAGACATCTTCATAATCTTCACAACCAAACTCCTCCAGCTACGAGGGTCTTCGACTCCACTCTAGAGGTGACGTTCAGAGTCATGGAAAGAGCTTTTTAGTTCTAAGGTCAAAACTTCTCCATCATGGGCTCTCATCCAAGCCCTGATCTCTTTGCTCTGCCCTTCAGTCTCTGCAAATGCCAGACACTATCTCCGACTCTGCTGTTCTCTGGGCATCGCCCCCTCCCATTTCACGCCTGTCCTTGCTCTTTCTGGAAAAGGCAGCAGCTTCCTGGTCTTCCTGGGGTGCCCGAGCTTTTGGCCCCTTGGGTGATGGTCCCCTCCCACAAAGGGACCTGACCCCCCCCAGCCATCCCTCAGGTCCTGCCGCTGCCGGTGCCACGTCCTGCAGAGCGCTGGTGGCCTGCCAAAGCCTGGCCCTCCCTTCCCAGTGGCGAAAGGCCTGGGTGTGTCCTGCCCAGCGTGGACTCTGCTCCAGAGCAGCTTGAGGAGACAGCCCCCTCCCCCGTCTCCTCCTGCTGCCTCCAATGCCACCCAATGCTCCGCCAGACCCCACTCTCAGGACTTTTCAAAGACTCTTCCAAGATGCTACTTCTGCCCACCTGACACCCCACACGCACTGCTTGCTGGCTGATGACGAGGAGGACAGGGAGACGGCTATGAGGGATTTGGGAAGGAGTCAAGGAGGAAGGGGGAATGGTGCAAATATATTTTAATTAAATAAAGGAAAATAATAACCATAGGGAGAGGGTAGACATATGGCACTGGGAGCCCGGGAGAGGCTCCATCGCATTCCAGTCTCTTCTAGCGCCTTGCCTAGTGGGTATTGAATGCTCAGAGAATACTGAAGGACTGCCTAGGCTCTGGGCCCAACCCCCATCAAACCCTAGCCTCTCCTTTCCCCTGCCATGTAGTCTAAGGCAGGTTTCTTTCCTTCTCTGTGCTGCCCTCACTTGTCCTGTCTCCAAAATGCGGAGAATGATCCTTTCATTTTATGAAAACGTAGCGGCCCTAGGTCCAGTCCAGTGCACCACCTGCACTTACATGTGCATACACACAAAACATGAACACACAATGCAAGAAGGATTTTCTTCCACTGCATCTCCCAAGCTAGCCAAGATACACCATCCATGACCCATCTCAGAAACACCCAATCAAAAAGCCCTATAATGAACTCTGTGCTTGGAGGGAGGAGCTCTGCCCTCTAGTCACCTGGCTTTGTCATCAAATAGCCTTGAGACTGAACAGCTCCCAGCCTCTCTTTCCAGTTCCGTGCAGTGGGGATGATCCCACCTGTAGTTGTCCAGGGATTCAGCTGCATAGACTGACGGCCCAGTGCTTGGTAAACCTGAACTAGGTGGAGAAATTCCAGGCCTGGTTATCACAGGGATGGGAGGGAAGAGTGGACCAGGCCCGCAAGCATCTCTGCTGAGGCTGTGCCAAGGGTGTAGTCAGTGGGCTGTGGGCTGCGGACTGGACAACGGGCTGTTCCGAGATGGGGTTGACTGGGTAAAATCTTAGAACCAAGCTTTATGCAGGCACTCGGGGCTTCTGCTTGCCATGACCTGCCACCTGCTCTCCCTCCCACTTTCTCCCGTAGCACCTCCAAATGCCTATCCTGGGGGCGGGTGCAGGAACCCACACTGGATCCTGATGCCCCGAGGCCCTGCCAAGTCTGGCTGTGGCTATAATTCCCCTCCCTTCCATCCTCTGAACTCCAGCCCAGTAAAATTAGGCATTTCCTAATATTAGTCATGATCCCTTCAGCCACAAGTGCCAACAGCCTCGCTCAAAGTGGCTTAAGCAGAAAATTAAAGGTATTTGGCTTATTTTACCAGAAAGGCCAGTGTGCCAGGCTCTGAGGGCTGGGAGGTTATCGCGAAGTGGTTTCTCCCTCTCTCGGTTTTGCTTTTCGCCATGGTGATGGCTTTTGTCCTGCAGTTTGGCTTCATGAAGGAGGTTCTCAGACAGCCTCCTTAGCTTATTTTCTAAGAGAGTAACAATCCCAGGAGAAAAACAAAATCTCTTTCATAATCATTTCAAAAAGGGGGGAAAAATCCCGAAGATTGACCCACATTGAGCTGGCCTAAGTCGTATTTGCTGCTCTCAACCAGTGACCACAGCCAAGCAGATGAAGAGCACTAGCTGACTTGGGCAGATGCCCACACTAGCAGCATGTGGACTGAGAGTGGGGGAGGGCTGGTTCCCCAAAATAAAATCTGGATGGCTTTACTGGAGTAGAGAAGAGTGAATGCTAAGGCAGGCAAAAACAATGGGTGTCTGAAAACCCCACTCCTTGGCTGGTAGAATGTATACACGGACTTTTTCCATACACATCCTTTAACAAGCTCTTCTGTCACCATTTTATCTTTCTTTTTATTGGGAAATGCTTTCACATTTATAGAAAAGTTCCCAAAACAGTGCAAAATACTTTTTTCTTCAGCAGCAATTGAGAGCGAATCGCTACCATGGTGTCTCAAGCACTCTTGCACACCTTAGTGTGCAGAGATTAGATGGCATTCTCCCAAGTCACCAGGAAGCAGCAGAGAACATCTAGCTACAGTCTCTCTTTTTTTTTTTTTTTTTTTTTTTTTTTTTTTCCGAGACAGGGTTTCTCTGTGTAGTTTTGGAGCCTGTCCTGGAACTCGCTTTGTAAACCAGGCTGGCTTTGAACTCACAGAGATCCGCCTGCCTCTGCCCTCTGCCTCTCGAGTGCTGGGATTAAAGGCATGTGCCACCAGTGCCTGGCCTACTGTCTTATAATTTGTGCACATTTTGCCATTTGTCACAGTAATGTCCTGTGTAGCAGAAAGACTTACTTGGTGGCTTTGCTCTTGTCCTCAGTTTTTCCTTGATGTACATAAACATTCTCATTAAGTTTGTATTGCTGTGATAAGCAGACAACCAAAGAAACCTTAGCAGGAAAGGATTTATTTCATCCTATGCTTCAGGGTGACCGTCTACAGTTGAGGAGGGTGTCAGGCAGGAACTCAAGCAGGAGCAGATGCAGGAACTCTGGAGGAAAAGTGTCTCCAGGCTTTTCTTACACAGCCTAGGCAACCTGCCCAGAATGGTACAAACCACTGTGGCCTGGGCTCTTCTACATCAACCACTAATCAAGAAAATCCCCCCATAGACATGCTCACAGACATGCCAGTCTGATGGAGTCCATTGCCCATTTGAGGTGTCTTCTTGCCAGGTATCAGTTTGCAAGATGACAGACCATGATGCCACAGTGTCTTTTAACATGAGTTTGTCTGATATGTCTCCAGGTATGAATGTGGTCCAGGAACCCCACAGAAGCAACATTGTGTTCTTCTCGCCGACTTCTGACACATCCTCGTCTCTGTTGACCACGTTTGACTGAGGGGTGTCTACCAGGCTTACCCTGTGACTCTCAGCTCACTCCTTTGCTCACTGTAACTCAATGCATTTTGTGGGCAGGAACTGTGAGCCTTGAAGTCTCATTCTTTATCCACCTGCACCCACTGGCTTTGACATCCCTTGACCCTTTTGAGATACTCTTTATTGTGATGATCAGGCTGCCCTAACTATGCACTATAGACCGGGGAGGCAGAAGGGCTTGTCAGCAACAGAAATCTTTTTCGAAGAGAGGAGGCTAAAAGTCTGCATTCAGGGTACCAGTCATGCTCAGGCAGGCCTTCTTACCTCTTCCAAGGGCCAGCTTCTCTTGTGGTAGGGAGAGAGTTAGAGGGAAGCATCATGTCAGAAAGGCAGGGTAATGCTACTTCAGGGAGTCCAGAAGCAGTCAGAGAAGCAAGGAAAGGCTAGGGGTGAAGACTGTGCTCTTTGAAGATACAACAGAGCTCAGTTCCCACATGTACACGTGTGAGTGGCTGAGTGTGTGTATGTGCACACCATGCATATTGCCTGCTGCCTGTGGAGGCTAGAAGAGGATGGGCAGATATAGGAGAAGGCTGCCAACTGCACATGGAGGGATCAGCTCTGCCAGCACCTTGAGCCTGGATTTCTGGTCTCTAGAACTGCATGAAAAACAAATGTCTGTCATTTCAGCTGCCTGGACTGTGGTACTCATTACAGCAGTCCAGACTGCCTGAGGCAGCCCCATTATTCATTGAGTGGTTCCTGTTGTAGGATATATTTGTACACTGCATGAAGATGTGTCACTGTGATTGGTTTAACAAAGAGCCAAATGGCCAATAGCTAGGCAGGAAGAGGTTAGGTGGGACTTCTGGGAACACGGAGGACTCTGGGAAGGAGGGTGTAGATGCCAGCCAAACAGAGAGGAAACAGGAGGTACAAGATGAAAAAGATGTAACACCACATGACAAGATGTAGATTTAATAGAAATGGATTAATTAAGGTTATAAGAGCAAGTTAAAAAACAAGCCTAGGCTAAGCTTTCATAATTAATAAGCTCCTGTGTCATTATTTATGAGCCAGCAGCCCAAAGAAACACCCAACTACAAATTCTCTACTCTCTGGAAAAAAATTCTACTAGTTCAGCTGGTTCATTCTTTGCCTTCTGTCCCAAAGCCAGTCAGTTCTCCAGAGCTCTGATTCTTTTCAGTGGAAAATGATGCCTGGACACGAGAATAAGGGCTCATGGCTATTGAGGCACCCATGCTGGGCTGGGTATCTCAGTGGCAGATTGCTTGCCTAGAATGTACCAGGTCCTGGGTTCTAGCTCAGGCTCTACTCCCAGGACCATAAGATAAGACAAAAGAAAGAAGAAGCAGTACTCTTCTTAACACTCTTGCTGGACAGAACTAGGGGACGCCCATATTTACACACACTCACCTTCATAGGCTTTTCTTTGTATTGAAAGCTGTGGCTTCACACAGACCCTACCAGTTATGATTCTGGTATAATCTAGGTTTCTCTGTTCTCCTACTTGTAACCTCTGTTTCCAACAGTGAGGAGACCTTCACATATTTGCTTATACAATTGCCTGCATAATTTGTAACCAGTCTTCATCTCTGTTGCCAGCACCTCCCATTTGAGGTCTACTGTCTCTTTTAGGGCTTTCACACCCTACACCTTGCTATCCTGACACATAAAATCCCCCAGAAGGCCATTTTTTGGATGTGACCTTCCATGCCATTCCACTTCTGCAGAGACATCTTGTTGTATTTTTTTTTAAAACTTTTTGTAGGCCCATCACCCAGCTCCCAAATAAACCACACATACAAAGTCTTTTTCATACTTATAAATGCCCAGCCTTAGGTTGGGTTATTTCTAACCAGCTTTCTTTAATTTAAATTATCATGTCTACCTTTAGCCTCTGGGCTTTTTTCTTTTCTTACTTCTGTATATCTTTAATCCCAGCATTTGTAATTTTAATTAGTGTGAGGTCAAGAATAGTATGAACTTTCTCTCAAATTTTTTTTTTTTTTTTTGTGGAATTCCTAATGACGGGTTATTTTTTTTTAAATCTTTGTTTTCCTTTTACTACTCAAATTTTTTACTATCATCTATCTACCTACTTACCTACCTATCCATCTATCCAGTTTGAGACAGAGTCCCACTATGTTATCTTGGGCTTCCAACGTATTTATTTGAAACATTTAATATTATTATTATCATTCTTATTATATTTATTTATTTAGGGGGTAGGGTGGCTAATGCATGCCATAAGACACCTATAGAGGTCAGATGACAACTTTCAGGAGACAGTTCTCTCCTTTCACCTTATGGGTCCCAGATAAGGAATTCAATTTGTCGAGCTCAGCAACAAAAGCTCTTACCCTATGGAGCATGTTGGTGACCACCCTCACCGCCCACAAAGCTGGCCTGTAACTAAAAAGGATCAGCCTGCCTCTGCCTCCCAAGTGCTGGGATTAAAGGTGTGCACAGCCATGCTGGAGATGTCTTTTGGCTTCCAGATTCCATGGTCTTACCCAAGCCCTCTATGTACTGAGCTGTCCTTCACTACACTCGGGCAGCTTCCAGTCCCACACATAGCTCAGGACAGATACATGGTAATTTGGACTAGGCCAACGTTTAGTGCCCTGCTTGCTCTGAGCACGTAATTGGCCCATTGTCTGAGCCATGTAGTGTTTTATGATCACCTTTGCTCTTTCTTCTGGAGTAATAGGTACCTGGTTTTGCTGCTGCTCATTTAGCTTCTTGGGTAATCACCTCTCTGTCAGCTCTGCTGTTTGTCGAAAGACTGTCTGTAGGTGATCAGACACACCAGTGTCCTGTCAGCTTCTCCAGAAGCACTGTCTTCTGGAGACTTTGGACCTACTGGCCTGAGCTGGTGTAGCCTGTGCTCTCAACTTGAAGCTCCCCTGCCCAATTCCCTTACTACCCTACTCACGCTCCTGGAGGCCATGTCCCTTCCTTCTAGGCTTGACTCCCTTGTTGCCTGAAGCATACGTCTTCCTCATTCTCCTCTTAGAACCAAGAAACTGTAAAACTGATAAATTCTGAAAAATGTAAACTGAATGTCCTTGACCTTGACTTGATTGGTCATTTAATTGAGTATATATAGAATTCTAGCCAGGCGTTAGTGGCACACGCCTTTAGTCCCAGCACTCAGGAGTCAGAGGCAGGCGGATCTCTGTGAGTTCTAGTTCAGCCTGATCTACAGAGCAAGTGCCAGGACAGCCTCCAAAGCAATACAGAGAAACCCTGTCTCAAAAAAAACCAAAAAAAAAAAAAAAAGAATTCTAGATAAAAGGTAATTTTCATTCAGAATCTGTATGTGCATGTATACATATGTATATTATAAATATAAACATATATATTGTACAAAGTAGTCTCCCATCTGTGTAATCCTGGCTGTCCTGGAACCAGGTTGGCCTCAAACTCACAGAAGTCTATCTTGCTTCTGTCTCCCAAGCGTTGGAACTAAAGGTACATGACACTGTGCCCAGTCATATTTCGGATCCTAGTATGCTTCTCTGTTGCTGTGATTAACCCAATGATCAAAAGCAACTCAAGGTGGAAAGGGCTTATGTCATCTTACAACTCCCAGGTGACAATGCCACACTGTGTGACATCACTGCAGGAACTCATGTCGGTAACTTGGAAGCAGGAACTACAGTAGAGATCAGAGAGCAATACTCTTACTGGCTTGTTCCCCATGATTTATTTTTTCAGCGAGCTTTCTTATACAACCCAGGACTACCTCCCTACCCAGGCCCATCCATGGACAGATGTCCTGAGTTATGTAAGAAATCTAGCTGAGGCAGATTCAAGATGGTGGCAGCTGCCAACACCCTGCAAGGCCAAGGGGGCAGCTCTGAGAAGCTGGAGAAACTCATGGAGTCTTCTTAGAAAGACTCAGTGGTAGAAGCAGGGCCTGCAGAACGTGAAGTATCTCTGGAAGTAAAAAAGACAGGTTTTTGTGTGAGCCAAAGTCATATTTTAAGTTTTAATTACTATGTCTAAGAGATCCCTGAAATAGAAATGCCTCTGATCTGCAAGCCCCTTGAGGAACAGATAGTTCCTGAAATGCTGGAGGCTATGGTTTATGGGAGCTAACAAGCCACGTGTTTTTCATTCCCTAAACAAGTTTGTTTGACCCATCTGCACCAGACGTACTTGATCACATGTGGGCGGGAGGGTCACAGGCTGGAGGTAGTCATGATGTGTGTGTGTGCTTGCTCCCAATTGGACCTGATGGGAAATGCAATGAGTCATGGGCTTTCCTTCTTAAACCACTACAAACCGTGATTCTGGGCCATTTCTCAGGAACCTGGGTATGGACTGGTCAGAGCCCATCCACCTGGGCTTGCTTCAAATTTGCTTTAAACTGTGGTAGTGATCTTATTCTTCATTGGTGAGATTAACAGTCTTATGGAAAGATGCTTTTAAAAAGTGGTTTCGTGGAATTGGAAGCAAAAAAAAAAAAAAAAATGGCAGAACTGAGTGGGATTTACCGCAGAGAGAAGTGAAATGGCGACAGGTATGGGAATGAGGCTGGGGAGGACAAAGGAGCGTGTCACTGCTGAATAGGGCCTGTCCTCATGCTGCTTGGAGGCTCAGGGCATCATCAGGCCTGCCTCACCCAGTCACTGATCTATCTGCCAGCAGATCCAGCCTTCGAATGGAGCTCCTTGGCTGGGAGGAGGCAAGCATGGGTCCGAGCACTGCCCTTGGGCTGCAAACACGATGGTTAAGCCCAGGGAACTAACAGTGTGGTAGGCATCAAAGTGGAGCAGTGTACAGTAGCCTGGGGCTCGTTCAGGTTCTGTCCCCAGACACAATGCCCAGCTACACTATCATTCTGAGCAATAACGAGTATCTGAGAATGGTTCATTTACCGGTTAAGTGTCCTCAAAAGACTTCTGTGTCTGTGTTACTGCCCAAGGCCATGTTGGTCCATGATCCGTAGTACTGTTAGAGACCATGTTGATGTTTGTGACTAGTGCAGCCACCAGAAGCCATGCTGAGGTCCATGCCACCAGAGGCTGTGTCCATAATCCATGCAGCTGCCAGTTGCTGTGGGCAAGGAAGCTTCTTTTGCAGTGGTAACGATGACTGTAGGCTCATAACTGAGAATGAGAGACACGAAGGCTTCTGTGCCAAAGAAACAAACAAAAACAAAAACAGAAACAAAAAAAGAAAGAAAAAAACAGTTCAGACAGAAGCTATTGAAGGTTTCTTAAAAATTGTGATAAAGATGCTAAATTGTAGCTTTTCAAAGTTGATGGCTTATGGCTGAGGTGGGATGTGGGGAAGGACTTAGTTTTCTGTAAGGGGTTAGTCACTGGGAGTTGGACCCATGCGCTAAGTGAATACATGGGCAACACAAATTGGTCTGGGTGTTTTCTTTTTCTTTACTATTTTTGGGAGAGAGGGGCTCAAGAGTTGGAGGATAGACCTGAAGGAATGGGGGCATTGTATGAAATTTCCAAATAATAAAAGCATTATGTTGGAGGAAAAGGGGATGATTGAATCAAGAAAGGAAGGAAGAAATCTAGCCGAGTTAGCCATCTGGGTGTGGTGGCACACACCTTTAATCCCAGCACTTGGAGGCTGAGACAGGGGTCCCCAGGCCACTCAAGGTGCTTGGCATACTGGGCAAAAGTTGAACCATGGACTTACATCCCATGGACTTACATCTGTTCGTTTCTGGGACAGGGTCTCACCATGTAGCTCAGGCTATCTTGGAACTTGGAATCCTCCTTCAGCCTCCTGAGTGCTGGAGTTGCAAGTGTTTACCACCACACCTGGCTTATTTTTGGCCTTTTACATTTCCCTATAAATTTTATTATCAGCTTGTCAGTTCGAAACAAAAGGAAAAAAAAATCATCTTGGTGGTTTTTCTTTTTTCTTTTTTTTTTTTAGACTATTAAATTCATCCACCTTAATAAGTGTGTAATCCAGTTGATTATTTCAGAGTTGAGCAACCATCACCAAAGTAGATTTTAGAACATTTAACACACTCCAGAGAAAGCCTCCTCGATCATTAGCAGTTCAGTCCCTTTCCTTTCCTATTCTGCCTGAAACCCGAGGCAATCATTAATTCTATTTAATCCTCACAGATAAGCTTAGTTTGAATATTTCATCTAAGTGGGATGTCGGGTCAGCTGCTGTGCTTTGACCCAAGTTCAAGCCCAGGATAACTACTTGGTTGTCTTCTGACACATAGGTACACACACACCCCTCCCCAATAAATAAAGAAATGTAATTTAAATTGTTTTTCAAGACAGGGTTTCTCTATGCAGCCCTGGCTGTCCTGGAACTCACTCTGAAGACCAGGCTGGTCTCGTATTCAGATAACCTGTTTGCTTCTTCCTCCTGAGTTCTGAGATTAAGGTGACTGCCACCACCACCCAGAAATTAAAAAAAGAAAAAAAGAAAAAAAAGACAGGAATTGTAGTATATAGTATTTTGTGGCTGGCTGATTCATGGCTATCACTGGCTGCATGTGTCCATGGCTGGCAGACTGGATACACCATGTTAGCATAATGTTTGTGGAATTCATCTGTGTGTATTACATTTGATGAAATCTAATAGTATTTCATTTTAATGGCGAATGATTTTTGTCTGGATATACCACGTTTATTTATCTATTTATTAGCTGTTTCTACATGTTTTTCTACATTCTGACTTTTATGAATAATGACACTGTGAACATTCATGTATCCTTTTCTATTTGTTTTGGGTTTGTTTTGTTTGCTTTTGTTTTTTGGTTTCTGTTTCTCTGGCAGGGTTCCTTGTGGTCTAGGCTGACCTTGAACTTGATAAATAGGTCAGAATGGCCTTGAATTTCTGATCCTCCTGTCTCCACCTCCTGAGGGCAGTTACTAAAGGCATGTGCCATCTTGTATATATTTTAGTGCAGAGATAAGATTAGAATTGCTGGTCCACTCTGTGGCCTGATGATTTGGGTTTTGTATTCTAAAGAGTTTTCTCATTACATCCAGCGTTTGTGGTGCATGCCTTTTATGGCAGCACTCGGGAGGCAGAGGCCGAGGCAGAGGCAGGCGGGTCTCTGTGAGTTCCAGGCCAGCAAAGTTCCAGGACAGGCTCCAAAGCTACAGAGAAACCCTGTCTGGAAAAACAAACAAAACAAAAAACCCAAGAGTTGTCACATTGTAGATCCCATCGGCAATGAATGAGGGTTTTCGTTTGTTCTCATCAGCTGGCGAAAAGAACAATATGGATGTCACACAATATATCAGTGTGATTTTTTTTAAGTTAGGTTTTTGACTTGTTTGTTTTGTTTTTAAGACAGGTCTCACAGTGTAGCCCTAGCTGGGTCTTAGAACTTGCTATGTGAAACAATCTGGACTTGTACTCACAGCAACCCTCCTGAATGCTGAGATTAAAGTCAGGTGCTGGGGTGGTGATATGGCTCAGTGGTTAAGAGCACTTGCTGCTCTTGCAGAAGACCCCAGTTCAATTCCCAGCACTCACATGGTAGCTTACCATCATCTCTAACTCCAATTCCTGGGAATCTAATACTGGCTTCTGAGGGCACCAGGCACACTGGTGGAGCATAGACACATACATACAGGTAAAACACATAAATAAAAATAATAAAGAAAGCTGGGCCATGGTGGTGTATACTTTAATTTAATACTCAGGAGGCAGAGGCAGATGGATCTATGTGAATTTGAGGCCAGCCTGCTCTACAGGGAGTTCTAGGACAGCCAGGGCTATAGAGAGAAACCTTGTCTCAAAATAAATAAATGGAAAAAATAAAGACATGCCTTTTAGTTCCAGCACTCAGGGAGGCAGGCGGATCTCTGTGAGATTAAGGCTAACTTGGTCTATAAAGTGAGTTCCAGGACAGACAGGGCTGTCATATAGAGAAACCTATCAAAAAAAAAAAAAAAGGAATCAAACAACAAAAATAGACTTCTGCCTTAGGGTTTCTGTCTCTGTGAAGAGACACCAAAACCATGGCAACTCTTACAAAGGAAAATATTTAGTTGGGGCTTGCTTACAGTTCAGAGGTTTAGTCCATTGTCATGGCAGGAAGCATGAGGGTGTGCAGGCAGACACGGTGTTGGAGAAGGAGTTGAGGGTTCTACATCCAGATCTGCGGGCAGCAGGAAGAGAGCAGGAGTGAGCTTCTGAGAGCTCAAAACCCATGCCCTAGTGACACACATCTCCAACAAGGCCACACCACCTTGCCACTCCCTATGGACCAAGTCTTCAAACACATAAACCTATGGGGGGGCACCCTAGTTTGTTTGTTTGTTTTGAGACTTAGAACTCACTCTGTACAGGTTGACCTTGAACTCACAGAGATCTGCCTGCCTGTGCCTCCCAAGTGCTGAAAACCAGCTGGGCAAACTCCAAATTTGGCATCTCCATGTCTAATGTCAAAATGCTGTTCAGATCTCCAACTTTTTTCTTTGTTGACTGCAATATATGTTTCTCTTGGGTAGGTTCCACTCCCTATTAGCAGCCTTCCTCAGCAGGTTTCCCATGACTCTGGTATCTCCAATATCTTGGGATCTCCAAGTTAATCCAGGCTTCACCTTCACAGCTTCATGCAATGACCTCTCTAGGCCTCCATGCAGGAGAACCCTGACACATTCCTGGCCTCAGCGGCTTTCCTTAGTCATGGAAGGAGATTCTATAACCCAAGTGGCCAAAGATGCTAAATTCTGCGGCTTGCTGAGCCTGGAATATGGCCTCCTTGTTACTTCACTTCTTTTTTCGATGGTTTCCTTCATTATCTAAGCTTGGCTAACTTGGAACTCACTTTGCAAGTCCAGGCTTGCCTCAGTCTAAGAGATCCACTTGCCTCTCTCTGATTCTGAGATTAAAGGTGTACACCACATCAGGCCCTAAACTTTTCTTATTTCTTTTCACAAACTGGAAGCTTAGCTGGGTGGTATCTTACCCTGAGGTCGCCACTACTTTATTCTATTTAACATCAGAATTTTCTTTTACCTGTTTATCTCCTTGAACACAGGATTTATCCCCTTTTCTCCTTAAGCGTCACATTTCAAATTTTTCCTTGCTCAGCTTCCTCCTTTTCACGGTAGATCTGCATAGGAGTGAACCCTAATAGCCACAGGACAGAGTCAGTACTAGATTGTTTTGAGATGTCCTATGCTAAAGCTGTTAATTCAAAACTCTTCAATTTATCATCAGAAAGACATTTTGTTCAAGGGCAAACGGCAGCCACATTCTTCAAAATATGTCAAGAATCGTCACTAGGCCACACACTAACATTATTATCTGGTGAAACCTCTTGAGCCAAGCTCCCCCCGCCCCCCCCAGTTCAAATCACCCTCAGCAACACTGTCATCCATGTTCCTGCTGGAATGGCCTGTTAAACCCCACTTAAAACTGCTTAGCTAATCCAAAATCCTGAAGTCCACATCCCCCAAACAAAAGCATGGGCAGGCCTATCACAGCAATACCCGGTTTCTGGTACCAGACGGTGGTGGTGCATATACCTTTAATCCCAACACTCAGAAGGCAGAGACAGGTAGATCTCTGTGAGTTCACGGCCAGCCTGATCTACAGAGCTAGTTTCAGGACATCCAGGACTACACAAAGAAACTGTGTCTTGAAAAACAAACAAAAATTGACTTCCTTAAAAAATAAATATAAACAACAGCAATAAAAGGAAGGATCTGCAGAGATGGCTCAGAGTTAAAGAGCTTGTCCTGCTCTTACAGAGGACTGGAGTTCAGCCCATGCCCAACTCCAGCTCTAAGGGATCAAAAGCCTCTGAGGGCACCTGAACTCACATGCACATACCTACACAGAAACACATACACATAAACAAAATTAAAAATTAAATCAGAGGCTAGAAAAATCGCTCTACAATTAAGAGTGCTTACTACTCTTCCACAGGATCTGGGATCAGTTCCCAGCACCCAGTGATGGCTCACAACCGCCTGTAACTCCAGTTCCAGGGGACTCACCAGGCTGTGCGGGCTCCTGTTTTCTTATGAGTACTATTCTGTAACTTCATGTGTAGACTCAAGCATATTCTAGATCTAGATTTAGATTTTTATCTTAAAGAGAAATTCTCTTGTTGATGAAAATGTCTATTTTCTTTTAAAATAATTATTTTAGTTATTTTTTATATGTGTGAATATTTTGCCTGAAAGTGTGTACATATGTCATATGTGTACCTAACTCCCTCAGAGTTCAGAAGAGGGCATCAGATGCCTTGGGACTGGAATTACAGATGGTTGTAAGCTACCATGTGGGTGCTGGGAATTGAACCTAAGTCCTCTGCTAGAGCAACAGGTATTCTAAACCACTGAGCCCCCTCTTTAGCCTAAAAATGTCTTTTTTTTTTTTTTTTTTTTTTTTTTTTTTTTTTGATTTTTCAAGACAAGGTTTCTCTGTATTGCTTTGGAGCCTGTCCTGGAACTTGCTCTGTAGACCAGGCTGGACTCGAATTCACAAAGATCTACCTACCTCTGCCTCCCAAGTGCTGGGATTAAAGGCGTGTGCCACTAACGCCCGGCAAAATGTAATTTTCTAATGGCAGCTGTCAGTTTATAGGGATGTGGCTGGGTTTTGTGCATTGACCTTGTTTCTAGTAACACTGCTAAATTTATCAATCCAAGGGCTACATCTGTACTTAAGAAAAAAAAAAGAATGGTCCTGCCTATATAATCATATTAGCAGCTTTATGCCGCCTCCATCCCTTCCTTTTCTTTTGCTCACATTTTCGTATCAATGAGGCCTCCCGAGTATCAGTGAACAGAGGTGGCAATATCTGCCATTATGCCCTACCCTCAGGGACTGCCTTTCAATACTATGTACCACTAAGTGTAGTTTGCTGTGGCTTTTATTAATTACCAGGCTGGGGGAATTCCTCTGATGTCTGCTTCCGATTTCAATCACAGAGAGACGTGAACTTTTATCAAGTGCTTTTTAAATGTCTATTTAAGTATGACTTTATGCTTTTATGCCTTTTATGTGGTCAGTTACATAATTGGCTTTCAAAGGGGAAGCCAACTTCACATTCCTGGAGTAGGTTCAAATTCATCTTGATGCATAATCATTTTTATATAACCTTGCATTTTATTTGCTGCTATTTTGTTTAGAATTTTGTGTCTATGCCTTGACAGAAATTTCTTTGCCACTGTCCTTCCTCATAATGTCCTATTTTAGTTCTAATATCAGGGTTATGCTGCCCTCATGCAAAAAGTTAGGAAATGTTCTCACTGTCTCTGTTCTATTCTAGCTGTGTAAAACTTGTGCTATTTAATGTTTGGAAGAATTCAGCAGTCAAGCCATCTGGATTTGAATTTTTTTCTTGTGGGAAGGTTTTGAGATTAAGAATGCACTTTCTCTAATAAAGTACAATATATTGTTTTATGTAAGATTTGGTAGGCTATGATTTATTATTATCATTATTTTATTTATTTATTTATTTATTTTGGTTTTTCGAGACAGAGTTTCTCTGTAAAACAGTCCTGGCTGTCCTGGAACTTCCTTTGTAGATCAGGCTGGTCTCAAACTCACTGAGATCTACCTTTGCCTCCCAAGTTCTAGGATTAAAGATGTGCACCACCACTGCCCTGCCCTCCTGGGGTTTTTTGTTTGTGTGTTTGTTTTTGTTTTTTAAAGTTTAGTCATTTCATCACAATTTTCTAATCTATTGGCTGGCTAGGATAACTCACCTCTAATGTCAGCACTTGGGTGGTAGGTATAGGCATTCTAGTTCCAGGAGAGTCTGGTCTACATAGCATTTCCAGGTCACAGGACTACATAGACTGCCAGAAATCAAACAAGAACTTTCTAATTTATTGGCATAAAGTCATTATTATGCTTTAATTGTCTGTAGTGATGACTTCCTTTTAATTTCTGGTGTTTATAGCTCATGCCCTCTTTCTTGCTGGAATATTTTTATTATTTATTCCTTCTGATTTATTAAATTTATTTCTGTCACAATTTGTTGACATTTTTGTCTTTATCCATTTCTTTTCTTTTCTTTTCAGAGACAGGTTTTCTCTATGTAACAACCCTAGCTATCCTGGAACTAGCTCTGCAGACCAGGCTAGCCTCGAACTCATGGAGATCCGCCTGCCTTTGCCTCCTGAGAGCTGAGATTAAAGGCGTGTGCCACCACACCCTGGCTAGTCTTTATACATTCCTAATATGTGTAGCCAAAATTTCTTACTAGATACTATTTTAGTTGCAATCCACATTGTAGCCCTGACTGTCCTGGAACTCTGTAGACCAGGTTAGCCTGGAACTCATTTGAGATCCACCTACCTCTGCCTCCCATGCACTAGGATTAAAGGTGTGTGCCACCACACCAGGAACGTTTCACAGTTTTTGACATATTTCATTGCGATTTGTTTAAAATGCTTCTGACTCCTAGCAGGATTCCTTTCTGATGGTGGAGGGGTTGATTTTAAAGGGTTTTACTTGACTAGGCATGGTAACACACACTTTAAATCCCAGCACTTAGAGGTAGAGAAGGGCAGATCTCTGTGAGTTGGAGGACTGTTTGGTCCACACAGTAACTTCCAAAGTAGCCAAGGCTACACAATAAGACCCTGTCTCAAAATGAAATGTTTTGCCTAATTAATGTTGGACATTTAGAGATTTTCAAGTTGTCTTTATGTTACAATTCCTAACCTCCTTTTATGGCCGTTGGGGGAACCACACTCTATGATTTCCATCATTTAATAGCTCCTGATGCTTGCTTTCTGATGCCAAAATGAGCTTCATGCATGTGTACATGTGTACATACACACACACACACACACACACACAGAGGTATATAATGTCTGATTGCCTTAAAGTCCCTATATCCTTACTATTTTTGTCTGCTCTTTCTACCAGCTCCTTGTGGTGATACATTTTAATGAAATACCCCTACATTCTAAGAGATTGGAAGTTTGCTGGACCTCACAATCTAGTAATACAATTCTTTTTTGAGTACTAATACAATTTATGATTACTTATGACTCCACCTGATAGCCTTTAAGAGAACAATGTAACAACCAACCAACCTTACTTGCCTTGTATTTCCCCAATAATCAGCTTTTACAGTCTTAAGTTAATGCACAACTTTAATCTTAAATTGTATATTCTTCCATGCCCCTAAGCCAGGGGGGTAACACATGTGTCATAGGAATCATTTGTTGAAAAACAGCAAACTGGTTGAAAGCAATCTTATACACCAAATATCCTCTGTAATGTTGGAAACAACATACAAATACTACTAGATAACAGTATGTTTGCACTACGGAGTGCCACAGGGTCAGCTGGGAATAGTTGGAACAAGTATCTTTTATTCATTCATTTATTTTTATTTTATGTACATTGATGTTTTGGCTGCATGTATGTCTGTGTGAGGATGTCATGTCCCCTAAAACTGGAGCTATAGGCAGTTGTGAGCTGTCATGTGTGTGCTGAGAATTGAACCTGGGTCCTCTGGAAGAGCAGCTAGTGCTCTTAACTGCTGAATCATCTCTCCAGCCCCTGGAACAAATAACAACCCCTCGTAAAACTCTATTATAAAGATTTTTGTAAAGTATCCCTCATCCCTTTCCTACATGAAATTTTCTGTGCTGTTCAATAAACAGAACAAAACCCTTTGTCAGGGACAGTTAACAAGCAGGCATTGGGGCACACACACACAAGTAATGGGGGCGGAATGAATACAACAGACTACAGACCAGCCAGAAACCCAAAACTACAGACAGACAGAAGATATAGCAAGAGAAGAGGAGATTTCAAACTTGGGCTCTCTCTTGGGCAAATGAATCGAGGAGAAGTGCTGAGTTTTTCTTCCTTAATGTGACACCAACACAATTTTTGGTGCCTCTGAGGTTTTCATTACCACATTTGACCACATACCAAGAGGGGTATATTAAAATTTCTAATCCACAATGAGGATTTGTGCTAACCTACAGCAATTTTTATCCTTAATTCTTCAAGTTTTCATTTTATGTATTGAGGATGTTGAGACAGGATTTCTCTTTGTACACAGCCCTGGCTGCCCTGGAACTCTTTGTAGACCAGGCTGGCCTCGAACTCACAGAAACCCACTTGCCCCTGCCTCCCAAGTGCTGGGATTGAAAGCATAGGACACTACCACCCAGTCATTTTTATGTAGTTTAAGACATCATTATATTCTTATAGATACATAAATTAAATAAAATTGTACTGTTATATTTGCATCTTATAAAATCAGAAAGATCACCATTTATTACTAATTCCATTTCTTGACATACAAACTTTTCTGTTTATATAAGCAAAGCAGCCCAAATTTACATTATATATGTTATATGTACTGGTTTCCATTTGTAATCTTGAAATTTGGGAGGTAGACTATGACATTTTTTTTAGGCTGAAAATCAGCCTGGACCACACAGCTAGGACAGATCAAATCCAAACCAAACATATTCTAAGGTCTTTATATCTTCTGGGGTCTTACATCTTTTGGTTAGTATTTACATAGCATAGCTTCGCCAGCCTTCATTTGCAATACTTCTTTGTACTTGTATTTTACAATGTTTCTCTTATAGCAGCAAATCTTTCTCCCCCTCCACAATCGCTCTCATTTGAGGGGGGTGGGACCCAGTAGCCAGGTCTGACCAGCTTAACCCAGGACCTTGGGTTGGCCCACCTTACCATCTGCCCCATCTAGGACCTCCTGGAGATACCCACAGGATCTTCATGACTTGGGGTGGTTGCAAGATATCTGAGAGGAGTTTCAGTAAGGTCCAGTGATGGTGTGCCAGAAGCCAGAGGCCTTGAACCGGCTCAATGACTCACTGCAATGAACATTTACAAGAAAAGCGGACAGGGTAAAAGGGTGTGCTGCGTGGCATACCACGATTCCCACTGCTACTAAGACTAATGAAGAGGTGCTGGAGAGACAAGAAAGACAGAACAGTGAAGTGGCTTTTTGTTTGTTTGACTTTTTAAAAATTTCTCTTGGGGGCGCTGCAAGGCTCAAGGGCTGACATTGAGAGACTGGGAAGTGATCAGAATTGGGGTGCATGATGTGGAATTCCCAAAGAATTGATTAAGTGTATGTTAGCAAACAAAACAAAACAGCCCAGTGTCTCTCTCTGTAGTCCTGGCTGTCCTGAGACTCACTCTGTAGACCAGGCTGGTCTTGAACTTGGAGATCTGCCTGCCTCTGCCTCCTAAGGATTAAAGGTGTGTACCAGCACCACCAGGCTAGGATATAATTTTTAATGTAGCTCTGCCAGTGATGAATAATGTGTCTTTTTGGTCTTTAGATCTCTATTTCCTTCATTCTGTTGACTAATTGTTTAGATTTATTTAATTTTATGTTCATGTTTTGCCCTCATGTGTGTCCACATTCATGCTGGTACTTGAGGTCAGAAGAGGGTGTTCAGGTTCCCTGGAACTGGAGTGGTGGATAGCTGTGAGTCACCATGCAGGTGCTGGAATATAAACTTCATCTTTCGCAAGAGCTACAAGTTGCTCTTAACCGCTGAGCCATCTCTCCTGCCCACTTTTACTTAATTATAAAATTTTTACTTATTGTTGTGTATACATGCATACTTGAGTGTTCATACACAGTAGTGTGTGAGCCCAGGCACACATGTGGAAGTCAGAGGACACTAGTGGGTTCGGCTCTCTCTCTGTATCATGAGCTTGGTGCAAATGTCATCAGGTTTGTGTGGCAAGTACCTCATTTTAAAGTTTAACTTGTGTGTGTGTGTATGTATATGTATATATTTGTTTGTTTGTTTTGTTTTTCAAGACAGGGTTTCTCTGTGGTTTTGGAGGCTGTCCTGGAACTAGCTTTTGTAGACCAGGCTGGTCTCGAACTCACATAGATCCACCTGCCTCTGCCTCCCAAGTGCTGGGACTAAAGGTGTGTGCCACCATCGCCTGACCAACTTTTGTATATTTAAGTTATAAAATATATACTATTGTTTAGATGTGGTGGCACATGCCTATAATCTTTGGAGTCTAGAGGATCAGAAGGTCAAGGGCAGCCTCAGCTACATAATCTCTGAGCCTTGGCTACAGAGACCCTCTATCACAAACTACTTCTATAGAGCAGAACTACACTGTTGAAAGGCCACACATCAACCCTTGGGTTCAAGAATCACTTGCTTAATTTCCAGTTTTCAAGTATAACCTAATATTACAAAATTGTTTTTTATTTTAAAAATTCCTAAATACAGTTTGAGGCCAGTCTGGTCTACAGAGGAATGCCAGGAGAGGCTCCAAAGCTACACAGAGAAACTCTGTCTTGGAAAACAAAACAAAACAAAACAAAATCCCCAAATATATATATTTAAAAAAAAAAGAAGAAGAAGAAAGAAAGAAAGAAAGAAAGAAAAGAAGGAAGGAAGGAAGGAAATCTTGGGAAAATGTAACAAATACATGAGTGCCCGCATCTAGATTCAGCATCTGTTCAGGTTTTTGCCACATTTGTTTCTCGTGTGTGTGTGTGTGTGTGTGTGTGTGTGTGTGTGTGTGTGTGCGCGCGCGTGTGTGTGTGTGCGTGTGTGTGTGTGTGTGTGTGTGTTCTGAAGCCATTTCAAAGCAGAATTACAGACACCATGAGTTTCTTTGCTAAATAATTCAACATAGCGATGTCTTCTTACCTTACCACCATCCATAATCATACTCAACAATACTGAGAATTATCCTGTATTATCACCAACCACCCAATCTACTATCTAATTTACTCATTTGTCTCAAAAGTGTCCCCCCCCCAAAGACACTGCCAAGAATCACCCACTATATTTGATTGTAGTGCTCTTCATCTCTCTAATCTTTGTTCAAACAGACTTTTTATTTTAGGACAATTTGAAGTTCACAGGGAATGTGAGCAGAAGGCATGGGGACTTCCCCCTACTTCCTGCCTGTTTTCTCCACACTCCAAACCCATGCCAGGCAGTCTGTGTGGTGAGCCTACACTGGCTCATCACCTGCACCCAAAGTGCATACCTCTTGTTAGGGCTCGCTCTTGGAGCTGTGAATTTCATAGGCTTTGACAAGTATATATGACATCTGGCCATCACTGTAGCACCATACAGAATAGTTTTGACTTTTCCTAACTCTGTCGGGCTGGGGAGATAGCTGACTTAGTAAAGTGCTTGCAAACCAGAGTTGGATTCCCAAAACCCACTTAAGGAAAAAAATAATATGGGTGTAATGGGGTACTTGTAATCCTAGCACTGGGGAAGTGGAGACAGCAGGAGCCCTGAGACTCATTGGTCAGCTATCTTCCTGCGCCCTTGGTGAAGTCCACGCCAGGAAGAGAGCACTTGCTACTCTTGCAGAGGACTCAGCACCCATATGGAGGTTCACAACCATCTGTAACTTTGGCATCAAGGGATCAGACACCCTCTTCTGTCTGTAACAGCATCATGCATATCCTGCGCGCACAGTGCACATACATACATGCAAGCACACACTCATACACAAAACCAGAATAAATAACTCTTAAAAACAAAACAAAAAAAAAAGGTGGATGGTGACTGAGAAATGACACTGAGGCTGTTCCCTGCCCACCCACACCTGTACACACACACAAAGACAAAGAGAAATCATTTCTTCTCTGTTGCACATATCTCCCTCCCCCTGCCCCCGGCAACAACCAATGCATTTAGTTTTCATTGTTTTGCCTTCTCAGGAATGTCATATAATTGGAAACATGCAGTCCGCGGCCTCTTCAGATTAGCTTCTTTGACTTAGGGTTGTGCAGACTTTGCTTCGTGGCTTTTCCTATCCTGCTAACTCATTTCTCCTTAGGACTGAGTATCATTTCCGCTGCCTTGTGTGTGCCAAAGTGTATTTACCCACTCACAGAAGGACATCTTGGTTGCATCCAACTTTTGGCACAAACAGAGCTGCTGTAAACATTCATGTGCAGATTCTCATGTAGAACTGACTTTTTGACTCATTTGGGTAAACACCACCGAGCACGAATTGTTGATCATATGGTAAGACTATGTTTAGTTTTGTAAGCAACTGGCCAGCTGTCTTCCAAAGTGGCTTCAGCATCTTGCATTCCCACTGACAATGAATGAGAAGCCTTGTCCTGTACCCTAGCCAACATTTGCTGCTCAAAGTGTTTTGGATTTTAGCCATTCTATTAAGTGTGTAGGGGTATCTCATTGCTGTTTGAATGTGTAATTATCTATGGGTACATGACACTGAGCATCTTTTTAGATGTGTATTTGGCAGATGCGTATCTTCACTGCCCACTTTAAAACTGGATTATTTGTTTTCTTATTGTTGAATTCTAAGAGTTCTTTATATATTGTGGATAAAACCATGTAATCAGAAAATATTTTTTCCAGTAGATTGTCTTCCTATTCTTTCTTTTTGGGTGAGGATTATGTATGTATGTGTAGTGTGCATGCATGCAAAAGTTGAAGTGTTATGTAGGTGCATGTGTGTGTATGCAGGTCCACACTTGTTCGATTGTGTGTAGATGCCAGAGGTTGACACTGGATGTCTTCCTTGGACATTCGACACTTTATTTATTTAAGCAAGATCACTACACTCCATGAACCCAGAGCTCGACGATTTCAGTCTGGCAGCCATCTTGCTCCTGGGGATTTCATCTCCATCTCTGGTGTGCTAGGTGACAGCTCAGGTGTCATGTCCACTCAGCTTTCTTTACATGGATAAGACTATGCTGATGTTGGGCATTCAGGACCTTTTGCCACTGCACATATGCTTGAGAATCAGTTTACCAATCTCTGATATAACCTGATGGAAATTCTGCTGAAATTGCCATGGGGCTAGGGATGGAGCGTGGATGGTAGAGTGTTTGACTAGCATGCATAGAGCCTTGGGTTCGATTCCCAGCATTCAGGAGCAGAGGTGGTGGATCTCTGTGAGTTTGAGGCCAGCTAGTTTTCAGAGCGAGCGAGTTCCAAGACACCACTGGCTATATAAAGACTTCCTGTTTTAACAATGACAAACTAAATACAAAAGAAAAAAAAAAAAAAGAATGGTGTTAGCTGTGAGATATTATGAAGTTCTGTGATCAAGCTGAAATGTGCCTCATTTCTTGAGAGCTTTTGTTTGTTTTTCCTTTTTTATTCATGAACAGGTATTGTATTTAGCCAAGACTCTTTTCTGTACTTTTTTTTTTTGAGAGACAGTATTTCTCTATGTCATACTGTTCCTCTTGTGGTGATCCTCAACTACAAAATTATTTTCATTGCGCCCAGAGGTGATATCACACATCTTTATTCCCAGCACTTGGGAGGCAGAGGCAGGCAGATCTCTGTGAGTTCAAAGCCAGCCTGGTCTACAGATCGAGTTCCAGGCCAGGCTCCAAAGCTATACAGAGAAACCATGTCTAGAAACAAAACAAAACAAAACAAGACAAAACCCCAAACAACAAAAAAGTTATTTTCATTGCTACTTCATAATTGTAATTTTGCTACTATGATGAACCATAACATAAATGTCTGTGTTTTCTGATGGTCTTAGGCGACCCCGATGAAAGGGTCCTTCAACTCTCAAATACGTTGAGAACTATGGCTCTATGTTATCCTGGAACTCACTATGTAGATCAGGATGACCTTAACTTCACACAGATCCTCCTGCCTCTCCTGAGTACTGGGATGAAGTGTGGGCACCACCACATCTGGCCTCTGCATCCACCAATATGGTAGTGAGATTTCTTTCTTCTCTGGTCTGTTGATGTAATTAATCAGATTAAATTAGCTGATTTTCAAGTGTTGAGGCAGATTTGTGTGCCTGGGATGACTCACACTTGGCAGTGGTTACAATTATTTTGCACACTGTTGGATTGGATTTGCCCTTGTGAACAGACTGGCTGAACTGACATCAGGCCAGGACAATGGACTTGACAGACGACCCTTGACAAGAGGGTTTTTGAAGAGTGTTTGCCTTCATACTCCAACAAGTATGTTCTTGAATAGATGTCAGATGAAGGACTCATCTAAAGACAGAGTCCTCGGATGTACGAGGAACACTTAAACATCCCTGGCACAAAATGAGTTTGGTAGAGGATGTTGGCAGCACACCACTTGCCTTAAGTTCTTAGCATTGCTGCTGAACTCTGTACCCTTGGCATTATCTTAAAAAAAAAAAAAAAAAAATAGATGATGTACCAGGCAACTCAAAACTGGGAGGGAGAGTTTGCTAACAGATCTGTTTATTGTATTTTATTTATTTATTTATTTATTTATTTATTTATTTATTTATTCAGAGTTTCTCTGTGTAACAGTTCTGACTGTCCTGGAACTTGCTTTATAAAACAGGCTGGCCTCGAACTCACTGAGATCTGCCTGCCACTGACATCCAAGTGCTGTGATTAAAGGTTTATGCCACCACTGCCTGGCTATTTTGTGTCTTTTAAATAGCAAAGAAAAAGGTTCTTTAGTCAGAAGGAAAATTGTCTAGGTCAGAAACTCCGACTTACACAAAGAAAAGGAGAAAGGAAGGGAGGCAGGGAGGAAAGGAAGGAACGGAGGGAGGGAGGGAGGGAGGGAGGGAGGGAGGAAGGAAGGAAGGAAGGAAGGAAGGAAGAAAGGGTATCAAATAAAAGAGTAGAAGCTGCTCACTGGGCAAAGCACTGACGTTAGGCAGATCCAGGCACTGTGTGCTTTGGTAGAAGGAGGGATGGGTCAAGCTGGGGAAGGGTGGATCCTTGGAGCTTACACACTGAACAGTCCTTTTAGCCAAATGTGTGAGTGCCAGGTTCAGTGAAAGAGAGAGACCCTGTTTCAAAACTAAGGTGGGGAGTGGTTGAGGAAGACACCAACATCAACCCCAGGCTTTCACATGCACATATACACACTGCATGCACCCACATGAATGCATACATACATATATGTGCCTATACACATAAAAACAGAAGAAAAATAGTAAAGATGAATTAAAACTTTTACTTTTCTCTTTCCTAACTGACCTCACAGAAAACTTTGTTCAAAATAAGAAAGACTACCTATGGAGATGGTTCAGCGGTTAAGAACACTAGCTGATTTTGCAGAAGACTTGCAACTTCCTGTAACTCCATTTCTAGGGAATCTGAGGCCCTCTTCCAGCCTCCATGGACTCCTGCATGCATGTGGTGCACATAAACTTAGCCAGACTCTCTCTCTCCCTCCCTCCCTCTCTCTCTCTCTCTCTCTCTCTCTCTCTCTCTCACACACACACACACACACATCCAAAAAAAAAAAAATCTTAAAAAAGAAAAGAAAAGAAAAGAAAAGAAAAGGTGGTGCACACTTTTAATCCCAGCACTCAAGAGGCAGAAGCAGGAGGATCTCTGTGGATTCCAAGCTGGTCTACAGAGTGAGTTCCAGGACACTCAGGGCTACAAAGCTACTTTGTCTCAAAAAATAAACAAATAAACAAGCAAACACCTGTGAACCATGATGTTGCATGCCTATAATCCCAAAACAAACAACATTTCCCAAGATAATACATCTTTATATCTTCTGGGGTCTTGTATATTTTGGTTAGTATTTACATAGCATAGCTCTACCAGCCTTCATTTGCAATATTTCTTTGAACTTGTATTTTACAATGTTGTGTACTTGTATTTTACAATGTTTCTCTCATAGCAGCAAAGTTTTTTTATTTTTATTTTTTTCACCTACAAAATTATTCTGGCAAACTTTGTTTCAAGCTCATCTGCATTGAAATCTGTTACTTTGTTACTTGTTTTTTTTTTTTTTTTTTTTTTTAATTGTCTCATTTGTTTAAAATCATGGAGATTCTAATTCTCCTCCCTTTGCCTCCCGAATGCTGGGGTTGCAGGCATGCACCACAATCGACTTGCTGCTGTGCATTTTATTCCATTGTTTTTTCATTGTTGTTGTTGGTTTTTGTTTTGTTTTGCTTTAGTGATTTTGAGACAGGGTCTCACGATGTAACCCTGGCTGTCCTAGAACTCACTTTGTAGTGTAGGCTGGCCTCAAATTCACACAGATCTATCTGCCTCTGCCTCCCGAGTGCTAGAATTGAAGGTGTGTGCCACCAAACCTGGCTGGTTCTATGCTTTTTAAGGTGTCTGATAGAACCGCTATCTTTACTCTTTTATAGATAGGGCCCCCATCCCGTTTCTTTCACTATTTTCTATTTCTATTTGGTTCTTTACGGCCTGAGTATAAGATATGCTTTGGTAGACTTTGGTTTCTGCTTTTTTCATTTATCCTGCTAATATTTTCTGAGCTTCCTGGATCTGTATTTCAGCTTCTGGCATTAATTTGGGGAAATTCTGTGTCATGATTACTTGAAATTCTTCAGTTCCTTTCTTTCCCTTCTGGTGCTCTCATTATGTGTACGTCACTCCTCCTCAGCTGTCCCCTGGTTCTTGGATACTTGGTTTGTGTTTGTTGTTTTCCAGTCTTTCTTCTCTGGCTTTTCTGTGTTGTAAATTTTTATTCACATACCCTCAAAGCAAGAAATTCTCTCCTCAGCTGTGTCCAGCCTGTGTTGAGCTCATCAAATGCATTGGTCAGTTTTTTAAATGCTGTTTTGTGTTTTATTTTATTCATTTTGAGACATGGTTACTCTGTGTGGTCCTGGTTATCGCAGAACTTGTTTTGTAGATCAGGCTAGCCTCCAACTCACAGAACTCTGCCTGCCACTGCCTCCCATGCCTGGCATGATTTTTTGTTGTTGTTTTTAATCTCAAATATTATTTTGTTTGTTTAGTGTTGTTTTGGTATTTCAAAAAAAATAATTATAGCCAGAATGGTGGTCCTTGCCATTAATCTCAACACTCAGGAGGCAGAGGCAGGGGCAGGTGGATCTCTGTGAGTTTGAGGCCAGCCTGGTTTCCATAGTGAGTTTAATAAGAAATTTCCCTGTCATGGTTTGGGAGCTGGCTGGCGGGACAGAAAAAAGAAGACTAGTCGCATGAGGTGCCCAAAGTGGGGCTCAAATATTCACATAGGGCCTGAGAAAGTGGTCTTCGGGTAGGCTCATCGTACAGATGCTCTTTTAAGAGGCCCTGCTGTACAACTGAGCACTTATGCAGCTGGCACTGGGTACGACTCCTGCTTTAGGAAAATACAACAAATTCCCAGAGCTGGGGAGGGTAAATATGGCTCTGGGACTGGTATCCACTGACATGAGACAGGATTGTCATGCAACCAAGGGTGGGTGGAGCCATCTGACAGGCACCATATGCTAAGCAGAGTGGTTAGCACAGTGGTAGTCTAGCAGTTTAAGGAAGCTGCAGACTCATTAAAAAAAAAAAAAAAAAAAAAAGCCAAGTCCAAGTTGCAGTGTGTTTAAATGTACTTAGAGGCTAAATAAAAAAAAAGTAAAATGGGTATAGTCAGTCATAGAAAAAAGAATTTAAAAATAATAAAGTCACTAAAGAAAGAGTAAAATAATATAAAAAGAATAAGCTATGTAAGGATGGGAAATGCACAGGACATCTAGATCTTGTGCATCTAGATCTTGTTGGCTTTGAATTTTTTACATGCTAATGTACAAAAAACAGTAGCTTGGCCTGGCAGTGGGGGCCCACACCTTTAATCCCAGCACTTGGGAAGCAGAGGCAGGCAGATCTCTGAGTTCGAGGCCAGCCTGGTCTACAGAACAAGTTCCAGGACAACCTCCAAAGCTACATGGAGAAACCCTGTCTCGAAAAACAAAACAAAACAAACAAGCAAACAAAATTCCTGCAGAGAGACACTTATGTTTTATGAATGTCTTCACTTCATACATTCAAGAATATGTTACATGGGGGGAAAGGTTATGTATGCCTTTGTTTCCATAGGAAACAAAAAAGTTATGATTCTCTTCAAAATTAATGAAGATCAGATTTGATTGGGAGAGATTTCCTGAAAATCTTGACTACAAACATGAAACGAAACAAAACAAAAACCAAGGATGACTGCAGGACCGGTGACATACATTCTGAATCCTCTGCTATGGGAACAATTTTGAGACTGAACAAGACGTGATAAATCTTGTTGGCTACAGAGTCCTCATGACTTATTATTACACACCATCCTTTCATGGGGCATGGATAGAGGTTTTGTACAGAGTCCAAATGGACTCATAAAGTTTACAGATACCTTTTATCTGCTCAAACATAAAACAAAAACTATTTTTAACTGACTTGTGCATGCCGGAATTCCATTTTTGTGTTAACACAGATATATATGTTACCTTTAAAAGTTTATGTGTTTTCAGAAAAAAATAAGGACCAGACACCAATAAAGACAAGTAGCCCAGGTGACCACCCCTCTCAAAATGTCTCTGTTACAGTTTCCTCAAAAGTTTATGCAAAGAACAACTTCAAAGCTGCTAACTGAGTTGGTCCAGTCTCATAGGCTATACAGCCAAGACCTCAGATAAACTCTATAATTTTCCATCACACATAGCTTAAAGAAAAAATAATGCAGCTAGCTCTCCCAGAACTTGATCATTATCCTAATTTTCTCAGGGTCCCTTTAAGATGTCATTGCCCCCAACAACAGGAAGCTTTCTAGGAATGTGATGTCCCCATCCCCAAGAGGCTAGTTGGTCATTCAGTGGGTTATGAATATTTACCATCTTTTAGTGTGGATGGTTACAAGTTGTTATTGGCAATGGTCAGGAAAAAAAAAAAACTAAACAAAGGAGATTAGATTCAGGGATCTCTTTCTCAAGGCAAAAAAGGAGGCTGTAGTATAGAAATGATGGAGTAAGAGAGTGGATTGTTGAGTCTACTTTTGAACAGCCACTAGTCTCAAATAGTCTACATTAGTATGGACTTTTGTATATTGATACAAATTTAAGATTATTTTTGTGGTGTGTGTGTGTGTGTGTGTGTGTGTGTGTGTGTGTGTGTGTGTGTATGTATGTTTAAGGTTTTAGTCCTTGAAAGCTATTTAGGATAATAAAGAAAGACAGGTTAGTTGTTAATCATCTATTATAACAACCAAACTTTATAGTCATGGTAGGTATGTTTCCAGGTCAAACAGAGATATAGTTAAAGCAGATTGTTTTCAAATACTTCAAAGACCTACAGAACATGGAATTTAAAATGTTTTAATAACATGAGCTTCTCATGACAGTGAGACACATCTGTTCCTAGCAGCACCATTTTACTTCAAAAAAGGATGTATGATGGGAGAGGTCATTCTGTAAATATGTTTCTCTTATTGGTTAATGAATTAAGCACTGTTGGCCAATAGGAAAGCAAGATAGGTGGGACTAGGAGACAAGGAGGAGAGAGGAAGGAGTAGGGGAGATTCAAGATGGAGGACCTACAGGGTAGTACGCCAGGCTCTCTCTCCGGTAAGATAAGATCAGGTGGGAACACCTAGATTAATAGAAATGGGTTAATATTTAAGATAGAGCTAGCCAATAAGAAACTAGTAACTGGCCAACAGCTTTATATCAAATACAGTGTCTCTGTGTGTTATTTGGGGCTGACGCAGCAGTGGGACCAGGCCGGCGGAAAAACCTACTCATAAACAGATGTGGGCATTGAAGAACCACCATGTGGAGTTTTTTTTTTTCCTATGTGACAAAGCTAGCCATCTTGGCAAGAAACTATCCTTGCCTCAACTGCTGGCAGTATCCTGTCCAAACTGACCATACAGGACACAAAAGAAGGGAACTACCAGATTTTGCTAAGACAAGGTAAGATTGACCTTCAAAATTCTTGCTTCATATAAAAGTCTGTCAAATATTCTAGGCCTATAGGCCAAAGGTTGATGTCCCAATATTGCAGAGGAACCTTGGTTGACTATCCAGGCAGACAGCTGTCTCTGTAGTTTTCATAGTTTTGGAAGTCGGTTTGCTCTGCACTTCCTGTTTACTCAGATAATATTATATCCTACTCAGTCTTTGATGGGGTTGAAGGTCAGGTAGTTATGGTTAGTTTTCCTTGTTACCAAATTTAGAAAAAAAGGACTTACATAAGAAATGTAAAGTTTATAAGGTTAAGAAACATAAGCGTTTAAGTTGTCTATCTAAGAAGATGTTTTTAGGTCTAAAAAGATATTTTTAGGATGACAATACAGGTTATGGTAAAAAAAAAAAATGGTTTAGGTAATCAGGTTGTGGTGGCACATGCCTTTAATTCCAGCACTTGGGAGGCAGAGGCAGGAGAATCTATGTGAGTTCGAGGCCAACTTGGTCTATAGAGCAAGTGCCAGGACAGGCTTCAAAGCTACATAGAGAAACCCTGTCTTGAAAACAAACAAATAAACACCAAACAAACAAAAAATGGTTTAGGTATAAAACTTTGGACTCACTAAGATAGGATATTATCATATATTACTTTCTCCAAATTTTGCCAAATTATATATGCACTAAATATTATAAACGTAATTCTTACTGAATAATTGTTCTTATTGTGTATGGTTTACTATGTCACTACTTTCCTTTTTATTTAGACAGAAAGGGAGAAATGTTGTTGGGTATTTGTACACTGTGTGAAGATGTGTTGCTCTGACTGGTAAAATAAAAAGCTGAAAGGCCAATAGCTAGGCAGGAGGTATAAGCAGGATTTCTAGGGAGAGAAAGGAAGAGGAGGAATCTAAGAGCACAGGAGATGCCAGGAGACACTGAAGGTAAACAGGAGGTGTAAGATGGAAGACAGGTAACACCACATGATAGAACACAGGTTAGTGTAAATGGAATAATTTAAACTGTAAGAGATAGTTAAGAACAAGCCTAAGCTATAGGCCAAGCTTTCCTATACATGCTATTACTTGGGAGCTGGCTGGTGGGACAGAAAAAGGCAAGTCTACTGAATTTCTGATACTAGATGTTTCACGGAAATGGAATCACACAATATGTGAACTCTTGTGGCCATCTTATTTCGTTTAGACAATGCTTTTGAGGTTTGGCCAGATTGAATAACTACTTCCTTGCTATTGCATATTACTTTATTATTTAACGCATAAGCACACCATTCGTTTCTATGGCTAAATAATATTCCATTTTTTGGATACAGTTCATTTTGTTGATTTCTTCATTGGTTGGACATTTTTGTTGTTTCTGCCTGTTTGCCATTATGAGTAATGCCGCTGTACTCGTTCATGTACAAACATTGTGTGGACACGTTTTCATTTCCCGTGGGAACACTTAGGGATGGAATGGATTGTCACACATTAACTCTGTTTCATCATCTCTGAACACTTTCCTTTCTAGCAGAAGATGGTTCAGGCTTATCATGGACTTCCCCAACCCTAACCCCCTGTCCTGACCCTGTGATCAGACATCTTCCCAAGGAGCCTTGGTTGCTTCAGTAGACAATGGCAGTTAGTAACAAAGGTGGATGGTGGTGATGTCCTGCTATTGTTAAAGTTGTGTCTCCCCCAGGGACCTCCTCAGTGGATGAAGCTGGGAAACACAACATTTGTGCTCATAATCTTATGGCCACTGACACATATACACAACATAAACACACCATTGCTCTTAAAGCAATCTATTTCTATAGCTGATTTTTAAAGGGTTTTTAATTGTTTGTACATGTGTGTGGGGTGGTTGTACTTGTGGGTGCCTGAGGAGGCTGGAAGAGGGTGCTTAACTCTCCTTAGCACTGGAATTATAGACAGTTGCTAGAAACTGAGCTTGGGTCCTCCGCAAGAGCAGCAAGCACTCCCCCACTGAACCATCTCTCCAGCCCCTCGAGCCTTTCTTCTATAGCTACTTTAAAATCACAGATTCTCACCAATACCTCCACTCCTAGTCCAGGTATGGAGGACTTTGGGTGGCAACCCCTTTTCCATGCTTACAACACTCATTATAACAACGGAGAATCATCTGCATGGTCTTTGCTAGGTCATATTTGCTCCTGAACCAGTCCCACTTCAGTCAACCAATATCCCATCACCCCCACATCCCCACGCCTGCCCTCAGTCCCAGGTTCTGACCCTGTCACTGGACCAGCCCACCACTTGGATACACCTTATCCATTTAGGCTGCAGTGTGCCATGGCTCAGCCTACACACAGAAGCCCCTGGAACCGACATCTCAGAGTGCATACCCCACACGGAAGTACCCTCATCTTGCAAGCTATTGCCTCCCACACTAAGGTCTCTGGGTACCCTATGGGCTCTCCCCCTCTGCTGGACTCCAATCCCTGCTTGTCCAATAGCCCAGCCAGGGGCCCTCTTCACCTCTCATGCGTTGAATGCCCTTGCAGAGCTGGACCCAAGTGCACAGGGTCCTTACTTGGCTCAGTCTTAATGACTCACACCAGGCTGTCCTCCTGCCCAGGTGCTCTCTTTTGGTCTCATCTCCATTGAATTGAAGTTATCATTTTCACTTCATTTGTCCTCCATGCCCCCAACAATATGTGGACCGCTGTATATCTCTACCCCAATGCCTGCGGGGGAGGGGGACATTTTACTTTGCTTGGCTGTATCTAGAGGCTTCTGAAAGAAATTGGTTTTGAAAGGAATAGGAAGAAAGGGGAAGCAAGGACAGGAAAGGGAAGGGATGGGGGAAAGGGAGAAAGGATACAGGAAAGGAGGAAGAGAAGAAGGTGGGGGGGGGATGGAGAAGACTCGGAGGACCACAAGGAACATCACACACGGAGACCTGGGCATTGTGTGTGTGTGTGTGTGTGTGTGAAGATGGGGAGTGTGCAGGGGCTTTTAGCAGCTCTAGTTGATGGTGTCTTCTTTCAGAGAGACTTTAATTGTCTCTGATAGCAGGCAAGTAAGTCCCGTCAATGCATAAAACGTGCCTTGCTCCAGTTTCGGCAATGGCTCATTCCAGAGCCCCAGAGGTCAACCAGATTAGATTAGGTTGAGCCATGAGCAGAAGTGGAGGACTACGAATAAGAGGAGTGACTTCGAAGGGAGGACAGAACCTAGAAAGTGAACTGCGGGGTCAGGAGGAAGGACATGAGGAGGGACACTGGTGAGCCGGGAGGGATCCAGCATGGAGGAGGTGAGGAACACTGGTGCTGGCGGTTGTCGGTTATCGAGCAGACAGAGGCGACACACACCAGCCTCTTGAGTATTTGGTAGGATAACAGTTCATCAAAGGAATATGTGAGGGTGTGTGTGTGTGTGTGTGTGTGTGTGTGTGTGTGTGTGTGTGTGTGTGTGTGTAGACCACAGTATGGCAATTGTCAGGGGCAGGAGGTAGATCCCTGAGCCTTTGCTTTGGGCAAAGAACCCTGACTAACCACTGGTGAAGGAAAATGATCGTGTGGGTCACGTGACAGCACCCCGCGTGGGAGGCTGCAGCTTTTGTTTTGGAGAAAGGCTGGAAATAAGGTCTCTGCATGGGGGCCCAAGAATGAGATGAGCCATTGGGGAAAGCAGGGCTAGTGAGGGGAAAGGACTTTCTGTGGGAAAAGACTCCTTAAAAAGGGAGGTTCTGGGGTGGGACAGCGGGGCGGTGAGTGGAAGGGGCCCCATGGATGTCGTCCCTTGAGCCAGGGACTCTGACAACAGTTACTATGTGGGATCTAAGCCTGTTCCTTTCCGTCAGTGCGGGCCCAGCCTGGAGATGTAGAATGGGGCAGTGGGGAGGGGCTTCTTCACTCATTCCCTTCTGTAAGTAGGGAGCCACATGTCCCTCTTGCCTGAGCCTTCTGCCCCTGGGGTCCTGGCACCGAATGGGATGGGGACTGGGCTGGGGTTCCTCCTCTTCCCTCCATTCACCCCAGGGATAGGTAGGGGGCCGGGACTGTCAGTTTCGGGCCGGATTTGTTTCTCATTTTGCTTTTGGCTCTTCTGGTGGAAAAATCGAGGCGCTCCCCTCGGTGCATCTGAGGCAGAGAAGGAGAGCATAGCGTGGCTTGGAGGCTGTCCTGGATGGGAACTCAGCAGAGGGCGGGGCCTGGCTGGGAGAGACTGCTCCCCCCCCCCCCGTGAAACTCCCCCTTCACTCTCTGCTTCTTCGACGTGGCTCTTTGGCCCCATTGAGCCTAGCCAGGAGTCCTGAGGGGGAGGGCCAGCCAGGGCGGAGAGAGGCATCAGGGTCAGCCTTTGCCAGAGCACCCTCCCTCTCCAGACTCAATCAGGAGGGATTATCCCTCAAAGAAGACTTGAAGTCCCCCAGGAGGCCAGGGAAGCTGCAGCAGGAGTAGATCATGGAAAGTCTTTCTCCTTATTGCAGGGACCCTGTCTAACAGGGAGGTAGTTATGTGTCACTTTCACAGACATCTCAAGGTCAACATTAACCAACCCATTTTATGGATGGGATAAGTGAGGCTTATGAAGTCAACTATGCCTGATTAAGAGTTGTAAAGCCTCCCTGAGGCAGAACCAGGATTTGAACTACGGACTATTTCCCAAAGCCAATGCTGGGGACCTCCCCCCTACCAACAAGGCTCTGGCTGAGCACTCAGGGAGGGCGGGCACCTTGAAGAAGCCCAGCAGACCCGATCCTTTACTGCACAGCCACTCCTTTCTGTGTCTGTATTGTCCTCAGCCCCTTATTTGGTAGTGACGTGTCTCAGAGGTTCCCTCCATCTGCCCTCCTGTGGAGCCAGCATGCCCCCCCCCACTCCAGTGGCCTGCCCCAGCCCCCTCCTCAGCCGGCTGCCGAGAGGAGCCCAACCGCTTCCCCTGGAATCTGCTGCCTCGGCTTTCTGCTGAGGCACCATCTGGACTGCATTAGGCATTGAAGAGAAGGCTGAGATGAGAGCGGGAACACGGAGCGGGCCCCAGCTCCCGTCTGCAGGAAGCTCTGTGCTCTTCAAGGGCTGTCCAGCCTTAGCCCTCACTTTCCTATCTCCCTAGAGAGCAGACACAAAACGTGCCCAGGAGAAGGTGGCCAGGAAGGCAGGACCCAGACCTTCGTAGAGCCCTGTTTGAAACCACTATCTCACCACCCTTCCCATTAAAGAGAAGACTAAGGTCCAGAGAGGGGTAGTAACTTTTTTGGGGCCACACAGGAAACCATAGGAACCAAGACCAGGCTTAGGAGCTTTCCATGCATGCAGGTTTCTAGAGAACACTGGAAGTCCCCAGCCAAAGCAAGGACTTAGGGAAAAGCTGAGTGTTTCCCCTGCAGCCCCGTGACACCGGAAATCTCAAGAAAACTGTCAGGGAGCAGCCTTCATTCTTCTGGGTCTACTCCCTTGCTCTCTAAGCCCACTTTCTGCCCAGGTGCCACATCCCCCGGCACCCCATCCCTGAGCTTGGGGTGGGGACCCACTGATCCTTCCTGCAGCTCTCCCCCTTGCCTAGCCCCAGATCCAGACGTGGCAGGGTGAGAGCGTGGAGTGAGGTTTCTCTGCTCCCTCCCAAGTGCTGTGCTGGCGGCTCCTGAAATAAAAATCGAATGTGGGCTTGGCAGAGGCAGAGAGGGTGGGAGAAGCAGCCACAGCAACAGCAGCAGCAGCGGCGGCAGCGGCCGAGGCGTTCTGGGCCTTCATTCTTTCCATTGTAACTTCACCTCCTAACCTCTGGCATTTTAATTATGTCTCCTACCCGCTGGCTGTGCCTGGGCCCGCTTGTGAGCTCACCCTTTCCTCCAGGAGGGGAGGGAGGGGGCGGCTGCTGTGCTCTGGGACCCCCCAGCTCTCAGCCTTTTTCCTGAACCTGAGCAGGGCATCACATCAGGCGGGCTGACCTCCTGCCTCCCCACCCCCAATGTCTTTCTATGGCCAGAAAGGGTCTTGGGGGTGTCTAACTCCCAGGCATTCAGTCTGGCACTTCTGGTCCTTTGTATGACTCATTCCATCTTCACACCCTCTGCACCATTTCACCATTTAATGACAGCCACTGTCTAAGAGAGGAGTGACAGGTTTCTACCCTGCTTCATGGCCAACTCAGCCTCAGTTGGTCTATGCAAGGCAGAGCTGAGCCTAGGAAGAGGGGCTGGAATAAATAGCCTAGGCTTGACATCTCCTCCCATCTCTAGAGTGGATACATTTCCCAAAAGGACAGGGTGGGAGTATTAGAAAAGCCACACAGGAGGGCTGGGGATGTAGCTCATTGTGTAGAGTGCTTCCCCAGCATCCATGAAGCCTGGGCTTGTCCTCAGCACTTCATGCTCTGGGCGTGGTGGCATGCCTGTAACTGTAGCACTCAGGAGACAGGGTCAAGAGGATCAAAGCTCAAGGTCATCCTCAGGTCCATAATGAGTTTGAGAACAGCCTGGGCTATGTGAGACCTAATATCAAACAAAACAAAACAAAAACAAAACAACCCCTCCCCCCCCCCAGAGAACTGTGGTGTTGCCAGACAGTAGGATTTCTGAAGGAGACGGTAACAGGAGGATCATGAATTTGAGACCAGTCTGGGCTAGACATTTAGCCAGGTACTGCGGTGCACACTTTTGATCCCAGAACTTGAGAGGCAGAGGCAGGAGGATCTCTATGAGTTCCAGGCTAATCTGGTCTACAGTGAGACCCTGCCTCAGATAATAACGACAACAAATCAACTGGGGTGGCAGGAAATGATGGCTTAGTGGGTAAAGGGGTTTGCCACCAAGCCAAGCTACCTGAGCTGAATCCTGGAGACCTACAGGATGGAAGGAGAAAACTGACTCATAGAAGTTATCTTCCGACTTACACACACACACATACTTACACACACAGAGACTTACACACAAAGGGGTAGAGAGATGTCTCAGAGGATCTGAGTTCAGCCTGTAGCACCCACATGGCACCTCATAATTGCCTGTAATTCCAGTTCTGGGGGACCTGACACCCCCTTCTACCTCCATGGGCACCAGACACTCGCATGGTACATTTACATGCATGCAGAAGAAACACTCATACACAAAAAACAAAATCAATAAATCTTTTTAAAAGTCAAACAAACAAAGACATAGTAGGAGCTAAGAAGTAAAGTACCTAGGAAGTTTTTTTATTATAGATAAAAAATGAAATTTAAATTTAAAAATTTAGTTTTTTTTCCTTTATGTGTGTTAGTGGTTATTTTGTTTTGGGTTTTCTTTGCCTGCATATGGTATATGCACCACATGTATGCACAGATTTCAGAACAGGGCATAGGATCTGGTACAGGAATTACAGACAGATATGAGCCACCATGTGGGTGTTGGGAATTGAACCTTGGTCCTCTGTAAGGACAACCAGTACTCTTAACCAATCAATCATTTCTCCAGCCCCTTTAGAGTTTTTAAAGTAAAATAATTCTCAAATATCTCCACTCCGGGTTGTGGCCAACTCTGAGAGTTACACCCTCCTCCCTATCATGGCCCAGAGCAGGAGTAAGATGCTATCACGCTCCTTCCTAGTTCATAACTCCAGGATGCTGTTCAAAATGCCAGTGGCAGCTGATAAGGAACTCTGATCCTTCTTGGAGACAGAAATCCTGGGTGTGTGAGTGGGGATGGGGAACTCTGCTGGTTCCCTGGAGGTCAGCTTCTTCAAGGTTAGCATGAGACAGCCTCAAGTCTGCCACAAGGTCACTGCCCCTGCTAAGACTTCCTTGTTCTAGTTCCCCCATAGACCCTAGACCTGCCTGTGAGTGCAGCCATCTGTTGTCTTCATGAATGAAAAGATTCCATCAACAATGATGTAAGGCCTGCTCAGTCTCAGGAATAACTGGGGCATGTTATGGCCTCGGTGGAGCTCTCAAGCTCAGAACACCAAGACTCACCCAATATACTGTCTTGGGGGAACAGGGCAACTCCTGGGGGGGGGCTTTGACCCAATCTTGGCTGAAGAGCACAGGGAAGATTCCCAAGGATGTAACAACCAGGCCCAGGAGGAGATAGAATCCATACAGCTAGAGTAAGGTGTGAGGGTAGTTTGAAGATGGTCAGCATGGGTAGATCCCTAAGAGGTGCCAAGTGAGTTCCAGGAGTCAGGCCACGGTGGACAGGTCTAGCCTGTGGTAATAAGATGGCAAAAGGAAAACCAATGGCAGAACGATGAGGACCAGGGGGTAGCCTAAGTTGGCTTCCAGGTTTCTGGTGTGAATGTCAGGCCAGGTAGCATACGTGAAAAAGGTGAGCGTGGGTAAAAGTAGAGTGACCCTCAAAGAGATTAGATACCCCAGGTACCATGGAGAAAATACAGAAAAGAGGTTGGCCAAGACCCAGGGAAGATGGAGTAGGCATGGCCTACAAAGAAGCTGAACAAGGAATGGCCAGTGCCACCCAGACCCCCATACAGGGGCTGAGCTTGTTCATGTAGTCTAGTGGCCAAGAAGTCTTAGTCTCCCTCTGTTCCGAGTCCTCTTCCCTGTGCCCTCACCCTGTCCCTATTATCTCCCTTCAATGTCCCATCACTCTTCCCCAGGCCTCTTCCCTACATAGAAGGCTCAACACCTTTCTATGGGACACTCTTACCACCCCATTAACCCAGCTTCTGGAACCACCCCCAACAGCCACCTACACCTCCCACTGGAGACTTGCTGGAGTGGACTCAGTCCTTGGCTCCCTCGGTGCCCAGCTGAAGCCTCTGCCAGGTACCAGGCTCTGAGACAGCTCCTGATGAGTGGATCCCCAGGGCCTTCAGTCTACAGGAGGAAGAAGTGGGAACTACAAGGCCATGCAGAATGAGAAGGGAAGCCGCAGGAGGGCTTTGGATGCATCAAAAAAGCTGGGTGGTCACCAGAGAGGAGGTGATGGTGAAATTTTGAAAGGACCAGCAGAATGCCACAGCAGAGGAGAGAAGAAAGTGAAGGAAAATGTGGATTGAAGAGCAGGGCAAGGCTCTGAAGTTCACAGCTCAGAGTGGCTGGGGATCCCAGGAGTGTGGCTCACGTGTGCAGCAAGCTACAAGCTGGAAGGTTCGGATCACATCGGCCTGCAGGCTGCATGCTTTCTCACTGTTCTCACTGTCCACTGTGGTGTCTAACCCCAGGGCTTTTTTGGGTCTGGTACTGCCTCTGAGTTCATTCAGCCAATCAGGAAATCGCCTTGGAGCTTCTGTTGTTTTGTGCCTTGGAGCTTCTGTTTTGTGCCTAGGTGAGTGCTGAAAAGATGAATAAAGTCCCAGGACACAAGGTTTCAGTTACAGCTGGGAGACAGACCATTAAGTCAAAAGTAAGTGAAAACTAAAAAGTAAAAATGCTAGAAGTTACCCTTTGAAGGCTGGGCTTGTGTCTATCTGCCCCACAGATGAAAAATCCCCAAAGAGAATCTCTGCCTTCTCCATTAGGCTAATGCAGGCCCTGTGACTATTCCGTCAGATTAGGGCAAACCCTGTGCTCACTCCGGCCGTCCCAGCCCCTTGCAGCAGTGCCCATGACTCTTTTTTCAGAGTGGGGATGAGCACCTTCAACATCAGACTACAGCAGAGCCTATCCCGCCTCCACTAGACTAGAGTACCCTCTGACTCAGGAAGGACACGGCAGAACATCTGGACCAGGAGCTAAGACATCTCAGAGCCTTCCAGAACATCCTGGCCTCCTGTGCTTCTCTCAGTCCCCAGCTGCTCCTGTCCCTGGTGGTGGGAGAGGAGCTGAGACCTGAGACCCCAATCCCCACACTTTGGGAAGGACTTGCTTTCTGTTAAGGGGGGGGGGGGTAAGGGCAGGGGAAGGAGATCCTGGAGGTTGCAGAGATCTCGAGAAGGAACCTCCACTGCCAACCAGCCTGAATGGGAGGGTTTCCCTCTCTTCCTTCCCCAATCCATTAAACCCTTAAATTAACCTCAGCCCCACCCTGAGCTAGCAGAGAGTGCCCAAAATACATCCTAAATTATACGATGCTTGGGGGGCAACCACAATTCTTCCTCCCTCTCCAGCAGGCAGCACAGCTCTACCCAATGCTGAAAGACCTCCACACACACACACACCCCCGCCACCAAAGGCTTATTTATATAGCTTCAGCTCCCCTTTTTGCTGTCTGGCCCTATTATGCTTGGGTGAGGCCCAAGCAGGCTCCACAGCTCTTCCCAAAGGCCAGGGGAATAGGGGGTTATGCCCTACCAGTCTGCTGGTCTGAGGCATAATTTATGGCCTAACCAGGATACTTTGGGCCACTGTTAATGATAACATCAGGCCTTGGGATAGAGCTGGATAGTTCCAGACAGGCACACTGAACACATGGTGATCTTCCAGAGATGGGGCCCAGGCTCCAGGTTCCCTGAATGCTGAGACATCACACACACACACACACACACACACACACACACACACACACACACACGGTGATCTGATTTTAGTCACTGGTCACAGACCTGATGCATCCCTTCCCACACCATCTTGCACTGCCAGGATTCTAACTCCAAGACCCTAGATCCAGGGGAGCTCTGGGGAGACTTGGCCAAAGGAACGGGCAAGCTGGCATAGCTACTTTGAGATCCTGGATTCTGCCATGGCCTCTCTGAACAAAGCTCCCTTCCGTCCTGGGAACATGGCTCCAGGGGCCCCAGCTTCTAGGGCCGACCATCTAACCAGCAGAAAGGGAGAGGGAAAGAGGGAAAGAGATGTGGGAGTGGGGGATGTCTGCAGGTGCGACCTTGAAGAGCAGGATAAGACAGAGTGAGAAGGGAGCAAGGAGGGGCTTCTAGAGCCCCAGCTGGCAACAACTCCTCCCTACCCTCACAACACCTACAGGCCTGGATGCCTTCCCACAGCCACTGGTCACTCTCTCCTGCTCTGAGCACCGCTGGCCTTCACTGTCTCTCTAGCCTTGGGTGAACTGGGTCGGTATCTGCTCCCTTTCTTGGGGGCTGAGGAGTGATGCCATTCCTCCAGCTCTTCCCAGCCTAGCTAGATCTTCCATTCCTCTGTTGTAGGCACCCTGAGTCCTGTTAAGTGTCCCTCTATTCTATTCTACCCCTCTCAGGCCTGACCCCCCCCCCCCAGATCCAGCCTCAACCTCCCCTGTCCTTCCTTAGGAGTTTCCCTATGATATGGGAGTTGGTACCCATTCTGAAGGGTGAAGAGGAACATGAGGGGTCCCAGAGGCAAGGCAACCTCTTCCAGCCCTTGTCTGAGGAGAAGGGGCAGAGACTGGGGACCAGCGGGACTGTGTGGTGACATCACGGGATCTAGAGAAGCATGTCCACATCTAAGTTCATAGCTCATATGGGTGATTTAGGAGATGAGGCTCAACCTCTCTGGATATCATCCCCTCACTGTAAAAAGTGGAACGGTGACAGAACATAGCAACTGACAGGATCTCAGCCACTGATGAGCGAGTATGCTCCCAGCGGAACTGTACAATACTGCAAGAGGAGATGGCGGCTAAGTGTGTATACTGGGTGGGTCTATGAATGTGTGAGGGGTACATGTGTGTATGTTGGGAGTGGGTATTTATTGGGAGACTAGAGGTTTCAACCATGGCCCCTCTGAGGAGCCAGAAGCCCTGCCTCAAGGGAGGCAGTCACCACAAGCACATCCCCAGGGGGTGACATGTTTTCTCCTCATTAAACCTGATTATCCGTCTGCTTGACAGCCCCCATGCCTCCCCACTTAACCAGAAAACACAATTGATGGGCCTGGGGCATCAGACCTGTCATTTGGTGAGAGGATGCAGCCCAGCCAGGCTGGAGCACAGGTCTGTGTAAAGAATCTGTGCCCAGCCTGCCAGGCACCCGCCCAGACACTTAGTGCTCTGTTTACCCTGGCCCGTGTGGTTGGCACAGGTGGACCTCTCCAGGGAGCGGCTGGCAACTCTGTCAGCAGACCCACCTGGAAGCCAAAGAGGAGCCCAGGACAGCAGCTTTGCAGAGGCAGGAGGGCAGGCTGAACTGTGCCCAGATGTAGAATACCAGCATTGCAATGCATAGCACAGCACCCTCAAGCTCGGGGCCTCTAGCTAACCGACTGGACAGATTATCCTGCAGAGCCCTGTACAAGATGTTGCAGCTCCAGAAGGCTGGATACTGCTTGGCTGATGAGAGCCTAGGTCTTTGAAGCCTTGGTCTAGGGTACCTGGCTACTGCTGTCTGCCTGCCTCTCATTTCCCGGGGGAGGGGTCCACCCTCAACACTTTAAACACACCTGTTGCAACCCTCTGCCCGCTGAAGCCAGTGGCTACAGACTTCTTGTTTCTTCTTCACCATAAGGACCAAGATTCTGCTCCTCCCCCCAGTGAGCAATATACACAACCTCCCCCGGCAGCATGAAGGCTCACAAACCCCAGAAGACACAAAGTACTCATCCAGCAGGGCCCTCACTGGAGCCATGAAACCATCCATACTCATACCCCCATACCCAAATATTTACTCATTTTTACCCTCCTCCCGGTGGTACAGTTCTGAAACTGGCCCAAAGGAGGCCAACATGTTTGCCCTGGGATTCTCCCAGCCCTTTCCCTTCTCAATCTTCCCTCCTACCTCCCCCCATTTCCCTCTTCCAATCACTGAGCACCACCACCTCTCCTTCACAGTCCCCTGGTGGTCCCCTTCCCAGAGGCTCTCTCCTTCCATTCTCTGAGCATGTATCAGAGTGTGCACGGCTGCACGTTGGAGGTAGCTCCCACTTGACTGACAGTGAAGTTGGGGGATTGCTCTAGGGAACAGGGAGCAGCAGCTGGAAGTGACTTTGGGCCTCACACTACCCTGTTCCACACCCCCACATCGACTGCCCATCCTCCTCATCCTGCGTGAGTCATCCCCACATCTGGAACTGACCCATCTGGTGGCACTGCAGCCTACACAGGGCCACCCGGGCTCCCCACTGTGTCTCACCATGTCCTCTCCTGGTGTGTGGGGGGGTTGTCTTGCCTCTTACCCCACCCCCACCAAAAGTGGCCTGGTCTCCCAGGCACCTAGTGTCAGAATGGAGTAAGGGTAAGACACCCAGCCTATAGGACCTCTCCCGGGCAGCAGTAAAAGCTCAGTGCCCATGGCTTGCACAGCCTGTGCAAGCGGCCTTGGAGGAGCCCAGACCCAGGGCTGGGAGAGGTGGGAGTCTGGCAGTAAGGAGGCAGTGGTTTGGCTTGGAAGGCAGGGGCAGGCAGAGGGAGTTTATCCTGGCCCGAGGCCCCAAGCCAAACATCCTCCACTAACCTAGCAGACACATCAAAGCCAGAAAGGGAAGGGGCCCTTTGGTAGAGGAAACCTGCAGTCCTGGACGCCTGACAACCTGGCTCTGGGCACAGGACCACCCTGCCCCACTCAGCATCGGCAGGCCAGATCAGACTGGAGGGAACGTTTCTACTATACTCTGTCCTGCCTTTGGTGCTGTGAAGGGGACAAAGCCAGCATCAGGTCCTAGCTTTGGTCCCTAGAACAGTTTCTTCCTAAACTATATGTGCCTCCCTGGGTCTCCACCCATTCTCCAGGCAGAGAAGTTTGATAGGGGTCACTTTGCACCCTAGTATTTCATCCACAGCCTGGAAGAAAAGGAGCATTAAGCGACCCCCAAGCGACCTTGCTCTGCAAAGACCTTTTCTATTTAGGCAAGGCAAGGCAAAGACGGAGAGGACAGGGGGCTTAGGAGCTGGAAGGGAACCCAGCATCGAAAAATAAAAGCTGGAGTAGAATCAGAAGGCGAGAACTGGGCTGCAAGCCACGAGGCCTCTCTGGGGGCCCCTGCAGGAGCAGAGGGAGGGAGCTCGGCTGTGAGGCGCTAACACAGGAGCGGGAGGCGTTAACAGGGCCACTGCGGAGAGGGGGGGATCCTGGAGCCAGCTTGGAGATAAGGAAGCTGGGCTGGGGTGAGGGGCGCGGCCACGTCAGCACAGACGCTGGCTGGGTACACACAGCACGTGCACACATATGTACGCACGCGCCGTCACATGTGTGCGTGCACACGACTGGAGCCAAGTCTGTCCTCAACTGGGAGCCAGATGATGTGGCTGCTTCGTGAAGCCAGGATCGCAGGAAGAATGCGCTCTCCACCCACCTCCTTCCTCTGCCCCTTCTCTCTCTCTCTCTCTCTCTCTCTCTCTCTCTCTCTCTCTCTCTCTCTCTCTCTCTCTCTCTCTCTCTCTCTCTCTCTCTCTCTCTCTCCTCTTGCCTTCCCAGCTTCCTTCCTAGGCTTTCCTGCATCCAAACTTAATCCAAAGCCCCAGACCATTAAGAGGCTCTCCCTTAAATGTGCCCAGCCCTCAAAGGGGGTGCTTTTAGCCCCCCCAGCTTCTTTGGGGGCTGGGAGGTTCCTGTGAACATAATCGCAAGCTCCCCTTTCCTCCGTCACATCATGGATTGCTGTAAAACAGAACGACCCACAGACAGGGTACAGCAGAAACCTCTTTCAAGGGGTGAGAATAGAGTTGGAAAGTGAAGGACCCAGGAATCACAAATTACTTGCTTCTTTATGACTCGAGGCACCATGCGGGGGAGGGGGTATATGGAGCCCCAAATGGAGTAGACTGGGGGCCTCAAGACCTTCAGCTCACTTTTTGCTCAACCTCTCCAGCCTACATCGTGGTGGTCTTGTTTCATCGCCAGACAGCCAAAGTTCATTAGCTCAATAGTCTCCTCTCCTGCCACACACCCCCAGTTCCTGGAGCACCCCCTCAGGTCTGGGCCCCTAGAAACCTGCACTTTGGAAATATAATGGTTCCCAAATGCCATTTCTTTGTCTCTGTTAAGCCCTGGGGAAGGTGAGCATTAGTAGAGACCCTCCAACCCAGTCATTAGGGTAATAAGCTCCCTGCACCGTTAATTGTCAGGTGTTCATCCTCCTTCTGCATCTCGGCCTGCAGATTGGCAGCTCTGACTTGGGGTCAACTCCAGATGTCACTTAACCCACCCCCATGTCTATTACTCAGGAAGAAGGGCTAGTGGGCTTCCACAGAGAGTAGGATCCTGGTCCCACTGGAGGACCCTGCTGCTCCCTGCCCCTCCCCATATACCCTGAGAGTAGCTTAATTCCTGGGGTGTAATCTTGCTAGGAGAAGAGTGCATAAGCTTCAACATACTATTGAGGAACAGGAAGCAGAAGAAGCAGTCGATACCCCCAAACAAACATCATCAGTCTGAAGCCCCCAGGGCCCTTCACCAAGGACTTTGGAAACAAATTTCCCCTTCCGGAAACCCAACCCTGACCCCGGAGGAGGCTCCAACCAGCTTCCCCTCTGACAACACAGCCTCTGTTTACTTGGAACAAAGCACCATGGGGAGTGAAGGGTGAATCACAGCTTGCTGGTTCCCTGCAGCCTGGTGGGAACATGAGAACTTGTCCACACATCTTCAAGAGAATGGAGAGGGCACTGGAGGACTACTCTCCCAAGAAGATCTGCATCTAAGAAGACTCTCTGGAGGAAGCGATAAGAATCTATTGGGCTTCAGAGAAGTGTATGGGCAAGCTATTCAGGTGGGAAGTGACCCAGGCTGAGGCCAGAAGGGAAATGGAGAGTGTGGCGAAGGTCTCTAAAATGTGACGGCAGAACAGAGAGTGCATGTTGGATGAGGGACAGGTATGGGTGCCCCTGATTGGTGGCCCTCCTGATGGGGCTTTATGCAAGTGACAGTTGGAGCCCTAGAAATTTAAAGAACAAGAGAGAAACATGCTTAGAACCAATAGGGAGCCCAAGCTAAAAACCTTATAGAAGATGGTTGTGATGCCCCCCAACGAGCAAGGCAGTACTGCATTTCATGGGGGAAATGACAACTGTGGTTGTCTCCAGTCCCTGAGAGCTCTCCAAAGACCCATGAAGGAATGTGGGAAAGAAGGAACCTAAAAGGACAGAAATCTCTTGGGCCAGACTTGGTGGCACACCCCTTTAATTCCAGCACTCAGGAGACAGAGTTAAGCAGATCTCTGTGAGTTCAAGGCCAGCCTGGTGCACATAGTGACAAACAGGGCTCTGTAGAAAGACCTTGTCTCATAAACACACACCAGTAAAAAGGAAGGAAGGAGGGAAGGAAGGAAGGCAAGCTCAGGGTTCTGTCCCAGCATCACATCCCACCACATCTGGTAGCGGTTAATACCAATCATCCTCCCAAGCAGGTCACTGCCCTATCCTTTCTAATTGACTTTTGCTGGGGTTCAGACCATGTACTGAACGGTAGAGGGGGACCGCTAAGCTGGGCATTTAGGGGAAGTAGTGCTGGTCTCCTGCAGCCCATATAGAGGGATAGAGTGATAGCTGCTTTGGAAAGAGGCAAGGTCCTTAATTCCTGGGTACTTCATTGTAACACAAACAAAAGCAGCTCAGCCAGGCAGTGGTGGCACATGTCTTTAATTTCACCACTTGGGAGACTGAGGCAGACAGATCTATGCGAGTTTGAGGCCAGCCTGGTATACAAAGCAAGTTTCAGGACAGCCAGGGCTACATGGAGGGACCCTGTCTCTAAAAAACAATCTGGTTTGTACAGAATCCCTCAGTATCACTGAGCAGCTCATGTCATCCCCTCCACAGTCTGTGTGTATCACATTGGTCCTCCTTTGGCAAATGCATTTACAGAGAGAGCTCAGGTCACACAGCAGACCATAATGGCATATCGGCTAAGATGGCACAATACTGCCCCTATAGACAGAATCCCAAATACAGTCAAGTATTCTGCCTCCTTGGAAGAAGCCACAGCCCAGTAGGTGTCATAGATGGGCTAGTTTTAGTAGCACGGAGAAGCCAGGAACACTAGGATGAAGTATCAGGGATGAAACAGGACATCACCTAGCTCTTTTCTCCATGGTCAGCTAGGCAGGGTCTCCAACCCCCAAGCCCCAGCAGAGAGCTAAGATGTAGCCACTTGAGCCATGTGGGGGGTCTCGGAACCTGCATGGTAGTGATTGTGACTCAGCCCCCATGTCCTCTGTGACTTGGCCTTCCTGGACTCTGGGCTCCAGCTGTCTTCTCTGAGAAAGTGTGGGTGGCCAGCTGACCTCCAAGCCCTTACAGCCAGTCCCTAAGAGGGCCCACAGACAATCAACTCGTTCTTCCGCAAATGGCTCGGGGAAGAGTGAATATGGAGAAGGCGTGGGGACTTTACTGCTGTTGGGAAACCCCAGCTGGAATTTGGTGTGGAATCCAGAGAGCCATAGAGACTTCAGAAGGTCTCTGGGTCTTCCTGCTCTGGTTCCCTGCATGAAAGAATATATCCACACATGTCTGCATGCACATGACGCTTTCTCATTGCCAGCTCTCTGGGTGGGGACAGGGTACTGTCCTTCAATAGGACCTTCATCTCTCTGAACAAGAGCTGCTCTCACTGTTGTGGTGGTGCACACCTTTAACCCCAGCACTCCAGAGACAGAGGCAGTGGGATCTCTGTGAGTTCCAGGCCAGCCTGATCTACAAGTGAGTTCTAGGACAGCCAGAGCTATACAGAGAGAAACCCTGTCTCAAAAACCAAACCAAACCAACCAACCAAACAAGAACCGTTCTCCACTGAGCTCTGAGCTCAAGCCTTCTAGTCTTAGTGGATGCTGGCAAGGGCCTTGGGCTCACTTGTCCTATGCAGGAATTCCCAACGTCCAGTCTCATCCCTTCTCTATCTACGGAAAGGGACGGAGGGGGCAATTTGGTATCATGGAACTGGGAGGCCAGAAGCAACTTCTAGGGACCCACTGGACCCTGCCTGATGAGTCAAGTCCAGGGACCACCTTTTTCCTTTAGAAGCCAAAGGGCAGAGGGAGGAGCAGCTGCTCTCCATTGTCTGCTCCTGTGACATTTTAAATGTGGGTAGGGTCAGATTTACCAAGCAAAATATGAGACACTTTGAATTTACTTAGCAGAGCCTGTAGTGACCTTTAATCCCAGCACTTGGGAGGCAGAGGCTGGTCTCCAAGTGCTTCATTCAGCTACTCAGGGCTACTGGTACTGACCACTTCCCTTCAGCTCTCCAACCCCACCCACCACACACACACACACACACACACACCAACTACTGAGTATGCCCCTGTCTCCGAAGCCTGGCCTCCTCTTCCCTGGATTAGTTCTAGAGGGCTCCAAGCCTGGGCAGGTTGACAGGCAGCAGGGGATGAAGAATGATAGAAGTATGTCTCAGGACCCGGTTGCTGAATCACTGGGGCTTGGGCAGGGGCATAAGGGTCAGAAGTCCAAGTTAGCAACCGTTTCACCTAAGAGGCAGATGTGTGAGTGTTGTTAGGAAGTCTCAACACTCTCCCAAAACATTCCTCTTTGGCTGGGGGCAGGGGATACTGGTCAGGCTCCAATACTAATTGCAGGGAGGGGGAGGGGTGGCCAAATAAACATCAAAAAGCCCAAAAAACAAACAAACAAAAAGTAGAAAGGGCCAAGGAATAGTGGGAAATGAGAAACAGAGGCAGAAAGTAGGAGAGAGACCTGAGAGCCATTCCACGAAGAAAAATCGAGCTGGGGTGGGGGTGGAGTGCAGGACCAAAGCATGCAAAGACAAAACCAAAAGTCCTCTTCCTCCACTGGCCTACAGTGGGTGACAGGAGGGAGAAACAGAGGCGCCCAAATGAGTGCCTTTCGACATGGCAGAATGCTGAAATCGGAAAATGGAGCCTGGGGGGGAAAAGGCGAGGCTCGGAGAGAGTCTCTCAATATGACAGAGAAAAGGGGGATCAAAAGACAAGGACAGGAGAGGGCTCCAAGAAGCCAGCTGTTTCCTGGCAGACAAGTCAAAGTGGCCCAGTAGCAGGGGATGTAACCACACCAGAGCCTGCCAGAGTGACCTTCCTGCGTCCACAAACCAGGCAGCGCCCCAGGCACCATATCATCGCGCCCTTTCCCCAGTCTAGGCTGCTGCACATCTTTCTTCCACCCTTGACAGTCATCACGCTCCACCTGTCCGCCTGTTCTTGCTTGAGGCCTCCCTAGTCAAATCCCGGATCCCTGCGCGCACCTCTGCGCTGGGCGATGCTGCCACCTGGCGGCCGGACTCTGACCGCCCGAGTCCTACCAGGACTCTCACCTGGTCTGCCTGTGCTGGCTGAGGCACCCGCTTTTTGACCGCAATGGACAAGTTCTTAGCCTCAGTTTCCTAAGTAAGTCTTTAGCCTCAATTTTTCTTTAATCAGAAAGGAAATGAACCAGCAACTCCCCACAAAGTTGCAAAGGTGAAGCGACACTCATTGTCTCAATAATGGGAATGCTATGCTAGCCTTTTCCTCCCTTCTTGGGCAAAGCACAAAGGAATGCACTGTTTAAATGACCTCACCACCACCACCACTGTCCCCACTATCCCTCTTGCTTCTTGCCTGACTAAATCTTTGCCTACCTCCCTTTGCATGCCTCACATCTCTGGGCAGGTACAGCACCCCTCCTTTTGTGTGAGATAAAGCATAATTCAGTAGTCTTGAGATGTTCTCTCAATTTTTTTTATTTTCTCTGTGGCTTTGGAAGCTGTCCTGGAACTAGCTCTGTAGACCATGCTGGCCTCGAACTCACAGAGATCTGCATGCCTGTCTCCCTAGTGCTGGGACTAAAGGTGTGCACCACCAATGCCTGGCTTAAAGGTATTTTTATTCTGGGTAGTGGTGGCACACACCTTCAATTCCATCCCTGGAAGACAGAGGCAAGTTGATCTCTGAGTTCAAAGTTAGCCTAATCTACAGAGCAAGTTCCAGGACAGCCAGGGCTACACAGAGAGACTCTATCTCCAAAAATAAAAACAACCGGAGGGGGGAAAAAAATCTACCTACCAGCTGGTGGTAACCTACACCTTTAATCCCAGCACTCAGAGGCTGAGGCAGGCAGATCTCTGAGTTTGAGGCCAGCCTGGTAGTGAGTTCCAGGGCAGCAAAGTCTATGTAAAGAAATCCTGTCTCAAAACACACACACACACACCAAAAAAAAAAAAAAAAAAAAAAAAAAAAATCAAAATTCAGGTTTTCAGGCTTGGTGGTAAAAACCTTTATTCAATGGCTCATCAGACTGGCCCTGCTGATTTTTTTGTTTTGTTTTGTTTTTTTGTTTAAGGTTTAGTTATTTCATTTTATGTATATATTTTTATTGCATATATGTATATGTACCATGTGTATGCCTGATGCCCTCAGAGTTCAGAAGTGGGTGTCCTCACTTGCTTGCTTGAGAGCCATCATATATGTAGATGCTGGAAACCCAATCCAGATCCAATGACAAGTGCTCTTAACCCCTGAGTCATCTTCCCAGATTGCCCCCACCTTGTTCTCTTCCTTTTCTTTTTTGTTTTGTTTTGTTGTTGTTGTTGTTGTTGTTGTTGTTTTGAGATAGGATTTCTCTGTGATCCTGGCTGTTCTGCAACTCACTCTTTAGACCAGGATGGCTTTGAACTCACAGAGATCTGCCTGCATCTGTCTCCCGGGTGTTGGGACTAAAGGTGTGTGCCACCATCACCCAGCTTTTTTATTTTATTTACTATTACTACTTTCTATTATTATTTAATACTGGCTGGCCTGGATCTCATTAGGTAGTTCATACTGGTGTTGAACTCACTGAGATGTTCTGGGTTCTGGGATTAAAGGTTGGCATCGCCACGCCCTGCTCTAACTACTTAAATGCGGCTTGGAAGAGGGATTCCCATAGTGCTCTGCTACATCCAGCTTACTGCGTTCTTAAACCAACCCATCCCACGTCCCACTCCTCAAACTCAAACAAGTTCAGCTCCTCTCCACTACTATTCTACCTGAGCTCCGGGCTAGAAGCCTCAGTCTGGCCCAGCTCAGGTGTGTTAGCTCCGCCCCCGTTTCGAGGCTGGGCCCCATAGGTGGAGGGAAGTTGTAAAGGTGGTGCTCTGTCACTTCTTTCTTTCACACCGAAGCTCAGCAGACCCCTTGCCAGGATGCCGGATGCCAGAGTCCTGGACCGCGCCTTCACCTTGCTCTTCTGCCTACTCTCCAGTCTCCAACTAGTAAGCGCCAACCAGGTAAGCAAGTCTTCTGAGCCTTTCGGAGGACAGAATGGGGCAGAGGCTTGCCTCGGAGCCAGTCCCCGCCTTACCTTGTCAGGAATTCCTTGTAACCACTGGCAATTAGCAAGTTCCTTTCTGTTTTGCTTGGGGAAAGTGGAGGTAGGTAGGGACCTCGGAGAAAGGCTCTGTGGAAACCTGGGTCCCTAGTCTTGGTTGCGTTGTGTTGTTAGTGGGATTTGGCTCCACCACAGCCCTGAATGGGAAGTTAAAATGACCCCCATTTTTGTCGTGTTTCTTACATAGCTTCTCTATAAGGCTGAGGAATCTGAGATCTTGCGTGTCTGGACTAGTCTTGTGTGTCTGGGTTAGGCTTCTGTCCTTCCTTGTTCCTCCATGGCTGGTGATCTTGGGGGAGTATCTCGGCCCTTTCTGAGACTTCTCTTCATGTGTACTAGGGAGGAGGAGGCTGTCTGGACTTCTTTGAATTGTAGCTTGTCCTCCGAGTAGACCTGGCCTCCGGCTGGGTGGCCTTTGACTTGGGTGGTTCAGGGAGGCAAGGTTTTGAGCGCTGCCCTAAACTGTTCCTCATAGCCAAATTTTTTGTTTGTTTGTTTTTTGTTTTGTTTTGTTTTTCGAGACAGGTTTCTCTGGTTTTAGAGGCTGTCCTGGAACTAGCTCTTGTAGACCAGGCTGGTCTCAAACTCAGATCTGCCTGCCTCCCCAGTGCTGGGATTAAAGGCGTGGGCCACCACCGCCCGACTTCATAGCCAAACTCTTAAGTGTCTTGTGTTGGCAGATTTCCCTGCAAATTGAGAGGTGGTCAGAACAAGCCTTTTAAATTTACAGTCTTGGTTGAGAATCTGGGGTGGGTGTGAAATCCCAAGCCTGTTCCTCAGGACAGTTCACTGGAACTGAAGTTCTCTGTTCAAGGCACTCTTCATACTCTTGGACCCCAGCATCCTCTGACCCCTCTGTGCAGCCCCAAGTATAGGCATTGACAGTCTCCCTTAAGAGCTAATAAATCCAGCTTAATATCCCACTCCAAGCTTCCTAAACTGCAGGCTCCTAACCATCCCAGATCACCCTCTGGTTAAGATGGAAACAGGAATAATCCTGGTTTGGTTTATTAACCTGCCATTAAAATTTTTTACATAGGATACCACTATAGATTAAGCTGATATTGAACTCAATGGACACCTGCCTTTACTACCTCAGCCCTGGAATTAAAAGTGGGCTTGGAATTAAAGGCGGGTGTGACCACTGTTGCCCCTGCTTAAATGTAATACAGGAGTTTGGTGGTTGGTGGCAGCTCACGCCTTTAATCCCAGCACTCAGGACACTGACAGGCAGAGCAAGTTCAGGACACTACAGAGCAAGTTCTAGGACATGGAGCTACACAGAGACCAGGAGAGGAGTGGCCAGAGTCTGATATTTGGAAGAGCAGGGGGTGACTTCCTGGGCCCCTTGCTGTGTCTTTAACTTCCTACCCCTGTCCTCACTAAAGAACAGTGCTGCTGTAAGCCTGTGACTGTCACTGGCTCCCTTGTCTTTACTTAGCAAATGAAATGCTATTGTAATGATCTTTAGCAAAGCCAGAAGCTGGCTTTATCCCATTCTTTATCTGTTGACAGGGTCTAGTCCTGACTGCTCTAGAAATTGCTAGGTAGGCCAAGCTGGCCTCAAAACAGATCTACCTGCCTCTGCCACCCTGGGATTAAACAGCTGGCAATGGTTGCAATTTTAATTAAGTGAGGTGGCCAGAGAGGGAGATGCCTTGAGGACACATAGAAGAGAGTCCTAATTAAGAGCTCAGACACAGTAAGTACTGCTGTTAACAGGATGGAATTCTGTTTAGAGGCTCTGAATTCCCAGCAAGGACCTGAGGATGAATGGGGCTTGAGTGTGTTTAGGAAACTCCTAGAGATGCCTCTATCTGGGACATGGAGTGCAGAGCAGGAGGGACTTAGGTTGCTTTCTGGAGGCTCTGGAGCCAGGGATCCACTCAGGGTGGCTTCCTGGGCCAATCCCCAGCTGTGTGTGGGCGTGGCAGGGGAAATCACCTAGGAATCAGGTGTATTGGTCCACACCTTTAATCCAGCAATCTGGAGGCGGAGACAGGTAGACCTAAACTTCAGGCTAGCCAGAGCTACATAGTGAGACCCTGCCTGTCTCAAAGAATTCTTTTTTTTTAAAGCAGTAAGAATGAAACATGGTAGTGCCTGCCTTTAATTTAATCCAGACACTTGGAAGGCAGAGGCAGGCTCCAATCATTGACCCTGGATATAGAGCTAGGAAGAGGCAGTCTGAGGCTGAGATGTCTGGAGCAATGTCTGAGACAGGCAGGCCTCTGACTTTTCTTTTTGAGACAGTCTCTCAGGTATCCAATCTGGCCTCAAACTGGCTATGTAGACTTGAATGATTCTCCTGTCTTCTTGGGTTCTGGGACCGTGGACATGTACCACTATTCGGGTTTATGCACACCCGATTTATTGTCATTGCTGGATATTGAACCCAACAAAACCTAGTGTGTGCTGGACAAGCACTATAAGAATTGAGACCCAACTCCCAGTTTTTTTTTTTTTTTTTTTTTTTTTGACTTTTTGTTTTTGTTTTTTGCTCCCCCCCAAAAAAACGGGTTTCTCTGTGGCTTTGGGGAACTTGCTCTGTAGACCAGGCTGGTCTCGATTCAGATTCCGCCTGCCTCTGCCTCCTGAGTGCTGGGGATTCGCCATCACCACCCAGCTCAACTCCCAGTTTTAAGCTCTGACCTCTGCCTGTTTTCTCCCACAGGTTATATTCAAATGTGACTCCATGTAAGTATGGGACTTTGGCTATAGTTGTCAAGGCTTGGGGGGTGTGTGTGGAGGGGGTTGCTCAGATATCCCTGGATAAGAGACAGACATTTCCTCACTCCCAACCTACTTTTGCTGAAACCATACCCTCTCTCTCCTACCACCCAACATTGGGAGCTGCATGATTGGGGCAGGTCTGTGGCTGCTGTTAATCCCCAACCTTTCTGATCTGGGAGAGTGAGTCAAATGAGCAAAGCCACACTGGAGCCCCATGCCTGCCCTGTAAAGTTAGTAGCATGGCCATTCTGCCAGAGGAATCCTGAGCTCAGGTCTCAAGTCCAGGCCAGCATATTCCTCCCAGCATATCCAGGATGGATCTGTACCCCACACCCACCAAGGGTGGCTTGCAACCTGAGGGTATAGGTGTCTGGGGAGGCAAGGACCCTTTGTTCTGACACTTACGGTGCCATCGGTGTCTCCCCATCCCTGTTTGACTTGACCAGACCCTGTCCTGAAGGATTCAGATGCTGTGACAGTGGATGCTGCCTGGATAAGAAAACCATATGGGATTCTTCAAGCGACTCTTTAAGGTGAGCCCAGGCAGGGTCAGCCCTTCTGGGTACCATTCAGAGGGCTGGGTCCCCCTGAAATAGAATGGGGGTGTGTGATGGAGAGTGGCGTGGGCTCTCAGTCAGAAAGATATCATTCCCTCCCCAGGGTCTTGTTCATCATCTCCCTGGTCATGATACCTCTGTTGTGCATCTGTGGCTTGTTGAAGCGTTTCTGTCAGAAGTGCAGAAAGCCAGAGCAGAACCTCAGAGCGAATCATCAGATACCCCCAGAAGCACCTCCTCCCATTGCCCCCCTAGAGATGATCTGGGTTACCCCCTTGAACCCCCCACCACCTTATAATCAGGTGAGTCTTTCTGTCTCTAACTTGTTGAAGTAACAGACTGGGGGGGGGGGTGCTGCCAACCAGCTTCACCATTACTTACCCAGGCCTGAAGCAAACTAAGTACCCCTTTTTCTGCTGCAGGTCATGATGAAGCCTGGAGAGCCACCTCCTCCCTACAGCCTCAGGCCTGAAGACCCTGCTGGTCAAATGAGAAGTCCTGACAACCCAGCCCTTTGAGCTACCTCACAAACTTTTTGGATCAAGCCCAGGACTTCGAAACTCTGAAACATCATAATGTCTCTGATAATTTGACTTAATTTATTATTCTCACCCTGTCCCTCCCCAACTGCTAAACTGGATCCTTGGTCTGTGTCCCAACTCTCAAGCCTGCAGTGAGAAGCAGAGGTCATTCTGGTGGAATGTAAACCTTGACCTGACAGCTCTCTGCCTGGAGGAGATAGGAGATTGAACTGCACGGACTCTGAGCCATCTTTCAGAGGGACCCCACTGTACCTCCACAGCCAAGCACAAGACAAATTACTTGCTAAAAGTTTCACTGACTGGGCTGTCTCTGGCTGGGAAGTAGTGATGGAGACCAGTTCAGAGGCTAAGCTCCTGACAACTCCTTCCAATGGTGAATAACACTTACCTGCCTGGGAGGATTGTTCATCCAAGCTGTGAATGAATGCTTTGACCTTAAGATCCCTGGGGCCTGCAGGTACTAAAGAAATGAACTGGAGAGTTCCCAGGATCTCATCTCTGCTGTCTGGGAGACCAGACTTGATAAGCATGGGACTCTTAAGGGGATACATATAGGTCAGAAAACCTTCTAGAAGGTAGGGTGGAGAGGAAGCCTGGAGAGGCAAGTGGTTAGACATCTGTGGAGTGATGCCTACCAAATCTCCTGGAGGGGGAAGGGTGGCAGACCCTACCCTACTCTTTCTGCTGAGCCTGGGTCCCAGGCACTGCATCTTAGCCCCACCCACAATTAACCCCTAAAGGGAAGAAGACTCGTTGGTGCTCAGCAGGGGTGCTAGGTACCTCTACCTAGCCCTTGTCTTTGCTATCTGTGCTGCAGTAAACATAAGGCCAGCCTTCCTTTTCAGACACTGGAGAAGTCCCACAGATGGATGGAGTTTTGACCTGTGGCAGGTCACCTGCCTGTCACTGAAGATAGTAATAAGGCTTTTAATTTTCTCTGCAGCAACAGTGGTATGGCCTGAAGAGTGGCTTTTCCCAAAGCTCAGTGCCTGGAATAACTTTATTTTTAATGTTCATTGGTGTTTTGCTTCGATGTGTATCTGTGACGGCGTTGGGTCCCCTGGAACTGTTACAAGTGGTAGCTGCCAGGAATTGAACTGTGTCCTCTGGAAGAGCAGCCAGTGCTCTTCACAGCTGAGCCCTCTCTCCAGCCCCCTGAAAGGACTTCTATTGCCATTTCAGTCACTACTGTTGGTGGGAGTGGAAGAGATGTCACCTTTTCAGAGGTGACCTTGCACTATCAGTTCATGCCACCGATATTTATCCACCCTTCCCCTAAGCATGAGGATCTGCTGTTCTGACCTACATCAGGTGACAGTCTTTTACTGTTGGGATAAAAGGGAAGTTCAGAGCAGCTGTGGTTTGTAAAATAAACTCCACCATTACATTTTAAGATGTGTGTGTTTGTGTTTCTCTACGTATTAAGATCTAGAGGAGCCAGGTGCTGTGGTACAGTCCTATATTCTCAACTATTCCAGAATCTAAGGCAGGAAGATTAAAGTCAGCCTGGGTGAGTAGGGAAGAGGGACTGGGAATGTAGCTCAGTGGTAGAGAATTTGCCTAGACCCTGAGTTAAGTCCCCAGTTCCTGTCCCAACAATTCTAAAAGGATATGAACTGCACAGCAAACTTGGCGAAGCAGTGTGCTGGTGGTTAGGTATGGGATCCCCCCCCCCCCTTCTAGACAGTTCCTCTACATTCTACATTCCTGACTGTCCTGGAACTCTTATATACAGGGCTAGTCTTGCCCTCACAGATCTGCCTGTGCATGCAGTACCCTGGGAAGCCAGAGGGGGCATCATCCCCTGGAACTCAGGTTCCAGTCTGAGCCACAGTGTGGGTGCTGGAAATTGATCCTGCCTGGGTCCTATGAAAGAGCTGTCAGTGCTCCAAATGCTGAACCATCTCTCTAGCCCAGACTTTATATTTTGTGTGCTTTTGCATTGCTTGAGTTTTGCTCTCCCAATGGGCAAGCCTTGCTTTTGTATATTTGAGAGATTTCTGTGTTTATTTGAGTGTTTACAGAAATTTATAGGCACATGTAGAAACTTCTGAAGGGCTGGGGATATAGTTTGATGGTAGTGTCTAATATGTACAAGGTCCTGGGTTAAATTGGCACTGGAGTGAAAAACACTAGGTGAAATTTGATCAATGACAAGTGGTATCATTTTCAGGCCTGTTATGAAGGCAGAGGCAAGTAAGACTGACAGGTGGCACACATGACATGTACATGACTGAGGGATAAACATGCGACAGACATGAAAAGGCCTGGATATCTGAACATAGGAAAAACATTTGAAGCTCACGCGCTCAGCCTCTGGAACTCGTGATGGGCTCTGGGTATAGATTGGGTGAGAAGTAGCCAGCTGCAGCCTAGCTATCTGGGGGCTGGATGAGCAGTTTGCCAATGAGTGAGAACTCATTCCTTGTGGAGATTTAGCAGCTCAAACTCATGAATGAATGAATGATGGAAGATAGTGGGTGAGCGAAGGAGGAAGTGGGTGTGTAAGGAAATGAATGAGCTCTGGCTCCAAGTGTACAGAAATACAGCTTGGTTAGAACCTAGAAGCTCTTTGGACCTCCTTAATAGGTCCAGGAGTTTCCTGGAGGATGCTGTGGGGCTGGCGAGACACACAATGAGGCACTAAGGGAGCATGTTCCTGGGACAGGGAGAAAGCTTCAGGTGCTGCATAAGGGAAGGAGCAATGACAGCAACATCTACTGTCATTACCTCACCCCAGAGCTGAGATCAGTGCATCTAACATCACCAGGCCTGTTCTCCCATTTACAGAAGAAAGAAACGGCCCCTTTCTATGTCTCCAGTAAGGTCTTCCTTCCTCCCTTCCTTCCTTCTTCCTCCTCTTCTTCCTTCTTCCTTCTCTTTTTTGAGACAGGGTTTCTGTGTTTGAGTTCCTGTCCTGACTTCCTTCAACAATGGACTATAATGTAGAAATGTAAGCCAAATAAATCCTTTCCTTCTTGCTGGTGGTGGTGCACACCTTTAATCCCAGCACTTGGCAGGAAGAAGCAGGTAGATCTCTGAGTTTGAGGCTGGCCTGATCTACAAAGCAAGTTCCAGGACAGCCAGATCTAAACAGTGAACTCTGTCTCAAATAAATAAATAAATAAATAAATAAATAAATAAATAACCCTTTCCTTCCCAACTTGCTTTTGGTTATGGCATTTTATCACAGCAATAGTAACCCTAACTAGGACCTCCTCCTAACCTCCTTCCTCCCATTCTGAGCTCTACCTGCTGCTCTGGTTCGGGCGTGTATTAATTTCCACACTGGCCATTCTCTGAGACCTCCAAGCCCCTAACCCACCATGCCCTAACAGTGCCCTCACTCACATGCTGTAATTATGACTGTCACATCTAAAAGTTTGCCCAAGTCTTTATCCAATCCTGCTCATCTGGGATGACTCCAGATTCTCCCTGAATTAGTCTTCTGCCTGAGAACCAGCACACCTGTGTGAATGGACCACTTTTCAAATGCAGTCCACATGTCTCCCTGGGGCCCCCACTCCTCCAACACACCCCCAGAGTCCCCTGAGGTAGCTCACCCAGATCCGCGTTCCCAGAGCTCTCATACCCCAGCCTCAACAGAAGCCAGCTAGGCATGGGAGGCAGGGGTAGGCAGTCCTATGGGTTCAAAGCCAGCCTGGTGTACATAGTGAGTACAAGGCCAGGTAAGAGGGCAATATAGGAGCCCTTTCTCAAAAGAAAGAGAAGGAAAGAACACAACAAAGGAAGTTATCTCACTAGGGCCATCTAACTTCCGCCCCAGCCCTGCTCACCAGCCCTAGACCCTGCACGGCCCCTCTTGCTTCCAGCTCCCTCTCAAGCCTCGCTCCTGTGATATTCCCCTTCTGGAAGCGAGGTCTGTTTATACCCTGCCCCACCACCAGCCTCTCCGCAAAGCTCGGTCCCCTGTCAGCTGCTCTTCCGCCTCCTCTCCCCATCTTCTCTGCTGGCCCTTTGTTTCCACTATTCAGGGCATAGCCCCCCTGGCCACTGGTGATCTCAACTCTGCTGAAGCCAGAAGCTGTTCTCTGATCTCACCTCTCAGCACTGGAGCCACATGCCAGTGTCCCTGCGCCAACAGTTCCCCATGCCTGTGACACCCCACTCTGCCTTTCCCCTACAACACCGGCTGCTTCTGCTAAGGCACTGACACCTTTTCTCCGCCTCTGTCACCTCTGAGTGACAGTGAACCTGAGGCTCTATCTTTGGCTCTCTTGTCCTAAGTTGCCTGTGGCTTTGTCATAGAACTAACACGACTTTCCAGTGAGAAATCATTCTGAGCAGTTAAGAGATTAATACAGGAAAACTGTAATAAGAGCAGGTGACTATTTCTGGTTAATGCACAAAAGGGAGCCAGCCCTGAACAGAAATTGTTGACTAATAGCCTCAGTTCATGAGGAAATGAGTCAGGCTGGGTGGGCAATCACCCCTAGCCATAAAGAATTGCTTGGCTAAAGCCTGATCAGTGTGTGTGCCACCTGTACAAACAATACACTGGGGTACTGAAAACAACCTACCCTACTCAGTCAAACCATTGAAAAAAATAGCTGTAACTTCCTAGTAGCTACCTATGTATATTGTACATGTCCCCAGCCCCATGGAGTACACCCAACCTTCATCCCAAGGTTGGAGCCCCTGGCTGTTCCAATAAAGCAACCTATTGAGATCGAAGACTGTCTTCTTCTCTCCCTTGTTTCTCTTACGGCGATCCCTATCAGTTTTGAACAGAGACTCTAACCTTCAGCTATGTTAGAAGCACAGATTCTTTCTCTCTACCGTTTCTAAGGAGCCCGTTCATCCTATGTGCTCCTGTAGCCAAATCTGACTTTGTGTAACTTAGTATTTACGGAGCAAGTTTAGTAGATCTCTTGTAATACCTGCTTGTTACTCCTATATCAGTTCTTCCTACATCAGCTTCACAGATTATGTTTTTTTTTTTTTTTTTTTTTTTTTTTTTTTTTGAATCTGGGACCTTTATCTCTGGCCAAGACTTCCCTGCTGAGAACTCTAGATGAACTTTACTACCCAGCACTTCCCCTTGGAGCCTCTGGAGGACTCCATGGCCAAAAGCGGGTTCTGGCTTCCTCTTGCCCTATCCCAATCCATCCTGATGTCCCCTCACAAGCAGACACTACCAAAAGCCTAGCTGTTCAGGTTAAAAACAAACAAAACCAGGCATTTTCTGTTTTCTCTTTTCCTTATTTCCTCATTCTTCTCAGTTATACCCAACGCAGACCCACATCTACCTCTCCCTGTTTCAGGGTCACAGTGGATATCAGGTCACTCCAGGCTACGCAAAAGACTCTCACCAGGCTGTCTATGCTAAGGACTTTCCCGGTTTCTGCCTCTGCTGCAGTCTCCATCCTGCCCCCTGCAGTTTGTGCTATGCAACTACACTACGGGTGATCTTTGCTTTTTAAAAATTTGAGACAGGATCTCAACACTGGTAGCATAGGCTGGCCTAGAACTCACTGTATAGCCCAGGACAGCAATAAACTCACAGAGATCCTCCTGTTTCAGCTTCTTGAGTGCTGGGATTACAGGTATGGGTCATCAAGCCCCAGTATCCCCCACCCCTATCCTTACATACTGCTAGGGATGGAGCCTCTGGCCTCAAGCATACTAACTTACTACAACTGAGCCGCATTCCCAGCCCCCAGGGCAATCAATTCTTTCTTATCACAAACACAGTACTCACTCCTCTAGTGCCCCACCCACACTTGTGGTATAGGGCGCGCCCTGTCTATAACAAGCAGGAGTTAAGGTGAGGTCTCTCCCTTCCAGCCAGTCACTTTCCAACCCGTGTCTTGCTTCTCTCTCAACCGTAAGTGTCTCACATCACACCCTGCCTCAGGGCATTGGACCTTTTGAATACGGTTGAACTTGAGACTGATACTCATGTCTCATCTTCAGTGGGGCAAAGGGCTGTGTCTGCTCTCTGCATCCAAACTCCCTCGAGGATGGGGACCTGCCACTGTCACTAGGCTGTCCAGAGTAATGATAGGTCCAGTTCATGGAAGGTATCATACCTTGGTGATTGACCACTTATGGACCACAGCAGTCACAGTCACCTCAAGAGAAAAAGCAGGCATCCCAGGCAAAGGGAGGGAATTTTTTAATGGTGGAAATTGATGGAAGCAACATGAAAATAAAAGAACGGTGAGGCAGAACTCAACATAAGCAGATGGTCCTTTGCCAGAACATGAAGGACAGCAGTTTCTCTGCGAGAGGGGAGACTCAGCACAGAGGCACAGGGATCCCCCCACCCCCAGACAGGGTTTCTCTGTGTAGCTTTGGAAGCTGTCTTGGAACTTGCTCTGTAGACCAGACTGGCCTCAAACTCACAGAGATCTGCTTGCCTCTTCCTCCTGAGTGCTGGGATTAAAGACATTTGCCACCACTGCCCATCTTGAGGGTTTTATAGAGCAGAAAAGAAAGGGAACTTTTGGGGCAAAAACATTCCATCTGCAGACTGTGGATCTGTTCATTCAGTGTTGCTCCGCCCCCACCCCTCCCCCTCACTCCCAGGATTGTCACATGCCAAAGGCGGTCCTTATCTATGGTGTCTTATCTTGTCAAGAGTCTCCCAGCTCTTGAGTGCCTCAGATGTTCTTACCACTATGTTGATACTTGTCAGGTAGGTGTTCGGATCCTTTTTGCTGAGTGCGGAGTCTGTAGCTAGCCCGAGGCTCTTTGATTTAGGTCATTAACCTATGTGTACATACTTTCTCTTTCTTCTTCCTTCCCCCTTTTCTTCAGTCAGTGAGCTCCTCCTTCACATATCAGACACTGTGTATTGTGGGGGTGGCTGCGAGATAGAAAGCACTTCAAACAGACACCAGCCCTGTCTCCATGGAAGACACACATAACCCAACAAGAGAGTCTGTGCTTGTATTGCATGCTGAATGCTGGAACAAAAAGTTCAAACTCGGGTGACGCTAAGAGAACTAAGTGGGTGCTGGAGATTGCTTAGATAAAGTGGCCAGGAATGTTCTCTTTGAGGAAGTAACATTAAGCTGATTGTAGAAGAGTGAGAAGTAGACTGTGGCATGCAAACACCATTGGGCAGCGTGTACAAAGACCTCGAGGAGACTTCCCTCAGAATCCTAGAATTCTAATCAAAAGGCACAATCATTTCCAAGCACTGTTGTAACTAATGGCATAGTTTGGGTAGCTTATTCAACAAAAAAAAAACTGCTTTTTCACAGTTCTGGGGGCCAGAGGTGTGACATTGAGGATATTGGCCATTTGTTTCTCACAAAGGCTCAGGGAGAATTCATTCCATTTCCTGTCCTGGCTTCTGGCAGCTACCAGGAATCCTTGGTGTCTCTGGGCTGGGAACTGCCCTCAGACCTCTCCCTTTGATTTTGCAAGATCTGTCTGATAAGGACATTCCTCATGGACTAAGGACTCAATCCCAACCAGATCCTTCTGTTAATTACTTATGCAACAACAGTGTACAACAATTTCCTGGAAGTTAAACTTCTGTTTTGGAGGGAAGCTTCTCATCATAGAAGTTTTAAAATTGGCTTGAAATAGTTCATGCAGGCAAACTCCTTAAGCTCAGGAAGTAAACAACTTAAAGTCATTATTAGGAAGTCCCTGAAACTGACAGGACTCTGCCTTCTCAAGCATATATAAGCAGTAAGGACACTGAGAGTTGCTTTCAGACCAGCCAAGCTGCCTGGAAGAAGCTTAGTCCAACAGCGGAGCTCCCTGAGAGACACTCTCTAAACTGTTGAGCTGCCTACAGCTGTACAGTGTGCTTGAGGTTTTCAGCCTTGGTGAGCTGTCACCCATGCTGTGGTGGGCTTCTGGAGATGCAGGTGTCTTTGAGTCATTTCTGTTCCTGTAAGTAACCCTTCACCCAAACTCCTGTAAGTAATGCTTCACCCATACTCCTGTAAGTAACCCTAATAAAACTCACTGGCTCACCAAGTTGGACTTCTGTGGTATTTTTATTTTGATTCCCTGCCTGGGGAAAGTAGATGTTTGTTTATGGATTCCCAAGAATGGTGTCACACAACAGATAGCTTATCCTAAATAAGGTCTCATCCTGAGCTTCCAGGCGACACTGTTCTGTTGCAGGCTCTGGTTTGCCTCTGCATAGTCTGGGAAGTCCCATTCCTGTCTCTCTTTCCAAACCCTGCCTGCTCAGGGAGTCTCCAAAGAAAAGAAAGGCACCCAAAGCCAGTTCTGAATCCTTGGCAGCCACAGAAGCTGTCTCCCTGTATGCTGCCAGCTGTCACTTAAGCACTCAGCTTTTGACCATACGTGGGCAAAACCCAGCTTGTGGCAGGCGTGTCATCACCCCTCACCTACAATCTATAAAATCTCCCTGCCTTAGTCTGGCACATGACTTCTCTGGAACTGTTTTCTAAGATCAGTGAACTGGCCTGGGAGTTGCTTTGCTCAATGTACATACCCATTGCTATACCTTTTCAATTTGTTTTGGTCTGGCTTACTGAGTCAATGGGGAAAACATGGTGGGGGAGAGGGGCAAAAAGCGTATTAGACATAAATAAGGAGTTTCAGAAACAAGGGCACACACAGATCCCTGGATAGTCCTGACAAGAAAGGACCTTAGATGGGGCTGGAGAGAGGCTCGGTGGTTAAGAGCATTTATTGGTTAATGAATAAAGCCTTGTTGGCCAATAGGAGAGTAAGATGGGGGGATAGGAGACAAGGATGTTCGGGGATAGATAGAGGGGAGATTCAACATGTAAGACCTACAAGAACACTCCAAATAGCACATCTCAAGGTATATCACCATCCTCCACCCCTAGTGTGATTGCTATTTTGATTGTAAGCTTGACTACATCTTGGAATGACTAAAATCCAAGTGGCTGGGTACACCTGTGAGGAACTTTTTTTTTTTTTTTTTTTTTTTTTCTTAAATCATTTGAAGTGAGAAGATCCACCTTTTTTTTGTTTTTTGAGACAGGTTTTCTCTGTGTAACAGCTCTGTCCTGGAACTCACTCTGTAAACCTGGCTGGCCTTGAACTCACAGAGATCTCCCTGACTGCCTCCTGAGTGCTGGGATTAAAAGCATGTGCCACCACTGCCTGGCATGAAGACCTATCTTTAGTAAAGATCTTTCGAGGTAGGAAGATTAAACATGGGCACGTTCATTCCCTCAATAACATTAGAGTCTATTTCTTCAGAATTCTGGTATATACTGAAGACCAGCAGATACATCTAACCCTGTGGACCAAATGACTACTAGATTCACGGACTTTCCATTGGTAGACAGCCATTGTTAGACCAGCTGGGCTCCAGCCAGCAAGCCATTCTAATAAATCTTCTTTCTCTCTATAAAGAGTCATTCTGTCAGTTCTGTTCCAGTAGAGAACTCTGACTCATATAAAGAGATAGTGGGAACATTCCACATTCAAGTAAATCTGAAAGGGTCTTGTGACCACCTCACACTGAAAAGCTCTGACTCACAGGAGTCAGGCACAGTGAGGAAGCCACTTTATCATTCTGTAACCTAGCGCTTTCCTGTTTCAGTGTACCGTTAAACTCTGACTTCCTGTCCCTCATGGGAGGAATGTTGACACGGTACAGCCTTGCCGTGTTATCGATGAGACGGGAAGGCAGAAGTGGCTCAGTTCAGATCACATGGCTGGGAGAGCTGGACTTCAGACTCCTCCAAGTGATAGAGATGGGGACACATGACTGGGAAAAGAGGTGCCAGAGTGGGTGCTGCTGGGCAGGGTTCGGACCAGTGAGCACGGCCCAGGCGCGCGCACGTGCACACACAAACACACACAGGTATGCCATACATAGCCTGTGTGGGAAAGGCAACTTCTTTTTTGTTTTGTTTTGTTTTGTTGTTGTTAGTTTTGCTGTTGTTGTTTGTTTGTTTTTCTGAAACATGGTTTCTCTGTGTGATAGCCTGGCTGTCCTGGAACTTACTTTGTAGTTCCAGAGATCCACCTGCCTCTGCCTCCAGAGTGCTGAGATTAAAAGCATGCCCACCAATACCCGACCGTTTTGTTTGTTTTTGAGATAGGGTTTCTCCTTGTAGTCTTGGCTGTCCTGGAACTCACTCTGTGTGCTGAAACATCCTGCCATCCTGTTTTCTTCATTGATATAATGGTTACATAAATTTCCAAATGTGAACCTGGCATGGTGGTATATGCATTTAATTCCAGCACTTAGGAAGGAGAAGCAGGTGGATGGATCTCTGTGAGTTCAAGGCCAGCCTGGTCTACATGGTCCATATAGGTTCCAGGCCAGCTAGAGCTACATAGTGAGACCCTTCCTGTTTTAGTTTGAAACACCATGACCAGCCATGGCAACTCTTATAAAGGAAAACACTTAATCAGGGCTGGTTTACAGTTGAAGTTTAGGCCGTTTTCGTCATAGTGGGACATGGTGGCATGCAGGAAAACATGGTACTGGAGAGGGAGATCAGACTTCCACGTTTTGACCTGAAGAAGGAGACTGTATTCCACAATGGCCGTAGCTTGAGCATCTGAGACATCAAAGTCTGCCCTCACAATGACACACTTTCTCCAACAAGAGCATACCCCCTAATAGTGCTAGTCCCTGTGGGCATCCAAACACGTGAGTCTGTGGGATTCAAACACGTGAGTCTGTGGGGAGCCATTCCTATTCAAACCACCATACTAACACAGACAAAGGAACAAAAACAAACACAACTCACCCAAACACACACACACACACACACACACACACACAGAGTAGGGATCTATATGGCATAAAAGAATAGAATTATATATACTTTGTACCCATGCTGTTTTCTAATTTTGGTACTGTATACAACACGTACCTATCAGTCACCACAAAAGAAAGTAACTTGTGGGAGAAGCTGGGCAAACAGAATTTGGGACTATGTGTGCATATGTGTGTGCTTTATATATATACAAATGTGTGTTATATATGTATGTGTGTATTGTCTATATATGTGTTTTATATATGTGCTATATGTATATGTGTTTTGTATTATATATGTGTTGTATGTATGTTTTCTATGTGTCATATATTTATATGTGTATTGCTACATGTATGTATATGTGTTGTATATGCATGTGTGTTGCATGTGTGTATATTGTACATGTTTCTATATACAACGTTAGTCTTATCAACTTGATACAACCTAGATCATGAGGAGACTCAGTGAGGACTGCTTACATCAGGAGGCCTGTGGACGTGACTACAGGGGTTGTCTTATGTTAACTGGTGGGTGAAGACCCACCCTAAATGTGAGTGACACCTCCTGTAAGAAGGAAAGCTTTGCCTTTGGCTCTCTTGACCTTCGCTGTCACTGGTCAGTTCATCTACCCTGTTGCTGCCTCTGCTGAACCCTTCAGTGATATTAGCACTGGCTTCTTCTGGATTCCAAGGTGAACTGAAGACCAGCAGTTGCCCAGGATTGCTCCAGCACCAGGTCGGAACTGTGGAGGCACGCTGTCCCATGGGCTGAGCAAGCAAGCAAGCGAGCGAGCGAACGAACGAACATGCATGCCCTTGTTTCTCTCTGCTCTTCTTGCCTGTGGGTGGGACCAGCTGCTTCAGGCTTCTGCCACTGGGACTCGGCTTCCTGAGGAAACATAAGCTTGAGCTGCAAGCCAAATTGACGCCTGTGTCCCTCAAACTGCTATTTGTCAGAATAATTATCACAGCAGTGAAGCTAGAACAGTGTGCATGCGTGCTCTGCACGTGTGTACTCACACATGTGGTTACATGTGGAGGACAGAGGTGGCTGTCTTCTATCTGTTTTCTTCCTTCCTTTCTTTTTCTTCTTCTTTCTTTCTTTTTTGAGACAGGGCCTCTCTTTGAACTCAGAGCCTTCCATTTCAGCTAAACAGCTAAAGCGGCTGGCCAGGGAGCCTCTGAGACCCTCCCCACCAGCACTGGGTTTATAAATTCACATGACCATGGCCAGATGTTTAGACGGTGCTGGGAACCCAACTCCGGTCCCCACAGCTGTGCAGCAAGCACTTTCCCCTAAGCAGTCTCCCCCGGGCCCTGATTCTGGAGGCCCAGTGTTGAATTCTCAACCCTGCCCGTGCCATACAGAATACAAGAGAATTACAGGCATGTAAAGGTGTGTCTTTATCGCGGTTGAATAAGGATCAGGATAAACAAATAGGCGGATAGATGTTTATTCAGGGAGAAATAACTACAACCTAGACAGATGAACACCAGGAAATTTAACCCGATCCTCTCCTGTCCGAGTCACGCCAGCAAGAGAGCTTTTCCTGGCTACCCCCCCCCCCCACTTCCTTCCACAGGTCACTTCCGCCCATCACTCCACCCCCCAATGGGCGTGGTCAGTGCCACAGAAGGACTATCTCACTACATGTCTTGACACCTGCTGGGTTGTTGTCTATACTGTGACTATACTGACTTTAAACACTAAAAGTTCTAAAAGTACTTTATTATTATAATCTTTATCATTTTCTGTGTATGGGTGTTTTGACTGAACATATGTCTGTGCACCACATGCTCCGTGCCCAGGGAGGCCAGAAGAGGATGCAGGGTCTCCCGAAACTGGAGTTATTGATGGTTGTGAGCTACCATGTCAGTGCTGGGAAAGGACTCCCTCTCTGCAAGAGCAGCCAGTGCTCTTAACTGGTGAACCATCTCTCCAGCCCCTAAAAGGGTTTTTTTAACACTCAGTTTTCTGCCACCAGACCCAAGAGCTTTTCATGCTGGCAAAAGCCATCTGGCTGAATGCAGGTCTTGCTCCTAGTGGCCAGGAAAGGACATTATTTGACCTGCAGGAATTTAGGCGCCACAGGGGAAATTAGCAAATGTTTCACTGCATAGATTAAAGGCAATGGAGCTATACCTAACAGCCTTCTCCCTCTCACACCAGAGGTGACTGCAGGAAGGAGGACTTCAGCCTCTGAGATGGTAGCACTGCACTGCGGTGGCGTTGGAACACACACACACACACACACACACACACGCACGCACGCACGCACGCACGCACGCACGCACGCACGTGAACACACGGTCCCACTGTGTAGCCCAGGCTAACCTTTAACTCATGGTCCTCCTGCTTTAGCATCTTGAAGGCTGAGGTCACAGGGATTTGGTACTTTACCCAGCTCTGTGTATGTGTGTGCATGTGCCTGTGTGTGTCCGCGTGTGTGTGTCCTGGGCAGGCACTGTCCATCTTTTGGAGACAGTGTATCTCCCTGTCCTGGAGCTCTGGGCAAGTAGGTTAGGCAGGCTGGCTAATAAGCTCCAGAAGTCCCCCTGTCTATTTCCTCAGCACTGGAATTATAAGTGTGTGCTACTGTGCCTGGCTTTTAAAGTGTGTCCTAATGACTGATCTCAGGTCCACATACTGGAAGGCAAGCACTTACCCACAGAGCAATCTTCTTAGCCCTGCAACTTACTTTTTTATTTATTCATTCATTTATTTTAAGATGGGGTTCTCCCAGCATTGTCCATGATGTGCTCATGTGACCCTCCTGCTTCTACCTCCTGAGTACTGGGTTCACAGACATGTACCACTTTGCTCAATGGGGATTATATTTTAACTTTATTCATTTGATGAAACTCCTGTGTGTCACTCAGCTGATTTGGATGAGTGCTTGACTCCAAATGCCATTGGTTTCTGACCATTTTCACAGAGTGAGACTGCCAGGAACCTCCCTCCGAGACTGGACACAGCAAGCAACATTGCTCCCCTTGACAAATCAATCTAGAATTGCTACATGCACACATCGTGTTCTTGGGCTTCCTCTTTCCTTTGGAATCATCTCCAGCCTCTCGACATCATCACGGTGAGACCAAGGGCCACCGCCACTGTTGCAGTGTGGCCACGCTTCTCTGGTCACAGTTCAGAAGTTGGCACTGATCCAACCTGGGCCACTTAGGGCCTGAAGACCATCTCCAGACTTCCCCAAATAGTAAATCTAACAGATGGAAAACCTTAGAGCTAAAGGTAGCCATGCTGTTAGCCTGGTTGAGTGAAAAGGAGTGCCACGGTCTTCAGAGTCAAGTAAACACAGGCGAGGGAAAGTTCTGCAGCATTCCTCTGTCTGGTTCAGTACCCCTGCGGCCCAGCTATCCAACCATAGCCTGGCTGTTCTACCTTTCTTTGGTAACCAGAACACACCTCCATTTGGCTTGACACTTGCAACCCAAAGAGCTCTAAGTGGCCAAACAGACTGACTCCTTCACTTTGCAGATGAAGCACCAGCAGAAGATGAGGAAGCCCTGGCCTCCCTGGGGCACAGCTCTGTGGCTGTAGGCTAAACTCAAATTGCCAGGTCCCCAATATTGGCTCTTGATTGTAACTGTACAACTGCTGCTCTCCTGTGGCTTCATGACATTTGTTTGTTTGGTTTTTGGTTTTTCAAGACAAGGTTTCTCTGGTCTTGGAAGCTGTCCTGGAACTAGCTCTTGTAGCCCAGGCTGTCCTCAAACTCATGATCCTCCTGCCTCTGCCTCATTCAGCAAATCCTACTGGTGGCATTTTTTTTCCCCCCAAGACATGAATTCTCTGTGACCTGGAACTCACCCTTTTGACCAGGCTGTCCTTGAACTCAGAGATCATCCTGCCTCAGTCTCCTGAGTGCTGGGATCAAAGAACTCACCACCACGGCCCTATCTTGCTTAATGGCAATGAAAAAAAATAATGTATTGGTTTTTTTTTTTTTTTAATGTGCTGTTTTGTCTGCACGTCTGTCTGAGTGAGGGTGCCAGATCCCCATAGGTACTGGGAACTCAGATCCTTTGGTAGAGCATCCAGTGCTCCTGACTGTTGAGCCATCTCTCCAGCCTAGTAGTTTCAGGGCATTTTTAAACCCAAGGGAGATCTCCAAAATCCTCGGTTACAGGGAAATTGAACTTTTCTTCCCCCGGCAACAAAACAAAATGAAAAAGTAACCACAGAAACATAACTGAAGACTGGGCACCTGAGAGTTGGCTTTGGAAATTGAGGGTAGAAGAATAATGTCCACCTTGTGAGAGGCAGAATAGAAAGGCACCACACTCTGCCGTGGCCCTGCTCTCACACAAAGAAGACAGCAGGAAAGCAGGCCTTTACCTCTTCTGCAAAACCTTCCTGCAGGATCCACATGAAATGGAGCCATAAATGTCTTCCCAAACGCAGCTAAAAAGAGATGAGAGAGCTGTGCAGGTGCTGGCTGCCTGTAGATTCCCATGCCTAGCTGACCTCAGGGTCCATTCCTTTTAGCAGAAATCAGATGCCTTGTGAAAGAGATCAGGCACCCTGTCTGTGCTGTGTAGTTCCCTGCAGACACCCTTAGCTCCCACAGTTGACACCCCTGACCCCTCTGCACCCAACGCCTTCACTTCTCAGACCCAGCTCTCCTCCCAGGTCCCCACAGTGGCCCAGCATGCCAACCGGGCTGCTGACTGCCTCTCAGTCACCCGAAAACCCAGAGCAACAGAGAGGTACAAGAGGTCCTTCGGGCACTGGCCGAATGTCATAGCTACCTTTCCTGTTAGGATAAAATGTTCTGACAAAAGCAACTCAAAGAAAGATGAGTTTCTTTTGCTTCACAGTTTGAGATCTAGTCCATCATGTGGTAGTCAAGGTAGCAGGCGCTTGAGGCTGCGGGCCACGCTGTATCTGGGGAAGAAAAGAGCAATGAAGGAAAGTGTGCTACATATACACCTTCATATACAGTCCAGGATCTCAGCCAGGGAACTGTCCTGCCTACCATGGGCAGGTCTTCCAGAGTGGTTGTTCCCCAGACCTGCATTGACAAAGGCAGCTTTTGAAACCCTATGAGGGAACTGTGTCCTCGAAGGAGGAGGTGGTTGATGGACACACAGCTAGACAAGCCTCCTCCCAGCTCCCAAATGCTGACTAGGTGTTCACCCAAGCCAGACAGACTCTCATGGCCACCACCCAGGAATGCAGGGGAACCAGAGGCTCCAGTGTAGACATTTCCAGGCCAGCCATCAATGGTGCTGATGCAGGGGACCTGGGGAAGGAACCTAAAGGCAAGCCCTGAGGAGTATCCAGGGTCACACCTCAGAACATGGCACAATGTGCCATCATCATCCCTAATGGTTGCACTTCGCCCATTTGGAGGGGCCCTGGTACCCATCTGCACCTAGGCCTCCCTCCTGTGGGTCCCAGAGGATCCTGTTTTCTAGCCTGTCGCCCACTCTGAAGAACCCCTAAACTCAATTTTTTTATCCTGACCAACAAAAGTGAACCTGGTCTATAGAGTGAGTTTCAGGATAGCCAGGATATACAGAGAAACCCTGTCTCCAAAAAGTAAAAAATAAAATTAAAAAAAAATGTCCACAGATTAGTAAAAAAATAAATAATACGTCAAAGTTTATGACAGGCTGGGATGTAATTAGGGGGTGGATGTTTACTTAGCCTGCAAACCTTGGGTCCCAGCAATGCAGAAACGAAAAGTATATGCATGAGGAATAAACAGCTTATTGTTACTCAGGTCCCAGTTTATGGGACAATAGACTTTGCAAATGAAGGGGGAAAAAATCTCAAATAACAGCCTGACATTATACCTCCAAGAACCAAACAGGAACAAACTGATTATCTACCTCAGCATGGTGGAAGCTGAGAGAGAAGGATCCCTTAAGCCCAGGATTTGAAGAGAAAAAAAAAAAGTTCAAAGCGAAGAAAGGAAATAATGAGGATCAGAGCAGAAGTGTAACAGGCTCAATGAAACTAAAATGGTCAGGAGAATGCACACCTTTAATCCTAGCACTGGGGAGGCAGAAGCAGGCTTGTCTTTGAGAGTTCAAGGCTAGCCTGGTCTACAGAGTGAATTCCAACACAGCCAGGGCTTCAGAGTGAGACCCTATCTCAAATAAATAAATAAATAAATAAATAAATATCAATAAATGTACAAACAGGTCAGCAAACCATTAGCTAGACTAACCAAGGAAAGCAAACACTGCTTGACATGAACCTCATACAAAGATGCCTCTGCCGGGAGGTGATGGTGTATGCCTTTGATCCCAGAATTTGGGAGGCAGAGACAGGTGTTTCTCTGTTAGCTGAAGCCAGCCTGGTCCATATGGAGAGTTCCAGGCCAATCAGAATTATATAGTGAGACTGTGTGTCAAAAACATGTAAATAAATAGCAGGTCACGGATCTCCGCATGTCAGGGTATGAGTCATTTGTCCACAGGGCAATATTTCCCTTGTAGGTCCAGACCATGTGAGACATATAACAAGGAAAAGAGTTCAGGTGCTTGTTCATGCTTTTATTCATTCGGTCATTGGAGTTCCTTTGTTTGTTTGTTTGTTTGTTTGTTTGTTTTTCAAGACAGGGTTTCTCTGTGTAGCCCTGGCTGCCCTGGAACTCACTCTGTAGACCAGGCTGGCTCGAATTCAGAGATCCTCCTGCCTTTGTCTTCCAAGTGCTGGGATTTAAGGTGTGTGTCACCACTGCCTGGTCAGTATCGAGTTCCTACTGTGACAGTCATTTCTTTTAGGTTCTGTAGCTAGAGCAATGAAGAAAGCAGAGAAAAAAAAAGTCTTTTCACAGATCTTTTTTTTAAAACAGATTTATGTTCAAAACAAGAAATATAATCATAGCAACATAGTACTCGTGGAAATAAACCAAGTGTAAAGAACAGTTAAATTCACCTTTAGTCCCAGCACTCAGGAAGCAGAGGCAGGTGGATCTCTGTGAGTTCAAGTCCAGCCTGATCTACTGAGTGAGTTCCAGGACAGGCTCCAAAGCAATACAGAGAACCCTGTCTTGAAAAACCAAAAAAAAAAAAAAAAAAAAAAAAAGAACAGATATGCTGTATAGTATGTTAGCAGCTGATGAACGCCATGAGAAGCCTGGCTGAGTGAGGGAGTCCACGCCCAGCCTAACAGGGAGGTACAAGCTGGCGGGTGTAGTCTCCTGAGCAGAGGTCGAGGCCACCTTAGAGATGAGAAAGTGTGATATAGAGAGAGGGACAAAAGGAGCTGACCTGCCATGTTTGCTCAACAAGAGGGACTGGAGACAAAGGCCTCTCTGCTGGGTCCCTCAATCACAGTAAATTAATTTCCTGTTTGGGCCGGGGTTGCTCAGTGGTAGAACACTTGCCTAGCAAGGACAGGCTCTGGCTCCACCCCCAACACTAAAATTAGTTTTCTATTTTCTTCATCTCACCAAACCTGCCCTCTGTCTTGGTAGCTGCTCTAGAGTCCAGTGACCATGGTAGAGGCAGGTAACCTTAGTAAGAACACCCCAATGAATTAGTTCCAGGAAAAAGAAAAATAACGAAGCAAGCCAACACTGCCCCTTATGGGGATATGTCTGCAGCCTAAAAATAAACACGGTATCACTCAAGGGGAGGCAGAGGGGTGTACAGTTAACTCCTGGAGCCCCAGCTCTGCTGATTCACAAGATGAGGACCATGCCATGGAACCAGGCTCAAAGGAGCTGTCTCCATGTGTGTAAAATAGTTCTTTGTTTTATTTTTGGAGACAGGGTTTCTTGTGTAGCCCAGGCTGTACTGGAACTTGCTCTGTAGGCCAGGCTGGCCTCAAATTTAGAGATCCATCTGCCTCTGCATCCAGATGCAGGGATTAAAGGCGTGCCACCACCCTACTACACGCATAAAATAGGATTCTGCCCTCAAATTGTAAACAGTGACATAAAAGAAACAGGTGGGTCCAATATCAGGCTGATCCACTGGCTGGCTGCCTCTTCCCTGTTGGCTCTGGATACCCAGTGTGCTTCGCCGTTGACTTGAACGCTAAAGTTTGTGCTCAAGGTTGAGCTAAGTGCCGGGTAAGGACTTTGTAGGGTTTCTGACTTTTTTAATTTATTTACGCACTATCTGTTTGCTTTGGAGACAGGGTCTCGCTCTATAGATCAGGCTGGCCTTGAACTCACAGAGATCTACCTGCTACCCAAGTGCTGGGATTAAAGATGTGCATCACCATGGACAGTTTATTTTACTTCCTTGGCAGTCTCCGTCTGGTCCAGGTTGGCCTAAAGCTCTTGATCCTCCTGCCTCAGTTTCCTGGATGATGGAATGATCCCATTATAGACACTTCCACAAATGGGCTTTTTCTTTTCTTTCTCTCAGAGGTGGCTACCCCACTGAGGGCCAGTATTCAATAAATCCCCACTGTGTAAAACTTCTATGCAAAGGAATTCAAGTCTGAATCTCTCTAACCAAAACCAACCAACCAACGAATGAAACAAACAATAAATAAACAGACCAAGAGATCTGTTTGGGAAATGTCCCTTCCCCTTCTGAGAGCTTAATGAACTTCAAAGTCTGGAGTGGTTGGTTCTTTCTACATTTCCTTCATCTCCTTTGTGCCAATTTTTCTCCTCCCTCTCCTCCTCCTCTCTCCCGTCTTCTTCCTCCTCTCTTCTGACACAGTCCTGGAGCTCAATATGTAACACAAACTGCCCCTGAGGTCACAGAGATCGTCCCACATCTGCTGAGATTAAAGGCCTCCACTACCAAGCCCGGCTGCCAATTCTATTAAAACTAGCCAATCACAGCAGACTGTGAGGTCAGACCCACTCAGCAAGGAAAAGAAGCTGTTGGCACCTGCACTGGTATAAAAGCTAAGTGGACTTCCTGCCTCTGTGTGCTGACTAGCCTGCTGTCTCTGCTTTCTGTTGAGCAGTGCAGTACCTTTTTTTACCTTTTTTTTTTTTTTTTTTTTTTTTTTTACAAAAATGGCCTGAATGAGTTGCCTTCACTTTGTTCATGTGTTTCTTTTTGTGATACCAAGAATATTTGCTTTCAACAGCCATGGACTGTGGTGCCTCACAATGGCCTATTTTCAGTTTCAAGCTCTGCCCATGGCATAATACTGAAATGCTGAATTCTAGATCCTAAGCAAGTGAACGAATACGAATTAAAATTGGTGGTTTGTCTTGTGACCTATTAAATGAGAACCAAAACATTTATTTACAAGTAGCTAGTTGTGGTAGTACACATGTGTGGGACCCAGCTACACAGGGGATGAATCAAACGTTTGAGAATAGTGTGGACCGCATAATGAAATTGTCCCAGAATGAATGAGAGGAAGGAAGGAAGGCAGAAACGAAGGAAGGAGGGAGAGAGGCAGGCAGGCAGGCCGATGAAGAAGCTAAGCTATTGATACATATATCTGGAATTCCAGCTTCTAGTGAGGCTGAATCGGGAAACCACAAGCTCAAAGGCTGCCAGAGCTACAGGGTAAATTTGAGGCCAGTCTTAGCAACTTAGTGGACTATGTCTCAAAATTAAAATATTTTTAAAGTATTGAGAATGTAGTTCAATGGTAGAGGACTTGCCTAGCTTCCAAAGAGCCTGTTTTCAACCCCCAGTACACACACCCTGTACACATACCCACCTATTGGATTCACCTCTTTCTTCTGGACTCAGAAGGTACCATGCACGCGTGTGGTGCACAGACCATGCAGGCAAAACACCCACACATAAAATAATAGCCATAATAAATTACAAATACCGACCTGTCAAGGAATTGGTTAGAAGCCTCCCTCTGGGATGCTCCTGGTCCTCTGCTGCCACCTGCTGGTAGTAATAGGGTCGGCAGAGACACAGCTGAGGAAGGCAACGTAGGTCAGCGTGAGCCTGGGGGTGGAAGGAGCCCAGGGGATGACCTAAAAAGCCATCTAAAGGGCCTTTTCAGTGTCTGAAGAGTACTCAAGGAGTAATTTTATGTATTCATTTTATTTTTAATTTTGGCTTTTCCAATACAGTTTCATTATGTGCTTTTTTTTTTTTTTTTTGCTTTGTTTTTTTTTTTTTTTTTTTTTTTTTTTTTTTTTTTTTTGAGACATGGTTTCTCTGTGGTTTTGGAGGCTGTCCTGGAACTCGCTCTTGCAGATCAGGCTGATCTCGAACTCACAGAGATCCACCTGCCTCTGCCTCCAGAGTGCTGGGATTAAAGGTGTGTGCCACCCCATCATAACTATATTTTATTTTTATATTATTATTACCTTGATTTTTTTTTGAGACAGGGTTTCTCTGTGTAGTCCTGACTGTCCTGGCTGTCATTCTGTAGACCAGGCTGGCCTCAAACTTAGAGATCCACCTGCCTCTGCCTCCTAAGTGCTGGGATTATAGTAGGCATGTGTCAACATCGCCCAACAATTTTATTTTGTTTTTAAATGTTGGTTTTCTTTTTTAAAATTTGCTTTTATTTTTATTTTAAATTTGTATTGCATTATGTGTATGACTGTTTTGCCTTCATGTGTGTCTGTGCATCATGTGCAATCAAGTGGCCAGAAGAGGACACTGGATCCCTTGGAACAGGAGTTAAAACCATTATGGGCCACCAGATGCTGGGATGCTAACCTGGGACCTCTGGAAAAGCAGCCACTGCCTAACTGGTGAGCCATCGCTCAGAGGGATCATTTTAACATTCTAACTCTGTCTCCACACTCTACAGACAGAGATCCAAGATTAAGGTACATAAGTGTATTTCTCAAGGCTGAACTGAGCCATACCTTAGGGACAAAGAACCTTGAAGTCTTACCTTGAAAACAATAAACAATAATGCTGATGCTGACAAATAACAAGAAAGGCAGGGTACAGGATCCACTGGAAATGCACTGAGCCAGCATGTTCCAAGGCCACAGGCAAAGAACATAAGCGTCTCATTTTGAATGCCCTGCCTACAGCTCTCTTCAGAGGGCCTGTTTTCATGGTTTAGGGGGGGGAGTGTGCTGGAGCCTTATAAAGCTTCTACACCCTGACTGAAAAGAAATTCAGACAGTGTAGGCACTGTGCTGTGCAAAACTTGCCCTACTGCTTTCTGTACACATATGCATGTATGTTTTTACAAAAATTACATTGTAGATCCCCATGTCCCCAGCCCTCTTTGTTTTGATTTTCTTTCCCTTCTTTCTTTCAGTTTGATTTTGCTTATTTGGACATGGGGTGGGGGTTGAGAAACGGTTTCTCTGTATAGCCCTGACTGACTTGGAACTCACTATAAACCAGATTGGCCTCAGACTCAGAGATCTGCCTGCCTCTGCCTTCCTAGTGCTGCAATTAAAGGGTTATGTTGTTGCCAGCTTTGTGGCTTTTTGGGTTTTTTGTTTGTTTGTTTGTTTTGTTTTGTTTTTTGTTTTTTCTAGATCAGGTCTCACATATCCTAGGCTGGCCTCAAACTTGCTACACAGCCAAAGAACACCTTTGAATTTCTGGTCTTCCTGCCTTTGCCACCATATCTAGTCATGTGATGCTGGGGGCTGAACCCAGGCCTTCTACAAGCTAGGCACACCCAGCTACATCCCCATCCCTTAAGAATCATTTTTAAGGGGCTGGAGAGATGGCTCAGCAGTTTAGAGTACTTGCTGCTATTGCTGAGGCCCAGGTTCAGTTATGTTGTGGCTCACAACCTGTAACTCCAGTTCCAAAGGATCTGACAGCCTCTTGTGACTAGACATGGTCACAGGTCACTAGACATGCACCTGGTACACAGGTATACATGTAGCCAAAAAAAGAAAAAAAGAAACTCCTATATACAAAATGGAATAAGCCTGAAAAAGAATAATTTTAAGTGGTAAATTCAAAATGGTAAGTTTATGGAATATAAAGTGATTTTTAACTTTTTAACCTTTATTTTATGTGTATGGATGTTTCGCCCACATGTGTGTCTGCACAACACATGTATGCAGTGCCCTTAGAGACCAGAAGAGGGACACAGCTGGTTACAGGTACAGTTACAGATGGTTGTGAGTTTCCATGTGGGTGCGAGGACTCAAACCCCAAATCCTCTGGAAGAGCATGCAGTGTTCTTATCTCTTCAGCCCCTTGTTTAGTGTTTGAGACAGGGTCATTCTGTGTAGAGCTGGCGGTCCTGGAACTCTCTATGTAGACCAGGCTGTTCTGGGACTCAGAGATCCTCCTGTCTCTGCTTCCCAAATGCTGGGATAAAAGACATGCACCACTATACCCAGTGGGTATAAAGTGCACTTATGATCATCAACTTGTGCTGGCTTGAATAGGAATGGTCCCCATAGGCTCATATATTTGAAAGTTTAGTCATTAGGTTCTACTTGACAGGGATTAGGAGGTGTGGCTTCGGTGCAGGAAGTGTATTACTGGGGGTGGGCTTTGGGGTTTCAAGTGCTCAAGCCAGGCTCAATATCTCTCTTTGCCTGATTGTTCTTTCCTCCCTAGCATGTCTATTCCTTCACTGGCATTAGAGCCTGCTTCTCTGAGATTCCAGCATATACTGAAGACCGGCAGAGACATCCAGCCTTGTGGACTGAACAACTACTGGATTCTTGAACTCTCCATTCATAGCTAGTCATTGTTGGATTGGCTGGACTGCAGCCTGTAAGTCATCCTAATAATCCCCTTTCCCTTTTATATAGAGAGATCCATTCTATAAGTTCTGTTACTCTAGAGAACCCTGACTAATACACAACATAATGTGGAATAATTAAATCAATCTAGTTAATATATCTTAAGACTTTTAAATAAAGACCCAAGGTTTGGAGCTGGAAATGTCAGTTGCTACATTACTTGCCTAGTATTCAAGAAGTTGTGGGTTCGGTCTCCAGCACCACATAAACCCAGCAGGGTATGAATTTCTATAATCCCAGCAGTTAGGAGGTAGATGCAGAGTTTGGTAGTGGTAGCTCAGGATTTTAATCCCAGTACTGGGGAGGCAGAGGCAGGCAGATCTCTGTAAATTTGAGGTCATTCTGGTCTACAAAGCAAGTTCCAGGGCAGCCAGTATTATTACACAGAGAAACTCTGTCTCGGAAAAGACAGACAGACAGACAGACAGACAGACAGATGAAGTAGATGCAGGAGAAGCAGTAATTGAAGGTCACCTTTGCCTATGTAGGTATTTTGAGATCAGCCTAGATTATATGAGACAGCCTCAAAAGAAAAAATCCTCCCTGTGATTTGAAGAACTTGAATTAGAAAATACTTGTGGCTATATTATCTGTTGCTGTATTACAAACTGCTCTAAAATTTGGCAATTTAAAACAAGCGCTCATCATCATGGTTCTGAGGTCAGCAGCCTGGAATGGTTTAAACCACAGCTGATTGTGTGGCTGAGGGTCTCCTAGGATGTCACAGGCCATGGAGTAGGCTGCAGCCATCTGAAGGCTGGAGGACTCATCCTAAACTCCCTCATGGCTGCTAGCTGGAGACCTTTCTGGAAGCTGCCAGGTGTCCTGACAACAGGGTTGGCTCCCTCACAGTGTATGACTCAAGAGAAGTAAAATGGGAGCCTTCATGCCCTAACACACTGTGACATACAATCGTCACTGCCATATTCTATCCTGTGTAGGAAGGCTGGACTTCCCCCCCCCCCGCCCTGCCCCGTGGGCAAGAGCAACAGGCACTGAGGATCAGTGGGTGCCATCTTGGCAGCTCCATCAATGGGCAACCTCCCAGCCACCTTATTAATGCTTCATGGGAACACACACACAAAATGAGCAGGGTCTCCCACAGCCATTTAGATACATGGTAAAATTTTAATCTCCAAGGCTCCAGACAATCTGACTCCACCTCAGCCCTCGATGAACCTCCCAGACTCAGTTCATGGCCTGTCCCTTGCCTCCCTCAACTCAGTTACTTGAAGTACCAGGGCATTCTCAGAGCTTCACCTAAGTCCCCTGCCTCTCCTTTTGCATACCATGCTCCCACTCAATGGAGACTCCACATGAAACACCCATCCCCAGCAAGGCCCTCCCCAATTCCAACCTACATTAGATGCCCTTGGTATCTCTCTCCCGGCAATACCCAGGGGTCCCTACTCTTGGTCACTTTTAGTGCAGTGCATTCCGTTTCTATTTGAATAAGCGTTTCTTCCTGTTTTTCTCTATCAAATTCAGCGGTCCATGAAAGTAGGACAGGTGCATCCTTTGGGTTGAGAATGCAGGGCCCAGCATGCAGTAGATGTTCAATCAATGATTGCCGACAGGATGGAATGAATGGGAAATGTTGGGGGGTCCTGGGGTGCACATTTTCCAAGGGTTTCTCCTCTGTCACATGGGTTAGATTCTAATTCAGAGCCGCTGAGGAGGTGAAGATCTCTCTGGGGTGTTTGCAACACTGCTCTGCAGGAAGCTTTTCTAGCAAGGGGGGTTATTCCAAGAGCTGGTACCCAGTGAACACTCAGCCTTGTTGGTAGCATGGCTGGTGCAGAGGACTCTCCTTCTCACTCCATTTTTTGTTTGTTTGCTTTGAGACAGGGTGTCTCTATGTAGCTTTGGAGCCTGTCCTGGAACTCACTCTGTAGACCAGGCTGGCATTGAACTCACAAAGTTCCACCTGCCTCTGCCTCCTGAGTGCTGGGATTAAAGGTGTGTGCCACTACCACCCAGCACCACTCAAGCTTCTAATGCCCCAAGTTTTCCTGTGTCTTCTCTCTAGAGAGCTTACACGGAACACAGTTTACCCAGAAATTTACCAGGAGATGATGTCATAGGTGATGCAGTCATTTACTAAATGACCTGGGTATGGTGGCACATACCTGTAATCTCAGCACTTGGGAGGCTCATGGCGGAGGAATCGTGAGTTTAAGGCCTGCCTGGGCTACCTAGTGAGTTCCTGGCCAGCCTGGAAGTCCTGTCTCAAATGAACTAGATTACTAATAAATGAATGAATAAACTAATTAAACATAGAAATCACCAGTGTGCCAGGCATGGTGCTGATAGCGGGTCCTCCCTAATAGTGAGGACAGAATATCTGCTAGAAATGGCCCACAGCCTGGAAGGAAGGAGACGTGGAACCATTTCAGTAGAGAAGTAAGCTTGGTACCAAGACCTGGGAGCCACAGAGGGTTCACAGAGGCAGGGAGGAAGGACCTAATTGTCCCCAAATTAGGAAATGCTAAATGCACATAACTATATGATCAAGTAATTCCATGCCTAGGTCTACACCAAAAAGAGAATGAAAAACAAATTTTGCCCCAGATGCTCATCATCATGCTACTCACAATAGCTAAACATGTAGGGGAAAGGGCCACCCAAGCTCCTTCAACCAATGAGATAAATAAAACAACATGGCACTACTAACTGACCGTTAGAATGCCGTTTTATCCAAGGCAGTGAAATATTGACCCTGCTATCATACTGGTGCACCTTTGGGACACTATGCTAACACACAGGAGGTCACGTACTGCCTGACTCCATTTATATACAATGTCTAGAAGAGGTGAATCTGTAAGGAGAGAGGGTGCATTGGTAGTTAACAGGGCTGGAGGAGCCTGTGGGGTTTCCTTCCCGGTGATGAACAGTTCTGGGTGTCGTTCTTTTGCTGCGCAGCTAATGCCTAAGAAACACAAACACGAGACTCAGCACCCACGTGGAGTTTATTGAGTGAAGGGAGAGAAAGAGGGGGTAGCTGGTGGCCAGCGGAAAGCAGGAGAGAGAGAGAAAGAGCAGGGTGGGCAGAGAGAGAGCAAGAGGGGGCAAGAGGGGGAGCAAGAGAGAAACCAGAGAGAGAGGCGTGCTTGGCGCGCTTGCCTTAATAGGGGGCCTTGCGCATGTGTAACTGAGTCCTCTGGTAGCCAGGTAAAGCTTGAGCCACCAGGTAAGGCTGACATAGTGATGACACGGCCATGAGCGTCCAGCCCATCATTGGGGGTGGGGGTCAGCTGGCTGCCAGTTCCTAACACTGGGGAGATAATGGTGATAGCCACACACTGAGGTGGTTGAACTGGAAATAGATAGGTAGGTAGGTAGGTAGATAGAAAGAAAGAAAGAAAGAAAGAAAGAAAGAAAGAAAGGAAGGAAGGAAGGAAGGAAGGAAGGAAGGAAGGAAGAAAGAAAGAAAGAAAGAAAGAAAGAATATGAGTTTATGTGTGTGTTTGTGTGGTACTGGGGATCAAATTTAGGTTTCATTCACATGCTTAGCAAATGTTCTTTATCCCAGATGTAAAATGACTAAAATTTGGAGGGGGGTTCAAGACAGGGTTTCTATGTGTAACAGCCCTGGCTGTCCTCAAACTCACAGAGATCTACCTGCCTCTGCTTCCCAAGTGCTGGGATTAAAGGTGTGCTCCACCACCACCACCACCACCACCACCACCAGGCTAAAATGGATAATTCTGTGTGTTTTATCATATTTTTTTTTAAAAACGAGGAAAATGGAGTATGAGGTGATAACAATATTTAAGGTGACAACTTGAGGATGGATGTATAGCTATGTTGGTAAAATGCTTGCCTAGCATGCATAACAGCCTGGGTTCCATCCCCAGGACAGCATATGCCAGGTGTGGTGGCACATGTTTGTAATCCTAGCATTCAGGAGCTGGAGGCAGGAAGATCAAGACCATCCTCTCCTATATAGAAGGCTAAAGGCTAGCTAGGTTACACAAGCACTTTTATATACATATTTTTAAAAGGTCTTTGAAAGGAGCTGCTAATGCTTTGAATATAGGACACAAAGAAATACACATTGGAATCTTTTTTAAGATTGTGTCTCCAAACAAGAAGTAAAAACAGGGGTTTGGTGTGACGGTTAATTTATCAAGTTGACGGGATTTAAAAACACATCTTTGGATATACCCTAGATTTGCATTTCTCCGTCTGATGGGCAGGGGTCCAGGACAGCAGCTGAGGAGGAGGAAGAAGGCAGCAAGCTGAGCACTAGCACGAATGCCTCTGACACCCCCCACCCCCACCTCCCCCACTCCCCACCCCGACTGCAGATACCACATGGCCGGCTCCCTCAAACTCATGCCATGTTTTCCCCAGCATGATGGTTCGTGTCCTTGAACTATGAACCAAATAAACCCTCCTTCCTTAAGTTGCTTTCTTCAGATATTTTGTCACACAAGACAAGTAACTAATACAGCTGGGGACAGTTCAGGAGTTGAGTGTTTGCCTTAGCTACAGTAGTCTAGGTGTGACTAGCAATCTCCTGGGGCACAGGGTACATAGGTGACTGGAGGATCAGCTCAGGCCTCCCTGTCACCCAGTGCAGTCAGGCACCGCCGTGCGACTCCTGGTAGTTCCTGAAAACCAATAAAAACATACTGACAATTCTGATTGCCATCGCAGTTGGCATTGAAACCGGGGCTATGCCTTGTGCTGAGCAAGCATTCTCTTATGGACACCCTGCAGTGATGGGTGCAACTTGTGACCATGTTGCAGGTGAGAGCTGGAGGTGCAGAGCTATGGGCCCTGGAATCAGGGTTTGAAGAGCCAGAGGCCTGCTTCCAGAAGTCAGAGGGGATTCGGTGCCTCGTGCTCTCCCAGGCTGTGGTAGAGGGAAAGGCCCTTGAGTCTGCACTGTGGGAAAGGTTAGACCTCCATACCTGGCACCTCTGGGACCATGGTGTCTAGGCCTCAGTTCCCAAACTGGAAGTGACTCTGGGGGATTCAGGATGTGATGTGACTGTGGGATGGGTTCCAATTGCTCTGGTCATTCTCTGCCCACTGTGTTTCTGAAAGAGGACTGCTTGGTAGCATATAACCTTGCGGCAGGGATGAAAAGCAGGGTTACCCACTATGGGCAGAACAGAAGAACGATTCTGTGACTGTTAAAAACAAAAGGTTAGCCGGGTGTTGGTGGTGCATGCCTTTAATCCCAGCACTCGGGAGGCAGAGGCAGGCAGATCTCTGTGAGTTCAAGGCTAGCCTGATCTATAGAGCTAGTTCCAGGACAGGCTCCAAAACTACAGAGAAACCCTGTCTCAAAAAGAAAAAAAAAAAAAAAAAAAAAAAAGGCAAAACAAAAGAAAACCAAACCAAAAACAAAAACAAAAGGTTACAGGGCTGGAAAGACTCAGCTACTAAGAGTACTTACTGTTCTTCAATTCAAGAGGACCCACGCTCAAGTCCTAGCACCTGGCTCAGAGGCTCACAATGCAGACAAAGTAAGTATCTCAACTCTCCGGTATCCAACTCCCTCTTCTGGCCTCCTTGGACACTGCACGCAAATGAAGTGCACATACTTAAATTTTAAAATCTTACAATAAAAATACTCTCCCTCCAAAACAAAAACAAACAAGCAAAAACAAAAACAAAAAAACCTTGTCACATAGGAGAGAGGCATCTGGGCATTGGGCCTGTGTGGCAGTCTGCAGCGGAAAGCTGCACTACCTGGGATAAAGTGCCAGGCCAGGCTACAAAAGGCATGCCCATCCATCTCAGCAAAGCTGCAAGAAAGGCTACCTCCCCTTGTCTCAAGTCCCCTGTTGTCAATTGGAGGAGAGGGCCCTGCAATGTGGCCTGGAGACTTCTGGAGAAAGAAGGCTAGAGAATGCACTCAAGCTGAGATCTAAGGACAGCGGGAATCCAGGAAACACTCATATGTCTGAGTGTTTATAAACGAGCCTCCCTTCCAAGTTGCATCAGGACTTATTTGGCAAAGAATGTCATCCTCCCTGGGGAAGAAGGCAACCCAGAGATGGGAACCCTCTAAGGGAAGCCTCTCCTCCATATGGCTCTGGCATTTTCCTAAAATAAATAATTGAATTGTAGAAGCTGTGAAAATGAGGGCAGCATAAACTTGGGAAGACTCTAGTGTGTAGGGCCCAGGGTGTGGGCCAGTCAGAGCTTGTGTATATGCAACTGATTTCAACAGCGACAAACTGTGATTTGTATCATTTGTGCGGAATGGGGAATGGTTTTCTTTGTGGAAAACACGTTTGTAGGACTAGAGAATTGGCACCTACATTCAAGCCTGTGTTCCATCCTTGGAACCCACATGGTAGAAGGAGAGAGCCATTTCCTGAAAGCTGAAGGAAAGGAGATTTCCACACACATGCTATGGCATGTTCATGTGTGAAAACACAAAATACTAAATGTAAAAAACTAAATTGGAGGAGACTAGGAAGACATTCTTGCAGAAATAGATTTGTTTTTTGTTGTTGTTTTTTTTGTTTGTTTTTTGTTTTTTGTTTTTTTGAGACAGGGTTTCTCTCTGTGTAGATCTGACCTCTTGGAACTTGCTCTGTAGACCAGGCTGGTCTTGAACTCAGAGTTCCTCTTGCCTCTCTTGCCTCTTAAGTACTGAGATTAAAGGCATGTGTGTGCCACTACCACCCAGCTGAATAGATTTGTTTAAATCACCAAACTGACTGTACTTAGAGTAGTGTTTAAATCGACCAACAGGCTATTTTTAGAGTAGGGATTAGGTTCACAGAAATATTTAGTGGTGTTAAAAGGTAATTCCCCCAAAGTTTTTCACACACACATTTCCCTCTTTTATTAATATTTTACCTTTGTGATATTTGTGTGTATATCTATCTATCTATCTATCTAAATAGATAGATAGATAGATATACAGATAGACAGACAGACAGACAGACAGACAGACAGACAGACAGATAGATACTGATAGATAAAGACTGGTAGAAAGATTGAACCCAGGGTTTCCCAAATGTGCCAGGTGTGGTGCCTTTGTTACAGATGAGCCTATTTTGATACACTGTTATTGCCTAAGGTCAGTAGTTCACTCAGAACTCATTCTTCTCCCTGTATAGTCTACTGATTTTGACAATAGACAGATGTGTGCAATTATAGTATCAAAACAGTTCACTACCCTAAACATCCTCTGTGTTCCACCTACACTTTTTTTACACTTACAAAATTTGTCTGACAATGTTAGTGTTATCATGTGTCCCCCTTGATGACAGGGACAGTTTCATCATCATGTTCAAAGTTTAGGAAGCCATCGAGAGTATCCCAAACTGACAACCTCATGAGTCAGGGCACATGCCCTGTAATCTTAGTACTCAGGAGGCAGAGGCAATAAGATGGACACGATTCCAAGGCTACATTGATCTATATTACAAGTCTGGACCAGCCAGGGCTACATAGAGAGACCATGTCTTAAAGGGGGGAAGGGGCTGGAGAGATGGTCCAGAGCACTTGTTCTTCCAGAGGACCTGGCTTCTAAACCTAGCACCCAAATGGCAACTCACAATTGTTCATAACTAGTTCTAGGGGATCCAACACCCTCTTCTGACCTCTATGTGAGAAACACACATGTGGTGCACACACACACACACACACACACACACACACACACTCACACACAGGCAAAAACCTCATACACATAGAATAAATTAATCTTAAAACACAGAGGAGAGCCAGAGATGACTCAGTGGTTAAGAGCACTCACGGTTCTTGCAGAGGAGCAGAGTTCAGTTCCCAGCACTCTAGAGTGACTCACATCCACCTGTAACTCAAGCTCCCAGCCTGCACCTGCACACATGTGCACACATTCACATGCAGACATATGCACACAATTTTAAATTATAAAAAATTTTAAAAAAAAGCGCACTGGGGTGATGGCTTAGTTAGTACTGTTTGCTGTATAAGCACAAGGAACTGTGTTCGGATCCCCAGGCCCCACAGAAAAAGCCAGGTACAGCAGAATGTGCTAGAACACAAGAGGGGTAGTCAGAGAGACAGAATCCTGAGGCTCACTGGCCAGGCTGTCTAGCCAAACTAAGTGAGCTCCAGGTTCAGTGAGAGATTTTGGCTCACAAAAATAAGGCAGAGAAAAACATGAATAGTCAACCTCTGACCTCCACATGTTCTGGGCTATATATGTACATGCACAGACATAAATGCAGGAGCACATACACACACAGAGAGAGAAGAGGGGCATAAAGCTTGGAAATATGCAAAGATGCAGCACCAATCTACGATGTGCTACCTACCCTGTAACAAATCTCTTTCTGTCCCACCAGCTCCCAAATGATGACACAGAGATTTCTTATTAATTATGAAAGCTCTCCCTATAGCTTAGGCTTGTTTCTAACTAGTCCTTATAACTTAAGTTAACCCATTTATATTAATCTATGTCCTGCCACGTGGCTGGTGACTGTTACCTCTCCTGCATGTTCTGCTTGCTCCGTGTCTCCTGGCATCTCCACCTTTCTTCTTCCCAGAGTCCTCTCTGTCCCAGGAAGTCCCGCCTCTACTCTTGCCTAGCTATTCGCCATTCAGCTCTTTATTACACCAATTGTAATAACATATCTTCACACAGTGTACAAATATTCCTCAACACTACCCTTTGGGAGGTCTGAGGAGACTGTGGGTGACCTCCCCAACACTACACAGGAAGTGGTTTCTCCAACCTAGCCCAGGACATTCTGGGTGGATTCCATCCATCTGATTTATACACAGCTGTTGACCTTGGTACGTATTAACAAAATCCTAAATCACATTTACTTAAGCAAAAGAAGATATATAAACACCCTAAGGAGAGGGACTTCCCTACGAGAACCGCCCAACACAGGTGGCCTCTATGTGGGAGCAGGGTGGTTTAATCTTAATCTCCAAAGGGTCCCTTGATCCTGTAAAGATGAGGGCCCTCTCCTGCACTGCCGAGGTTTTTGCACTAGTGTCTTCCATTGTGTGAGGGTTTTGCCTTCGTCTCAGAAAGCAAAATCATCTTCATCTTCATGTTTATTTTAGCTGTGTTTATCTCCAAGTACATACATAGAAAGTCAGGTTCCCACCTACCTGCCCTCCTTTTATAACTTTTCCTGTTAAAGGTGCAGTTCTTTTATCCAGCTTCTCTTGAGCTGCCCAGTGGGACAGTTGATCTGTCTCATATGGAGGGTCTGTTCCACTTTCTTATCACGAAGGGCCAGAGGGGCAGGTAGTTTTTCACCCAATGGTATCACATATGTTGTGAATACATAGTTAACTGCTTTTCAGTCCTACCAGGCTAGTTCTCCCCGATCTTGGCTGAAAACCCAGATACACGCTGATTAGCTTTCACAATCCCTTCAAGCCACAGAATAATGCCAAGTTAGTTGGGAAATGGTTAAATTCTGTAAGAAGAAGCACCAATTCTCCATCAGGGTGATGCAAGAACCCTGAAAAAGCCACCCATATAGTATACCTTCCCCCATCACTCCCACCCACAAGCTGAGGGCTGAATCCAGCACATTGTGCTTGTTAGGCAAGCACCCTACCACTGACCTAAAGCCTAATGCCTCTTTGACATGGGGCTATTATCTCCAGTGAGAGCAAACAAATGCAGGCATACCCAGCAGATAATGAGAGTCTATTCCTAGCTTCCATAAAGCAAATAGTAAAATAAGCCATACAAACTTTTGTTTCCTAAAAAAAAAAAAAAAAAAAAAAATCCTGTTTATACCATGCTATTTTCAACTAAATGTGAAATAGCATTTTTCTCTATGAAATAAATCAAAGTTCATTTTAAAAAATTACTGGGATGTTGGTGTTTGTGCTGGCTAGTCTTTATTGCGTTGTCACACACTAGAGTCATCTGGGAACTTCAGCTGTGGAATTTCTTCTATCCGTTGACCTGTGGGTGCATCTGTGGGACATACTCTTGATTGCTTATTGATATGACAGCCCCTGAGCAGGTGGGTGGTCCTGGGTTAGATAAGGAAGCAAACCAGTAGGCAGCCTTCTTGGCTGAAGTATTTTGTTCAATTCCTGCCTCCAGTTCCCTGCTCTGAGTCCCTGACCTGGCTTCCTTAAATGATAAACTATTACCTGAAAGTATAATAGAAAAGAGAGTCCTTCCTTTCCCAAGTTGTTTTGGTCAGTCTTTTAGCACGGGAACAGAAAGCAACTAAGCATACAAGCCTATAATGCCAGTATTCTGGAGGCTGAGGCAGGAGGATCAAGAGTTAGAGGCCAGCCTGGGCTACGTAGTGATTCTGTCTCAACAAAACAAAACAAAATATTTTGAGTAGGAAATCTGTGTTCATAACTGTAAGCATACTGCTTAGGAGGGTGAGTCAAGGATTCCAAGTTCCAGACAAGCCTGTGTTACCTAGTAAGCCCTTGTCTCAAAGATTTTAAGTTCTAGTAATGAGCATAGTCCCAGGATGCTGAGGTGTGGTCTGGCCACTGCCTCCATGCGCTTAGCTGGAATGTCCTGATTGCCTGCTACAGCTTCCCCATTGGCTTCCTGCCTTGCCTTGCACAGCAATGTTTGGACACGGTTTCTTTGCTTCAACCTCATGAAGCAGTTTTTCTGCTGCTGCTTCCTGACCTCTCCCAGCCTACATGGAACTAAAAAGAGGAAGGGCTTTGATCTGGATTAGGCTTGAAGACTAAGGGAACGATCTGGCAGGTTTAATCTCCCACCCAGACCACTAAAGCTTTCACCCATCAGCAAGAAGCCTGTCCCACTTTCTCCTCATTGCTGAGTTTACTGGAAAAGCATCCTTAATTTCCTTCAAAAGCTCTCCCTCTGTACCCTTAACTAGGCTGTTTGCATAAGAGGCCTGGCGTTCGGTCTATCTGAGCTGTCAGTATGATGTCCCCGCTAAGCCGAATCATCTCTAGCTTTTGATTTGAAGTGACGGACGGTGTAGCTTTTCCTTTCCCTTGAGCATTTGGAGGCCACTGTGGGGTTATTAATCGACCTCATTTCATCTTTGTTGTGTCTGGCATGGGGGAGGCAGCCGGTAGGTGGAGCCATCAGAACACTGGGAGATTATCCATTAACTCCTCTGCCTGCCATGGGCACAGTCAGTAGCACCCAAAGGGACTAGAGTAGCTCCAAAGGTCATTGATTACAGATCAGCATGACATATGGAGCAATAATGGAAAACTCTGGAAACCTGTGAGAGTCACCAAGGCCTGAAGAGAGCACCTGGGGTTGGAAAGGTGGCATCCACAGACACGCATGGTGCAAATCCTTTAATTTGTGGGAAAACAAGATAAAATACCACCATAGTATCAGAGGGACAATAAGATGAGATGTGTCAGTTCAAGAATTGTTTTCTGTATGCTCTACCTATAGGCAGCGTACTTGCTTGTTTAGAAACAGTCTTGTTAATCTAAGCTGGCCTCAAATTGCTATGTAGCCAGGGATAACTCGGGACTCCTGGTCCTCCCGAGTGCTAGGGTTACAGTCATGTGCCACCGTGTCAAGTTCGTGCAGAGCTAAGGACCAAACCCAGGGCTTTGCACATTGCACTACCAATCGAGGTCCATCCCTAGCCCAGGACATACGTTTATCAAAGGTGCTCCTACTTTCTACCTGGAAAAATAGAAGTTGACCATCAGGGTTAACTCTAGGCCCTTCCTAGCCCAGAGGACTCTACACAGAAAGCATCCCTAACACGTCTCTGCCATGATTTTCAACCCCATGAGATTCCTACTTTCTCTCCCCTCTTCTGTCCTGTCACTTCTCAAAAAATGGACTAGGCTTTGTTCAAGAAGCTTGTTTCATGTTCAATGGTGGCACCAGGACAGGCTATCCAAACACCTTTAAGAACTCATCCCAACTGCTAACAATGTTACCATCGCCTTGAGGGGGCTGCCTCAGCCTAGACCAACTCTAATTTCATGGAACCTATATCCAACGATAGAAAAAAAGGTTTTTTGGGGGACTGGGCATGTAGCTGTGACACTACCAATGCCTTAGATTCCTATGGAAGCAGGCAGAAACCCAGCACAATACAAATGTGAGTTTGGTCCATCAGAAGCCACCAACTAACTTGTAACTAAGAGATTCTTTTTTCCACTTAAATCAATCAAATATATTCTTTGTCTTGTTTCCACAATTTCCTTCTAAAAATCTTCCTTAGCCCACCCGCTCCAGGAAGCCGTAATACTGTCTGTCTGGTGTTGCCCGATTCATGAGCACGGAAAGCTCAAATAAACTAATTGAATTTCAGATATGTCTATGTTTACCACTTAGCAAAGCCTGCCCAGAGACATCACCTCCCCCATCCCTGCCAAGAGGTAGACTCCCTCCCCTTCTTTTAGCCAGGTGTTATCTCTGACAAATCACCCATGCCAAAAATCTACCCTTGCACCTGCTTGCAAAGAAGTCAACCCCAGAGATCTACCCACGCCCTTCACCCAGCTCCTCTTCTCCCAGATGCTCCTGCCCAGTCAAGGATAGAGACAGAAAGGAGGGAATATGAAGGCGCTACAGTGGTGCTTCCTGTCTGTATGTACCTGGTGACTTGGAACACTTACAAACAGGAAATATTCTGTCTGGGCACCTCCCGATAAGAACTAAGTTTCTTGTATTGCCTCTGGTCATCTCCACCTTGCACAGCCTGATAGTGTCTCAGAGAGAAAGGTCAGGTTGGTAAAAGGTAGGGAGACTGGCTTAGAGCACACCGTGGGAGGCAACAGAGAGAGCTGGCTTGCTGAAGGTCCGGTAAAGATCATGAAGAAACCACCAAGACTGCTGTGAGAGGTCTCAGGTCCCATCCCCAGTATGGGAGAGAGAGGAGTGAGGAAGAGAAGAGGGAGGAGGGAGGAAGGGAAGGAAAGATGGTAAAGCCCTCTCCCATAGAACTAGGAGAGCATGCCTCAAACCCGAAAGGACCAGACCTGGGGAGAAAATGTGAGAATACTTCTCTGCTGGTGGTGGCCAGGAGCCCAGGCCACACAAGAGTCCACCACAGGGTGGGTAGCACTCTTTACAAGTACACATTCAAAACAGAAGAGTCACCTTGCAGGACAAGTGTCTAGCAATGTCTTAGACACTGTTTGTTCTATTGCTATGCAGAGGCATCATGACCAAGGTGACTCATAAAGCATTTGATTGGGGACTTGTCTGCAGTTTTTGAGGGTTAGTCCATGATTACCATTGCGGGGAGCATACGGGCCTGATGCTGGAGCAATAGCTGGGGTAGTTGCATCCCGATCTGCAGGCAGCAGGCGGACTGGGTCTGGCATGGGCTTTTGAAACCTCAAAGATCCAACCCCAGTGACACACCTCTTTCAGCAGGGCCACATCTATTCCAACAAGGCCACAACTCCTAATCTTTCCATAACAGTTCCACCAACTGGGGACTAAGCATTCAAACATATGAGCCTATGGGAGCCATCCTTAGTCAAACCACCACATTAGGTACCAGGTAGATACTGGGAATAAAGTTCCCAGATACAAGAGAGTAATTGCAAATCAGAGAGCTGTCTGGGCAGTGTGGATGTTACAGTGCCGTGAACTAAGGCACACAGGAACTGATTGCTCACCTGAATCAAGTAAATGAGGAATGAAAGGAAGTGGTGGGAAAGGAGGGAAGAAAGGTCCCCGCCCCCAACCACCTTGCTCAGGAAATGGGGAGGATGGTGCGAGCAACCCAGGGTTCCCAGTCTGGTCCAGAGCCCCTGCACAGCCCTGGAGGGGACTCATCCCAGGGACTTCTCAGGGAAACGAAGAGCATATCGGGTAGCCGAAAGGGGTATGCGTCATCTTCATTTTCCAAAAGGAGGCTAGGCTGTTAAGGCCGCCAAGCTTGTCAGACAAAGCTCATGACACCTTTGATTTCACAATGAACTCAAATCCAAAGACCCAAATTGAGCCCCGACTCTGTATCCAGCAGGGCGTGAATCATCTGACAGATGGTGGGGGTGCATTTCGAGAGGCACAGAGGGAACAGGAGCGGCCCCTCAGATGGCCCTGTGGTGCCAAGCTGTTTTCCACCCAGAGCAGGCTAAGCACCGGGGCCCTTTGGCTTCTGCTCTTGCTGCCTTCAGGGAGCAGCTGTGACCTAGCATACTCAAGTAATTGAGACAGAGATGAGAATGCAGATGTTAGTTAGGATCTAGCTCAGCCTGGGTCACACGTTCTCTGAAGCAGAAGGGGGTGGGGGATAGTAACTGGCAGCACCCCCAGGATGGTTAGGAGTGGGTGAGCTTGCTCCAAGGCAAAGGGGACTGATGCCAAGAAATGGCACAGGAAGCCTGCCGTTACCCCAGCCTCCGAGGTCCCCGTGGACTGGCAAAGGGATTTAGGGAAGGAAGAATTCTCTGTCTTTGTGACAAAATAGACATTGTTTGGGTATTTCACTGCCGGTTGCCTTCTATGCTTTGTTTCATCACTTGAAATCAAATGAATCCTGACTGCTCTGGGAGCATCAGAGCAGAGCAGGGCTGTTTTTGCCTTTAATTTTAATAACCACCCCCCCGTGCTTTGCAGTAGTACAAAGGTGGTACTTTCATTCTGTTTGTTTGTTTGTTTGTTTTGGTCAAAATTCTACCACTTCATTCTAATTTACAATAGAGATGGAAAGCCAAGCTCTTGATGACTAGTCATATTTTCTCTTTTCCACATATAAAGCCTTTAGAAAAACTGGTGACGGGGTATGGTGGTTCATACTTTAAATCAGGGGGCTGAAACAGGAGAATCAACACTTGGAAGTCAGCCGGGGCTACATAGTAAGATCCTTCTCAAATAAATAACAATATAACAATAAAAACAAATAACATCGCAAAGATTAAAAAATTCATTAAGCTATCGGCTTACTTCTCAGTAAGTGTGACTTGTTAAGAGTCATTCACGTGTTTTCAGGTGACAGGTGGAGTATAGCAATGTGATAACAGGAAGAGGTCCTTGCCACTCCAACAACACAGCCTGCCCTAGCTCCCACAGGGGATGTCCCGTTTCATCTGATGAACTTTCTTTTGTGGTTCAAGCTCTTGTCTGAGCAAGCCTGTTTTGTCACAGATGGTTGAAATACTTCATGGAATGTTCTACTTCACAAGAGTTAATAACAAAAAGCATCATGTCAAAACCCAAGACGTAACTACAATTAAAATCACATTGTATTTCTTGTTGGTTATTGAAGCCAGTCACAGAAGTCTTATCTTCCATAAATATTACATTTGGAATTTCCTGTCATAGAAAAATATTTTTAAATTATAGCTCAGAAAAGAAATATGAAAGGCTCTCATGCTATACATTATTAATATGATTTATGGCATGTCCCTTGGTAGAATGTTGAAAACATGCCAATAAATTAGTTCAATAAAAATTAAATATTAATTTAGTTGATGAAAAATTAAATATTAATGGAGTGCTCAAACACCAATTATATTTATATTGCAATATGAGCTTGTAAATATTTTCATAAGTAATTTCTGCTCCATATTTATATATTGGGATAGGCCAAGAAAAGAATCATTAATTTATACAGAAACTTTTTTTTTTTAAACAATAAAATTTTCCAGCTGGGAGATGGTAGAGCACTGGGGATGCAGTGTGAGTTCAAGGTCAGCCTGATCTACAGAGTGAGTTACAGGACAGCCAGGGCTGTTATACAGAAAAACATTGTCTCGGGGGAGAAAAAAAAAAAGAAAGAGAGAGAAGGAGGGAGGGAGGGAGGAAGGGAAGGAGGGAGGAAGAGAGAAAGAGAGAGAGAGAGAGACCAGCTCACAATTTGAACAAGAACTTGCCTGTGTGTGTAACTGAACTATCAATGTAGAGGAGATACAGAGCTGAGAAAGATCTCACCCACAGCTTCAAGAAGATCAGAAGGAACCTGGTACCTTTCCCCTCCTTTGCCTCTTATCCACAGATACTAGTTCGTACCACCACCTTGCTCCCTCCCCTTCCGAATCATGGTGCCCATTCTCAGGGCTGCAAGCTTTGACCTGACAACTTCTACTGTGAGCTGTGAATACAGCTTGGCCTAGCTGTCAGAGCCGAGTTCCCTAAACATCATTTCATGTTTGTGAATGCCCAGGCTTAATCTGTCATTGCTGAAATATTCACAATATATGGCTTTCTGAAGGTTGGTCAGATGAAGTGTGTGATGGCACAATGTGTAACCCTAACACTTGGTGGAAGGACTGTGAATTTGAAGCCAGTCTGGGCTTTATAGCAAGATGCACACACACTCGCGCGTGCACGCACACACACACACCCTTTATGTATGCCTTGCCAGGTTCCTGGGGGCTAAGGTTTAAACCAGTGGTGGAATGCATGCTTAGCAATCAGGAGTGCCTTGGTTTGATAGCTAGTGTCATTTGTCAAATGGACATAGAGAGCTTCTATGGGCTCTTCCATAGAGACCTCACTGATAACTCGGGAAATCATGCACCAGGGAAAGTGACTGCTCTATTGCTGTGGAGAGACACCATGACCAAGGCAACTGTTATAAAAGAAAGCATTTCATTGTTGGCTTGCTTACAGTTTCAGAGGTCAATCCATTATCACCATGGTGGGAGCATGGTGCAGGAACAGTAGCTGAGAGCTACATCCTGATCTATAAGCAGAGAGGACACTGGCCTAGTGTGAACTTTTGAAACCTCAAAGCCCACACCCAATGACACACTTCCTCTAATGAGGCCACACCTCCTAATCTTTCTCAAACAGTGCCACTCCCTGATGACTAAGTATTCCAATATATGGATTTATGGGGCTCAGAGCACAAGCTGACACTGATACCCCGAGTTCTAAATCATCATCATAGCCCCTTGTTTGAGTCAAAGAGTCCAGTGTCAAGTCTATTTTTGTATTGTATTGTTTTGTTTTTTTGAGACAGAGTCTCTCTATTATGCAACTGTTAGTGTCCTGGGACTCACAAAGAGCCACCTGCCTCTGCCTCCCAAGTGCTGGGATTAAAGGTGTGCACTGCTAATCAGGAGGCAGAGGCAGGAGCATCACCAAGTTCAAGGCTTGACTGATCTACAAATTGAGTTCCAGGCTTAGTTCATGCCAGCTTGGTAATGGATCTACTAGGCTTACTATTAACTAGGAAAGTTTGGTGTTTAGCTAGGCTTGTTTTCAACTACCTCTTATAACTAATCAACCCATATTATTTAATCTACATTCTGCTGCGAGGCTTATTTCCTCATCTCTGTACTGCACATCCTGCTCTCCCTGCATCTCTTGGCAAACCCCTCGTGCCTAGATTCTTCTTCCTCCTCTTCCTTTCTTTCCCCAGAAATCCTGCCTATCCTCTCCTGCCTAGCTATTGGCCATTCAGCTCTTTATAAACCCAATTACAGCAAAACATCTTCACACAATGTACAAACATCCCGCAACACTAGGGCCATATATCCACCTGACAGTCACATGCCTGGTCCAATACTTCAGCAGAACTGACACAACTAGAGTCAATTGAGCTCTCCCATTGGTCCATGGCCTTTGGAGTAGCAGCCATCAGAGTGAGCAGTTGGAATTGTCTCCCACCTCAGCTGGTCCAAACCCTTAATGCATATTATGGAGACTGCAGAGATTGATGGCACCCTGAGAGGCCTAAAGGTGATTCCCATCATTCCAACCCAAGAGGATGACAGCCAACTCCCACAAACTGAGTCCAGCCCTGGCCTCAATCCCTGCTGCTGTGCTGGTATTATCTTTCTTAGACAGATTAATATTTGATGGGAGATGTCATTCTGTAAATATGTTTCTCATACTGGTTAATGAATAAAGCACTGTTGGCCATAGGAAAGCTAGATAGGCGGGACTAGGAGACGAGGAGGAAAGCGAAAATGAAAAGGAGGAGTGAAGATGGAGAGACTGGGGAGACCAGATGCCAGCCCCACTGCCCGGTAAGAAGACCACGTGGCAATACTAGATTAACAAAAATGGGTTAATACTTAAGACAGAGCTAGCCGATAAGAAACTAGTACCTGGCCAACATCATTATATCAAATACAGAGTCTCTGTGTGTTATTTGGGGCTGGCACGGCGGTGGGACCAGACCAGCAGTGGGGAGGGAAAAACTTACTCCTTACAAATATTGGCTCAGACACACAGCGAGCCCCATTCTGCTGACAGAGCAGTCTTCTCCATCCCCATCAAGAAAGAGGACAGTTTTGGCTAGATTTATGCTAACTTGACACAAGCATGAGTCATTTGGGAAAGGGGAACCTTGATTGAGAAGATGCCCCCACCAGACTGGCCTATGGGCAAGCCTGTGGTGCATTTTCTTATTTGAGGGTTGATGTGGGAGGGTCCAGCTCACTGTGGGCAGGACCAACCCTGGGGTGGTGGTCCTGGGTACTACAATAATGCAGGCTGAGGGCTGGAGAGATTCCTCAGAGGTTAAGAGCACTGGTTGCTCTTCCAGTGGTTCTGAGTTCAATTCCCAGCAACCACATGGATGCTCACAACCATCTCTAATGAGATGTGGTGCCCTCTTCTGGCCTGCAGGCAGTTCCTCTGTGGCCTCTGCTTTAGTTCCTGCCCTTACTTCCTTTGATGATGAACTGTAGCCTGGGAGCGTTAAGCTGGAAAAAACTCTTTCCTTCCCAAATCGCTTTTGGTTGTGGTGTTTTATCACAGCAATAGAAACCCTAAGAGCAGGACTGCTCCTCTGAATCACATTGCTTGGTCAATAGCACACCTCTACAGTCTAGCTCTATGGTGATGCTAACTCCTATCTTCTGTTATAAGGAAGTATAAAGGGACCAGAATCCTCTGCAGTGTCACGGCTACATCACTATATTGATTACACCATGCTGATCAACCCGGATGAGGGCTGAGTGGCAAATACAAGAAAACACTGGGTAAAATTCCAGAGAGTTGGAGAAAACCCTACAAAGATGTGGGAGAAACACAATAACTGGGAAGTTCTTGGGGGCCAAGCAGGCATGCTCCCTCCAAGAAAGAGGAAATTATTTCATTTTATTACCTCCCAAGGTCTGGTAGATCACTGCAGTTCCAGGCCAAGCTTGGCATCTCCTTCTGGTCTACTTCCTGAGCTGACCCACAGAGGAAAATGATCTATCACAAGTCAGGCCTTCTGCCTTTTGAGTCTTATGTGCCCAGCACTGTATAATTCTCAAGAGATCTATTGTGACTGTTAACCTTTTTGTTATTGTTGTTTGTTTGTTTGTTTTCTCGAGACAGAGTTTCTCTGTGGCTTTAGAGGCTATCCTGGTCTTGTAGACCAGGCTGGCCTGGAACTCACAGAGATCTGCCTGCCTCTGCCTCCTGAGTACTGGGACTAAAGGCATGTGCCACCAGCATGAGGGTTAACCTTGATTGTTGACTTGGTGGGATTAGAGTCACCATGGAAACAATTCTCTGGGAAAGTCTCTAAGTGCTTATCTAGATTAGGTTAAGTGAGGCAAGAAGTGGGTGGTGGTGTGCCATGGGCTGGGGTCCCAGACTACATAGAGAGGAGAAGTCACGCTCCATGCTTCCTGACTGTGCACTGGATGTGATCAGCTTCCTCAGGCTTCTCCTACCATGTTGTCCCTGCCGTGACCCTTGGACTGTGAGTCAAAATCACACGTGTTGTCGTAGCAATGAGACAGTAGCTGATAACGGTTGTGATAGGAAGAGATTCTTGTGAGGTGTACTGAAAGCACCAGCAGGGAGGATAACAAACATCGTGACTGCCTGGGCTCTGGAGCAAGGCCATTCCACCCACAGTGGTGTGACCATCAGCTTAAGGGCAGCTCCCGGCAGACATCTGTCCTGGAGTTCTCCAACAGCATAGGCACAGCAACATGGGGAGAGATTTAGACTGGGAAGCGGCTCTCAGTTTCTGAGGCTGAGAAGTCCCTGGTATGCTTGTCCCACAAGCTGGAGGATCAAGGGACATAGTGACATGCTTCGGTATGTCTGAAGACCTGAAAACCAGGGGCAAGGGAGGAACTTCCTCTCTAAAGCTGTGATCTGGGGCTCAGAGAGGCTGCTGGTAGAAGCCCTATCAAACAAAGTGCTAAGAACCAGAATTTTTAAAAAACTCACAGTATTTGTTTATTTGTGGGGTGAAGGGGTGCATGTGCCAGCACACATATAAAGGTCAGAGGACAGCTTGCAGGAGTCAAGTGTTGTCAAGTGTCTCTTCCACTGTGTATGGGTCCTGGGGATTGGACTCAGGTCACCAGGCTTCAAAGCAAGTGTCTTTATCTAGTGAGCCATCTTGCTAGCTTAGAACAAACAAACATAGAAAATGTCCACAGGCAGGAAAGGGATGTCCCAGCTCAAGAAAAGAGAGAATTCACTCTCTTGCTGGCTTTGTTTCTGTTTGGTCCTCAATATACTAAACAATGATCACCTCACTGGTGGAGATGGGTCTTTTGCATTCTGTATTTAAATGTTCTTCTCTTCTAGAAACATCCTCATGGACACACACACCAGCTCCTAGGCGTTCCTTAGCTGAGTCAGATTAACACATAAAACATTCCAACAGTGGTGTATCCAGATATCTTAGTTAGGGTTTCTATTGCTGTGAAGAGACACCATGGTCATGGAAACTCTTATAAAGGAAAGCATTTAATTGGGGCTGGCTTACAGTTCAGAGGTTTAGTCCATTGTCATCACGGTGGCATGCAGGCAGGCATGGTGCTGGAGAGGTAGCTGAGAGTTCTATGTTCAGATTGGCAGACAGCAGGAGGACAGTGAGACAGTGGGCCTGACTTGAGCATTTAAGACCTCAAATCCTAACCCCAGTGTCTTGGTTTCTACTGCTGTGAAGTGACGCCATGACCATAACAATTCTTATAAATAAAAACAGTTTCAGAGGTTCGGTCCATTATCATCATGGTGGGGGATATGGCGGTGTGCAGGCAGACATGGTGCTGGAGCTGAGAGTCCTACACCTTCATTCAGAGGCAACAGGAAGCTGACTGACTCACTGGACGGTATCCTGAGCATAGAAAACCTGCAAGTCGGCCCCACAGTGGCACCTTTCCTCCAACAAAGCCACACCTCCTGATAGTGCTGGTCGCTGTGAGTTTATAGAGGCCAAACACTCAAACTTCCACACCAGTGACACACTTCCTCCAACAAGGTCACCTGTCTTACTACACCACTCCCTGTGGGCCTTTGGGGGCCATTTGCATTCAAACCACCACACTGGTATTGGCTCAGGTGGAGCCAGAGGCTTAAGGAAACTGAGTGAGCAGGAGCCCTAAACCCTCTGTCATCTGCCAGTGCTCGGTGCTGCGTCCCCTGCAGGTCACATCCACCTGAACCACTTTGGGGTGGGACAGAAGGATTAGTGCTTCTGTCACCTGCCAGGCTGGCCCTGGAAAAGCTGAGCTTCCTGTGGTCCCCAGGGTCATGCACTTCATGACCAGAGGCAAGAAGTGGCCCTGAAGAATGTTTGTGGATTCAGGGGCCACAGCCAATGGGTTAATAGGGACTCATTAGAAAGCTGATGAGAAGGTATGGGTAGAGGCATGTGGATGGGAAATATTTGTGTTTCCCATTAATATGATTGACAAGGACCACCCAGAAGCTGGAGAGAGGCCAGAGAATGGTTTTGACAGGAGAAAGCCTGCTGGGAGGCAGAAGCAACAGATGTCCAAGACAATTAGAAATCCAACAAGGAGACAAGAAAAATGTCCCCAGACCCTTGCTGCTAGAGTTGGGAGATCTTTTGGTCCAATCTCACACATCAGCCTCGGACACTTTCAAAACAGGGCATACCTTACCTTCAAGATGCCCACGACTTTCAGGACATTGGTGCTGTCTTAAGGTTTTCCTTACAGGCCGGGCTGGAGTTTTCTCTTCCTACCCTGCAGGCAAGGGCTCTTCCCCTTCCCTCATCTGCAGGCTTCCAGCCAAGTCAGGGAATAGAAGGACGTGTTTTGATGAGATGAAGACAGGTGGCAGATGCTGGCTAGTCAACTCATTTGAAGAAGTTACAGTGGAAAGAACAGCCACGTTGGGAAGAAAGAACGCTTGAAGTTAAACCCTCCCCAATACATGCCAACCACCTCCACTTCTATTGAAGGAAAAGTGTAGAAGGAATCTCTCAGTATGGAACCTGGAATAGGGAAGCAGATGGCAAAATGACCCAGACACTGAAGTAGAGCTAGAGTGAAAAGGTAACAGGGAAACCAAAGAGAAGGCAGAGAGAAGGGATCCTAATGCCCATGGAGCCAGACAGCCAGACACCATGGAAACAGGGTGTTCAAACTTCCAGAGACCTGCCTGCCTCTGCTCCTGAAAAACATGTGCTCCCCAGAGCAGGCTGTGGTGGCACAGGCCTATAATTCCCACACCTGGGCAGCAGAGACACAGGAGTGCCATGAATTTGAGACCATCTTGGGCTCCATAGCAACTGCCAAGCTAGCTACTGGGGTACATAGCATGACCCTGTCAAAACAAACAAATCTAAAGTCTAAAGGCAGGCTCTACTGTACTCAGAAGAAGTTTAATTTGATGTATGTGTCTGTGTGTCTGTGTGTGTGTTTGTGTGTCTGTGTTTGTGTGTTTATGTCTGTGTGTGTATCTCTGTGTGTGTCTGTGTGTGTGTGTGTATCTGTGCGTCTGTGTGTGTCTATGTGTGTGTGTATCTGTGTGTATCTCTGTGTGTGTATCTCTGTGTGTGTCTGTGTGTGTCTATGTGTGTGTCTGTCTGTGTATCTGTGTGTGTGTCTATGTGTGTGTGTATCTGTGTGTGTGTGTATCTGTGTGTGTGTATCTCTGTGTGTGTCTGTGTGTGTCTATGTGTGTGTGTATCTGTGTGTGTATCTCTGTGTGTGTCTGTGTGTGTGTATATCTGTGTGTGTGTATCTCTGTGTGTGTCTGTGTGTGTGTCTATGTGTGTGTGTCTGTGTGTGTGTGTATATCTGTGTGTGTGTCTGTGTGTGTATGTGTATCTGTGTGTGTGTGTGTGTATATCTGTGTGTCTGTGTGTGTGTCTATGTGTGTGTCTGTATGTGTGTGTATCTGTGTGTGTGTCTCTGTGGGTGTGTGTGATGTTTAGCAGTAGGTTCCCCTTCCATCTTGCTGAGGCAGGGGCTCTACAGTTACTTCTGTCATCTCCTTGGACACAACACTTGGCTACAACAAAGCATTTCCTGGTGCTTCTTTTCTCCTCAAATTGCATATTTTGCATTTTTTGTTGTCAGCTTTCTCCTTTTCATTATAGATCTGCATAAGAGTGACTACTAATAACCACAGGACACAGTCAACACCAGGCTGCCATGAAATCTCTGTCAAAACATTTCAATTTAGTCAGGCAGACTTTTGGGACAAGAGCAAAGAGCAGCCATATTCTTGGGGGGGAAAAACAAAAAACAAAACATAAGAGAGGTCTCTAGGCCATTTAGTAATATTCTCTTCCTCTGAAACTTTTTTTTTCTTTTTTTTTCTTTTTCTTTTTTTTTTTTTTTTTTTTTTTTTTTTTTTTTTTTGAGACAGGGTTTCTCTGTGGCTTTGGAGCCTGTCCTGGAACTAGATCTCGTAGACTAGGCTAGTCTCAAACTCAGAGATCTGCCTGCCTCTGCCTCGGAGTTCTGGGATTAAAGGTGTGCGCCACCACTGCCCAGCTTCCTCTGAAACTTCTTAAATTGGGCCCCCACCATTCAAATCACCCACAGCATTGTCTTCCATGTTCCTACTAGGATGCTCCATTAAAGCCACACTTAAAGTTTCCAGTCACTTTCTTGTCCAAAATCCCAAAGTTCACATTCCACCCACAAGCACCACGGTCTAGCCTGTCACAGCAATACCTCAATCCCTGGTACCAACTTCTGTCTTAGTTATTGTCCAATCGGTGGGAAGAGGCACCATGACCAAGGCAACTCTTATAAAAGAAAGTATTTAATTGGGGGCTTGCTTACAGTTTTAGAGGCTTAGTCCTTTATCATCATGGCAGACAGCACAGTAGCAGGCAGGCAGGCAGGCAGACAAACAGCACAGTAGCAGGCAGGCAGGCAGGCAGGCAGGCAGACAGGCAGACGGGTGGGCGGGCAGGCAGGCTGGAGAAACAGCTGAGAGAAATATCCTGATGCATGAGAGAGAGAGAGAGAGGGGCTTGAATTTTTGAAACCTCAAAGCCTACCTTTAGTGACATACTTCCTCCAAGGCCACACCTCCTAATCCTTCTCCAATACTGTCACCCCCTGATGACTAAGCATTCAAATATGTAAACCTATAGGGGCCATTCTTATTCAAGCCAGCACAGTCAGGCTAGACTGTGTCCCCAAGCTTCTGTGTGAGCCTCCCATCTCCACCGCCAGTGTCAGTGAAATAATTGATGAACTCCACTGCATCGGGCCATTGTTTGTTTTGTTTTATCCATGTGGGTGTTTTATCCGAGTACGTTTGTGCTTGTTGTCAAAAAAAAAAAAAAAAAAAAAACAGAAGAGGTCTTTGGGTCCCCGGAACTAGAGTTACAGACGGTTGTGAGCTGCCATTTGGGTGTTGGAAACTAGAAGAGCAGCCAGTGCTCTTAACTGCTGAGCCATCTCTCCAGCCCACAACTGTTTTTTTTTTTTTTTTTTTTTTTTTTTTTCCTGTGGGCTCTGGGAATCAAACTCAGGTCTTCAGGCTTGCCTGGCAAATATCTTTATCCGCTGAGCCTTCTCCCCAACCCCAGGTACAGTTTTCTTGCTGTACCTTTCTTACATTTTGAGTGTTCACACTGAGCTGATGTCTAACAGGGAGGCTTCGCCTTTCTTCTCTTTGAGACATGAGGGGTAAGGGCCGAGGCTGTTACTCAGTGGGAGGGTGCTTGCCTAGCAAGGGCAAGGCTCTGTGTTCCATTGTAAGACACCAGAAAATAAAAAGAAAAGAAAATGTGAAGGATCGTACTTGTTAGCAGAAACTGCTCTGTTGCTGAGCAGAGCCGAATGTCCCAGCTAGGCCCAGGATGCCAGGCAGCCTCGCCTGGCTGCAGCTGGCAGCCATTGGAGCAGTCCGCAGCTGAAAGCAGATAACTCAGGTCACCACCTGTGCCTCCAAACATAAGGGGCACAGTGTAAACGATTCCCATGCCTGCCAGAGCGGTGGTGCTCTCCAGCAAAAATTTAAAAATACTTATTGCTATCCCTAAAGGGCTTCGATTGAATGTTTTCACAGAAAACCTGTGAATCACGGGACAGCTGTGAATGTGGCACCAGTGTGGACCCTGCCTCTGTGCTGATGTGCGTCTGAAGTCGGCAGCTGCAGCCAGCCAAAATTATGAAACCAAAGCATACATGGAAAGACTGTTCTCCCGGGAGAAGACATTTATTTAGTTGACTAATATTTAAACAATTTAACATGCCCTCTGATGAATTGTCTGGCTTGGGGGGGAAAAAAGCATGTAACAAGTCTGTGTGGTAAATCCCTCATTTTTATCAACAGGGAATATGCAGGCAGGTTTTAACAGAACATCTGTTTCTCTCCATCTCCACTTAATGAATGTTTAAGGAACGCTAATGGAAGGGGTCCCACATCTCTCAGGCTCTTTGACCTTGGCCTCAACAACATGTGAGTGCAAGCAAGGCAAGGCGTGTGACCATGAATAGCTGAGCCTCAAAGCCCTGCAGTACTTCCGATATCCAGCCACCACCTCCTCAGCATCAGCATCAGGCCACCTGTGCCCCAGCACAGGCTTCCCACCTGGGCCTCCTCTGCCTGGGGCTGCTTCCCACCTGCTTCTCAGAGAGAGCACCCCTTCCCCCAGCATGGGTGTTGCTCCTGCAGCTGGGCTGCATCTAATGCCTCCCCAGTGCCATAGCCAACTGGTCCCTGTGGGGGGCACCAGAGCCCACAGATCACCAAAGCGGCTGTGGTCCATTGAGATCCAGAGGTGGGCAAGCAGAGGGAGAAGGACTCCCAGGGTAGCTCCAAGGGCCCCAGCACTCGATCTCAGAGGGGCAGGGCATTGTGCAGTCTCCAGCAACACCCGTCAGTGTTCACATCTGTCTCCATGAAGATCCTGCACCTGCTCCTCAGACTGGTTTTTGTTTTTTTGGGTTTTTTGTTTTTATCTTATAAAGGAAAACATTTAATAGGAGTGTCTTGCAGTTCAAAGGTTCGGTCCATTATCATTATGGAGGGACATGGCAGCATGCAGGCAGACATGGTACCGGAGACACTGGTGTGACTTTAAGCATATATGAGAGAGACCTCAAAGCCTGCCTCTGCAGTGACACATTTTCTCCAACAAGGCCTCACCTCCCGTGGGTGCCACTCTCTTTGAGGGCTATTTTCTTTCAAACCACCTCCCTGGCCCCCAAAGGCTTGTAGCAAAATCATAATGCATTCAGTTCAACTTCAAAAGACCCCCACAGTCCATAACAGTCTCTTCTGAGATTCATGTAGTCTCTTAACTGTACTCCCCTGTAAAATTAAAATAAAAAAGCAGATCACATACTTCTAACATGTGATGGCACAGGATATGCATTACCATTCCAAAATGCAGGGAAGGGAGCATTGAGACCAAAGCAAGACCAAAAATCAGCTGGGCAAACTCCAAACTCTGCATCTCCATGTCTGATGTCAAAACGCTCTTCAGATTCCCAACGCCTTCCAGCTTTGTTGACTGCAGCACACTTCTTTCTCTTGGGTGGGTTCCACTCCCTGTTAGCAGCTCTCCTGGGCAGGGATGCCATGACTCCCAACGTCTGAGGTCTCCGGGCAATCCAGGCTTAGCTTCACACAGTGGCCTCTCTTCGCCTCCAATCAGGGACACCCCTGCCACATGCCTGGCCTTAGCTGCTTTCCTTAGCCTTAGTCCCAGAGGGAGGTTTTTGGTTTTTTCTTTTTTTCTTTTTTTTTTTTTTTGAGACCAAAACCAGGCTGGCCTCGAATTCACAGAGATCCACCTGTCTCTGCCTCCCAAGTGCTGGGATTAAAGACAGGCGCCACCACCACCCAGCCCAGAGGGAGATTCTATAACCCCTTTCTTCTATCTTTAACTCCAGAACCACATGGCAGAAGCTGCCAAGGTCTGCTGTTTACTGGGGCTGGAATATAGGCCCCTCGTCTAATTACACCTTCAATGGCTACACTTGGCTATTCTGGAACTTGCTCTGTAGTCCAGGTTGGCCTCAAACTCAAAGTTCTGCCTTCATCTGCCTATGGAGTGCACACACAGCTCTAACTTTTCTCTCATTCCTTTTCAAAAGTTGGAAATTTAGCTGGTGGGATCACGTCCTGAGCTGAGGTCACCACTCTATTCCATTTCTTAGTCCGTTTGCCCCTTTGCGCACAGGACTTAACTCCATTCCTCTTTCTGGTGCTCCTTTTCTACTCCAATATCTTTCCTGCTCAGCTCGCTCCCTTTCATTATAAATCTTCACTGGAGTTAGCACTAGTAACCACACAACAGAGTCTATACTAGGCTGTTTTGAGATCCCCTTTATCAAGGGAATGAATCCAAAACTCTTCACTTTAGCCTCAGGCATACTTTTGGGACAAGGGCAAAAAGCAACCACATTCTTTCCCCCCGCCCAAATATCCCAAGAATGAATTTTAGGCAACATTCCTCTCCTCTGAAACCTCTTGAGCTAGCCCCTTCCCCACAGTTCAAATCACCCTCAGCATCACTGTCCCATTAAGCAGTGCTTAAAGCATTCCACTGCTTTCCTAACCCAAAGTCCATATCAGTTCAAACAAAAACTGCCCGGCCTTTCACAGCAATACCACAATCCTTGGTACCACCCTGTCTTAGTTAGGGTTTCTGTTGCTGGGAAGAGACACCATGACCTCAGCAACTCTTATAGTCAACTCTTACAGTTGGGGTGGCTTACAGTTCAGAGGTTCAGTCTACTATCATCATGGTGGGACATGGCAGTGTGTAGGCAGACATGGTGCCGGAGAGGTAGCTGAGAGTTCTACTTCTTGTGCAGCCAACAGGAAGTGGTAAGCTCCTCGGACTATTATTATAGGAAGCATCGCCAGCCCCTATTCTCTGCCCCTCTCCTGTCCTTCTCCTGGACTTCCTCTGCTCCTGTGTGTGTTTCCTCAGAGCGTCAGCACCCCTGACCTGTGACAGTGTGAGCAGAATATGCACACATATGGAGCTGGAGCATTGGCTCGGGAACTAAGAACACATACACATTTCTGCATAAGAAAATGCATTTTGAGAAACTGCTAAGCCTGTAACCCACAGTCCAGTTCACAAACATGACCCACATTTGAAAGCAAACCACAGTAAACCATTTCACCCGGGGACTCTCAAAGGCTAGTGACATGAGGTGGTAGGGGACAGATAGGACACTTCTCTATTCTATACTGCACAGGCACATTTGCCTGTGCAGGAACTGTAACACATACACACTGCTAATGGTTGGTTCTGAGTTTTAACCTAGATGGCATTTCTGGAGGAGTGCAAGGCTCGGTGGCTTCTGAAGTATTTGAACAGACAGATGACAATGAGAGAATGGTGCAGGAGGCGAGAGGGGGAGTCACCAGAGCCTCAAGTCTCACACTGGGCTGCCTGGGTAACCAGAGGGTCAAGACTGAGCTGTGCAGTGAGGCTGCCTTTTCCCCAGTCCCTGGAAAATGTTCGCACTAAGGACCAGAGGGAGGAGGAAAGGAGGCTGTGGTGTGTCTGGGATCCCCAGGTTGCTGGCTCATAGCTCAGGGAGTTAGTGCCTGTCTCTGCCCTCTGGCATTTGTGGTGACAGGCCATGTTTTCTGGGATTCTGGTAGCCGAGGGGCCTCTCCAGGAAAGAGGAGGGGAGGACTTCCTTGATATTCTTGTCACTACTCATGCTCTGAACTCTGTTGGAGGACTATAATACTAGATTTGGGAGCCTGGGGCAGGAGGATATCAAGGCTTTTGGGCCACCAATAAATTCCCACCCAAATCATGACCCTGAGACTTATCAGTTATGAATGCTCAGCCTTAGCTTAAGCTTGTTTCTGGCTAGGTTTTATAACTTAACCCGTTTCTCTTACCCTGCATTTTGCCTCAGGGCTTTTTACCTTTCTTTCTGTGTGCCCTACTCTGTGTCCACTGGCTGATGGCTGCCTGGCTGACCCTCAGCATCTCCGTTTTCTCCTTCATTGTCATCTTCTTCTCCACCCACCCCCAAGCCTTGACTTCCCTTCCTATTTATTCTCTCTGACAGCCAGCCCTGCCTATCCCTCTCCTGCTTAGCTATTTATTGTCCATCCATCTCTTTATTAGACCAATCAGGCGCCTCAGGCAGGCAAGGTGAAACAGAGGCAACACATCTTCACATAGTTAAAATGATATTCTACAACAAGGCTAGCCTACGCTACATCACGTAGGCCTGTCCCAAACAACAAAGCCAATCAGAACGCACCAAGAGTGGAACATATACCCCAACTACAGGTGAGTACTTCAATAGAGACAGGCGCCAGGAGCGAGAGCCCATATATGGCTAGCTCTGCCATGGGGGTAAGACAGGGAACCTTAAGATACGTTTGATATATGAGGTCCTTCTGTGTGTGATGACGTATATTCATAACCCCAACAATTTAGAGGTGGAGGCAGGGGGTTAAGAACTCAAAGGCAACCTTGGCTACATGGAAAACTCAAGGCCAGGGCCCTGAGAGATGGTGGAAGACAAAAAAGTAAAGTTAAAGAACCCTCCCACACTTGAAATAAAGAATAGTCTGACCTGGAATTTGCTAACTTCCCCTCACAAGGCCCTGAGATGGCAGGATACCAAGAATTCACACTGCTCCTCCTTTCTGTGAGTCAACAGGTGGCAATGGACAGAGGGTCCCACCCCCTCCCTAAGCTTGTGGGTTTTGCCTTTAAAAACACCCCTGCCCAGGGGATGGGGCTTCTCTCTAGCCTGCGTGCTGAGGGAGCCCGTTTGTGCAAACGTTTCCTGTTCATTAAAGCCTCTTGGGTGTTGCAGCAACTGGACTGGACATTGAGTTCTTGGGGGTACCGACTGACCAAAACTGGGAGACTCCTCATTCTGAGGGTCTTACAATGGTTCAGTGGTTAAGAGAACAGTTGCTCTTCCAGAGGACCTGGTTGGATTCCCAGCACCCACGTGGTGACTAACAGTGGTCTGTAACTCCAGCGCCAGGTTATTTGAAGCCCTCTCTGGTCTCTGCTGACAATGCATGTACTGACACACATGCAGATGAAATAAAAATAAATAAACTTTAAAAAAAAAAAAGAAAAGAAAAATATAAAGATAAATAGCATTTGGGGGCTGGAGAGATGGCTCAGCAGTTAAAAGCACTGGCTGCTCTTCCAGAGGTCCAGAGTTCAAGGTTCCCAGAATCCACATGGCAGTTCACAACCATCTGTAACTCCAGTTTTAGGGGATCTAATGCCCCCTCCTGGTCACTGTGGGTACTGCGTTCATGGGGTGCATGTACATGCAGGCAAAAAACCAATACACATAAAATAAAATTAATTTAAAAAGAAACTTCAAAGCTAACCTGCTCTGCCTCCAAACCTAAAATTAAATAATAAAATAATATGAAACTAAATGAAAGATCTCTTTTCATGTGCATCAGGGGCCTCAGAGGCTATGCTTGCAAAGTCCACCCATATCCCATATCCCACAGAGGGTATGAAGAACCCTCTGTGACCAGGGCCTTTGATCACTAGGATATGGCCTTGTGGTAATTAGAAATCAGGATCTCAAGCACGGAGGAGCAGGGTTAAGAACAGGTAACGAGGCCTGGGATGTGGCTCAGTTGGTAGGATGCTTGCCTGGCCCACGCACAGCCACAGCTTCAGTCTTCAGCACCACATAAACCAGGGTTTGCCTGTAATCCCAGCCCAGGTAGGGTCGGGGCCATAACTCTAGTTTCAACAGGTCTCATGCCCTTTTCTGGCCTCTGTGGGCACCAGCCACACACATAACACACAGGCTTATTTGCAGAGAAAATATTTAAACACATAAAACTTAAATTGTAAAAGACAGTGTTTTGTTATATTCACATGGACTGGTCTGAAACTTGCTGTCTTCCTGCCTCAGCCTTCTGTGTGCTGGAAGCACAAGCGAATGCCTGACTTCTCTCGAATGTGGGGTGAAGATGAGACAGCTGGGGGTCAAGCTGCCGGCTTTCATCTCTGACCTGGGGTCGAAAATTTGGTTCTGCGTCTGCAGACAAACGGACTCCCATTCGGTCACACCGGAAGTAGTCAGACTTGGAGTTAGGTCCAGGGCTCCTGACACACTGCTGGCTGTGGCCCAGCCACTTACCAACTCAGTAGCAGGTAGGTCCAAAACACCTTGCTTGAGAGGGGGCTGGGCCATGTTCAGTCAGAGTCTCTGTGACCTGGATCCCCTCCACTCTCCCGAGGTGGGAAGGTGAAATGAAGGGAACACTGGTAGTAACGGCCCCAGCCATCCAGCTCTGTTCCCCTGAGGGTAAAGGTGAACAAGCCCTAGCCTCCTGCACCAGACTCTTTGGAAGGAAGAGCTGCCGCTCTGCAAAATGGGGGTGGGGTGGGGGTAGGACAGGATACAAAGACTTCCTGCTGCACAAGGGTTTTTTTTTCTTTGTATCTAAATATCTGATTCAAATTCATAGAAGATTCCATGGCGGTGAGAAGCTCACACCTGAGAGCAGGAAGCAAAGCGGAAACCACAATCACGGGGTCACGAGGCCAGGATGGCAGCTGTAAATAGCTTCCAAGACACCTGAGAAGAGAAAATAGTCTCAGTCAAGTGAGAAACGACCCAAAGATGAAAAGGAAGGAGATGGGTTCCGACGCAGGGCATGCAGGCTGGAAGAGAAGGAATTCTGGAGGCAACAGAGCAGATATGGGAAAGAGAAATCACAGACACGGAAGGAGACTGCTTTCAGGTTTAAAGTTGGACACAGAGGGTAGTCTGGCTTCATGTAAAGTAGACGGGGAAGGGCCACACTGACACACTCAGTGATGAATTCTCAAAGGGAAACAGTTACATGGTAATGAAAGACAAAAAAGTAAAGTTAAAGAAACCACCCCCCCCCCCACTTGAAATGAAGGCCAGACTAACCTGGAAAGCTAACCCAGACCTATATCTGTTCCTTGGAATTTGCTAACTTCCCCTCACAAGGCCCTGAGATAACAAGATACTAAGAATTTACACTGCCCCTCCTTTCTTGTGGGTCAGCAGGTGGTGAATAGGGTCCTTAAGAAACAAAGAGATAACTGTACCTCCAGTTTCCCCAGACAAGATTAATTAGGGCCCTGAGGCCCTAAGGTCTATTGACCCTAATAGCCTCAAAGAGTCACATACTCAATGGACAGAGGGTCCCACCCCCTCCCTAAGCTTGTGGGTTTTGCCTTTAAAAACACCCCTGCCCAGGGGATGGGGCTTCTCTCTAGCCTGCGTGCTGAGGGAGCCCGTTTGTGCAAACGTTTCCTGTTCATTAAAGCCTCTTGGGTGTTGCAGCAACTGGACTGGACATTGAGTTTTTGGGGTATCGACCGAAACTGGAAGACTCCTCATTCTGAGGGTCTTACAGTAACACTTACCTGTAGTCCCAGCACTTGAGAAACTGAGGCAGGAGGATCACTTTGGGATTGAGGCCAGTCTTGACTATCTAGTGAATGCCAGGGCAGCCTGGGCTACAGAGTGAACCTGACTCAAAAACATAAACCAAACCAAGGGAGCTGAGAGACAGCTCAGCAATTAAGAGCACGGGCTGCTCTTCCAGAGGATGTGGGTTCTGCCCCCAGAGCACCTACATGGCGGGCAGCTCACAACAATCTGTAATTCCAGCTCTAGAGGACCCAACACCCCCTTGTGGTCACTACAGTCACTACATGCATGAAGTGCACAGATACACATACAGGTAGAACACATAAAATTAAAAAACAGTAACAACAAAACCCTAAACAAGGGACCAATGATATGACTCAAAGGGCAAATAAAGGTAATTGTTGTCAAGCCCAATGACCTGAGTTCAATCCCCAGGACCCTGTAATAGAAGGACAGAGCTGACTCAGTTGTCTTTTGACAACATCTGTACTGTAGCACACAAAGAGTTAAAACAAACAGTTAAGAAAGCTACAGCTACCAGGCACTAGGGAGGCAGAGGCAGGTGAGTCTCTGTGAGATCAAGGCCAGCCTGGTCTACAGGGTGAGTTTCAGGACAGCCAGGGCTATTACACAGAGGAAACCCTATCCCAAAAATAAATAAATAAATAAATAAACAAACAAACAAAAAGGTAAAATCTTGGTTTCAATTCCCAGAACCCATACAAACATACATACACACACATACACACACATATAACACACACACACACACACACACGGGCACATATATACACACATCACGTATGTACATCGGCACATGCATACATGCAAACATATATTAGAGGCAGGAAAGACCCTTTTATGTATCTTTTGTTTTCTTTGGGTGTTTTAAAAAATATATCTTTTATGTTTTCTCTTTTTATTTATTATTGTCATCATGTGCAAACACAAATGTGTGTGTATCAGAGAGGGAGAGAGAATATGGAGAAGTCTGAGGATACCTTTGTGGAGTATGTTTTTTCCTTCTGTCTTTCTGTGTGTTGCTGGAATTGAACTTGGGTCATCAGGCTTGCATAGCGTGCACTATGCCTGCTGAACCAACACACAAGCCTCTTCTTTTATGATTTCAAAGCAGGTTTAAATTAGGGATCAGAATAACAAATAAGGATCTTACAGACAAATAGGAAAAATAAAAGTAAAAAATTAAATAAAACAAAAAAATAAAGGAAAATTATAAAGAAGCCTGAATTAAAATGATCTCAAACTTTTCACAATATTCAAAGAAGTAAATGTTCAATGATTTTGACCTCTGTTCATCCTTAGGAGTATATTTTACTTTGTGACCTATTTGTGTGTTTTCTGAAACAGGATGAGGGATATGAAAAGCGACCTGAACTCCAGACACTACAGATGTAAATTGTGGTCTCACTGCAGTTGGTGTGTGCTGATACTCCCTGTTCTTGCCTAGGCCTTTCTGTATGTTAAATGCAGTACACGCAGTGAAATGGGGGAAGCTCATATCTTCAGCCTGAAATACATGGGTCTAGAAAAATCTAAAGGAAAAACAAGTTTGTCATTCATGTATGGAGGTGACAAGAAACCCCAGGGGCAGAGCTGTTTAAAAGTTAGTCCCTCCAGAGTACCCTTGAATAAACCATCTAAAGATGTATGCTTTGACACTAGGAGGAGATCAGATACAAACATGGGAGCCAGGCAAGGTGGCACCAACTGTGATTCCCAAAATCAGGATGCTGAGGCAGGAGAATTGTCACAAGGCTGAGGCTAGCCTGGGCTACATAAGTTTCAAGCCAGTGTGGGCTACAAATAAGACCTTGTCTCAAAACAAAACAAAACTAGTAAGTAGCTAGAGAATTTCTGTATAGTCCTGTACCTTCAAAATACAAGCTGGAGGGGCTGGAGAGATGACTCAATGGTTAAGAGCATGGGTTACTCTTCCTGAGGATCCAGGTTCAATTCCCAGCAGCCATATGGCAGCTTACAACTGTAACTCAAATTTCAGGGGAGCCCACTCTCTCATACAGACATATGTGCAGGCAACACACCAATACACATAAAATAAATAAATGAATCATTTCGAAAGAAAGAAAGATGCTGAAAATGAAGGCATGATAGAGTAAATAAATAAATCTTTAAAAAAAAAATATAAGCTGGCTATGGTGCCTTAATCCCAGCACTAGGAAGACAGGCAGGCAGATATTTGAGATGGGCCGGCCCGGTGTACAACAAGTTCCAGGATAGCTAAGGTTACATAGTGAAACCTTGACTCTGAAATAAATAAATAAATGTAGAAAACCCACTAAAGGGTTTACATTTTTACATTTGTGTGTGTGTGTGTTTACAGTTTTATTTATTTATTATTTATTTGTTTTGGTTTTTTAAAACGGTTTCTCTGTGGCTTTGGAGCCTGTCCCGGAACTAGCTCGTGTAGACCAGGCTGTCTCAAACTCACAGAGATCTGCTGCCTCTGCCTCCCGAGTGCTGGGATTAAATATGTGACACCTCTGCCTGACTCACCTTACTTTTTGAGAGTGATCTCTCATTGGCCTGGAGCTTGAGAAGTGTGGGGGTCACATAGGGTCCTTGTGATCACAGATAAGCACTAAGGGACCCAGGAATGTTTTTGTTTATTTGTTTGTTTGTTGTTGTTGTTGTTTTGGCTTTTCGAGACAGGGTTTCTCTGTGTAGATTTAGAGCCTATCCTGGCACTGGCTCTGTAGACCAGGCTGGCCTCAAACTCACAGAGATCTGCCTGCTTCTGCCTCCCGAGTGCTGGGATCAAAGGCTTGTGTCACCACCGCCCGGCTTAGGACCCAGGAATGTTAAACACACAAGGTTGTCCCTTCAAAGCAAGGGATGTATAACATGCTTTCTATCTAGTAGGCTGAGAATAGACATAGTTAATAACCTGGTAACCTTTGCATTACCTATGTGGCTGAGACCACACTTTATCTTCTCCCAGACCCTTACCATGAGTTTGTCAATCTATGGAACCTATCTTTTCAGAGATATCACATGTACCTTACAATGAGTTTTGATATAGTCACGTCTTAAACTTTATTGTGCATACAGGATTAAGTTAATTATCACCAGGAAAAATTTCACCAAACTGTGCTGTTTTTAACTATGCCCCAAATAAACTTCCCCGGAGCCAGACTCTTGAACCATCACCAGCTACTGAGTGTGTTGAACGGAACTTCATTCTTGCTTCACTGGATCATTACCCTGCTGAAGTGGTGGTCATTCAGACAGCTGCAGAGAAGTAGGCGAGGCTGGCTTGGCTAACCAATAAGCTTCAGAGATCCTGATTCCCTTTCCCCAGCACGAGGATTACGAATGCCAGTCACCATTTGTAAGATTTATTTTTATTTATGCGTGTGGATGTTTGTGTGAATGTACACCGTGAGTGCTCAGGTACCCTCAGAATGCCAAAAGAAGGCACTAGATCACCCTGGAGCTGCAGTTACAGGTGGTTTTGTGTCACCCGACAAGGGTGCTGGGACCTAAACTTGAGTCTTCTGAAAGATCAGCAAGTGCTCAGTCTTAAGGTGCTGAGGTGTCTCTCCAGCCCCCACTGTTTGTTTAGTTTTGTCTTTGTGGGGGTTCTGGGGCACCAAACTCAGTCCCTCATGCTTGTATGGCCAGCACTTTTCTAGTCAAGCTGATGCCTCACCCTTGAATACTTTAATATGAGCAAAGAAAAAAAATGTGTGAGGAACTAAGTAAAGCACAGGCTTTAGTCTAAGCGAGGAGGCAGAGCAGGGAAGCAGAGACTTGACTATTATCTTACTTTCTGGGGCCAGAGGGTTGAGACCTAAGTCTCACTGTGTAGCTCTGGCTGGCTTGGCACCTACTAAGTAGACCAAGCTGACCTTGAACTCACAGAGATTCACCTGCCTCTGACTCCTAAGTGCTGTGAGTAAACTACCGCTGTTCCCTGCTTGGGAAAAAAATATTTTTGAGATGAAGTATCATGTAGTCCAGTCTCACGTGCTCTGAGTAACTGAGGATGACCCTGAACTTCTGATCCTTCAGCCTCTACTCCCCCCCTGGGTACTCGAACCCAGGGACTCATGCATGCAAGCACTCTACTAACTGGCTTTTTAAAAGCAGTTAGCTACATTATGTGAAAAAAGAAGTTTAGAATATGATGAAGCCTTATAAAAGATGAAGTGAGGACTGGGATATAGCTCAGTGGTCCAATGCCTGCCTCACAAAGCGGTGGGTTCCATCCTGCACAGTGCAAAATCATCCTCATCTTTCTTAAGAAAATAAACAGGTTTCTAAGGGATAAAATAAAATGCTTTATAATTAGATAGAACAAAAACTAACACATTGGATAGTACAAAACAAACAGAAGGAAAAAAGCTCAAGAAATGACACAAGGAACTGTCACAGATGCAGAGACATACTGTTTCACACACTCAGGAATCCCATAAAAACACCAGTCTTAGCCAGGTGTTGGTGGTGCATGCCTTTAGTCCCAGCACTTGGGAGGCAGAGGTAGGTGGATCTCTGTGAGTTCAAGTCCAGGCTGGTCTACAGAGCAAGTGCCAGGATAGGCTTCAAAGCAGTACAGAGAAACCCTGTCTCAAAAAAACAAAACAAAACAAACAAACAAAACCAAAAAACACAGTCTTTTTTCTGAGTATGTGGTCTATTTTGGATAAAGTTCTGTGTGGTGCTGAGAAGATATATTCTTTCATGTTTGGAGAAAATGTTCTGTAAATGTCTGTTAGGTCCATCTGATTTATAACATCAGTTAGCTTCAGCAGGTCTCTGTGTAGTTTTTGTCTGGATGACCTGTCTCTAGGTGAGCATGTGGTATTGAAGTCTCCCACTATCTATCTGTGTGTAGGGTCAATACGTGTGATTTAAGCTGTACTAGTGTTTCTTTTATGAATGTGGGTGCCCTTGTGTTAGGTGTGCACATGTTAAGAATTGCAATGTCCTCTGGGTGGATTTTTCCTTTGATGACTATGTAGTGTTCTTCCATGTTTCTTTTGTTTAGTTCTAGTTTGAAGTCTATTTAGTCAGATATTTAGATGGCTACACCAGCTTGCTTCTTAGGTCCATTTACTTGGAATACCTTTTTCCATCCTTTTACCCTGAGATGATGTCTATCTTTGATGTTAAAGTGTGTTTCTTGGATGCCATAGAAGGGTGGATCCTGTTTTCACATCCATTCTGTTAGTCTGTATCTTTTTATTGAGGAATTGAGACTAGTGGCATTAAGAGTTATCCATGAGCAGTGTTTGTTATTTCCTGTTATTTTGTTGTGGTATGATGTGTGTTTCCCCTCTTTTGATTTGCTAGTCTAGGATTATTTATTCATTGTGTTTTCTTGGATGTGATTAATCTCATTAGATTGTAGTTTTTCTCCTAGTGCCTTCTATGGGGGTAAATCTGTAGATAGACTTTGCATAAATTTAGTTTTTCTCACAGAATATCTTATTTTTTCCATATGATTGAAAGTTTTGCTGGGGCAGCTGGGCATGGTGGTGCACCCCTTTAATCCCAGCATTCAGGAGACAGACAAGCAGATCTCTGAGTTCAAGGCCAGCCTGGTCTACAGAGTGAGTTTCAGGACAGCCAGGACTACACAAAGAAACCCTGTCCTGAAAAAAAAAAATTAAAAAAAGAAGAAGAAAGTTTTACTGTGTATGGTAGTTTGAGGTCTGGGCTGCCTTCTGTGGTCTCTTAGAGTTTGTAGAACATCTGTCCAGGCCTTTTTGGCTCTTAGTCTCCCTTGAAAAGTCATGTGTTATTCTAGTAGGCTTTTCCTCTATGGTCATACCACCCTGAACATGCCTGATCTTGTCTAATAGGCCTTTATATGTTACTTGCTTTGTTTTTCTCTTGCAGCTTTACATATTCTTCTGTTTGTTTTTTGTTTTTGTTTTGTGTGTGTGTGTGTGTGTGTGTGTGTGTGTGTGTGTTTTGATTATTTTGTTCCATTGGGAATTGCTTTTCTGGACCAGTCTATTCGTGTTCTGTGTGCTTCTTATACCTTAACAGGCATCTCTTTCTTTAGGTTAGGAAAATTTTCTTCTATGATTTTGACCTGGGTTTCTTCTCCTTCCTCTATTCCTACTCTTCTTGGTCTTTTCATAGTGTCTTGGTTTCTTAGATGTTTTGTGCTAGGATGTTTTTAATTTAACATTTTATTTTACTGAGTTACCCATTTCTTCTATCATGTTGTCAGTGGCTGAGACCCTCCCTTCCATTATTGGATTAGGTTCCTGTTTGAGTTCCTGAACTCTTCATGTCCAGATTTCCCTCAGTTTGGGTTTCCTTTATTAATTGTATTTCCACTTTTGGGTCTTGAGCAGTTTTATTCCTTTCTTCTCACTGTGTTTTCATAGATTTCTTGAAAGGATTTGTTGATTTTCTCTTTAAGGACCTCTATCATATTCATGAAGGCTATTTTACAGTATTTGTCTTGTGTGTTGCACTTCTCAGGTCCTTTTGCGGTGAGGTTGCTGAGCTCTAGGGGATACATATTCTTCTGGTATTGTGTTTTTGCACTGGGACTCAGGCATCTGGGTTTGGAATGATTATAACTCTAGGTGTTGATATCTGGTCTTATCTTTGTTGGGCGGGTGTTTTGTTCCTTGGTTTCTGTTCCCTCTCCAGTTCTTAGGAGAGTGTGGTGGCTGTGTGTTGCCTGGTGGAGAACTCTTCTCGGGTCCTGCTATGAGTGGAAATTATGAAGTATATACATGAAGAATCCACATAGAATGTGGCATAGGGTTCCCTGGGAGCAGCCAGCCAGGAAAGCAGTAGACTAACTATGGCTCTTCACCTTTCTCTCCTCTCCTCCACATCCAGTCCCCCAGCTCTGTTGTAGGCTATGTGCTATGGCTTCTTCTCACTCTCTGCTTTCAGTCCCAGGGGACTAAGCTGACCCTGGTGGAACCCCCTGCTCTCCTTCCTCCTGTGGACCCCACAGCCCCGCGCCTACACTCCTAGCCCATGCCCATTCTCAAGTGTCAGCTCCCAATACCCAGAAACACATTTTACACAGAGCCCTTAGGGGCCACTCATAGCAGGCTTTTCCCCTTTTGTTCTATGCTTAGCCTTTCCCCACAGAGAGTGGCTGCATTATCTGTCCCTTCACCCTATTCCCTAGGTGACATTTTAGCTCCCACCAGCCAAGAAGGTTTGGCTCTATTCACCACTTTGCTTTCTAGTTCTTTATGTCTACCAGGTGTTTATCCAGTGATTTGTTCTGCTTTTGTTTTTTGTTGGCACTCATACTTTAGAAACCTTATCTCCCATTGTTACATGTTAGCAGCAGCAAGAGTATTAACCTTCCTTGTCAGGGTGGCATTGTTTAGAATCATCAGGTAAACAGATGTGTGTCAATGAAGGCATTTCCAGAAAGGTTTAACAAAGCAAGAAAGACCCACCCTGAATGTGGGTGGGACCAGACCATCCCAGGGGATAAAAGAAAAAGAGAAAGAGAGGCAGGTAGAGGTGGCACAGGCTTTAATTCCAGCACTCTGGAGGCAGAGGCAGAGGCAGGCAGACCTCTGTGAGTTCAAGGCCAGCCTGGTCTACAGAGTGAGTTCCAGGACAGGCTCCAAAGCTACAGAGAAACCCTTTCTCAAATATAAATAAATAAGTAAATGAGAGAGAGAGAGAGAGGCAGAGAGAGAGAGAGAGAGAGAGAGAGAGAGAGAGAGAGAGAGAGAGAGAGAGAGAGAACAGTGAGCATCAACATGACTCCTCTCTGACTCAATGTAATGGGTGGGACCAATTGCTTTGGCTCCTCCCCCCATCCCTCCCTACCAAGACAGACTCTGTCCCCTCAAACTATAAGTAGAAAGAAACGCTTCCTCTCTGAAGTTGCTTCTTGTCAGGTATTATATCCAAGCAACAGGAAAAATAGCTGATACTGAGGGTGTGTCGGAGTATGAGTCCCCAACCTTCCTCTCATTAATATTTAAGTCATTTTGAGACAAAGTTTCTATTTTTCACAATGGAAACATACTAGCTGGAGGAAGCTAGACTTTGAAACATCTAAGCCATGAGACTGACTCTGCCAGTCTCAGTAATGGACATGCTGTATGGGCTTAGCAGGCTGCTTATTGATGGAAATGCCCAGCTGGGGAACTTCTAATTATGGGTCAGCTTCCTGTAGTGACTCAATGTGGCAGTAAGATGGTTTACAGGCACAGAATGTTCCACTCCACTATTCTGTTTACAGCCCTTTGTCAATAGTACCTACCGACCAAAGGCACATTTATTTATTTGTTTGTTTTTAGACAGGGTCTCACTCTGTGGTACAGGCTGGCTTGAAACTCACTGTATAGCTCAGACTAGCCTTAAATTCAAGGCAATCCCCCTGTCTCAGCTTCTATGTGCTGGCATTACAAGTATGAGCCAATCACTATACCTGGCTAGATAATTCAACAAAGGGGTGAAGAGGGATGGAGGGAGGGAAGGGTACAAACACCCACCCACACACATGCCCACTAATGCATGTGTGCACAGAGAAAGACAGAGGGAGACCCAGAGGGCCACAAAGGAGGCTAAAATACTCTTGTAGGTTCTTGGCTGGCTGAATGTCAGAATGGAAGAACTGCATGCTTTCATTTTTCAGAACAGTACAAACAAAATCACCGCAGAACACAGACCAGAGCTGCAGTGGAGTGCTTGGATCCTCTACAGAAAAGCATTCATTGATTACAATGTTAACCCAAGAGAGAAGCACACAATTCGGAACAGACAATATCCAGTACAGGGAAACAGAAACGATGGAAAGATTAGATCTCCACACGGTGCCTGGACTAGGTGGCAAGGTTTCCATGTATTTAAGGAACAGCAATATACACTGATAAGTGAATGATTTCAAAGAGAACAAGGGGGGGGGGCAAAGCCCGGAGACAGAAACTGGACAGCACTTAGAACGTGTGGTGCCCTGGGTTTAGCACCAGAACAAGAAGGTCTGGGGATGTAGCTCAGTTGGTTGAGTGCTTGCCTACCATGCACGAGGAAATCCTAGGCTCAGTCCCCAGCATCCCATGAACTGGGTATGGTGGCACACATCTGTGACCCCAGCACTCAGGAGGTGGAGGCAGGAGGACCTGGAGGTCAAGGTCATCTTTGGTTACTTAGTGAGTTTAAGGCTAGCCTGGGATATAGGAGCCCATGTCTTAAAAACGGATAAGAAGGGATGGTGGGGTGGTTCAGTGGGTAAAGGAACTTGCCACCAGGCCTGATGGATGACCTGTGTTCTATCCCAAAGACTCATATGGTGGGAGGAAAGAACCAACTCCCACAACACACACAACAGACTTGTGTGTTGTGGCACATGGGCACACACCCCTACAAAATAAAAAGTAATGATAATAGAACAGAGTAACAATCCACAAAAGAAACAAAGACGATTCCTGGATCTGTGTTGTAAGCTGGCATAACACATCCTTGCATCTCCTAAAGATGAAAAACAAGAGGGTGAGGGTACAGCTAAATGGTGAAGTACTTAACTAGCATGCATAAATCCCCAGAACTTTTTAGAAAGACTTCTTTAAAAGTGAGGTAGGCAGGCATAACAGTTCATGCTTGTAATCCAAGAACAAATTTGAGGCAGGAGGATTGCTGTAAGTTCAAGGCTAATTTGGGCCACATAGTGAGTTCCAGGCCAACCTGGAATAAGACTGTCTCAAGTCCCTCTTCCTAAGAGTGGGGAAAATGAATGAAGAAAGCCATAGACCAGAGGGGTAAAGTCAAATGTAATTAAAAGCCAGAAAGTGACATAATGGGTGTCTTTGATTGGATGTGAGATGACTGGGAAGGGGAGGGACTGGAGAGTGGATCTTTAGAAATTCAAACTCCAATACCCCAGAATCTGTCACACAAACAAGTCTCACTGGTTACCCATCTGCATCCTCTAGAATAGCTCCATTATAAACATGGATGGAAGAACCCAGTTAAGATACTCATAAACCAGGGCTATTAGGATGACTCAGCAGGTAAAGTCACTGGACACCAGGCTGATGGCCTGAGTTCAAGTCCTGGAAGGAACACATCTGGTAAAGGAAAGGACCCACTCCTGAAGGTTGTCCTCTACCTTCTCATACACACACTAAATAAATAAATGTAAAAAAAAATGCTTTAAAAAATACTCAGACCCAATACAACTTATACTACAATTGAAAGGGGCAGGAGCTCATCCTGTAATCCCTACACCCAGAAGGGTTTCTGAGGCAGCAAGATTGTAAGTGAGAGTGATATTTAGACCCTGTTAGAAAAAGTAACCTAGTGTGAAAAACCAGCTTTGTGGCAGACCATGTGCTTAGCATGCTTGAGGCTTGAGTTTAATCCCCAGCACCAGCAATAATGATAATTATTATTAGTTAGAACATAAAAGTAACAGGTTTCCATGCTGCATCTTCATATATGTTATTATATGTGGGTCCCCTTCCCCACTACCTAGCACACTACAAGGAGCAGAGAGCTGGGCAGCCAGAAGAATATTGCCTTTGGCCTCTGGATTGGACTTGGAAATCCAAGTGCAATGGTTGAGCTAAGGGAAAATAAATTTTAAGTGAACAAACTCTTAAAAATTATACAAAAAAGGGGGCTGGAGAGATGGCTCAGAGGTTAAGAGCCCTGGTTACTCTTCCAAAGGTCCTGAGTTCAATTCCCAGCAACCACATGGTGGCTCACAGCCATCTGTAATTGGGTCTGGTGCCCTCTTCTGGTGTTGAAGCAGACATGTAAACAGAGCATTGTAAACACAATAAATAAATCTTTAAAAAAAAAAAAAGTCATCTAAAAAAAAATTATACAAAAAAGGGCTGGGGATGTGGCTCATTGAGTAGAACACTTGCTTAGCATGCACACACCCCAGGTCCCTTCCCCAGTACTGAATCAAATCAGGCATGGTGATACCCACCTTTAATCCCAGCGCTTGGGAGACAGAGACAGGGAAATCAGAAGTTCAAGGTCATCCTCCATATATATAGTGAGTTTGAGGTCAGCCTGGGACACATGACACCCTTTCTCAAAAGAATATGGGCTGGAAAGATGGCTCAGTAGTTAAGAGTACTGAACCCAGAGGACCTGGGTTCAATTCCCAGCACCCAGCTCACACTGACTTTAACTCCACAATCTGACACACACACACACACACACACACACACACATGCATATATATAGGCAAAACAGCAATGCACATAAAAACAAACAAATAAAGAATGAAAAGATAAAGAATACAATAGGAATGAAGTCATTCCACATCCACAAATAACCAGTTCTAAAAGGGGCAAAACCAATTAACAAGTGTCCGGAAGAGAACTGTAAATTAAAAAACAATGAGGTCACTTCTCACCTATCTGACTAGCTAAAATTAAAAACAGAGTAACCCCTGCTGCTGGAGGGGAGGCAGAAAAATAATACTCTCAGACACTGTTCAATAAGAATGGCTCTGCAATTTCAGCAAGCAATCTGGCAATACGTATCAAAATATTAAAATCTCTCTTTCCCTAGTAAAGTTACTGTGGATACAATATAGAGGTACCCATCTATTCCCCAGATACAAACAATCACATACCTGATGCCATTTAGATAATGTTCAAAATAGATAAAGCTCACACGCTTTGGTGGTTTGAATGGTCCTCATAGGATCATATGTTTGAATGTTTGGTTGCCAGTTAGTGTAACTGTTTGGGAAGGGTTAATAGGTGTGCCCTTGTTGGAGGAGGTGTGTAGCTGGGGATGGGCTTTGAGGTTTCAGAAGCCCATGACAAGCCCAGTCTTTCTCTCTCTCTCTCTCTCTCTCTCTCTCTCTCTCTCTCTCTCTCTCTCTGTCTTTCTTTCTGCTGCCTGTAGTTCAAGCTACTGCTCAAACACCGTAGCTGTCTGTTTCCCGCCGTGATGGTCATGGACTCTACTACACCCTGGAATTGTGAACCCCAAATTAAATGAATTGCATTGGTTGCCGGGCGTTGGTGGCACACACCTTTAATCCCAACACTCGGGAGGCAGAGGCAAGAGGATCTCTGTATGAGTTCAAGGCCAGCCTGGTCTACAGGGCGAGTTCCAGGACAGGTTTGCATTGGTCATTGGTCATGGTGTCCCTTCACTGCAATGGAACACTGACTAAGACACATATGTATAACATATGTATACATTGTCACAAATCACTCACTTTCATCTGCTTTCTCCCTTCCGGAAAGTAAGAGATACAATAACTTGATTTCATCATCAGCCAGGCCTGTCTGGTTTTGAGTTTTATATAAATGTACATTTTTCCAGGCTTCTTTGGTTTTGGGAGAAACTAACTCTACAGTGCTGAAAATGTTCTCTTTTATAACCTAAAAGTTGTTACATGGGTGTGTTCATTTTATAATACTTATCAAGATGTACATTCTTGATCTGTATAAAATTCTGTATGTACAACTATAGTTCAACAGAAGTATTTTTAATGTCCTTTGGTTTTTTCTTTAAAACGTTTTACTTTTTAGCTAGGTGGTGGGGGAACATACCTTTAACTTGGGAGACAGAGGCAGGAGGTTCTCTGTGAGTTCAAGGCCAGCCTAATCTACAGATCAAGTTCCAGGACAGCCAGAACTGTTACACAAAGAACTCTGTCTCAAAACTAAATAAATATAAATTTATTTTTATTTTATGTGTATGAATGTTTTGCTTGTATGCAAACAAACATGTGTACAGTGCCCAAGGAGGGCATCAGATCTCCTGGAGCTAGAGTTACAAATGGTTTTAAGCCATTCTGCAGGTTCTGGAAACTGAATCCTGCCCCTCTGTAAGATTAACAAGTGCTCTCAACTACTAAGCTATCTCTCCAGCCCCTTAAAATATAGATGTGGTGGGGGTTTTTTGTTTTGTTTTGTTTTCTCCAGTCCTAGGGGATTGAACCCAGAGCCTTAAATGTGCTAGGCAATACTCAACCACTAAGCTATATCCCAAGCTACTCAATAGAAATATTTAGTATTTTCCCCCTTTTCTCTAGTAATCTCATTCCCAGAAAACCACCATACAAATAAAAGCATCAGTCATATGGACAGACCTGGAAACATGCTTGTGGCACAGACAAGACTTGGGAACTTAGTTAATGCCCCAGGGGGGTAGACTATTACACAACCATTAAAAAAGCATGAAGTAGGGCTAGCTCTAGTTGGTGGTACAGTCTTTCCCTGGCAAGAGCCCTGGCAGGGCTCTGAATTAGATTCTCAGAACTGTAAGAATAAAGAAAAGAAAAAAGATGAATTAGTTAACCTACTCTACACAACTAAGGGGAATCACTATATATTTACGTTAGGGAAAGAAAGCAAAATGCAGAAAATTGTTTGTAATATGACCTAACTTTAATTAACCCCCCAATTAAAGATAACGACTCCTTTGAAAAGTGAAAATGAAATCTGTCTGTGATACAATACATATGTAATTTTTGACACTTGGGAGGTGGAGGCAGGAGAATCACAAGTTCAAGATTATTCTGGGCTACATAGAGAGTTTGAGGCCAGCCTGGGCTTTATAAAACCTTGTCTCAGAAAAGACAAAACAAAAATGAAGCCAGGTGTGCAGGCTTGCAGAAAGCTGATGGCTGGAGCAGCAATGTGAATGGTAATTACTTTGCAGGTTGAGAGTGATTTTCACTTTTGACAGTGAATGCTCATGTGACTCTATACTGTTTCTATAATCAAGGGAAAGAAAGTTGTTTTCCTCGTGGGGGGGAAAGTATTGGCAGGTAGCAGTCTCTAGGATCTGATTTAATGAGCGCACAGGTCGATATTTAATTAACATATCAATTGCTGGCATGTCAACTGATGTTTTCCCAAATCCTTGAAGCCTTATTCTCCTAAGTAGCCAAAGTGTCATCTGAAACATAGTTTACAATTCCTACTTTTAACAAAGCCCAAACTAGGAGAGGATTAAAGAAAGTGTACCGAGGCCCATCAGATGACTGAGCTGCGTCCCCCCTCCCCCATCTCTGGCAATCCCCAAACCATTCTGCCTTTTATCTCTAAATTTTTGGGACTCCCCCCCCACCACTTTGAAATAATCTCTTTCCCCAGACCTGTTTGATAACTATTTTGAAAATCTCCAGTAGTGGGTTTCTCCGTCGACACAATAAGCCAAATCCAGCCGAATTAATAAGACCAGGTTTAATAAACAGCAAAACAAAGCATTCGAAGGTGACTCCTGGAAACGGAAGGAGGAGACTTCAAGTGGCAGGGCTGGAGACCCGGTCTTAAATACCCTGTAGGCGTGGTCTTGAGCATCTTAGGGGGAGGAGCCACCGCTTAGGCTTTCTAGAGGGAGGAAGGAGGGCTGAGGCATAGCTTCCGCCTAAACACTGTTGATTGTGTTTTGTTTTTAATAATTTCATTTATGCCTTTTTCAAATGTGTGTGTGGAGGTGGGGTCGTGTGTGCAGGCGTGAATGAAGACCAGAGGTCAACATTAGTCTATTTCTCGGGGGGCTGCCACTTTGTGATTTTAAGATGAACTCCAGTCTGGGGAGCTCCAGCAACCCACCTGTCTACTTTCCCATTGCTGGGATTACAACCAAATACACCACTCCAGGCTTTCTAGGTGAGTGCTGGGGATTGAACTCTGAATTTCCGAAAATATTCCTTACAGCCCTATCACCATTCTGTCCCACGGTTGTACAAATCCCTTATGACACCTTGGACCTGTAATCCTAGCACTCTGGATATGGAGGCATCAGAATCAGAAGTTCAGGGTCATTTCAGCTATATTTTGAGTTCAAGGCCAGCCTGGGATACATGAGACTCTATCTCAAAAAACAAAACAAAATAACAACAACAAACACCAGACAGACAAACAAAAAACCCCTTAGGAGGCAAAGGTGGAAGAGTCGAGAATGAAAGGCTATCATAGATAATAAGTACTTGACGAGTTTACTCCTACTACTTAGGCGTTTAAAGCAGGAGAGCAGCTGAGCAGCACAGCGAGACAACTAGGCCAAACATCTTGCTTGTTTGTTGAATTAAAACATGGAGCATTTCCTACGTGCGTTTTGTTGTCTCTAGACACTTTGCTCTGGCGGGTACCGCTTTACCTTCCTTCCACCCGCCACTGCCACAGTCTGCTGGGTTCAGGCGAGGCCTCGGGTGTAATTAGTCCTTATCAGATGCTGCTCTTGAACATGCCAGAATGGTCAACTGGATGCGCTTTCTCAGCTCCCTCCTAACAATTCCTGAACTTTGAAGCTGGGGGCCAGGGCCTCAAAGGCACGATCACGGCAAAATCAGCACCAGATGCTTAACACCCGGTGCTGGGGAAGTGCAAACGAAGATGCCATTGATGGGGATGGGTGTGGAAGAAAGTCCTGGCTGCCAAGTAGAGAGAACAGCATATGCCAAGGTCTGACGGGTCTCCAAGTGTGGTTCTAGACCAGCAGCACCAGCACCACCAGCAGCAGCAGCAGCAGCGGAACTTGTTGAACTACATCTCTGTTTTTTTTTAATCATCTGAGAGATTCTGGCTAGAAGCTAGAAGCTGAGAATCACAACTCCATCAGAGGCCTGAGGATGCTTTGGATGAGGGTGAAGAGCCTCAGAGCCAGTCAAGAGGCTGCGTGCTTTGTCCCTTAGGGGCAACCTTCAAGTTTTAGGTCGGGTGGGTGGTACTCACACACCTGAGAGTGCCAGCATTTCCTAGGGTTGGGAACCCACTGAGTTCCCCCCAACACACACACACACACACACACACACACACACACGCACACACACACACACACACACACACACACACACGCACACACACACACCATGCCCTGAGACACCAGAGCTGTCAGGCCTCAGAACAATGCTTTTACGATCAAGAGGAAGTGATCCCACAAGCCGACACGCTTGGAGAGGTGGAAGGGACTCACAGCACACAGACCCCTCCTAGAAGACAAGAGCGGAAGGCCGGCCCACTGCCCCACTCCCAGCCCGCGAGAGGGTGGAGCCGAGGGCCCCGCCCTCGGTCCGCCTATGTGGGCGGAGTGTATGGGGGCCCTCGGCCCCGCTCCCGTGCGCACGCCCGCGGCCGGTTTGCAGGGCCGGACGCGCGCCCCGCGTCCGGGCCAGGAAGATGGTGGCGAGCGCGCGGGTGCAGAAGCTGGTGCGGCGCTACAAGCTGGCGATCGCCACCGCGCTCGCCATCCTGCTGCTGCAGGGCCTGGTGGTGTGGAGCTTCAGCGGCCTGGAGGAGGACGAGCCCGGAGAGGTGCTCCGACAGCCGTGCGGGCGGGCAGGCCGGGAGCGGGGGCGCGCGGGGTCCTGGCGGGGCTGCGGGCGGCCCCGGCCAGGCAAGTGGGGCATGGGCCGAGTGCGTGTAGGGCACAGGCAGCCTCCTGGGGCCGGACCTCCGTCCCCTAAAGCTCCCTTCCCAGGCCGGCCTGGTGGGCTGCGTGCGGGAGTGGTGCGTGACCCGGAGGCCGGGGAGGCTGGCGAACTAGGGGCCGCGGAGGGAAGAACGGGTCTTGGTGGGGTGGTCTCCGTCCCGGGGAGCGATGAAGGTCAGGCGTGGGGATCGCGGCTGGGAGGAGCGGCTGGGCCCTAGCCTGCTCGAAGGTGGGAAGCCTCAGGCCAAACTTTCTGAAGTTGGGAGGGGGCGGGGGTGTACGCGCTGTGGGCGGAGGAGTGGGGGCCGAGGGACCCCGGGCATCTGTGTTCAGCTGCGCCTGAGAAGCAGCGAGTGGCAGTGAAGTGGAACTCAGGGGGTGGAATTGTGGCCTGTGACAAAGTGTATACCCGGGAATGGAGTGAGCAGGAGTGACCCCAAGGGAAAAAACTGAAGTGTCCTCAAGGCGTGGCTTTCTCAGCCAGGGAAGAATCCGGGTGAATCTTCAGGAGGGGATGGGAATGGAAGGTGAGCTATTTAGTTGGCCTCAGGAGTTCAAAGCAGGAGGGAGCCATCTCTGGCTCTGGGGTAATGGGAACAGCAGCTGCAGGTTAGAGCCGCAGACCCCCACCCCACCCCAGGAAATTTCTTACTCTTGATTGGTGCTTTTAGTTGCAGGCTCAGACACACCCTCCTGGTAGTGTGGTTGTGGGGGTGGGAGGGTAGGGGTGGTGGTGTTTCAGGTGGGTTTAGGTCCGTTCTGGAAAGGTGGAGAGGATTTACCAAATCAAACCTAAGCTGTGGCCAGAGTCAGGGGTTCTTCCTTCTGAACTTCTCGTCCCTGTGTCCCCAGGGCTCTGGGAGAGAGGCTCTGTTGTCACATCCTTTGGCCTTTACCTGGCAAGGTGAAGGCACAGAGCCTAAAAGCCTTCCCCTCCTGCACCTGGTCAGTCCCAGAGACCTGTGTGGGGCCTGGGAGGAGAGCTGCCCCTCCAGTTTTAGGGAGAATCAAGACGCTGGGGTGGTGAGGGGAGCAGGAACAGAGAGACTTAGGACAGTCATGGGGAAGCTGGCTCTGTGACTTGTATAGGGAGTTGTTAGCTTGTTCTCTGTGCACAGAGGGGAGAGAGTCTCTTTGGTGGAGTGGGCTTCGGAGGCTGGTGAGGAGCCCAGTCTGTGTGAGGGGAGGTTGGTGAGGACTGGGAAGGGCATGTCAGGGCATCTGAGTCTTCTAGGAAGTAGCTGGCTCAGTAGCTGCTGGTCTGAGTCAAGGAGGGGGCTTGAGCCCCTGCTGCTCTGCCTGTTAGTGGGGATGGAGAACTGGAGAGAGGCGAGAGAATCTGGGGTCTCCCCCACCACACACACGCCTGGCAGAAGCTGAGAAAGGAATCCTAGACCACAGGGGAGAAAGTTCCCCAGAGATCCCTGGCAGCCACCTCACCAGACTGTTGTAGAGAAGCATAGTGTAGTGCTTGAGAAGGTTAGCATGCAAGAGAGACCACTCTCCTCACAGCCTTGTCCTGGCTCTTTCAGGCAGACCCCCTCCAGCCACGTCTTTCTGGGGTAATAGTAGCACCAATCCTGTTGGGTGATGAAAACTATGAAGTAAAACAGTCCCTGTGAATGCTTGCAGGAATTCTCGGCACCTGCTAAGCTGTCGGGACATAACACATGGTCTCAACATTGCACCCTGGGACATACTCATTCGTTCATTCAGTCAGCGCGTACTAAACTTCTCTCCCATCAGGCACTGTGCTCACACTGGGAATCCAGAAATAAAGAATAGATGAGGTCCTGGCCTACAGGGCAGACAGTCTACAGGGAGAGCCAGACAGAGCAGGGAAGCTAGAAAAACAAGGGGGCTGGATCAGATCTGGAGGCTGGGAAAGGCTTCCTCCAAGAAGAGGTGGGCAGGAGAGTTTGAACAGAAGGGTCTCCGGAGAGTGGGCTGAGCTGGGGATCCTTGGGAAATGCATAGAGGGTGGGGCACTTTCCCAAAGATGGTTCCACCCTGTGTGGCCAAAGAGACCACAGTAAGGGACTTGAGTGGGTTTTATTGTAAGTGCAGTGGGAAAGCTCCACAGCAGGAGCCCATGTGCATTTAAGGAAAGCACTCTGCTGCCTGTGGAGGGTGAGAGTGAGCACCTGGGATGATCGCTAACCCTGAAGAGCCACTGGAAGCTATTCAGAGCTTTCACAAACACCCTTTCTCCACTTGCCTTAAATGCAGTCGAGGTGGGGATGTGGGGGCGGTGAGCATTTGTGTTCGCTTTCTTTATGACCTCTTTGCCAGGGAGGAGGGGGCCTCTGAGGCCAGATGCATCCAGCCAGAGGACCACCCTGAATCTCAGAGGCTATTGACAGCTGCCTGTTAAGAGACAGAGCCTAAGGCTCTGGGACCTTCAGGAGAAGAGTCAGGAGTAGGAGCTGGCTACCCAGCAGGGCCTTTCTGTCTCCTCTTTGCTGCCTTCTGGTCCCTGGCCTCCTCTGGGATTGTCCTTCTCAGGGTCAACCAGCTCCCTGCTGCAGTGCGGGGTACCAATGCCTGTTTCCTCCCACATCCGGTCCTCACCACAGCCAGCCTGGCTCTGTGCCCTCTTCCCTACCCTCCTGACCAGCTGATGCCCTGATACAAGCTTTGACCCCTGAACTCATACCTCTTTGCCATCACTACTCACCTAGTCTTGGGAATGTTTTCCGGGTGCTTGCTGTATAGCTGGGTTAGAGCCACTGACTGCTCTCTGCCCTGGCCAGCCCAGGGTGCCCTCCCCAACATGAGCATGGAACAGGGTCTCCTGACCACCCCAGTGTCTCAGATAAGGATGGACACCCCTACACTTATTGGGTACCTCTGAAGACATCAGAGAGCCATCTAGGTGCTGGATGGAGCCTGGGTACTGTGGAGTAGGGATAGGACTATTCCCTGAGGTGGCTCCCAGATTCCTCTATGTTCCTATGGAAATGGGCAGGGGAACCTAACATTGAACTCCACCCTGAGTTCACCATGTCTGACAGCCTGAGCCTTGGCCTCACGTTGACTATTTGCATCTTGGTTCCAAGTAACAACGAAAAGGATAGCAACCTTTGTGAACTATACCCACACCAAGACCTTTACAGTCATTCATGTGAACATTACTTAACTGAGTATTTATGATTGTGACACACTCTTCTTCTGGACTCTGAATATGCCAGTGAACAAACAAGCTAAACTCCCCCTAGCAGTGTTTACAGCCACTTGAAAAAAAAAAAATAGAAGGGCATGAAATAAATTCATGTTAGGATGGAGGAAGAGATCAGCAATGTTTCTTAAGAAAATGCATTATTGTATGTATTATGTATGTGGATGTGGTTGGGTGCACATGTGCCTTGGCATGCCTATAGAGGTCAAAGGGTAATCTGGGAGTCATTTCTTCCGTCCACCATGTGAGTCCCAGTGATGAAACTCAGGTTGTCAGACTTGGTAGTAGATGCCTTTACCTGCGAGCCATCTTGTTGGCCCAAGACCATCATATTTCTGTGGGAAATGTGAAACGGGATGAGGGAGGCTACAGTTTTCAGTCCAGGCAGGCCTTGTCTGAGAAACACTATCTGAGCAATGAATTGAAGAGGCAAGGGATCAGCTGTGGGGTGTCTACGGAGGGCACCTAGACTGAAGGCCTGTGCCTTCAGTCTACATAGGCCGTGGGGGCAGGGTGAGAATGAGTCAAAGGGGTCCACAGCAGGGGGGCAAGGGTGGCTGGAGGGAGGGCTAGCTATTGGCACCTGAGAGGGGAGGCCACTGGCTAGGTCTAATCTTGGGGATGTAAGTTCTAAAAGGAGGGGCTGGAGAGAGGGCTCAGCAGTCAAGAGCACCTGGCTGGCAGCTCACAACCGGTTGTATTTCCAGTTCCAAGGGCTCCAATGCCCTCTTCTGGCCTCCACTGTGCATTGCACACATGTGGTACACAGACACACATGCAGGCAAAACACCCCAATACATAAAAATAACAAATAAATATGTGTTAAAAAGTTCTGAAAGGAACACTGGTGATGAAGAGAGACAGGAAGGGACAAGTACATGAGCCAGGGCATCAGGGGACCAGGCTGAGGGCAGTGGGAGACCGTGAGATTCTGTGTGTGTTCTCATGCATTTATGATGGACTGGATGTGGGACATAAGAGGAAGAGAAGGTCAAAGTTGAGGTCAGGGCTAGGGGCTGTAGCTTAATGGTAGAGCATTTGTTTAGCATCATGAGGGACTTTACCTCGTCCTCAGTGCTGCCTCTCCCCTCCAAAGGGGGGGAATCAGACTCCCAGCACATTTGGTTTGAGCCACAAAAGGTTGTCACTTATCGAGATGTAAAGACTGAGGGAGTGGTGGGGGAGGGAAGAATAGTAGGCGCTTGGATTGGGGCTCTGAGGTCTTTAAGTTGCCAAGGGAGATGACAAGGGGACTGCTTGTTCAGGGAGCTTTCCAGTCTAAAGAGGTAAATCTGGGATATGGATGGTATCAGGATGGTATGTAGAAAGGGAGGGACTGAATGAGCTCACCAGGAAGCAAAGGCTGGAGTCTAAGGGTCTGCCTGGGGAGCCTGATGAGGGGCAGCGGATGGGAAGGACCCGGGTGCCTCCTGTAAGCCATGCAGGAAGGGTGATTACAGAGAGATGCTCGAGCAAGGCATGTGTCTGTAGGGCTCAGCAGGAAGAAGAGTACAGAGCGCTAGAGGAGAGGTGGGACTAAGAGAGGATGGCGGGAGGAAAGGGACAGCCAAGAGATGGTCTCTGTGGCCACCGTCTCACAGTTGATGCCTCACTTGAGCTGCACTCTCACAGCTGAGGGGCCATGCTCAGAGAAGTTCGGTGGCTGATGGTGAGGTGGCGGAGCAGGCCAGAGCACTCACAGACACCCCTTGCCTCTGTCCCTTCCCACTCACAGCCATTAGCCAAATGTCCTTCATGTGTCAGCTGTTCTCTCAGACCCTGGGGAGACGGTCACTTCACTGTCTGCTGGAGGGACATCCAGGGTCTCAGAGCTCAGCGTGGCCCCACTCTGGGGCAAATGAAATGGCTGTCCACTGGGGGACTCAGCTGATCTTAAAGGGTAGGTGGACTAAGCAAGGAAGGGAAGCTGAACCAGGCCATTTGGGGTAGAGGCAGCGTGGATGGCTTCTGAGTACCCTTGAGAGATCCTGTCACAAGTGCAGAGGTTGGCAGCCCCCAGCTGGGGACCTACAGCTAGCTGGATCAGGGATTGATTGCCGTGGTGGCAAGAGCTCGCTGGCCACAGGCAGTCCTGATTCAGGAGAGCGCATTGAGCTGACCACATCTCAGAGCCACATCTGGGGGCTCTGGAGCTTCCTGTCCCTCTTCCGGGTTGTTTGACAAGACTTGCTTTGTGCCTGAATCCTCCCCCCTGCCAGATCCCCCCTATTACTCATCAGGTACCTTCAGCAGAGCACCTCCCCTCAGCTTCCTGTGAGACCCATCCAATATCAGGGTCTCAGGCTTCATGACTACTCCTCCCTCCTGAGCTACTCCCCTGTTGTAGCCTCAGTCTTCCCACATGAAGAGCGTTAGTGCAGTCAATGCTTTGGATGCAGGTGGAGGTTAATGCTGTCTTCCCAGCCAGCCCCTGGTAGGAAGCATGGGTCTTAGCAGTGTGTGGGGGGGGGGAGGGGGGCCACTCCTAGGCCCCCTGCAGGGTCTGTACACTCTTCTCTTGGAGAAGACATGGGCATGCATTTTAAAATACGCTGCGAGGGAAAATGGCATGAACCCAGAGCAGGCAAAGTACAGTGCCGTGTGATGTGCGATCTGCAGGGGCATGTGAGGTGTGACGGCATGAGGTGAGACCACAGAAGCCGCCAGCCAGCTGGCCCTGGAGTGTCACTGTTTGTGCAGTTATTGAGTGAGCAGGACGTTTCTAGGTAAATGGTAGTGAGGAGCTTCTGGAATTCAAGATAACCTTGGCCAAGCTGGAACCTGAGGCAGGGGAAGAGGTGGGTGACATATCTGTGATCTGTACGTGTTTTACAGAAAGGAAGGCAGAGGAAGCCACGGCCACTAGATCCTGGCGAGGGCTCTAAGGACACAGACAGCTCTGCAGGCCGTAGGGGCAGTGCTGGTAAAAGGCATGGGCGCTGGCGGGGCCGTGCTGAGAGCCCAGGTGTGCCTGTGGCCAAGGTGGTGCGAGCAGTAACCAGCCGCCAAAGAGCCAGCCGACGGGCCCCACCTGCCCCACCTCCCGAGGCACCAGGTCGCCAGAACCTGAGTGGAGCAGCAGCTGGGGAGGCACCGATGGGCGCTGCTGGCTTCCCACCACATGGAGACACAGGGAGCGTGGAAGGTGCCCCCCAGCCCACGGACAACAACTTCACTCCAAAGTGCGAGATTGTGGGCAAGGATGCACTGTCAGCATTGGCCCGGGCCAGCACCAAGCAATGCCAACAGGAGATCGCCAACGTAGTGTGCCTGCACCAAGCCGGGAGCCTCATGCCCAAGGCTGTGCCACGGCACTGCCAGCTGGCTGGTGAGGGACTGGGGTACTCTGATCCTTCCCAGAAATGGACAGGAAGTGATGTGGCCCAGATCTTCCCGCTCATTTCCCAGGTGGCTCTCTTGTCTAAAGTCGTGTTAGATATTACCCCCTGGCAGACGGGGAGCTGGGACCAAGTTTCTGAGTCTAGGCTTCTTCTATTGGGAGGCAGGCAGGTGGCCTTTTCCCCATTTCACTAATGTCCCTGTGTATTCCACTCAGGCAAGATGAGCCCTGGCATCCAATGGGAAGAGATTCGGGCCCAGCAGCCTGTTGGTCCTCCAGTACGCATTGCCTACATGCTGGTGGTCCACGGCCGTGCTATCCGCCAGCTGAAGCGTCTTCTCAAGGCTGTCTACCATGAGCAGCACTTTTTTTACATCCATGTGGACAAGGTACTGTGGGCTGGGAAGACCCAGAGGATCAGGTTGGACAGAAAAGAGACTCTGAAGGTTGTAGACAGGTAGCCTAGAGAAAGGCTGGCTTCGATACCTAGAGGACAGCAAGATGAGGTCCAGACTGGTCAAGCATAAGATGGCATGGCCTGGAATCCTGCCACTTGTCCTGTCCTTTCTGTGTCTCTTGTGTTCTGTTCCCAGTTGGGTGGGGGCTACAACCTTGGCACCCATCTCTATCTACTGAGCATCCTTTCTCCCTCAGCGTTCCAACTACCTGTACCGGGAGGTGGTGGAGCTGGCCCGGCACTATGATAATGTGCGGGTGACACCTTGGCGCATGGTCACCATCTGGGGCGGGGCCAGCCTTCTGAGGATGTACTTGCGGAGCATGAAGGACCTGCTGGAAATTCCTGGCTGGGCCTGGGACTTCTTCATCAATCTGAGTGCCACTGACTATCCAACCAGGTGTGAGGACGGGTGGGAATGAAGTTCCATCTATGATGGCAGGGCTGGAGGGTTCATTTTGTCTGCCATCTGAAGTCGCTACAGCCCAGACACGGTCTCTTGGCCCCAGGCAAGATTGGGGTGTGAGAGGTAGCAAAAGGCGGTCTGATGATTGGGAATAATAAGAAATGGGGAAGAACAGCCAGAGGTTTGGACCTGGAGTGCTGGGTTAGAAAGCAGAGGTGGGGGAGGGATCTTCTTTGGATCCGTCAGGTGCCGTCACCCCAGAACATCAGACAAGGGGCAGGCACATGGTATAACAGCATCTGTAAGAAGGGAGAGTCCAAGAGGTGACGGTCATCCGTGCTAGAGGGCATCTGTCCTGGGCCAGGGACTGAGCCCCTGCTTCACAAATCTTTCCCCTTACCAGGACAAATGAGGAGCTGGTGGCATTCTTATCTAAGAACCGTGACAAGAATTTCCTCAAGTCACATGGGCGAGACAATTCCAGGTGAGACAGGTGGGGAAGGAGGTCCTGATGTCTTCTTCCACAGTGTCCCCCACACAAGGGCACCCGATGGCTCAGCCCTGGGTTGTAAAGCCCCTAAACCAATCCCAGGAGAAGGCATGCCGGTTGCCAGGTAGAAAGAAGGCTTGGGCTCCTTTCTGTGGGACCTTCAGTCATGGCCTTTCTGCCTCCCTCAGGTTCATCAAGAAGCAAGGCCTGGACCGGCTTTTCCACGAGTGTGACTCCCACATGTGGCGCCTGGGTGAACGGCAGATCCCGGCAGGCATCGTGGTGGATGGTGGTTCTGACTGGTTCGTGCTGACCCGCAGCTTTGTGGAATATGTGGTGTATACAGACGACCCCCTGGTGGCCCAGCTTCGCCAGTTCTATACATACACATTGCTTCCAGCCGAGGTGGGTGAGCAGGCCAGGGAGGGCCCTGGTTGAATGGCCCGTGGTTCACCCTTCGCTCTTTCTTGTCATTTGCAGTCCTTCTTCCACACAGTGCTGGAGAATAGCCCGGCCTGTGAGAGCCTTGTGGACAACAACTTGCGGGTCACCAACTGGAACCGTAAGCTGGGCTGCAAGTGCCAGTACAAGCACATCGTGGACTGGTGTGGCTGCTCCCCCAACGACTTCAAGCCACAGGACTTCCTGCGGCTTCAGGTGCTCTCCCTGGGCCCCAAGAAGCCTGCACCCCAGCTTTTCCCCACAAGCTCTCTGGGTCAGAAAGGCAGGGTGGGTGTCCACCTGGAGCAGCTAGTTCCTTAGGTCTTGGCAGCAGCAGCAGCAGGTAGAAAAGTCAAAGAGACTAGAAAGTGCTGAGAAGGGCAGCCCCTGCTGCGTTCTGGGGCCTGCAGAGCCCTTCAACCTCTTTGTCTCTTCCACCCCAGCAAGTCTCCAGACCCACCTTCTTTGCCCGGAAATTTGAGTCAACTGTGAATCAGGAAGTCCTGGAAATTTTGGACTTCCACCTGTACGGCAGCTACCCACCCAGCACGCCAGCCCTCAAAGCCTACTGGGAGAACACCTATGACGTGGCTGATGGCCCTAGCGGACTCAGTGATGTCCTACTCACCGCTTACACGGCCTTTGCCCGTCTCAGCCTGCGTCATGCTGCTGTACCCCCACTGGCCACTGCACTCTGCAGGTACGACCCCCCCCTTCTTCTGACATATAACAGGCTCTTAGAATATGGTGCCTTAAACGGGGGGGGGGGGGGGGACACAAACCAGAGACAGCCCCTGACCAGAGTGAGTCTGGGCAGGGTAAAGAAGAGCCAGACCATGTGGGGTGTGAGAAGATTTGGGGCCAAAAACATGCCTGGGGCTGGGGCTCCCCAGTGCCCCTCCCTGGGGCTCCAGGTGGTGTCAAGTGTGCTCATGGCATCTCCCTTTCTCCATGCTGCAACTTTCCTAGGTTTGAGCCCAGGGGGTTGCCGTCCAGCGTGCACCTGTATTTCTATGACGACCATTTCCAGGGCTACCTGGTGACGCAGGCGGTGCAGGCCTCAGACCAGGGGCCAGCAGAGACGCTTGAGATGTGGCTGATGCCCCAGGGGTCGCTGAAACTGTTGGGCCGCGGTGACCAGGCCAGCCGGCTCCAGAGTCTGGAGGTGGGACAGGTCCTCCCCCTTGCTTTCTCCTGACCCCCAGCAAGACGCAGGGAGTGGGAAGAGAGGGACAGACACCAAGGGAGGGGTAAGGACTCCGTCAGACCTTTATGGGCTAGGCTCTCTGGGCTCTGCTTTGCCAATAAGGGCAACCTTGGTTGCTGCACACAGATATACCCATTGCCACCCTCACAGGCATACTTTATACTAAAGGGTCCTCTCAGATGACACAGGGAGTAGGGACGGAACTGTCAGTCTAATCTTCTAAAGTGCAAAGATCCCTGGGGCTTGGACAGTCCAGATGAACCTTGGGTGTCCTTTCCTAGAGGTTCTGGCTTCGTGGGGGGTGGTCTATTTTTATGGGCCCCACCATTGCAGAACTATTTAGATGGCAGCCTGGAATAAACCTCAGAGCTGGGAGAGGTGTTTCAGTTCTAGACTCGGCCCTTCAATTTGAAGATAGGGAAACCGAGGTCTGAAAGAGGTAGTGACTGACCTGGGGTTACACCATGAGAGGCGGTATGAGAGCAGATAGAAGAACTTCTCCTAGGCTTCTGCCCAGCTGCCTCCCTCCCTACAGGTTGGCACTGAGTGGGACCCCAAAGAACGAATCTTTCGGAACTTTGGGGGCCTGCTGGGACCACTAGATGAGCCTGTAGCCATGCAGCGCTGGGCCCGGGGCCCCAACCTCACAGCCACTGTGGTCTGGATTGACCCAACCTATGTTGTGGCCACATCATATGACATCACGGTAGATGCGGACACTGAAGTCACGCAGTACAAGCCCCCACTGAGCCGGCCGCTGCGGCCAGGAGCCTGGACTGTTCGATTGCTTCAGTTCTGGGAACCCCTGGGCGAGACTCGCTTCCTCGTGCTGCCCTTGACCTTCAACCGCAAACTACCTCTCAGGAAAGGTAAGGACGTAGTGCCCAAATGATGCCCAGATCCCAGATAGAACAGGATTTTCCAGGGTGCTGGCCTCGTGGCTGAGTGGTAAGGGGAGAATGCAGAGCTGTGGTCTTCCATCCTTGGACTGTGGTAGTAGAGAGAGGGCAGCCTGAGAATCAAGCAGACTGCTTGGAAATGTGGCTGTGCCCGTATAACTGGGCCCTGAGCTTTGGGAAATACTCGGCCTTTTCATTTGTCAAGTAAGGATGGCACAGTCATGGGAGACCCCTGGGTGACCGCGACAAAAATCACTCAAGCTATATTTAGCGAAAAAGGAAAATTACTACAAGAATGTGGGGCCAGATGGTGGTGACAGCGCTCGCCTTTAATCTCCGCACTAGGGAGGTAGAGTCAGGTGGATCTCTGTGAGTTCAAGGCCAGCCTGGTCTACAGAGCGAGTTCCAGGACAGCCAGGGCTACACAGAGAAACCCTGACTTGAAAAACAAAAACAACAAAAAAAGAGGAATGTGTGTGGGGCCATCCTTCACAGTGCCCAGAAAATGCCTCGGGTCTCACCAGGGCCCTGGGTGCTGTATTCTAAGGATCTTGTCCCTCATCCTGTCCTGCCTCCGATGCTCCTCCATACATAACGCTGTCAGTGCAGCAGATTTGGATTAGGGCCTTGAGACCCTCAGGTCCCACGTAGCTTGGGACAGTCAGGTTCACTCAGCCCTCTGGTGATTTGACAGAGGCTAAGGTTCGGGCCATGAACAGACAGTTGGAAGCTGAGCACCCTCCTGCAGGGGGTTACCTCTGACGGTGTGGGAATGAGTGCTGGCTGAGAGTAGTGATGAGTGGTGTCCCCTGAATAGTACACCCTATCACAAGATGGCGAGGAAGAGCAAGAGTAACCCAAAGAGATAAGGATGAGGGCCTGGGGCAGATACAGGGCAGGCAAGCCACTTCCCCATTGGATGAAGGAGACAGCAGGCTGAGCAGTCAGCTCTGCAGGCAGGCCTGGGACTAGACCTCAAAGGACAAAGCTGGCGCCTGTCTACATGAGAGGTCAGAGTGGAGGCGAAGACGGTACAGCAGGTTGTGGAATGAAGCTGTCAAGGCAAGCTTCTATAAAGAACAGACTGCCAAGGGCTCTGGGAGCTACTATGGTAGTCAGGAAGGGCTGTGGATGACATGAACCAGAGTGCTACCTTATCTCCTAAAGTGCCTTATTCAACATGGGTCTAAAGTCAGGGGGTTGGGGATTTAGCTCAGTAAGGTTCAGTAAGGTTCTGACCTCAGCTTTAAAAAAAAAAAAATCCTAAAGTTGGGAATTTAGAAATTATCACTTTTTAATTTTGCTTATTTATTTACAGAGACACTCTTATAGTGGAGCCCAGGCTACCTGGAACTCATTGTATAGCCTGTTCTGGCTTCAAACTCTTGCAATCCTCCTGCCTCTCTCTCTTAGTTTTTAGAGTATTATGAGCCACTAGGCTCAGCTACCACTTGGATTCTATGCAACTGATAACCTTTTCACTATGTAACCGCCTTGGCTGTCCTGGAACTAACTCTATAGATGAGGCTGGCCTTGAACTCAGAGAGATCCCCCTGCCTCTGCCTCTGGAGTGCTGGGAATAAAGGCATGAGCCACTACCGCCTGGCACAACTGATGATAAGGCACAGAAAGTTCCTTAGCTTAACCCGAGTCCACTCTGTAAGATGGGATCCCATGGTAAGTTTAGATGGGAACTGCTGTGTTCATTCCTGACTCCTATGGTCTGACCTCTGTGCACTGAGGGGCATGGCTAACTGTTTTTTCTGTACTCCCAGATGATGCCAGCTGGCTGCACGCAGGACCACCTCACAATGAATACATGGAACAGAGTTTCCAGGGCCTAAGTGGCATTCTGAATCTGCCTCAGCCAGAAACCATGGAGGAGGCTGCCCGGAGGCACACAGAGCTCACTGGCCCTGCACTTGAGGCCTGGACAGACGGGGAGCTGAGCAGTTTCTGGTCTGTGGCAGGACTGTGTGCCACAGGCCCTTCTGCTTGTCCCTCCCTGGAGCTCTGTAGACTGACCAGCTGGAGCTCTCTGTCTCCTGACCCTAAATCAGAGCTGGGACCTGTCAAAGCTGATGGGCGACTCAGGTAGCAGGGCCCCAGCCAGCACAACCCGGAGGAGCCGGGAGATTGCACCTTACAGACAATGGAGGGACATCTCTCCTACAGACAAGAGCCAGAGGCCCAGGCAGTGTGCCTGTTTGAGCCATCAGGAACCTGCACCGAAGGCAGGAATGGTGGGTGTAGTGCTCACTACTGCTAATGGCTCTGCAAGAGATCAGAGGTCCACCGGAACCATGAGGGGCACTTCCTCTGTCCCTCTCTAGTTTGTACTTTTTTAAAACAACGTAAAACAAGTGGCAGGGAGAGGAAGATGTGCAATAGGGCTCCGAGCAGACCCAAGAAGTGGGCCGTGGCCATGGGGAGCACCACCAAGCCCTTCTGCTCTTGCTCTGGAGAGGTTTTGTCTGCCTCGCCCTCCAGAGCCTCCATCCCCAGGGATGGTGCTCATAGCTGAGGCTCGTGAGAGGCAGCTCCGAGGCTGGCTGGGAGAACAGGTGATTTGGGGGCCACTGTGGAGCTGGGCTTTAGTGGGACAGCCACTCCTCTGGTAGTCAGGGGACCCTAGAGCAGGGGTGGGGCTGGCTCTTAGGCTTTCCAGCACACCCTACCCTCATAAATTCCGGGTGTCAGAGCCTACTGAGATCCATGCAGTTCCCCAGGTGTACCCTGGACGGAGGTGTTCCACTGGCAGTATAGGAAAACTGCCAGGGCGTTCAGAGTTGGGAGTCGCGTTGTGCCTGAAGCTCAGTGTGAAGTCTGAAATATGCAATAGAGGAAATATATCTCTATCTCTCCAAGCTGAATGGTCTTGTTTGCTTTCTGCTTCTATGATACAGATCATGACTAGAAGCATGGGGAGGGGAGGGTTTACTTCAAGTTGCAGCTTATAGTTCACCATAAAGGGAAGCCAGGGCAGAAACTTGGAGGTAGCCATAAACACAAGCCACAGGGAAAAGGGTGCTTACTGGTTTGCCCCTAGTCTCATGGTCAGCTACCTTATACCTCCCAGGACCACTTGCCCAGGGCTGGTACTACCCACCATGGTGGAGCCCTGACAACATTCATTACTGGAAGCATTTTCTCAGAAGTAGTGCCTTCTTCCCGATGATCCTAGCATGTGTCAAGTTGACAAACTAGCCAGCACACCGATGGTCCACATATTCTTCTGTGTATGAGGGAGCTGTGGCTGATACCTGGGCTTTCTAGAAGTCTTAGCTGGCAGGAACAGTTGAAAATCCACCCAGAATTCAGGCAGCTCTCCAGTGCAGCCTTCTTTCTGCAGGAAAATGGGCTCGGGAAGACTCAGATTCCTCATTGCTACCCAGCAGGCCAGCATTAGTGGCATTTAGTTCTAAAATGCCCCACCAGGCACTCTACCTGACCACTGGGTCAGACTGCATAAGCACAGGCTTAGGAGCCTTCAGCATCACTGAGGGCCATCCCCCAAAGTTTCACCTTTCTTGCTACCTACTCAAGCCCCGCCTTTGTAGCTTACTCAGTAATAGAGGTGGTTGTGGTCATGCCCTGTTGGTTAGTGCTGTAGCTTGTTCCTTTACTGCCAGGGGCAGGGATTGAACCTAGGACCTGTGTGAATGATGTTCAAGTTACTCAAGCTCTCTGCCATTCCCCCCTCCCCCCATTCTCCTCCTGATGTCACTAAGGGCTTAGTATCGGTCCTTCATGCCTTACATAATGTGGGAGTCTGAATGAAGGTTTCTGGACCTCTTGGATAACTTCTTTAGTTGCCACACTGGGCAAAGCTCAGCTTGCCTTAGCTCGGGGAGTAAGTGGCTGATTGCTGCCCAGGCTGGAGCATTTTCCAAGAGAAGGTGCTCCTGACTGACCATCTATAAATAGTACCAGGGTGGGCCATTTGCAGTTTTGGAGGCTGGTACTTCCCATCTTCAGGTAGCAAGTCAGAAAACTGAGGTGAGAAATGAGTCAAAGCGGATGGTACAGCACTCTTTGGGGGGGCTGAGGAGGTCCCAGAGCCACTGTCACTGCACTCTGCAATTCTCAGGGTGTGCTAGGGGCAGGAGCACACAGAGAACGGTGTTTTGGTCCAGAGAAGATGTTGCTTTCTCCGACTCCCACTTTAATGAATATTTGACACTGCATTCTAGCTCTCCAGATGACAAGGGCGGTTTTTTGTTTATTACTTATTATTTTGGTTTTTTGAGAGTTTTTCTGTGTAGCCCTGGCTTTCCTGGCACTCATTTCATAGACCATGCAGGCCTCTATCTCAGATCTGTCTGTCTCTGCCTCCTGAGTGCTGGGATTAAAGGTGTGCGCCACCACCACTGCCCGACATTTTGTTTTAATTTACCAGTATCAACTCTTAGGTCAGGAACAAAAAAAAAATTACCAAGTGGATTCAGCAGCTGAGATACAGGCAGTAAATCAAGCTGTCAGCCAAGCCCAGTTAACCAGCCTATAGCACAATAGTCCTCAGAGCATTGTTTGCTTTTAAATGCGCACATGTATATGTTGGGGGAGTGCACACAATAGTATGTGCATACATGTATAGGCCAGAGAACAATGTTGGGTATCCCACCCTACCAGCTTCTGTCTTATCCTTTTGAGACAAGATCTCTTATTGAACCTGGAGCTTGGAGTTTTTTCAGCTGGGCTGGCTAGTCCAAAAACCTTGGGGATCTTTCTCTTCTCTTTGGCTCCCAGTACTGGGGTTACAGGTGCATGAAACTGCTCTTGGGTTTTGTGCATTGGTGCTGACCAAAGGGCCCCATCTTCTGGCCTAACAGAAGCAACTTCCTTAGGGAAGGAGCCTTTGAGATCTGCTGAGCCCAGGTTCCCTCCAGCTCAGAGCAGCAGTAGGAAAAGAGTTCACAAGATCCTGGCCAGGCCCCTCCTTCACCATTGGTAAACAAACTGCAGAGAGCCCTCAGTGAAGACAAAGGTCTCTGCCTAGCTCCCTCCCCAGCCATGGAAAACCAGAGCAGGTTTCTGTGCATAGGAAGGGGCAACTCCAGCACTGCCAGGCCTCTCCCCTGGGACAGAGCACCATCCAGTAGCTATGAAGGAAGCAAAATAAATTTGAGCTACAGCCCTAGGCTCTCAACTTCCAACTCTGGGGACCAGACCCAGGATGGAGGAGTGAGAACAGAAAACGCTGTTCCGACTGACCTTCCAAAGGCCATCAGTGCTGGTGGCCAGAAAGGAGTGGATTGTCTTCCTCGCCTGAGTGCTTCCCAGACACACTGAGGGCCTGGATTTAACAGAAGAAACAGGAATGGATTGTGCCAGGACTATGCTCTCTTGCAGGCTAACCTGGACCCCAGTTTTGCCTTGGATTCTGAGGCTTAGCTCCCCACTACCTCTGCACCATGGGTCCCCAGGGAAATGCAGATGAAGATCCTTGTATTGCCTCCTCTAAGTGAAGTCTGTGCTAGAATCCTGCAGCCAGGCAAGGGGCCTGATGTAGCTAGAACACAATGGAGGGAAAGATGTCAGAAGCTTGAAGAGGCAGGAACATTATGCTCTGGGCCTTAGGCTCATTGGTCAGACAGAGCAAGGGAAGCTGGGTAACTGGTGCCTGACTCCCTTGTTCCCTGTGCTTTTCTTAGTCATAATGGTGTCTCCTGAGAGATTCTGTATGAGGCTGCCCAAGGACCCATCAGTAAACCCTGTGGCAGCCAGCCTGTGTGCCCAACTGTTTGACAAAATGACCAGGGCAGATTTCACCAGCAGACTGCATAGTGCTCAGGGCCCTGAACTCTTTAGCTCTCCAAGCCTTGGGTGCCCTAGAGGACTCAGCTTTCCCCTATTACTCTTACACAGTGTTTGCTCAGTGCCCACTGGGTAGGACAAGGTAGAGGCTACACAACCCCTAGTACTTGAAAGCCCCACCTTGCCTCTGTGACCCCAGGCCAGGAAACAGCAGTGTAAAGGGTGTGTATGGAAATGGGGGAAGACAAGATGGGCTAAACCTTTTCCTCTAATTCTTTCACCTGTCACCACACTATGAGAGGCCTCAAGGACACCGCCTGCATTCCCACCCCAACATGGCTTGCTTACCCCTCAGGAAGCAGCCACCTGTCCTGCCCCTTCTATCTCTTTGGGGGCCTATAAAGGACAGCTTTGGTTCTCTTGAGACAAACTCTGTGTGCAGATCATGGGGGGTGTTTACTCACTGCACTTCACACGCTGTCCTCTGGGACTGCAGCCACCCATCTCCAGGGGTCAAAGTGACCACCCTACCTTCTGTGATTTCCTTCCTGGTCCCACTACTAGAGGCCAGACCTCTGAGCTTTGGGCTGGGGTGACAGTGGAGGGTTGCCAGGGCCTTCACTGAGTACCCCAAAAAACAGACTCATTAATGTTGTTTCTAGTTGAAATAGGTCGAGAACCAGAAGATAATATGGCTCACTGTGGACTAGAAGAAGCTGTTTACCACCTACCTACCCTGCTTCACCACTGGAAGGATCCTTCTGTTTCAGGGCAGGGGGCACGTGGCTGACTACTGTCCCATAAGCTTCTGCTCTGAACCTGCAGAGACAGAGTATGTGAGGAGCTACCATGGAGCCATCTCTGGGGCTAGAGCTGGCTCCCTCTAACTGTGCCAGCAGGTGAACCACACAGCTAGCTGCTTCCTCTACGCCCCCACCTCCAGGGTCCAGCCCCGGGATCTTTAAGAGACCCAAGGAGGAAGCGGCAGTGACACCCTAGGACAGTGCTCTCAACCTTCCTAATGCTTTGACCCTTTAATACAGTTCCTCATACAATTATTTTCGTTGCTACTTCATAACTGATTTTGCTACTGTTATGAACCGTCATGTAAATGTCTGCTTTGCAGAACGGTCTCAGGCGACACCTGTGAAAGAGCCATTCAGTCTCCAAAGGAGTCAGGAACCCCGGTTAAGCACCATTACTCTAGAGCATAGGTCCCCCTTACCCCTCCAAGGGTTCCTTGCTCTGGTCGCTCTCTCCTTTATTTTCCTTCAGTGTACATGAACAAACATGGCTGGGAAACAGAGCAGTTAGCAGCCCCGTCTGAGCCTGTCCCCAAATGGCACAGATGCAGGTCTCTGGCTAGCTTTATTGTTGCTCATGTCAGAGCTACAAAGGGTTTCCAGCAGTCACAGCACAAAGGCCCCTGCAGAGTCACCATCCAAGAGGTCTCTTCTGTGGGGACCTTGTCCTCACCCTGGCCCTTGACTTCCGCTATTACATGACCCTGTGACCTGGGCTCCAGTCTCCATCCGATGGTCTCAACAGGATCAAAGCATGGCCACCAGTTTGAAGGTTCCCTCAGGTTTGGCAGGAACCACATGGACAAAGGTCTTGTAGAGCACAGCACCCTTGGGCAGACTGGTGACCAGGTCCACGGCCTCGGAGTTTTGGGGATTGGGCACGTAGACCTCTTTCGTGTAGCGGACTATCCCCTCCTCCAGGGCATAGAGGCACTTGTTCTTCCCGAGCCCCACCTGTAACACACAGACCTGGTCAGCTGGAAGAGGACAGTGGTCTACCCCAAGGCCTCGGGCCAGGTTTCTCCTTCGCAGTGAAGTAGGGAGGAGTACAAGGGCAGGCTCTGGGGGTCCCTCTCAGGTTTCCCACTGCTTGGCACTTCTTTGCCTCTGCTACCTCACCAACTCCATGAGAAAGGACTGAAAAGAAAACAACCCCAACACTGGTAATGGCAGTAATGTTAACACAGCTCATCAGAAGCCACAGTGGACAGGTCCCTAAGCCAGGCCCTCAAAGGTGCCACAAATGCTCTGAGCATGCTTTGTTTACATTATAAAGTTTAGGTTCCATGAACATCCTGTATATGCTAGTAAAACAATAATGACATCAGCAAATACACACAGTGCTTACACAGTAAGTGCTTGCAGTTAAGTCCTGAGCTTAAGTACTGTTTCACACCATTACATTATAACTCATTTCTTACCTAGTGCATTAGATAGATATATTTCCAACTCCCTTTTCAGGTAATACAAAGTTAAGTGTTTTAATAAATAGTATATTTAATACATATTTTTTTTTTTACATTTTAAAGAGTTATTGATTATGAATACAGTATTTCTCCTACAGGTATGCCTGCAGGCCAGAAGAGGGCACAAGATCTCATTATCAATGGTTGTGAGCCAACATGTGGTTGTTGGAAATTAAACTCAAAATCTCTGGAAGAGCAGCCAGTGCTCTTAACCTCTGAGCCATCTCACTAACCCCTTCAGATTTTTAAACTGTATACTTTTTTTTTTTTCTTTTACAACTTGAAATTAGATGCATAGTAAAACCTGAGGGACTGGAGAGATGACTCAATGGCTAGAAGCACTTACTGTTCTCCCAGAGGACCTGAGTTGAGTTCCCAGCACCCATATGGCAGCTCACAACTGCTTGTAATTCCAGTTTCAAACAATCCGACACTGTTTTCTGGCCTCCTAGGATATCCACACATACAGACACAGATAGATAGGTAGGTAGGTAGATAGGTAGACAGAGAGAGAGAGAGAATATCCACACATACAGAGATAGATAGGTAGGTAGGTAGATAGGTAGATAGACAGAGAGAGAAAGAGAAAGAGATTTTTTTTTTGGTTCGGTTTCTTGAGACAGGGTTTCTCTGTTTGCTTTGGAGACTGTCCTGGAACTAGCTCTGTAGACTAGGCTGGCCTCCAACTCACAAAGATCCATCTGCCTCTGCCTCCCGAGTGCTGGGATTAAAGGTATGCACCACGCACGCCCGGCTGAGAGAGAGATTTTTTTAAGAAAAGAAAAAGAAAGTAAGTTAGGCATGGTGGTGTATGCCTGCAATGTCTGCCAGGACTTAGGAGGGAATCACTGCAATTTTAAGACCAGCCTGGACTACAAGGAAAGTTCCAGGCCAGCCAGAGGTACATAGCAAGGAGACCCTGTCTTAAAAACAAACAACAAAAAACAGATGTGTGGCAAGTCTTACACAACCAGTGCAACACTATTTGGTGTCTCTCTCTGATTAAAAGCACCAGTCTATAAGCCAAGAGAGGTGGCATACAGCTGTAATCCCCACACTCAGGTGGCTGTGGCAGGAGATGGAGAATTCAAGGCCTGCTTGGGCAATATAATTCAACCCTTTCCTAAGCAAACAAATGACAAAATAATAATAGTAATATGGTTCAAATCCTAGCTCTGCTAAATATATCATGTGATCTTTGGCAAGTTACTTTCCTGTGTCTGCAAAACATGGATAAACTCCCTACTTTTATGGGGTCATTGGAAGGATGGAATGAATGGACCATGAAGAACTTGGAGCATACTTAGCTTAAACACACCAGCTCCTACTGTCACTATTTTAGTAAAGAATTCACATCCGATGTCTTTCTTTGGCAAGGAGTTCAGAGTGGGGGTCGCTGATAGGGTCTCACTCCGCAGTCCTGGCTGGCCTTGAATGCAGAGATATGCCTGCCTTTGATTTGAGTGCTGGGTTGAAGGCATACTCCACTATCCTGGACTTGATGTTTAAAATTTTATTTTATGTATTTGAGTGTTTTGCCTGCATGTAAGTCTGTGTACCACTTGTATGACTGCTACCATTTGGACAGAAGAGGGTGTCAGATCCTTAGAACTGGAGTTACGGATGGTTGTGAATCACCCTGTGGTGCTGGGAATTGAACCCAGATGCTCTTAACTGCTGAGCCATCTCTTAGCCCCTTTCATGTTGTTTTTAACTAAAGGAAAAGTATTGATTGAATCTGATTCTAGTAGAATAAAAATATTTCTTCCTTTTGAGTCATAAAAGGGAAAATGCCTTTAATTTCAGCATTTGGGAGGCAGAGGCAGATGGATCTCTGTCTTAGGCCAGCTTGGTCTACAGAGCTACACAGAGAAACCCTGTCTCAAAAAAAAAAAAAAAAAAAAAAAAAAAATTACAAATTGATTAAAACCCTGAAAAGCACATGTATGCCACTTTCAGAAATAACTGTATTTTAAGCACATTGTTTCTAGATCCTCAGGCAGCTGCAAATACTCCATATGTCATATCATATAACCCACTTCCATTTGCTATGGGAGAGAAAAAATGAGGCTCGGGACATGCTATGATCTAATGTTAGGCAAATCTGAGCTTTGGTTCCAGCACTCTCTGAGCCTCTGGCATTTCAACCATAAAACAGAGATGACATCTACCCCACCAGGATGGGCTGAAGACACAAGACACACGCATGAAAAGGTTGCCCTAAGAAAGGAAAGGGGGAAGGACACAGAGCAACTCACATGGGCGCCTGGGTGCCATCGAAACTGACGCTGAGTGCCAAGGATGTTACCAGCATGAACATAGTGACCTAAAAGAGGAGTCCACAGTTGAGCTGACTCTGCACCAGCATTCACAGAGGCACAGCAAAATGCTGAGAAACTGTGACCAACCCCCACCCTGCTCATGGAAAACACCTCCAAGATGGTCTTAATAAATAGCACCTGACCCCCACCCGGCAGCCTCTTTTTGGTTGCATGGCTAAGAAACTAGAACTCAATGGGGCTCCCACCCCTCCCTAGACCTCATTTGCCCCTTCAATGTGGAGCCAATGCTTTGGTGAACTTCGGAGAGCACAGCGTGAGGCACTTGCATGGCAGTTCAGCTCTTCTAAGAAAGAGTGGCACAGATAACCCTCACCTTCCATTTTCTTGATGCCATAGTGTTTGCCTCGTGATTTGCCACCAAGGTTCTTGGAGCTTCCACCTGTCTTCTTGGATGCATATCTGACAGCAAGAGCTGTAGCTGCCTTGGGGCTCAACAGGGCTGTAAGTGCAGAGGAAAGAGAAACATTACTCAGAGAGGCTCCCAAATAGGATGCACATTCTTTGCCTCTGTGGATCATTTGCTAAGCTGAGAAGCAGCAAGGGAGACGAGAAAGAAGACAGGTGTGTGAAGGGAACAGGAATGCTAAGCGTATGGTATTCAGAGAATGCTGGGCAGGGAGCAATTCATCCTTGGAATAAGCTGAGAGGTTAGCTCATGGTGCGGGGTGTGCATGTGTGTCAGGGAGGGCAGACAATGAGCATAAATGGGGGGGTGGGGGTGGAAAAAGTAAAGATCATGTGCTCTGGCTCCTGACACATTTGGTCCTGCTGAGCAAGGAAACAGAAGCAGACACCAGACAGCTGCCTTCTTCAAAAATTCAGTCTTATGCCCTAGGGAAGGGCCAGACCACGGGACATGCACAGAGGTTTCTGCTTCAGCCTCACTTAACACTTCCTTAGCTATCCCCTCACCCACTAAACACTTGTCAACCGCACCAGAAGAGCAGTGCATCAGGGTCCCTCTGACAGGCAGCTGGCCATTTCAGAAAGATCTTTTCGTCCCAGAACCCACAAGCATGTGTTCAACCAAGATCAGCACCAATCTGACCTCTCCACTCATCCCAAAGTGCTCAGCCACAGTAATTCTAAAACAGTAATGATGTGGGAGGAGTTGAAGTAGGCAGATATGATCAAAATACATTGTATATATGAATAAGGATGTCAAAGAATAAATAAAAATACTTTTAAAAGAACATTATCTAAAATGCATACTAATGGGGCTGGAGAGATGGCTCAGAGGTTAACAGCACTGGCTGCTCCTGCACAGAACCTCAGGTCAATTCCTTGCACTCATGCAGTGGTTCACTACATCTGTAACTCCAGTTCCAGGATCCACTGGCTTATTCTGACCTCTGTGGGTACCAGGCACACAACATGACGCACATATGTACACTCAAGCAAAACACTCATACACATAAAACTCAGGCTAACATGGGCAACGGGCAATCTGATTTTAGGTCTCTAGACAAAATTATAGGACAGTGTCAGCACCTGTAGAAAAGCTTTACAGTGTCTGAAGCATAAGCTCATAGTGCCAGTTACCTAGGTTTCTCATATCCTCATAAAAACAGAAAGTAGCTGGGATATAGGGCTAGAGAGAAGAATTTGCAGAGCAGGCTGAGCAGAGTGGTGCACGAACACCTTTAATCTCAGCACTAAGAAGGCAGAGGTAGGATGATCTCTGTGAGTCCAAGGCCAGCCTGGTCTACAGAGTGAGTTTCAGCGGGATAGCCAGGGCATGTGAGAACCCATCTCAAAAATGAAACAAGCAATAAAAAAAAAAAAGAAAGAAAGAAAGAAAGAAAGAAAGAAAGAAAAAAAGAAAAAAAGAGAGAGAGAGAAAAAAGAAAGAAACATGTTCAATGTCCAGCAGTGGAATCTTCCTAAGTTTAAACATCCACTTTCAGGTCTCAGCCTCACGTAAAAACTGTAGTTACAGGCATGTACTACCTGGCTTCAGCCACTGACTTGTGGGTGACTGATGTTTTTGCTTGTCTACATTGTTTCATTCATTAATCTTTGCTCTAGGGGAAAACAAGGAGAACCTGCAGGTTACTTCTCTTCTGTCGTTTTACAGAGCAGAGACCTGTGGAGTCTATCTTCAGAGAAGATGTCATACTCATCCACCTCTCTCCTAGTTCACTACCATCACCACTAATATCTTGGCCAAATCATCCTATAGCTCGGCTGCTATTCTAGTTTTCCAGCCTGATTATTTTATTTATTTATAGCTTTTGAGACTGATCCCGATGGCTTTGGACCTGAGGCAACCCCCCCTGTCTCAGGCTCCCAAGCACAGGGATTACAAGCACTTCCATTCCTGTTTTTATTTGCATTCAGCCTGCCTCCTCTTAACTTGCTACTCAAAATATAAAACTGGATCAAGTCACTTTCTTGCTTTCTTTCTACAGAGGGTTAGGTTTGTCTCTTTTAGGCCTTCATAGTTATCTCTTCATAAGATATCCTTGAGGACTTAATTTAAGACTCTTCACAGCACTTATCACAACTAAGTTATTTACATGTTTATTGCTGTACCTACAGAAAGGGGTTGTAACCATGTTTTTTGTTTGTTTGGTTTGGTTTTTCGAGACAGGGTTTCTCAGTGTGGCTTTGGAGCTTGTCCTGGAATTCGCTTTGTAGACAGACCAGGCTGGTCTCGAACTCACAGAGATCCTCCTGCCTCTGGAGTGCTGGGATCAAAGACATGCGCCCCCACCGCCCATGAGCGTTGGTCATGATTATATACACCTGAAAATCCAGCACTAAGACGCAAACTACACAATGGGGGGGGGGGGAACCTAACTTCTAAACAATGATTAACTCTTGTGAACATAGTCTCCAAACACGAAGGAACCCACATAAACCCAGAGGGGATGAGGCGTCTAGAGTTGCGCTCTCATCCTACACGCCCACCCTCCGGCAGCGCCGCCCACCACGTGTCACATGACCGGAGGCAGTCGGCTTCCAAAGGTCGCGAGCCCCTCTCTCCTTTGGCATCCAGGGTTCGCCCTGAGACCCAGTTTCCATCTCCCAGCCTCCCTGCTAGTTCTCCTCCTCCCAGCAGCCACAGCACTGAGCTACCTGCTGCCCCCGTCCTCAGCGAAACAACTGCCGACGCCATGTTAGCTTCTCATTCGCTTCCGGGCTGGGAAATCCGCTTCCGCTACCGGGAGCTCTACTTCCGGGTCCTGCTTACAATTCAAAGAGTGGCGGGAGCAGTACCAGGTGAGCGCAGGTCTTGTGGGGTTTGTGGCCGGTACCTCCGGGGCTTCCTGCAATGGATCGCTGGCCTCAGAGGCAGGGAGCATGGCCGGCACAGATGTTTGTCCCACTGCTGGAGTCACCCGAAGCCAAGGGAGGGACCAGGATGAGGCTCTAACAGATTCTGCGCTAAGCTGGTTGTAGATGCACAGTTTCATTTAATTACTACAAACTTAAGTTACTGGTCGTGTATTAAAGAAACCGAGATCCAGGAAGCTTCCAAGGATTATCCTGGGCCACGCCTGCAGTCACTGATTATTTGCTGAGAGAATGGCTCTTGCTTGTAGCCCAGCAATTCCAGGCATGCCTCAGTATACACTCAAGAAGTGTGAAAACATACCCATTCAAATGTTTGTACGAGAATGTTTGTGGAAACATAATAGCCAAGAAAGGGAAGCAAAGTGTCCATCAAGCAATAAATGCGTAAACAAAATGTGGCCTAGCCACACAATGGGATGGTATTCAGCTAAGAAAAAAGAAGGCAGTACTGGAGCTTAATACTGCTGCAAAAGGATCCTGAAAGCATTAACGTGAAACACACCAGCCACAAAAGGCACATACTGTGTGCTTGTATGAAACACACAGGATACAGAAGTCCATAGAGACAATAGACTTTATTTTGGTTGTTAGCTGCTGGGAGAGGGAAAGAATGGGCAATGACTTTTTAATGGTTGTGGGACTTCTCTTTTCAGACAGTCTCACCAGGTCATATAGGCTGGCCTTGAACTCAAAATATCCTCCTGTATCTCCCTCCTGAGAGGTGGGATTGCAGGTGTGCACCAGCATGCCCAGTTTATATAAGATTTCTTTTTGTGATGATGAAGACATTCTGGAATTAAATAATGGTAATGGTTAAACAACACAAAAATACTAAACCCCATTAAACCCATGCATGGCTCTATGCATACTAGGAAAGCACTTTACTGCTGATCTACTATTCCAACTCCTAAAGTACATTTTAAATATATAAACTATTTATGTGATTTATAAATATGAATTATAAAATATAGTTATGTGAATTATTAGTTTTTCCTGAAAGTCCTCTGATTGCCACTTATGGGCTAGGGTATGCACGTGCCCACACACGTAATGATCTCCATGTCAAATCAGGAATTATTGTGCATACTTGTAATCCCAGCACTTGTGAGTGAGAGGCAGAGAGATCAGGAGTTCACAGCCAACCTGAGCTACATAGGACTCTCTCAAAAAGACAAAACAGAAAACTATGTTGAGTGCAGAGATCAGCAAGGAGCTAGTATTGTATTTTGTTAGTAGTCCCAGCAAAGTTTTATAACTGTATTTTGATTATAATTCACCATGACCTAGAAAGGTTTTGAAGTGGGAATCCTGTTGGCGTACCAGAGTTGAGTTCCAGAGTGAATGTGTTGGCATATGTTCTATTTCTCTGATTCTCTTAACTTATGTGTCTTCATTAAGTTTGGCCACATGAATATCTCTATTGAATGGTCTCTTACACGTCTCATCTCCTTTTAGGCAATTGATAGCATGTGTTGATGGCTTTAAAAAAGCTATCCCTCTCGCTGCTTTCCATGGAGAGTGATTCTGAGGAATTGCCCACATTTGCCTTTCTGAAGAAGGGACCATCTTCAGCTGACAGGAATCAGCCTCACAAGGAGAATGTAGTGGTTGTCACCTCAGATTCTGAGGCCTCCTGTCCTCCATCACCAGGCTTGAAAGATCCGCCATTTGTCCCAGACACAGCTGAAGCTCCCACACAAGCAGGGCCAGTCAGGGTGCTGAGCAGTGAAAGTGAAGAGGAAGATATATTTGTCCCCCTGGCTGAGAGGATCACATGTAAGTTTTTGACGCATAAGCAGCTGAGCCCAGAGCCCTCTAGCTCCTCACTTAAAACTGTGTCGAATCATCAGAATATAAGTGGACCATGTGACTGGAAAAAGCAGCCAATTTCAGAGACCCCAGATGTTCCTCTTAATGACACCTTGGAGAAAAGCCCAGCAAAGGATGGGGACTCTGTCTTAGACAGTTCTAGCCAACAGCTTCCAGCTTACCAGTCTGTCTGCAGGGAGCTGGCAGTAACCAAAACAGTTCCTGATATCCCTCTGCCGCAGAAGAGAACCAAGCACAGTCAGAAGGTCCAGAGAAGCGGCTCTCAGGGATGCTGGCAGCAAAGACAGGCAAGCAGGCAGGAAAACGCCCCAAGCCAACATGAAAATAAAAAGAAGGCAGTGATGGTCAACAGACTGAAAGCCCAGAGGCCTGAGGAATGCCTGAAGCACATTGTGGTGGTGTTGGATCCAGGTTCTCCCAGATTCCAGCTTCCCTTTGAGCCCAGTTCTGTGTCCAGGACTCTCCCGTGACCATCTCTTTCCAATCTATTGTAGCGCTTTTGCAGATGGAAGGTGGAGGCCAGCTCCTGGGAGCACTACAGTCCATGGAGTGCAACTGCGTGATTGAAGCCCAGGCTGTGGCTCGAAGTATCACTTGGAGGAGGAGGACAGAGCTGGCAGAGGTATGAGCTTCTGGCTGGAGGTCCTCCTTCCCCTTCACCCTCTAAAACCGATACACTGCTCCTGGTTGAGACTGAGTGGCATAGCTGTTACTGTTCTCAAGTCTGAAGGGATGAGGAGAGGAAGTGGCTAGCAGAATCCAGAAGAACCGAGAGGGCCAACACAGAGAAGCCTTGATCTGTCATAGAGGTGTAGGTATAGTGAACAACAGGTGACACTATTATGGGCAGTCCTGGGAAATAAACAGGCAGAGTTCATTCTCTTTCCATCCAGTGTACCACTCAGGTTCCTAGCTGGGAGCCCAAGGGCCTGGGGATCATGTGATATCTAGACGTAGCTTAAGCAGAGTGGGACAGGGGAAGAGAGTGTGTATGCAATCCCCCTAGTTCTCTAACTGGGCTTCGGGATTGGAGAAGCTGTTTAGATCCTGGCCCCGTGGCTTTACTGCTGGACTCTGCAGGTTACCACATGTCTTGTGCTTCAGGTGCCTGTTGTAGACGGAGGACACTGGTAACAGCACTTTCCCCTGTTGGAGGGTCTAAGTGAGGTAATCTGGGTCTAGTAGGCTAACGACACATATCCATCTTCTAGCCTTGGGTGTCCACGATACTATACCAGCTGTTTCTACCATTCCTCCTATCTGCGAATCCAGATACCCCCCTTTTAGGAGTTTAGAAACAAAACTTTATGATGTTTGTTTCCCTCTCATTTGGCCCTCATAACTCTCAGTAACTTAGGACAGTCACCTACACATTTAACTTGTGTTATTACCAAAACTATATTCATATAGTTTAGCGGCACACACCTTTATAATCCCAGCACTTAGGAGACAGAAGCTGGTGGATCTCTGAGTTTGAAACCAGCCTGGTTTATATATAGTGATCAGGACACTATATATTTGAGACCCTGTCTCAAAAACAAACAATAAAACTTCTTATATTCATGGAGAAGTTTGTCTTTGAAGACACTTTGCAGGTTCTCTCATGTTCCTGTCACAGCTGTCCTGAAGGTGAAATCTTCCCGTAACACAGGTAGAGAAATGGTGGGATCAGAAAAGCTAAATGCCTTGTTCAGGGTCACAGCTGGAACTAAACCGCAGAGCTCCTATCTGCACCCTGCTGTGATAGGAATCTTGCATTGGGTTCTAGGAGCCATGAGAAAACTGGTCTTGTTCCCAATCACTCCTCAGAACTGTTACTGTGGGGTGGTTGTCCTTGGAGCAGCCTGGCTTTTACTGAGTCCTTAGTCTGATGAAGGTTTTGTGTGTGTGGAGTGTGTGTGTGTGTGTGTGTGTGTTTCTCTGGTGGTGCTGGGGATGGAGCCCAGGGCTTCATGTATACCAGGCAAACACTCTACCGTTGAGCTTCATACCCAGCACCAATTCCTCCCCCCATCTCCCCTGATTTTTTTTTTTTTTTTTTTTTTTTTTTGAGATAGGGTCTCTGTGTAGCTCAGGCTGTCCTTAAACTCAGATCCACCTGCCTCTGCCTCCCAAGTGTTGAGATTAAAGGTGTTTGCCATCATGCTTGGCAATTTAAGTTTGAGACAGGGTCCCTCTGTGTCACCCTGACTACCCTGGAACTCTCTATTTTGACCAGGCTGGCCTTGAATTCACAGAGATTTTCCTACCTATGCCTCCTGAGAGCTGGGATTAAAGGTGTGTTAACACTCCCAGCTTTAAAAATGTATTATTGTTGTGTACATGTGTGTGTGCCACAGTGCATGTGTGAGGGTCAGAAGACAACTTTGTGGTATCATTTCTCTCCTTCCTCCTCTACATGGGTTCTAGGCTTCGAACTCCAGTCACCAGGCTTGTTGGCAAGTTGTTTTGGTCACTGAATCCTCCTACCCATCCTGTTCATATTCCATGTCTGAGATGCAGTGCACCACCAGCACTGAATAAACAATTGAGAGGGGAGGGACCAGATCACAGGTGATTTTTCTTGCCATCATGACATCATTCAAGAAGGAAAGGCTATTATATAGGGCTATTCACCCAGAAAATCCATCCCACCCACAGGAACCACAGCTGCTAACCTTCCCGGTGCTGTGTTCTTGGGTCTTTGGCAGGATGGAGAAGGCTGGCTGGAAGAACCAACCATCCTGGTGTTGCTCCTGGCAGAGGCCTTCATGTCCATGGTGTACAATTTAAAGCAGGTGTGTGGGGCTAGGGGGTAGAACTGAGGCATGGGATGGTGCCAGCCTCTTCCCAAAGAGCCAATGTTAATGCCCTTCTTGCCACTTTATGCAGGGAAGTCCGGGAAGTACCAAGAAAGGGAAGGATACACTTGAGGGCTTTGTAACTGATGTCACAGCAAGGACAGGGAAAGCATTGTCACTGGTAATTGTGGACCAGGAGAAATGCTTCAGGTATGGATATGCCCTATAGATATAGGCCTTAAAGGGGCAGCTTGTGAGTTAGCAAGGGGGAATATTCACCCTGGCTTCAAGGCGTTCTGGAAGATGGTGTCCCTGATAAGCTGTGGGCTATGCTGGCCATTGTCCTGCAACACTTCTGCCTGGCTTAGTTTGGGGCTGCTGTTCCAGGGCTCAGAATCCTCCAAAGAGAAGGAAATCAGGAATGGCAAAGAAACAGGCCAAAGAGAAGCAGCAGAAGAGACAAGAGTCTAACACAAGACTCATGATGTCCAGGGTAGACATGGAAGAGGTAAGAAATCCTGTTACCTGGGTCAGGTGAGTGCTCACTGGTTATCTAATTAGATTTTCAGCTGAGAAGAAATAAAAGGCACACTAGTACTTCTGTCTACCAAGGAGTGAGTAGGAAAGGGGAATAAATGGAGCCAAGAGGCTGAGTGTAGCTTCAGTGCACACTGAGAAGACTTCCAACCAGTCTCTCCACTTTTCAAGTCTGTTGTTACCTTTGGGTTCCTAGGCTTTGGTGGATCTGCAGCTACATACAGAGGCCCAGGCTCGGATGGTGCAGAGCTGGAAAGAGCTGGCTGACTTCGCCTGTGCGTTTACAAAGGCTGTGGCTGAAGCGCCCTTCAAGTGAGTGACCTGGCAAGCCCCACTCCATGCTAGGCCTTGCTTTTCCCTTGGTTCCTGCAGCCAGAAAAATTTGCCTTTCTCCTAAACTGCCACCAGCCCCAGTGTCTGTTTTTAGGTAAAGGCCTATCTTATGCTGGAGATTGTTGGCAAATCTAGAGCTGGAGAGATGGCTCAGAGGTTAAGTAAGAACACTTGCTGCTCTTGCACAGGACTCAGACTGTTCTCACACCCACATGGCAGCTCACAACTGTCTATAAGTTCAGTTCCAAGGGATCTAACACCCTCTTCTGGCCTATGAGGGCACCAGGCAAGTAAGTGATGCACATACATACATGGAGGCAAATACTCATACACATAAAAGACCATGCCGGGCAGTGGTGGTGCATGCCTTTAATCCCTGCACTCAGGAGGCAGATGCAAGTGGATCCCTGTGAGTTTGAGGCCAGCCTGGTCTATAGAGCTAGTTCCAGGAGAGCTAGGGCTGTTACACATTGAAACTCTGTCTTGAAAAACATAAATAAGTGAATAAATACTCAATTCCAGCCCTTTATAAAAATATTCTTTAACTCAGATGCAGATCTATTGTATAAATTAATGCTGGGTTACTAGGATCCATTCAGGTTAGATCTTGAGTAATCTTAGTCTGAACTGAAAACTCAGGGATTTCAGGGACAACCGATAACTGAGATTGAGTTTTCCAAGCCCCCGGCAAGTGAGAACCAGAAATAGATTCCAAATTGACCAATATTCAGCCCTCTGTGCCTACAAACCCAATGCAACATAACATCAGGAAAAAAAAAAAAAAAACCCAATACCTTCTCTAGTGAAAAAGACTAGACGCAGGGGTTGTGTTTTAATTTGTGTGTGTGTGCATATGTACGAGAGTGTGGGCAATAACCTCAGATACAGGTCCTTACGGAAAATGCAAGAATTTCTTTGTCACTGCCTGTGTAGGGATAGCTGGCCTGTGATTCCAGGGATTCTGTCTCCATATCCCATAATCCCATTGTAGGTCTGGGGTTACAGATGCAGCAAGCACTTTACTGGGGAACTCATGTATTTCCTCAGGACCCAGATGCAATTTTATTTTCTTCTTTGTATGTATATGGTTGTCTTGCCTTCATGTGTGTGCGTGATGTGTGCAGTGCCCAAGGAGGACAGAAGGGGGCATCAGATCCTTTGGAATTGGAGTTGGGTAGAAGTGAGCTGCCTGCCTTGTGAATGCTGGGAATCAAATCTGCTATTTTGGCAGAGCAATCATGGCTCTTACCTGCTGAGTCATCATCTCTCCAGCACCCCCCACCCCCACCCCAAACTAAATGCAGTTTTTAAGGGAACCTGCAACCAACAACGTGCTTGAGAACAGAAGGACTCAAATTGGCCTGAATTTTTCAGTCCACAGTTGAGGGGACAAATAATTAGGAGAGAGGAACTCAGGTCCCCAATGGTGCTCTTGCAGGAAGCTCCGGGATCAAACCAGCTTTTCCTTCTATCTGGAGAAAGACTGGGCTGGAGGGATGAAAGTGGACCAAGCTGGTAGGGGACTTGCACTGATCTGGAGGAGGCAGATTCAGCAGCTGAACCGAGTCAGTTTGGAAATGGCCAGTGCTATTGTGGATGCCTATCCCTCACCACAGCTCTTGGTACAGGTATACTGCTATGGGTGGTCTCACTCTCTGAAATTCCTGAGGGAAGTTTTATTGGGGGTCCAGGAATGTATGTCAGCAGTGGGTTGTCTGGCCTGAGAAAGGACAGGTTCTCCTGCCTCAAATTGACCTTATTACCCTCCTGTCCTGGCTCATAATAAACCAAAGGATTGCCATGGATGGGTGGTATAGGATTAAGAGGTCATTTACCACTTCCAGGCTTATCAGCGGTGTTTTTCGGAGCAAGAACGCCAGAATTTGCTGGCCAACATACAGGTACGCCGTGGAGAAGGTGTGACATCCACCTCCCGCCGTGTTGGGCCAGAACTATCCAGGCGGATCTACCTTCAGATGACCACACTGCAACCAGATCTCATCTTAGACAATGTTGACTGATGTCCCGTGGCAAGAGGATTAAAGATTCCCCATCCTTGGTATGTGACAGCAGAGGGAGCCAGAAGTACCTCTCAGGTACAGTTAGGGATCAAGTCTCCATGTATGGGGACAAAGAAGGCTGAGACACTGCAGCATTTACTGTTCCTCTCCCTGCAAACCAGATGCGTGGACAACTAACCATCCCACCCTGCCCCAGTCAACCCTCACAACACAGAGGAGAAAGGGAGACCACTCAGACACGGATTTAATAATTGTAGAAATCCAAAGAATAAGCATCAAATCTCGAAGTCAGAGTGAACTCTTGCCTGTGGGTCGGCTTGACTAGGCTCAGCCACTGAGCTGCCTCAACCAGCCAGGAAACTATGACTAGACTGACTTCTGTTTTCATGATGTCACCATATGTAGTATGTATTTTGTCTCAATAAAGCATTTGTACCAATGGCTCTGGAGCTTGGAGGAAGACTAAAGGAATGTGTAGTGATTCTGAGTAGGGTGTGGAGCTACATGGCAGAGCTGTCTGGGGGAGGAGAAAACAAAGGCCTTTCTTCCAGTGTCAGGACAGCTTTGAGTGGCAGACTATCCAGATGGGCCACTAGGGCTACACTCTCTGAACTATGACAGGTACTTGGTCCCTTAGGGTAGAGGCGAGGAGCTTGCAATTGGGAGTTTTTAAGCAGATTAAGCACCAAGACAGTTATTTCTGATCCCATCATCCAGCTGCTGCGAAGAGACAAGGGAAAGGGGCTGTTTGTGCTAATATCTAGTTTTGTCTGTGTGCCACTCTACAGCACCACCACGTGACTGCTTCCCTTTGGCTCCCACTTTTCTACTCTTTCCTTCCCTTCTGTTACAGGTCCAGAATCAACTCTAAACCTGTTTTGAAATCAAGTTTCTAGGCTGCCTCTGAGGTATTTTATCACACCAAGTATGAGTGGACCTGTCCCGGGGCAGCTCTGCCTCTCTGCTTCCAGGCCATCAGGGACTTAATGCTCTAAATTGAGGCAAGGAGAATAGCCTGCTGCCATTTTGTGGAAGCCATTTAAGCTGAGGCAGAATTCCACAGGTGCTTCCCAGGGCCCTGATGGTATGAGATCTATTTGTGGGTGGCAAGACTGGTCTATTATGAAAGACACTTTGGCTGAGACGATTCTGGTGTGAGTTCATTCTCTTGGGTATTTTCAAGGAGGCCAAATGGCATTAAGGAAAGGACGAAAACTATAGTGAGAGTTGGGTTCTGCTTTAGACTAGCTAGAACACTTTAGGCAAGCCATGGACTGCCTCAGTGTTACACTGGACAAATGGCAGTGAAGTGACCTTCACAGCCAGGCATGTTTTGTTACTAAAATGCTCAAATATCTGAGATCTTTAAGGAAACATATTACTCCACCCTCCCAGCTTAGGCTAGATTTACCCAAGTATTCCTAATAACACACTGCCCTCCAATCTGTCCTGGTTACCCAGGGAGAAATGAAAGAAAGGGTTTGTGACATATAAAAGTATAAATGTAGTGACAGCTGACCATTTAGTAGAGAGGAACCTTGCCTTAGATAGTTTTGTGTAACTAGAAAAGCCTATGTCTTCTCTCTCCAGCTCCTAAGCCTATTCCTTAGGCATGCAGGTAACTCTTCCTCCCCCCTCTCCATTTCTCCTCATTCCACCAGGGAACCCTGACTAAGGAACAAAGAAGTCCTACAAAGGGGAGATCTCAAGTACCAATCAGCAGCCATTTGATGATGGCAGGTAGGTCTGACGCTAAAAAGAGGTTTGTGTCCAGCAGAACCCAATTCCATAGGAATCCAAGCTCCAAGGCTGGGAGGCAGCGGTGCTGAGGACAAGCTCACTGCTGGGAGTCGGTCTGCAGGACCCACTGGAGGATCTCGTGATGGCGCAGGCCCTGGACGGCATTATCGTAGATGGTGTTCACACTGTTGCAGAGGGGCTGATGCTGCAGCCTTGTCACCCGGCATGCAACCAGCCCTCCTGCCACACACAGCAGCAGCAGCAGCAGCAACACCTTCAGCACAACCCAGGAGCGAGTATGTTTTCGGGGTGGTGGCTTGCGAGGGCGAGAGCCAGATTTAGACTCTGGAGGGACAAAATAAATCAGTATGTAGAGAGCAGCTCTACAATCCATGCAGATCCACTCCCTTCTTCCCAAGTCCTGAGCAGATGTTTTAAGAACATTTAAATAAGAGCTAAATCCCCTGCTATTCAGAGGTCCCCAAGGTCTCTAAGTGGGATTCATTCTGTTGCCTTCTGTAACTCAGTCCCCGGGCTCTTCCATTCTCTTTGGTAACAGGGAGATGATTTGGGGCACTTGGGTCACAGGAAGCTCATCAGGGGTGTTCAGAAGGGATAGACTGTCCCCCACTTAGGGAGAAGGGTCCAAATCACTAATATCACACATGTCATTATTATATAATAAACTAGGTGTGGTGGCACAGGCCTGTAATCCTAAGCACTCAGGAGCCTGAAGCATTACAAGTCTGAGGACAGTCTGGGCTGTAGTGCAGCTGTCTTCAAAGCAAAAACTGAATGCACAATGTCTGTGCCAAAACAATGCCAGTCTCTAAACAAAAGAAAAAAAATCAGCCAGTTGTGGTAGCTCATGCCTGTAATCCCAACCATCTGGAGGCTGAGGCAGAAGGATCACAAACTCAAAGCTAACCTAGGCTACTCTTCAGGACCTTTTCTCAAAAGACAAGCTCAGGAGCCAGGTGTCATGGTGCATGGCTTTTATCCCAGCAATTGGGAGGCAGAGGCAGGCAGATCTCCAGGTTCAAAGCCAACCTGGTTTACAAAATGAGTTCCATGACAGCCAGGGCAACACAGAGAAACCCTGAAATCCTGTCTCAAACCCCACCACCCCCCACCCCCTAAAAAAGAACAAGGTAAACACCACATCACAAATGCAACTACTACCAGGAACAAGGATGATCATGTGTGGCTGCTGTGTTCTAAGATCCTCTCACCCATGATCATGTATTAATCTCCCTCTTTTCGAGATAGGTTCTCCCTGTAGCCCAGCTTAAGCTCAAACTTACAACCCTCCTGCCCCTATTTCCCTAGTGTTAAGGTTATGAATATGTGTCAACATGCTGAGCTTCATATATTACATTTATAATGAGAAAAGCCTTGAGAATTTTAGACGAAAAGGGGGGAACTGTTTTTTGTTTGTTTGGAAACAGGGTCTTACTAAGTTACTTCACCTGTCCTGGAACTTGCTATGCAGACTAAGCTAGCCTTGAATGTTGTGATCCTGCCTCTACCTCCTAAGTACCGCCACGCCCAATTTAGGTAAGAACCGTATGAGTGTTTTCTCACTTATTCTTTACCTGTTGGCAAACAAGCAGTAGTGACATTAGGTGACTTGCACAAGGCAAGGACAAACAAGCAGAGACACAACCACCACTCCACCCTTGCTGCACGCTGTCAATGGAAAGCAAACCTACTTGGGGCCTGATTGGTTTCCTTCTTGGGCTTCTTCTCCTGCTCTCGCTTGGAAGCTTTCTGGGCATCATACTCCTTTCGCCGGCGCTCCTTCTCCTCCGCCTTCTCCCGCTTCCGCAGCTCTCTTTCCTTTGCTTCCTTAGCTTGCTGCTTGGCCTCTCGCTTCTTCTCTGCTTCTACAACATATATGCAAAACATGACTCCTCTCACACAAGGCCCCCAGCAGCTTGCCTGCCTGCATGATTACAGTGTGCACTCATCTGCCTTTTCCCTTATGCCATGGGTCACACCAAAACTGTAAGAGAATCCAGGTTGGTAGCACAGGTCTGTAATCCCAGCACTTAGGGTGTGAGAGATGCTGAAGAGGGTGTGTGTAGGATTATGAGTTTGAGGCTAGATTGGGCTATAAAGGGAAAATCTATGAAAAATGTACTCCCAGCACTCAAGAAGCTGAGGCAGAGGATTGCCTGGTCCAGCCTTAAAAAAATGAAGTTTCTTCCAGGGTTTACTGAGTCTTCCTAAGCGATTCCTGGCTACAAACAATAGGAAAATTAGGGTGTACTACAAGCAGGACCTAAGAAAGATATGGGTGAATAGGCAAGATGGTGGGTAAAGACAACTGCCACTATGCCTGATGACCTGAGTTTGGGGGTTTTTTCTTAAGATTTTTATTTACTTTATGTATATGAGTGCTCTATCTGTCCAACTTTATGCCAGAAGAGGGCACCAGATCTCATTATAGGTAATTGTGAGCCACCATGTGGTTGCTGGAAATTGAACTCAGGACCTATGGAAGAGCAAGCAGCCAGTGCTCTTAACCACTGAGCCATCTCTCCAGCCCGATGACCTGAGCTTTATCCCTAGATCTCTCACAGAAGAGAACAGACTTCCACAAGTTGTCCTCTTTCCTCCACATGTGTACTATGGGCACACAAAGGAAATAACTAAATTGTAAGGAGGCTGAGGGTGGGGGACCATAAGCCTAGGAGTTTAAGACTGGCCTGGAGAACACCCTCTCCCCCCCCCAACACAAATGGACAAAAGTGCACAGAAGGCAGAACCTCCTAGTCATAAAGGGAAGATCCAATGGAGGCCCTGGTTCTGTGGGATGAAGGGGAAACAGGGAGGAGGGCGGTGAGGTGAGTTCATGTCAGGGTTACAGTCAGTACAATCTTTTTCACAAAGTCACACCAACTTAATTCAGAAAGAATCTGCTCAACACAGATTCACTCAGGCAGACATTACAGCTCGTGTGCTGACATGAAGTATATACAACCTCCAAATTATTGCTTCTAAAAATGCATTTTCAAGTTAGTCATTTAGAAGCCTGAAATGCATGTTTCCAAAGTAAGAATACCACAAAATGGCTGTTAAATGCACTGTTAGGGCTTAAAAACCTAGGGGATTCATAACAGCTGAACAGCAGCACCATCGGGACAGTAGCTTCCCATGCAAACAGCTGGTGTTCCAGTTGGACACAGAGAATGCCAAGAATAGGCCACACCCAGCCTCTGGGGACATGGTGCTGGCAAAGAGTGGACATAGCAGGAGCTGTCTTGCTATGGCAGCTACACATATAGCAAGGAAAGCTGTAATTCATGCATGGTGAGCTCATCAGAGTCTGCCAGCAGTCAATACTGTACACACCCTTTCTCCCCCTGCAGCTTAGTAGTCAGCCAGTCAGTCGAGATTACTGAGTGCCAAGATGCAGAGGAGAGAAGACGGGGAAAGTTCTAGTGGTTGCATTGTTTTCTTTCTTTAAAGATTATTTTTAGTTTTGTGTGTATAGGTGTTTTGCCTGCATGTTTGTCTGTATGCCATGTACATACAATGCCTGTGGAAGCCAGAGAGGGTGTCAGATCCCCTGGAACTGAGTAACAGATGGTTATGAGCCACCACAGGGTGCTGGGAATGACACTCAGCTCCTCTAGAAGGGCACCCAGTGCTTGCAGTCACTAAGCCATCTCTCTAGTCTGTCTGCTGTCTTTGGAAAAAATAATATTTTAGGACAGGTATGGTGGCACATAACTTTAATCCTAGCATTCCAGAGACTCTGTGAGTTTGAAGCCAGCCTGGTCTACATAGTGAGTTCCAGCCAGGCTATATAATGAGACTCCATAACAAAGAAATACTTTGATAATTGCATATAAACTATTTTGATCATATTCAGCCTACTCCTCTTAACACTTCCCAGACATGCCTGATTCCCACCAACAACTTGTTTCTTTTTTGTTGTTGCTGTCAGAGCTGCTTTAGGGTTTTTTGTTTGGTTTGGTTTGGTTTCTTGAGACTGTGTCTCTCTATATAACCCTGGCCATTCTGGAACTATAGTTAATGTATACAAGCAAAGCAATGGCTAAGCTGTAGTCTATGTGCTGTCAAAGAAAGTACGCACAGGCTAATTTAATGGCATGCTTGCCTCTATGTGGAGAATGAGGCTGACTTTGGTCACAGTGGGCCTGCTGGCCACCCCACTAACTTGGGATGCCATTCTAGATTCAGCAGTGGAGTAGAGATGGCAAAGCCATGAAGACAAGCAGAAGGCACTGTGGTTGTACAGGGTGGTGAAGAGTCACAGAGAGACTAGCTAACAGACCAAGAACAACAGAAAGAATCATGGATAGCTGTCCTAGCTCAGGCCTGAAAACTCCAAGGAGTTTCCTACTATAGGGAAGGCTTCATATACTGGGGAACTTGAAAGGGGACTTGGGTCTGCTCTAGTGATTTGTTTGTGGGGGTTTATTTGGGTTTTTGTTTCACTGGTTCTTTATTTTGGGTTTTGTTTTCTGAAATGAAGGCCTTGTTTTGCAGCCCAGGCTATCCTTGAATTCACAGTCATCTTCCTGCCTCAGCCTCTTAAATAGTGAGATTATAGGTATGTGTCCACACGTCTGACTACAGCTATGCTGAAGGTGTCTTTTTTACCATCAGAAGACGGCCACCTCAAAGCAGAGACACAATAAGAAGTTGCTTGTTGACTGTGGAGCCCTGTAGAGAAGGCTGGATGGAGAAAGCCATCAGATAACAGGGATGCCACCATACTGCCCATGTGCCCAACACATACCCTGTTTTTCAGCACTCTCCTATCAACCTTGGTCCTGAAGCCTAGAATGCTGGCTGACTGAGGACAGGGAAGAAGGCTAGGAGGATGGCCACCCACCTCGCTCCACTTCCAGCCGGCGCTGCCGTTCTCGTTCCTGATCCGCCTGCACGGCCTTCATGTGCTGTAACACCTGCAGGAGAGAAGGGGCTCTGAACTACTCATGTAGCAGTCTTCACAGCTCATATTTGTTCAGGTCTCAGGAAAGAGACCGTTCATTTCAGGATCCTGGACTATTAGGAGCCCTGAAGGTGGGACAAAGCCAGTGGAGATCTTTGTATTTAAATTACAACCTTCATTGCAGAAGAGTCACATGAGTCTAGTTCATTAAGACTGTCAGAAAAAAGTTTCTGGTAAAACAACATCAACTAGAATCTATGAAAAGTTCTGTGTTCACATCACCCTCACATGGACAAGTTCACATAATCCACCCAATGGCTCCCTGTTATCTCCAGGAAGACAGTATTCTGTCTAACATACTGTCCTTTGGCTAGCACAGGCCCTTCTCCTTCCGTTCCTGTTCATATCCTGTAATTCCCTCTGGTTTCTTGTTGGTTTGGGTTTCTTGAGATAAAGTAGTGATGGGTATCCCAGGCTGGCCTTGCATTTGTGGCAGTCCTGACAGGCATGCGCCAGCACACCAGCGAAGCCACTGGCAGGCAAATGGTGTTACTGGTGGGAGGAAGTGACTGGATTTCTACTACAAAAGGAAGAAAATCAAGACAGACAGACGTGCCCTGAGCACACAGCAGAAAGTAGCACAACTGAGACCTGAGCATTGGCTCCACTGGGCAGAAAACAGCTCTAGGAGAAAAGCCCAAACGCCACCCACTTGTAATCAGTACCCAGTGCCCCAAATTTTCAGACTCAACTCATGAATGGCCTCTAAGTGAAAGAGTCACAAATGTTCTCACGTGGACACAGAGGAGGAGCCAAAATCCTTATATCTCTTTTGTTTTTGTAGAGCTTCCACATGTTAAAACACATGCTCTACTACTGAGCTACCCCCAGTCCTGTAAATTTTAGAAGCTGGTGTTCCTAGGATGTAGCTCAGAGCCCCTCACAATACAAACTCTATCACACTGTGTGATCTCAGCAAGCAATGGACTCTTCTAAGCCAATTTTCTGATCTGGAAGCCAAAGATAACATATGCTTCTCTGACTGCTGGGGTAACTTGCTCTGGCCACTCACACAATCTGCGTCATGATGGGCACTCAATAAACACTGCTGCTGAGTGCCAGCTTTACTGCATGAATGTAAGGGGAAGGAAAGCTTAGACTACTCCTCAGGACAGGTCTGAGTGTTCACACATGCCTCAGTTCTTGGAAACCCTGAGCACACGCACTCACTCATCACAAGAGGGGCTCCACAGCCACCTGTAGAACTTTCTCTCACAGCCTGGTTTGAAGCTACAAACTGCTAACCCAGCACTAGAACCTGCAGTGCCTCTCAAGGGAATCCAAGTTATAAAAATGGCTGCCCACCAAGGAACTGCAGGCACTAGAGGAAGGGTGAACATGATAGTGAGGAGAGCCCAAGAGTTCTCAGCTCAGCCACACTCCAAAGTGGATACTACATAAGCAGATGTGCAATTAGGCCGCAGGTGTGTGGCTGGCTGTGACAAGTCCATTCTTACCCTGGCTCCCAGCCTTGCATCAGAAATTATCTGAAAACACAGGCAGCTCAGAAATGAGAGAGACTGCCCTAAGGTAAATTCTTAGGGGCAGATGCTGTTCTAGAAACTTCTTACTTTATTCTGATTAGCCCAAGCCACTCCCTACAACGCCTGAAGGTGCTACAGCTTGGGGCAGTCGTTCATGCCAGTGCTACCAAGGACCGTGGCTTTAGTTACCACAGCCACAATGTACTGTGCTACCTGGAGCATGTCTGAAAGAAATATGTGAGCAGAAGGGGCCTCTGCACTAAATACAAATTACTTCTGTGGCCATAAGCTATGAAATGTCAACGGTGGCCATCGGGCTGGCTTCAAACACACTATGTAGCTAAGAATGACTTTGATTTCTGATCCTCTTGCCTCATTACAAGAGCTTGGATTATGCCGTGTGCTACTATACTTGGTTTTATGCTCTCCTAGAGATCACAAATCCAACGCTTCATGCACACTAGGCAAGCACCCTACCACAGTCCCCTTGGATAGATCAATTCCATACAGTCCCAATATTATATCCTGAATGATGATACATGTACATTGAGATTTCACAGGTCAGAAACATCCACTTGCCAGGGTCATAAAGACTATAAGATACAAGTATGAAGCGTGTATGGCATAAGAAAGAGTCTAAGAGTCTTCAGAGCCAAGACTGCTCATTAACACTAAGTTTTCACAACAGGATTTTACAGACCATGTGAGCCTTGGCTTCCTATATTGCCTTTGAGCTTGGCTTTTTGTAATAATGAGATTATATAAGCCTTAAATAGATGGGGGGGGGGCATTGCTTTTGAGGTTCACACACATTGAGCATATACTAACTGTAGTAAAGCTGTCTGTTTCATTCCCACAGCACCCAGATGTAGCCATTTGTTGCTCAGCTAAAGCAGCAGCAATCTGTTCCAGTGCCAGAGTGGGCATTATTGAGGGCACAGTGCTGCTCTTAATGAGCAAGGTAAGGTACCACAAGGAAACTGGTCACCAGAAAGGTCTGTGTTGCACAAATGCCTCTGGTTCCTCACACTCTTGTCAGAACATGTCTATAAACTTCTAAACCTCAACCCCCTTTTCAAAAGGTTTAAACTCAGGCAGCAGTGATACATGCCTTTAACCCCAGCACTCAAGAGGCAGAAGAAGAGTTTAAGGACAGCCTGGTCTACAAATGGAGTTCCAGGATAGTCAAGGCTATACAGAGTAACCCTGAGCTGGGGGAAGGGAGGGAGTGGCACAAAAATTGTGTGTGTGTGTGAGAGAGAGAGAGAGAGAGACAGAGAGAGAGAGAGAGAGAGAGAGAGAGAGAGAAAGAGAGAGGAAGTGCCTGAGGAGGCCAAAGGTATCAGATCCCCCTTGAGCAGGCAGTGTGGGGGCTAAAATTCAAATGAGTGTTCTGCATGAACAGCATGTGCTCTTAACTGCTCAGTCGCCTCTGTCATCTGCCTAGCCTCTTAACCCCTTTTTAAAAGGTTTACTTATTTTTTGAGAGGAGGAGAGGATGTACATGTGCAAGGTAGTGTGCAATGTGGAGGTCAGAGGACAACTCAGGGGAGCCAGTTCTTTCCTTCCACCATGTGCATCCTGGGGATGGGACACAGGTCACCAGGCATGGTGCTTTTACTCATGGCCCCACCTTGCTGACTTTCAATCTCAAACTTTTTTCCTGGCCAAACTGCTGCCTAAGAGAGGTCATAGCTTTAACCCTAGTGAAGCTATGGTTTAGAACTAGGACATAGTTACTATGCCTAGTAAAACAGAGATGGTTTAGTTAGTAAAAAAAAAAAAAAAAAAAAAAAAAAAAAAAACCTATAAGCCTATAAGCATGTGGACCTCAGTTCAATCCCCAGCATTCATGTAAAAACACTGGGCATAGTGACACACATTTGTAATCCCAGTGTCACTGAGGTAGGAAAAAGAGGATCTCCTAGGTCTCACTACTGGCCAGCTCATCTTGCCTAATTGGTCAAAAGACCCTTTCTCAAAAGATGTGAAGAGCATTCCTGAGGATGTAACCAATGTTGCCCTCTGGCTGCCACACACAAATGCACAGATTTAAAACCTAGTAAATGCCTGAGTGGTGGTGTTGCACACTTTTAATTCCAACACTTGGGAGGCAGAGACAGGTAGATCTCTGTGAGTGCAAGGCTAGCCTGGTCTACAGAGTGGGTTCCAGGACAGGCTCCAAAGCTATAGAGAAACCCTGTCTTGAAAAACCAAAAAAAAAAAAAAAAAAGAAAAGAAAAGAAAAAAGAAAAAAGAAAAGAAAAATGTAGAATTAAAAAATAAAACCTAGTACATAAAGAGGCTGGCAAGATGGCTCAGCAGTTAAGAGCACTTGCTGCTCTTGCAAAGGAGCTGGGTTAAGTTCCCAGCATCTAATTCAGGCAGCTTACAATTGGCTTTAAGTCCAATTCCAGGGAATCCAACACCCATTGGCTCTTCAGGTACCAGGCCTGCATGTGGAACATACATACACAGGCAAAACACATGTACACATTTAAAAAAAAAAACATTTTTTTAAAACTATAGCATTTAAAAAATAAACAAAATAACTGTCAATATAATGCCAGATTGGAGGATGAATGGTTTTTAAAGGAAGAAAATGTAGAGAAGATGGCCCTATTACTTGTAAAATAAATGCACCAGGGCTGACTCAGTGGTTAGGGGTAATTGCTGCTCTTGCAAGAGCTGGGTTCAGTTCCCAGCATCCATATCAGGCTCACAACTGCTTGTAACCCTAGGTCCAGGAAATCCAATGCCCTCTTATGGCCTATGTGAGCACTTGCACATATATGGTACACATAAACTCATGCAGGCACACATACACAAATCTTTTTAAATAATAATAAATAATAAGTAACTACAGCAACACAGACCTCCCCATCAGGTTCATCTCACTTGGACCTGGGTGCTTTAACAATTCGGAGCTACTGGTACCCTGGGAGGATAAACAAGAAGAGGGAGAGGCAAGCCCCAAGGGAGAATATGAGGGAGGCCCCGGGGAGCTTCATGCTTACCTTGTTTGCACACTGCTTACATTGCTTTTCATCCAAGCAATCTCCTGCCACCTTGGCCAGGACAGGGTCCAGGGGATTGTCTTTCAGATCCAGCCACTTCAGATTCTACAGAGGTGGGAAAAGAGGCTGGCTAAGCTGGAGTTTACACAAGGCCCCTCAAAGAGGAGCAAAAGGAGCAAGAAGAAAACTCTATGTTCCACCTAAGAGAACAGCCAGCAGAGGCAGGGTCAATAAGATAGCATTTCTGGTTCCCTCCCCTGCTCAGGGTTATGCTCCCCAGTCCCTGCCTTGGCCACACTTGGCCAGGCAGCCCTGGCGCATGTTACCTTGAGCTGAGCAAAGCTGACAGGCAGGGTGACAAGCTTGTTGTTGAGGAGATCCAAATGCTGAAGGTTGACCAGGCGGCCAAAATCTGCAGGCAGCTGCTGCAACTTGTTCTTGCTCAGGTCTAGCTTCACCAGGTGCGTGAGGCTACAGAAATCAGACTAGGACCCAGAAAAAGAAGACTTAGACCCAGGCTCACACTTTGGTATAAAGGTGTAGGAGCCCCCAAGTCAAGAGTACCTCTGCATAAATCCCAACTTTTGCTAGCTACTTCTCTTCAAATGACAATGGAAAGAACACTTGCTGTTACAGTAATTACCTAGACAAGCTTGTAAGACAGCACTGCACAAAATCAGCATAGAAATGCATAGGACCCACTCAGGAAGCAGAGGCAGGAGGAGCTCTGAGTTTAAGGCCAGTCTAGTCTACCGAGCGAGTTCCAGGACAGCCAAGGCTGTTACATGGAAAAACTCTGTCTCAAAATATCAAAGGGAAAAAAAATTTTTTTTTCCAATCTTGTCGATTAGCTGATCTTCTGCATTGTTGCTGGAGTGACACAGGGCCTTTCCTGTCCCCCCATGGTGCCCTGTCTTCACCTTTCATAAGATTTCTCCCTGGACATGTTAGTATACACTTGTATTCCTAGCTACTTGGGAGGCTGGTACAGTTGGAAGCTAGCCTGGGTAGAATAACAAAACCTCATTTCAAACAACAAATGTAACTATGGGGATAGATCAGTGGTGGAGTCCTTGCCCAGCATATGCAAAGCTTAGAGTTCAATTCCTAGCATCATGCACACAAAAACTGTGCACAGCTTATCCATAAGGCCCTAGGTTCAATTCTCACCCCCAATATCCCTCCAAAAAAAAAAAAAGAAACATAACTATACCTATTTTTATAAAAATGGCCAGTACTTAAGTACTAAGTCTTAGTCTTTGTGTTTTGGGACCCAGCATAGTACTTCACACAGGTACTCAGTGAGAGTTAGGATAAGTAAGTAAATGCCCAGGACCTATTCTACTCAAAACAGGCTCATTCTTAGCACAGAAACAAACATCACTGACATGAACCTTTGCTAAGCATCCATCTGACAGTGACAATACAACTCAGCTAACAGGCACTGTTTGTGCTCTGTGGGGACTCAAACACAGTGGGTCCATGCTGCACAGTGAAAGTTCTTCAGACAGACAACGAAACAGACTGAGACTGAAGAGTGCACTGAAGGAGTGTGAGTGACTGCTGGGCACAGTAGACGGCAGGTGTGAAACTGCAAGGAGCTGCTACCCTTCTTTAATTAGACACATAATACCTCCTGGGACAGAAACCAATTTTAATGAGCTATGGGGAGAAGATGCTGTTGACAAGAGTAGCCCAAGAGAACACTCAGAGGGATGGACTAATGAGCCAATGAAGAAACTGCTAACTTCTGAACCCCACCCCTGAGACTGAGCCAACAAGAGGCTACCCTGGAATCCAGCAAGGCATGGCTGCCACGGTACAGGACGCAAGAGGCAACCCTGACAGCAAGGAACGGCCTGATGACAAAGGAGGGCTGCCACAAAGGCAGGTGGCCATTGCTCAGGAGAGGAGGGGCTGAAGGACAATGCATGCATAGGTGAAGTAACAGCTGGGTGTTATTACACTGGTAATCCCAGCATTCAGGAGTCTGAAGCAGAAGGAAAGATGGAAGTCTGAAGCGAGCTTGTTGTACACAGAAAAACTGGAATAAATTCTGCAAAAGAAGTCAAAGCAAGAGGAATGATGGGGGAAGAGTGAAGAAGCATGCACACGAGCAGGATACAGTTATATATGTATAAAATGTTATAAAGAAACAGTATTTTCTATGCAAAAAAAAAATTCCAAAATTCAAAAGCATCAAAAGGACTTGATATACACTGGGTTTGCTCCACAACAAGAATCTCAAGTAATTCCAGTTGGATTGGGGTGGGGGGCAAAGGCATGGCAGTCCCATCAAAACACATCTTTCTTGTTCCTCATCAAAAGATGTGTGGACCCAGAATGGTAACTCAGGCCTGAAATCGCAGCTCTTGGGAAGCTAACATGAGAGGCCTGGCACAGGTTTGAAGCCAGGTTGGGCCTGGCTTCAAAACAAAAACAAACCCCAAAACAAGCCAGGCACCGTGGCACATCCCTCCAGTCCCAATCCTCAGGAGGTGGAAGCAGCAAGGTCAGGAGTGTCAAGGCCAGCCTAAGACCCTGTCACAAAACAGTAAAAATGCAAGGGACGAGGGTTCACTTTTCCCACAGAATGTAGAGCAAACCAATACAATGGTCTCTACTTCGTTTATGCAAGAGAGACAAACTACTTTTGTCAAGACTACAATAAAGCAGAAAAAAGATGAGACCAGCAAGTGATTCGCAGCATCCTGCTGACTTTATCTTTCCATGCTTGCTTCTCCTGCAGTTCTAAAGAATGTACTTCTGAGACATGCCACTCTCTCCCGCCAGTCCCCACCAATACCCAATTTAGCTGTACCCTGTCTGTAGGCCTATTCTGAAATTATACTTTATGCTGCCCCTCATGCCAGCATGAGGGACATTCAGGACTCCAGGACTTGCTGGTGTTTGCCAGTCTTACCGGAAGAGTACTCAATTTATTGCAGGACAGATCCAATACGGTGGCCTTTGGGAGTGCAGCCTAGAAAGAAAGAAAGAAAGAAAGAAAGAAAGAAAGAAAGAAAGAAAGAAAAAAAAAAAAAAAAAAAAAAAAAACATGTCAATCCAACAACTGGAATGATTCAGTGACATCTGCTAATGAAGCATTTTCCAGAGAATGTTCCCACAATTAGCAAAGGCCTTAAGAAAATATAGGAGGTGGGGGCAGTGGCACATGCCTGTAATCCCAGTACTCAGAAGGCAAGAGGATGTCAAGTCAAAGACTAGCCTCTAAGTCATATTGAGACCCTTAAAGTACGAAAGTATAATGTTCTTGGGGCTAAAAAGCCAATCAACTGAGACCTAGGGAAGACTGCAAAAGGAAGGGTTTGACTACAGAGTGTCCAAGAGAAAAATGATCCTTCAAAACCCCCGGGTACTTGAAATTTTCCTCTAGTGCCCCATTACTAGGTCTCAGGTCAGAAACTGGGTCTAATAAAGCTCCTTTTATTTACTCATTCATTTTGTCATCCACCCACCAACATGTAAAGGTACTGAGTACCTTCTCTGGGAAGGGCTCTGGCCCTCACAGCCTATCTCTACTTTCCAACAGTGTCCAGGACTAGAGAGGCTCTGCAAAACTGACCCTTTCTTCTCCCCTAAGGGTAAAGTTATAATGACCACATGCCTGGAAGAAATGGGTTCAAATAGCCACCCTAGGGTCAGGCTCTATCTGGCTATCTTCCTGGAGTGGGAAAGAAGTTGAACATTCAGTTAAGGATCCTAGGCCAACCTGAACTGTCCAAATGACCACCTAAAAAAACTTCTGGATACCACAGAGTGGGAAACACCAGCTACATCTATCGGCATTTGCTACCTTCCAAGTATTTGACTTTATGAGTTTAATACTCATAAATTATGAGATGGGAACCGTTAACATTTTATAAATGAAGAAATCCAGACATAAAAGTTGGTTAGTTAACTTGGCAACGGCATTCGATTATTGAGCAATGGAGCTGGGATATGAACCGGGCATACAATTCAAACCCCCATACTACACAGCCACAGTGGAAGGACGGCTAGGCCAAATGCCAAGGGCAAAAATGTAGTCCCTTAACAGCAAGAAGCAAAGTGTAGGTCATCCAAAGTGAAGCCGACCTGAGACATTAGGACTAGGGAGCACGGAAGTGGATGGAGGATATAGCTCCATATTGGCAACAAACTAGGTGTGTGATGTCCCAGGGGCTAGGGGTTTGGGGTGAAGGAGGATGGAGGGTGAAGAGTGATTCCGGATAGTTTCAAAGCAACTGGGATGAGGCCTCCAGTCCTTCGAAGTGATTTCACTTTCTTCAAGGAGGACAGCCCCAGGGCTGCGACAGCCAGCTGGGATTGCAGGCTTCTTAGAAAAGCTGGGTTCGGCGCCACACCCAGGTCTATCTGAAGGCCTATTTCCCGGGACCAGGTCATTCATTCATCCTCGAAAACATCCAGCAACCGCTCTCGCAGGTTCCCACTTTAAGGTACAGCAGGAAGTTGGACGTCGTGAGAACTTCCCAAAAAAGGGGGTAAATTCACTACTGGTCCCTAAGAAGCTCGGGGTCGGGTAAGAAGGGCTTCCCTGTCTTTTGGAACTATGCCAAAGTGACACGTGTACACTGCAAGAAGAGCACTGGGGCCCACCGCAGCCTCCCCGGAGACCTAGTTTTTCAAGACCGGGAAACGGAGGCTTGGGAGAGGGGCCTGCCCGCGTGGGGCCGGCGTCAGGGGTAGGTGGGCTCCTGGGACTCGTGGGGTCGTACTGACCAGCTCCTTGACGGGGACCTCATTCAGGTCGCTGAGACTCAGGTCCAGCTCATTGCCGTCCAGCTTGTCGCGGAGGTTCCCGCCCTTGCTACCGGCCTTGGTCATGATGATGCCGGCTACGCGGGTTCCTGCTCCCGGGTTCCGACGGGCAGGAGAGAGGGCTGAGAAGCGGGTTCACACCCAACGAACCACGCCTGCGCCTTAAGCCGCCGCCGCTGTGAGGCCTCCGCCGCCCGTCCGCTCGCCCGCCCGCCGCACTCCCAGCCCAGGGCCCTGCTCCCACCGGTGCCGCCGCGACGACGACCACTTCCGTGTCCACGTCACCTTCCGCGGCCACCGAGAAGGGCCAGGCCAGAGCGGTCCTAGAGTGTGCCGGCGCGCCCTCTGCCGCCCAGGCTGCTGTACTGCAGCTACAGGGCGCCGCCTCCGCCCCCGCCTCCGCCCCCGCCCCCGCCCCCGCCCCCGCCCCCGCCCGAGGAGTTTCTAGAAGTGGCAGTCCAGAGGCTTCTGAAACAGGAAGGACAGAGACTAGATGTTATAGGACCTGAGTTTGCATCCAAAGCAAGCCTCAAGAGATCATCTCTATCCACCGGATTAGGAGCCAAATCTGAGTGTGTTCTCCAAAATTTCTCCCAGTATTCTAAGTCTGGTTCCTATAAACTTCCTCTTCTCACTGTTTCAGCTTTTAGCCTGATACTCAGTCCAATCCCTCGGATCCATATAGTAGGAGAGAACTGACTCCCTCGAGCTGTCCCCTGACCTCCATTCGTGGGCCATGGCATGCACATGTGTACGTACACACACGAAATAAATGTATAATTTAAAAACAAAAAGCAACTTTCTATTGAATGAATGAATGATGAGTGAAGCACTTTTACCTTTTACTGTGTGTGGTGTCTGTGCTTGTATGCATGCTCACAGGTGTGGAGCTCACATGTGCATGTGTGGAGGTCCAAGGTTGATCGACACTGGTTGTTTTTCTTGATCACTCACCTAATATACTGAAGGAGGATCTGTCACAGAACCCCGAGTTCTCGTTCTTGGGATTAAAGGCTGAAAGCATATCCACCTGAATTTTATGTTGGTTTCTGGTGGCTCCAAACTTTGGCCCTCACGCCTTCTGCTGAATCATCTCCCCAGCCCAGCTTGTTCATATTGAACTTGAAATTTTAATCTTACCCCGGAGGCTAGAGGGCAGGGGTAGGCTGGCAAAGTACTTGCCTAGCATTGCATGAAGCCCTGGGCTTGATCCTCAGCATCACGTAAGCCAGACATGCTATCATAAGCTTTGTAATCCCAGTCCTTGGGAAGTGGGAGCAGAGGGTCCACAGTTTAAAGTCATCCTCCTCAACTTGGGGGATTTGAGGCCAGCCTGAGACACCTGAGGGCCAAGGAGATGCCTCAGAGGTTGAGGTGCTCCCCCACAACCCAATGGCCCGAGTTTGATCCCTGGATTCCACCCGGTAGAGAGAAGGAACTGACTCCCCCCAAGTTGTCCTCTGTCCTCCACATACATGTCATGGCAAAGCATGGCACACATATGCACACTCAAATAAATAAATACATGTAATTTTTTTTTTTTTTTTTGGTTTTTCGAGATAGGGTTTCTCTGTGTAGCTTTGGAGCCTGTCCTGGAACTCCCTCTTTAGACCAGGCTGGCTTCAAACTCACAGAGATCCACCTGCCTTTACCTCCTGAGTGTTGGGATTAAAGGCAAGCGCCACCACCGCCCAAATTTAATAAAAATGTAAAATGTTATAATAAAAAAATTATAACTTCCCTTGGGAGAGCTAAAAAGTAGCAGAAGTCTGTGTAATTCCATATTCATTTAACAAAACCTTGATGTTGCACAGCAAGATGGTGTGCAGGGCACCTGGGAAGCAGAAAAGGGCAAGAGATAAAAATGCATTAGCATCATTATCTTCATGATGGACTTGAGGATGGGGGTATTCATGCAGACCCTGTGCCTAGTCCTGGAGAAAATCATCTAGCCTCAGCCACACTGATGGACTCTTTTGATTTAGAGTCCTGCATTTCTTTATCTCAGCCTCCTTTTCTCCTACCCCAAAGGAGCTTACAGTTCACACAAACAATCACCATATACAAAACTGCTATTTAGGGAACCATCTCTCTCCATACTCCAGTTTGTTGGAGCTAGGAGATGTTCCAATACGATATGCCAAAGCTGGAGAGACGTCTCAGGGGTTAAGAGCAGTGGCTGCTGCTCTCCCAGAAGACCTAGATTCAATTTCCAGCACCCATATGACAACTCACAACTGTCTGTAAAACCAATTCCAGGGGATCTGACACCTCATGCATAGTATATACAGGCAAAACACCAGTATACATAAAATAAAACCATGGTATGCCATTTTCTAAAGTTATCTAGGTAAAGTTGTTATTATTGATTAAGGATACAACTGAGAGGGGAGTCCAGTAGAATGGGAGTTCCTCATAATGGCCTACAATGGAGAGGAAAGGGTAAAATGGAAAACTATTGGGCAGACCCTGCCCCCAAAGAGCAATGAATAAAATGAAGCTGAGGATTCCAAGGATAACCCTCTTTGGATGCCTCCAGCTTTGGCCTTAGGAAAGCATCACGATGTCTTTTTACTCCCACTTTGTCTTTGAGCAGTCCCTCCACAGTCTATGTCCTCTTTCTAGGTGGAGTATTCCTGGGTGTAGAGGGTGACTTTGAGAGACTCTCTGATTAGAGAACCCGGCCTCCTTCCAACAAGCGCCTTGTGAAAGGCATTGGCACATGTGCTGTTTTTCCACTTGAATGAGAACTGAGGGAGAAGTGATAGCTGTGGCTCTGAGTGTGACTCATCCCAAGCTAAGACTTATCAGAGCAGAGTCTTGGCAGGCCACATGCCCAGTCAAGTAAGACAAAGATGTGGCATGGTGTAATAGAGCCTTCTTCCTCAGAGTCTGAGTAGGAAATAGAAACAGCACAATCCATAAAATATTTCATATGCTCAATCCAATCCAGAAGAGATTCTCTGTAACTAGAGAAGGATTGTATCAACCTATGTTACAAAAATACACAGTGACATCAAGTCATAGAATGTAGGGAATATACTAGCCTGGGGAAGCCAAGTCCTTGGAATATAACAATGAAATGTCTAAAGAAGTTGTGAGAAGCCAGTCCATCAAAAGGAGGGGAGAGAGGCCTAGAGAGATGGCTTAGTGGTGGTTAAGAGCACTGGCTGCTCTTGGAGAGGACCAGAGTTCAATTCCCAGTACCCATAGTTAATTCATAACTGCCTGTAACTCCAGTTCTTTGGACCTCTGAGGGCACCAGCCATGCATATGGTACACAGACATACAGACAAAATACTCATACACATAAAAATAAATTAAAAAGGAAGGTCGAAATAACTCATGATGGCTATACAGTAATCTAGCAGGTGGGTGGATTTATCTATTTCTTATCTTTTCCTTTCTTTCTTCCTTACTTCATTTATTTATTTTTCTTGTTTTTTTTTGGGGGGGCAGTGTTTCTCTGTGTAGCCCTGGCTGTCCTAGAACTCACTCTGTAGACCAGGCTGGCCTCGAACTCAGGGATCCTCCTGCCTCTGCCTCCCAAGTGCTGGGACTAAAGCAGTGTGGCACCACCACCTGGCTCTTTACCTTTTTACGTGCTTACTTACCAATGAATGCAAGCACAGTAATTACCTATCAAACCCTAAAAGCACAGAAACAAGTCATTCTCCATCTCCTGTAGCTCACTCAGGTTGGACTTCAGGCTGACCTCGAACTTTAGGGTTCTCCAGCTTCTATTGCCAAAAAGCTAGGAATACAGGTGTGTTACACCACAGCTGGTTTTATGTGGCATTCAGTTGAACCAGGGTCTCCTGCATGCTAGGCAAACTCTCTGCTGATTGGCCTCATCTCTAGCCTAGTCTCAGTTTTGGAATTTTAAGGAGGACCTAGCAGGACCATCTCTCCAGGTGAAAGAGTCCTCGGGGCTTTGTTTGGTCAGCACCTTTAAGACTGTAACAATCTGTAATCTAGACCAAAGAAAAAGTGACAAGAGGCAGGCAGACTGGATGGGGGAGGAAATGCAAAAAAAGATGGAGGGGAAAATACCTTAAAAATCTAGTGGCAGCTAAGCCTTGTTCTCTACTAGAAAGCAGAAACAACATTGGAATGCACCAGAGTTTACTTTGTTACGTTTCTCTTTGGCTGTTGAATGAGTTTGGTTAGTTGTAAGTGTGTCCTAAGTCTAGCAAGAAACTGGCTTCCTACCCTTCATTGCCTTCTCCATCCTAGCAAAATGCTACCCCCTGTTCTCTTGGACCTGGGACTTGACATCTCATGTCCCATTTGTGTTTGCCTCTGTACCCTTACCTAATCCCATGATCCAGGAAAAAAGACTGGAGAGAGAAATCTGTATCTGTGAAGCAGAAGAGAATTCATTCTATTACCTCTGGGATGGCTCACCAAGTGTTACTGTGGCTTCTAGGCTTTATGCTTCTGGGTTCTTAGTATCTTGTTCAAAGACAGGAAGAAACACACAAAAAATGGCAAAGCATCGAGGATGTGTTCTCCCTTCCTTCCTTCCTTCTTTCCCTTTTCTTTTCTTTTCTTTTCTTTTTTGAAACAGGTTTCTCTGTGTAATAGCCTTGGCTGACCTGGAAGTCGCTCTGTAAACCAGCCTGGCTTGGAACTCACATAGACCCACCTGCTGGGATCAAGGGCATGCCTTACCACTGCCCAGCTGAAGGGTTTTTTGGAAGCAAAGTCCTTTGCAAGACAGCTGAGTGAGAACATCCCAAAGGCTTGCTTTCGTGGGTTCATGAACAGAGCAAGTTGGCCTGCTAGAAGCAGAATGCAGGTGGTTTTCTGTTTGATAGATAGGTCTAGATTACATAAACCTTCATTATGCCCTGTTTCATATGCTTCTGATGTGAATCATATGCATGCCTCATTATGTACAGGGATAGGATGGTAAACAGGGAGACAATTTGCCTTACTGTGAATGCACTCAAAACCAATCTAGATTAGACTGGACTATTTCCCTTAGACTGTGTTTGGCCAAACACACACACACACACACACACACACACACACACACACACACACACACAAAGAGCTATTGAGTTCAACTGCTTTGAGAGGAGTACACATTCATCTAGAAGCAGGTGGGATCCCAGTTGCTAAATGCATCATTGGGAAAGATTTGCAGTCTGTCTTAGTCACTGTTCTACTGCTGTGAAGAGACACCATGACCAAGGCAACGCTTACAAAAAGAAACATTTGACTGGGGACTTGTTTAGAATTTCAGAGGTTTAGTCCATTATCAACATGACCAGGAGGAGCAAGGCAGAGAGGTGGGGGCAGGGAGGGGGTTAGACCTGGCTGGCATAGACTTTTGAAACGGCAAAGCCCACCCCACTACCCCATGCCACACTTCCTCCAAACAAGGCCACACCTACTCCAATAAGGGCATACCTCCTCATTCTTCTAATCCCTTCAAATAGCGCCACTCCCCGGTGACTAAGTATCAATATATGAACCTATGGGGGCCATTCATATTCAAGCCACCACACAGTTCAAGCCAGTTAGGGTTCCAAATCAGGCATGGTGGTGTCTGACCTTAATTCTAGCACTTAGGAAGTAGAGGCAGGAGGATAAGTAGTTCAAGCTTATCTTTGACTGGGCAGTAAGTTTGAATCCAGCCTTTGTGAGAATGTGTAGAGTGTGAGTGCATGTGTTGGCATGTGATCCTGTAACACTCAGGGTTGGTAAAGGCACTTATTGTACTAGCTTGCCAACCTGAATTTGATGCCAAGGATACACGTAAAGGTGGAAGGAAATAACTGACTCCAGGAAGATGTGATCTCCACAAGCACACTATGGCGTGGCCCCCATCACACACACACACACACACACACACATGCACACGCACACACACGCATGCACAAACACGTGCATGCACACACATGCGCGCACACACAATCATACATGCACACGTCCACACACACTCGAGGTCACACACACAGAAGTTAGGCGTGGAAGCCAGGACCTTTTTGGACAAGCACTGCAGCACTGATGTACACCTTGGTCCTCTATGTAATTTTTCACTCAATATTATCTGAGTGTTGCGGGAGAGGGGACTGAGACTTGGAGGTCTCAACCATTTAAATCCAGTTACAGCAAAGATGGGAAAGCATTGTAAGACAAGGGGCTCACAGCAGCCAGGTGAGGAGAAAGCCTGGGGGACAGATGAAATCAAGGAAGGCTCCTCAGGGAATGTGGCAGGTGACAAGTGAGTTTGGTGTTGAGAACTGTGTATGATTGAAACCCTCAGAGGTTCAACCCGGGGAATCAGGTAGCAGAGAAGGATGGACAGCAGGCATTCACTTCAAGGAAGGTTGTTTTTAATCCCTTAAGACTGGAAACAGGCAGCGTGGCAGCATTTCCTTTGGGAACAAAAGACTGGCACTGTGTTGTACTCCCTGCCCCCACCAAATGGCATCTTGTACACTCCTGTATGTTCCAGGTTGCTTGGGGGAACTTCCAGGAACACACAGCCCAGCAGCCCTTGAGAAAGCTGTTGTATAGCAGTTTCCAAGTTAAAACCTTTCATTTCACGGGAAATCTTGTTGAGACACAGTGTTCTAAGGCAAGGTGGAACATCTCATCCTCCAGGGAAGCCCTGAATGTAAACAACTCCATGGCTTCAGGACAGCTCAGAAACTGACCAGATTCAGGAGGTCCCTTCCTCCCCAAGGGTCTATAAGCAATAATGGTAGCTAGGAGATGCTCTCAGATAAGCTGTGCTGCCTAGCAGAAGCAGAGAGCAGCCCAGCAGCTGGGACGGTAGCTCAGACTGATTGAACTACCTGGAAGAACTCTCCTACCTGTTAAGTAAGCACCTGCCGGCTGTGCAGTGTGCTCCGGGTTTTCAGGTTTTGTGAACTGTCACCCATAATGGGATGGGCTCTTGGGATGCAGCTGTCCTTTGCCTCATTTCTGCTTCTGTAACCATCCCTTCACCCTTGGTTCTGTAAGTAGCCCCAATAAAACTCATGAACTTTAGTGGTACCCATATTTTGGTCTGTCATTGGTTGCCTATCTGGAACAAAGAGATGTTTGTTCATGGCTCCCCAGGAATAGTGTGACACATTAGAAACCAAAGGTCATCATGGGACAGGACACAGACCTGCCCCCAAAACCCTAGGACCTCAAGCCAGCACCACACTAAGCTCTAGTGTCATCTTGACATTTCACTGCTCTTCTCCAAGTGTCTGTTTATTTCTCTGTGAAATGACTGCAATAAGAATTTAAATTTTTTAAACAGTCATTTGTCACTGTGTACCAAATTTGAATGGCATTTGACTATTAGAATTATTTTTAAAATTACTGTGTGAGTTACTGGTTTGACTTTCATAAAGTGAAGCTGGAGAGATGGCTCAGTGGTTAAGAGCACTGACTGCTTTTGCAGAGGACCAAGGTTCAATTCCAAGCATGGCAGATCAGAACTGTCTGTAACTTCAATCCCAGGGGAGCCAACACCCTCACAGAGACACACATGCAGGAAAAACATCAATGCACTTAAAAGATTAATTAATTTAAAAACCATGTAAAGGAGGCTGGGTATGGAGTCACTTGGCAGGTGGATATATAGTGAGCTCAAAGCCAATCTGGGTTGTATGAGACCCTGCCTCAAAATTTAAAAAAACACATAGCTAGACCCTGTTTCAAAAAACCAAGATTACAGTAATAAAATTAATTAAAGATCTTGAGATTCCGACAATATCTTTAATTACATGAGGAGCCCTCCACATAACCTCAAGCATCTTTCTAAGAGAGGCCAAGGGAAACTGGATGTGGAAATTGAAATGGAAAAGACAGCTGTTAGAGTGATATGACCACAAACCAGAGAGGACTTGGGTCCTCACACACTGAAGAGTCAAGGAACCAGCTCAGCATGGAGCATCTCACAGCCAAGCCTAGCTTTTGACATTGTGTTGTAATACACAGATGTTGAACCTCATTCTCAGCTATCCTGGAATGCATATGGCTCATGGACCAAATGCTGGACACATTTCTAAGAAACCAGTGCACCTTGACCTTAATCTCATTAAACATACTGTTCTCCAGAACACACACACACATCTCATTTATTTATGTATTTATTTATTGTGTGTGTGTGTGCTCCTGTGTGTTGAGGTAGGGTCTTGTAGTCAGACTTTTGTCCCACCAAGCAGTTCCCAAATAACCACACAGAGACTTACTATTAATTATAAATGCTTGGCCAATAGCTTGGGCTTGTCTCCAACCACCTCTTAAAACTTAAATTAACCCATTTCTATTCATCTATGTGCTGTTCCAAGTCTCATTGACCTCTTCTATGAACTTTCCATGTTGCTTCTTCTCCATCTGGCTAGGGACTCAGCCTCCATCCTTCTTCTTCCCATAATTCTCTCTGCCCTGTATATCCTACTTAGCTATCAGCCAATTTCATTTTACTAACAATGAGAGCAACATGTTTCACAGTGTACTGAAGAATTATTACACAGCAGGATCTTGAGATTATCCCAGGGTCCTCTGACTTGCTGTGTAGTCCATCTGGTCTCAAACCTAACTCACAATCCTCGTGCTAGTTCTGTAATTGCAGATGTGTGCACCACCCTCAGTTTAAGGCATTAAACATGTGCCATTAGTACAGTAGCAACAGGGGATAACCATACTACTTATTCCTTTGAATTTAGCTCAGACTTCTAAGAAGGTAGGTTGCTGATCCCTCTCCCCCCCCCACCCCCACCCCGTTCCCTTCCACTCAGCACACACCACACCATAGCACACAACCCTAGGGTTAGAGCCTCTGGCTAATGTCAACATCAAGCTCCTTAAAAAGTAAACAATACCCTGTCTTATAGATGCACAGATTAAGATACAGGGGACAAGGTTAAATATAGGTTAATTTTATTCAGGGAGAAGTCACTTACATAAGAAACTGATGACCCACAAGTTCCTGCTCCAAGGATCCACACCCAGGCTGCTCTCTATTATCCACCAGAACCAAGAGAATGTGTTGGGGTTGGGGACCCCAGACCTAACCTCATCCCCTGTCATGTCCGTACCTGTAACCATGCCTGTTTGGGGTGGTCAGTGCTAAAGGTGCAGGCAGGGTGGATATCTTACTATATTGTCTTCTTATCTCCACCTCCAGGACCCAGATATTTGCATAGTACCACAAATTACCAGGGAATGTCTGATGGAGCAATGAACACACACAGGAAGACGTGCTCACTTTCAGCAGTCTTTACTCAAGACTCCCGGCTGACCTTAGCTCTTGACTTCGACATAAGGAAAGATAAAAATTACATCATTCAAACAAAGAGGTTTGTGTTTTCTCTTTACAAAATCAAGGCTTTCACAACACTTGGCCCATGTGGGAATTGGAGTTTATTTAGTTTTTCAATTTGGGAGGGTAGGAAAACAGAAGCTAGTGATCTGTTGTGATCTCCTCCGAGCCCATTGGCCGGGGTTTGCAGTCTCCAACGATCAAATTCATTTTACTCCAGGCAGCAATACAAGCCAAGTTCCTCGTTTTCACTTTCACTTTGAAAACCAGAAACATCTGTTTTTAGAATGCTTATCTGGCTTTTTGTTGTTGTTAGCGGTTTATGGGACTTTTTGGACTTTGTGACTGGGTGGATCTATTTGGCCTGATTGACAGAACAAAAGCATTATGCTCTAAGTCTTCTAAATCTCTTTGGAGGTTAAAACACTCCCTCTTGCGTTTCCTCTCATCTCTTTCCCTTTGCTACTGATAGAAGTTTTACACCCACGCTAGACCAGTGCACACATGCTAGGCAAGTGGGCTACTGTAAGCAACAACACTCTTGTTCTCAGGGTGTTTCTTGTTTTTGTTTTTTGACAAGATCTCGGTTTGTAGCCCAGACTAACCTCAAACTCTTTATTGTCTGACTCAGCCAACCCCCCCCCCAATCCTAGGATTGTAGGCCTGCATCAACAGGATGGTTCTCTGTGCTTAACTGTGGCCATCTTATCAAACATCACTCCATGTTACAGATTGCTGGCATTAAGGAGAAAGCCTTCTTAATAATAATAATAATAATAATAATAATAATAATAATAATAACAACAACCTCAGTAGCAGGGCTCAAGTGAGTATATGTCCTGAATTCCATTTGCAGCTCTCTCTCTTTCTCTCTCTCTTCTCTCTTTCTCATACACGTACACACACGCACACCCCCTTGTTTACTGTTAGGAAATAAAACACTAAGAAAAGTTATTATATGTGTGTGTACTGAGCCACAGGACATGTGTGGAGGTAAGAGGGTAACTTACAAGAGTTGACTGGCTCTCCTACCATGAGGGTTTCAAGGAGCTAACTCAGGTCATCAGACTTGGCAGCAATTGCCTCTATCCACTGATCCCTCTCTCTGACCTTTTCTATATCTCCCCCACCTCTCTTTTTGGTGGTGGTGGTGGTGTTTCGAGATGAGGCTTCTCTGTGTGGCCCTGGCTGCCCTGGAACTTGCTCTGTAGACCAGGCTGGCCTCAAACTCAGAGATTTGATTGCCTCTGCCTCCCCAGTGCGGGATTAAAGGTGTGCACCACCGCCCCTACCCTGCTCCCCCTCCCATTTTTAGAGTGCTAGGGACTAAACTGAGGGTGTCCAGCATGCTAAGCCAACATTCTACCCCTGAGCTATAGCCTCTGTCCTCACTTTTAAACTATGGTTCCCCTCCTATTCTGGTTGACCTAGTTCTGTAGCCCAGATAGGCCTTGAACTCATGATCACCTCCCTGCACCTACAAAGAGATTAAGGGCTCAAGGTCATTAACTACTCTTCAAGTTTAAGGCCAGCCTGGGCTACATGAGACTTTTGTCTCATGGAAAAATAAACTTAAAAAGCTGGCCATTGTTATACTTAGTAGCAACCTTATCAGACACAGCCTGTGACTTTTGAGGCAACGCTTAGGCACTGCTCTGAATTAGTCCATGTTGTGTTGTATAAAGCAGTAGTTTTTCAGGCTGTGCCTTGCTCCAAGACATTTCATCTTACAGCAGTTTCTGACTCCATTTTGAAGATGTCCACTCTGCCCCTGAGTGGACACTAAATGAGATCATCTGTCTGGTACCAAAGGAGGCATAGATGGATAAGTGACATTCTTAGGAATAGTAAAAGTGCCAGCCTATAAATTTATTTGGTGTAATTCGAGATTGTAGAAACATAAAAACATATTAAAATCATATTGAGGGATTGTCTTAGTGGTTAAGAACACTGATTGCTCTTCTTGAGGACCCAGGTTTGATTCCCAGCACCCACAAGATGGCTCACAAGCACCTGTAACTTCAGGTCCATGGAATCTTATGCATGCTCTTGACCTCTGTGGGCACTTCTTGTACATGGTGCACAGACATAGAGGCAGGCAACTTAGACACCTCCAGTTCACCTGTGTTAACTTGCATCCATCCATCTATCTGGACCAGGTCTTGCCCTATGAACCTAAGCTTCCATGGTCTCACACTTCATCTCTGCAGCTGGACTCCATTCTGTAGCTCTACTCAAATCTATGGCCTGCCTAGCAGCATCCTGATTCCCATCTCCACCAGCATCCCCAGCTGCCCCTCTACCTAGGCTCATTATCTTGTCAAGGTAGAGACTCTTCTTGTGTTTCTATCAGCTTCCAAGCTTTGGCTTCTCAAGATCTTTGAATGTCCTTGAGTTTTCCTATGGCCTCCAAAACTCTGTTAGCATATACATGCATACATACATACCTAATACATACATGTATACACATATCTACTTCTACTTATTTTACTTTGTGATATGTATGTATGATCTGGAAGTCAATATTAGTAATTAAGATAGAAATGAGGAACTGGGCAATGGCGGTACACACACTCAGAGGCAGGTAGATCTCTGAGTTCAAGGCCAGCCTGGTCTACAGAGTGAGTTCCAGGAGAGCCAGGTCTATGCAGAAAAACCCTATCACACACACACACACACACACACACACACACACACACAAGAAAGAAAACAAGCAAACAAACAAATAAAAAGATTAAAACAAAGGCTGGAGAGATGACTTAGCCCATAAAGCATTTGCCATGAAAGCATGAAGATCTGAGTTCAGATATCCAGCACACATAAAAAGCCAGGTGTGATGGTACTGGTAGAGGAGACAGGAAGATCCCTGGAGCTTGATGCCATTTAGCCTAGCTCAATCAGTGAGCTCCAGGTTCAGTGTGGGAACCCGCCCAAGAGTAAGGTGGGCGTGGTATAGAAAGGCTCAGTGGTTGAGCACACATGTTGCTCTTGTAGAGGACCTGGTTTTGGTTTCTAGCTCCATCTATAACTCCTGTTCCAGGAGATCTGACACCCTCTTCTGGCCTCCTTGGAAACCAGGCATGTACACGGTGCACAGATACAATGTAGCCAAACATCCATGCACATAAATAATAAAATAAGTTAAAATGATACTTCATAACTTTTCAAAAGGTTAACTAGCTTGTTGCCATTGATCACCGTTGCACACCAGTAGTAGGTGTTAAAAGTCTATTGCTGGAGATATAACATACTTTGGTTCAGGACATAGAGAAGTCAATCTGGAACTGGTCTGAAAACTTCCTGCTGTTTCCCATGGTGCTGAAAGGTGCTGTGCAGGCTTCTGGGGAGAAAAGTCACCAATGGTATCACCTAGGAACCCTGAAAATTATATCAACCCACCAGGCAAGATGCGCCCACAGGTGCAATAGTAGGTCACAGGGGTAACCAATTGCTTTTGGATTCTATTTGAGGCCTGCCTCACAGAACAGAACTCAGACCTGATACTGTAAATCGGGTTAAAAGTCCATAGCTTGGGTGGTCACAGACCCTATACGTGGTTGTGCTAAGTGGATAGTTCATCAAACTGCCTTGTAAATATTTCCATTTATGTTCATAGGCTAGTATTGCACTCAACCTTGGTGAGAGAGGTAGTTTTCTCCAGTGGTCAGCAGTTAATGAAAGGATTCATAACTGGTCAAAGGGCTGAGAATAATTAACTGTTGAGTGTTTGGCTCCAAATGGTTCATTTATATCAACACCGCCCCACGCCACTGTGGAATGAAAGGCTGTAAAAGCCGAAGAGTGTGGAGGAGTGCTGTGGGATGCTGTTTTCAGGCATGACTTAGTTGTTGTACTCACAAACTCACTGATGCTGTGGTTACCTGCATAAAACCTGGATGAGATAAGTCAGCATTTCAACACAAATTGGGCTCAGTGGATTACAAAAAAGGCAAAAACAAAGGAGAAGATGTGGGGATAGGAGGGCACATTGGGGGATGCTGAGGAAAAGCAGGTAGGATCGAGACACACTGTATACACACATGAAACTATCAAAGAGTAAAGGAAATGTGTTTGAAGAAAAAGAAAAAAGGTGGAGAGAAGAGAATAGTCCTGACATTGACCTTCGGCTCCCATACTTCTATGTGCACATGCATGCACGCTCACATAAATGAACACATACACACCACACAAACACAAAAACTGGAATTCAAGAACCTGTGTCCCCATAAGCCTGTGGAAGAAAGGGAGACTTGACAAATCCCTCCCAGTGAAGCCGGTGCACCTTGTGAGCTTATTAGTTCTTCTTCTTCTCCTCCTCCTCATCCTCCTCCTCCTTTTTTTTTTTTTTTTTTTTTTTTTTTTTTTTTAATAAACTATGATTCAACCAATTCGGATTGTAAAAAAGATACAAATGTATTTGTCTATTTTCTGACTTAGCTCATGAACAGCAGTGGCTCACATCTTCAATCAGTACTCTGGAAGTTGACATAAGCTATGAATTTGAGTCTAGCTTGGGCTACATAGTGAGTCAGGCTAGTAAAGGCTCCACAGGGCTCTAAATACAAACAAACAATACAACACAACAACAAAACAAAAATCAAGGCTTAGAACAGTGGCTCAGTAGTTAAGAGTTCTGGATGCTCTTCCAGAAGACCCGGGTTTGATTCCCAGCACCCAGTATTGGCTCTCCACCCTCTGTAACTCCAGTTCCAAGGGATCTGCCCTCTTCCGGCCTCCTCCAGCAACAAGCGGCCATGTGGTCCATACCAAGCACTCATGCGGTACATAGACAATATGTGCAGGCAAAACACCAACACACATAAAATAAAATAGCAATGAAAAACCCAAAACATGCCAAATCAAATCCAAACCAAACCAAACCTTTTTCATCTTTCCAGTCAACAGCCTTATAAACAATATCCCACCCAACCCCAACCCCTCACCAAAAGCAAGTGTTGCCTAATGGACTTTGTTCTGGGAAGGCTGACTGAATGTGGGGAGTTGGGGTGGGGATATTAGTGGGTTTTATTGTAATTGTGGTGGTTTTATGTAGCTGAGGATGATCTTGAACTGATTCTCTTCCCTTCATCTCCCAAGTGCTGGGTTTAGAGGCATGGCCAACATCATGCTGAGTCAAAACATTGCCAGTTTAGAGCTGAGGTATCCTGTGCTATCTTTTATTTATTTATTTATTTATTTATTTATTTATTTATTAATAACCATTTGTGGCTGGACATGATGGCAACCACCTTTAATCTCAGCATGTGGGACAAAGAGGCAGGTAAATCTCTGTGAGATTTACATAGTGAGTTCAAGGTCAGACAAGGTTACATTGTGAGACCCTGTCTGAAAACACAACAAAACCAAGGCACAAAGACAAACCCGCAAAAACCCTGTTTCTGTGTCTGACCTAACATCCTTAATATGATTCAAAAAAAAAAAATCTTTGTAATGTATTGCAGAGCACTACATTTCATCAGTCCAGAAGTTGTTAAGAATGTGGTCAGAGAATTTCTAAAACCCATAGCAGAGTGTCCTCCACTGTACTGGAACCCACCCACCCGCTGTTCCCATTAATGTATGTGGCAATGCCTTAATTGATGATTTTCTTTTGTTCAGTGTCCTCACTTTGCTTTAACCCACCTATCTGCTGTCCCCACCAATTTATGTGGCAAAAACCTTAACTTATGACCTTTTTCTGTTCTGTAACTTGTTATTCTGGTTTGTTTTTGAGATCCTGTTATGTAGATGGATATGTAGCCTAGGCTGGCCTTGAACTCACAGAGATCCACCTACCTCTACCTCAAAAGACATGCACCATCACCGTCAGCAAAATGTTATTCTGGGCAGCTTGAATTCATGTTTCCAGGCCATGGTCACTCATATTTGGCCCAGAATAAACTCTCTTTTATGCCCTCGAGGTAAGAGCAGAGCTTTTACATAAGGAGGTTCTAACACTCTACTCATCCAGGTTCTTTCTAAAAACAGGCTTAATTTGCTCTATTTTTTTCTCACAGAAAAATCTTATGTGGACCAGGTGGTGGTGGCAAATGCCTTTAACCTCAGCACTTGGCAGGCAACGGCAGATGGATCTCTGTGAATTCAAAGCCAGCCTAGTCTAAAAAGTGAGTTCCAGGACAGCCAGGGTTACACAGAGAAACACTGTCTCAAAAAATAGTTAGTTAGTTAGTTAGTTAGTTAGTTAGTTAGTTAGTTAGTTTTTAAATCCAATGTGGTAACTACAGCTGGAGCTTGGGTCCTCTGCAAAATGTCTCTGGTTTGGGTTTAAATGGATATTAGCTGTCAAAAAAAGGATAATCACTCTACAATCCACAGACCCAAATAGGCTAAGTAACAAGGAGGGCTCCAGAGGGTTGAATGGGGTTCCCTGGGAAGAGGAAATAGGGAAGGGAAGGATCACGTGGAGCAGGGAGGGTTGGAGGTAGAGAGGACAGGGAGAAGTAACTGGAATTGGGGGGCATTTGAGGGGTCATGTGGAAAACTAGTGAAGTGGGAATTTCCAGGAACCTATGAGGGTGGCCCTATCGAGGACACTGACCCTGAACTGGCCATCTTCTGTAACCTGACAATAGTGGTGGAGCTGTGACAACTCAGCCACAAAACCTTTGCTCTGCAACCTTGTCCTGCCCTGAGATTGTGCTGGGACAACGGTAGTTCAGAGCTTGTGGGAATGGCTGGAACCTGGATGGCACGGAGACCAAACATGACTCGCAAAAAAAAAAAAAAAAAAAAAAAACCAATGAAATGATTGCTAATGATAGTGTGTTATACTCATAGATCAGATCATCAGAGAGGCTTCCTCCAGCAGCTGAGCCTGGGGAACCCCACAAAAGAGGGGCAGAAAGGAGTGTAGGAGCCAGAGGGGTCGAGAATCCTAGAACATGGCCCAAATAATCAACTAAGCTCATAGGGTCTGGCAGAGACCCTTTTCCTCTTACTGGACTGACTTGTTCAGCCTTGATAAGAAGGTTTGTGTCCAGTCTTATTGCATCCTGTTTGATTAATATCCCTGACCTCGCTCTTTTCTGAAGGGAAACAGAGAGGTGGATATTGGGATAGGGGAAGGAGGGGAAGCTGGGGTTGGGATGTACTGAATGAGAGAGGAATTAAAAAAAAAAATTCTATGTGGGCCAGGCAGTGGTGGTGAATGCCTTTAATCCCAGTACTTGGGAGACAGAGGCAGGAGGAATGTCTGTGAGTTTGAGGCCTGCCTGGTCCTATTATGCCCAGCCTGTCCTTTTGTTTTAAGGCTAAACAATATTGCATATGATTAAATAGCATATGAATAATAAAATAGCATATGACTATTTCACATTTTAGAAACCCCTGCCTTTGCTATTGTGAGTAATTCTGTGAGGAACCTTAGTGTTAGGACTATAAGTATGAGCTACTATTCTTTTCTTGGCTACTTACTTTGTGTGTGTGTGTGTGTGTGTGTGTGTGTGTGTGTGTGTGTGTTTGATTTGTGTGTGAGTATGGGCATTTGCACTCATGCAGCAGTCAGAGGACAACTTTCAGAAGTCAGTTCTTATTCCCCACTTTGCTGGGGTGAGGCCTTCTTCTGACATTACCAGCTATACTCCAGGCTAGCTGACTGAGCTTCTGGGGGAGTCTCCTGTCTCCACATCCTATCTTGCCATAGCAGTGTTGTGGTTACTGATGTGTGCACATCTTACCCTTTCATGAGAACTCTTGGATGGCCCCTGACCTAACTCACATAGGAAGTGCTTTTTATCTGCAGAATTATCTTTCTTTTTAAACCTCATTAGAAATTTTATTTTTTTAAAAAAATTTATTGAACTTGTTTTCTGTCTATTGGTGTGAAGTATCAGATCTCCTGGAACTGGAGTTTCGGACAGTTGTGAGCTGCCATGGGATGCTGGAAATTGAACCCAGGTCCTTTGGAAGAGCAGCCAGATGCTGAACCATCTTCCCAGCTCCAACTTTTTGGTTTTTTTCAAGACAAGATTTTTCTGTGTAGATCATACAAGCCTTGAACTCATAGACCTGCTGGCCCATGGAATGCTAGAACTAAAGGTGTGCATCACCATGCCCAGGTTACTTTTAATTTGAGACAGGATCTTTCTAAATTGCCTAGCCAGGACTTGACCTTTCAGTCTTCCTGCCTCAATCTCCCTAGAGTAGCTGGTATTACATGCCTACATCCCCAGGCTTGTAACACACAATTTATAATGTAAGAATGTTGGCCTCTACCACCCTCCATCTCTCTTTTACCATTTCAACTAGGGTAATTTCCAAGACTGGTAGCATTATGTTCTCTTCTAGCTGATTAAAATCTTTGGACACAGGAGAGCATGGTGACAGACCTAGGATGCCAATATTTTGGACTGGGAGGTAGGAGAATCAGGAATCCTAGACCAGAATCAGTTACCAAGTAAGTCTGAAAGCAGCCTGGGTTACATGATTAGCAGCAGTGGCAGCCCACAAGATGGCTCAGTGGGTAAAAGTGTTCCCTCCAGATGACCTGAGTTTAACCCCCTGGACACACATGGCAGAAAGAGAGAACCAAATTTCAGCACGTCATCCAATCCTCATTATATACATGTACATTGTGCATATACAAATCACATAAAATTGGCTGTCACCATGTCTGTAATCCAAGGAGACACAAGAATCAAAATTCAAGGTCATCCTAGGATATATACAGAATAGGATCAGTCTGAGCTATATGAGACCCTGTCTCAAAAAAAAAAAAAAAAAAAAAAAAAAGCTACTTGATGTTGACATTATGAGTCCCTCCCCCACCCAACCCATCCCTGTTTTTGTTTGTTTGGTTGGCTTTTTTTTCTTTGCCTCAGGCTGGCCTCAGACACCCACTGTCTAGCTGAAGATGACATTGAGTTCCTGACCCTCCTACCTCTATCTCTCTGGCTGGGATCACAGGTGGTTGACAGCATGCTTATCTATGAGTCCATTTTTGAAGCAGAGAAGGAAGGGGAAGGGAATAAGGGCTTCCCCAGGCTAGCTCATAGAACAGGCAGAATGATAGAGAATGTGTCTCCTTACTACCCCCCCCCCCAGACTCACTCAGGGACTAGTCAGGAAGCGAAAGGATTCTGGGTACAAGAATGTACCCTTCACTTTGCCAGGGAAATGATTTATTCAGAAGAGGTCA